>NC_089844.1:147981760-149181760 GCF_035609145.1 Eleutherodactylus coqui | reverse complement strand
CGGGACTGGTCTGGAGAGACGTCGCCTGCCAAGAACTGGACCCCTCCTCAGCCTAAGATGTTTGGCGTCTCGTCTTACCGCTCCAACACCAGTGGCCACAGTGGCGCCCCCTCTGGGGACAAAGCTTTTGAAGACTGGCTGAATGATGATGTCAACTCCTATTAGGGTGGAGGGGGTGTTGGAAACCAGGAGAACAGATATGTCGGCTTTGGCAACACTAAATCCTCCGAAGATAGATGACGATTTTCTGAACAATGCAATAACCTCACTGTACGCTGGAGCAGCTTCACTGTCGGAACAATTAAAGGAAAGTGCTTCCAAGGTGGGAACCCAAGCTACACAGAAGGCCTCTGAGCTAGGCCAAACCATTAACGAAGCGGTTGTCAAACCAGCCAAGGAGAAGGTAAAAGAAGGCCATATCTTAGAAGATGTCTCCAGTTCTGTTTCTGGTCTAGCAGCAAAGGTTCAGGGTGTCGGGTAAAAATGAGGACAGCACAGAAAGCTCCCAGCATGGCAACAGCGGCGGTAGTGACAACTATTAGAATTCCACCCCGGGAAAATCCACTTGGAAGCTCTGAAGAAATGAAGAAGCCAACAAAATATCCCAGCGGGGACAGCTGGACATTCCCTGAAAACGCCACAGAGAGGAAGAGTTCCGACAGCTGGGAGGTTTAGGGGTGTAGGACCACCTCAAACAACAAGAACAGCAACAGTGACAGCTGGGAGAACTGGGGCAGCCACTGGGAAAGTGAAGGAAAGGGCGAAAAGGGTAGCAAGAGTCAGGCGCCTGCTACAGATCAGGGGTGGGACAACTCCAGCTGGTAGAGGAGTGGGCGAGGGGTATCAGACAGGAGATATAGAGCAGAGGGGAACCCAATTTCCAATTATTTCATCATGAGCTGTGGGCAGGACATGGCGGCTGCCGCCATCTGTCTGCTTCAAGCTAGCATAATACATAATCAGTGTTCATCTCCTGATAATTAGAAATCTGGGTCTGTTCAGCATTGGCGCCCCTAAGTGGTCCTTCCCAGAATCAAGTCATCCGTGGTACATGCACATTATATTCTGCCTCCTGGCCGAACATCACCCCATCCACTTTGCTGACCTTCCATCTCGGTTTCCTCCACCTTAGTATTAAGCTACTGGAAAGTGCCCCACGTGTCCTCCGTTTCCTCTGACGATATGTAGCCCCCCTTTGTGGTATCGTGCAGAGACCGTAGTGGCTGCATCCAGTGGACATTGTACTTTTATCCTCCACCGTATCAGTAACTTGGATGACTTCAGTTGTAATTACGGAAAGATGTGACGTTTTACATCCCGAGCCCCCTCCCCTGTGTACCACATAACGGCCTTTAATCCATTGTGCTGCTATGTTCTCAACTTTATACCGCTGTGTGCCCTGCAAGCAGCGCAATCTCCCCAAGTCATAGATAAAGTCCATGTTCGCTCTCCGTAGAGCCGCAAGTGCACGCTGGGCAGGATGGGGCGCCAATGTGGCCATCCGACAACCAATGAGTATAATGCATGGGCCCATTAAAGGAGTTTTGCCTGTAAAGACACTTATCTCTTGCTTTCCCAGCAATCCTGAGAATGGTGCGCCCAAATGCTCCACGTAAATGGAGTGACCACCATTTATTTCACATCTATGGGACAGGCCAAGATCGATGTGATCGACAATCTCCCTCCATTCAATCAAAGTGAATGCACCAATGGTCACGCATGTGTGCAGTTTTGAAGATCGCTCTGAGTCCCAGTGATCAAACAGTTATCCCATATACTGTGGGTAGGTGATAGGTGTTGTTTAGTATTCTTTCAGATATGTTTTTCGTTCAGAGAGCGGTTATGGCCTTATCTGTCCAATGCCTTCCTATGTTTCCCAAATTAGGGCATCAAGTGCCCTGATTCTACCCTCCAGTTGTAGGGGATCAGACCCCTGATAAATAGAGAGCTGCTAACAATCAGGTTAGCTTAGGTTCTCTTTGTTTCCTGTTTGTCCTCCTTGGTGTGTCTGTGGTTGAGTGATATGGTGTCCCCCCCCCCCCCCCTTCCCGTCTTACTCTTAAGATCTCTATAGGGAGCTATAGTTTTATTTACTCCACTGAGTAAAAATACAAAGATGCATATGCCGCCAGTTCCTGCTAACGATTGTATGTATTAATGCACAGAGCCTGAACATTCTTGAAAAAAGGTCGTCCACTCTCCGTTTCCTCTGGAAGAGAAGAGCGCAGATGGCCTACATTCAGGAGACATATTTTTGTATGAACGCTCATCCCAGGCTCTGCAATGCCAAGTTTCCACCTGCCTACCACAGCATAAACACCGAATCCAAATCCAAAGGTGTCTCAATACTCATCGCCAACTCCGTTCCATGAGAACACGGGGAGACTCTCCGTGATCCGGAGGGTAGATTCTTTTTCCTGAGAGGTAAGCTCGCTAGCACACCTGTTACACTTGCAGCGGTCTACCTTTCCAACTCCAACCAGGTGTCTTTCTTAGGGAGGGCTTGGAGGAATTCAAGGAGGGCACCCTAGTACTAGGTGGAGTCTTCAACATCACATTAGATCCACACATAAGCAGCTCCAAGGAAAGCGATAGCCTGTCACTATCTGCGCACTGCAGAACAAGAAAACACTCTACAAGCACCAGCTGGTAGATATTTGGAGGGTTCTGAACCCTACGGTTAGGGATTATACATTCTTTTCTCTCACAACACGTGCTCTAGAATTGACAATTTTTTTACTTCAGCATTCATCTCTGTTGACCTTCGTCTCTGCAAAAATAGATAACATTACGTTCGCTGACCATGCCTTGATTACACTGGTGTTAACGCTGCCCTCTATCCACAACAGTGTGGCATTAGTGTCTCAACGAATCCCTAGTTCATGACCCAGTTACCTCAGCTGAAATACAGAAAACACTAAAGGAATACTTTGAGCACAATAACACGCCAGATGTAGACCCACTGACAATATGGGAGGCATCCTTAGAGGTTTTTGTATTAGGCTCGGATCCCACATTAAGAAAGAGCGCAATGCACACCTTGAGGGACTGCTAGAAAAAATAGGGACCTTGGAATTAGTTTATAAGACTACTAAGGATGGCACAAGGGGGGCAGAGCTGATTCAACTTAGAGAAAAGATCAGTTCGTTCTGCATGGGCCAGGCAAAGGTGACCTTAGCAAAATGCAGATGACACTTCTTTGAATTACTCGATTATTCAATTCTATGCGCAAAAGAATTAGCGTCCAAATTTTACGTACGGAATGCATTTTTCCTCACTTTCCGGTGTCATAGAAACGTGAAATTTGGCTCGAGCATTGATTATGTCATAAATAGGAAAAGCTAATGGGTCCCAACTCAATTATTCAATTCTATGCACAAAATAATTAGCGTCCAAATTTTACGTACGGAATGTAATTTTCTCACATTCTGGTGTCATAGAAACGTGAAATTTGGCACAAGCATTGATTATGTCATAAATAGAATAAGCAAATGGGTCCCAACTCGATTATTCAATTCTAGCGCAAAAGAATTGGCGTCAAAATTTTACATGCGGAATGTAATTTTTTCACTTTCCGGTGTCATAGAAATGGGAAATTTGGCACAAGCATTGATTATGTCATAAATAGGAAAAGCTAATGGGTCCCAACTCGATTATTCAATTCTATGCGCAAAAGAATTAGCGTCCAAATTTTACGTACGGAATCTAATTCTCTCACTTCTTGGTGTCATAGAAACATGAAATTTTGCACGGGCATTGATTATGTCATAAATAGGAAAAGTTAATGGGTCCCAACTCAATTATTCAATTCTAAGTGCAAAAGAATGTGTCCAAATTTTACGTATGCAATCTAATTCTCTCACTTCCTGATGTCATTTTATATAAAGGAAACGTCGCATGGTTACCTTCCCATGATGTTTCCTGGGTAACGCAGAGAACTATGCAAAATGGTGAACATATGTTTTTCTGGTATCTCTAAAGTAACCACGGCTTCAGAACAGAAGATTTTCCGTCTGAACATCAGATAAACACCAGTACCAAATTAACTCGGGCGAAGCCGGGTATATCAGCTAGTACAGAATAAAAATAAAATGTAGAAACAGCCCCCTGCAAATTGTTTTCTATTTTGCCCAAATTAGAAATTTTTAAAAGTTTTCCAATTCATTATATGGTACTATACCATTGAAAAAATGTAACTCATTCCACAAAAAAAAGTCCTTGTGTGGCTATGTCACTGAGAAAAAAAAACGGGAATACCAGATTTGCAGAATGTGACGTGAACACAGGAGCATCAATGACCATTAGTCATGAAATTGTTAAAGATGACCTGCCATACCCTCCAATCAGTGGGGCCAGCAACATACTTTTGCGACCATGGCCCTGCTTACTCTATCGCACCTCTTCAGTTCTTTGCGCACCCCCGTGCCCCTCAACACCGTTCATTAGACCGGTTTCAGACGAGCATATTAGGGCGACATTTATGCATCTATAATACGGGTGTGTACCAACCTGATCGCGGGGTTCACTGATCCCAACTCAGAGCATCATGAGGACTGTAATAACGCTCTGCAGAGCGCCTTTGTAGACCTCGCATCTGACAGTATATGGGCATTGTATGGAACCATTATTGGTTGGTCTTTCTTAGTGGCACACCGGTCCCTTAGTGGCATCCCACTTGGGGTGGGTGGGATTTGTGTGCCAGGGGTGCTGTTTAGTTCCACTCCGGCCCTGATCATGGCATCTATCCACAGGCATCAGAAGACTCGGGTCGAGCCAAGAAAACCTTCCCCACACCATTATTCCAATTCTGTGAGCCTTAACTGTTGATACCAGACAGGAAGGGGTCTTCGGTTCATGCTGCTCGCTCCCACTTATGACCTTTTATCAGCGCAGGACAACAGAAATTCGTGTTCATTTTACCAAGTGTTTTATTTTTTTTACCAATTCTCATTTATCTAATTTTTGTACTCTTGACTACTGCAAGCTTTGCCTTTCTGCTTCTCCCAGGGCTTCTTCACACGACCGTGTTAGTGCGGGTAACTGCGCATTCAAAATCTGCACGTGCAAAAGACAGAAAATAGAACCCATTAATTTTACTCTCATGATTGTGTTTCGCACGCATTGAAAAAGGTAGGAGCTGCTCTATTTTTCTACATTTTGCACAGCAAAGGCTCCATAGAAGTCTATGGGAGGTGCGCAAATATGCAACAGGAAGGATGGAACACTGCGCAAAATGCAGGGAAAAGAACATGTCTGGACCTTGTTAGACTAATTAGCCTTTAAATCCATTAAAAGGATGTGGTGTGTCTGAACTGGCCTGCATGTGCAAAAATTACAGTACTATGAGAGGACACGCATGCAAATGGGCCTCATTCAACCTCATTGCACTGTGGCGAGCAGGTTTCTGCATAGACTGGTGTGAAGCCGCCCTTAGGCAGCAATGACATCTGCATTGGGTCACCTGCTGTTATAGCCCACCCACGGTAAGGAACGTCGTACATTTAGACACGTTACACGGAGCACCAGCATTGGTTTCGGCTGCAATCTGCTTGACTGTACAATCCGCACACATTTATAGGACACTCGTGAAAAACGCAATGGGCACAAACTTTAAAAAAATGCTCATGCAGACTAAAAAGGAACATAAATATGCTTTAAAAACAGTTTTTCATGGACTAAAATAGCATCTGCCCATGTGAATGAGCCTTAAAGGGGTTGTCCCGCGGCAGCAAGTGGGTCTATACACTTCTGTATGGCCATATTTATGCACTTTGTAATGTACATTGTGCATTAATTATGAGCCATACAGAAGTTATAAAAAGTTTTTCACTTACCTGCTCCGTTGCTGGCGTCCTCGTCTCCATGGTTGCACGAGGTTGCCGTCTAATTTTTGCCGTCTAATGGCCAAATTAGACGCGCTTGCGCAGTCCGGGTCTTCTTCTCTTCTCAATGGGGCTCGGTGTAGCTCCGTGTAGCTCCGCCCCGTCACGTGCCGATTCCAGCCAATCAGGAGGCTGGAATCGGCAATGGACCGCACAGAAGCCCTGCGGTCCACGGAGGTAGAAGATTCCGGCGGCCATCTTCACCGGGTAAGTAAGAAGTCACCGGAGCGCGGGGATTAAGGTAAGCGCTCTCCGGTGTACTTTTTTAACCCCTGCATCGGGGTTGTCTCGCGCCGACCAGCAATGTGCAGTGTCCAACGGGGTTTGCACCCAAGTCTGAGGACAACTCACATATGGCTGGAGTTAGAACACTGTTCTAACCACATGAATTGTTACTCCTGGTCTTGGCTTACTATCTGCTCGAACTTCAATAAGGACATTCTCTTCAGCCCTGAAAGACATCTAAGTCTGAAATGATGGCTTTTGCACACAAATATGCCGTTTATACCCGAGTCAGGGTGGTTCCACATCTGCGTTGAAACTTCCGGATGGAAGTTCCGCTGCAGATGCAGCTCAAAATACCAAACGAAATAGTGCTGCAGCAGTGCTTTTTTCTTCGAACTAAAAGTCGGGCAGGTGAACAGAAACCAAGCATTTTTATAAATTTGGGGGAATTGAGGGGAAACTGATCAAAGCTATGAGGAATAGCGAACACTAGAGAAGAGAAAAAGAGGATTCACAAACATCTAGAAAAGCGTGAACAGCGCATGGTAACTAACAGAGTCGTATTTAAGGCCGCCAGCACACGGCCGGGTCGGATCCCACAGCCGCGACCCTTTGCATACCCGTCTGGCGTCTTCTTTCCTGTGCGGTGGATGTGCTGGCCGGCACACCAGCGCACATGCGAAGTACATATGGCGTGGCTCCCGCACCCATTCTGCAATGATGATGATGGTGAAAGACGTCCCTGGAAGTCGTTCCTGTGGAGCCCGCACAAAATCGCAGCATGCAGCAATTTTTTCCCCTCTGAATGGAAAAATTGGATTGATTTCCGCTCGTGGACATGAAATCGCGTATTGCCAGAACATGCCATGGGCTGCATTTGTTGCGGAATCGGTAGGTGGACGCCTGTTTCGGCTTTCACAATGCAAATCCGCCCGCGTGTGTCTTGGCAGCCTTACAAGGAGAAATGCAAGGTCCTGCATCTGGGCAAGAAAAATGAAAAAAGCACATACAAAATTAGAAACTGTATACTGGAAAAAATAGGATACCGCGCTCCTAGGGATATCCACCCTCCGGACAACCGTCTCTTTCTTTTACTCCGTTTATTAAAACAACGCGTTTCGTCGATTTGACTTCATCAGGTATAAGTTAGTACATTGAGACACCCTTATATTTATACATACATTGAATTAACAAGTTTATTACCTTGTCCGGTGTTTGCGCGCGGACAAGGTAATAAACTTGTTAATTCAATGTATGAATAAATATAAGGGTGTCTCAATGTACTAACTTATACCTGATGAAGTCAAATCGACGAAACGCGTTGTTTTAATAAACGGAGTAAAAGAAAGAGACGGTTGTCCGGAGGGTGGATATCCCTAGGAGCGCGGTATCCTATTTTTTCCAGTATACAGTTTCTAACTCCAGCGGCTCTCGAGGCAGAGAGACGGAGGATCTGCAGATACTCTCCCCTGTCTAGCCCAGCGGGATTTCAAGGGACCCACCGGAAACTTATTCTACAGGCTCTCCTGGATATAGGGGTGTTGGTAGAGATCTATTCTAAGGTCTCTGCCAAACACCGGGTGAGTGTGATAAATACACAATTACTTCTTTTTCACACATTTTTCACACATTGTTAGAGTTTGCCGATTTACACAGGAGCGCTAACCTGGTCTATTTACATACAAAATTAGAGGAACTGAGCTATGCAGCAACACGGGAAAAAGACTAATAGATCACAGCCTGAACATGAGTCAGAAGTGTGATGCAGCAGCAAAAAAGGCAAACACAATTCTGGGATGTATTACCGGTAATAGTAGGATAGTGTCTAGATCACGTGAGGTAATTATCTCCCTCTACTCTTCCTTAGTCAGACCTCATCTGGAATACTGTGTCTGGTTCTGGGCACCCCAATTTAAAAAAGACATTGACAAACTGGAGCAAGTTCAGAGAAGAGCTACCAGGATGGTGAGCGGACTGCAATCCATGTCCTATGAGGAACGGTTAAAAGGATCTTGGAATGTTTAGCTTTCAAAAAAGGAGGCTGAGAGGAGACTTAATAGCTGTCTACAAATATCTGAAGGGCTGTCACAGTGCATAGGGATCATCCCTATTCTCATTTTTACAAGGAAAGGCTAGAAGCAATGGGATGAAACTGAAAGGGAGGAGACACAGATTAGATATTAGACAGTGAGGGTGATCAATGAATGGAACAGGTTACCACAGGAGGTGGTGAGTTCCCCTTCAATGGAAGTCTTCAAACAAAGGCTGGACAGACATCTGTCTGGTATGATTTAGTGAATCCTACATTAAACAGGGGGGTTGGACCCGATGACCCTGGACGTCCCTTCCAACCAGTTATAGATATATAACTGGTCCTATTACAGGGTACAGAAGAGCTGCTATAACACAAGGTACCATAGTTAATTCTTGCCATGCTAGAAAGGTGTCAGGACACACTGGGCATTGCAACGTACTGTAAAAGGGGCTGCATAGCTAGGGACCTGGTCAGGGTGCCCATGCTGACCCCTGTTAACCACAGGAAGTCCCTCCAATTGGCATAATATCAGAACTAGATCATTGAGCAATGGAAGGTGGTGCCTGACTGGATGAAGCAGGTGTTCTATTATATTATATGGACGGCTGGGTGCATGTACATCACTTACCAGGAGAAGAAATGGAACTAAGATGCACTATGGGAAGAAAACAGGCCAGTGGATGTGGTGTGATGCTCTGAGTAGTGTACTGTTGGAAAACATTGAGCCTTGGCATCGTAGATGGGAGACGTACCATCTACCTAAACCTTCATGGCAGCCGTATTCACTAGTAGCAGTGACATCTTTCAGCAGGATAATGGACCCTGCCACACTGCAAAAACTGATCAGGAACTTTTGGAGGCACAAGACTAAGTTCAAAATGTTGACTTGTCTGCCAAATTCTCCAGATCTCAGTTCAATTGAGCGTCTGCACGGTTTTGACAGCATGAGGACACTCTACACAGTATTGGACTGATGCTTTATGTGGTATAAGTGACCAATCTATCTCTATATGTCGCCCCCTTATCTATTTGAATTTTTATTTAAATAATTGACAACTGTGGTGTAATTTATGAGCAGTTTACCTTTTAACCAAACAGGACCATTCTGATAATAAATTAAGGAAATCAGAATTCATATTTTTTATGGCCTCTTCCATGCAAGCAGGCAAAATACATGTGTGTATAAAGATTCCATCAGCAGGAATGTCCAGGGGAGCAGCCTGACTATCAACAAAAGTCAGCAAACTGATGAGATTTTTTCCCAGTCAGATCTTGTCTGCACAAGATACATGGGACAAGAGATGTGGCCTGGCTGCCTTACACCTCCCTTCCCAATCACAAATGGGAAAGTGTGACAAAATTGCTTTCGGCAAGCAATAGGTTATCAAAAGGTTACCCTATGTGAAGACAGTAACTAAAATAAGAGAGCCACTACAGAGAATTGCCGTTTAGAGAAGTGTAGTGTAGAGTACCCACTGGATAGTGGACAGCATGCTGATTGGTGGGGGTCTCACCGCTGAGACCCCCATGGATCCCAAAAATGTGGGTCCCTCATCCTCTTCACTGCAT
Source organism: Eleutherodactylus coqui (assembly GCF_035609145.1). Classification (NCBI taxonomy): domain Eukaryota; kingdom Metazoa; phylum Chordata; class Amphibia; order Anura; family Eleutherodactylidae; genus Eleutherodactylus; species Eleutherodactylus coqui. The sequence continues at coordinate 149,172,049 of NC_089844.1, read as the reverse complement.
CTTCCACAGTGAGGTGATTGAATGAAGCACTGGTCACACAAATGTCTTACCGCTTCATTCACGTTCAATGGGATTGCGGGAGATAGCCAAGCAGGAAGCGCGAGTAGATACCATAGCTGCAGCTTGGCCTGAAGTGAATGCCAATGGCGGGTCACGCAAGCGCACCACTGCTCCATTTACTGCAATGGGACCGCTGGGGATAGTCAACACGACTATGTTTGGTGGTCCCATTAAAGTGAATGGGGCAGTGTTGCACATGCGTGGGGTTTCTGCATGACAGGTAAAACATGTCTTGACAACCCCTTTAACTGTGGTCTGCCATACACATTGTGAGCGCCCGAGGGCCAACTTGCTTCTCCAGACATTACAACATTTACGGACAGGCAATAAAATCAGAGAAAACATTCACATTCGATGAACATTTTTAATAACTTGACATTTTAAAATTGTACATCCGTCATTTCTGCAAAGAAGAAAATAGTCAAAACGTCTTTTACAATATAGAACAAAAATGACAAGGATAAAAAAATATAATGTACAATTTAAGGCTGAAATACCACCACAATCAGAACAGGGAGGAAAATACATGTAACTGCTCTGGAGGCTGCAGACTACAAACCCTTACAAACATAAGGGAATGATTTGGATGAGGCGCTTTTCTAAGCCGTTTCTCAGAAATTAATTTTTTCATAAAAACAGCGTCACTCTTGCCCATTGGCGCTGCTCAGCCAAGTGAATCGAGCAGAACTGCACTACCAGTCACAGTCAGTAGACCAGAGTGGCATTGCTCCTAATTTTATATAACCCCTTTGAAAAGGGGTAATGTACCTTAAAGGGGTTGTCCCACAAAAATAACTTATCACCTATCCACGGGAGCGCCACCAGTGACAAACTGTGGTCCTCCAAATAAATGGAGAAGTGGGCACTATGAGTAAATAATAAATATAGATGTGCGAGTATACTCGCTGAAGGCAATTACTCGAGCGAGCATTGCCTTTAGCAAGTATCTCCCCCGCTCGAGACTGCAGGTTCAGGTGGCGGCAGCGGGCAGGGAGCTGCGGGGCGGAACGGAGGGGAGATCTCTCTCCCTCTCTCCCCCTCGCTCCCTCCTGCTGACAGCCGCTACTCACCACTCCCCGCGCCGGCACCCGAACCTTCAGTCTCGAGCAGGGGAGATACTCGCTAAAGGCAATGCTCGCTTGAGCAATTGCCTTTAGCGAGTATACTCGCTCATCTCTAATAATAAACTAACCTAAAGCGGTGAAATACAAAGGAAGTCTACGATTTTATTCAATCTATCAATGGGTTTGTTACTCACAATCACCGCTGTCCGTCAGGGCTTCTGCAATGAGTTGGAGTCCCTGGTTGGACTAATAAAATGTGCAATAAAGAGCAAAGAAAAAAGTGGAGGATAGCTGCAACCATAAAACGTCTCCTTTATTAGCAAAGGAGCGTAGCACACACACATGTGAAATGTGAGGACGCTGGTCTTTCTCCACAAAATGTGCAGCCATTTAACATATCTATTCTTGAGACTCCTAATGAAATTGAATAGAATAAAATACGGCTTCCCACTTTGTGATTGGTTTACAGCAACTGATTGAAATAAAATGGAATTGGAACACACACTCTTGATGCAGATGATGGGAATACAGAAGTGAAGCATACAGCCAGCGGCTATACTCTATCCATAGTCTCTTCTCAGAAAACATTAGTGCAGGTGCAAAAAGACTACAATCACTTCTATTAGGCAGCATTTGTGCTCCGGGATTACATTAGGGGGTTCCGGCACGACTACAGAAAACAGCGCTGACGAAACCTCCAAACGGAAACGGTCACTCGCATTAGTGAAGCGGACATCACTTTGGCACCTAATTTACAAAGATTTTGTTTGTTTCCGTTCTATTCAGAGTATAAAATAGCATAGTTGACTATGTTGACGCTCGCCGCTGGACATGCGCAGTACAGAGTGTCTAACGATACTAGTGTGGAGCCTCAGGTGTAGCAGCCGCAGGTCTGGAGCATAGTCAAATGGAACGCCAGGAGTCAGCAACGAGAAGTCTCAGTGTGCAGTACAATGGATGAGGCGGGTAATGTAGTCAGATGGGAAGCCAGGAGTCGGTATCAGGAGGTTTTGTTGTAATAGCAAAGAAACAGGCGGAAGGGGAGCTATTCAATGCCGTGTAGCAGAATAATCACGCAATGCAGGAGTGTTAGGGCCAGGCTTTTGTTGTAGTGATAATATAAATGTGTTTCTTTAATCAGCCTATGCAAACATATATATATATCCACCTTCGTAGAAAAAAAATAGCTAGCAGTAAAATGGTTAACTAGTTCAATACTTCAATACTGTACACTGTGTGTGTGTGTGTTGCATTCTTGTGCGGTATCACCAACACTCCTACACACAGTTCCCAAGACTTAAAAAGGTCTACAGATGTGTTTCTTAAGACCTGCGATGCTCACCGCTCAGTGGGGGTGGGGGGGCTGCTCCTTATATCCTCCCTTGGATTCCTTGGTCCAGTTTGGGATACTACTAAAGTTCTATGCTACTTGGGTGTATAGGAATTACGTGTTCACATAGCAACATACATATGGGGCGTAGACATATGTTAATCATCAGCGTCATTACTAGAGATGAGCGAGCACACTCGTCCGAACTTGATGCTCGTTCGAGCATTAGGGTGTTCGAGATGCTCGTTACTCGAGACGAGCATCACGCGGTACTCGAGTCAATTCCATTTCCTTCCCTGCATGTTTAGTGCCATTTTTTAGCCAATAGAAATGCTGGGAAGGCATTACAACTTGCCAGCCCTATCCCACCCCCCTGCAGTGAGTGGCTGGTGACATCAAGTGACCGCCAAGTACTTAAAGCGGTCCCGCCCGCGGCTTGCCTCAGACACACACTGGGAGAGCATAGGGAAAGTGCTGCTGCTGCTATAGGGAGAGTTTTAGTGTAGGATCCTGTCTACAAGAACCCCAACGGTCCTTCTTAGGGCCACATCTGACCGTGTGCATTACTGTTGTGGCTGCTGGGAGCAGTTTTGCACCCAAAAAATTTTTTTTCATCTCGGGTTGTGCAGGCTATTACAGCTATAGTGTTCTAAGTCTGCAGTCTGTAATACAGAGTATAGGGAAAGTGGTGCTGAGACGGGGACAGTGGTAGTGTAGGATCCTATCTACAAGAACCCCAACGGTCCTTCTTAGGGCTACCTCTGACTGTCTGCATTTTACAGGTTGTCTGGTGGGAGTTGTAGTGCATCACTATTGCACAGCCAGACCTTTTTGCAGCCTTCCGTATAATTTTTTTCTGGCTGCAGTTAGCATTACAACACCGCTGTCAGCCTCCAACTGTCCGCCAATAATTCCATAATTTCTTACACCGGTCTGTGTCTGCCGTGAACTTCACGCACAGCGTATGGCCACAGCCACTGATAGAGGGGAAATCATATACACGCTATATAGCCTGTATCATTTTCAAAAAAGAAAAAGAAATAAACTCCATCGTTGGGCTACTGCTGACCGTCTGAAATTTACTGGGTGTCTGGTGGGAGTTGCAGTGCATCACTATTGCACAGCTAGGCCTATTTGCAGCCTTCCGTATTCTTTGTTTCTGTCTGCAGTTTGCGTTACAATACCGCTGTCAGCCTCCAACTGTCCGCCAATAATTCCATAATTTCTTACACCGGTCTGTGTCTGCCGTGAACTTTACGCACAGCGTACGGCCACAGTCACTGATAGAGGGAAAGTCATATACACGCTATATAGCCTGTATTCTTTTTCAAAAAATTTTTTGAAAAAGCTCCTTTCTAGGGCTACCTCTGACCGTCTGAAATTTACTGGGTGTCTGGTGGGAGTTGCAGCACATCACTATTGCACAGCTAGACCTCTTTGCAGTCTTCGTATTCTTTGTTTCTGCCTGCAGTTTGCGTTACAATACAGCTCTCAGCTTCAAACTGTCCGCCAATAATTCCATAATTTTTTACACCGGTCTGTGTCTGCAGTGAATTTCACGCACAGCGTACGGCCACAGTCACTGATAGAGGGAAAGTCATACACGCTATATAGCCTGTCGTCTTTTTCCAAAAATTTTTAAGAAAAGCTCCTTTGTTGGGCTACCTCTGGCCGTCTGAAATTTACAGGGTATCTGGTGGCAGTTGTAGTGCATCACTATTGCACCGCTAGGCCTATTTGCAGCCTTCCATATAATTTTTTTCTGCCTGCAGTTTTCGTTACAATACCGCTCTCAGCTTCAAACTATCCGCCAAAAATTCCATAATTTCTTACACCGTTCTGTGTCTGCCGTGAACTTCCCGCACAGCGTACAACCACAGTCACTGATAGAGGGAAAGTCATATACACGCTATATAGGCTGTATTCTTTTTCAAAAAGAAAAAAAACTCCATCGTTGGGCTTCCGCTGACCGTCTGGAATTTACTGGGTGTCTGGTGGGAGTTGCAGTGCATCAGTATTGCACAGCTAGGCCTGTTTGCAGCCTTCTGTATTCTGTGTTTCTGCCTGGAGTTAGCGTTACAATACAGCTGTCAGCGTGAAAGTGTACGCAAATAATTCCATAATTATTTACACCGCTCTGTGTCTGCTCTATTCGTAATCCACAATGCTGAGGGGTAGGGGTAGGCCTAGAGGACGTGGACTCGGGTGAGGACGCGGAGGTCCAAGTGAGGGTGTGGGCACAGGCCGAGTTCCTGGTCCAGGTGAATCGCAGCCGACTGCTGCGGGATTAGAAGAGAGGAAAGTTTCTGTGGTCCCCAGCTTCAGATCACAATTTATGGGTCCATGTGGTAGACCTTTATTACAAACAGAGCAGTGTGAGCAGGTTCTATCGTGGATGGCAGACAATGCATCCAGCAATCTATCGACCACCCAGTTTTTTCGCCGTCCACTGCTGCAACTGTGAATCCTCTCGCTGCTGCTCCTCCTTCCTCCCAACCTCCTAACTCCATGAAAATGACACATTCTGATGAGCAGGCAGACTCCCAGGAACTGTTCTCAGGCCCCTGCCTTGATTGGGAAAAAATGGTTCCTCTCTCACCTGAGGAGTTTGTCGTGACCGATGCCCAACCTTTGGAAAGTTCCCGGTGTCCGGGTGATGAGGCTGGGGACTTAGAGCAACTGTCTCAAGAGCTTTCAGTGGGTGAGGAGGACGATGATGATGAGACACAGTTGTCTATCAGTGAGGTAGTAGTAAGGGCAGTAAGTCCAAGGGAGGAGCGCACAAAGTATTTCGAGGAATTGCCGCTGGACGATGAGGTGACTGACCCCACCTGGTTTGCTAAGCCAACTGAGGACAGGTCTTCAGAGGGGGAGGCAAGTGCAGCAGCAGTACAGGTTGGAAGAGGCAGTGGGGTGGCCAGAGCGAAAAATCCCCCAACTGTTTCCCAAAGCACCCTCTCGCGCCAAGCCACCGTGCAGAGGCCTAGGTGTTCAAAGGTGTGTATGTTTTTCAGTGAGAGTGCGGACGACCGACGAACAGTGGTGTGCAACCTGTGTCGCACCAAGATCAGCGGGGGAGCCACCACTACCAGCCTCACCAGCATGCGCAGGCATATGATGGCCAAGCACCTCACAAGGTGAGACGAAGGCCGCTCACCGCCTCTGGGTTGCACCACTGCCTCTCCCCCTGTGCCCCAACCTGCCACTCAGATCCAACCCCCCTCTCAGGACACAGGCACGAGCGCCTCCCGGCCTGCACCCTCACCTCTGCTGTCCTCGACCCCATCCACCAATGTCTCTCAGCGCAGCGTCCAGCTGTCGCTAGCACAAGTGTTGGAGCGAAATCGCAAATACGCCACCACGCACCCGCACGCTCAAGCTTTAAACGTGCACATTGCCAAACTGATCAGACTAGAGATGCTGCGGTACAGGCTTGTGGAAACAGAGGCTTTCAAAAACATAATGGCGGCCGCGGTCCCACGCTACTCGGTCCCCAGTCGCCACTATTTTTCCCGGTGTGACGTTTCAGCCCTACACCAGCACGTCTCCCGCAACATCAATCGTGCCCACACCAACGCGGTTACTGGGAAGGTCCACTTAACCACGGACACGTGGACAAATGCTGGCAGGTAGGGCCACTATATCTCCCTGACGGCACATTGGGTAAATTTGGTGGAGGCTGGGACCGAGGCAGAGCCTGAGACCTCACGCGTCCTACCCACACCCAGAATTTCGGGTCCTTCCTCGGTTCTGGTATCTGCGGCGGTCTATGCCACCTCCTCTAAACCCTCCCCCTCCTCCTACGCAACCTCTACCTCTCAATTAAGAAATGTGAGCAGCACATCGCCAGCAGTCGGTGTGGCGCGGCAGCAGGCCCCCGAACTGTTGCAGGGTCTGACAGAGCAGACCGACCTCTGGCTTTCGCCGCTGAGCCTCCAAGCGGGCATGGTCGTAACCTGGTGGCGGCTCGGCAGCCTCACACACGTGCCATGCCTGGCCCACGTCTTCAGTCTGGTGGTTCAGCAGTTCCTGAAAAACTACCCGCACTTATCTGACCTGCTCGGCAAGGTGCGCCGCGTCTGCGCACATTTCCGCAAGTCCACCACGGACGCTGCCACCCTGAGAACCCTGCAACATCGGTTTAATCTGCCAGAGCACCGACTGCTTTGCGACGTGCCCACACGGTAGAATTCTACGCTGCACATGTTGGCCAAGCTCTATGAGGAGCGTAGAGCAATAGTGGAATACCAACTCCAACATGGGCGGCGTAGTGGTAGTCAGCCTCCCCAATTCTTTACCGAGGAGTGGGCCTGGATGGCAGCCATCTACCAGGTCCTCGGAAATTTTGAGGTGTCTCCCCAGATGGTGAGCGGCGACGCTGCAATCATTAGCGTTACCATCCCGCTGCTATGCCTGCTGAGAAGTTTGCTGCAAAGCATTAAGGCCGACGCTTTGCGGTTGGAATAGGAGACGGGGAATGACAGTATGTTGCTTGATAGCCAGACCACCCTCATGTCTATATCTCAGCGCGTTTTGAAGGAGGGGGAGGAGCATGAGGAGGGGAAGAGACAGCTGTGCACACTGTAGAGGGTACCCATGCTGCTTACCGCTCATCTGTTCAGTGTGTATGGGCTGAGGAGGAGGATCCTGAAAGTCATCTTGCTAGCGAGGACAGCCATGTATTGCGTACTGGCACCCTGGCACACATGGCTAACTTCATGTTAGGCTGCCTTAGGCCGCTATAAGGAAGAAGAAAGGGGTACGAGAATGATGCAATACCACAGGGCCCTGGCAGACAAAGTGATCCTAAACTTCCCATCTGACAGCGCTAGTGGTAGAAGGCGCAGTTCCGAGGGCCAAGTAGCAGGGTCGGCGCGGCGATCAGGTGGCATCTTCAGCGCAGGCAGGGGAACACTCTCCAAGGTCTTTGCCAGCTTTATGGCTCCCCAGCAAGACTGCGTCACCACTCCCCAATCAAGGCTGAGTCGGAGGGAGCACTGTAAAAAGATGGTGAGGGAGTACGTAGCCGATCGTACTATCGTCCTCCGTGATGCCTCTGCTCCATACAACTATTGGGTGTCAAAGCTGGACATGTGGCACGAACTTGCGCTGTATGCCCTGGAGGTGCTGGCTTGGCCTGCCGCTAGCGTCTTGTCAGAGAGGGTGTTTAGTGCAGCTGGAGGAATCATCACGGATAAGCATACCCGCCTGTCAACCGACAGTGCCGACATGCTTACACTCATAAAAATGAACAAAAGCTGGATTTCCCCAGACTTCTCTTCTCCACCGGCGGAGAGCAGCGGAACCTAAAGATTCTTTTCGCTGCAACCACAGATAAAAGCACTCTTCTCTATCACCGGAAAAACGGGGCATTTATCTTTGTCAATCTGTCTCTGACATTAGTCCTCCTCCTGCTACTCCTCCTCCAGAAACAACATGTCATCGCGCTAAACGGCCAATTTTTCTGCGACCCAAAAGGCTTATCTACCAATGTTTTTACAATTTTTTAAAGTTTCAAAAGTATTGATAATTTAACATGAACCAATTTTTTCAACAGGGCTGACTACAGGCTCTGTTACAAATTAAGCAACAGTGAGCTGTATCTTTCAAAAAATATTTATGGATTTCACCTGCCCTCTCGGTTGATAAATTTTTCAGAGGTACACTTGTACTCTTGGTACACTTATTTTTCGGGCCCACGCCTACACTCTTATCCAACTAATTTTTCCGGCCTTCGCCTACGCTCATGGTACCCCAATGTTTCTGAGGTTGGCCTATACTATTACTACAGAAATTTTGCTGGGGTCTGCCTGCCAATACTTCTGCTACAAGAATGTTACTGGGGTCTGCCTATACTGCTGCCAATTAAATGTTACAGGGGTCTGCCTATACTTCTGCTACAAGAATGTTACACGGGTCTGCCCATACTGCTGCCACTTAAATGTTACAGAGGTCTGCCTATACTGCTGCTACAAGAATGTTACTGGGGTCTGCCAATACTGCTGCAACAAGAATGTTACTGGGGTCTGCCTATACTTCTGCCACGTAAATGTTACAGGGGTCTGCCTATATTGCTGCTACAAGAAAATTACTGGGGTCTGCCAATACTGCTGCTACAAGAATGTTACTGGGGTCTGCTCATACTGCTGCCACGTAAATGTTACAGGGGTCTGCCTGTACTTCTGCCACGTAAATGTTAGAGGGGTCTGCCTATACGTCTGCCACGTAAATGTTAGAGGGGTCTGCCAATACTGCTGCCACGTAAATGTTAGAGGGGTCTGCCAATATTGCTGCCACAAGGATGTTACTGGGGTCTGCCTATACTTCTGCCACGTAAATGTTACAGGGGTCTGCCTATATTGCTGCTACAAGAAAATTACTGGGGTCTGCCAATACTGCTGCTACAAGAATGTTACTGGGGTCTGCTCATACTGCTGCCACGTAAATGTTACAGGGGTCTGCCTGTACTTCTGCCACGTAAATGTTAGAGGGGTCTGCCTATACTTCTGCCACGTAAATGTTAGAGGGGTCTGCCTATACTGCTGCCACAAGGATGTTACTGGGGTCTGCCTATACTGCTGCCACGTAAATGTTATAGGGGTCTGCCTAGACTCCTGCTACAAAAATGGTACTGGGGTCTGCCTATGCTTCTGCTACATAAATGTTACAGGGGTCTGCTCATACTGCTGCTACAAAAATGTTACTGGGGTCTCCCTAGACTTCTGCCACATAACTGTTACTGGGTTCAGCTTATACCTTTGCTACAGGAATATTACAGGGGTCTGTGTATACTATCATTGCACGAAGTCTTTCCATCGCAGTGTTCTACTTTTTTGGCCCAAAAAAAAAACACTGACTGACTAGGTCATGGAGTGTGGGCCAAAGCCAACATGTATTTTCTCTCGTGTTACCACAGCTACCTGGGGCACTGCATTGGGCCAAACAAGAGGATCGATACAGCGCTAATGAGACGTTCATAGCTACGCTAGCATAGGAGTCCGCTCTATGCCCGCAATTGCTGAGGGTTTGTGCAGAGGCCTATGTCCTCGGCGCAGTGAAAGTCTGCCATGTTTGGGCACTCTGATTTCTTTATGTGTACTGTCTTTAACCCCTTAACGACCAGCCCATAGTGTTTTTACGTCCTCCCGAAGTGGGCCTTATTCTCTGAGGACGTAAAAACATGCTTCCTGCAGAGAATAATGCCCCTCGGGCTGTGGACGTGACAGCTCCATGCTGTTGGTGTCCGCAGGTAGCTGACAGCATGGAGCTGTCATCCCGGGCTGTTCGAAGCCCCCCCCCCCCCCCCCGGCATTGCGATCGGCGCTATGCAATGGCTAGCGCCGATCGCAAAAAAGTAAATAAAAGTGCAATAAAAGTTAAAGATTCAGCTGCTCTGATGGATCGGATCCATCGGAGCAGCTGAAATTACTCACCGATGTCCGTCGCACGACTCCCAGCTGTCCCGATGCTCCGGGCGCCGTAGCCGTCCTTCTGCGCATGCGCGCCTGGCGGCATTACATCAGCCGCATGCGCAGAAGGCCCGGCGGCGCGGGAGACTTAAAATCTCCTGGCTCCCGGCTCCTGTAGGTAGCCGGGAGGCAGGAGATGTCAGCGGGGACTGCGGTGAGCGGTCCCCGGTACCGCGATCGCCGTTATCCAATGGATAGCGGCGATCGCAAAAAAGTTAAAAAAAAGTGTAAAGAAAGAAAAGTTTCACCTCCCCTCATGGATCGGATCCATGAGGGGAGGTGAAAATACTCACCTCAGGTCCGCCAATGTCCTCCGGCCGGTGTCTGGACCCCCCGCTGGCTTCTGCGATGTGCCGATGCGGCGCGCATGCGCAGAAGCCGGCGAGCCCGGCAAATTCAAAATCTCCCTGCACCCGGCTGTCACAGATAGCTGAGTGCAGGGAGATATGACTGGGGACCGCTGTATGCGGTTTCCAGTCATATGATCACCGTTATCCATCAGATAACGGTGATCATATAAAGTTAAAAAGTAAAAAAAAAGTTAAAAGTAAAAAAAAGTTTAAAAAGTTAAAGTTTCATCTCCCCTTATGGATCGTATCCGTAAGGGGGGATGAAATTACGTACCCAAGGTCCCGGATTTGTTCCCTGGTGGGATGTTGATCTTACCCCAGCTTCTGCGCATGCGCCCGTCAGCATGATGGCGGACGCATGCGCAAAAGTGAAAGATTGCCCAAGAAATATAAAATCTCCCTGCTGCTGGCTACAAAAGGTAGCCAAGAGCCTGGAGATGTCACGGGGAGCCGCGGTATGCGGTTACTGGTCACGTGATCGCCGTTATCCAATGCATAATGGCGATCACGTAAAAGTTCTTTAAAAAGTGGCAGTTTCATTTCCCCTCACCGATGCGATCGGTGGGGGGAGATGAAACATCTTCTCGGAGGCTTCCGCATTTGAATCCAGATGCGATTATCCTCCATGGACCCTTCCGGCTGCTGCGCATGCGCCCGCCGGCAAAATGCCGGACACATTCGCAGGAGCCGGGAAGCCCAGGAAATGTTAAATCTCCTTGCTCCCAGCGACCAACGGTTGCTGAGTGCTTGGAGCAGTGACCGGCGGCCTCGCTGAGCGGTCCCCGGTCACGTGATAAAGTAGCGAACTAACATTAGGCCGGTCACGCATGACCGGAGAGGAATTACAGGTTCTGCATGCGCTTGATCAGCGGTAATCCACGGATCAATCGCATGCATTGGATTACACAATTCCCCCCAATTAGCGGGTCGGAATTACGTAATCCACTCGCAGAAACAGAACACAGCATGCTATATTTTACCACGAATATCTGCGACCTAGAGCCCTTTGTGCTCTATGACCGCGGATATACTCGCACCCCATATGCAAACACATTGTGTACGGGCTGCGGGTACCCGAGTCATCTCTAAGCGACAGCGCGGGAAATGCAAACAAAAAACCGCCTGTGTGAGTAGGCAGTTATGCGCAGTACATTACGCAACCGTACGCAGGGTCACAGCCGGGCTCACAGCTGGAATCCGCTGCGGGCCTCCGCAAGCAGATTCCGCCTACGGCTACGTGAGCCCGGCGTTATTCAGACCGCTACCTGTAATACGTAATTTACAAGAAGCCCCGGGAACGCTCGCCTTCCTGCAGTTCCAGGAGCAGCTTGTTGAGCGCCTTCTCTGTGAGACCGCTGCACCGCAGCAAGATTACAAAGCCTCACAGCGCCACTTTCTACACCCCATCCCCGCTGCTGAGGTTACGAAATACCCCCCAAAATACATGAGAGGAGGGGGGGGGGATACCCAGTTTTCTTGCCCCATGTGCCCAGCCCAACCAGCCTCCGTAATTACCCCTGTCTTCGGACATAAAACGCAATTATATTATTACCTTTATCTAATATTTAGGGAATGCCAAAAAATGGGGATGGCGGGGGGGAGGATTATTTTTAGGAAGTCAATTTTTTTTCCGTATAAGTGGGCAATGGGGCCTTGAATTTATTCAGTTCTGCCCTGAAATCCAGCGGGCATTCCCTCCATTATGGGCCTAGCCATGTGTCCTGTAAGTAGATTAGGGCCACAATGGGTATGTTTCTGAACAGGGGACAAACAGGGGTATCCATTTTGGGGTGAATGTCTTCATTCCTATGTACACTGTACAAAAAAAACAGTTTTTTTAAATTGACAAAATTGCCAAACAAATGAAAATTGTAATTTTTTCCTTTTGCTTTGCTTAGATTCATTCAAATACTTTGGGGTCAAAATATGCAGTACACCCCTAGATGAATTTGTTAAGGGGTCTAGTTTTTAAAATGGGTCATTTGTGGGGGTTCTCTATCGTTTTGGACGCTCAATGGCTCTACATGTGGGCAATGGGGACTGGAATTTATTCCGTTGTACCCTGAAATCCAACGGGTGCTCCTTCCATTATAGGCCTAGCTATGTTTCCTTTAAGTAGATTAGGGCCACAATGGGTATGTTTCTGAACACGGGACAAATGGGGGTATCCATTTTGGGGCGAAAGTCTTCATTCCTATGTACACTTTCCAAAAAAAACAATTTTTAAATGGACACAATTGCCAAAAAAATGAAAATCGTAATTTTTTCCTTCTGCTTGGCTTAGATTCATTCAAAAACTGTGAAGTCAAAAAAGTCATTATACCCCTAGATAAATTCGTTAGGGGGTCTACTTTTCAAAATGGGGTCACTTGTGGGGGTTCTCCATCGTTTTGGTCACTCAATGGCTCTACAAGTGGGCAATAGGGCCTAAATCTCCTTCAAGCAAAATTTCTGTTCCGAAAGCCACCGATTGCTCCTTTCATTTTGGGCCCCATTGTGCATATAGACGTAATACTAGGGCCACAATGGGTATGTTTCTGTGCACAGGACAAACAGGGGTATCCATTTTGGGGTGCAAGTCTTCATTCATATATGTGCTGTACAAAAAAACTGCTTTTAAAATGACAGAATTACCAAAAAAATGAAAATTGTAATTTTTTTCCTTCGGCTTGGCTTAGATTCATTCAAAAACTGTGAAGTCAAAAAAGTCATTATACCCCTAGATAAATTCGTTAAGGGGTCTACTTTTCAAAATGGGGTCACTTGTGGGGGTTCTCCATAGTTTTGGTCACTCAATGGCTCTACAAGTGGGCAATGGGGCCTAAATCTCCTTCAAGCAAAATTTCTGTTCCGAAAGCCACCGATTGCTCCTTTCATTTTGGGCCCCATTGTGCATCCAAACGTAAGATTAGGGCCACAATGGGTATGTTTCTGAGCACGGGACAAACAGGGGTATCCATTCTGGGGTGCAAATCCTAATTTTCATGTGTACTATAGAAAAAAGTCCTGTCTTTTAAATGACATATTTGCAAAAATATGAAATTTTTGTTTTTCTCTTCTAAATTGCATTGACTCCTGAAAAAAAACTGTGGGGTTAAAATACTCATGACACCCCTCAGTGAATACGTTAAAGGGTGTAGTTTTTAAAATGGGGTCACTTGTGGGGGTATCTATCATTTTGACTCCTATGAGCCTTTCCAATCTTGGATTGGTGTAGGAAAACAAAGTGTTCCTCAAAATGCTGAAAAGTAATGTTACATTTGTACGTCTCCTAAATGGTTAAAAAAAAACGAAAGTTTTTCCAATGTGCGCCCAAAATAAAGTAAACGGATGGAAATATAAATCTTAGCAAAAATTTCTATATTATGTTTGCACATATTTGAGATATTGCAGTTGGAAATGTGAAAAAATGATGATTTTTTCAAAATGTTCCCAATTTTGGCGCTTTTAATAAATAAACACAAATTCTATCGGTCTTTTTTTTCCACCTAAATGAAGTACAACATGTGGCGATAAAACAATGTCAGAATCGCATGGATATGCAAAACCTTTCTGGTCTTTTTCCATGCTAAAGTGACACGTGTCAGATTTGCAAAATTTGGCCTGGTCATTAAGGCGTAAACAGGCTTGGTCACTAAGGGGTTAAGTTCCTTGGACCCACCCATGCTGTGGGTGCACACAGACTTCCCATAGAGGTGTTTTACCTGTCTGTCCCCAAAACACTGACAGACTTGGGTAGGGTGCAGAGTGCAGATGGTTTACCCCTCGCGTTGTCGATGAGGTATCCAACACCCAAACAGAATGAGTAGTGTGTGGACACATAGATTCCCCATTGCTATGTCACTCGCAGCACCTTGGGCCACACAAGGTGTTGGCTGGGACAGAGGCTGACCCAGGGCCCGCTCACATACTTCCCACACCGAGTATTGCTGCATTGTGGAGATGTGTAGAAGTGCTGGGCTGGCACCTGAGTACCCTTTATGACCACGTTTGCAGCTCCTGATGGAGGTGGCCCAGGTTTGGAATGAAGATCTAGCGTCAATTTCTCATCGATTCTCAACAGCATTGCAGCTGAAGGCTGTGCAGGGACACTTGTGTGCGCTGCGGATCCAGGGTCGTGCGGGGAGGGGGGGTTGGGCAGCATGTAACCCAGGAGAAGAGGCAGCGGTATGTCCTGCAGGCAGTGATTGTGCTTGGTTGGAGGTAGTGTGGTGCTTAGATAAGGTATGCCTTACTAATGAGGGTTTGTCCGAAGTAAAAATTGTTGGGGGGGGGGGGCCCACTCTTGCCGCTATTGTGGCTTAATAGTGAGACCTGGGAACCTGAGATGCAGCCCAACATGTAGCCCCTCGCCTGCCCTATCCGTGTCTGTGTCGTTTCCATCACTTTTATAGGTTTTCCAGATTTTCACAAATGAAAACCTAAGCGGAGCATGGGTCATATACAAAAATGCTCGAGTCGCCCATTGACTTCAGTGGGGTTCGTTACTTGAAACGAACTCTCGAGCATCGCGAGAAGTTCGACTCGAGCAACGAGCACCCGAGCATTTTGGTGCTCGCTTATCTCTAATTATTGTACATCAGCAGTGCACTGTAGGTGGAATCAACCTCCAGTAAAAGTGCAGAAAATTCTCGCCTGTAAGGGTGCCTACCCACTGGCGATTTTTTTTCCTGCGATGCTAAATTGCGTTTTGCGTTTTTTCTGAAGAGCAATTAGCATAGAATGTGTCCTTGTCCATTTGGGGGTTTTTTTCTCGTTTCGTTGCAATTTTTCACATAGAAACTGTCAGTTGCATATGTCTCCTTATTTTTCTCTTAATGCACCCATGGTTGTCAATGGAAATTAACGAAAAAGGCGCAAAAAACGCGCAAAAATCGCTGCGTTTTTCACGCACGAAAATCGGCAACGCCAGTGGGTAGGCGCCCTAAAGGGGGGGAGCAGCTATTAAATTAACTATTTTTGTAACAACTGACATTAAGTCGTTTAAGTCTGTGAATCCTGCCTTGGCACATAAAGCCTCCTGATGGATAATACAGTGAAAAGGCACAATCCGATGTCCAATAGCTTCCGTAAACAATTTGACAAATCCAACTTTTTTCCCCACCGTGTTTGGTGCCCCATCTGTCCTTACTGACACAACTTTAGGGCGCGGTCACACGAGCGTAGGCGTATTTACGTTCGCACGTGCGCAGCGTTTAATCGCTGGAAAGAACGTTTTTCGGCGATCATGACCAGAGCTAGAAAGCGTATTATCGTTTGTTCCTACTTTGCAAACTATCTTTTCGGCCATCGAATATGCGTTGGCGCGTATTTCGGTCGCATATGTTCCGTTTTTTTTTCGGGTTGCCGTTTTTACGCGACGTAAAATCGCCCGTGCGAACGAATACATTGGAAACCAACGCCTCAGATGGTCACGTTTATACGATTGGGCGCAAAAACGCGCCGTTTATGCGCTCGTGTGAACGCACCCTTAGAGATATGAATGCTTAGGTCACAGAATGTTTGTATAACAACCGAGCATGTGATGTGACATCAGTAGTTTCATCAAGAGAGATCCAAAAATATTTACAATTACTCATGTCTCTCTTTAATTGATTTTGTACGTTTGTGTTCAGTTTCATTATTCGGTCTTTTATGATATTTCTACTGAGCGGTAACTCAGATATTCTCTTAATAATTGCATCTTTATACTGCATATTGTGACATAGACCTGGTGCACTTCGCAGCAGAGTGTCTTTAATAAATTCTCCCTCACTGAGTGCTTTTCCATGCTGAGCTATGGAGTGAGCGATGCTCAAATTTGCAGTCGTTAAATTTTTAGAGCCTTTTACAAATTTAAGGATGGAATTAGATTGGCTCTTATAAAGGTGTAGCTGCCTGGAAATGTATTTAAACATTTTCACAGGAAAAAAAAGTTTGTTATGCTCGTGTGGGCAACTAGGCATAGGGCCCACACAAATGTGTCCAATAAAGAGAGGGAACACAAAGTGAACTACCATGGATTTACACCTCTCCCTTTCTACTACTAAGATTAGTGACACAGACTTACCTGAGCGTGAACTTCGCCCCTATAAAGAGCGGCCCAGCAGGCTTTGGATCTGGGCCCTAACTTCTCCTAGGAACCACGCACACACAAACATGCCACCAGGACATGGGCAACTAGACAGAGTTAGAAGACACTCAGAGCCGGAATCACACCATACAGCAGCCAAAATGCAACCACTAGTAGCAGGTGTTAAGCTATACATGCCAGGTATTAATTGACATTTTGATCAAAATATGGAAGCTAGCTGGCCACGTCACGGCTCCTGGCTATACCGCTAGTTTACACTAACCAGGAGTCCAGAAGAATCGGACACAGTTCACACCGCAAGCTGCAACAGGACAGACAACATGACACAAATTACACTGCAAGCTGCAACACAACCATATTTGCAGCCACCACACATAGAACCCGTTCACACTACAGACAGAATGAGCACTGAACATGACTGCTCACACCAGACTACAACAGGTAGTATATACAACACGGACTCCACTCAGAGCTCACATGCACACAGATGAAACTCCACAGCAAGTCTAAAAGTGTCCTCATACAGCCACCGGGATAGACAGCCACCGTGCTGACATAGGGAACCGTGTCAGGGATTCACTAACTGACACAGAAAAGGCATAAGACGTTTGGAGGCCGCACCTGGCAGGTAAGGGAAGAGGGAGTCTGCATATGATATAAACAAGGACTACCGTCTTTAGGGAAGCAGAGAGACACAACAGACCTACATGCGAAAACAGCTCTGAGTGGCCACAAACTAGATATATCCATACAATAAAGACCAGCATCAACTACTGAAAGATGCTGTTTTTTATGTGCTGCAGACTAAAAGGAGATTGGCTGCTGGAGAATACCACACCCAGCCAGCTCAATTAACCCTTACCTGTGAAGGTGTGCTCATGGAACCCAGTAGTACAACAGATCCCAGCAGCACACCCTGACAGTTTATTTTTTCCCCCACACAAGGCTTTAAATATTGAAAAAAATAAAAACAAAAGAAAAATACACAGGCTCTATAAATTAAGTGGTGTCATAATTGTACTGATCCATAGAATGAAGTTGAGATAGTCCTGTTGTGCGTTTTTTTATTTTAAGAGAAATAAAGGTTACTCAAAGTATTAAGTACCCAAAATTAATTCTAATAAGCACTAGAACACAGACATACATTGAAAATCTACAATAAAAGGGACATTTTTCTGGAGGATTTTTCAAAATTTTATGTAATTTATAAATGAGTTAAAATGAAGGCCCATCTAGTCACAGTTTTTTTGGGATCACTTATTGGCCAAATCAAAGCGACAGGTTTTTCTGTTGAAATGGAGAGGGGGCGTTACTTGTACTTGGCAAATCTCCTGATGTCTTAGTTATGGTAAAGGCCAAGCAAGCAGTGTTATTTCCTGATAGGCGCAGGTACCTCTGAGAATCTCACCTATCAGGTAATTACAGCATACCCTATTATATGCCATGTAGAACACTTTCACGCCTGCTCTACTCCTCATACTGTACAACCCCCATTGGCTATAATGGCGTCCCGTCCGGCTCTACATCATTTTGCCTAATGAAATAGCGTAGCATGCTGTGAGATTTCATCTGGGATTTCATGCCAGATCTGTGTTGGAGGCGCAGATGTGAACATGCCCTAATGTGTAAAATGAGAATTTAAGAGTTCCTAATGGCACCAACACTTGCAATACTCGTATTAATCCATCTGGAAGGTGACCAATTGGTAATCGCTCCCAGAAATGTATTTCCAACGCTCTAGAGTTGTAATCTTATGTTTGTTTTTTAGCTGACGTTGCACGATATGATCCTCAAAGACATTGAGAAAACCAAGAGACCCAGAAACAGCAAAGCTGAAACCCTCTACTAGCCAACGTGTTCTCATACCCCACCCTAAACGTTTTATTTTTATTTTAGTACTTAATTCCTGCCTCCTGGTCCTGACCCCACCTGTCTTGATTATGCTTCCTATAAAACCCTGGCGCTGTTACTACTACATTACGTGATTATTCTGCTCCACAACATTGAGCAGCTCCCCTTCTGCCTGCTCCTCTGTTATTACTATAAGATCTCCTGATACCGTCTCCTGCCTTGCCATTGGATCACCTTACCCGTCTCATCCATTGTGCTGCAAACAGAAACTTTCCGTTGCTGACTCCTGGCCTTCCATCTGACTGTTACCTGCCTGATCCATTGTACTGCAAACTGAGACTTCTCGTTGCTGACTCCTGACGTTCCATCTGACTACTCTCCACACCTGTGACTGCTACACCTGAGGCTCCAACCTAGTACCGTTACACATGGTCGTACTTCCGATTTGTAAAATGTAACATCTGTACCAGGAATAGTTCTCTTACTGTGGGTTATGCTAATTGACCCATCTAAAAAATGTATCCACTAACGCCTCTGGCGCACTAGTGCATTTTGGAGCAGAGTGTTGTCTGTAATTCCATAGACAGCACACCCCCCATTTTAGCCTATTAGGTTATACACAAGGACGTTTTTAACATGAGTAGATGGTCTGCACGAAAAAACTCATGCACATGAGAAAATTGAACAATGCCTTTATAGCGCCACCTATTAGAAGTCTGCTGTAGAGTAGCCAAGAGGACCCCTGCGCCATACAAATATTAGATGATTGACCATACTCAAAGAAATGTGGTACAGCTGACCATCTAATAAGTATGGTGATCCGAACTCCTACTGCAGGTATATAAGTTGCTGTCTCACCCCCTGTGCTGTGCATAGTGTAATCCTCTTACCTCCTTCTTCCGTATACATTTATTAGTGTTTAGAGAATCGTCTAAGCAGAAATTCTGAAATGCATGTACAGTAGTTACTGAGATTGTGTAGCATTAGCGGTCCTGAATTTCCAACATTTCTACCACATCCACGTTCCACAACTACAATATAGTTGGCCCTTAAGATGGCTACTAGTTTCAGGCTGATCTATTTTGGCTGGTTTGTAATGGAAGAGGGGTTGATATTTTTGTAAGCATTTTAGTAATTATGGGGTACTGTGAACTATTGATGGCCTGCTATTGGTATTCCAAACCAAGTTTCCATTCACTTCCGCAGGCAAAGCCGGAGTTAAATAAAAAATAATTTGTACTGCACATGTCCAACGGCGAGCGTCATCAGTCAACTACCGTATTCTATACTCCGAATAGAACGGAAACAAACAAAACCCTTGTCAATTGGATCCCAAAGTGATGTCCGTTTCACTAATGCGAATGACTGTTTCCGTTTGGAGGTTTCGTCAGCGCTGTTTTCTGCCTAAACCCCCTGATATAATCCCGCAGCGCAGAGAATAACACTGTGAATGCTACCTAATAGAAGTAATTGTAGTCTTTTTGCACCTGCACTAATGTTTTCTGAGAAGAGACCATGGATAGAGTATAGCCGCTGGCTGTATACTTCACTTCTGTATTCCCATCATGTGCATTAAGGGCTCATGTCCACGGGCAAAATATGATTTAAGATCCGCAGCGGATCTCCCGCATGCGGATCCGCATCCCATAGGGATGCATTGACCACCCGCGGGTAGATAAATACCCGCGGATCGTCAATAAAAGGGAATTTAAAAAAAATGGAGCATGGAAAAATCCGGACCATGCTCCATTTTCGTGCGGGTCTCCCGCGGGGACGGCTCCCGCGGGCTTCTATTGAAGCCTATGGAAGCCGTCCGGATCCGCGGGAGACCTAAAATAGGAATTTAAAGTATTTACCATCCGGCGCGGGCGGGGAAGGTCAGCTGTTCCTCACGGCCGCATCTTCCTTGCTTCGGCTCGGCGGATGTGCCCGGCGCATGCGCGCGGCACGTCGGCGACGTGCCGGCGGCGTCAGGAATTCATCCGCCGGCCGAAAATGAAGATCCGGCCGTGAGGAACAGCTGATCTTCTCCGCCCGCGCCGGATAGGTAAATGCTTTTAAATTCTTATTTTCGGCGCTCATGTCCGCGGGGCAGGAGGGACCCGCTGCAGATTCTACATGTAGAATCTGCAGCGGATCTGATTTTCCCCGTGGACATGAGGCCTAAGAGTTTGTGTTCCAGTTCCACTTTATTTCAATCAGTTGCTGTAAACCAATCACAAAGTCGGAAGCCGTATTTTATTTTATTAGGATTCTCAAGAATAGAAATGTTAAATGGTTGCACGTTTTATTAGTCCAACCAGGGACTCCTACTCATTGCACAAGCACTGACGGACAGCGGTGATTGTGAGGAGCAAACCCATTGATAGATTGCATAAAATAGTAACTTCCTTTGTAGTTCACCGCTTTAGTTAGTCTATTATTTACTCAATTAGTGTCCATTTTGCTAGGATCAATGTTTCAGGTTCTCTGAACTAGTTGCCATATTCCCCAACTCAATCCAGTCTGCAAAGGGTCAGATGCATGGGTATTTGTCATATCAAACTACATACCTGCATAAATGGGGCTGAGAGCCCCGTAGAAATGGATGAAGTGGTAGTAGGACCACTACTCCATTTATTTGGGGGATCACTGTTTTTGTGATTGGTGGTGCTCCCATGGATAGGTAATAAGTTTTTTTGTGGGGCAACCCCTTACATCCTGTTGATAGTGCAAGATCAGGAGAGCTAGCTGCAACAGAGTGGGTGCATCGGAGTAGTGCTCCCGCTGTTAACCCCTTCCCTGCAATATAGTCTTATGTATCCAAAAATGGCACCATTAAAAACTACAGTTCGTCACGCAAGAAACAAACCCTTATATGGCTTTGCAGAAACGACAGATGTACAATTTTAAAATGTCAACTCATTAAAAATGTTCATGGAATGTATTTTGTAAAGGTTTTCTTTAATGATTTTATTGCCTGTGTGTGAATGTTGTAGAGATGCCTGGAGAACCAAGTTGGACCTAGGGTGCTCACAATGTTTATAGGAGTCCACAGTTAGGGCGGCTTTACACGAGCGTATGCCAAAAAAAAAGAAGCTCTAAGGGAAACCGAAAGGCAAAGTTTGCAGTAGGCAAAAGAGTGCAAAAATTGGATGACTATGAGCATTGGTAAAAAAAAATTGCCTGGGCAAATGAATACAAATTTCTGTTGCCCCGTGCTAATGGGAGTGAGCAGTAGGAATTAATGACCCCCTTCCTGTCTGTTATCAACAGATAAGGCTTGTAGAGGTGGAATAATAATGTGGGGAAGGTTTTCTTGGCACACCCTGAGACTTCTGATACTTGTGGATAGATGCCGTGATCAGGGCCGGAGTGGAACTAAAAAGCAGCCTTGGCACAAAAATCCCACCCACCCCAAGAATTTGCTTTATGAGTTAGGGACAAGTGTGCACCACCACAAAGAAAGACCAACTAATAATGGCTCCATACAATGGCCATGTACTGCTCAGATATGAGGTCTACAAAGGCGCTCACAGAGCTTTATTACCCTGCAGACCATTCAGGAGAACACAGCACTGATCCGATGAAGTCACCCGCGGAATAAACGTCGATTGCAGCGTCCGAGGAACGGGCCCCAGCCTAGGAGATAGCATGGTGGAGTTTAGGCCTTGTCATGGTGGCTCTAATGTCTCCCACCCGGAGAGTAACTAGGGACACGTCTAAGGGGCTGAGGGCAGGCCATTAAATAGGGAAACCCACTGGTGGATTACCTTAGTCCTTTTGTCACAGGTGACGCCACCGTTCCTTTCTCTGCGGTGAATCCATTTGTTAACAATAAAGAGTCCACACAGGGATTTAACTTTCAGAGACAAACCTGGAGCGGTCGGTGAAGCTTGTTTACTTGAAATAACTTTGTACAGTTTAGCAATACACACCAGCAGGAAAATGGTGCAAAAGTTTAGGTGGTATGACAGGGAGAATTCCCAGGTAGACAGTCCCGTTATTTGTGGATCCTGATCCTGGTAACACTCTTTCTTCTCTCTCCAGCTCTCTACTGGTCATCACTCACATTCAGAATTAGGTACGCTGCATGACGGCTCCTCATTCTCTCTGTGTTTAAGGGTAACACTGGCATCTCCTGGGTAGAGCAGGCCCAGGGTAGGCTTTGGATACCTGTCGGCCTCTTCCATTCCGGACCACACAGAGCTGAAGGTCTCGGTGTGGCTCACTTTCAGAGCTCCAAGCACTCCTCTCTCTTGCAAGCCCAGAACAGATCAGACAGGAAAAAGCCAAAAACAAGCACTTGCACACACCTTTGCAATCACATATATATCACAGGGTCACATGACATGCATCTCGCAACTGATAAATCTTGCACGATTTTCTCGGGCGTGTGAAAGCGACCTTAGAGAAGTCTACTGGAAAATGCCTAAAGAACTGATTTGAAAATAAAGGCTACCATAGGCCCACGCACACACAGAAAGTGAGGAAAACCTTTACTGCATTTAATAAATTCCTAACCTGAGCGCAGGGGTTGAAAATGGCGAGATGCTGCGTGTGAAAGTACCCTTTATTTGAACTAATGTATATCCTGAGGGAAAGACATATACAGTATACATTTTTATAGTTCCATTTAGGGATCTGTTCACATATAGCAGATCTGCTGCATATTTTCTGTAGCAAATCCGCACCAAAATTCACATCATTTGATAGAGATTTTATAGAGGATTTTGGTGTAAATCCACAGCAGATTTCACAAGTTCAATTTAAATTAAATTTAACAAGAGGTCACAGTGGTATGAAAATCTATATGCAATTTCTTAGAAACCCCTTCACAGATATAGATAAAAATTAATAACGTTTATTAAATTATTTTAAAAGACATTGGTTTACACTGACACAAACACACACAGATCAAGACGAAACGAGAAAAACCAAAGAAAGGACCCTGGTTTAGAATTAAGTAGGGGATTCAGCACCTCGATAGTACGTAGAGGTGAGTATACTCATCCCTTATGGTGTATATAGTAATAGCCTATAGGGATTAGTACAGACACGATTTGTTGAGGAGTAGATGATATAAGACACGTCGGATCTAGATACCCAAATCGTGCTGAGATCTCCTCAAACAGGGTGTATGTATACCCTTAGACGATTGGTGACAGAACACCAATATAGACATGTAGTCATATATTGAATCCCCAGTGATGCCACAATAATTATTCATATATAGAGTTATTGTTTCAGGGTCTGGTTATGATGCACATCGATATTGTTTTTAACCAGAACCCGCAGAAACAGGCTCTTTGTACCTTGGTAGTGTTGGATCTACCAGTGCGAGGCCAAGATTGGCCCGGGCATACGGTAAGTAGGAATCTAACAGCTCACAGCTTGCCGTAATGCCATATAGTAATGTTTAAGAAATAGATTCATGCTCAGAGATAGGCTCGACGCGTTTCCCTATCCGATTTTTGGATAGTTCCTCAGGAGCAAAAGGTACGTATACCATCAGTACATAGTTAGTCCTTTTACTGTGGACCAGTCAACACCAGGGTAGGTGAAAGAAAAAATATCTCAATTATAAAATGGTTTTTCGGTGGATTTATATTTTAACCACCAGTTTCTTATTAGAAAAATGCCGTATAATACGGTTATAGATTGCTTCTCTTACTCTCCATAGGCGCACACAGCGTATCCACACTGACTGTCAAACCGACTGGTATTCGAATATAGCCATCGGTATTATTATAAGATCAGTCATTTAGTGGGATAGGTTGAAGCCAGGTAACCCTCGATGTATATCAGTTGCTTCACAAGAAATTGTCACAGTCTGAGCAATCTCCAATGTGAACCTGGTTTTTAAAGGGTTATTTTTAGCTAAGTGCTCAATCTTTCCATTAAACCTGTAAGAGGTTGCATAGGCAAAACCCCCACAGGTTAATGATTAGCGCCTGATCTATCGGTAATATGGCTGTAAGTCAGTCTCTACACAGCCAGAGTAAATACTCCATATATCGCTAAATAGTAGCTCTGTAAAGTTTAGAAAAAAGGGAAAAAGATGTACCCAGTTGGCAGCTTCCAGGGTTAGATCCCAACAGAGCAAATACAAGAAGAGCCTAAACAGAGAGGACAACACCACCCCTAGAAATAGTCCCATCCACAGTCAGATGGGACCCGGGTGTGTGGTCAGAATGAGGAGAGCAAGAGGTGGTGCCTGCGGCTCTGATGGTGAGCGGCCACAGTAAAAGGACTAACTATGTACTGATGGTATACGTACCTTTTGCTCCTGAGGAACTATCCAAAAATCGGATAGGGAAACGCGTCGAGCCTATCTCTGAGCATGAATCTATTTCTTAAACATTACTATATGGCATTACGGCAAGCTGTGAGCTGTTAGATTCCTACTTACCGTATGCCCGGGCCAATCTTGGCCTCGCACTGGTAGATCCAACACTACCAAGGTACAAAGAGCCTGTTTCTGCGGGTTCTGGTTAAAAACAATATCGATGTGCATCATAACCAGACCCTGAAACAATAATTCTATATATGAATAATTATTGTGGCATCACTGGGGATTCAATATATGACTACATGTCTATATTGGTGTTCTGTCACCAATCGTCTAAGGGTATACATACACCCTGTTTGAGGAGATCTCAGCACGATTTGGGTATCTAGATCCGACGTGTCTTATATCATCTACTCCTCAACAAATCGTGTCTGTACTAATCCCTATAGGCTATTACTATATACACCATAAGGGATGAGTATACTCACCTCTACGTACTATCGAGGTGCTGAATCCCCTACTTAATTCTAAACCAGGGTCCTTTCTTTGGTTTTTCTCGTTTCGTCTTGATCTGTGTGTGTTTGTGTCAGTGTAAACCAATGTCTTTTAAAATAATTTAATAAACGTTATTAATTTTTATCTATATCTGTGAAGGGGTTAAATTAAATTTAAGTGGTAAAAATCTGTTGCAGATCACTTCCAAAATCCATGTGGATTTGCTGCAGAAAGCACCCTAAGGCCATGTTGACACGGAACAGAATTTGCTACAAAGTATACGTAGCTGACATTAAACAGCAGATCGTTGGCGCAAATTCTGTTTCAAAATCGGCACCACTTGATGTGGATTGTGATGCAGTTTTTGGTGTGGAAATCACCGCCTCATGTGAACAGGTGGAATCCGCACAGAATTCTGCTGATATCATTGACATTTAGTGGATTTAAAATCTGCACCACTTATAAATCTCCATGTGGGTTTTGCTTCGATTTTTCAGCAGCATGTGGATGAAATTTTGAAAATGTCATTCCCATTGCTCCTACTGTAAATGCTATGGGTTTTCCATGTGGACAGTTATCTTGCTACAGGTATTTACGTGTTGTTTGCATGGAAAATTTCGGATGGAAAGTCGTGGTTACTTCGAAGGGACCGAGGAATAAAATATGTAGACATATAGAGGAGCGTTAGATTCTCCTCAGACAAGTAAGGAAGATGGTATTATTGCCTCTGTAGCGCCACCTATTGAATGGCAGCATTCCTTCAGATCAATGTCAGACCCTTTATAACAATGATTGGGAATAGGAAACCAAGCCAGACTGCATGTACCGATGTCCCTCTGCAAAATGTGCCCCCGCTCCCACTCCTCACTTTTACCCTTAAAGGTAACGCCTTTTTATTCAAACTTACCTCAGACTGGAGGTTGTAGCCCCTTCTTTGCCTTAAATACATTCTCCTTAGTATATACACATAGAGGGGCGTTAGATTCTTATTATATACACATATAGGTGACGTAGATTCTCCTCAGCATACAAAACATTTCCTAAGGCTTTATGGTTACTGAGAAAAGAACTATCTCATGAATTGCAGAATTCTTCACGCTTAGAATTAAATAGTGAAATTTCGACAGCTTTTTTTTTCCTATTAAGGACGTAAAGAACGGTTGTGGCAAACTTCATATTTGTGAGGTTCAGATATGTGTTATAAGTTACATTACATAGGTGGTCACTTTTCAACTTAGAACTAAATAATCAAGTTGCAACACCTTTGCCTTTCCTGTTTAGGACCTAAAGAATGGTCGTACAAAATGTAACGTTTGTTCAATACCGGAAAGTTACAGAACATAGGGGGTCACTTACTTTTGCACTTAGAATTGAATAATCACTGTTTGACCCCTTTATTTTTCCTATTTAGGAACTAAATAATGGTCATGGCAAATTTCATGTTTGTACATCATCAGGAAGTTACACGGCAACAGCTTTATGTTTCCTATTTAGGACCTAAAGAATGGGCGTACAAAATTTCACGTTTCTACAATACCGGAAAGTTACATAACATAGGGGGTCACTTACTTTTGCACTTAGCATTGAATAAACAAGTTTTCACCCTTTTACCTTTTCTATTTAGGACCTAAAGAATGGTCATGCCAAATTCAAGTTTGAACGACATCGGGAAGTTAGAGAATTAAATTAAGTATTTTACATAGTGGGTCACTTTTTTTTTGCACTTAGAATTGAATTATCAAGTTGCGACCCTTTTACTTTATTAAAGACCTAATATCTAATTAAGACCTAAGGAAAGGTTGGGCCTCATTTCACTTTTGTACGATACCGGGAAGTTAGAGAATTAGATTAGGTACATAACATGGGGGGGGGGGGCATATTTTTGCACTTAGCATTGAACAATAAAGTTGTGACGCCTTTACTTTTCCTATTCAGGACCTAAAGTATGGTAGTGCCACATTTCACGTTTTTATGACACCAGTAAGTTAGAGAATTAGATTAGTTACATAGCCATCACCTTCTTTTGCAACTAGAATTGAATAAACAAGTTGCGACCCTTTTACTTTTCCTATTTAGGACCTAAAAAATGGTTGTGCCAAATTCAAGTTTGAACAGCACTGGGAAGTTAGAGAATTAGTGGCAAGTCAGTCAGCGAGGGCTTTTGCATATATATATATATACATACACCATTATATAAAGTCTAATAATACCACTACACCATGACCACATATCACCCGATAATGATGGAATAATACCGCCATACTGTTACTTAAGAGCATTAAAAAGCCTGGA
Organism: Eleutherodactylus coqui; assembly: GCF_035609145.1. NCBI lineage: Eukaryota > Metazoa > Chordata > Amphibia > Anura > Eleutherodactylidae > Eleutherodactylus > Eleutherodactylus coqui. Next base: position 149,144,794 of record NC_089844.1, on the reverse strand, counting down.
AGGAGTGACTCCTATAGGCCATCTTTCAAGAGATCCTAGTGCTTAAAACATCAGAAGGTGCTTCTAACAGGACTTGCAAGCAGATAAGGGTTCCTCTGCACTGACCTGCTGAACCTGGGCTCACCAGCGTGGAAGAGGGGAGGAGAATAAATCCCAGCATTGCCACCATAATATCCAGCTAACTCAACAGCTGCAACAACTAGATGTATTGTTACTCTCAAGACTTAGGAGACCTGGTCCTATATGCAACTCTCCACAGTGCCTTTACACTAGAAGACTGTGCAAATTCATTATACAGTACAGAACATTTCTGCTAACATTTTGCTGCCACCTGGTGGCAGGATACGGCAGGACAGCTTCAGTCAAAGGAAACAAGCGATAGGTCTTTGGCACTGAAAATAAAGAGGATCCATCACCTTGGACACGTGAATCTTTTTTGCTCCCTACATCTGAGCCTTGATGTTCTCCTAACTTGTTTCCCGAGACTCGGGACCGCGTTCTTCTTATTACCCAATCCATTTACAGACAACTCTTTTGAGGGACCTAGAGCCTTAATTTTTTTTCCAAGAGGCACCTCTCTATCTCAACCAATTTTTGCAGCTAGCAATAGCCAGACCCACATGCCATCTGGTGGCTAATTATAATTTTGCTACATGAACATATATAAGCAGACAATAAAATCTACCCAGCCTATGTGCTGAGAATTATAAGCCCCACAATCCAGAAGACACATATACGGTGGTAATATGTAGTTACATTAACCCCTGTCCGGTCGGTGGTATGTGATATTCTTAAGCTGTGACATTCAACTTTATTTATGAACAAAATTTCTCTATAATAATATTAGCCTAACTATGCCTAAGTACGGGAAACAATCCAAAACATCTCTCCAAAATACACCTCAAACAATTCCAGAAATCTTCCGATCCCAGCTTCCCCCAGAGGTGGTGGGTTAGGATCTTGGCCACCCCTCTGCATTTCTGGATCACGACCATATTCTACCGGCCTCCCCCCTTCGGCATTGCCGCTCCCTCAAGCGTCAATACTAAAGAGCTACAAGCCGCTATCTCAGAATTTTCTAAACAAATACAAGAATTTGGCGCGAAATCCTAATATAACTTGTATATCTGTCAGCAATATAAACCATAAACTCAGTTTATTTGCTGACGACCTACTCTTAACTTGAACCTAATCATTAACCTCCCTTCCAAATTTGCTGACACTCCTTGAAAAATTTAGTTTAATCTCAGGCCTTAAAATTATTCAAAATCGGAAATCTTCTTCTGTAACACTCCCTCCCATACGCAAAAGCTGATTGAGATTAACACACATTAGGAACCCTTTATAAATGGAATTATGAGCCACTTTTCCTTCAACTAAGCCTAGATCTAACCAGGTGGAAATGCCCATACCTTTCATGGTTGGGTCGTATCCATAGTGTAAAAATGACTTTACTACCAAACCTTCTTTACCTGTTCAGAACACTTCCCATTCCCGTACCTGCATCAGATCTCCAACTATTTCAAAGAAAAATATTAATGCTTATCTGGGCACATGAATGCCCCAGAATATCCAAATCCATAATGTATCTGCATAACAAATGTGGGGGTCTCTCCGTCCCATGTATTTTTAAGTATTATAAAGCAGCCCGCTTGGCATAGATTCCACCCATCTATGCTGGCTCCCAGGCCCCATTATGGACCTACATTGAGGCAATGTAACTCTCCTTGTAACTGGCCGTCCCTACTCTAGACTAAGCTACCCTTTCCGCCTAACTTCCGAAGCACAGCGCCATTTTCATTTTTCTCTATTTGGTTGTGGAGACAGGTTAGGTTCAAATTGTCCCCCAGTAATATCCCATCCCCTCTTACCCCACTGCTATATAATCCGGCCTTTTCACCTGGCTTAGATGCGGCACACTTTGTGGTGGCAAACAAAAAAAAGCTTACCTCTTTATATGATTTTCTCATACATGGTAAATTGATCTCATTATCATCCTTTAATAGCCAATATAATCCCCCTCCGGAAGAATAGTGGAGAACAATCCAGGTCTTCCATTTTTGGTCCTCTATTATGTCATCATCGACAAAAGTACAGATGAACTGCATGGAAGCCATATGTAAATTTTGGCATCTAGGCACCTTATCTCACTTCTATAATATCCTGAGACATTACAGGATTCCAAGCTTTCCTTCATGCTTCAATGGGAGTTAAAATTACACTCCTCGCTGACAGAGCGTTGGCACCACTGTTGTGAGACTAAGAGCAAAAACAGCTGACAAGTCTCCCTAACCGAGACATCCTTAAAGGTGCACAGAGCTTATCTCGTTCCCACAAGACTTCATACTATTTATCCAGGTGTCCAGTTTATGTTTCTGTGGCTGTGATGACGAGGGCTCACACCACCATATTTGGTGGACTTACTAAGTTGCACAGACTTACTGGAAAAAGAGTTTCTCACCTCATAGCCTCTGTTACTGGAAAGAGTCCTGGACTCAACCCCTTTGTCTTATTACTAGGAGACAAACCTAGGGGTATGCGTAATGCCCCCTTTAAACTTCTGCAGTACATTACAATGGCAGCCCGTATCTTGATAGCGCAACAGTGGCGGAAACCAACATTCCCATTAGAGCCACTTATATTTCGCATGAACAAAATTCTTTTAAACGAAAAACTTACTGCAATATGTCAGGATAAAATCATTCAGTGTGAAAGGATATGGGAGCCTTGGATAGCTTATGTTAATGTGCCAAACCTCCATTATTTAGTGAGACTCTAATAGGGAGAATTGATTAATAAATCACCCGGAGATGAACGGTAATATACAAGCTGAGCTGGACCTACTCGACTTAAACTTCCCAGGCAAAGGAGACACTTTGACATATATCCCTTCCTCGTATAATGTATAGGGTTATTTTTAATATTCCCTGCATAGAATTTATACTTTTTCTATTGCTTTATCCCTTTTTTAATGTTAAAATGTTGATGGATCTCTGTACTCCATTAAAAACTGTCTTCTCTCCGTGTGTGGGGTCTTTGCAGCAGAGTATTGCCATCTTACTTGTTAAATGTCAATAAATTATTTTGCGACATGAAATAGCTTGGAAGGCTTGCATAGATCATTTCTTTGGTTAGCCAATTAAGGTTTCACCTCAATACTTGTGTCTTTTGTACAAGAAGATTTAACATTACTGATACATATAATGACAATGTTGCCCCTTGTATAAGGTTTTCGAGGCTGGGGGGAGACTTTAGAGACTATTTTATCTATATGGAATTTGATATAGTGCTTGGCTTTGTCTGGAACCATAACAACTGCAGCCTGTAATTTTACGGAAAGTAGTTTTTGTTGGCTCCTCCCCTCATAGTATGACATCATGCAGATTATATAAGGAGCTGCAGCACCAACATTCCATTGAGTGTTGTAGTTGGTTGGTTTACTGTATGTGAAGCTCATGTTGTCTCCATCATAATCTTTTTTTCATGTTGGTAGTGCTCTTTGAGGATGCGGTAGAGGTTGGGGGAAATTGTTAATGGCTGACCCCGACCTCGATGCAGCGTCCGAGGAGCAGGCCCACAGCCACGAAGATACCCGGGTAGATAAGACCTTGTCATGGGGCTCTACCATCTCCTCCCCTGGGGTTAGCACGGGGCCCAACCAAGTTACTGCTCGGGGAGTTTCACAGGGAAACCTAGTTTTTGGTTTAACTTAAGTCCTTGTCAATCGTGATGCCACTGTTCCATCCTCTGCGGTAAATCCAGAAGTCGGTAAATAAATAGTTCCCACACGGATAGCTTTCTGAGCAAAATCGGGAACGGTTGGTAGAGCTCATTTACTCCAATAAACGGTTAGAGTCCAACACTTTACATAAACCAGCAGGACAACGGTGCAAACACAATAGTGGTGTGACAGAAAGGATTCACAGGATGACATATGAGGCCACAGTCCCAGTTATCTGTGTGGTTCTGCTCCCGGCCTGTCTTTCTCTCTCCAACTCTCTACCAGTCAACACTCACATTTGGAAAGAGCACTCACTGCTGCATGCACTTTCTCAATCCTCTGTATTAACAGCAGGAAGGCCTGGGTAAAGAGGGCCCAAAGCACACATCATGCCATCACTCAGCCTCTTCCATCTTGGGGATGAAGCACAGTTTCTCCTACTCACTAAAGGCTTGTCCTTTCCCAGACTCTAAACTCTCTTCAGCAATAAAACCCAATCTCTCTAGCATGAAGACCCACTCTCTCCCTTGCCTAGCACTCTTGCATATACATATATAAAACATAATCAAGTGAGACACAACAAGATACATTTTTCCAGACATGACGCAGACATTAACTCATTCAGTGCTGCAGAGGTACAAAACACATCAAATGCACACACAGAAAAGACACTGACAATACAGATGCACAAGACAAACACATTCATGCTTATTGAGGGGCCCTATTAACTCTGGGCCACTATAGTCCTCTATACTTAGAACAAACCGACCCCGACGCCTCTTCAAAACAGTGTAGGACACCGATATAACAACCATGTGGTTCACTGAAGGAAATGCAGGGCAACCCACCGAATTATCATGGCATCATTAATAGGTTGCTGGTCTGCATGGTGAACTACGTATATCAGAATGGTCTGGCACCTTGTATCCACTATGTGTGGGAGTGTACACCAAGCATCCACCGCCCTCATTATCAGGAGGCAGTGTGAGTGGGTGTTTCATCGGTGTCCTGCACAGGTGTTATTGGCTCCTCCATTTGGTAGTCAGCTATCTGCATGCTGAGAGGATGCGTCTATATGCACTCCTCACTCAGTAAGTAACGGACATTTTTCTGTGATTGTTTTTAATTCTTGATTTTCCCTTCTGTGACGCATTTATATTAGTGTAGGGACCCACTACAACGCAAGGAACCGTGAAGTGGTTAGTGGGCTCATGTATCTTGGCCAACATCCAACCAATGCCGTGCATTTATTATCTATCATTCACATGCAGTGTGGCATTAAGACGCCAGGGGGAGCCCAGGGTGGCAGTACCAATGTGGTTCACTGAAGGAAATGCAGGGCAACCCGCCGAATTATCATGGCGTCATTAATAGGTTGCTGGTCTGCATGGTGAACTACATATATCAAATTGGTCTGGCACCCTGTATCCACTATGTGTGGGAGTTTACACCAAGCATCCACCCCCCTCATTATCAGGAGGCAGTGTGAGTGGGTGTCTTATCGGTGTCCTGCACAGGTGTTATTGGCTCCTCCATTTGGTAGTCAGCTACCTGCATGGTGAGAGGAGGATGCATCTATATGCACTCCTCAGTCAGTAAGTAACGATCATTTTCTGTGATTGTTTTAAATTTTTTATTTCCCCTTCTGTGATGCATTAATAGGGAAAATACAGTTTCTGTAAAGAGAAGTCCCACAAGCAACATGAGAGTCTCTAACACCATGTCACCTTAGCATGGGGAATGGTGGGCTCCTCTGCTTCAGATCCAGCACTGAATCATGTAGGGGTAGGATTGGTGTTCCCGGACTCTATGCAGGTGGAAGAGCACAGAGAAGGACTTTTATGCAGGAAGGCTCTTACCTCACTGTCCTTTGGGTCTGCTGGCGGCTCAGAACAGTCATGGTCCGACTACTGTGAGGTTGCCACACTGCAAGGCCCAACAACGTCCTCCTCAGAAAGAATCCGAGGGGCATAGAAAGGGGTTGCCACAATGATGCAAATAGGTACTCTGGACTATCATACCTCCCCACGGTTCTCTTTGCCACTTTGGAGTCTCCTAGAGTGCAACCATGGGGTATCTCAGCCGGGACAAAGAAGGTGATCCTGAGGAATGGTCCCTCTGCTCACCTACATACACAAAGTTGAAGTTGGAATCGCCATATTGTCGGTTGAAAGGTTGGAGATGCGCAGGCAGAATATCCTTGACCCCCTGATTATCCTGGTGGATCAGGATCCATGGGGGGGGGGGGGGGGTACCGGCTTTCCACAAAACCATCCCCAGCACGGTATTTCTGCGGCCTCTGGAGTTTTTCTCTAGCTGGAGGGGTGTGTGAGGAAGGAGTACCCTCGGGAAGGTTAGGATCCCGTCTGGTGGGTTCCTTCAGGCAATCCTCAGGAGGTGGTGAAGGTGGGGATACTAATCCCTCTAGTTTGGGCTCATTGCCCCATTAGAAGTGGGGTCTGAATAAAGGGTATCTGGCTGGAACTCCCATAAGTACTTTGGCTGCCATTTCACCTACAGCGGTGATCACGCTGGTCTGTTGAGAAAGCTCTAGAGGCTCACTCACCAGCCATGGTGACTCCTCCTCTGGGCGGTCCTCTGCACTCTGTTGCTGTTCCTTGGTATGGGCGACCTCCCCTACTTTTTCCTCAACCATGGCTGGAAACTGGTGGTAGGACGTTTTTGCATGCTCCAAAGTACAGGATGATGAAGAAGCTTGGGCGCCATTTTGAGGGACCATGTTGTCTTCTTCATTTACTGTCATAAAGTGCAAATCAAGCAACTCAATTTTGTCCAATAGTTCAACACGTTCGTGCCTAAGGGTATAGCGCATCCTGGGCACATATGAATGAGATTTAAATGAAAAGTCCTTATCTTCTTGCTGCATTTTACCTGAAGGTAGCTCAGCCTCGTCTTTCTGGTGACTTCTTCAGAGGCCTCAGATGGCTGAAAGTCCGGAAAACTGTTCAGTAATCTGTAGGAATTCAGACGCCGGTACACAACTTTCTCTCTGGCTCTGGGCTCTTCTCAGTACTTTAAGATACAGGATCGAAGGAATTATCCCGTTAATGACGGCATGAGCTCCGCCCTGCAGCATCTGAGGAGTAGGCCCACAGCAGAGGAGATAGCGGGGTAGATAACACTTTGTTATGGGTCCCATCTCCTCCCCTGGGGGTATCATGGGACCCGACCAAGTTATTGATGGGGGAGTTTCACAGAGAAACCTAATTTTTGGTTTACCTTTAGTGCTTCTCACTTGTGACACCACTGTTCCATCCTCTGCGATGTAATCAGAAGTTGGTAAATAAATAGTTCACACAGGAATAATAACAATAATCTTTATTTGTATAGTGCCAACTGATTCCGCAGCAATAACTTTCTCAGCAAAATCGGGAACGGTCAGTAGAGCTTGTTTACTCCAATAAACGATTAGAGTCCAACAGTTGCAGCAGTGCTGAGTTTGCTGCTGGATTAACAAAGTCCGGTGCGGGTTTTAGATTTGGTTCTGCACTTTCTAGCTCAGTAGGTGTGATGTAATGTAGTCACATATGTGGGTAATTAGCTGGGCATTTACCTGGGCTGATACTGAGCTAAGGAGCAGTATGTTGTCATTTGCTCTCTGTCTGAGCTGGCAGTCAGTAGCTCCCATGGTCAGCGTGGTGACCACTGCTCTTTACTTCAGACGGCTCAGTGTGCTGCTGCTTATTCTACTGAAGCTAATTGCTGTGTTTTATTTTGTTTTGTCCCTCATCAGTTTAGCCAAGTAAGGTTACTTAGGCCGCAGGAACGAGTGCAAGGCAGTATCTATCGACACAATCATTCTGCCGTGGTAGGCAGGGCCCTCTCCCTTGCTTGTTACATAGTCAGGGAAAGACTTCCTGTTTATTATTTGTCATTTTGTTTTGGCCACTGCACTGTGACCATTTATTGTTCTTGTCAAGCACGTCCTGTGCAGACATAACACCAACACTTTACATTAGCCAGCAGGACATTAGTGGCGTGACAAGGAGGATTCACAGGATGACATAGGAGCCCACAGTCCCAGTTATCTGTGGGGTTCTACTACTGGCCACTCTCTTTTTCTCTCCAACTCTCTACCAATCAACACTCATACTTGGAAGGAGCACTTATAGCTGCTGGCGGTTCCTCTCAGTCCTCTGTATTAACAGCAGAAAGGTCTGGGTTAATAGGGCCCAGGGCACACATCAGGCCATTGGTCAGCCTCTTCCATACTGGGGATCCTCATAGGACGAGGCACAGTTTCTCCTACTCACTAAAGGCTTGCACTTTCCCAGACTCTAAACTCTCTTCAGCAACAAGACTCGCTCCCTTGCTTAGCACTTTTACATACACATATATAAAACATATTCACATGACACACAAAATACATTTTCCAGAAATGACCCAGACGTTAACTTGTTCAGTGCTGCAGAGCTGCAATACACATCAAATGCACACACATAGAAGACACTGACAATACAGATGCAGAAGACAAACACATTTATACTTATGGAGGGGCCCCGTTAACTCTGAGATTCTCACTGTTGTATTTACTCTTTTATAGTTTGGAGAGCAAAATGGCAAGAGAGTAATGAAGGATGGACAACAAATCCGAGAGGAGATGTAAGTATCTTACTGTATGACCCCATGACTGCTATAAGGACATGTTCACACCTCGCTGATTTGCTGCAGATTTTGTTGGGAATTTTGGTGCAGATCTGCTGCACATTGGACCATTTCAATTAAATTTAAAGGGGTGTAATATGCTGCCGGTCTGCACTAAAATCTGTGAAAAATTGATGCACACTAAAGCAATGCTTATATTCCAAATGGCAAAAGATATAAAGTTTAAAGCGGCATTCCGTTCAACAAGAGAATGTTCAAAAATTCCACATACAATTGTAGTGGCTCAGCGGGTCCCACAGAACTCTCACACCAACACTTTTCTTGTCACACCTGTCTATGTGCTGTCCTTGGACATAGAAGGTGCCATCTGTAGGAGAGATCCTGTCACTCCCTGCCTCTCTTCTAAGCCTAGAGCTTTTGTGCTATTGGCTGATAGTCAACTTTAATCTTACAGTCACTGCACAACCTCCAAGCAGATCATTTTTGGCGCCATTGTCGGGCGAGACCATAGAGCCACCCGTGACAACCCTTCTGAAAACTTTGTAGTCTCCCTCACTTTGGCGTGCCTGCGCAATAGTATTTGGGACGAGGTTTATCCAGAACTGGCTATACTTATAATCCACGCTATCATTACCTGTCCTCCAGATCCCCTGACTCCTTATATCGCTGTTTTCCACGATGGCCACCGCTTCCCTTCTAATATATAGCTGGAAACTATATGACCCATAATTCCCCACTCTCAGGTGTTCCTATTCACATCCCTACTAATTGCAGTTCTGCTATTGGTCAGCATTCCAGTCTGCATCTTCCTCCGATCCCGCAGGCAGAGGCTATTAATGATAATCCTCCATCATTATGGCGGTGTTTGGTGTCTGAGTTCTGATTCCATTCATGTTATTTATGAGTTCGTCCACCACAAACTTTTTTAATGTACTGAGAAATTTTTACAAAATCTCTAAGGCCTCCTTCCCACGAACGGATTTCCGCCGCGTAATTCGCGGCGAAAATCCGCTGCGTTGCCCGCTGCTATTAGGTTCTATTGAACCTAATAGCACAATGCTCACGATGCGTAATTCCACCGCGGAATTACGCACCGCGATTTCTCCCGTCCTCACCCGCAGCATGCTCTATTTTCTGCGGGTGAGGACGGGCTGTACGCACTGACGGCTTCCATTGCAGTCAATGGAAGCCGTCCGTTCACGCTATCTCCCGCTGTAACCAGCGGGAGATAGCGTGAAAAAACGCTTTCCCGCCCACCGCCGCGCGTCATCTGACGCCAAATGACGCGGCCGGCCGCGTCACGTGACACGGCCGGCCGCGTCACGTGACACGCTCGGTGACGCGGCGGTGGTGGGCGGTGACGGGCGGTGACGCGGCGGTGGTGGGCGGGGAAGCGATTTCACGCTATCTCCCGCAGGTAAGTATAGGGGCTCTGGGGGGCGCTGTGACGGGCTTCACTGCGTAATATTACGCGGCGGACCCCGTCACGCTCGTGGGAAGGAGGCCTTAGGGAGTGACATAGAAAAAAAAATGCAATTCTGCCATATTGGGATGGGTGTGCCAAGGAAAAGTTATTTTAAATATTTTATTATCCTTACTTGTTTTTGATTTAAAAAAATCATTTGTTTTTAGTCCCTAAATGGGAATTTGCTGCAACAGCGGGGATACATAAGGACAGTGACCCCCTGCAGTTAACCCCCTGCATGCTATGATCAAAGTGTTGGTGTGAGAGCACAGAAGTCCTACAATGCTTTATCATAGCGATCATAACTGCTATGGTTCAGGTCCCCTTCAGAGACATAACAAGCATATAAAAAGAAAAACAATGTAACAGAAAATATGGCAACAAATAGAAAACCCCACATATTTGGTATCATGTACTATAATTGGAGCACACTATTTATTCTGCTCAGTAAAAACTTAAAAGAAAAAATTGAGGCAAACTGCTTATTTTGTTCATTTTACCTCCCCAAAAGTGCAATGAAAGCGATCAAAAAAAAGTTCATAGTGGTACAAATAAAACTAACAAAACTACAGCTCGTGACACAGAGCTCCGTCCATGGAAAAATAGAAACGTTATGGGACTTTGAATGCAACAATTTAAAAATTATTTCCAAAAAAGGGGGTTTTATTGTGTAAAAGTAGAAAAACTTTTTAAAAATTATATTTTTGGTATTGTCGTAGTCCTACTGACCTGCAGAAAAAATGTATTATCATTTATGCTGTATGATTGGCGCTGTAAAAAAAACAAAACATGGTACCAATTAAAACTATAGTTTGCCTGCAGAAGACAAGCCGCTATACGGCCATGTCGATGGAAAAATAAAAAAAAGTTGTGGCTTTTGAAAGGTAGAGATGAAAATCCTCACATTGTTGTGCCCTCGTGGCCAAAATAGGCTGTGTCCTTAAGGGGTTAATCCTTTACCCAAACAGCTAAGATGTGCTTATGACTGTCCTAGATTGTCACCATTTTCTTTGCTCTTTAATAGAAGACCGGAGGAGGAAGAAGCGGAGAGAGCCCCAGAGGAGTTTGAACTTGTTATTGAAGGGTTGGGCAGAATAGTGGAACACATCCTGGATGAGATGTAGGACCCCCACCATCAGGGGTCTTAGGGCTGCATCCTGCCCCGTGTGACATCAACCTTTGGTGCCCTTAGTCTGGTTTTAATTGTTATGCAATGTTGGTATTCAGGTCTTTTGTTCGAGTGGGTCCCGCTGGATCTCAGTGATGATGATGAGGATTTTATGCTTGAAGAAAATCTTGAGGATATCCTGGATGAGATGTAAGTATTCCTGTAGGACCCCCACCATCAGGGGCTTAGGGCTGCATCCTGCCCCGTGTGACTTCCCCCTTTGGTGCCCTTAGTCTGGTTTTTATTGTGTAATGTTGGTATTCAGGTCTTTTGTTCAGATGGTTTCTTTCTTGTTCCGCGTGAGAGATTTACTAACATTTATGCCACCTTTGCACAGCGGATGTGTCACTTGTAAACCAACCCTAAGAGGTGCTTATGACTGTCCCAGATTGTCACCATCTTCTTTGCTCTCTAATAGAAGACCGGAGGAGGAAGAAGCGGCGAGAGCCCCACAGCAGTTTGAACTTGTTATTGAAGGGTTGGACAGAATGGTGGAGCACATCTTGGATGAGATGTAAGTATCCCTGTAGGACCCCCACCATCAGGGGGCTTAGGGCTGCATGCTGCCCCGTGTGACATCACCCTTTGGTGCCCTTAGTCTGGTTTTTATTGTCATGTAATGGTGATATTCGGGTCTTTTGTTTATATGGCTTCCTTTTTGTACTTGGGGTGATTTACACGGGGTTAGTCCTTTAAACCAATCCTAGGTTGTGCTTATGACTGTCCTAGATTGTCACCATCTTCTTTGCTCTCTAATAGAAGACCGGAGGAGGAAGAAGCGGAGAGAGCCCCAGAGGACTTCGTATGTGTTATCGAAGGGTTGGACAGAATGGTGGAACACATCTTGGATGAGATGTAAGTATCCCTGTAGGACCCCCACCATCAGGGGGCTTAGGGCTGCATGCTGTCCCGTGTGACTTCCCCCTTTGGTGCCCTTAGTCTGGTTTTCGTTATGTAATGTTGGTATTCGGGTCTTTTGCTCAGATGGTTTCCTCTTTGTTCTCTCGAGTATCTTTACACGGGGTGATTTATGGCTTGTATAATTGCTTAAAGCAGCGATTTTTGCACGGCCCCTGCGGACAGCGGATAACTTGTAATTGTGGTATTACCCCTTTAAAATAAGAGAGTGAATTTATTTCTAACGTAAGGGGGCTTTTAGATGGAACAGATTATTGTTTAAAAATATCGATGTGAACAATAATCGTTCAGTCTAAACACAAGCAAACAACTGAACGGCAAATGAGAATGGTTCGCCACTCATTCGCCATTCAGCTTCTGCAGGTATAGAACTCATCATTGGCTCGTTCACTTATCGTTCCGTTTAGACATTGATTGTTCTCTGTTTTACCTCCGCTATCATCTCCGTAGTCGGACCCTAAGATTAGTGTCTGTCAGTCATAGTCCTAGATTTCTTTAATGAACTCTTCCTTTCCCGGAGCGCTTTATACCCTGTATATGTCATGTTTGTAATTGTGTCTTTTCTTCTTTCTTACACAGGTGGAGAACAGTATATCAACAGCTAGCGGCCGATAATCTGTAATTATTTTCTTCTTCCCATAATGTCTGTACGTCTACTGTGTTAATCTATAGGAGTCCTCCGTGTAGCGTGATACATAGATGGAGCAGCGCCATTCTTAACGGTACATTTATTTTGCAGACTGCCAGGCGCCACTACACTATTTGGATAATGCGGCCGCTGCCGTTAATGTAACTAGGGCAGCCGCACTGCTTTAGCGAGAGAAGTCAGCATTGTTGCACGGGTAGGAGTATTCCTGGGTGATTGCACTATTTCCCCATTGCTGTGTCAGTAATGTTCAAAATAAGCTGGCCCTGAATGAGGCTAACCCAATTACCTATGGAGTTTACTATTACACTTAGAATTATTACATTGTCCTCTGCTCCTATTGGCTGCCCAAACTACATTTTCTTTATATGTTATTTGTTGTCCAACTAGATATGTTGATCTAATGTTGGAGGGACCGCACAACGTCCATGTGTAAGTAGATCTACAATCACACCACTTATTACACAACATTAGAGATGTAACCTCTATAATGAATGTATTATCCAGATTGGCATTAATATATAACATATCAGTACACACCGGATATCACATAGATGAGGAGTCGGGGCGGTACACACTGGATATCACATAGATGAGGAGTCGGGGCGGTACACACCGGATATCACATATATGAGGAGTCGGCTCGGTACACGGGATGCATTCACTGTATAACTGGACAGGATTATGTTAGTGGAGATATTATTGTGGTTGGGTTACTCTCATGCAGGATATTACAGGATATCACGCTATTACTGCGGTATTTGTATTATTCTACTGTCTGCAGATTATGATGGGGAGAATTTATTTAGTGTCTTTTTAAGCCAATTTTCCAGTAGAAAAAATAGCAAATGTTGAATACATTGCTTTGTACAAATATTGCAGTGTTTTAAAAATTTTTCGCTGCAATCATCACTTCTTTAATAATGGGACTTAGTATAAGGGGCGTGGCTTCAACTGCGTGAGAGATTTACTACCATTGAAACGAACAAAAGTGAACAATAACTATTCAGACTAAACAGAAGGCAGCGGCTGAATGACAAACGATAATGGTTCGCTTGTCGTTCCGTTTAGACATTGATCGTTCCGTGTTTTACCTTCGCTATCACCTCCGTAGTCGGACCCCAAGAATAGCATCTCGGTCATTTATAGTTCTAGATATTTTTTTTTTATGAACTTTTCCTTTCCCGGAGCGCTTTATACCCTGTAAATGTCATGTTTGTAATTGTTTCTTTTCTTCCTTCTAATGCAGATGATGAAAATGTGGCCGGTTTCACGTAAGTATCCTGTTTTTTTCCATAATGTCTTTGGAGTTGGATCTCGTGCAGCATGATACATAGATGTAGCAGTGCCATGCTTCAGGGATGGTGCGCTACATTTATTCTGCAGACCGCCAAACGCCGTTAAACTATTTGGGTACCGCTGCTGTTGCCATTCCGTTTGAACGGCAGCCATGACATGTAACTAGGGCAGCCGTGCTGTGTTATTAAGATGAGCTAGCATTGTTTCATGGGTAGGAGTATTCCTGGGGTGAGCACTAGTATGTCCCCATAAAGGACAATCACTCCTATCATCTAGGGAAATACTTATAGATCGCAGACCCTCCGGCCGAGGGTTTATCTCGGACCGGCACATTATACAGGATATTTAGGTAGCCATCATCTCTTCCATAATAACTGATTCTGTGTTTTCTCTTCCAGACCTGCGGAATATGGAGACCCACCGTATTACCTCCCCCAACAGTCACTACCGTAAGTATATAGAAGTAGCAGGATTATATATAGAATGATGCATATCATGCTCTTTAACTTTTTAGTGACCAAGTACCGTAAATATACACAATGCTTGGTCCTGGGCTTTAAACCCCCGCTGTAGTAAATTTACAGTGCGAGCTTAAAGCTCCTGCAACCTAGCAGCAGGTCGGGCGCTCGACTGTCTACTGACAAAAAAATTAAAAATTGCACAAATTTTGTATTGCTGCAATCATATAGACCCGCAGAATGAATAAAAAATGTAATTTATGCCACATAGTAAACTCCACAAATTAAAGTAAAAGTTTATTCTAGAATTGCTGTTTTTTTGCTGTTCGTAGCTTCCAAAAAACAGAAAGAAAAGTGATTGTAAAGTCAGCTGTAGTTCAAAGTAGTACCAATAAAACCTACTGAAAATATACAGATGCTTGGGAACAAGGTTATATGTGAAACATTTCCTGTTTTATTTGAAGAGTGCTCCCATTTCAGGAAACACACAGAGAACGTGTTTCAATTCCAAAGAATCTTGTTCATCTCGTTATGCATCACATCCTGTTTTCCTTATATATTAAAACTCATTAAAAACACCTGAAAATGAACCTCTTATGGTATGTTAGGGTTATCAGCTTCCCAGCTTTTCTGCTCCCATTAAAAGAGCCGTGATGCCATTTAATCCCTTTATAGACAAAAATACTTATTCTATAACTAAATATTACTTGAATATGTTTCACAATATTCTCATATATAACGCTTTATTTTACTGTAGTGTACCTAGAAAATGAATGTGTATTTACTGTTCTAATCTGGGTTTGTTTTAATGTGATAAAGTATGTAGCAGCAAATAATATTAATTTCATAGATTTTTAGGATGTTATTGTATTATTAATTAATCTGCTGGTTATATTATATTTATATGAAATTAGGAGGAAAAAATCTTTGGCTGTAGGTTATTCATGCATATGGTATCTATAATGAATTGTGGGATTATTAATATATATATTTATTTTTTCTTTCAATCGGGCAATAAATAATCTTAATTGAATTGTAATAGAAAAGACAAGCTGATATACAGAAACATTGCTATTGCACAAAATATTTTTGTGGTGTATATTATATATCTGTTTCTGTAATCTATTTACATTCTAAGACATAAAATAGCGTTATATATTAGAACATTGTGAAACATATTCAATATTTAGTTATAGAATAAGTATTTTTTGTCTATAAAGGGATTAAATGGCATCACGGCTCTTTTAATGGGAACGGAAAAGCTGGGAAGCTGATAACCCTAACATACTAGAAGAGGTTCATTTTCAGGTGTTTCTAATGATTTTTAATAGATAAGGAAACAGGATGTGATGCATAAGGAGAGGAACAAGATACTTTGCAATTGAAACGCGTTCTCCGTGTGCGTCCTGAAATGGGAGCACTTTTATAAAATAAAACAGGAAATGTTTCACATATAACCTTGTTCCCAAGCATCTATATATTTTCTACAAGATTAGCCACCAGGACTGGGTGGTGAAAGGACATGTGAATATTCCTGCATTCAAACAATGTGAGAGCACGGACAATAGCAGTAAGGGGAGACGCTTTTTTCTATTGAAATATGCAATAAAAACTACAGGCTGTTCAGCAAAACATAAGTCCTTATACAGTGCTGCCGATGAAAAAATAACAATGTTCTGCGTCTTGTAAAGCAATGATCGAAATAGGCCGATTCTTAAGGGGTTAACCCAACCAACTATAGAGATTACTTTTACACTTAGAGTTATCATATTGTCCTCTGGTCCTATTAGCTGCCAGAACTATATTTCTATATATGCTATGTTTTATCCAACAGTAGAGAAGAGGAGGAGGAGGGCGTTGGGGCTCCCGGACCTGAGAACTTGATGGGAGACGATAACAACATGGATGTGTAAGTACAGAACCCTCTACAATGCATCATTCTACACACCATATATCACACCACATTAGAGACAGTTCATGATAAGGACTTCTATTATCCGCACTGGCAGTAATATATAACCAATCCCACCACAGCCTTTGCCATAAGCTGAAACCCACAGCCGGGTCCCCTTAGAAAGTAACTTTCATCGATATGTAATAAAATATATTAGAGTAGCAATGAATTAAAAAGATCAGAGTCACAATATAGTGTGAGTGAATGTAATACAATAGACCAAACCCATCTACGAGGAACCATATCCTGCCTTGGTGATGATACACAGATATCAGGGTCCTGCCTATAACACTCCTCCTCTCAGGAAAGTCTCACACTTCTCTTCTTTTTTTAGATTCTGCTGTGGCTGCATTCCCCCAACAACGGATGACCAGTAAATCCTCTGCCGTCCCCAATCACCCCACCATAATCGTCTCCCGCCACATTCCCCCTCCCCCATCATTCTTAAACCCTATAATTTTTGCACCCCCCCCCCCCTTTAATAAGAAAATTCTTAATAAACTTTTATACCTTTATTACATGATTCTTACACCCTATTATTATTCGACCCCCCCCCCCTTAATAAAATTCTTAATAAACTTTTATACATTCATTACGATGTGCGGCATTATTATTTCATGATAGGACAGACAGCCACAGAATTCACCACTTTCCCTTGTTGGCCATGTTGTGGCAATTAAGATGACCGTCCTTCCAGGGTTAATATACCTGTTTGAAACGCTTCCTGTTCTGGTCCGCGTTGTGGACCTTAAGGGCGGTTTCACAGGGGCGACAAAATCTCACAATATCCTCACGATATGGGTTCCTTCATGTTAGCGATTTTTTTTTTTTTTTTTTAATAATTTTTTTTTGTAGCCTGCGACATTGCGAGGAAAAATAACGTGAGTTGCTAAATGCTACCACGATTTGTGATGTTTTGTAGCCTATGTTTTCCTATGGAGCCTTTCTATGTGTTGCGTTGCTTCGTGCAAAAACACGGTTTTTGGGAGGGGCGATACAACTTTTACAGAAGGAAATCCTACTGTAAAAGGTTTTCAAACGCTGTAGTTCAGCCAATCAGAGGCAGCGCTCGATGAACCAATCACAGCCAGCGCTTCCCGGAGGCGGGGAATTTGAAGTCCAATTCAGGAAACGCTGGCAGAAGACTTTAAGCAAACCTGCCGGAGATCTTAAGTGGAGACGCGTGGGGAGCTGACAGCCCCTGAGAGGTGATGTATTCTTTTTTTCTGTTTTCTTTTTATGAAGCTAGGGCTTAGTTTTGGGGTAGGGTTTATATTTCAAACCCCCACACCCTGAAAATCCCAGCAAAAGAGCGTTACAAAGTGGGGCGACTTTGCAGCGTCACGTGTGACTTTGTAGCGACACAAAATCGCATTATTACCGTGAGAAAACACAACAATATCGCACAGCCCATGGCAATACAGAGAACAACAGGAGTGTTTGGACAGGAGGCCCAGGATCGGGATACAGAAGCTTTATTGCCATGAGGCTACATGTTACTTTGCCGGACCGGCAATGTCATCTGTCTGTTTAACCCCTTAAGGACCAGGTTGTTTTGTACCTTAATGACCAGACACTTTTAAGGGATTCTATCAATATGCTGGTTATACTGCCCTATTTTTTTTCCCCTTCAGCTACCTGTTTTGTATATCTTTTACATTAATTTTGCTTTCCTTGTTTAGTTTTATTGGAGGTAAAAGGCTAAGAAAATAATTTTTTTTTAACATTTCTAGTCTTTTTTTTTTCAAATTAGTACATTTACGCTAAAATAAAGTATGGGAATGGGTTCCTTATTTTGTTTCGGATGTTTTGATATACAATATTCCTGGTTTTGAATTACAGGGCGCATATGGCAACGGTTTTGGTTGGCATTGGCTTTGGGTCATTTTCTTTTTTATGTATATATTTTTCTTATACTTATTTATGTAACTTTTTTTACCATCTATGACCCCCATGACATCATATAATGATATACGATGGGATCTGCAGGAGACACCCAGAGGGTATAGGAAATGAACCTAAAAAATGTGCTGCCACAAAACAGGATGAGGAGAGGTACTGCTCTCAAATCTGAATCTACTTCATTACATTACGACATAGCCTTTAATACTCAATAGGCATGCTTAGTAAAAACTAATACTGATTGGTTCATCTCATCTCTTATACAAGTAACATATACAGGAAGTAGTGATTGTCAGAACTAGAGAGTAGCGAGGGGAACACAGCTGCAGCCCAGTGTCCAATTTACACTCCGTTCCTCAGCTCTCCATATAGGAGACTTGTTATGTAGAAAGGGTAGGGGTACAGAGTGTGAATTTCTGTACAGGCTCCTGGTACAGCGCTGCACAGTCTCCTTAACTACCACTAGAGTCACAGCAAAAGATTAGATACATGGTAAAGCAGACGGCATACACAGACAATTATGTTTATACTTAGAGAACTTAAAGGGGTTGTCCCGCGGCGAAATGCAAATTTTTTTTTCAACCTACCCCCGCATTCTGCCCCGTTAAAATCAATACCGTTTGTAATTTAAAAAAAAAAATCGCTTACCTCCTTCCCAGTTCGCACAGCATCTTCTTTTCTTCTTTTAAAGATGGCCACCGGTCCTTTCCCAATGATGCACCGCGGTTTTCTCCCATGGTGCACCGCGGGTCTTCTCCCATGGTGCACCATGGATTGTCTTCTCCTTCCTTGCGTTCCACTGCCGATACAGCCACCTAATTGGCTGATCGGCACGACGGGGCGGAGCTACGATGACGACGCGCAGACCAGCTCTCCGGCGCGAGCACACAGCAGAAGACCGGACTGCGCAAACGCGTCTAAAGAAGCAAGAAGACACCGAAATTAGACGGATCCATGGAGACGAGGACGCCAGCAACGGAGTGGGTAAGTGAATAACTTCTGTATGGCTCATATTTAATGCACGATGTATATTACAAAGTGCATTAATATGGCCATACAGAAGTGTATAACCCCACTTGCTGCCGCGGGACAACCCCTTTAATAAAAGGTGAAAATACAACACAGTAGCTACATTTCATTTGTTAGATACTTATAATTACGTTTATACTTATGTAGTAACAGAACAATTTATATTTAATATGCTTCAACCTTCGGGCTGGTAACAGAGAAACAATAGCTTATAATTCCCCATACCACAATAAGACCTCTGGGGCTCATTCATTTTTTTTTTTATTGCACAATTTTTCCCTGTAGCTGGGGAATCCATAGGAGCAGCATCCATAGGAGCCCCAGTTACTTGGGGAAAACATCCCCCTGTAGTGACATCAGTCACTAGCAGAGCTGGTCAGGGTCTGCTAGGATGCTGCAGCTCTGCTATAACAGAGGGACCCAGCAGTGACAGGATCGCCAGGTAACCTAGTGGAAGAAACACTTCCACTTTTACTCTTTAGTATATAGCACTCATTGAGCGCTATGTACAAGGTAAAGAAGGCAGAAGCAGTTAAAACGGCTTCTCCCTTCTCTTCCGAGTTCTCAGCTGTGGTTAACAGCTGAGGATTCCAACCTGCTCCTGCTTGATTGCAGGCACAAAGGCTTCAATCTCGCGCCATATTTTTGCTATTGGACGGGATTAAAGTCCAGGACCAAGCAGCATATATTTACAGCGCTTGGTCCTTAAAGGGTTAAACAACTCAGCAAAATAAAGAAAGTATTTAAAAGGTGCAGGACATAACAGAATCACGTGACCACCATCACATGCTGTAAGGCACTAGAAACATATTACAGCTGATAGGGCTTTTACCCAGGAGCATTTTCTTTAACACTGTGATATCACTGTGTTTTTTTCAACAGGACTTTCTAATGTTAAAAATCACAAGATTTGGGCGATGCAATTTTAACATTAGAAAGTCCCATTGAAAAAAAACGCAGCGATATCACAGCGTTAAAGAAAACGCTACTGGGTAAAAGCGCATACATAGAAGGAAGAGCAGTTGGTGACATGTAGAGACGGAGAGATAAGGAAACAGATACATAATTACATAAATACGCATATGTAACCCTGCAAGATCAATGGACATCAACAGCCCCGTAGAAGAATAAGGCCGCATGCAGAATCCAGCCCTGGCAGCCGCAGCATCCGTGTGAATCGGCCTTTTTAATCTTCATTTGTACTGGGGATGGTCTGCACATGTGCATTGCAGATTTTATTTTTGAATTCCTGCTTTTCCAATCCGTGACCCGTCTGCAATGCCGATTGTGGAAGGGCCGCAGATTAGATGGCTTCCATTGAGTTCAATGAAAATCGTTCACAAAGAATCCACGTAAAAATGGAGTATGGTTTGATTTTTCATCTGCAAGCAGAAAGCGTATTTAGTTTCCGCTCGTGTGCATGAAGAATCACTTCAGTATCACATTATCCACATTACTTTGAAGAGTGGATACTCCGGTGTTTATTCCATAAGCACAGGACAATTGGTACAATAGATGGAGGGCTTACTGGTAAATTTGACACATTTTTCAAGCTCTTCCGGTCACCCAGGTACCAGTAGTATCTCATACATCAACATGTCTCTACGTCATATACTTGAAAAAGGGGCCACATTCTTCAGTAAGCCCTCCGAAACGCGTTGTATTTCCTGAATAAGACCTCTTTCATATGGAAGTAAAATTCTGCGCTGTTAGCAGCAAACCCAGCTCTATGCTAACAGCGCTGTCAGGATCACGTGAACGGGCTGCTTCAGCTGTACATACAGGGCAGTATTATAGTAGTTATATTCTTGTACATAGGAGGCAGTATTATAGTAGTTATATTCTTGTATATAGGAGTCAGTATTATAGTAGTTATATTCTTGTACATAGGGACAGTATTATAGTAGTTATATTCTTGTACATAGGGAACAGTATTATAGTAGTTATATTCTTGTACATAGGGGGCAGTATTATAGTAGTTATATTCTTGTACATAGGGGGCAGTATTATAGTAGTTATATTCTTGTACATAGGAGGCAGTATTATAGTAGTTATATTCTTGTACATAGAAGCAGTATTATAGTAGTTATATTCTTGTACATAGGAGTCAGTATTATAGCAGTTATATTCTTGTACATAGGGGGCAGTATTATAGTAGTTATTTTCTTGTACATAGGGGGCAGTATTATAGTAGTTATATTCTTGTACATAGGGGGCAATATTATAGTAGTTATATTCTTGTACATAGGGAGCAGTATTATAGTAGTTATATTCTTGTACATAGGGGGCAGTATTATAGTAGTTATATTCTTATACATAGGGGGCAGTATTATAGTAGTCATATTCTTGTACATAGTAAGCAGTATTATAGTGGTTATATTCTTGTACATAGGAGCAGTATTATAGTAGTTATATTCTTGTACATAGGAGGCAGTATTATAGTAGTTATATTCTTGTACATAGGAGGCAGTTTTATAGCAGTTATATTCTTGTACATAGGGGGCAGTATTATAGTAGTTATATTCTTGTACATAGGAGGCAGTATTATAGTAGTTATATTCTTGTACATAAGGGGCAGTATTATAGTAGTTATATTCTCGTACATAGGGGGCAGTATTATAGTAGTTATATTCTTGTACATAGGGGGCAGTATTATAGTAGTTATATTCTTGTACATAGAAGCAGTATTATAGTAGTTATATTCTTGTACATAGGAGGCAGTATTATAGTAGTTATATTCTTGTACATAGGGAGCAGTATTATAGTAGTTATATTCTTGTACATAGGGGGCAGTAATATAGTAGTTATATTCTTGTACATAGGGGGCAGTATTATAGTAGTTATATTCTTGTACATAGGGGGCAGTATTATAGTAGTTATATACTTGTACATAGGAGCAGTATTATACTAGTTATATTCTAGTACATAGGAGGCAGTATTATAGTAGTTATATTCTTGCACATAGCGGGCAGTATTATAGTAGTTATATTCTTGTATATAGGGGGAGTATTATAGTAGTTATATTCTTGTGCATAGGGGGCAGTATTATAGTAGTTATATTCTTGTATATAGGGGGAGTATTATAGTAGTTATATTCTTGTACATAGGAGCAGTATTATAGTAGTTATAATCTTGTACACAGGGGGCGGTATTATAGTAGTTATATTCTTGTACATAGGATGCACTATTATAGTAGGTATATTCTTGTACGTAGGGGGCAGTATTATCATAGTTATATATTTCTACATAGGGGGCAGTATTATAGTAGTTATATATCTGTACATAGAGAGCAGTATTTTAACAATCATAGTCTTGCAGGTAGTGGCACTATTATAGTACAGTAGGTATTTCATGTCCAGCCTGAATATAACTCTTCTGCATTTGATTATATGTGTATTAATTAGAAAACGTTGGGCACAGGAACACCAGTTTCCATTGTCGATCAGTTTAAGAGACAGTAATAATATTTCTGATGCTTTAGGAGAAGAGTGTCTTAACTTATTAAGGCCAAATTCCCACGGATGGATTTTCACTGTGGAATTCGTGGCCAGACACCCGCCGCGAATTCCGCTGCAACGTCTATCCACAGTCGTGCTATGATTTGCTGTCCACCAGTGGAAATCAACTGTAATTTTCCGCTCGCGGGGGAGAATCGCAGCTTGTTCTATTTTATGCGGAAAATTGCATCGAATGGCTTCAATTGCAGTCAATGTTAGCCGTCCGTTCTGCCTCACTTCCAAAGTGAGCACTGCAGAAGTATCGTGGGAATCTGCGTAATAGCCCAGAGCCGGCACGTCATGCTCTGCACTGTGCATGCGCGGCGGCTCTCCGGCCGCAACGCTCTCAGCAGATCCGGACAAGTGAGTATGGGTCTCTTGCGACCATAAGTTCTGATTCCAGTCCAAGATTTTGCAATCTGAATCCGACCCGGCCGTGGGCAGGAGGCCTAATACTTGCCACACAGCACAGAAGAACAATGGTAAATTCTGTGAATTATCCCCTCATGTCTCTTCCGTCCCTGGCAGCCACAAGGCAGCAGGCGGCACCGTGTGTCAACAGTGTAATTAATCTCTCTCATTACACTGCATTAGGCCCAATATCCACAGGCAGAGAAAAAAAATAAAAATTTGCTGCTTTGCTGTGAGAAATCCTATAGCCTTTATTTCTTAAGTGCTACACAGGCAGACTTGATTTGTGGGAGATCCTCAAATCAAGCCACCCATAGGGATGCATTAGCGTCTGGAAAAGAATTGAAAGGGGTTGTCCCGCGCCGAAACGGGGTTTTTTTTTATTTTTTTTTAACCCCCCCCCGTTCGGCGCGAGACAACCCCGATGCAGGGGTTAAAAAAACAACCCGCACAGCGCTTACCTGAATCCCGGCGGTCCGGCGTCTTCATGCTCACCTGCTGAAGATGGCCGCCGGGATCCTCTGTCTCCGTGGACCGCAGGGCTTCTGTGCGGTCCATTGCCGATTCCAGCCTCCAGATTGGCTGGAATCGGCACGTGACGGGGCGGAGCTACACGGAGCCGGCATTCTGCACGAGCGGCCCCATAGAAGACTGCAGAAGACCCGGACTGCGCAAGCGCGGCTAATTTGGCCATCGGAGGGCGAAAATTAGTCGGCTCCATGGGAATGAGGACGCCAGCAACGGAGCAGGTAAGTATAAAACTTTTTATAACTTCTGTATGGCTCATAATTAATGCACAATGTACATTACAAAGTGCATTAATATGGCCATACAGAAGTGTATAGACCCACTTGCTGCCGCGGGACAACCCCTTTAAAGCATTCAGATGTCAATTTTTTTCCCCGGGGTGGGGATTGCATGCGTGGGAGAAAATCGCAGCATGCTCCATTTTTCTGAGGATCCCACACTGACAGCTTCCATTGAGGTCAATGGAAGCCGTCCGATCCGCGGCACATCCGCAGTGTCAGCTGTGCCACGGATCCAGTGGAAAAGCAGCATATTAAAAAAAAAATCATGAGGCCTTGCAAAACAGAAAATCTCTGCAGAGACGCAGGTCACCTTTGTGCACCTTGTGATCTAATGGAGGGTCCTGGCATAGTGTTATCTATCTTAGTTTGGGATACAAGTGTGATGCCGATTCCATTCTGCATAATCCAGGCAAGCTAATGGTATTAAAGATGCAGAATAGTGATTTTGCAGAAAGCTGGTAAATGTATGCCGTTCATGTATATTGCAATTTCAGGGCATAGTCCGACATACTTCGATATACACTTGGGGGATGCCCGTTTAATGCCCAGCATCTGCTCTTCTGTTGACCGTAGCGGTGATAATGCTTTTTGATTTTGGACATTCTGTGAATTTCAAAAAATGCCTCGCAGTCTCTCTAAGATTTGTTTGACTGTTTTCTTCTGGGCGCTGGGCTAGGTTTTGACTTCTCGTCCGGCTGCTCCTTCTAACTGACCAACGAAGATCTCTACTCACTATGGAATAGCCAGCGGGTAAAGTAGGAACACAGCTCCCATCTTATTTTTAAACTCCCTCAGCAAATGTCTCTCTCCACTGTATCGCGGCATAAGTCAGCAGGGAGAAACCAGAAGAACCAGGAGCTTAAGGAGGAGGGCCAGCCTGCTCGGAATCACTGCAATCAGACATATTGAATTGACTTTTAAGTTCGGTTTGCGTTTGATATGACATTTTGGAAATAGGACGCTGGCCCTTTGAATTTGGCAATGTGTTGCACAATCATTATGCAGGTCACAGAGGTCACAATCCTGTCCGTGACTCCAAAGAAATCCATACTGCAGCGAGCTGGAGTTGGCAAAAGTAACTCGAATGAGTTTTCTAACTTAGGCCTAGTCACGGTGGAGGCTACTCTGCATAGAACGAAGGCCTGTGCAGTAGGCAGATTACACAAGGATGACTGGTGATAACAGTGGGATTGCAGGCATGCACACGTTTCTGGATGGTGGGGATGCAAGCATCCAAACGCCTATGGATGGTGGGGATTGTGGTGTTCACACGCCTATAGACAGTAGGTATGCAGGTGCCCATCAAGACTATGGAAGACGGTGATACAGGTATTCACACCACTAAGTATGAGCCAAATGCAGGCGTCCAAACACCTATGGACATAGGGGGCTTCAGGCATACAAACATCTACCGAAAGTGGGAATGCAGGCATACAAACACTTTTGGACGGTGGTAATTGTGGTGTCCACACACCTATTGCCTGTGGGGATGTAGGTGTCCACTAGACAATGGATGTCGGTGTGCAGGCGTTCACACCCCTAAGTATGAGACAGATGCAGTCGTCCACTTACCTACAAATGGAGGGGGCTCTTGCACCCACGAGCCTATGGAATGTGTAGATGCAGGCATCCACATGCCTATGAACTTTGGGGATTGTAGTGTCCACACGCCTATAGACAGTGGCTGTCCACAAGTCTATGGACGATGGGGATACAGGCGTCCACATGCCTATGCATAGTGAGGATGCAGGTATCTACACACCTAGGGACGCGAGGGACTTCAGGTGTACAAACTGGAAATGCAGACATTCACACGCTTCTGGATGGTGGTGATGCCAGCATCCACACCCCTATGGATGAGTCGGATGCGGACGTCCACACACCTATGTAAGGAGGGAACTTCAAACGTCCACACACCTATGCACGGAGAGGATGCAGGCATTCCACACACCTATGGATGCAGGGGGCTTCAGGCGTCCACATGTCCATAGACAATGGCGATAAAGGTGTTCCCATGCCTATGGACGGTGGGGTTGCAGGCATCCGAAAGCTATGGATCGTGAGGATGCAGGCGTTCACAAGACTATGGACGATGGGGATATAGATGTCCATATGCCTATAGACGGGGATTCAGGCGTCTGCACGCCTATGGATAAGACGGATGCAGGCGTCCATACACCTGTGGGGAAGGCGATGTCCACACTCCTATAGATGTGGGGAATCAGGTGTCCACACACCTAAGAACAGTGAGGATGTAACTGTTTACACGCCTATGGACGGTGGGGCTGCAGGTGCCCACATGCCTATGGATCGTGGGGCTGCAGGGGTCCACACACCTATGCACAGTGGGCATGCAGGCATCCACACACCTAAAGACGGCGGGGATTCCGGTGTCTACATGCCTATAGATGATGCAGATGCAGGCGTCCACACACCTATAGACGGTGAAGATGTAGGCCTCCGCACGCCTACGGATTGTGGGGCTTCAGGCGTCCACACACCCCTGTGCACTGAGAGGATGCAGGCATCCACACGCCTTTGGACCCCTAGGATGCAGGTGTTCACAAGACTATGGATAGTGAGAATGCTGACGTCCACATGCCTATAGATGGATGGCATTCAGGTGTCCCCATACCTTCGAACGGTGGGGATGCAGATGTCCACACGCCTATGGACAGTTGGGATTCAGGCGTCTGCTCATTTATGGATAAAACGGATGCAGGCGTCCACAAACCTAAGGACGGTGGGAATGCAATTGTTCACATGCCTATGGACGGTGGCGATACAGGTGTCAAATTGCCTTTGGACGGCAGTGATGCAGACGTCCACACCCCTGTGGAAGTGATAGATGCAGACGCGCACACACCTATGGACGGAAGGCCTCTTGCATCCACACACCTATGGATGGTGGGGATGGAGGACTCCAAAAGCCTATGGACGGTGGGGATGCAGGTGACCACAAGCCTACAGACCGTGGGGATGCAGGCGTCCACACATCTATAGATGGTGGGGTTGCAAGTGTACACATACTTATGGTCGGTGGGGATGCAGGTGTCCACACGCACATGGGCAGTAGGAATGGAAGCATACACAAGGATATGGACGGTGGGGATGCAGGTGTCCACACGCACATGGGCAGTAGGAATGGAAGCATACACAAGGATATGGACAGTAGGGATGCAAGTGTCCCCTTGTCTATGGACGGTGGGGCCTCAGGCGACCACACACCTATGGATAGCAGGGATGGATGCGTTCAAATGCCTATGGACGGTGGTGATGCAGGCATCCACACCCCTATGGATGAGACGGATGCAGGCGTCCACACAACTATAGACGGAAGGCGCTCTTGCGTACACAAACCTATAGACGGTGGAAATGCAGGCATCCACATGAGATCTATCTTTCTCTCATATCTATCTCATACC
The DNA here is from genome assembly GCF_035609145.1 of Eleutherodactylus coqui. Taxonomy (NCBI): domain Eukaryota; kingdom Metazoa; phylum Chordata; class Amphibia; order Anura; family Eleutherodactylidae; genus Eleutherodactylus; species Eleutherodactylus coqui. Next base: position 149,117,466 of record NC_089844.1, on the reverse strand, counting down.
ATATCTCTATTTGTCTGTCTATCTATATAGCTACGTAGGCAAACAAACGCTGATTGCAGCTGGCACTTGTACTTCCCATAGTCACTGAACTGATGCTGGCTCTGATTGGCTGAGGCAGCGCTGGCGAACCAATCACAGCGATCTCTTGGTAGAGACGGCTATTCAATTGAAAACTCTGGTCAATGAGTTCCAAGAGACCTGAAAAAGTAGGAAATGCAGTGATGAAAAAAAATGAGTATGACTCCATTCAAAAGAGTGGAGTTCATATACGTGCCAGTGTTATATGTCTCACAATGCACAAAACTCACACTTGTGTGAATGCAGCCTGATACTATGATTTACTCCGAGGAGGGGGTGGTGGATCTAGACACCAACCACTTTCCAGCTTTGCCCATAAATCAATCCCAATGTTATCCCAGGCTCAGGATCAATGGCCTTCAGTGGGTAAGGCCTAATGCCCACAGCGGGGTTGGATTCCGAGTGCGGAATATTGCAGAGGAGTCAGACTCGGCGCCCCCCAGAGACCCTGTACTCACCTCTCCGGATCCGCGGCGAGAGTCTGAGCCGGCGCATATGGTCATTGCAGTGATGCATTGGCAATGGGCGGTGATGCTTTTTCCTGCGATACTTCTGCTGTGCTCACAGCGGAAATATGGCGGGATGAACGGCTTCCATTGACTGCAATGGAAGCCATCCGTGCATTTTTCCGCACAAATTAGAACATGCTGCGATACTTTCCTGCAAGCGGAAAATCACACTTGATTTCCACTCGTGGGCAGGGGAGAAATACTTAACGCAGCATGTCTATGGACGGTTATTGCTGCGGAAATCGCGGCAGTTGTCTGGCTGCGATTTCCACAGAGATAATTCGGCGTTGGGCCTTAAGGTATCATTCAGATTAATTGTAGTGACATGCCCAGACAGTCCATACAAAGTACTACGCATTTCATTGGTCGAACACGGTCTCTTTCTCAGGCAGGTAGACATTAGGCTGCTTTTCATACCTGCATTCGCGCAGCTTCACATATTTGCGCACTAAAGGTTCCCATAGAAGTCAATGGGGTGTGTGCACAAATGTATGTGCAATAGACAAGGATATGCATGAAGCACTCCATAATTGTGCAGCAAAAAGATCACATCTAGAACAAATTAAGAGTAATTATCCATTTCTAAATACAAAAATAGAAAATGACAGCAGCATCACCAGAAAACCAAAATCGGGCGGGACGAATCAGATGCACGCCTCTGAGGATCAGACCCAGATACACCAAATAGTCCAAGTATTATACGAACAGGTGGCATCAGTGGTGCACAAAATCAGCTTGATGAAGACTCCCAATTGGGGTTGAAACGTCTCTGTCAATGGATCGTGAGGAGTAAAGTATATCCACTTGGATGATTTTTTTGCACCACTGATGCTGCCTGTTCGTCTATTAATTAGCCGTTTCTGTCGGTGCATCTTTGTTGCGCGCAAACGAAGTATCTTGTGGGCGCAAAAAGAATTGTAAAATAGGTTAATGTGCATGAAAAAACGCATTGTTCATTCCACAAAAACTACGCACTATATGCCCAAATACATGTACGCTCGCGTGAAGGCGGTCTTAGGGCTCAGTTCAGGGATTCCGCCTCTCTGCTTTGTTTCTGGAGATTAACTGAAATAAAAATGAAAAAATGCATCAGTTTTTTCCCCTATTACTTTCAATCGGATTTAACCCCTTAAGGACCGTGGTGCTTTGTACCTTAAGGACCAGACACTTTTTAGGGATTTTACCCATGTACTGGTTTAACTGCCCTATTTTTTTTCCTACAGCTACCAAAATTATTTTTGCTTTGTTTTTTCCCATGACATATAGGGCTAATTTTTTAATATCTTTTTTCCTGTCTTTTAGTTTTATTGGGGGTAAAACACTATAAAAAACTTTTTTTTAACATTTATAAATATGTTTTTAATTAGTAACTTCTTCACAGAGGGGGCAGTATAGAGTCAACTAGGAAATATAAGCCCAATTCACAGACGTGACTACCACTAAAAACGTATTTTATTAAATATATTAAAAGACATAAACTGGGCACTACCAACACACAGCAACCAGGTACCTCCAGACACAGATTCGTTATAGGAGGATAAGGACCTGGAGTTATTTGATACTTGATAAGCGATAAAAAAAAATGTTTTATGATAACAAACAAAAACACTCTACCCAAGATGGATTCAAAAAAAGCAAAGGATAATTCAATATAGGAGCCAAAAGAGCTGGTTTATTCTATGTGTAAACAAGGCAGGGTTACCATTTGGACTCTCACTTGTGATAGAACACTATCACTATCAGCCTACCATCAAGGCGATGGGTCATACCTTTTTCTTTGCTCTCTCTTGGGCCCTATATCTGGGGGGTTTGCTGGGGTTGCTTGCCTGAAATCTAACTACTAGGAAACTAGCTTTATGGCTTGTCTATCTTGAGAGCATGCACAGCGTCTAAAAGTGCTTCTACAATTAGGTCAGGAGAGTTTGACTCATACTAATGTCATACCTCCATACTAATGACCTCTATGCGAGCAATTTGGACATCTAAAAGTGCTTCTACAATTAGGTCAGGAGAGTTTGACTTATATTAATGTCATACCTCCACACCAATGACCTCTAATGCGAGCACTTTGGGTTGGAATCTAGCACTTTAGCTATTCTTGTTTGCTTAAGTGCAATTAATTGGGTCAGGAGATCAGGACATAATTTTATGCCTTATCCCCATATCGATGACCTAAATTCTAACTCGATACGCTAACTACTTTGAGTATCCTGCTTGTGCATGACAAGCATTATACCATCTCTCTAGCGCTCAGATATTTGAGAGCAGTGCCCCCCCATATTTTCGGGGACGCTCTACTCTACCTCTGTGCGTGTATTGACGGGCATACTTTGAAATAAACACCTCTCGTTATGTACCTATATATATCATCTAGCTATTAACCGCTAGCACACAAGATAAGCTTCCTTGTTTAGAGGTACCTTTTGGCAGGCCCCCAACCCTAAGAGTTACCTTAATGCCCTAATTGAGAGTATAGAACTCTCCTATAATAAGGATATTTATTCTGATCACTACACAAGTTTTGCTGTATTCATCTTAGATACAGCTTTTTATATATTAGTTTGATGTTCTCTCGGGGATTTCTCATTCCCTCTACCTTTGAACCTATGACTCAAGTACTGTATCTCCTGATGATCCAACAAATTAATGGTGAAACACGTAGAGTATAAGTACTGACCAACTCTAGTACTGATCTGAGTATTTGTACTGGCTTACTCAAGTACTGATCATCATAAGTGAATACCTAGATGGTGATCCTGTCTTGTCGACACCCATAACAATTCAGGACGCTCAATTGTTGGAGCCTGAGTCCTGATCACTGATAGTGATAGTGTTCCATCACAAGTGAGAGTCCAAATGGTAACCCTACCTTGTTTACACATATAATAAAACAGCTCTTTTGGCTCCTATATTGAATTATCCTTTGCTTTTTTTGAATCCATCTTGGGTAGAGTGTTTTTGTTTGTTATCATAAAACATTTTTTTTATCGCTTATCAAGTATCAAATAACTCCAGGTCCTTATCCTCCTATAACGAATCTGTGTCTGGAGGTACCTGGTTGCTGTGTGTTGGTAGTGCCCAGTTTATGTCTTTTAATATATTTTGCTTTTAATTAGTACATTTTTACGCTAAAATAAAGTATTGGTACGTGTTCCTCATTTTGTTTCGGACGTTTTGATATATAATATGTATGGCTTTGGATTATAAGGCGCATATGGCGCCGGTTATGGTTGGCGTCGGCTTTGGGTTATTTATTTTCTTTCTCATGTATATATTTTTGTTTTATTTTGTAATTTTGTTTTACTTATTCATGTAAATTGTTTTTTTTTACCATCTACGTCCCCCATGATGTCATATAAGACCTCTGGGGAGATTGACGTGGACTTTTTTTTAAATTTGACGTTTTTTCACTGTTGCTGGGGCATCCATAGGAGCTTTTCGTCAGTTTCCTTGGACGGAAGTGTCATTCTATTCTATTTTCACTTTTAGGGCTCCTACCCACTTGCGGTTTTTAAACGCGAATGTCAATGGGACTTTCTAATGTTAAAAACTAGAGTTGAGCGAATGTACTCTGTCGAGCTTGATGCTCGTTCGAGTATTAGTGTACTCGATGGTGCTCGTTACTCGAACGAGCATCAAATCGTGTTCAACCCCGCCCCAGGTTTTGGCTCCTCCCCGCTGTGACCTGCTTGTTTTGGCCCCTCCTAGCCGCAGCGCGCGGAGAGAGAGAGAGACATACATACATCATGCTCCTTTTGGCCATGATGTAGCGGACGTTAATGGCGAACGTTAAAAGGCTTATCGCAGAAAAAGAATCAAAAAGTTAACTTTTATTTAAACTTGATTAAAATTGTAGAGAAAAAACGATATACATAAAAGATAGCGGACTGTCTTGGCAGGGGACTGGTTAATAGATATTCACCGGTATATGTCCCTGCTTATGCAGTCCGTTATATCTCCTTGATATGAAGGGAGATAATTTCAAATGCTGTAAATGCTTACAAGACCTCTAGATCGAGCGGGAAAATAATGTCTACAGCTGGTTTAGGGATCTCCCCGAACAGCCCCTCGGGTTATTAGGATCCCTTGATGTGACTCGGAGTACATGTACATATCAGTCCTAGGATAGCGATAGGAGAGATAGATGATGCTATCACTAAGAAGGATTCAATATTCCCCCAAAGATTCCCCTTTAAAATAAAAAAGATCAGAGTGGTAGCAGCACCAGCCCTTGTTTAGCCGCCAGCCTACCACAAGGGCTGGTGCTGCTACCACTCTGATCTTTGGGGGAATATTGAATCCTTCTTAGCGATAGCATCATCTATCTCTCCTATCGCTATCCTTTGCTATAGTTTAGCTAGCGCTACTATCTAGCAAGTGAGGATATTTCTACTATTCTATTAGACGCTGTGCTAAGAAATAGGTTCCTGAACTGCGTAATTTACTGAAAAAAAGCTACGTCTTTATCCTCTATTTACAGCCCCAGGCTGTTTTTTTGCTAGTATTGGTCTGCCGATACCATCCTTTTTTGAAAGGAATCCACCCTAATTCTCTTTTTTGGTTGGTTAGATTGTGCGCAATACGGGGATTTATTTACATCCCAGGCACTTTCTCCTGCTAGGGTGTTATTCCTCTTAGGAGTAATTTCCGTTTGGTCTCTAAAAAATGTGCTAGTGAGGTGAAACTTTTTTCTTCCCAAGCACACTCATGATCAAAATCTCCATCAGTAGACCAAGGAAACCTCTGACTAAATCTTGAATATATAAGTGGGGTTGACCCTTTCAGTAAACGGCAGTGGTTACACTATATTTATTACAGGGTAGCCTCTGACTATCGTCCAAGCCGCAAAATGGTCTTTTACTTGATATGAGCCATCTTTTCTGCTCTTCAGGTGATACGGTATCCCTCATTATACTAGCCTTGTTCGGATTACCTACTGAAGAAGCAACTGGTTTATGTTTTTTTTTGTGTCCCTTTGGAAACTTGAGATTCAAGTTCCTTTTTAATATATTATTTATTAAAAGTTATATTTTAGTTTTCTTCTCGAACCCTACAGTGAATAGTTTGAACTTATCATCAGGTGTTCGTCCTGCTACGGTGATCAAGTTGCAGACCTCAGTATACTGTTAGGGAAACTGCAACCACCCAGCGATACATTTATTGTAGATTGAAGACGCAAGCACAGATCCCCAGGATCCTCCCCACGTTTCACCTGCTTTTTCTAGTCTGTCGCATACTCCGCAAGGACACCGCTGATATAACAGACCATGTATTATGTGGTAAGTCTGTTCTCCCTTTCGTGGAGCGGGTAACAGATGACAACTTAAACCCGCTTCCACTCAGAACCACTGCATCCAAGCACAGACTAAGTGATAGCCTAGTAGTAGCCTCTATCCTGATACTCCCACTGCTTCAGGTATCTCGGCCACATTGTAGCTGCCCGGCTATTCTATTCTGGCTATCTAATACGGGTTGCGAATAACTGTCTTAATATTTTATATATAGTGCATCAACGCGTTTCTACCTCCGGACAAATCCCATTCGGTTGTTTCACCAGGATGCTTTTTTTAAAAAAAAACAAATGAGTAGTGAACAGCTCTGATAGCTAGCTGTTCTCCATGCGCAGTGCCACGCGTGCGGGGAGAGCCAGTCTTTATATATCTATAGCTCCTCCTTTCCCCAGGCCGAGGGCTCGTCCTCTCTCACCCTACCACAGCTTAGGCAAGTCACGTTTCACTTAACTATTTCAGGATTTCACGATTTAGGGAAATCAGCACATGCACTGTAAGTGTATCCCCCTTTGGAGATAAACGTGGAATACACCTGCAATGCAGAAGAGGACACATATCAATAGTGCTTCCATCTTTGTTCTCTTATTTCTCATGCATATAGAGGACATATTGCCACAGGGGTGGTTATAATTTAGCAAAGCAGAAAAAAACTCATTGTCATCCCAATCCCTTAGCTCCACAGGGTATTATTGTATCTTGACGCCACCGGAAGCTAGGGGTTTGACAGGAGGAACGCCCTTCTCACACCCCCAGGCTCCCGATTGGCTCACGCCTGTAAGGTCCTTTTTTTTCAGTCTCGTTGCTGGCGTCCAGCCTCCTGTCAGCACAGCAGGTCCCCCACTCCCTGTTTGTCCGTGGCCGCTGCATAGTGCAGGGAGGACGACGGGGAAGCGGCTCTGGCACCCCCGCCTCTCCCTCTCTGTCCGCCACTGCCCTCCAGCCTCCACGTCCCCCTGTCTCCTTCCCTCAGTGACAGTCAGGGCCGCAGGTCCCCCTCCACCTCTGTGTCGGCGGCCACTGCATAGTGAAGGGAGGCGACGGGAAAGCTGCTGTGTCAGTCCCGCCGTTCCCTCACTGTCCGCAGCTGGCCGTCCCCCTCCCTCTGTTAATAACTGTGAGGCATCGCAGTACTGTGGCTGGACCCCCAAAATCCAGCGCCGCTGCTGAGTGCAGGGAGCCCAATGGGGAAGCGACTCAGCCGCCACTCACTCACTTTCCAGGTACGCAGCCCACTCCAACGCCAGCTAAGGCGCTGTTAGTGAGTGCCAGGACCTGACAGGTGGGAGTGGCCGGCCTGTCAAGAAGACTGTATCTTTTTGCCACCCACACTTCCGGTGGCATCAAGATACACTACTACCGTTTACAGCACAGTGCTGCGATCTACCTAGAAGAGCCTTAATTTCTATACTGCCAATAGATATACACAATTAACGCGCATTCTCATACATTACATTACAGCCATTCTGCGGGGTGACTCAACATCCTCCACATTACCCCTGCTAAGCCAGAGAGTAAAAATCTCAGCGGAGAAAATATCAGCGTATAAAAGGGGCAATTATTTCTTCCAAGTCACGATATATTCAGATAGACCAGGAGTGTATGATATCTTCACTTTACACCCATCAATGCACAAGAACTCCAATGTGCATAAGAGGCCATTCCCAATCTCCCTGTTATTTTCAGAAATAGGTCACAATTCTTGTCCATCAGTTAATATAACAAAAAACAGTGTATCCAGATAAAAGAGGTGTATGATATGTATTCATTTAGACCTGTTGGTGCGCAAGACTCTAGTCTGTGTATCCGGAACACTCCTTTTGCAATAATTTCCGATCCAAATTCCCCCTTCTTCCATTGGATCTTATAATTTCTATTGCCTGGAACAATAGTACATTGGGGTCATTATTGTGTTTTTCTTTTATATGTCTTGCAAGACTTGTATGTTCCTTCCTATTAATGTTGTCTATGTGGACCAGGATTCTCCTTCTGAACTGATTCACAGTTTTTCCTACGTGATCCATAGGGCAGGGGCAGAGGCATAATGTGAAGCTCCTGGGCCCCAGTGCAAAACCTGTAACGGGGCCCCCAACTATAGTTCTTTATTCATAGTACTGGGCTCCCTATATGGAGGAGACAGGCCTTATGGGCCCCAAAGGCTCTTGGCCCCGCGTGCAACCGCATCCCCTATAGTTACCCCAGTGGGCAGGGGCATGTTGCTAGATATACAACTCCCGGCGTCTTGCAAGTCACAAAGTCTCTTATATTGTATGTTTTTCCTGTTTTGGAACTTTTGAATGTTGAACGTTTTTTTATGACTGCATAAGCAGGGACTTATACCGGTGATTATCTATTAACCAGTCCTCTGCCAAGACAGTCCGCTATATTTTATATATATATATATATAGTTTTTTTCTTTACAATTTTAGTCAAGCTTAAATAAAAGTTATTTTTTAGATTCTTTTTCTGTGATAGATTTGATAATTTAAAGAGAACTGTACTGCACCTGTGAACTGTACTGCCCCTGTGAACTGTACTGCCCCTGTGAACTGTACTGCCCCTGTGACACTGTAAAAGGCTTATCGGGAGCGTCTCAAAGATAAGGCGGCCGAGCATCTCCAGCTCTGATTTATAAATGTTGTGATTTGGGGGATGATGGCTTATTCTGAGACTGCAAAAAAGAAAACATGTTAGTTGATACACAAGTGCCCATCATACTAGTTGGAGATTTCAATAACGATGCCAAACTGAATTTACAAGCTTCATGAAATGCAATTTAATCCAGATTATCTGCCCCTCGAATGTCCCACGACTCTAGTGGTACGACTATAGGTTTAACTTTCCCCCGTAATATTGATGTCGACCTCTTACTGTATGTATGTTACTTCTCACAGACCCGTTGGGCACCCACTTGGTTTGGAAGATATGGAAATTTGTTTAGAATTAAGAAATTTGTGTCTACACCCCTAAACACTTGCGGCCGTGACCCCGACACAGCCCCGTATATTGTTTTTTTATCAATGACTTCCTGTTATTCTTACGACTCAGTTGCCGCCGTCGTCTTAGATTAAGTAGTTCCAGCGTGTGATTCAGCTGAATGACAATTGCAGATTTATTTTTACACGCTCGTTACAATTAGCAGAATGTAACATTAATGATGCTCAGCACTCCTGAGATTCATGCATCAAAGTGGTAAATCTACCCTCATGACGCGTCGTGACAGTCGTGTCCCCGGCAGGGACCGAACATTCACCCTTCTGGATTTCATCGTAAGATCTGTCACATGTTTTGATCATTTCGGTAAATGTCTGGCGGCTGGGGAATCCTTATTTGATTTGGTTCGCCTCATAATGTTCTTTTAATAGATGATTTGTGTCCATTCAGAGTCTCTCGGAAATATCTGCGGGGTTTTTCCCTTCTGAAACTTGAATCACAATTGAAAGTCAGGATGTTCTTGACGAGGTGGATTGGGTCTCATCTGTAAAGAAACATTACTTGAGGTTTCTTTATTCTCTATGGAAACTTTATGAGGTTTCCCAGGACATGGAATGAGCCGATGCCAGAGTATACGGCCAATTTATTAGACCCCTGGCCCTCTCATGATTGGAGCTTCCATGTACCGAAATTATCCCCGTGACCCCGGAGGGCAACATAAAATCAGGTGACAAGTGTTCCATGGATCAGTTTCAGTGAGAATTCACATATGATGTGGTTTCCTTCTGCATGCTCGTACAGCTGCTGATCTGCTGCTCCCTTTGCTCCAGTTCTGTTAATCCCAGATAGGTACGCCGATTTGTAGACTACCCGATGCACCCTATACATCAGTAGTGCATCAGTAATCTATTACAAGCTGCTCTGATTGGCCAGCATTGCTCATGTGAGCAGCTGTGGCCAATCAGAAAACAACATGCAGTGGCTGGTTACCGTTGCAGCGTTCACTGTTTAGCAATGGGAGCACTGCAGCGGTTCTCTTGGATCACCAGAGCAGGACCCTAGGAGCCAGCAGATTGGCATCTGTATGGGAATACAGATGGACACCAGGTCATATAACCCCTTCTACCGGATCCCATTGAAAGGTGTCCCTGAGTTGAGGTCAGGCCTTCTGCAGGTTTGGAGATGGGGGGGCTGGTGACCACAAGAAACTCTGAGTTTGAACCTGCAGGTACTGCTTGTGGCGGGCCATCCCTGCCATAATAGGCCCTGTCACTGTAGTGCATCAAGGTAGACAGGGTCTTGCGGCAAATTAAGTGCTGTAGGCCTGACATCTTGCTTCTTTTCTGGAATAAACAGTAAAACAGCCTCTGAATCCATTTTATACATCCGACAATTCGGAAGGTTCCTCATGGCGATAAATACTCAAACAGCAAATATAACTGATAATGGACTTCTGATTCACGGACTACTTGGCAGCAATTAACAGGTCGATCATCAGGAACAGTTCTTTGTAAGACAAGCAAACAGTCTGTGATAGATGAGACTTACAGCAACTAGAGTCCGTGACTTACTGCTCCAGTGCATGAAGAGTTGCTCTTTCTCTTATTTCTGGCAGCGGTGGAGCACCAAGTGGCGGCAGACATCGGGCTCCTCCAGAAATATAGTTTTTGTCTGTTTGGGGGGGTCCCCCACTGGGCAGCAAGTCCTTTCACAGAGCTCACAGACGGGTTACAAGCTCCTGTATGCAAGCTGTGCCATAGAGTCTGATACAGAACCTAACCAACAGCCATTCCTTCCTGTCTCTTCGGCATGCAAGGCCGTGCCAGGGGCCAATGGCAGCCTCTCCTCTCTTCTCATATCTCCACTGGTGCACTCTGATCCGATGTTGCGAAAAATTACTTTTTCTAGTGCCCCAGAACCTTCAAGACCCTTCCAAATATGTGACCTCCTGACAGCCAATGACAAAAATGGTATTGACCTGGAATGGTTGGACAGCAACCCACCAGAATTTAACTTACTTGGTCTGTAGCTCTACAGCCGCTTCTGTAATCAGTCTGTGACCTCTGACCTCTACCCCCTCCTATCGTCTGTGTTCCTGCATGCAGACACTGTCCTGTAAGCAGCACAGGCACTCCAGAGTAAAAGGTCAGAGGTCTTGGACTGATTACAGCAGTGGTGACCACCGGAGCTGCAAATCGAGTGAGTGGAATACATGATGTTGTTGGGTTGCTGCCCTACTAGAGGTCCACTATGGGAGACACTTTTACTTCAGGGGCCACTAATGGGGGTACTCTTACTATTGGGGTCATTATGTGTTTTGCTGTTACTACTAAGGCCACTGTAGGGGAGCACGGTACTGGTGTATTATGCCTCCACCACAAGTATGGGTGGAGATGTAGTGAAGGCTGTATCTGCCCAGTGTACACCCACAAAACTGTGATTGGCTGCCTGCAGGAAGGTCATAGCATCGTAGGGATGCAGTTATGGCTGGCATTTAGGTTTATGGTTAGTTTAAGTATTAGGCTTACATTATTAGCTGTAAATGCTTCCATGTGAGAGCTAATAATGTAAGGCTAACACTAAAACTAACCCTAACCCTCCATCCTAGGCATAACTATATCCCCACGCTGCTAGCCTCCTATCACTCACCCCCTACCGCCTCTTGTCACTGGTCCTCCTGGCGCTGTAGTGGTTAACCGCTGCCGGCTGTTGTCACTCAACCCCTGACACCTGCAGTCATTGGCCCTGCCGACTCCTCTCACTCACCATCTGCCGCCTCCTGTGACAGCTCCTGCCGTCATTGTAGCAGTTAACCACTGCCGAGTCCTCTCAGTCACCCGCTGTCGGCTGCTGTCACTACCCGTGCCGACGCTTTAGCAGTTAACCACTGCCAGTTCTTCTCAGTCGCCTACTGCCACTGGCCCTGCCGGCGCTGTAGTGATGAACCGCTGCTGGCTCCCCTCAGTCACCCCTGCCACCTACTGTCACTGGCTCTGCCGGCGCTGTAGTGATTAACCGCTGCCGGCTCCTCTCAGTCACCCCCTGCCACCTACTGTCACTGGCCCTGCAGCGGTTAACCACTGCAGATTCCTGTCACTCACACTAGACTAGCGAACTTCTTCCTGCCGTAGTAGAGTGGTGAGTCGCAGGACCTGAGGGGAAGCAAGCCATACAGCCAATCACGGACTGGGGGCGTCACCTGCCTGTCAAACAGCCTTACCCTTGTCGACATCCACCACTTCCGGTGTCGACAAGGTACAATAGTATCAGGATCACTATTATTTCAGGGGCCAATTACTTATTGGGACATTAAGGTGGTTACTATTACTATTGGGGCCATTAAGGAGGCCTCTTATTATCAGGACCACTACTTGAGGAATTATTACTCAGTCACTTCAGACAACACTTTGTGGTTCAAATATGTGTTAGGTATCTTGTGTATGGGCACTTTCAACTGTAAAATGAGCGTTTGCTTTTGCTGGTCTCAATCAGCATAAAGGTTTGGGGCACCCCCAATGTTATGGAGAGATGCTTGTCTGTGGTCACCTTTGTTTTCTATTGTATATTTTGGTTTCCCCTTTTTCTTTTCTTTCCTGATTAGTTATCTTACCCCCTTTGTGGGGATTTCTTAGGCACCTCAGCTGACCTGTACTTGTTTGACCAAATAAAAGTTCTTCAAACTAAATCTTGTGACTATGAACATTATTGTAGTATGTGCTATAAGTGAGCAAACAATTGCAAGTTCAAGTCCCCAATGGAGACTAAGAAAAATAAGTGAAAAAAGTTTTTTTTTACTCTTGAAAGAAAATCAAGGATATTAAAAGTAAAAAAAAAACCTTCCCCGTTTTTATAATGAGAAAATCAAAGCAAAAAAAAAAAAAAAATATATATATATATATATATATATATATATATATATTGAATTGCTGTGTCTGTAAAAGGCAGATCTATCAAAATAATGCATTATGACTTAAAGGGGTTGTCTCGCGAAAGCAAGTGGGGTTAAGTACTTCTGTATGGCCATATTAATGCACTTTGTAATATACATCGTGCATTAAATATGAGCCATACAGAAGTTATTCACTTACCTGCTCCGTTGCTGGCGTCCCCGTCTTCATGGCTCCGTCTAATTTCGGTGTCTTCTTGCTTTTTTGGACGCTCTTGCGCAGATGGGTCTTCTCCCTTCGGCTCGGCAGCAGCGGCATTTGGCTCCGCCCCTTTTTCGCATCATCGCGTAGCTCCGCCCCGTCACATGTGCCGATTCCAGCTTCCTGATTGGCTGGAATCTGCACATGTGACGGGGCGGAGCTACACGATGACGCGTACAAGGGGCGGAGCCAGAACGCCGCTGCTGCCGAGCCGAAGGGAGAAGACCCATCTGCGCAAGCGCGTCCAAAAAAGCAAGAAGACAGCGAAATTAGACGGAGCCATGAAGACGGGGACGCCAGCAACGGAGCAGGTAAGTGAATAACTTCTGTATGGCTCATATTTAATGCACGATGTATATTACAAAGTGCATTAATATGGCCATACAGAAGTACTTAACCCCACTTGCTTTCGTGAGACAACCCCTTTAAGTTTCCGGCGCCATGGAATGAGGGAGCAGAGAGATCCAGCTCCATCCTCACCGCTCCGGAGACAAGCACTATACAGCCGCCAGACAGGCTTCACACCCTCTCTCCCCACCGTCAAACATACCCTGACATACCGGAGGAACAAAGAGACCCGGGGGAAGGCTGTGCGAGTGGCACTAACCGCTACAAGTGTATCGCAAAACTCACCCGGCTGGCTGCAGGGACCAAGGGAGACGGCGGGACCTGCATCGGGAACCACTCTGACAGGCGCCGCTACTGCGGGGTAGGTGATCTGCGGACTCACATTGGGCTTTACCTGAAACACTGCCTTGAGAAGCTTAGTGCAGGGGGGAGGATTCTCCCATACACCAGAGGGCAGACGCCACGTGGTGACAGCCTCAGCGGCCATCTTCGAGTGTATGGGGAACCCGGCGCTCTGATAGTGAGGAGAGAGCTCAGCCTGTAAAATCATAAGGCTGCAGTCACAGGGGTGGATCATAGATACTGCAGCCCCCAACCCAGAAAAAATGTCTAATATATAAAAAAGCCCAGCTGCAAGACTATCTGCAACTTCTCTGGGACAGCTGGCTTAGAGACTCAGTGAACTTTAAATACACAAAACCACACGCTGATATCCTGCTGGAATATATAGACTCATCCTAAAATCTACAGTCAGTTTGGTGCAGCACCATAATAGGAGATCACTCTAGTGTCCTTTGACAGGAACTCTACCATAATTTTTGGTTTATCGCTATATATATATATATATATAATATATCATTATATTGTATGGAGGAATTTATCCAAAAAATGAGCCGTTCTAAAGCAAAGCAACCCGAGATAACAAAAAACTCTGGGAACGCATGGAAGACCTGGAGAATAGATCCAGACAAAACAATCTCCGTATTATAGGGGCACCGGAGTCATATCTACAAAAGGACCTATGCCACATCTGCGAGATTACGATTCCAAATGCCCTGGGCATTTCTCACACCTGCAAAACAGAACGCGCACACCGCCTAGACCCAGATTACAGAGCCTCAATAGCTAATCTATCTTCAGCTACAAGCATGCGACCTAGGCCAGTTATAGTAAAATATTTGGACTACACAGATAGATCCTTAATTCTGCGAAACTTCAAGTGCCGACGGAACGTGCTGGAGATCGAGGGACACAGAATCTTAATCTTTGCGTATTTCTCTGCAGAAGTCCAGCGCAAGCGAAAGGCTTTTTCTTCAATTTGCTCAGCACTTTTTAGAAAACAACTTAAATTCGCACTTATGTACCCGGCAGTCTTGAAAGTGTACAAGAAGGATGGAACCACGATAAAATTTCATGACCCAGGAAAGGCGGAAAGCGAGCTTCGCTTAGCATCACCTCGAACCTCTCCGGCCCGACAGGGAGACGAACCCTCTCAAGAAAATATGATGAACAACAACAAACAGAGGGCGGACCCCGTCCCTCCAGCGGCACTAAAGGAGCAGCGTCAAAAGCCTACAGCCCCAACAACACCAACAACTTAAACAATGGGAGGCGAGTTGTGAGTGCGGTGTAATGAGGGAAAGGGCTATCTTCTGCAAGGACTGTTAAGGGACACTGGAAGAGGAGTTCTCGATTTATGTAAACCGTGTAGATATTTACCGTAAAGAATGTAGAAAGTAAGGATAGAAACGATGTTTGAAAAGCTTGGAGATATCATAGGGTACACATAAAGGTACTAAGAGGGAGTGTCCGGAGCGGAATTCCTTGGTAGTTTAAATACACCGCTGGGGATTCCTCTGCAGAATTTCAAACATAAACGTAGGATCAAGGAAACAATTTAATGAGTCACTGCTGTTATAGTGACACAGCAGGCAGAACAACCCTGCTGCGACTCACAAAGTGGAATGGAGGGAAGTCGTTTTATGCATTCTCTTTTCGGGTTCAGGCAATACATCTTCCCCCAAAAGAGACCGCATCTTCATTTCTTTTATATCATCGTACCGCGTTAGCAGCGGAGTGATAGAGTATCGTTTGATTGTTTATTATATATATGGTTTTCGTTTTTTTTGTTGAAAGTTTGGCTTTAAATTGACAAATCTATTGGTGAATTACAGTACAAGCATAATATATATAGTCAATATGCAAATCATTCCTGGAACATAAAGGGACTTAGATCTCCACAAAAACGTTCGCTAGTTTTGCGACACTTAAAGCGTCTAAAAGTTGACATTGCTCTACTCCAGGAGACGCACTTAACAGAAAATGAATATTTTCGCATGCGAAAGTCATGTGTTGGGGAGATCTATGGATCACCTGCGGTGCAATCGGGGGCGGGAGTTTTCCTACTAATCGGAAGGGGGGCAGGTTTAACAGTAGTAGATACGTGGCGCGACTCAAATGGAAGGATTTTACATGTTCACCTGAAAAATAATCTAAAAGAGCTGAGTATCTATAATGTATACGGCCCTAACGGTAATAATAAGCAATTCTTTAGAGAACTGACAGATAGGATTTTGGTGGACACGGTAGAACTTAAACTAATGGGAGGCAATTTTAATTCTGTGCTCAATGCAGCCGAAGATCGTCATAGCCACGAGATTGGCGGAAATCCCTCAAAATATCGTGACGCCACATTCTATAATTTCACTAATACACAACAATTTAGAGATGTGTGGAGGGAGATTAACCCAGAAGGCCGGGAATTCACACATTACTCCCATGCACATGACTCCTGGTCCAGCATTGATTGTATACTATTGGCCCCTAGTCCATTACCTAGAGTTACTAGCACAAGTATTGCAGAACTTGTGATCTCAGACTTTGTCCTGGTGCTGTTGACATTAAATGATAAAATTCCCAGGGGCACAGATATTTTATGGAAATTCCCCACATTCCTGGCTGAAGAAAAATTTTCCTCGCCAAAAAGAAAAATTAACGACAAGATTATCCATTATAGCTCCCTCCTGCGATTGGCATACACAATGTTTCAATCCAACCCAAACTTGCAAAACAAACAGAAATGGACGGAATCTAAAGAATCATATGAAACATGGCTGCACAAACAAGAACAACTCTCATATTCTTATAATGAAGCACGATTATTCAAATTCGGGAATAAAGCAGGCAAACTAATGGCTAAACTAGCAAAGGGACCCTTTGCAGTATCAACTATTTCAGGTCTGAAAGACCAATCTGGTAAATTGCAATCCCATCCGGCAAAAATAAATGAGATTTTTTTATAGATTCTACTCACAGTTCTACACACAAACCCCAATGCAACCAGACGTCCCAATGACTCTCCTCCCTGACATCTCGTTGACTTCGTTGAATGAACAACAATGCTCTTTCTTAGGTGCCCCTATTTCGCAGATAGAAGTACAGGGAGCTATCTAAAAAATAATAAGGCTCCAGGGCCGGATGGATATACAGGAGAGTTCTTTAAAATATTAAAAGACCAGATGACACCATTATTGGAAAAGCTATTCAACAGCTCCATGCAGGGGACTCCTATTCCATCAGATATGAATACGGCCCACATTAAACTACTCCCCAAACCGGGTAAAGACCCTACAGACACGACAGCGTACCGTCCAATTTCCTTAATCAATACCGATTTAAAGTTGATGGCAAAAATTATGGCAGACCGTCTAGCCACCCTGCTGTCTCTTCTGATCTCCCCTCTACAGAGCGGCTTTGTGAAGAATAGATCCGCTACAACTAATATAAGGAAAATATTAACAATCCCTGACGATATAAAAATGAACCCAGGAGATCACCCCTGCTCGGCACTTTTGACACTATATGCTGAAAAGGCATTTGACAATGTCTCGTGGAGTTGGTTGGAGATAGTTATGGACAAGATGGGCTTTGAAGGCCCTTTCCACACATATATGGAACCTCTACACCTCTCCGCTGGCTCAAATTTATACTCAAGGCTTTCTTTCCCCAAGGCTCCCACTACAAAAAGGTACCAGACAAGGGTGTCCCCTTTCCCCGCTCCTCTTCAACATCGCAATAGAACCACTGATACATATATTGGAGGGAATTAAAATCCAAAACAAGACTATCAAATCTATGCTCTTCGCATATGACATCCTGTTAGCCCTTGCATGTCCTTCAGCGAAGGATAGCGTAAGGACTGGCGGTTTGCGGGTCCATCGTGCCCGCACCACCGGTCCTGTCACACGTGCGGCGCAGGGGGGCCCCGGTCTTCGTCAACTCCCCTGGCCGCCGAGCTCCTCCTTGCCGCCGGGTTGCTAGGGACGCGGTGGGTGTTGCCCTGCGTCGCGTCCTCGGTATCGTAGCAACCAGGCATGTGTCTCCTTTCCCGCCTCCTGCAGGACTGGGTGCACTCAGCTGCTGTCAGGCTCCCCACCCCAATCAGCTGCTGGGGCGGGAGCTCTGACAGCATTTAAACCTGCTTGTGTCTGCAGACCAGTGCCAGTGTTAGTTTGGTCTCCCTGCTACACCAGCGTACTTCGTGTTTTGACTCCTGATATTGACTCTCTGCTTTTGACCTGACGTTGCCTTTGCCTGACCCTCTTGTACCGCGCACCCTCTCATTGCTGACCCGGATTGTCTGACTCTCCTTGCTGTTGTTTGTTCCAGTGTCTGTCCCTTTGTTAGTCCCAGTGTCCCCCTTCCTTAGTGAGTGTAGGGACCGTCGCCCAGTTGTCACCCTGGGGCTTAGCCCAGGGGGGCAAGTAGGTAGGGACAGAGGTTTGGGGTATTTTCAGGGACTTCCAGTTTCCCGGACCCCGAGTCCTGACAGATAGGCTTTATTAGACAACAACCAAATGTTCAAAAGATGGGTATGAGAATTACAGGACCCCGAGATAACTCAAAAAATTATTCAAAGTTTGGATTCAGTGAGAAAAGCTATAACAAACGAAAGGTGGCGTGAAACCTTCAAAATAATTCATAGCGCGATATACGGCTTTAACATCCCCCCACACCATGGAAATCCAGACAGACTGCAGGCGTGCCCCAGATGCTCCCAGTCAAAAATCTGATCTCCTGCATGGACTCTGGTACTGCTCTAAAATCAAAAGGTATGGGGAACGGGTCCAATCATTGATACAGGAGATAGGGGAGATATTTGTTCCCTTGACCCACAGGCTTATGTGTTACACGCCCTTTCTAGCCATGGTAAACACACTATGATCATTCATAGTATCCTTATAATAAGCAAAAGATGTCTTTCGTCAAACTGGCTACAAGCAACTCTTCCGACAGTTCTAAATATAATAAAACAATTAAAATATCTATTAAAAATGGAGAGACTGGCGCCAAAGTTTTTCGCAAAATGGCAGATGTTTAAAGAAAAATTTCTATACCCCGAAGAGATTATTGCGTGTGTGACGCCGTTTAGAAATACATCTTGGTACTATATCCAGACAGACACCAACCGCTTGAGGAGACTTCAAATAGATTAATATAAATTAATATCGCCACAACATATGGGAAAGGAAGTAGGCAGAAATAAAGGATAGTTATAAAGTTAGACTTTGGGGTGACGGAGGTTTTAGTCCTAAATCTAATTTGTGAAAATAGTAGAAAGTTCAGGAAAAAGTGTAGGATAATAATGTAATGTTCACCTATAGAAATTTTAATGTACATGATTTTTGCTATTATTATTTTATATATATTTTTTTTTAATTTTCTTTTCTTTTCTTCTCTCTATATTATGTTGATTCCTGCTGAATTGATTCAATCAGAAACCATTGAGCTATACCAAGGGTTTTTCGGCTGGAAAATGTTATGTTATATATATATTATACTATATTGTTTAAACGTGAAAAATCTTAATAAAAACACTGAAAAAAATAATAATAATGCGTTATTATCCCGCTGCAGCAGTAGGAATTAGGGATAACACTGATACCCACTACTAACTTCTTTCATGCTGTGAACAATGTGAATTGCAGCATGTACAAGGTTAACAGATGGATGGTGATTATCACTACATTCACTTCTATAAGATGGAAGGAGATTGTTGGGCGCATTGATCTCCCACAGGACAACAGAAATGAACGGAGCAGGGGTAGACACCACCACTTCATTCATATGGGGCATTCAGGTGCATCGGTCTCAGGATTGCTGGTGGTCAGACTTTCATGGTTAGACATTTATCTCCTATCCTGTGGATAGGGAAAAAAGGCTGTGGTACTGAAAACCCTTTAAGACATCTGGACAATGTCATATCAAAACTCAACTACCCTGTTACCCTAAAAATAAGACCTATCCTGAAAAAATAATCCCTGGCTTATATTTGAAATATAAACCTTAATCCAAAAATAAGCCATATTTACAGTTCATGAATGCCTATTTAACTAGTGTCCAGGCAGCTACACATGAAAAAAGTAAAATCTTTTGGAGCAAAAATATATATAGGACCCTGTCTTATGTTCGGGGAAACAGGGTAGTAGGCACAACTACACCCATTAAATGACCCTTTGGGAAACCAATCAAAGAGCTAGAAAATCTAATCCTGCCCCCTGACACCCTGTATGACACTTCCTGTTTCTTAGAATGCCAATTAGTTGAGGGGAGGAGCATATGGGACAAACTACTTTGGCAGTTCTTGATTGGTAATTAGGAATATATTGCAATGACATGTAGTACCCTAGTTTAGCATAATTAAGGACTTGTAGACATTCTGCAGTGTTAATTGGTCTGGTGAAATGATGATTTAGGCTACAAGAACCCATAAATGATGAGTCACCAAAAAGTATCCATTAATTCCATATTATATTAATGAATTTCCAAGGACAGAGCAAAATGACTGCACTTTGGTCAAGAATTAGGACTCTTCAAGGGGATGTCTACGTAGTTTATGTCTTGTGAGGCATGGATCTCTTTGGTTGTCTTTGGAGGTTCTGGATATTCTGTGCTCACACAGATGACCCATAATGTCCACCACATAGGTAGCAGCTTCCCCACATTTCCATTCTGCATACAAAGAGGGCACAACCATGATCTCAATACATCATCGCTTTTTCTTGATTTCGCTTGATTTGCAGTTCGGCTTTTAGCCATTGGACTATGTCCAACATTTAGCACTTTCGTTGGCTGGCAACCGATGAGCAAGCACTAGCAGTGATTTAATGCGGGTCTCGGAGTAATGACATTGATGTAGATGTTCCGAATTGTCTGAGACTTCCAAGAATTTTGTTTTTAGGTTTTAATTAGAGATGAGCGAGCATACTCGTCAGAGCTTGATGCTCGTTCGAGTATTAGGGTGCTCGAGATGCTCGTTACTCGAGACGAGCACAACGCGGTACTCGTCTCGATTAAACGAGCACTGACCATTGAATTCAATGGCGCCGGCAATACAGCCGGCTCCATTGAAAGCAATGGGCTGCTGGCGATCGCAGGATGAATTGTCGGGAAGGGCTTAAATATATAAGCCCTTCCCTGCAATTCATTCAGAAATGTGTAAAAATAAAAAAATATATACTCACCTTGTCCCGGCAGAACAATGTTAGCCCATTGAATTCAATGGAGCCGGCAATACAGCCGGCTCCATTGAAAGCAATGGGCTGCCCGCGATCGCGGGATGAATTGTCGGGAAGGGCTTAAATATATAAGCCTTTCCCTGCAATTCATCCAGAAATGTGTAAAAATAAAAAAAATATATATATACTCACCTTGTCCCAGCAGACGGAGTTCAGCGCGGCTGGCCTGCAGTGGGTGTGAATGGGGTGTGAGTCAGACATGCCCCTGATTGGCTCAGCGCTGAGCCAATCAGAGGCAAATCTCACTCACATGGGTGAGTGAGTGTTGCCTCTGATTGGCTCAGCGCAGCTTTCAGCTGAATGACAGCAGTTCAGCACCACAGTGCAGGGGACAGCAGGAGAACACGCGGCTGTGCCCTGGCAGCAGAAGGGAGGTCAGCATCTATTTTTTTTGTTTTTTAAATCACTTTTAATTCATTTCCAGGGAATGGCTTATATGTAAAGTCCTTCCCTGAAGAAGAATTCAGATGTGCCAGCGGACCTGTATTGCCGGCTCCATTGAATTCAATGGGCTAACATCGTTCTTCTCTGCCACAGCTGTTACAGCTGTGGCAGAGGAGAACAATCGTTATGCTGACGGGGGGGGGTTTCTCACTCTTGCCACTATTGTGGCTTAATAGTGAGACCTCGGAGCCCGAAATGCAGCCCTGCATGTTGCTCCTCGCCTGCCCTATCCATTTCTGTGTTTTTTTACATGACTGGTGATTTGCTAAGATTTTCACAAATAAAAACCTTAGCGGAGCACCAGTCATATACAAAAATGCTCGAGTCGCCCATTGACTTCAACGAACATCATTCTCGAGCATCACTGAAAGTTCGACTCGAGTAATGAGCACCCGAGCATTTTGGTGCTCGCTCATCTCTAGTTTTAATTGTTTTTATTTCATGAATGTTCCAGAGTCCTGGAAAGAGCCCAGGAGATTATCTCGACCATTGATGGGAGTTTGATAAAAGAAAGAGGAGACCAAGCTGTACCATCAAGATAGGACATGTTGCGCAATATATATATATTTTCTTTTACACGCGAAATACATCTGAGAAAAAAAGGATGTCTGAATGGCCCCAATGTAAATTAATGGACTTTTAGGACTGAAAATTATGCATGTAATTTGCAGCCCCTAAAGGTCCATTTACACTTAACGATTGTCATTCGAATGAAAGTGCACGATAATCATTACGTCTAAACGTGAGCCATCACACATTTTTCCGATGGCACTTAGTTTCAGCCTGCATAAAAATCATCGCTGGTTCGCGCACTTCTGCTTACGTCATTCCCCACTTAGTGTTTCACATATGAATACAAGCAGTGAAGAAAAAGTGAGCAATTCTGCACGAACGCGAAAAACTAGCGGTGACGTTATTCGCTCATTCAAAGGAGAATCGTCCTGTGTAAAAGGGGCAATACTCACGATTTCAACAAAAGGCCTTCAGTAAATCAGTGACTTTTTACCATTGCACTCTTCTCTTTTCTGCTTCTGCCGGATGTTTCAGAGCTGAGGAACCAATATGTAAGAAGGATTCCTACGACCTTATGATTTATGATGTATGCATGTTATGATTGTTTGTGTAATTGAAGGGAACTTGTCACCACCTATGAGGACCATAAACTACGTTATGGTGTTCATAGGGCAGACCCCGAGGAGTCCAGGGATGCACTTTGCATATTTACCTGACACCAACAGTACTGCGGACTCTTTTCTTCAAGCTGTGCGCGCACGTCCTGTTCTGTTTAGTTATGCACCCGCACAGCATGCAGAGAAGAGTCCGCTGCACTGTCCATGTGTCGACTTTCGTACACGCTAGAGGGAATGGAGCCCCTCCCCATTGATTACGTCAGAGGACATCACATGATGCCGCTGACGGGTGCCTCGTTGTGAGTTACGTATATGTATATATGTCTGTTTGTAGCTTTTGTGTTTTAAGCTTGAAAAAGGCACACTAAAGTGCTGAAACGCGTAGCTGAAATAAACCTGGATTGTTTAATAAACTGAAGAAACTATTCACTCGTAGTCCTCTGCAGCGCGGGGTAGATCTTTTTCCTTGTATTAAATCGCAGACATATGTGGCAAAGTCAATGAAGTCAACACAAAGCTACAGGGAGACAAAAAGAATTTCATTAAGGCTAAATGTATAATCTCTTTCTTCATACCAATAACCTGAGTCGATACGAGCTCTGTCAGTTTCCGAGTCTTAAGGAAATTGCACGCGAAGACAAGCTGCAAGATGCAGATTTAGAAATTTTTTGCTCACACCTCAAACAAGCCAAAGAAGACATGTAAATGATGTGTCATGATCTATGTACCCTTCAAATACCAACATGGGTACTCAATCCATTTTCAGCAGACGCAGGGGAATTTCATCCCAGATTACAAGAACAGTTGATCAACTTGAAACCCGATAGCGAAGCACAAGCAATTTTCCAACAATGTGGCTATGAATGTTTTTGGGTGAAACTGAAGAATTCCTATCCTATCCTGTGGCAGGAAGTTAAGTTGCTCGTGTTAGAGTTCCATCTACGTACTTAGTGGAGAGGGGCTTCAGCGCGGTTCAGCAGCTCCTGACAAAAGCGAGAAACAAACTTCAGATATGTGTAAGGGGCGACTTGAGACTGCGGTTGACAAAGATAGAACCAGATATCGCGAAATTGGCATCCGCTCATGAGGCCCAAGAGAGCCATTAATGAGACAGATTGATTGTGGCAAACATTATCATTATTATTAGTCGAATTTCATTGTTCTGGCATTTTAATTAGTTTTCTGACCATTAAGGCTCAAAGTGTATCTTCATACATTGTATGTTTCTATCGAATGATAATTAATGATGGTATTATTGCTTGCTTCCCAAAACAAATGATCTTCTGCAATAAAACCTATTTATCACTGTATCCACAATTAACCTGTTTCTAAATATTTAGCACCCATATGTTAGCAGCTAAAAGTTAGCCGACTAAAATACTTCTTTGGTCATTTGTAGAGACATGCTTTCACAATTAATGCTAATCTGTTAAACACTTCAAACTTTCCAAAAAAAGTATTCAGTTTTTTAATGTGTACTTTTCACTTTGTGAACAAGGTAAACTTTGACCGGGTTTAAATTAGTAAGGCTTGGGGGGCGCTGGCCACCATCCCAATACCTAAAGTTGGCACTGGGCTAAAAAAGTTTGAGAATCGCTGATTTAATCACTCATCTACACCGTTTAACCCTGCAAATGCTGCAGTCATTGCTGAAACCGGCATTTAAACATTTTCACAGAAAAAAAGTATTAAGTACCCATATTGATTCCTATAAACACAAGAACACGGAGACATAACTTTAAAATTTACAATAAAAGTGAACATTTTTCTGGTGGGTTTTTCAAAATTTTATGTGATTTATAAATGGGTTAAAATGAAGGTCCATCTAGTTATAAATGTTTTGGGATCACTTCTTTGCCAAATCAAAGTTGCAGCTTTTCCTGTTGAAATGGAGAGGTGGCGTTACTTGTACTTGGCAAATCTCCTGATATCTTAGCTATGGTAAAAGCCAAGCAAGCAGTGTTATATCCTGATAGGTGCAGGTACCTCTGAGAATCTCACCTATCAGGTAATTACAACATACCCCATTATATGACATTTAGTCTACTTTCACACCTGCTCTTCACCTCATACTGGACAACCCCCATTGCCTATAAGGCCTCCTTCCCACGAGCGTGACGGGCTCCGCAGCGTAATATTACGCAGTGAAGCCCGTCACGGCGCCCCCCAGAGCCCCTATACTTACCTGCGGGAGATAGCGTGAAATCGCTTCCCCGCCCACCACCGCCGCGTCACCGCTCGTCACCGCCCACCGCTCTCGCGTCACCAGCCGTGTCACGTGCACGGCCGGCCGTGTCACGTGACGCGGCCGGACCGCGTCATTTGGCGTCATATGACGCTCGGCGGTGGGCGGGAAAGCGTTTTTTCACGCTATCTCCCGCTGGTTACAGCGGGAGATAGCGTGAATGGACGGCTTCCATTGACTGCAATGGAAGCCGTCAGTGCGTACAGCCCGTCCTCACCCGCAGAAAATAGAGCATGCTGCGGGTGAGGACGGGAGAAATCGCGGTGCGTAATTCCGCGGTGGAATTACGCATCGTGAGCATTGAGCTATTAGGTTCAATAGAACCTAATAGCTGCGTGCAACGCAGCGGATTTTCGCCGCGAATTACGCGGCGGAAATCCGTTCGTGGGAAGGAGGCCTAATGGGGTCCCGTCCGGCTCTCCACCATTTTGCCTAATGAAATAGCGCAGCATGCTGTGAGATTTCATCTGGGATTTTATGCCGGATCTGTGTTGGAGGCGCAGATGTGAACATGCCCTAATGTGAAAAATGAGAATTTAAGAGAGCTCCTAATGGCACCAGCACCTGCAATACCCATATTAATCATCCAGAAGGTGACCACTGACTAATCGCTCCCCGGATTGTAGTTTGTCACCGAAAGGACCACTAAGTCTAAAATGTAACTTTTATTGAATTCTATTAAAAAATGGCGTGTCCATGTATATATCCTATATGTGACGAGGGTCACACAATAATTAAAAAGGTATTGTAAGGTGACTAGATTCCAATGACTCTTCAATTACAGATAATGTGGAATAATCAATCTTCACCTATTAGCCAATACACTCTAGACCTGATTATTACTGATGTCCATATACCACTCCACAATTCTGAATGCAATGACCTAGATCTCTGAAATGGTTCTGGGATAATTATATCCTTACTATAGATTTAGAGCACTAGGATCAAACTTTCAAGTGCCACAATCAACAGTTGTGTATCTAAGTGTTACAAGATCACACAGTGATTCTTGTGTGATTCAAGTACATGCCATATTAATGCCACCAAATGAATCTAATTCACTCTTCACGGTCACCGACTATATAAGTCAACGCTGGCCCTGAGTGATCTATCAGGTACTGATTCCAGTTGATTTCACCGTATTAACCACTGTGTTCAAAGAACAGGATAAATAGTTTCCAGAAAACCAGGGTGGTAAATTATAGGTGTATCAATCTATGGATGTACCCAGTAATGATGGTGTACTACTATATGGGTGGCCACATGTCGTTCTGACATTTGCATGATAGTGCTTAGTTCGTTAGCTGATGTCTCAAGCACCTAATGTTTGTCTGTCTCACATAGGTATAAACTAAATTATCAGGATAAACTCCTGAGAAGGTAAATAGGTGGATGTGGTAATCAGTAATTACAGGTCGTATATACTTCCAATGATAGATTGCCCAGTAGATGTCATATACCTCTATCTCTATTTCTATTTGGCATAAAGTATTGATAATTTATTATATTGCCTAAATCGCTCCATCTACGCCTTTTCACAACTCTAATAGTGTGTTTGTTTCATCAGGACGGAGAGCTTAGAGGTTTTATATACAGTGATGCAGCCCTTACGGCTGTCACATGTGAAATGGACAGAGATGGTAGGAATTGCTCAGACCTGGGCTTTTATATCCGTAGTCCCGCTCCCCAGATTGTATTTTCAATGCTCTAGAATCGTAATCTTACGTTTGTTTTTATAGCTGGCGTTGCACGATATAATCCTCAAAGACATTTAGAAAATCAAGAGGCCCAGAAACAGCAAAGCTGAAACCCTCTACTAGACAGCGTGTCCTCATAGCCCAACCTCATCCCCACCCTAAACTTTTTAGTAAATGTTTTTCTTTCTTCCTTGAACTTAAGAGAAGTAAAGACCATGATTGCCTTGTTTAGACTTACCACCAAGAAGGGAACGAAACTGATGTAGGTATTTAATTATTTAAAACTGACCCCCTTTCATTGGAATTGACTGCTAAACAATTGTAGGACAGCACTAGTTGATGACCAGGAACATTGCAGCCTCATCCCCTGTGGAGCGCTGTAGCCTGGAGTTTTCTTTAAGCGGTGATTACAGTCCTTTCTGGCAGTTTATTGGTGTTCTAATGCTAAATTACTTGGTTTTGGTCAGTATGAAAGTTTTTGAAGCGTTGTGAGCTGTCCTCTTATGGAGTGACGTGTCACTGCTGCAGCAGAACATCTTTATTCATCTTCTTCTTAGGCCTCATGTCCATGGGTGGGTTTGAATTGCGGAACCTGCATGGGACAATCGTCGGGAAATCCGCAAATCAAGCCACCCATGGGAAAGCATGGGTATTCACAAATTAATTTAAACATGTGGGTTTGATTTGTGGACCTTTTGGCCTGGAAAACAAATCACAGCATTTCTATTTATGTCCAGATCCTGCACTGACAGCTTCCATTGAAGTCAATGGAAGCCGTCTGATCCGCGGCACATCTGCAGCTGACACTGTTGACATGCCACGGATCCCACAAGAAAGCAGGGGATTTAGAAAAAAAAACCTGTACTGCACATGTCCAACCCGTTTGAGGACATGAGGCCTTATTGTTGTGGAATCTTCAATGGTGTAATAGGACCCATGGTGTCAGGGCTCGAACCCGGGACCTCTTGCTCTCACTAATGAGCTGTCTACCCTGTGGACAGTTCCCTTGCATGCCTCTCAGCTGGGTTTTCTGATCTTAGTTACCTAATTCTTGCCTCCTGGTCCTGACCCTGCCTCTGTCTTGATTGTACTTCCTATAAAAGCCTGGCCCTGACACTCCTGCATTGTGTGATTATTCTGCTCCACAGCCTTGATCAGCTTCCCTTCCGCCTGGTCCTCTGCTATTACAAGACCTCCTGATACCTACTCCTGGCTTCCCATCTGACTACGTTACCCGCCTCATCCATTGTACTGTAAACCAAAACTTCCCGTTGCTGGTCCTGGCGTTCCATCTGACTACTCTCCAGACCTGTGACTGCTACACCTGAGGCTCCACCCTAGTACCGTTACTCATGGTAGTACTTCTGATTTGTGAAATTTAACATCTGTACCAGGAGTAGTTCTCTTACTGTGGGTTATGCTAATTGTCCCATCTAAAAGTGTATCCACTTAGGGCTCTGGCACACTAGTGCATTTTGGAGCCAAGGGCTGTCTGTAATTCCATAGACAGCACACACCCCATTATAGCCTATGAGGTTATACACAAGGACAGTTTTCACATGGATAGACTGTCTGCATGTAAAAAAAACTCATGCAAACGAAAAGATTGAGCAATACTTTTACAGCGCCACCTCTTAGACATCGAGATAGAGGAGAGAGTGTGGAACAAAGGTTTGTGCTCACCTGTTGTGGGCTCCTGGACCCAAGGGGTCTCCAGATGCCTCACCTGTAGTCCTTTAGTGAAAGTTCAAACGGTTTCCTCCAGGCTATTTGCATCCACCTGATAAAGGGGAGAGCTGCATGGATGCTGAGGAACCTCTAAGCAGAGAGCTGGGATGAAGGAATCCTCTGCCATAGCTGTCACAGCTGTGGCAGAAGTCCGCGATGTACTCCCTATGTTTTCAATGGGGCTGGCGCTGCAGCCATCGGCCCCATTGAAAACAATGAGCAATATCGCAAAGTTTTCTCTGCACTGCGAGACACTCGCTCTCACATCGCTAGAATATCCCTTACACCAAACCTGCTCGTCCGTATATCTATCAGGCGCTGAGGCAATCATGTTGTGCACTGCGACATGTCAAAGGTCAGATCAGCCTGGTTATATAGGGACTGGTCATCATGGCATAATGGGGACCGGGACATCTGGGGAAGTAACTTTATAGGAGCCATGATAGCAGCTGTATTGGTTATACTTCTATAAAATAAAGATAACTTAGGAAACTCTGGAAAGTATTGCTGAGAGGAAGTGAACTATATACAGTGACTTAATAATATTCATCCTCTTTCCCTGCTTTTATAATAAGTGGTACCATGTGACCCCCTCCAGCCTCGGCTGCGTCACACGGTTTATCCGTAGGAGAGGTGTGAAGTTTTCTGGCATATGTATGACTAGGTGAAAGCTGTGAACCTCCATGTGTCTATTAGTATTAAGTGATACATGGGGGAGGCGGTCGCTGCGTACGCAAACAGTGAGCCCCGTACGTCATCACCTGGTCATCGCTTCGACGTTCATGAAGAAAAACTTATGTCCAAGGAAAAAAACCTTCACTGAAGCCATTTCTTCCTTGCCACCCTTAGAGACAGGAAATAAGTCCATGTCCCATGCCCTCCACCAGGCGCCCAGTGGCATAGGTATAGGGTTCGCAGGGTTGTAGTTGTGATTGGGCCCCTAAGCCATGGGACCACAGTTTCTCCTCATAACACTACTAAAAACTGACCCCATGGCTTTGTGAAGACATTAGGGGGACGCCATGGCTTGTGAGGACACTAAAGGGGCACCATTGGCTTGTAGAAGCACTAAAGGGGCATTGCTTGCTTCTGGGGGCACTAAGCAGCCACTAATAATTTGTGGAGGACGCTAAGGGAGGACTATCACAGTGAAGGGTCACTTACAGGCACTATTAGTGAGGGGATACAAAGGATGTAACTCAGTATAAATGAGCGTGGTCTAACATAAAAATACATCCTGCAGCTCGCATAGCCTGCATGGTTGTCCCTGATGTCGCTGTTCAAAAGTTAGGATATATGTCCATGGAGCAGTAACTCAGCTTTCCCAAGCTCATTAACAAATTAGGAACTATAGAGGAGAGGGGAGTGTCAGACGGAGTAATTATTCAGATTTGTAATTAAGTCAGGGAAAGCTGAGTGTTAAACTCCAAGAGGTGTAATGGCAGCCATTTCTTGTTGTAGACACATTACGGTTGTCACCCAGCTCTCTCAGGTTCCTGCATTGTAAGTCTGCCCCCTCATCCAGTGAAATAGATTCTCCTTTCCCATATAGATACAGAAATATTAATGTTTGCATATTCAGGATTCTGGGAAAGCTGAGTGACAACCGCTGTAGGGGTTTATATTATTGCACAGCGTTACTGAAAACAGACGGAACTAGAAAGGATCGGTGGGAATTAAGTCCACCCCAGAAAGTGGCAACTACAGACGTGAAATGTCCATGTTATAGATGGAGTATTTCAGAAATCTCATACAGGAGATAAGATTGTGGGACGTCAGCCAGTCCCAAGGACACCGAATCTAAAGGGGCTGCATGTTGTGACATCAGAGGCCCGGCACATACGGACGTCTCTGTGTCACAAGGCTCATGCAGGTTATAGACACTAATTGTATAGAGTTTTTACATTTTATTGTTTTTTGCCTGTCCTATGATGTCACACTGAGATATATTTTTTTCTTTTCTTTGCATCTTACTATTCCTTTTCATATATATATATATATATATATATATGTACACACATACTGAATGGCCCCTTTATTAGAACCCCCGGCCCCTCATGATTGGCGCTTCCCTGTATGGAGATTCTTCCGGTGACCCCGGAGTGCAGCATAAAATCACGTGACAAGTTTTCCGTGGATCAGTTTCAGTGTGAATCCAGCGATTTCAGTGCCTTCCAATTTGGCCCGGTCATCGGTGCTAGACAAGCTGGCACCGGGATTTCACTGCCAGCCCTGTGGGGTTTTCCTGTGTGACGGTGTGGCGAGTATACCAAGAATGGCATGATCGAGGAAAACATCCAGTGAAAGGGGATCCTGTGGACAGAAACAATTCATTACCAAAAGGGGTCATAGGAGGATGTCAGGAATCATTCTAACCAACAGGCGCTGCACAGTCAGGAGCAGCGAATACATCACCGGTGCTCCAACTAATGTGTCCAAACGCACAACTCGCTGTTCGGATGGACTAACAGCACATGATAACATATTTCTCAACCCTGAATCACTTCCGGCAGCCCAGACCTATACCTCCCTGTTGGGGTATTTTCGCACAAGACGCCAAATGTGTTGATTTCTAGTTTGCTCAGGTCTAACTCCGGCTTCAACACACTTCCTGACTACACTTAGTGTGGTACTGGCTTCTTCTGGTTCCAGCTAATCCAGAATTGGGAGTGCTCCTCGACCATGAATCCTTCTGATGGCCCCAATGTCCTCCCACAGCCGGGTACACAGTGCTGGCTTTCTTTACTGCAGCTCTGTATAGCTCTGTGCAACCTCTACTCTTTGACCCGTGGTCCTCAGCGCCCTTTCAGTGGTTTTCTGCTCTGCTCGCCCAGCCTGGGGACAGCGCAGCTCCTGCATGAAGCGGCGGCCACCACTTCAGCAGCTGCTGGCTCAGTCTTTCTCTACTGACTCTTGCAGCCTCTGCATCCTGCTGTTGTATCCCTCTCTTTGTCGACTCTCTTCTGCTGCGTCACAGATGCTGTTCCTGGGATGTTGCTGGGTCTATCTCTGCTTCTCAGAACTGTACCGCAGCACTGCGTCCTTTATATGGTGCCTGGGCTGCCTGGAAAGGTTTGAGAACCTCCTGGGGGTTAGTGCTCCATGCACCTTCCCCATGTGGGGGCAGTCTATGGATGGTGATATCACCACCGACCTCATAGGGGGCGCAGCTTCTTTATACTGGTGCCTGAAGTGCTTTCTCTTCCTCTCCCCCTGCCCCGGTCAGGCATATTTGCATGCAAGCACACTCTTATTGATTGCAATAGGCAATCAGTGTAATTAGTTCAATAGTTGCTATTTTCTTACGCAAATACACAGCAGAATAGAGCATTCTGCTTATATTTTTGTGTGAACCAAAAGCGCATGTGAAAGAACTCAATGGGTTGTATTAACTGCGTATTACACGTGCAAATTTTGCATTGGCAAAATGCTGCGCAAAGATGCCTGTGGGACACAGACATAAATGTACATTATCTTTTTAATTGCTTTGCATGATAATTAACCTTTTACAGACCC
This sequence comes from Eleutherodactylus coqui, assembly GCF_035609145.1. Classification (NCBI taxonomy): domain Eukaryota; kingdom Metazoa; phylum Chordata; class Amphibia; order Anura; family Eleutherodactylidae; genus Eleutherodactylus; species Eleutherodactylus coqui. The sequence continues at coordinate 149,085,824 of NC_089844.1, read as the reverse complement.
CCCCCCCCCCCCCAAAAAAAAAATGGCCACATTTTTTTGAACAAAAGTGGTAGAATTTAAGCTGCTAAAAAAACTTAAAAAGTAAGGATCCCAGTTAGGAACAGCGGCATGTAAAAGGTTTCAAATAAAACATTTTTATAATTTAAAGATTTTCTTACATTTCATATTCACAGTTTTTTTTATAATTTCAGTAAATTGTGATTATTAAGAAATACAGACATGATATTTTTCGTTCCTTCACCCGATTTTTCTTTTTTCAGGTGTTGCATTAATTCTGTTTATATTTAATTTTATGGTTGCTAGCTTACGTATATTTAAATTACATTTTTCTTTTCCCTTCATGCACCATAAGAAAATATTTCTTCAGAGATTAAAAAAATAGAATTATGGAATACAATATTTTTTAATCTTTAAGGGAAAAAAATGATCCAGCCTTAGCCGTGGGTTCGTACCTAAAAATAAAATCGTTAGGAATGAAGTATATCCCTGCGGCGGTCACCGGGGACAGAAGACATTGTTGTCCTCCTCCAGACTATTAGCAGCTCCTGACATGGTCATGGCAGCGACATTCAGGGATCGGGCTTTGAGGCCTACACAATGAGCTGCAGGTCACCCTGCCCTGTCTGCCATGTCCTGACTGAGTAAATACATATTTAGGAGATGTGTGTGTGATTGTTGGAGCGGTCTGCGGGGCGACCTGCCCTACCGACTACATCTAACCATCCATAATTTGCTTGCAGCTTTGGGAGCAGGTGGAGATAAAACTCCGTATTGCCGGCGGTGAAATGAACCTGATTCTCAGAATTTGTACACAGGCTGAAAACATCGCCGCATCCTGCCCGGCAAAGTGATCACATATTTCCATACGTCTGACCAATGTTTTCCATCCCATCCTAATACAATGGAGAGCATTCACAGGAACAAAAATAAATAGGCGCAAATTGGTTGTTACCGTTAGTAACCAATCAGATTCTAATTGTTTAATAGCAATTTTCCTATTACATACCGTATATACTCGAGTATTAGCCGACCCGAGTATAAGCCGAGTCAATAAGTTTTACGACAAAAAACTGGTAAAACTTATTGACTCGAGTATAAGCCGAGCTATACTCCAGTATATACTAGGTAAAAAAAAAACCCTCTATAGTCACCTCCCAGCCGGATGTGTGTCTGTGCGGCAAGCTGCTTGAATTCCCCCCCGCTGTCCTCTCTACTCGGCTCTGTCATCTGTCAGTACTGTGTAAGTAAGCACTGTGATTGGATCGAGTGCCAGCCAATCATAACCGGCGCTCGATCATTCATAGCCAATCAGTGAATGTCATTGGTGCTCGATCCAATCACAGTGTTGACAGCGGGGGATGACAGAGCCATGCAGAGAGTACAGCGGGGGATGACAGCAGGAAGAATTTAAGCAGCTTACCGCATCGCTACCGGGAACACAGGAATTCAAGCAGCTTGCCGCACCACCGCCGGGGACAGACGCTGGCTGGGAGATGAATATGGTGGGGTTTTTTTAACCCTTCCCTGACTCGAGTATAAGCCGAGGGGGGCTTTTTCAGCACAAAAAAACGTGCTGAAAAACTAGGCTTATACTCGAATATATAAGGTATTTGACAACAGTCCCAATATTTCTCCACCACAAAAAGGTGGGTTATGCAAACACCCAAAAGTGCAGAGTTGTGGGGATTCTGGGTATTTCCAGCAGTGGACATAAGTATCCTGATTTTAGCAGTTAGAAAGGGTATCCCGGGCTTTTTGAACTGATGACCTATCCTTATTCAGACCGTATTTACTCAGGTGTTTTAGCACTTTAAAAAGTCGCACAAAAAAACGACCATGTGATTCAATTGCTTCATTCAGATAAACTTGTGTTTTCCGCTCAAAATATTTGCGCGACAAAAAAATAAGACTTACTCGATCTTTTTCAGGCGCCTTTTTTATACAATAAAGATAGGTCTTGCCCTGTCTTTTGCTGTGATATTCCTCAAGCTCCCATAAACTTCTATGGCAGCTGGAAAAAAGGGAGGGGGAGGAAGTTACCATGCTTAAAATACCGGGAAAAGAAGACAGCTCGCTGTATTTAGGCATTTTATTGCCATTCGAGGATTTCTTCCGATCATTGCTTGCCATCACTTCAGCGTGCTTTTTAACATTTACTCAGCATGTGAATGACTTTAAATATGCGAATTAAGATCCTGACTCGATCGGGTCAAAAATTCATTCATGTGAATATGTGGTGCATATGGGCGAATGTATAAACACATGCGGTCATGTGGAGGAGCCTACAGGCTTTATTCACGCAATAGTTTTATCGCAGCAATTTTGGCGCGATAAAACGCTGGTCGAAAATCGTGACTATCTGTTACATTGGATTCCAATGAATTGTTCAGATGGGCAATTTTTTGGAATGTAAAAGTCGCCCGGAAAAGATAGCGCACACAGTGACTTTTACACTGATCAGAAAAGATAGGTTTAGCCGGAATACGCCGGCCGGTCCCATAGACTCCTATGACAGGTCGCATAATCTCTCTTGTGCAGTGTGAGTGGAGGCGTTGTCTTGCAGGAACAAGATTCCTTTGGACAGCTTGCTGCGCCCTTTTGGCCTTCAGAGCTGCATTCAATTGGTCGAAAAGTTCAATGTAATACCTTGCATTGATGGTGGAACCATTTTGAAGATAGTCCACTAGCAGCACGCCCTCCTTATCCCAGAACACAGACGCCATCATCATAGTGGCTGATATTTGCACCCTGAACTTCTTTGGGCGAGGAGAACCACTGTGCCTCCACTCTTGACTGCTCCTTGGTTTCAGGGTCATGCAAATAAATCCAGGTCTCATCCATAGTGACCAGTCAATGCAGGAAGTTCTTATCAGTCCGGAAACGCTCACAAATGGACCGGGAAGTTTTCACTGCTTAGGGACTCATGTTATGGTTTCACGCCCTAGACTTAGGCAACCAGCCATTTGCCAACGCTAAACTCAGAGCTTAGGAAGGGGAGAAACGGGGTTTCTCTGACACATGGCACCTTCTATGCCTAAGAAAAGCGCATAGACAGGTATGCCAAGACAAAAATTGATGTGACTTCTGGAGGACCCTCCAGGCTACTACATCTGCATGGGTAAAAAAAATGGAAGATGCAGCTGCGACTTGGTCGTGGTTGCCTCTCGCTCATGCGATTTGTGGCTGCGATGCGGCCGGCTAAAAATCACTGCGCCCCTGTAAAGTAGCCCTCAAAGCGATGAGTGGAATGGCATTGTCCCCTTTAGATAAATTAGATACTTATGACTTAAGTAAAAGAGCTGAGCATAACAAGTAAGGATGCGGCTCTACTCCATTATGACCTCTTTCATCAGGCAGTTCATAAAAGCCCATGCTTATCCTCGTTAATTGGGTTTTCCATGTTACAAATTTTGTATAGTTTTGGGCCTTGGTTCCCCAAACTGTATAGCATAAATATACTCACCGTGGCGCCAGACCTACATTTTCGTGGTGCAGCATCTGGCAGGTGACGTGACCGAGTGAGAAGACCCAGGGGTGTCCCGCATACCTCTTATGTGGGCCTCTAATGTTGGAGCCCCCGGCATTATTATGGGGTGTCATCACTGACACCTCTCTAAGGCCCTCCATTGGCTTCAGTGGTCATGTGGGTTAAAAACCCATGTGACTGCTGCAGCGCTTGTACGCAAAGGACCAGAGCGTGGTGACGGAGGAGGAGCATGGCAGAGGGAAGTGAGTACTCTATTTATTATTTTATGTACTCCGCATCTCCCAATTGCCACTAATTACCCAGAAAACCCCATTAATGCATAAGGATAATGCTCAGAGTTATGTAGTGATAGCTCACGCACAAATTGATGACACAGTACAGAGATAATGCCTACAGCGATGTACTAAAGCAGCTCTCACATCTGCACTCTATTATGGAAGCTCGAAAGAGGAATCCCCTGGCCAAACAGATCCGTCCTATTATGGAACCGAACAGCACCTAACGAACCTCATAGACTATAATGAGGTCCATTTGTTTTTCGCTCAGCTGGCCAACACTTTTGCTGGACAAAAAAGTGCTGCATGCAGTGCTGTTTCTTCTGGTATTTTGTACTGGATCTGTGATGGAACCTCCGAATGGTGGTTCCGTGGCAGGCGTGAAAGGAATCCTCTGGACTCCTTCCATTTCTTTTCTATCTGCTCCACACTTTCATAACTTTTCCAGCGACTTCTTGTATCTGGCCCAGGCATCTGTCTCCTATATAAAAATATAGGAGACAGATATATATAAAAAATAAAAAAATAATACACTGTCACCTGAAAATAGTGTCACTCACTGCACCCCAGAAATAAGTTATAATATACACTAGGACTCCAGAAATACAACACATTGTGCCCCCAGATATAGATGACAATATACACGGTGGTCCCAGAAATAAATAATAATCTATCTTGTGTCCTCGATAATAAAATTATATCACACACTGTGCCTCCCGTAATAAATTATACTAGAATATTCCACGGTAATAAATTATATTACATGCTGTACAACCAGAAATAAATTATACTACACACCATGCCCCCAGGAATTAACTATACTATACACCGTGCCTCCTCATATTAAATTATACCACACACCGTGCCTCCAGAAATGAACATATACTACATGCATTGCCCCCAGAAATTAATGATACTAAACGCCACCCCCTCAGAAATTAGGCCTCCACAGTAATTAGTCAACCCTCATGTGGCCCATTTTGGCAGCCCTTGTTGAGGCCCCAATGCAGCAAAATAAAAAAAAAATACTGTACTCACCTCTTGGCTCCCCATCTCGGCCGCTCCTGTCAGTGACCACCAGTCTCTGCTGGTGTGGACAGTGGGGTCTAGACTGGAGTGGGCTAAAGTGTACTCCAAATGCATCCTACAGGCCCCATATGCTTTTCAAATCACCTCCACCCTAAAAACGCACAGTGCGCCCCCACAAGCCTCCCACAGCCCCCTGCCATGTGCTTTTCAGATCACCTCCTCAATCCCAGAAACACTTGGTGCCTCTTGTGCACCCAAGAAGGTCACACAGCCCCCATGCAATTTTTAATTGCTCTCTCAGCCCCAGAAGTTGCCTCATTCCCTTATGACCTGCTTACCACCGGCTGCTTCTGTTACTCGTCTCTGCGAACACAATCGCCTCTTCAGAACCGGCTTCTGCTACAGAGTCCTGTGTCCGGGGAAGGTAGCTTGACCTTCTAATGCCAGACCACCTTTAGCTTATCCCACTCTAGCCTCTCCCTAGTGGAACCACACTTGAAGAAGCTGTGAAGCGTGAAAGAAAGCAAGTATAGTTTTTTTTTAATTTTTAAATGACGGCAGGGGGGGGGGGGGTACTTTAGGAAACCGGGTGATCGAAGGAGGGGACTTTAAATCTAGGTGTCTCCTGGGATATCCAGGTTTCTCAACATGTTGCTCTGCAGTTATTGTACAGACATAATACATAACATGACATAACAGCACAGGAATAGCACAGAGAAGGTCACCATGTACCTGTGAGGGTGCAGAAGAAAAAAACAATGTCCCATGTAAGTATGGTATAATGCCCACATGATGCAGAATACAGGAAGAGAGGGCACACAACAGAAAGTGTTGTAACAGAAGTATATAGCCGGGGGAACCATGGAGCACCGCAGTAAAACTTAGAAGGGGCATGCAATTTTCCACCCCTTTTACATAGTCTATGTTGCTAACACTGCACTTTATGTGAGAGTGGAGATGAAATTAGTTGTTGGGCCCCCTAGCAACTGCTATGTCTGCTACCCTACTGGTGGCACCAACGATTGCCAGCCCTCCCAAGCAGACATCACACAAGGCTGTAGAACGGGGACTTTCATCCCAAGACTCTACTCATACACTAGGTAAGGGGCGACATCTAGTGGTGGAAGAGAATTGTACAGGTAGCAGTCAAAGAATACAGCAGATTGCATCTTACATTGCACTTCCCATGGTGAATGCACCTGTAATTGTAAGGGTGTGCCCGGGGGTATACCACGTTCACCATGTTATTATGTGTTTGCTGTATATCTTTGTGACACTCTATACAATTGCACTTATATTTAAAGCATAGGTTCCAACTGTCCTGGATCCGCCGGGAAAGCCCTGGATTCAGGCAGCCACCCTGCTGTCCTGAGAGGCATGCCACTGTGCTGCCACCACTGCCACAGCTTGGTCCCTCTCTCTACTAACTACTTTCAACTGCAGTGAAAGCACCGTCCCGTCTTTGCACTCAACATGCATTACATATTCTGTACTGATCCTTGATTATATCCTGTAGATCTTTTTTCATTATAAAATTAAAAAACATAATAAGCACAAATATCGCTCATAAAACATAAACATATAACAAAACCAAACTGAAACCCGCCTTAATTCAGGGAAAACAAAAGGGTCCATCTGGTCCAAACTAATTCACTCACCACACTACAGAGAGACTGCACTCAGTCACACTTACCAATACACATAATATAACACCCCATGACAGCAATAATATATACAGAACCATAAACCAAACCCACAGGATCCAGTCAGAAATGAAACAAGGACCTGAAAAACAACTGAAACTCCAATAACAACTACCTAACAATAATAATAAACCAGGTTTTGTTTTTTATTTTATATACAAACCACCGCACACCCCACCCCTACGGTACACCCTGGGAGCCATGCCTGCATTCCAAGTTCATGCTCAATGTATCTGTCCAGGACAATCCAAGCTGCACCGCATACACAGACCCTGCCGGCCGCAGCCTGAGGGCAACTTTATTCTCTGAGGACGTAAAAACATGTGTCCGGCAGATAATAAAGCCCCTCGGGCTCTGGACGTGACAGCTCCATGCTGTCGGTGCCCGCAGGTAGCCGACAGCATGGAGCTGTGATTCTGGCTGCGGGGACCCCCCGCCCCCGGGCAATGCGATCGCGCGCTATCCAATGGATAGCGCCGATCGCAAAAAAGTAAACAAAAGTGCAAAAAAAGTTAAAGATTCAGCTGCCCTGATGGATCGGATCCATCAGGGCAGCTGAAATTACTCACCCGGGTCCGCCACGCTGCTTCCCACTCTCCCGCTGCTCCGGGCCCCGAAGCCGGTCTTCTGCGCATGCGCGCCAGGCGGCATTACGTCAGCCGCATGCGCAGAAGGCCCGGCGACGCGGGAGATTTAAAATCTCCTGGCTCCCGGCTCCTGTAGGTAGCGCGACCGCTGCTATCCAATGGATAACGGCGATCGCGGTAAAGTGCAAAAAAGGTTTTTAAAAAAGTAAAGTTTCACCTCCCCCCATGGATCAGATCCATGAGGGGAGGTGAAAATACTCACCTCAGGTCCGCCGATGTCCCCGGTGTTCCGGGACCTGAAGTCCCCCTCTGCGCATGCACGCCCGATGTGCACAGAGGGGCTCCAATGGATGACAGTGATCATATAAAGTTTAAAAAAATGTAAAAAAGTAAAAAAAAAAAAGGTTTTAAAAAGTTAAAAAAAAGTTTAAAAAGCGTACGTTTCATCTCCCCTCACGGATCATATCCGTGATGGAGGATGAAAGTACGTACATAAGGCCCCCGGATTTATCCGCGGACCTTACCCCAGCTTCTGCGCACGCGCCCGTCGCCAAAATGGCGCTCGCATGCGCAAAAGCCGTGGATTGCCAGGATAATTTAAATTCTCCCTGCTCCTGGCTACAAAACATAGCCAAGAGCCTGGAGATTTCACGGGGGGCCGCGGTAAACGATTCCTGGTCACGTGTTCACCATTATCCAATAATGGCGATCACGTAAAAGTAAAAAAGATTTGAAGTTTCATCTCCCCTCATCGATGCGATCGGTGAGAGGAGATGAAACTTTTTACCGGAGGCCTCCGTATTTGCACCCCGACACGATCCTCCTTCGTGAACCTTCCCGAATTCTGCACATGCGATTGACGGCAAAACACTGGACACATGCGCAGGAGTCAGGGAGCCCAGGAAATTTAAAATCTCCTTGCTCCCAGCGACCAATGGTCACCGAGAGCCTGGAGCAGTGACGGGTGGCCTCGTTGAGCGGTCACCGGTCACGTAATAAAAAAGTAGCGCTCTAACATAGGTCGGTCTCACATGACTGGATAGGAATTACGGATTCCGCATGCGTCAGATCTGCGCTAATATGCAGATCAATCGCATTGGATTACACAATTCCGCTCACATTAGTGGGTTGGAATTGTGTAATCCACTCGCAGAAAAGAGAACGCAGCAGGTTCTATTTTACCGCGGATATCCACAACATAGAGCCCATTGTGCTCCGTGGTCGCGGATATACCCGCAGCCCATATGCAACTACCTTGTATACGGCCTGCGGGTACCCGCGTCATCGCTAAGCGACGGTGCGGGAAATACAAGCAAAAAAAAGGTGTACTGCGAATGACCGCCTGCGTGAGTAGGCAGTTATGCGCAGTACATTACGCGACCGTACGCAGGGTCACGGCCGGCTCACAGCTGGGATCCGCTGCGGGCCTCCGCAAGCGGATTCCGCCTATGGATGCATGAGCCCGGTGTTATTCAGACCGCTACCTGTAATACGTATTTTACAAGAAGCCCCGGGAACGCTCGCCTTCATGCAGTTCCTGGAGCAGCTTGTTGAGCGCCTTCTGTGTGAGACCGCCGCACCTCTGCAAGCTTACGGAGACTCACAGAGCGCCACTTTTTACACCCCATACCCACCACTGAGGTCAAGAAATGACCCCCAAAAAGCATGAGAGGAGGGGGGGATACACGGTTTTATTGCCCCATGTACCCATCCCAACCAGCCTCTGTAATTACCCCTGTCTTCGGAAATACCACACAGTTCACATTATTACTTTTATCTAAGATTTGCGAACGCCGAAAAGGGCGCGGAGTGTGTGGGTGAGGGGCGGGGGATTTTAGGGAGTCAATTTTTATTCCGTACAAATAAGCAATGGGGCCTGGGATTTATTCAGTTGTACCCTGAAATCCAACGGGTGTTCCCTCCTTTATAGGCCTTGCCATGGGTCCTGTAAGTAAATTAGGGCCACAATGGGTATGTTTCTGAACTCGGGACAAACGGGGGTATCCATTTGCGGGTGAATGTCTTCATTCCTATGTACACTGTACAAAAAAACTGTTTTTAAATTTAAAAAAATTGCCAAAAAAATTGAAAATCGTTACTTTTTCCTTCTGCTTTGCTTAGATTCATTCAAATACTGTGGGGTCAAAATACGCAGTACACCCCTAGATGAATTTGTTAGGGGGTCTAGTTTTCAAAATGGGGTCATTTGAGGGGGTTCTTTATAGTTTTGGCTGCTCAATGGCTCTATAAGTGGGCAATGGGGCCTGGAATTTATTCAGTTGTACTCTAAAATCCAACGGGTATTCCTTTCATTGTAGGCCTAGCCATGTGTCCTTTAAGTAGATTAGGGCCACAATGGGTATGTTTCTGAACACGGGACAAACAGGAGTATCCATTTTGGGGTGAAAGTCTTCATTTATATGTGTGCTGTACCAAAAAACCTGTTTTTAAATTGACGCAATAGCCCAAAAAAAGAAAATCGTAATTTTTTCCTACTGCCTTGCTTAGATCTATTCAAAAATTGTAGGGTTAAAACACACAGTACACCCCTAGATAAATTCTTTAAGGGGTCTAGTTTTCAAAATGGGGTCATTTGGAGGGGGTTCTCTATGGTTTTGGCCGCTCAAGAACTCTACAAGTGGGCAATGGGGCCTAAAAGGACTTCAAGCAAAATTCTATGTTCTGAAAGCCACCGATTACTCCTTTCATTTTGGGCCCCGTTATGCATGCGGACATAATATTAGGGGCCACAATGGGTATGTTTCTGAAAACAGTACAAACAGGGGTATCCATTTTGGGGTGCAAGTCTTCCTTCATATGTGTGCTGTACAAAAAAGCAGTTTTTAAAATGACAGAATTGCTAAAAAAACATAATTTTTTCCTTTTGCTTTGCTTGAATTTATTCAAAAACTGTGGGGTAAAAATACGCAGTACACCCCTAGATAAATTCGTTAAGGAGTCTAGTTTTCAAAATGGGGTCATTTGTGGGGGTTCTCTATGGTTTTGGGCGCTCAAGAACTCTACAAGTGGGCAATGGGGCCTGAAAGGACATATTAGCCTGCCAAGAACAATCTGCTCCTCCACATTATTGTCTGGCTGACTGCATATCTCCAGGGCTTATGGCCATTGCGCCTGCCCTACGGCGATTGTGCCGGTGGCGATTGTGCCTGCCTTATGGCGATCGTGCCTATGGCGACCGTGTCTGCTTTGCAGACCTTCAGGTATTGTATTTTTGGCTTTTTCTGTGAATGTCTTAGTTTTCAAAATGGGGTCATTTGTGGGGGTTTTCTATGGTTTTGGGCGCTCAAGAACTCTACAAGTGGGCAATGGGGCCTAAAAGGACTTCAAGCAAAATTTATGTTCTGAAAGCCACTGACTACTCCTTTCATTTTGGGCCCCGTTGTGGACTCAGATATAATATTAGGGCCACAATGGGTATATTTCTAAACACGGGAGAAATAGGGGTATCCATTTTGGGGTGTAAATCCTCATTTTCATGTAAACTATAGGAAAAGAATATGTCTTTAAAATGACAGATTTGCAAAAATATGAAATTTTACTTTTTCTCCCCTAAATTGAATTTATTCCTGAACAAAAACTGTGGGGTTAAAATACTCATGACACCCCTCAGTGAATACACTAAAGGGGTGTAGTTTTTAAAATGGGGTCATTTGTGGGGGTATCTATCATTTTGACTCCTATGAGCCTTTCCAATCTTGGCTTGGTGTAGGAAAACAAAGTGTTCCTCAAAATGCTAAAAAGTAATGTTAAAAATGGTTTTAAAAAAACGAAGGTTTTTCCAATGTGCGCCCAAAATAAACGGGTGGAAATATAAATCTTAGCAAAAATTTCTATATTATGTTTGCACATATTTAAGATATTGCAATTGGAAATGTGAAAAAATGACGATTTTTTCAAAATGTTCCCAATTTTGGCGCTTTTAATAAATAAGCACAAATTCTATCGGTCTTTTTTTTCCGCCTAAATGAAGTACAACATGTGGTGAAAAAACAATGTCAGAATCGCTTGGATATGCAAAACCTTTCTGGTGTTTTTCCATGTTAAAGTGACACATGTCAGATTTGCAAAATTTGGCCTGGTCATTAAGGCGCAAACAGGCTTGGTCACTAAGGGGTTAAAGAGGCTGGTCATACAGTAAGTCAATTACACTACAGGGTCATTGATACAGTACCCAATAATATCAGGGGAGGAGACCGCGAGAAACGGTTGAAGCTCCTGGAGGCCAGATGGATCCAGGAGTTGGATACCATCTATCCTAGGGGGCTCAACCTTGATTACAATCCAATACTGTACATATGAGATTTGATTGTTTTTGCCATAACTGAGTGTCATCATGTAATTATTTATAGAAATATATACTGTGGAGTCTTTTTAATAATCTGTTGTTTTTAATTTCAGACCCCTCATTTGTAAAGTGGATACCCCCGCAGGCTGTGGGCACCATTGCCGCGGGCGATTAGTATGTTTCAGCGCAACTATAAATTGCACCTGAGCTTTTAATGAATGTTATTTGTAGTTTTTGTTGATTTGGGTTCAATGTGAGGCCCATAGTGGTATTGCTGGAATATTAAAGTTATTGCTCAATAAAAGTCTCTTTTGGAATAAGGACAGTGGTATTTCCTTTGTAATTAAGTTATCATTTTCTATTTATTGATATGTTGTTATGGGTATATTTAATAAGAGATTACTGGCCTGGTATTGGTTGATGCCTGAGTATCCTGGCATGGGTTAAATATGCGATCATAGGGCCACACAGGAGTATAAATAATAAATATATGTTTTTTTTGTCATGTTGCATTAGCCTTTAAAGGGTTAAGCACGATTAGTAATGATGCAGATTGAGCACAGCGTTTCCCCTGTAGTGGACCTGTGTGATGTGTTAATGCAGTCATTCTGTTTTTATGCAAGACCTGGTGCTCAATTCTTTCCTCCGATTTAGACCTATTATAGGTTGGTCTGATGCCCTTAAATAAGATGGCTGCGGTTACACACTGCCGTACACATGTGCTATGCGACGGGGGAGTGATGTGGACGTGCTTTTTCTGACGTCCGCGGTTGCTATGGAGAGGAGTCGCTGGTGTGCCGGGTGAAATAGCGCGGGACATATACGGTTCCCGTGCCTGCGCAGTTGCACATTGAGGAGAGTTACATAGAGTGGTGACACTGTGGGGGGCGTGCCGGTACAGACAGCGCGAGAGGCATGCAGTCCCCACACTTGCAACATGGTGATCACCTGGTGCATAGCTGTATGTCCCGTGGGTATTGGTGCCTGTTGGTGATAGGTTGATTGGTAGTGTTCATTAGCTATTCATAGTTCAGCTGTATGGTTTCTCTGTATTGCTTGATAAAGACTGCGGCAAGCAGTTGAAACGTTGCGGCAAATTGCAAAGAATGGAATAATAAAGAGCCTATGCATTTTAAGAAGATGAGCTGTGGATGATTTAACCCCTCGTGCTGATTACATGATTTTTGGAAACATCCAGAATCAGGCACCTCCCTATTTCTAACTCAATAACCCGTCGGCATTCAACCACTGCGGTAAAAAAGGACCGCCACTCCGCTATATGGCTCGGCCAGAAGAGACCATTAAGCTGGATCAGAACTGCATTCCCTCTTTGCCTTATGCACAGCTGCCAAATTTGGCAGCCTGGTCTCTTGCAAAAACAAAATGTCGGCTTCGAAGCGGCCGACATCAAAGGCCGCAAATCTAGCCATATGAGACTTAATGCTGGCAACATTAATGGATGCCAGCGACAACGGAGCGGGTGCTGCCATCATTAGATGGCTTTCTTCTTTCCACCCCCCTTCTCCTCAGGGTCTGAGGATGACTCCTTGCCACGTTTTTTGCATTATTGAAAGGTCCATAGCAAGGGACTCCTCGACCCTGTCGTCCTTGCCGTCGGGCTCCAGGCCAGGCCTCTCCTTGGAGGTTACTGAACCCTCACAAGAGGAAGACTCAGCGCCCTGTTGGCCTCACCTTTGTCCTAGGTACCTCAAAGTCTGCCTCCTCCTCCGAAGAGGAGAGAGTTTGGAACCTGTTAGTGAGATCAACAGGAGGAGAGTTGGGATTACCTTTCTGCCTCTGGTCTTGTGTAGGAAAAGTTTTTCTTTCCAAATGCCCTGCTTGGATTTTTTCTTTCGCCACTCCTTGTCATCCTCATCCACACTTGCATAGTGGGAGGAATCTGAAGAAGTGGCAGCCTCCTCCCTTCGGATCCTCCTGACCTCCTCATTCAATTCCCTGTCTCCTGGAGCCTCAGCCACATAATTTGCGTCCAGAGCAGGGGCCAGCATTGACCCACCTGACACTTGAGTTTCCACCAGCTCCCTACTCCTGCGCTTCTCTTGGCGCCTTAGCTTGGCAACTCCAGCATGCTTGTTCCTCCTAGGCTCCTGGGCACCATCGCCTCTGCTGGTCCCCTCTCCCACAGAGGCAACCTTACGGCTCTCCTCCACTGGGGCGACAACCGCATTGGCAAAAGAGCATGGACAGCGACTGAATGGGTGACCGAGGTCACCACACAGGTGACACCTAATCTCTGCACAAGATGCCACAAGATGACCTACCTTGCCACACAGAGTGCACTTGATAACTTTACAGGCAGCACTCAAATGTGTGTGGTCGCTACACTTGTAACAAAGCTTTGGTTGCCCCTGGTAGAAGGCCAAGATACGATCCTGACCTAGGAAGGCCGCAGATGGTATGTAGGCCACCGAATTCCCGGAACGCTTTAGTTTCACCATAAACGTCCAGGCTCCGGACCACATGCCGTGTTCGTCCCGGTTTTTATTGGGCATGTCTACCACCTCACCATAACGACTTAGCCAAGTCATAATATCGTAACAAGAGAGGGACTTGTTACAAGTCAAAACGGTCACTCTGTTGACTCAAGTCTGGCGGGTCACCACGTGTGCAGCGAAACCACGCCAGCCGGGCTCGTCCTTTATCAACTCGTAATTCCCCCAAATAATCTCAAGGCCCTCTGGGCGAACAAAGCTGATGTCAAACTCAGACATGCCGTAAGGATGGATCAGGGTATAGATGTTATTCACCCTGAGCCCCATCCTCAGCAGAAGCTCTACCGCCTTACTCCTTGAGGGGCATGCGTCATTGCCTCTCCACTGAAGACGGGCCACATTCCTACAACCAATGTCCTGCGTGGTTGTTGACAGGGACCGTACGGTCTCTCCCCTTTGCTCTCAGAAGGCACCGAGTCCATGTCTCTCTATCCATAGAGACAAATCTACTACTCTACCCCCTACGTTTATTGAGCTCTCCCCCCTCCTCAAAGCCTCCAGGAGGCGCTGCTGCAAAACGCCATCCCCAGAGCCCAAAGACAAGGAGGACGCCTCTCCCCTCCCTCCAGCAGCGACACTGGCATAACTTCTACCAGATGTTTGCGCTGCTGGAGGCTTGACTGGATCCTGACCCACCCACTGACTACCTTCCGAAGCTCCACCCACCTGTACACGAGATGGCGTACTAACCGGGGAACCGAGGATACCTGGAGATCCCAGAGTCCCTGCAGGAACAGGGGCAGCAGGGGTACCAACAGCGACATCCCTTACCTTACCCACCTCTCCATTAGCTGCTGGACCAGGACCCATATTACCTTTACCCTTATTCTTCCCTTTATGCCCAGAGGGCAAGTCCATGGCACCTCCAGTGGGTGGCGTGAGATGCACACCGGCAGCTTCCATGTCTGGCCTTTCAACATTTCTCCTGACTTTGGTGCCTGTAGCTCCACCCACCTTAGCCACTCTGGGAATTGTAGTTCCTCCAACTTTCCTTCCAGCAACAGGCGGATGTTTACCATGGGTGGGAGGATCGACAGACCCGGCCACCACCCACTGCGCCCCCTTTGCACCAGAAAGGCGCTTTAGGGACACAGGGGGGACAGCCAAGCCAACACAGGTGGGACCTGACGCCGGATCCCCCCCCCCCCCCCTCCCTTTCACTGGGACGTGACCAACAGTGCCAACACCTCTGCACTGGCCGCGATCCTTCACTTTCTCAACGCTCTTCTCTACCTCCTTTACTCCTTCATTCTCACTACTGGACAATTTTCTGGTACGGGATCTGGCCCCTCTGCATCATAGCGGGCAGCACGCAGCTCCTGCCTATATTTATTAAGCTGCCTTCCAACATGCCCATAGTCTTTCATGTATTTGGCAATGCGGGATGCCAAATCCGTCGCCGACTTGCCTTCCTTGCGAACAGCCCAACTTGCCTGCGTATGTTGTTTTGCCGCATGGTTCTCCACTTTTGCCGTATGTTGTTTTGCCGCATGGTTCTCCAGGGGAGTCAGGGTGACATTGCTACCACCCCGACCAGATCTTCTCCCATCCTGGGGTGCAGTTCTCCCTCCCCCTGACCGAAGCCGAAGGGAGGAGGTCTGGGACTCCATGGCTGGAGCAAGCCCAGCACCTGTAGCCTTTGCTGGGTAAGTTTTCCCCTCACTGGTGACCACACCCTGGATTGCAGAGCTCTCAAACACACACCCTTCTCCAGAGCTGCACTCACTATTCTGCTGGTAAAGTAATTATTGTAACACATTTAGAAAGTGACAACCTTTTACTGAGATTCTCTTGATATATAAACGGTAAATGGTGGACATACACTTTAACACTTAAATTGGAGCACATGGGTATCTTAGTTCTTTGATAGGAACTGAACTACGTGATGAAAATTTGGTACTTCCCCTTTAACTCATTATGCTAATTGCATCTCTACATTTTCCATTTTTGTCACAGATCGCCTTATATCTATTGATCTGCCGTTTGCTGTGGAGATACGAAAATGAGATAATGCTTTTTCCATGCTTCAAAGATTCATTTTATTAACGTGATGTAACAGAATTATAATCAGCTCATCTGTCAGAGCACTGAGCACTCAGCTATTACCGCTAATGAGACCTAATACCGCTAATTGGCCTCCTCTCCAGACCGACTCCTGTATGGAGACCAAGGGGCAAAAACTCAACAAAGGTTATAGAATGACATGTTCTATCTCCAGTGTTTCATCTCCAATGACTGCAGTGCCAGAAACCATCTTTTATCCTGTAATACATAACCTTGTTTCTCAAATAAAGTCTTCCAGGTTGCTATAGTTACAGAAAAGGAGGACCACTGACTGCCAAAGTAAGGTCAAGGTTAAATAGTCAGCAGAACAAATCGAGGGGTCTGAAAGAGTAAGCCCCACCCTCCGGACTCCTTAAGGCTCTAAGGAGTCTAAGAAGCAGGGAAGAAAGTTTCAGGACCCCTTTTAGCTCTAATTAATATTGAAGGGCTCACAGAGGTGAATGGAATAAGTGACTAACTATGTTTGCGCCTCATGATTTTAGTGAAGGCGGATCAACTTTATTCTAAAGGCCCCTTTAAATCTCTTAAAGATGTGCTCATGTCTTGAAGGGTTGATTCCAGGGGGTTCTCAAGAAGTGGCCAATGAGGTCTTATTTCAATAAACAGATGTCACTTTTTATAGAGTCTGATCTATCCTTTGAGGGCATATAGAAAGAGGTTGCTCAAAGTGAACCACAGATGACTGCATATAAGATCACCCAGAGAAAACAGCCCTAATTTCCCTCACAAAAACAAAGGTTAGCACTGACGCGTCCGAGGAGTGGGCCCACAGACGAGGAGATGGCAGGTTAGATAAGGATTTCTGTCACAGTGGCTCTGCCATTTCGTCCCCTGAGGGTAGCTCGGGACCTGACCAAGTTACTGCTGGGGGAGGTCACAGGGAAAGAGTAACTAGCGGTTACCTTAAAGTCCGTTGTCACTCTTGATGCCACCGTTCCCTCCTCTGTGGTGAATCCTGAAGTTGTAATAAATAGACCACACACAGGGATAACTTTCTGAACAAACTGGGAATGGTAGGTAATGTCCGTTTACTTAACTTCAAAGTTCCAATAAAACAAAAGCAGTTCAGCACAAGCTACACTTCTAGAAGGTGGTGTGACAGGGAAGCTTTCTCGGGGCAATCCAGACAATCCACAGTCCCAGTTATCTGTGTGATCCCGCTCCCGGCGACTCTTTCCTTCCTACTCTCTACCAGTCAATACTCACTCTTCAGGTGCTTCCCTCTCTCTTTCCCTCAGTGTTCTGTGGTAACACTAGCACATTCTGGATAGGGCACGCCCAGGCCAAGTTTAAGTGTATCGTTCAGCTTCTTCCATTCTTCCCAGCACAGACTGACCAGTGTCTGTGGGGTTCACTTGCTTGCAGACTCTAACAACCGACTGCCTAGTCTACCTCAGCATAGCATCCTTAGCAACATATATATATTATCAGGACCGGCGGCTCACGGATCTCTCGTGCCCTCACCGCCGGTCCTGTCACACGAGCTGCTGCCGTGCGGCGCAGGGGAGCCCCAGTCCTCGTCACCTCCCCTGGCCGCCGGGCTTCTCCTCACCGCCGGGTGACTAGGGACGCGGTGGGTGTTGCTCCACGCCGCGTCCTCGGTACCATGGCTACCCGGCTTGTGTCTCCTTCTCTGCCACCTGCAGGGCTGGGGGTGGGTTCCCCAGTGCTGCTGGGTGCTCTCAGCTGCTTTCGGTCTCACCGCCCCAATCAGCTGCTGGGGCGGGAGCTCTGACAGCATTTAAATCTGCTTGTGTCTGCATTCCAATGCCAGTGTTAGTTTGGTCTTCCTGCTACACCGGCGTACTTTTTATTGTGACTCCTGACTTTTGACTCCCTGTTTTTGGACCTGACGTTGCCTTTGCCTGACCCTCTTGTACCGCGTACCCTCTTGTTGCCGACCCAGATAGTCTGACTCTCCTTGCTGTTGTTTGTTCCGCTGTCCGTCTGTTTGTTAGTCCCGGTGTTCCCCTTCCCTAGTGAGTGTAGGGACAGTCGCCCTGGGGCTTAAGCCAAGGGGGCAAGTAGGTAAGGACAGGGGTTGCGGGTATTTTCAAGGACTTCCAGTTTCCCAGACCCCGAGTCCTGACATATAAAACACAGTCACATGACATATAACAAGATACAATTCTTAGACATAACCCAGACATTAACCCATTCATTGCTGCAAAGGGCGCAATACACATAGCAAATGAACACTACATAGAAAACACTGACCATACAATTAGCACAAGACAAACACATAACATTATGGAGGGGCTCCACTAACTCTGGGCCACTACAGCACTTTCAACACATAAATTAAAGTTGAAGGTACAAGTAAGCTATTGCTGTAACAAATACAGTAACAGAAACACATGCCACAGCACTCATATATATTTAATATCTGAATAAATTAGTGCAACTGTTGCTTATACTTAGCCAGAAAAAGTTGGTGCCAATTTACCACAGGTTTGGCTCACAATAGTGTATTTAGGCCACACTGCTTTCTGTTAAAGGAGATGTCTCGAGGAAGCAGTGAATTTTTTTTTTTTCCCAGTCCCCCTAATTAAACATACATTACTAATTACCCCTGTAAATTACTTTCCTAGCTGGTTTCTACTTACCGTTCCAGCGTTTCAGCAACTTATAAAACTTTTTCCCAAGATGGCCGCCAGCTCTTTTCGCATCGCTTGCTGTAGCCCGACGTGCGCGCTCCCGAGACGCTACCAGCTGTGTCTCCATGGCAACCAGACGCCCCGCAGCCGCCGACCGGACCCCTGGAGTGAACACGGCCGACCTGTCACCCACCGCCAGGCAGAAGGTAACCGGCGCAACCCCCCCCCCCCCCCATCACAGCGGCAGCCCCCCCGGCCCAGCGACAGCCCCCCCCCCCCCGGCCCAGCGCTAGTTCCCCCATCACAGCGGCAGCCCCCCCGGCCCAGTGACAGCCCCCCCCGGCCCAGCGCTAGTTCCCCCGGCGCAGCGACAGCCCCCCCCCGGCCCAGCGACAGCCCCCCCCGGCCCAGCGCTAGTTCCCCTGGCGCAGCGACAGCCCCCCCCATCACAGCGGCAGCCCCCCCGGCCTAGCGACAGCCCCCCCCCCGGCCCAGCGCTAGTTCCCCCATCACAGCGGCAGCCCCCCCGGCCTAGCGACAGCCCCCCCCCCCGGCCCAGCGCTAGTTCCCCCATCACAGCGGCAGCCCCCCCGGCCTAGCGACAGCCCCCCCCCGGCCCAGCGCTAGTTCCCCCATCACAGCGGCAGCCCCCCCCGGCCCAGCGCTAGTTCCCCCGGCGCAGCGACAGCCCCCCCCATCGCAGCGGCAGCCCCCCCCCCGGCCCAGCGCTAGTTCCCCCGGCGCAGCGACAGCCCCCCCCATCGCAGCGGCAGCCCCCCCCGGCGCAGCCCGGCGCAGCGGCAGCCCCCCCGGCCCATCACTTACCAGGACAGCTGGACGGCGGGACAGCTGGGCGGCTTCTCCGGACAGCTCGGCAGCTCTGCACCTTCCTCTAACAGAGGAAGGTACAGAATGGCCGCTCCAGCGCGCTCCCGAGCAGTGACAGCTCGTCTGCGCATGCGCAGAAGAGCTGTAGCGGGGAGCACACTGAAGCGGCTCGTGCTGAATGGAGAAGACCGGACTGCGCAAGCGCGTCTAAAAAAGCAAGCTGCCGGCGAATTTAGACGGAACCATGGAGACGAGGACGCTAGCAACGGAGCAGGTAAGTGGAATAACTTCTGTATGGCTCATATTTAATGCACGATGTATATTACAAAGTGCATTAATATGGCCATACGGAAGTGTATACCCCACTTGGTTTCGCGAGACAACCCCTTTAAGTCACATCCCTTTTTCAAACACTGTGGGAAAAGTATCTGAAAGTGTCTAAAACGCATCATAAATGTAGTGCAAAACATGCAAGACAGTTTTCGGGCACAATTTGTATCAGAAAACGAGTGCATTTTCAATAATAAATCTACTTCGTTTGCTATGGAGTGCAGCAGTTGAGGGTACTGGATGATGTATCATGTCCCATATACCAAGGTTGGGTCAAATGTTGAGGGCCCACTATTCTCATATCAAAACCAAATCTCATGGATGTCACAAATTTCCTTTTTGCTTGTATTGGCAGTTCTGTAGGGGTGCTGTACTATCACATCCTAGTTGTTCTGCATCGAGGAGTCAAAATGTCAAAAAAAAATCAAGCGCCTAGAAGGAGTTATTTTGCTGCCAAAAATCAGTGAAAAATGGCCCTACTTAGTGATATAAAAGGTACACACGGACAGGTACATAGACCAGTTCCCAGCAGAATGCAAAAGGAAAATATTATATGGGGGAGGTAGTAGGTGGAAATTACTTATGAAGCACTCACACACACCCATGAAGTATTGGAGGGGGGGGCTTCTTAGTACTATATTTGCACACAGTTAAAGCTTTTGTAGGGTACCACTGCCACAAGTACATGTAGTGCAGCATGCAAGCTTATAGCACCAATAGTTTCACCCATACTATTAGATAAGGCGGGCTGCCCCACACTACCACACAAAGCGCTGACACCCTGAGCCCCAACATCTCAGGGCCTGACTGCTTCTGCAAATAAATATGAGGTATTAGGTAATATTTTGGCCAAAATACGCAAAGCTCACAACCCAAACCTCAAGGGTCCTCATGTCATGTGAGTCCATGCAATAACATAAAAACAATTCACTGAAAAGGACAAAAGCCACAAAAAAGCACTGAAAAATGGCCATAGTTACTGACCAAAATCACACTCACCCATGTGAATACAACTTAATTTGTGGCAACTACAAGACGTTTCTTGTCCGCAGGTGCTAAAATTCCTGCTGAACAATTTCATCACCTACTGGAATCTACGCCATGATGAATTGCTGAAGTTCCAAAGGCCAAATGAGGCCCAACGTACTACTAGATGAGGGCACTAATAAAAGGGCTGCTCAGTGCATACACTCTTTGTCAAAAACACTCCCGCCGCTAGAAGAAGTTGTCGTCTTACTGCAAAACTCATCATGCCTTTACACCTCAGGCAAATATGCAAATGATGAGAGTTGTGGTATGATTAAATGAATGGTCTTGCCACCTGACACCCTAAAAGTGGTTCCCCCCTTGGCCTATAAAAGGCTCTTAGAGGCTCCTTGTGTGTAGTGACCTCTTCTTTCGGTTGTGTAGAGCTTTTTGACCACTAGATGCCTCTACGACGCAGAGAAGAGATTTCACCCCGTTACCAGGGCACATTATTGAGAGGGGCACATTATTGGGATGTGAGAAGCTGGATGGTCGTATCGATGAATTGTCCCCCACCGAGCTGTTCTGGCCAGACTGTTAGGAGGTGTTGGGACCAGTGGATGTGTGAGGGCACACATGGTGACCGGGCTCAGGACGCCCGACAGACCACCAGTAAAGAGAAACATCTGACCAAACTGTTAGGAGGTGTTGGGACCAGTGGATGTGTGAGGGCACACAAGGCTATCGGGCTCAGGACCCCCTCGACAGACCACCAGTAGAGAGGATTGCTTAATTGCTTAACAAACCAGAGCAGCTCCAACTGTTTCTTTGTCTTCAATCCAGAGACTGGTAGCCTCATTCTTACAGGCACCTGCTTCTGTAGGAAGCATTTCCAGGCACTTGGCTGAAGCACATTTTGACTCACAGCGCCAATTATGTGTGCAGACATAATTTGACACATAACTTGATAAAGACCCTTGGACGGGTCGATACGTCGCTGGTTTTGTATGGAGGAATAAAAGTACGCAAATTTTATTTCATCTCATGGATTTACTATTTTCTATTTGATACACAGTCACTTTAATTTGCAAAGGTGTCGTGAATGACGAAACTGGACGCTACGGAGGAGAACCGGGTTGTCCTCAGTGACAAATCCAGTTTTAATTTTCACTGATGACAACTTTGTTTGCATCCAGAAACAGAAGGGTGAGTACCTCAGCTCTGCCTTTGCTGTGTAGCGGCACACTGTCCACCCTGCTGGTGGGATGGTCTGGAGGGCCATTGCATATGACAGTTGGTCAACCCTAGTAGTGGTAGGAGGGACAATGACAGCTCAGTGATATGTTTCAGGACATCCTGCAGCCACATGTGTTCTTCTCATGGCGGCTTCCAAGAGGCAGCAGGATAATGCTCGGTCGTAAACACAAGGGGATCACAGGAATATCTCCACAAGCAACATTGTCACACTTCTATGGCCTGCAAGGTTCTCAGACTTATCACCTTACACATCTTGTATCTAAGCTAGAGGTGATATAACAGGGTACTAGATCCTATATGCCCATCCATATCACATCTTGCATCCAAGCTAGAGGCATTACAACAGAGTACTAGAAGCTCCATACCTGCCCATATCACATCTTGCATCCACGCTAGAGGCATACCAACCGTGTACTAGATCTTTTATGCCCACCATTTCACATCTTGTATACAAGCTAGAGGCGGTACAACAGGGTACTAGAGCCTCCATGTCCACTCGTATCACATCTGGTATGCAAGCTATAGGCACCCCGACAGTGTACTAAAGCATCTATGTCCACCAGTATCACATCTTATATCCATACTTAAAGTGGCCCAAAAGAGTACCAGAGCCTACATGCCCACTGTATCACATCTTGTATCCAAGCTAGAGGGGGTACAACAGGGTATAAGAGTCTCCATGCCTGCCTGTATCACATCTTGTATCCATGCTAGAGGTGGTACAACCGGGTATTAGATCCTCTATGCCTACTAGTATCACATTTTGCCTCCAAGCTAGAGGCGGCCCAACAGTGTCCTAGATCATTGATGCTCACCCGTATCACATCTTGTATCTGTGTTAAAAGTGGCCCAACAGGGTAGAAAAGCCTCCATGCCCACTGTATCACATCTTGTATCCAAGTTAAAGGCGGTACAACAGGGTACAAGAGCCTCCATGCCCGCCCATATCACACCTTGCATTCATGTTAGAGACAGTACAACAGGGTACTAGAGCCTCCATGCCTGCCCATATCACATTTTGCATCCAGGCAGCCCAACATGGTACTAGAGCCTCCTTGCCGACCTGTATCACATCTTGTATACAAGCTAGAAGCAGTACAACAGGGTACTAGAGCCTCCATGCCCACCCGTATCACATCTTGTATACAAGCTTGAGGCACTACAACATGCTACTAGAGCCTCAATGCCTGCTTGTATCACATCTTGTATCCAAGCTAAAGGCGGTACAACAGGGTACTAGAGCCTCCATACCCATCTGAATCACATCTTGTATCCAAGCTAAAGGTGGTACAACAGGGTACTAGAGCCTCTCTTCAAGAGTTCAATTTTCCACATTAAATTCTCCTTTTGTTCTGATATTGTAAAGACTTATATTAATGTTACCAACACACAGAGTATCTGCAGGCAGCAGTAAAGCTTACTGGAGGCTACTTGTAAGTTTGGGACTGCATTTCCGCAAGTGGAGTTGGGAATGTCATCAGTATTAATGGTATCCTCAATGCTGAGAAATATATGCAGATATTTATCCATCATGTAATAACATCAGGGGGGGGGGCATCTGATTGGCTCCAATCTTATTCTGCAGCAGGACAACGACTCCAAATATACTGCCAATGTCATTAAGAACCATCTTCATTGTAAAAAAAAACAAGGAGTCCTGGAAGTGAAGATATCGCTCCCAGAGCCCTGATCTCACATTATCTAGTTTGTCTGGGATTACATGATGAGACAGAAGGATTTGAGCCAGGTTACAAAGAAAAGTGACCAGCGGTACAGCGTATATTACCAACACAATGGGGAAGAATCACGTCCGACTGGTGACAGCTACCAAAACAACCGTCGACCGGTCTCCAGGATATAGTCCAACAAGCAAACCAGATCGGTGTCTAGTCGGAACATCTGATAAGTAATGACACTCCTACTTATATGCTTGTGGTGAACAGTTCGTCAAAGGAATTGTCTGATTCAGATAGGTCTATACTATCTAGGGGTTTTATCATATTGCCCTATTTCCAAACCCGACTGGTTCCAGTTGGATTTGGACTGCCAGCATTTTTTTCCACACTGTGCGGTTGAAAATGTATTTCTCTGGTGTAGAGGGTGACACACAGAATATACCTCCACCAGCAACTACTTCGCTGCTTGGCTTTTCCTTGAAGGAGTTGTGGTTGAGAAATAAGAGCACGTTTATGCCCCCGGTCAACGATCCGGTTATTGAGACCTTTGAGAGATATTGAGAAACTTAGAGCTGTTAGGTATGGGAACGAAATGCGTTACAATCTCTTTAAGGTTAAGTACAGATCATTGAAAAGGCTTAGTGAAGATGCTGATATCACTATCAGACCGGCAGATAAAGGCGGCACTGTTGTAGTTATGGACACCTTGAAATATCATGAAGAGATCATGAGCCGATTGGCAGACACAGAGATGTACGAGGTTCTCCCTGTGAATGCTGTACAGCAGCATCGTCTTAGCCTTAAATTGTTTCTGGGAGAGGCCGTATCTTGGATATTATTGATCTACAATTACGTGATTTCCTAGGTTTCCTATAATACCTGTTTTATATACGCTTCCGAAAATCCACAAGGATTTAGTGAACCCTCCCAGTCGCCCAATTATATCTGGGTGGCGGTCTCTTTATAATAATTCATCAAAGTTCCTTGACAGAATTTTACAACTACTTGTCTGCGAATCTCGCTCCTTTATTAAGGATATTTTCGACTCTCTTGTTAAGCTGAGGAATGTAGCCATTTCTGGTGACATTATTGGCTCATTCGATGCCGTGTCCCTTAACACAACATCGGTTTAGAAGCAACAAGGCAGCTACTGTTAACTCGAGACATATCTGACGATTGTCTTCAATTTGCAATGACTTTGCTGGAGGATATTCTTCATAAAAACATATGCCTGTATGATGGTATTTGTTATCGTCAGAAGCGTGGTATGGCCATGGGGTCCAACATCGCCCCAAGTTATGGCAACGCATTTATGTCGTACATTGAGGAGAAGTACTCATATACCTCTCCAGCCTAGGCCTTTGTCCAAGTCTGGTGCAGGTATATCGACGATGTACTTTCTAAAGCACAGATTGTTCCACATGGTGATTTATTGCGATCCAAGCCAGTCAAAGTTAAGCAAAGCCGTATTCCATTTGTATCCACCTACGGTGTTCAGAGTGGTCAGGTTTCTAATATTTTGAAGAAGTACTGGCCAATTTTGAAACAGTGATTCAACAACATCTTTGTTTGATTCGCCTCCACTTATGTCTTACCGTAGGGGACAAAGTTTTTGTGATAAGTTGGTGAGGACTACTAAGACTCCTAGCAACACACCCGAACACAGAACATTCATTCAATCTAGGAAAGGCTGTTTCCCTTGTATGGGCTGTTCCTGTTGCTGGAACATCATAAAGGGCAATACATTTAGGCATTCAAGCTCAGGACACACGTATTACATCAGGAGGAGGTTTTCCTGTTCCTCATCATACGTCATCTATATGACCACATGCCCTTGTGGCCTCATCTACATTGGTGAAACCACAACGTAAGTTAGAATAGCCAAGCACAAAAGCACCATTAGAACTGGCAACTCAGATGTTCCAGTGGCGAGGCATTTTTTTTACTAGCAGGACATACGATCAGCCAGTTATGGATTCGTGTAATAGATGGCATTCCCAAACTCCAACATGGCAATAATAGAGAAGGGCGTTTTAAAAAATTGGAACTCCAGTGGATTTTTAATTTGGATTTTATGCACCCAAGGGTCTTGAACTTAGAATATTGCCCTGGTCCCTCTCTATAAATATTCATTTACAGGAGACACTATGACTTGATTGCATATTGTGATCCAGTGAGGTACATCATGATATGGTGTGGTTGGTTAATCAACCATAGGTAGATTTATACGTTTGGAGATATACACATATATACACACATGTGGGCGTTTGACATCTTATGCATGTATGTAATTTTTTGTATGTGAATTGGGATATTTGGTGATGAAGATATGGAGTTCAGTATCATATAGTATCTCTTTTGTTTTTAGCATGTTCTATTTTGTACAATTTCTTACCCGTCTTATGTTTTGTCTCCTTTTGGCAGATGGTGCTCCTTTGAGATGGTCCATTCGCTCTATAACCCCTTAACGACTGCCCCATCGGGAAACTACGTCCTCAGAAAGTGGGCTTTAATCCTAGAGGACGTAGTTTTATGCATCCTCTTTGGATTGATGCCCACCTGCCTGAGGACGTGACAGCTCCTTGCTGTCGGTGCCCGCAGGTAGCCGACAGCATGAAGCTGTCATCCCAGGATGTGGGCAGTCCCCCCCCTGGCATTGCGATCGGCGCTATCCAATGGATAGCGCCGATCGCAAAATAGTAAACAAAAATGTGTAAAAAAGTAAAGATTCAGCTGACCTGATGGATCGGATCCATCAGAGCAGCTGAAAATACTCACGCGGCTTCTCCACGGTGTCCCCCGGAGATCTGGTCCTCCTGGACCCGCCGGCGGTCTTCTGTGCATGCACGCCAGACGATGACGTCAGGCGCATGCGCAGAAGCCCAGGAGCCCCCAGCAAATTTGAAATCTCCTGGCTCCCGGCTCCTGAAGGATAGCGGCGATCGCGAAAAAGTTTTAAAAAAGTTTTTAAAAAAAGTCAGTTTCACCTCCCCTCATGGATCGGATCCATGCGGGGAGGTGAAAATACTCACCTAAGTCCTCCCCGATGTCCCGGGACCCGAATCCCCGTCTGCGCATGCGCGCCCGATGATTGACATCGGGCTCGAGCCCCGGGAAATTTGAAATCCCTCTGCTCTTGGCTGCCATGTGTAGCCCAGAGCAGAGAGATTATACCGGGGATATGATCACTGTTATCCAATGGATAGCAGTGATCATGTAAAGTAAAAAAAAAGTGTAAAAAGTGAAAAAAAAGTGTAAAAGTAAAAAAAAAAAGTTTAAAAAAAGGATTAAAAAGTTTAAAAAAAAGTTTAAAAAGCTTGCGTTTCATCTCCCCCCACGGATCATATCCGTGATGTAGGATGAAATGACATACCTAAGGCCCGCGGATTTATCCGCGGACCTTACCCCAGCTTCTGCGCACCCGCCCGTCGCCAAAATGGCGGACACATGCGCAAAAGCCGTGGATTGCCAGGATGATTTAAAATCTCCCTGCTCCTGGCTACAAAACTTAGCCGAGAGCCTGGAGATTTCACGGGAGGCCGCGGTGAGCGGTTCCTGATCACGTGTTCACCGTTATCCAATGGATAATGGCGATCACGTAAAAGTAAAAAAAAGGTGAAGCTTCATCTCCCCTCATCGATGCGATCGGTGAGAGGAGATGAAACTTTTTACCGGAGGCCTCCGTACTTGCACCCCGACGCGATCTTCTCCCGTGAACTTTCCCGGATCCTGCTCATGCGACCGCCGGCAAAACACCGGACACATGCGCAGGAGTCGGGGAGCCCAGGAAATTTAAAATCTCCTTGCTCCCAGCGACCAACGGTCGCCGAGAGCCTGGCGCAGTGACGGGTGGCCTCGTTGAGCGGTTCTTGGTCACGTGATAAAAAGGTAGCGATCTACCTTAGGCCGGTCTCACATGACCGGATAGGAATTACAGATTCCGCATGCGTCTGATCCGCGATAATACGCAGATGAAGCGCATTGGATTACACAATTCTGCTCACATTAGCTGGTCGGAATTGTGTAATCCACTCGCAGAAAAGAGAACGCAGCAGGTTCTATTTTACCGCGGATATCTGCAACATAGAGCCCATTGTGCTCCATTGTCGCGGATATACCCGCTGCCCATACGCAACTACATTGTAAATGGGCTGCGGGTACCCGCATCATCGCTAAGCAACGGTGCGGGAAATACAGACAAAAAAATAGTACTGCGCATGACCGCCCGTGTGGGTAGGCAGTTATGCGCAGTACATTACGCGGCCGTACACAGGGTCACAGACGGGCTCACAGATGGGATCCGCTGTGGGCCTCCGCAAGCGGATTCCACCTACGGCTGCGTGAGCCCGGCGTTATTCAGACCGCTACCTGTAGTACGCAATTTACAAGAAGCCCCGGGAACGCTTGCCTTCATGCAGTTCCAGGAGCACCTTGTTGAGCGTCTTCTGTGCGAGACCGCCGCACCTCATCAAGCTTACGGAGCCTCAGAGCACCACTTTTTACACCCCATACCCACCACTGAGGTCGCGAAATACCCCCAAAAAAGCATGAGGAGAGGGGAGGAGATACCCGGATTTATTGCCCCATGTACCCATCCCAACCAGCCTCCGTAATTACCCGTCTTCGGAAATACCACACAGTTCACATTACTTTTATCTAAGATTTAGGGAACGCCGAAAATGGTGCGGAGTGGGGGGGGGGGAGGGGGGGGAGGGAGTCAATTTTTATTCCGTACAAATGAGCAATGGGGCCTGGGATTTATTCAGTTGTGCCCTGCAATCCAACGGGTGTTCCCTCCATTATGGGCCTAACCATGTGTCCTATAAGTAGATTAGGGCCACAATGGGTATGTTTCTAAACACGGGAGAAAAGGGGGTATCCATTTTGGGGTGTAAATCCTCATTTTCATGGGCACTAAAGGAACAAAATATGTCTTTAAAATGACATATTTGCAAAAATATGAAATTTTATTTTTTCTCCTCTAAATTGAAATAATTCCTGAAAAAAACTGGTAAGGTCAAAATACTCATGACACCCCTCAGTGAATACATTAAGGGGTGTAGTTTTTAAAATGGGGTCATTTTGGGGGGTATCTATTATTCTGACACTCATGAGCCTTTGCAAACTTGGCTTGGTGCAGGAAAACAAAGTGTTCCTCAAAATGCTGAAAAGTAATGTTAAATTTGTATGTCCTATAAATGGTTAAAAAAAAACCACAAAAGTTTTTCAAGTGTGCATTCAGAATAAAGTAAACAGATGGAAATACATATCTTATCAAAAATTTGTACTGTATGTTTGGACATATTTGAGATATTACAGTTGAAAATGTGAAAAAATGACAATTTTTTCAAAATTTTTCCAATATTGGTACTTTTAATAAATATACACAAATTATATCGGTCTCTTTTTACAACCAAAATGAAGTACAACATGTGGCGAAAAAACAATGTCAGAATCACTTGGATATGAACAACTCGCACCTTAGGCAGACCAACCTTTATCTCCTTGTGAGGGTATATGTATATATTGCCATATGTTCTTTATGCTTTTATACCTGTATGCAAGTTCTATTCAAAGCTAAAATGAGAAAAACTTATATGTCGCCTTACATCAGATATTCCAAAGGCTTTGCAAGGCTGAGAGAGATGTGTCCAGTAATTCAGAGATAATACAGAGCCGAACACGAAGACCGCGTGCTTGGCTGTTTTTCCAGAGGCGCCGTAGCAAGATAACGAATGTTCAACTATGCATCTGAACTTTCACTGTCTCAGGCCGGAAATCCGGACTTCCCATATATGGTTATGCTGTGAATTTTAGCCAATGAGCCCATCACCCATTGCTAGTGATGAGACCAAAGGGTATAAGATCTCATGTAATCTGTAATAAAGCGCGAAGCGCAGTCATGTCCCCGTGTGAGGAACTATACCAGACCTCCGTGTGGTGTTTTCTTCTTTACCGCCGGCAGCGGGGCAAGTGGGGTGGGCCTGATTGGTGCTGTACTTAGAATTTCTCTGACATCCTCATGGGAAAAGGAGTTAGATATAAAAATATCAGACGCCGAACTTAAAACTATATTTAAATCTTCTTATGGTGTCTCCCCATGTGTTCGCCTCCAAGAAAACCACTATAAACTTCAATCCCGATGGTATAAAACCCCTGAATGGCTATTCACATACAAACTCACAGAATCGGATAAATTCTGGAGATGTCAGGAAAATACGGGTACTTACCTACATATTTGGTGGAATTGCAAGAAAATCAAACGATTCTGGTCAGAAATTGGAAGCGTAATCGCAACAATTCTCAATAAAACATTTCATCTTACACCGGATATGATAATATTAAAACAGACCAAATAAGTCATTCAACCCTTTAAAAGATAAACTCGTTGCCTTCATGATAGCGGCAGCAAAAGTGTTAATCCCCCTGCACTGGAAGAACCCATTACCCCCCTCTATTAAGATGTGGAAAGATAAGCTTAACCAAATCTACCAGTTCGAGGAGATTCTAAGCTGGACAAACTCGACTTATATTGCATATCTGAACACCTGGTCTCCCTGGGAAAGTTACTGCTCAAAAACTTCAACAGCCGATCAGCCCCCCACCCTGGATTAATTGCATCCTATTTAGCGAAGTTAGCGCAACAGAGCACTCACTTTGTCCTTCTTAGCCTGACGAGGTGACCGCTCTGAAAGTACTCAGCGATACACACAAATTGCAAACAGACAAGTTAATAGCAGTACACACACCACCTCAGATAGGGTATATATTCTTAAAACAAAATACACTAAGAGCCGGCAGGGTTCCCTTGACGTACGTCATTCCATATCCCCAGACACTAGACACAACTAACTCTCCCCTTTCCCGAACTGAGAGTCTCCGGTGTCTCCGGGTCGTTCCATCCTGAGAGCATTAAGTGTGGCGCCACCCGGGCGGCTGTCTCTGCAATCCCCCGGCGGAGATACGGCCGTCCACTCCTGGGCGATTATGCTCAGTCGGGTCGCAGCAAAGTGAAAAAGAAATGTGGGCGAGCCTAGGGAGCACCGGAGTCAAAGGTTTACAAATACCACAGTGGAGTAGGCCACAGAATAAAGGATCGAAGTCTAAATACGGATAGCAGCGACCTCCCCCTCCCACCCCTTATAAACCTTTGCTCCCCCCCTCCCCTCTCCTCCCTAACCAGCATTCTATTAATCATTTAACATTGTGTTAAGTTAATATAAGTCTCAGGTGCAGGATCATGTTCAAGGAGTGGCCTCCGCCGCCCTCCCTGGCCCAGAAAATTAAGCCTTTAAGCCTAGGTGAATGGGTTGGAGAGGGCGACGAGACCAGAGATTATTGTTTAGAGTTAATTAGTCAATATTGCAATACCTGTATACATTTGTTGAAAACTCGATTGAACCATGCAATGCAATACGTTGATCAAACAATGTGCACATATGCAATGTCGTTACTTTGTATAGGAAAAACTGTCAATAAAAAGTGAATTAATAAAAAAAAAGAATCACTTGGATATGTAAAGCCTTTACGGAGTTATGCTACGTTGAACGACGCATGTCAGATTTCCAAAATTTGGCTCCGTCACTAAGGCACAACAGGCTTCGTCACTAAGGGGTTAAAGTCGCTGATACAATCATTTCAAATAAGTGCAGACGTGCGGTTTACACGCTCCTGTGCATGCTCCTTTAAAGCATCGGATAGTATGTTTTGATACATTTTGTCTATACAATTATTGTAAGAAAAGATTTTTTTTATGGATGATTAATAAAGTTGTTTCACAAAAGTGTATTGATTTGGATAGAATTATAGTATTGGATCGATACTGTTTAGGGGTTCGGTAGTAATGTTTGGGCATTCGTGCTCTAATGGTGGCGGAAACACTAAGGGGTCTGTATATTTGCCTACTAGCAAATATACCAGTTATATAACATCTGATACCTATACCATGTATACATACCAGCTATATATGATCCTAGCGGAATGATATTTACATATTAGCAAAAATTCTCTTCAAATCAATAGACAGAAATCAACCCAGGTTTTACATATGTAATATTTATTGGTCCGGCTGGCTGCCAATCTCCCTGCTGGCATTTTTTCCTGTCCCTATCTCTATCGGCAGAGACATAGATTAGACGCAGTACTGGGGCTCTCATCGATGGTACTATCATGCGAGCCCTCCCCACTGATGGAAGGTTGGAGGCGGTGTAGGCAACGCGTCACCTCTGGGGTATGATACCGCAAGTGATCGGAAGTCCCGTGCATGCAAAGTTGCAAGCGGTCTGATGGAATTGGGTGTACTATGTTGCTGCACAGAGAAGCATGTGAACGGCGGGTGTACAATGCTGGCACCCGCACTTATGCACATGCTGTCTGTTCCCAAATGGAGAGGATTGCAATGAGAAGAGCGGATGCACCTAACATGGCCAATGAGGGGGTGAGTTGTGACGGGGCTGATTTAACTGTGTCTGCACATTGCCTGTATATATGTGGGTGCCTTTTAGTAGGTGTTTATGCTTGACAAAGACCACTTGGGTCGAAACGTTAGCATACTTGTTTGGAGTAACAAATAAACCTGATGGACTTTTTCTTATAATATTTGAAGTGGATTCGAGTTCCTGAGTGCCGCTCCTCTTTTTGCATGAATGATTTGAGCCGACATCCACGGAAGATCTGTGCTTAGTTCTCCAAGATGTCTGGAACAAACTCCTGGTCGAGTTCCTTCAAAAACTGTGTGCAAGTGTACCTAGATGAACTGATGCTGTTTTGAAGGCAAAGAGCGGTCACACCAAATATTGATGGGATTTAGATTTCTCTTTTGTTCAGTTCCTTTACATTTTGTTAATGGACAAAAGTAAACTATTAACCCTTTCCAATCCACTATCTTAAGACATTATGATTTAAGGCTGTACAGCTTCGATGTTGGAAGACATCTGTCGGGGTTCTCTTACTGTATATTGCCAGTCTCTCTGCTGTCGGAGACTATCCAACGTGTCACCTCATGCAGTACTTGCTTTAGCCAGCAGATAGCGCTGTTGTATAACAGCAGAATAAGAGTAAGCCCCCTAGGAAAAGGAGGATACAAATTGGAGTGGAAAGGGTTTTTAGAACTTCTATTTGTGAAAGCATTCTTTTTCTGCAGCATTTTTTCCATACCTGCCTAGAACTTTTGCACAGCACTGTAATTTGGAAGGTTTGTGAAACAAATTTCAAATATTTTTGCATGAATGCCCTAAATAATATAATGGGGTCCAAATATTTATCATGATGGGTTAATAGAGAATAAAATACTCCTCACATCTGGAGTTCAGTTTTTTTTTCCTCTTTTTAAGGCCTCATGTCCACGGGGAAAATCAGGCCCGCTACGGCGGGACCCTCCTGCCCCACGGACATGAGCGCTGAAAAGAAGAATTAATAAGAATTAACTTACTCCCAGCGGACCGGGCAGGTCTTCTCTTCCACACGCATGCACCGGGCACATCCGCCAGGCTGAAGCAAGAAGATCCGGCCGTGAGGAAGAGAAGACGTGCCCGGTCCGCTGCGGGTAACTTATTCTTATTTTAGGTCTCCCGCGGATCCGGACGGCTTCCATAGGCTTCAATGGTCAATGCATACCTATGGGGTGCGGATCCGCGGGCGGGAGAAGAGTTAAAATCCGCTGCAGATTTTAATTCTTCTTTTGCCCGTGGACATGAGGCCTTAGGGTGCCCACCCACTACAGTTTTTTTCACTGCGAAATTAGCAGCGTTTTTTTATCTGCAGGGGTCTATGGGACTTGTAATGTTAAAATTGTGATTGCGAAAAATCACAATTTCGCGGTAAATTGCGATTTTGCGCGATTTTAACATTACAAGTCCCATAGACCCCTGCAGATAAAAAACCGCTGCGAATTTCGCCGTGATAAAATAACTGTAGTGGGTAGTCACCCTTATAGGTTATGAAATGCCTCAGAGATGCCTAAAGTCTCCTATTACCTATATTGGCTGTTCTATAGCATGAATGCACTATCATACCCCCAATCTACAAGAATTGTGTAAGGTTTATTGTAACTGATCCCAGTATAATCATAGATATCATTTTGCAAACATTTTCAGATAAATGTAATGAAATACTCTTCACATCTGGGGTTCATTCACCCCCTACCCCTTTTACCAGGTTATGAAACGGTTGAGCACTTACAAGAGTTGTGGATGAGGTCACCGGTCTGACATCACATTGTAACAAATGGCCGTATTAGTCACACCCAGCTACATTCAATAGTTCATCATCCAGTCTGCTGGGAACCAATTAATTCTCATTTCCAGCTTGTAATGTTCCTTCCCAGCTGAGAGTGTTCGCAGCCCCCCTCCCGCTGGCTCATGTGAGGCCATTAAGCACTGTGTGCCACCTGCTATATATAGGCGGGTGACATCATCACAGTGATGCGTACAGCTCATTCTCCCATACAGGCTCTTAACTTTGCTCCATGGAGAGATCACAAAACAAAAGACCTAATATGGTTGATCCTGAGTATGGGTTGTTGACATCAAACAAAAATTACCTTACATCAGCCTTTGCAGCCTTAGGCCTCCTTCATATGAGTCATGCACTTTCTCACTGGCCGCATCCCGACCGAAAAACGTGTGAAAAGGAAAAACCCGCGATCAAGTCCTGGTTAAAAATTAGCATTTTCACATCAATTCACACAGGGGCGGCTGTGGCGTATTAGCAAAAAGCTACGTTGCACTCCGAAAATCCCTCCGTTGGCATAAATCCTCTGAATTAATTCTACTGCTTTTCCAGAGCTAGATGTCTGGATGCAGCTAAACTCCCCCTCCCCTTATTCAGCTCCCATAGGAGTCTATGGGAGCTTCTAGCATATCTTGGCAAAAAAATAGGGCAAGACCTATCTTTTCCGTCAGCGTATAAAATCGGTCGCTGATGTCCTATCATTCCTGGAACGATAGTGTGAATAAGGCCTTAAAGTGATCCTCTGGTTTCGAGACAAAATTCTGTCCCGGGACAGAAGGGGATAGAGGATATATTACTTTCCATAATTCTTCTCTGCAGCCCCTCCGATTCACTGGTTTTGGGCTGTCCAAGATATCTGCAGCAATTTTCTAACTACCTAATGCCCACTGCTCTCTGATTAGCCAGTGCTGATCAATGAGCAGCTCTGGCCAATCATAGAGCAGGTATAGTGTATTAGTTGCCTAACACTATCAATGCACCATGGGGGCATTAGGTAATCCGAAAATTGTGTTGGCCATGTTTGCCAGCAAGAAGCAATGGATCAAAGGAGCGGCAGAAAAGAATGACTGCCAGTAATGTCCACCCCTCCCTTCTGGTTCTGGGACACAATTTTGTCATAAGACTGTGTAAAGATTATTTACCAAACGGGGGAAAGAAGGGCGCTGCCCCAAATTAATCCAAATCAATGACTGGGCGACCTATATCCAAATGTAATTAACTATTTATTTCAATACTGTGGGTTGACTCCGGGGTCGGACACAGCTTTATCATTGAAATTAGAATACGATTTTTGTAATTTAACAGAATGAATATAGAGGGGAGGATGCAAATGCAAATATGCATGTGGGTCAAACCAACAAAAAACGCCACTGAAGAGGTTGTATACCGCCCTACACGACCCTACGGCCCCGCCAACAAGGACAAAGCCACCCCACACCATCTTGGATCCCAGATGTAAAAATATGCAACCCAATTAGAGATGAGCAAACGTACTCGTTTAGGGCAATTTTGCAATCGAGCACCGCTTTTTTCGAGTATCTGACTACTTGGCCAAAAGATTCGGGGGGGGGGGGCGGGGGGCGGCGTGGTGGAGTGGGGGGTAGCAGTGGGGAACAGGGAGGGGCTCTCTCTCTCTCTCCCCCCTCCCCTCTGCACCCCCGGCACCCCCTGAATCTTTTCGCCCGAGTAGGCAGGTACTTGAAAAAAGCGATGCTCGATTGCAAAATTGCCCTAAACGAGTACGTTCACTCATCTCTAATCCCAATGTTAGGTGAATTCCATTTGCTCTTGATAATTTCGGACCAGACCAGGGCTAATTCAGGAAAAAAAAGGGGCTGACGCTGGACCCATTGAAGACAATGGGGCAGCGATGCAGGATCACGCAGCTAGATAGAACATGCTGCGATTTGTTTTTCCGCATAGCATCTGATCGCGGTGCCATGCGGTAAAACATCGCTCATGTGTTTGTAGTGCCCAGAGTTTACAGGGCCCCTCCATAATGTTAAATGTGTGTCTTGTGTAATGGTATTGTCAGTGTCTTCTGTATTGTATGCATTTGATGTGTATTGCACCTCTGCAGCACTGAATGGGTTAACGTCTGGGTTATGTATCTTGTTGTGAGTCATGTGATTGTGCTACGTATATGTGTTTGCAAGGTGAAAGCAAGTCAGTTTTTGCAAGAGAGAGGAGAGAGCGAGCACTTCAGTTTGGAGTCTGCAAGTGAGCCACACAGACACTGTCTGGTCTGTGTGGTCCAGAATGGAAGAGGCTGAGTGATGGTCTGAAGCCTCTCCTCGGCCCACACTAAACCAGGATGTGCCAGTGCCGCTGTCAGCACTGAGTGAGAGAGAGAAGGGCACCAGAAGAGTGAATGATGACTGGTAGAGAGAAAGAGAGTTTGCCGGGAGCAAGATCTCACAGATAACGTGGACTGTGGATTGTCTGGATAACCCCAAGAAAATCCTCCCTGTCACACCACCTTCTGAGCATGTGAAGTGTCTCTGAACTGTTACTGTTCTTTATTGGAATTAAGTAAACGAACATTACCGACCGTTCCCAGTTTGTCCAGAAAGTTATCTGTGCATGGACTACTTTTTTTTTCACTACAGGATTCACCACAGAGGAAGGAACAGTGGCATGATGGGTGACAACGGACTGTAAGGTAACTCATAGAATCATAGAACGGTAGAGTTGGAAAGGACCTCCAGGGTCGTCAGGCCCAACCCCCTGGTCAGTGCAGGATTTACTAAATCATCCCAGACAGGTATTTGTCCAGCCTTTGTTTGAACGTTTCCATTGAAGGAGAACTCATCACCTCCCGTGGTAACCTGTTCCAGTCATTGATCCCCCTCACTGTCAAAGTTTTTTCTAATATCTAATCTGTGTCTCCTCCCTTTCAGTTTCATCCCATTGCTTCTGGTCTTTCCTTGTACAAATGAGAATAGGGCTGATCCCTCTGCACTGTGACAGTCCTTCAGATATTTGTAGTCAGCTATTAAGTCTCCTCTCAGCCTTCTTTTTTGCAAGCGAAACATTCCCAGATCCTTTAACCGTTCCTCATAGGACATGATTTGCAGACCGCTCACCATCTTGGTAACTTTTCTCTGAACTTGCTCCAGTTTGTCTATGTTTTTTTAAAGAGGAGTACCCAGAACTGGATACAGGATTCCAGATGAGGTCTGACGAAGGAAGAGTAGAGGGGAATAATTACCTCACGTGATCTAGACTCTATGCTTATACATCCCAGAATTGTGTTTGCCTTTTTGGCTGCGGCATCACATAGTTGACTCATGTTCAGTCTATGATCTATTAGTATACCCAAGTCTTTTTCACAGGTGCTGCTGCTTAGCCCAATTCTTCCCATTCTGTATGTGCTTTCTTTATTGTTCTTGCCCAGATGTAAGACTTTTCATTTCTTCTTGTTAAATACCATTCTGTTAGTCGCTGCCCCCTGTGCAAGCTTTTCCAGATCTTTTTGAATACTCTCTCTCTCTCTCTCTTCCCTAGTGTTAGCTATCCCTCCTAGCTTTGTGTTGTCGGAAAATTTGATCACTTTCCCATCAATTCCCTCCTCCAGATCATTTATAAAAATGTTGAACAACACTGGGCCTAGGACAGAACCTTGTGGTACCCCAACTGTTAGTTTTCCTACCCCGGAAGTAACTTGGACGAGTCCCGAGCTACCGTTAAGTGAGGAGATAGTAGAGCCACCGTGACAGAAACCCCGCCA
The DNA here is from genome assembly GCF_035609145.1 of Eleutherodactylus coqui. Classification (NCBI taxonomy): domain Eukaryota; kingdom Metazoa; phylum Chordata; class Amphibia; order Anura; family Eleutherodactylidae; genus Eleutherodactylus; species Eleutherodactylus coqui. The sequence continues at coordinate 149,048,246 of NC_089844.1, read as the reverse complement.
TCTCCTCGGCTGTGGGCCCGCTCCTCGAACGCTGCATGTATGACTCCATTCAAAAGAATGGGGTTCATATTTGTGCGTATCGCAACGCAGAAATCATGCGCCATTTACTCACCCGTGTGAAGCCGGCCATGGAAGATTATTTTGCCCAAGCACTCGTGACACAAATTCTTCCCACCGACATGCAGCACCTGAACTGTTGGTGACGGAGGATGCCGGTTTATATCCATCACTTCCCAGAAAGGCTTGAAGCCAAGAAAAGCTGCGTAAGCCCCTCAAATGGACATCAGCATCCACAAAACTGAGGGAACGCCCACCAGGCATGAAGGTTTACCATTAAACTGTGTAAAGAATTGACAACCCGACGTTCGCAGTCGAAGAAATTCGGACACCACCAGAACAGAGCAGGCCACCCCGCCCAAAGGGGGTAAGGACACCCAGCAACCTTTACCCAAGATATTATTCGATTTCGAACGCCAGACCTGACGAAAAAGAACCCCATACCTGACAAGAAGCACATGTTCAAATAATAGACCAGCGGCATGATTTGCCCTCACGGTAACCAACTTAAAATAAGGCATCAAAAAAGGACAAGAAAAAAGCTAAATAAAATAATGCAGCCTGAAAATCAGAGGAATAGACCGAGGGCAAAATGGCAATAAGTTTTAAGAAAATTGGTAAAGACACAGGGTGCCGAGAATTGCGTCGTACTACTTCCTTATTCCAATCTTTGACTACCTGACTTTGTGACATCTACCCAACCACAGAGCTTCAAGAAAAAACCTACATTCAGCAAAGGGCGCTGCACTACTAAACCGGAAATACCTTGGAAATGCAAAAGATTTAAATACTCCAACGTAACAGAATACAGTAAATGCAAATAAAGAATATGGAACAATACCTCTGCAGCGCCACCTATAGGATGGCAGCATTCCTTCAAATCAATGTGCGACTCTTTAACAAGTCTGTAAAACAATGATTGGGAATAGGAAACCAAGTCAGAAAACCATACACAGACAGCTGTTTCAGGGTGTTTGCCCCTCATCCATGTTTTACAGACTTGTTAAAGGGTCGTACATTGATCTGAAGAAGTGCTGCCATCCAAAAGGGGGTGCTGCAGAGGTATTGTTTCATCTTCTTTATTTGCATAAATTACCCAGAGAAGCATGCAGTGCCTTATAAGTCTCCTCACTCACCCCTCAGGTGTCTTCTCACACCCCTTCTGGGTGCTCTTCTTGGGGAGAGATGATGCCCCCCCACCCCTGGCCTACTCACCCTCTAGGTGTCTCCCCACACTTTTTGGGTGCTCTCTTTAAGGAGAGATGATACTCCTCTTGACCCAGAATGCAATAAAGGAGCATCATTAAACAAACCTTTTGAACAAGCCACCCGGAACCCACTCCTTCCACACCTGACCATGGGTATTCCAAGTCAATAGTGCCAAAAATGATTAGAGTAATGGGAGCAGCTGGTTTCCCTCATAGTCCAAAATGATTCCAGACAAAGGGTCCCTTCTAAATCTGCCTGTAGGCCAAGGTTGCAAAAGACCTGCCACTGAAAACAGGACTTTGCGTCAGCAACAAAATTATTAATAGTAGATTAGTACTACTCTGTTTGCAGGGGAATGTGCCCTGAATGGAATATTCCCCAACAAACAGAGTAGGACTAATCTACAGAGAAAAACAATCAATAGCGCCAAAGTCAAGTTATTTATGGCTTGTACTGCACCCATATTATTGGACCAAAAAAGAACAGATTTCTTTGTCATATGATGCCACCACAGTTCGACTGCAACCATGATGGAGAATAATTCCAGGAGTGTCAAATTTGTACACCAACCCCTCTGCTACAAGGACATTGGCCAAGCATCCACCAAAAATACGATCTGAAAATTGCCCCAAAACCCCCCAAGCCCGATGCATCCATTAAGAGGCTCAGCTCCGGGCTGGAAAAATTACCAGCGCTCCAACACGCTCTCCTCTTACAATCCTGTAAGAATAGCTGCCATACGCACAGGCCCGCTCGTATGTCCTTAGATACACACATGTGATGGTAGGGGACAGAAACACACTGTAGCTCACGGTAGAATCCAGCAAAAAATGCTGCCCGTCAGCATAACCCTGCAAGCAGAGACCAAAAGCCCATGTAAGGATTGTACCTGACGGATCTGCACCTTTTTGGGTACCAAAAATGTATCAAGCTCTACTCATAGCTTAGTCACCTTCTCAACCGGTAGATGAAAGAACATAGTGATGGAATCAATTTAAATTTCCAGAGAAGATGACACCATTGATGGCCATTCGTTTTTTTCAGACGACACAGGTACGCCGAATTTTGCCGCGATAAAACGAAAAGAATCAAACAAACAACTACGCTGAGGGAAGTCCCAAGGACCTGCAAAAACAAGATTGTCCAGGTAACGGGTTATTGTATTAGAGGACGTCTTGTACTGAACGACCCATTCTGAAAAGTAGCTGAAAGCCCCAAAGTGAAAACAGGAGTTCAAACCCTTGGGTAAAAACATGTCATAGTAGAAGAAACCATCGATTTAACAATCAGCATGACCAGGTAAAAGCCAAAACGATGACTCAATATCAGATTTTGCCATTAACGCAGCCATGCCCACTTGCCATACCAGGTCAACTGCAGGATCGAAAGCCACGTAATCCACGGACACCAAGTCTTTACGGATCTCCTTATTTACCGAATTGTCTGCGGGTGAGATAAGTGATGAATGAGTCAACATTTTTCAGGCTCCTTTTGGGCACTATGTTGAGTGGCGAGATGTGCAGATTAAAAAATTGCAGAATGTAAAAAGACTTCCCATACAACCCAATCCCACCATTTTACAGATTTTTTCTCTGGTGGCTTTCTGGAAATCTCGAACAGATTTCAGTTGTCTGGAAAACAGTAATAAGGCCGTAAAATATAAAAAACCCTAGGAAGGGCATCCTTCCCCTACTCAGGATACTGGTCGAGTCACGGCAGCATCTCGAGGATGTGTACTGGCGTCCTCAGGTCTACCACCACTCTAAGGGTGGGTCACGGAGACAAGGGGCACAGAGGGGGACCTTTTTGCCATACACGGCCAGTCACACTGCAGGCGGGGGGGGGACCTTTTTGCCATACACGGCCAGTCGCACCGCAGGCAGGGGGGGACCTTTTTGCCATACACGGCCAGTCACACCATTGGCGGGGGGTGGACCTTTTTGCCATACACGGCCAGTCGCACCGTAGGTGGGGGGGACTTTTTGCCATAAATGGCCAGTCACACCACAGGCGGGGGTGGGGCACACCTTTTTGCCATGAACAGCCAGTTGTGCCACAGGCCAGCAGGGACCTTTTTGCCATATAGCACATTCATGGCGGACTTTACAGGGAATGGGGAATCTGCAATGTACCTCGGGAAATAGCCAACATGCTCCCCCCATGCCTGGGCACCCTTACCGGAACCTGTGGAGCCGATTGAGGAGGAAGGGTCTGTAAAGAACCTCTGAGAAGTCATTAATGGTAGCCAAACCTCTGTGGCTTTTGAATCCCAACCCAACTCTAGCAGCAAGGCTGAGGGTGCAGTGAGGGGCACTGGGAATGGCAGGGATGTCCATTGCAGCCTGAGGCAAAGAAGCCGACGCTGCTGCTACAAATAGTCTAGACTGGAAGTACTGGTCATATTGGGGATGAAGGCACAATGTTGGAGCCGTTGAGTGCCAGACCTATCCGCTCAACTTTGCGCAGGAGTAAGTGCTGCAGCAGAAAGCCACCTTTAGGGGCTGGATGGGACCAGACGAGATGGAGGACTGTTGCTGCTTTGTATGGCCGGTGGACCTGATGTGGAGGTATCCAGCATCTCTTCTTTTAAAGGGGTTGTCTCGAGGAAGCAGTGAAATTTTTTTTTTGCCCAGTCCCCCTTATTAAGCAAACATTACTAAGCCCCCCCTGTAAATGACTTTTCTAGCTGGTTTGTACTTACAGTTCCAGCGTTTCAGCAACTTATAAAAAGTTTCCCCAAGATGGCCGCCGGCTCTTTTCCCGTCGCTTGCTGTAGCCCGACGTGCGCGCTCCCGAGACGCTACCAGCTGTGTCTCCCTGACAACCAGACGCCCCGCAGCTGCCGACTGGACCCCGGGATTGAACGCGGCCGACCAGTCACCCACTGCCAGGCAGCAGGTAACCGGCGCTAGCCCCCGGCTTCCCTGCGCTAGCCCCGGCTTCCCCGCGCTAGCCCCCGGCTTCCCCGTGCTAGCCCCCGGCTCCCCAGCGGTAGGCCCCAGGGCCCAGCGGTAGGCTCCAGGGCCCAGCGGTAGGCTCCGGGGCCACAGCGGCAGTCAGTCACGCGTCACCCCCGTCAGTCCGTCACCCATCACTTACCTGGGCGGCTGGGCTGGGCTGGGCAGCTCTGCTGGGCTGCTGGGCTGGGCTTCTCGGCTGGGCGGCTCCAGTTTCTGCACCTTCCTCTAACAGAGGATGGTAGCAGAATGGCCGCTCCAGCGCGCTCCCGAGAAGATACAGCTCGTCTGCGCATGCGCAGAAGAGCTGTAGCGGCGAGCACACTGAAGCGGCTCGTGCTCAGAGCAGAAGACCGGACTGCGCAAGCGCGTCTAAAAAAGCAAGCCGCCAGCGAATTTAGACGGAACCATGGAGATGAGGACGCTAGCAACGGAGCAGGTAAGTGAATAACTTCTGTATGGCTCATATTTAATGCACAATGTATATTACAAAGTGCATTAATATGGCCATACGGAAGTGTATAACCCCACTTGATTTCGCGAGACAACCCCTTTAAGGGCTGAAACCAGGCAGTTCCTTCCTGCGACACATTAATTCAAGGAGAGCCTGAGGGTCAATAGTCATGCTGCAGTTACTTTCTCAGGTGATTTCAGCAGAAAGGGGCAACCCCTTTCTGCACACTTCTTAAATAAGGGCACCCCCCTAGAGACTCCCATAAAACACAATGAAACCCCCCTCTTAGGGCGCCCACCCACTGGCGTTTTTTTACCTGCGTTTTGCGTTTTTCCTGCACAGGCATAGAGATAACATGTGTTCCTGTCCACTGGCGTTTTTTTTTGCGTTGCGTTTGCGTTTTTAACATAGGAACTGTCAGTTGCATATGTGACCTTATTTTTCTCCTAATGCACCCATGAAAGTCAATGGAAATTAATGGAAAAGCCGCGAAAACGCCGCGAAAAACGCACGGAAAAATCGCGGTAAACGCGGCGAAAACGCCAGTGGGTGGGCGCCCTTAAAGGGAAACTATAACCAGGTCTCAGATAGGGACATAGGGGAAATTAAAGGCAGGCCATTAACCCTTAAGGGAATGAGGGGGGGAAAAAACATTAGGCAGTCAAAAGCGAGGCGGCTATACGCCTGCAGGCTGCTAAACAGTGAGTTACTTTTAAATATAATGAGTCTTTATTTTAGTTACTTAATTAAAACGGTTTCCCCACCAGCATATTGATGGCCTTTTGTTAGGATATGACAGGAGTACGTGATCAATAAGGGAGGTCCAAACAATACCTAGTTGTAAGGGTCCATTGTGGCATCTGTGACAGAAATTCATCGCTCAGCAATGGTTTTCTGCTGCAGATTTTGAGGTGCAATCTACAAAAGAAAAATCCGAGGCAGATTGTGTCATGTCAATGGGGCCTAAAATGCTGCAGATTTTCCGCAGCCAACTGCACTGCAAAAATGCGGTAGGATTTGCACTACATGTGGACATACCCCTGGGGGGTCATCGTTTTGCATCCTCTCAATAATATCAGTTAAGGTTCTTGCTGTAGTTGTTTGAGATGAAACTAGTCTTTATCTGACTCTTAGCCTTATGGAAAAAGTAAAAATTAAGTGTCAGAATACCAAAAATAGTGGTGAGTGCCCAATTATGGGGCTTTTATCTGTTTACTATAAAGGCTTGGGTTTTAAATATTATACTATTATTGCATTATTGGCCATAATCTAATATTCTTCCCATTTTCACGCATGTATGACCGCTGGAGAACATTTCTGAGATCCTTGTCCTCAGTCTATCATGTCAGAGCCAAGAAGGACAATGGCATTGCCATAGCAACATGCAGTAATACACTTACATATAATGAAATATATCATCTAACTGGTTGCTAAGGGCAACATCATTGTGCTTCATTGTCAGCACTTCTTACAGATTACCCTGCATGTTCCCACTATCAGACTAGGTATGCTATAATATCACCCTGCCTTACAATGTTGGTACATGTACAACAGCTAGGAGTGCAACCTTTGTCACCAAAACATACTACCAAAATAAAAGGGGTGTGGTTTAGGGGTGTGGCTTATCACAACAAACAGTACCAGTCAAAAGTTTTGACACCTTTTACATTCCATGCTTTATTGTTCTTTTTTTCCCTACATTATAGCGGCAACTTTGAAGAATATAAAATATGAAAAATATGAAAGAAGTAAAAGTTTTGACTGTGTTTTATTCTACCAGCTACAGTAGTATTATTGCCCACTCTTAGTGCCACCAGTACTATTAGTGTCTCCTTCAGTGGCCTCAGTAGTATTAGCTCCCCCTTTAGTGGTTCCAGGAGTATTAGTGACCCCTTTAGTGGTCTCAGTAGTAATAGGGCTCCCATCAGTGGCTCCTGCGGTAAAAGGGCCCTATTTAGTATCCTCAGCCATAATAGGGCCCTCTTTAGTGGCCCCAATAGTAATAGGGCCCCTCTAAGTGACCTCGCCATCTCTGAACCTCCTAGGGATAGCAACCATATCATCAAGCGCTAGAACTCACTCTGGAGGTCCGGATGGAAGCCACTGCAGTGCTCACAGAATATCCTTACTCCTCCTCCCAGCATCTGTGCTGCGGGCAGTATGTGCAGGAATGCAGACGCCAGGGGAGGAGGGAGGAGCTTTTATGAGTTGATTAACATGGCCAGTAATAAATAAATACCAGCAGCAGCGCCCCAGTCCTGACTTCTCACCCCCTAAACATCACATCCCCATTCTCGGGTTACCTCTGGTTGCTCCTGGACACGTCCTCCAGTAGTTCTTCACTCTGGTCGGGCATGCTCAGTTCATCCAGCATTCACTTCTATGTAATTGCTCTGCTCTTTGAGGCTGACACATTGGGGCAGATTTATTAATCCTGTCCAATAGTTAGATATGCAAATTTAGAATAGAGAGTCTTAAAATATGCCAGATTTACCACAGTAGTGCTGCTGGATGATACATTTGTTGAATCATTAGACTGTCTAGTCTATCTTTGTACCACCTATTAGTTGGCTCTGTTTTTTTTCATATTTTGCAGCAAAATGCAACACTATTTTCGGCACAAATTTTGTCGCACAATGTGGTATTTAGGCCACACCTCCTTTTCCATGAAATGACGCCTATTTGTCGGAAGAGTCATAAAAAGTGTCTGAAAGCATTTAAAACACATAGTAAACGTTATCCCCTATGAGACAGAACAAGGAATCTGTCATGCTCAGTGCACTCGCTGCCATACGTGGTGATAGGTGTTAAGAAGGTATTGCGTTTTCAACAAAAATATTAGATTGTGGGAAAACCCCTTTAAGGGAATGTAACGCCTAGATTTTTCAAAATAATTAAAGCAAATAGTGAAAGATTTTCCCATTTTTCTAATGTGTTTTTATTTTCTGATTTTAGTTTTTTTTAATTCTATTGTCTGTCCATGACTATGGGGACGGACAGCTTGCCTTTGCTGCAGATATATGCTTTACAGCAGCCTCAGACCCAATGACTTCTATGCTCTGTGACCTGTGCAGGGAGAGGGAGGAGGTGAGCTGTGATATCACCTAATGTTAATAGTGGATCCTGTGTTGCCTACATATAGGTGTGACCTCTCATTGTAATCCTGCCTGTAATGACAATGAGATGACAGATAAGCTTTCTCTACAGAACAGGAGGTGCTATGTTTATTATTAGGCTGAGTGGTTGGTGTGAAAACTGCAGAACTTTAGAATTTATTTTTTTAACATATAGATCATGACTTTGGGGATTATAAAATAAAGAATGCTTAACATAAACACAGGATTTGTACAATAGTTCGTTTTCTCCAGATACATTCCCTTTAAAAATACTGTTCTGTAGTCGATATGTTGACATTGTGGACTACTATGGTACATGTACACAGCACTGTAATTTTAAATGTATCCACTAGATGGCAGCAAATTACAGCAACAGGATTTGCTATTACCTTACTAAAGGGGTTCTCCAATCACACACAATGTACTGTATAGTGCATAGTGTGGTGGGTGAGGATTGAAAGGGGGGCCCCAGACCAGGGGTGTGCAGGCCAGAAGTCATGATGGAGAGGTGGAACCGATAACAGGAGACATGGAAACAATTGCATTACTCAAAGGGTTCGCCACCACTCCACAGTCCTTCCATTTTATGATGCCCTCTAGCTATCAATGTGGGGACTGCTGCCTCTGTTCAGGGCTTGGGTCAAGCTTCCAGTTTTGGTTGGAGTTACATGATATTTTGTAAATGTCCATTGTTTCCTCGCTGCCTCTCGCCCTTTGTCTGCTGCCCCCTGCAGGTAGTAGTGATGGTGACAACGCCGTCCTGCCTGTTACTACATCACATCTACCAGACATGGACAGATTTTCTGTCACTCAAGAATCTGCGATTCGCGCTTTATTGACTGAAGCGCCGCTGATCGATGTCACTGCAGGGATAGCAGTCATTGCAGCCATGAGGACACCCGCCGAGAGGGGGCTGAGGCAGATTATCCACGTGCCACCGTCCCCACAAGAGAAAGCCACAGCACTCTAAAGGAGTGACAGCAACGGTGCCCTATGAAAGTATCAGACACAGCACTCTAAAAAGTGACAGCCACAGGGCACAATGAAAGTATCAGTCATGGCACTCTAAATGAGTGACAGCAACAGGGCCCTATGAAAGTATCAGGCACAGCACTCTAAAAAGTGACAGCCACAGTGCCCTATGAAAGTATCAGACATAGTACTCTAAAGGAGTGACAGCAACAGGGCCCTATGAAAGTATCAGACACAGCACTCTAAAGGAGTGACAGCAACAGGGCCCTATGAAAGTATCAGACACGGCACTCTAAAAAGTGACAGCCACAGGGCACGATGAAAGTATCAGTCACGGCACTCTAAAGGAGTGACAGCAACAGTGCCCTATGAAAGTATCAGACACAGCACTCTAAGGGAGTGACAGCCATAGTGCACTATGAAAGTATCAGGCACGGCACTCTAAAGGAGTGACAGCCACAGGGCCCTATGAAAGTATCAGGCACAGTACTCTAAAGGAGTGACAGCAATAGGGCCCTATGAAAGTATCAGACACGGCACTCTAAAAAGTGACAGCAACAGTGCCCTATGAAAGTATCAGACACGGCACTCTAAAAAGTGACAGCAACAGTGCCCTATGAAAGTATCAGACACGACACTCTAAAAAGTGACAGCAACAGTGCCCTATGAAAGTATCAGACACGGCACTCTAAAAAGTGACAGCCACAGGGCCCTATGAAAGTATCAACGAATATAAAGAAAAAAGCTAAAAAAGGATCCAGCGCTCCAAAGCAGATCTCTTTAGCCCAGTAAATACAAGGCTCTTTAAACTTCAAAACATATGGATACTTTTATTGAGAATATGTCCGACACGTTTCGTCGCATAACAGCGACTTTTTCAAGTGACATATAGAACACATACTGACCTTATATACCTTACATAAACCAATCTTACCTATGAGACACCTGCTGCTTATTCACTGATCGATAGTCCGGACCGCCGTCCCATGACTTCCGGTAAACGGAGACGTCCGTGGATGTCTTCCGGTTCATGTTAATCCTTCCGGATACATACCCCACGTTAATTAACTAGTGGTGTAGCGTATTGCTGTAATGATCATGTGACGTAACACGTCTCGTGATTCACCAGCGTTATGACGTCATTACGCCCAGCGCAGGTCCTTAAAATCAATAATAGAAGGATGCGTTACCATGGTAATGGAACACATAATTCCCAGGCGCTTAGACGCCAAGGCGCCCGGCATAGGTCCTTCAAATCTACATGTGAAGGTAAGTCCGCCAGGTAAGTCCCATTTATTTATTGCAGTGGCATTTCATTACAGTGGGTTGAGCGCCGTCTCATATTATTTTCTATGAAAGTATCAGGCACAGCACTCTAAGGGAGTGACAGCAACAGGGCCCTATGAAAGTATCAGACACGGCACTCTAAAAAGTGACAGCAACAGTGCCCTATGAAAGTATCAGACACAGCGCTCTAAAGGAGTGATAGCCACAGGGCCCTATGAAAGTATCAGACATAGTACTCTAAAGGAGTGACAGCAACAGGGCCCTATGAAAGTATCAGACATAGTACTCTAAAGGAGTGACTGCAACAGGGCCCTATGAAAGTATCAGACACAGCGCTCTAAAGGAGTGACAGCAACAGGGCCCTATGAAAGTATCAGACATAGTACTCTAAAGGAGTCACTGCAACAGGGCCCTATGAAAGTATCAGACATAGTACTCTAAAGGAGTGACAGCAACAGTGCCCTATGGAAGTATCAGGCACAGCACTCTAAAGGAGTGACAGCAACAGGGCCCTATGAAAGTATCAGGCACAGCACTCTAAAGGGGTGACAGCCACAGTGCCCTATGAAAGTATCAGGCACAGCACTCTAAAGGGGTGACAGCCACAGTGCCCTATGAAAGTATCAGACATAGCACTATAAAAAGTGACAGCCACAGGGCCCTATGAAAGTATCAGGCACAGCACTCTAAAAAGTGACAGCCACAGGGCCCTATTAAAGTATCAGACACAGCACTCTAAAAAGTGACAGCCACAGGGCCCTACGAAAGTATCAGACACAGCACTTTTAAAAAGTGACACCCACAGGGCCCTACAAAAGTATCAGACACAGCACTTTTAAAAAGTGACAGCCACAGGGCCCTATGAAAGTATCGGACACAGCACTCTAAAAAGTGACAGCCACAGGGCCCTATGAAAGTATCGGACACAGCACTCTAAAAAGTGACAGCCACAGGGCCCTATGAAAGTATCGGACACAGCACTCTAAAAAGTGACAGCCACAGGGCCCTATGAAAGTATCAGGCACAGCACTCTAAAAAGTGACAGCCACAGGGCCCTATGAAAGTATCAGACACGGCACTCTAAAAAGTGGCAGCCACAGTGCCCTATGAAACACGTGTCGCTTGCGGCTGAAATGCCACCGAATAGCCACATGATCCATTACACACCCATGCTGGGTGGCGTCCCAGCCGCAAGCGGTACCTGTTACATGGAACGCACCCTAAATGTAAAGAGAGTTCAGCTGCTGTATCTGAGCGTATCACATGTAATACTGTCATCTGAGCTGTGTATCTAAGCCTACGCAGTGTGATACTGTCTAGTAAACTAGTGTACCTAACCTTCTCATATGTGATGCTGCTTGCTGAGCTGCTGTATCTAATTCCATCCTGTGTAATCGTGTTTCATTACATCGAGATATTGTACTACGGCAGATTTACTCGCGTGTATGCGCAAAACGCAACGATCTTGCGCTGTGGACGTTGCGTTAGCGCACACGTATCTAGGGTTCTGGCTGTACTATTGGCCCTGACTAGGACCGTTTACATTGGCGTGGGACACAGCCGTGACCCAAGTTAAAAGGCCATAAAGCTTAATTAGTGTGTTCTTTTCTCTGCAAAATTGCGCACCCACCATAGACTTCTTTGGTGCGCAAGTGTGCACTAAAATAGAGTATGTGCAAAAGTGAAAAAGAGAGTAAACTGATTATCAATGGGTTCTATTCACTGCATATTGCCTGTGCGCACAAATACGTGTGTGTGAGCCCGCCCTCAGTGTATCTAAGCATAGCAAGTGTTACATTGTATCTAATATCTAAACCAATCACGCCCCATACTGTGTATCCAAGCCCATCATGCGTGATATTATATCCGTGTATCTAAGGCCATATTTACCTGGGTGAGCACAGTATCGGTCCGTATCACTCTTGTAAAGCTGCAATTTGTTTTCTGCGAGAGATTATTCTATAATCTCCGAAATCATGCGTTTATCACGCGCGGAAAATTACGTGTTGTTTCAATTGTGAAAATAGACGGTTACATGTGATTATTGAGGGGGGGGGGCTCCTATAAGAAACCATATATGTTCTTGAACAGAATAGCCCAAAAGTGGGACATGCTGTGATTTTTTATTTTCGCACTAATGTAAATTAACCCATTGAAAGCCATGGGTGCATTTTACGTACATCGCACAATGGACACAAATTGCACATGAAACTTGCCCGTGTAAACACATCCCTAAGGCCCCTTCACACGAGCGTAAACGTACTTGCGTGTGTTTTTGTGGAATGGAAGTTGCGTATTTACTGTACTTTTTGCGCAATGGTACGCACAGAAAAAAAAAATTGCGCTGATGCTTCCAGCCATTGAAATAGTGCAGGAAAGAAAAGCATGCTATTTTTTTGGCCCAACGCAATTGCGCACACAAAATACGCGCTTAAATCAATGGGCTCTATTTTCTGCTTATGGCGGGTGCAAACAGTACAGTAAAAAACGCAGTTGCATGCTCAAATACGCAACGCACATTCTGAAAAAATGTGGCGCAGATACACGTGCAATTATGCTTATGCTCCATTGAATCTGGCTTAAGTGTATCTCAGCTTATCGTGTGTGATACTGCCTGCTAAGCTGATGTATCTAAGCATAGTACATGGGCTACAGTTACACTCCACTCCCCATCCTAGAGCTGAGCTGTAGTATCATGCTGGCACTTGTAGTCCCTAACACATCACTATAGATGCTTGCAGTACAATGGGTTAATCTAGGAGGCGGTGGAGTCTGATCTTCTACCAGCAGGGGGCGCTGTTGGCACCGACAGGACACCTGGCTCCCCCTTCTATTCCTTGCAGCCTCCTCCGGAAGCCTTTGTACAGCAGCTGAAGGGAGCAGGAATACCCAGTCTGCAGCTTGGCACTACCCCTCACCTGTGAGCCTGGCACTGCCAGCTGCCTCCTGTGCTTGGTGGACCCTACATGCCCGGGAGCTGTCTGCACCCCAGGAGAGAGGAGGTAAGTGCTGATTTGGGGGGCTGTACTGTAATGTGTGTGCTGCAGGGGAGCCAGGCTGTGTGCCAGGGGCAGGATACCAGGGCACAGGCTGTGCCAGCTTCTTCTACACTCAGATGTCACTTGCAAAAGATAGATGATCCTTGTCTGGGCAGTGATGTCATGCTGAGATGTGTGCTGGCACTGGGTGGTCGTGCCAGGGATGCTGGGCACTGTAGTCCTACAAAAGCCAGAAGTTATCGGAACTGATTTGCCATCTACCCCCTCTTTTCCCGGCTGGTAACATAAAATGCTGTTTGCTGGTGGCCAAAAGCGCAGAACTCAGTGGTGCCAAGAATGTAGGGCCCCCATATAGTCTCTGTTCTATTAGGGGCACACTACGATGACCGTCTGATATTCGTGGGGGGTCTGTTTTAGAAGAAGCAGGTAAGTTTGTGAACCTCCTCATCCCTCTTCACTCTCAGGTCACATTCAAGCATGAAAAATGCGCGAGTTCTGTGCGACTGGACGAAACACAAAACATAACTCGTTACTTCCAAAGGGTTCATTTACAACATGTTCGTTTTTTGCTTTCGCGCCAATACTGCGAGACGGAAAATCTGAAGCAGGTCCTATTTCTGTGTGATTCTCACAAAAGGAAAGGACTCACAAGTACGCGCAGCACACGGACGGGGTGTCCGTTTTTCTGTGAGATGGTACTTTCCAGAATCTCGGGCGCTATTTGCCGTTGGCCATGTATTCACACTGGCGATTTTCATGTGTGAGTTCTGTCCGATTGCAATATGGATGGAATTTGCACAGGAAAATAGCTTACTTATGGGTAAAATACCAAAAAAAAAAGTATACTCCCGACTCCCGCTGTGTCCTGCGGCGCCTCTCAGTCCTCCAATCCGGTTTTATTTACTGGCCAAAGTTCCGCCCTGTTTATGGGATGTCACAGGCGCTGTAGCCAATCACAGAGCCCAGCAATCGATCACTGAGCTCTGTTATTGGCTGCAGCGCCCGTGACCTCCTGGAAACAGACTGGGTCAGCCCGTAAAAGTGACGTGAGAGGGGAGATCCGGATCAGCGCCGTGGTACACATCGGGAGCGGCGAATATACGCTTATTTGTTATTTTAGTGCCTGGGAAAGTATTTTATCCATAAGCTGTAATTCGGGAAAACTCCTTTAAGAATTCCCTATTAGTTCCTATTGCAGCAAAAAAAATCGGATTGCCCTTCATGCTGACGCAGTTTTCACGTGAGTGCGATTTTTCAATTTTTATTATTCACAAAACGTGTCAAACATGGCGTTTGTAACACCGCCATTTTTTAGCTCTGTCCTATTTTTCAGCGTTTCGTGTTTTTAACGCACCCTGACATCCATCAGAATGATGGGATGCGTTAAAAAGCGCTGTCAAACGCTGTGACGTGTTCAACAACAGCGCTCAAAATCGTGGCAAAATGCTGCGGTTCCGAGCGTCGTTTACCTGAACGCGTGTGTGAGAGTGGCCCAAGAGTGCGACATTGGTCTGAGATTACTCGGACGGATATCCCACTCATCCTGTAAATACCGCCTGGGATGCTGAGATACGGGATGTTGTTTGTGAGGGTCATTCCAATGGGGGTGGGGGCTCCGGGCATTTTCTTCGCCGCAAGTAAAAAAAAACAACAGGTGCCCACCGACTCTCCAATGTGAGGACCCCACAAACCGCTCCGCATATCTCAACATCCTGTAAGTGTGACATATTGAAGTATTGGGGTCAATGTCAGTTAGGACTAAAAAATGGCGCAGCACCCCGCCTACGGAAGCTTTCGTATAACATATTTAAAGGGCAAGAGCCGCCATTTATAATATTGTATATAGTGTTATAACATATCAGCCAGCAGGCAGGAAACTGGGATGGAAAGTTGTTGATGCAAACACATTGTTGACCTGATTTTAGGGGTGACCCCAGGGAACAAGGCGCTGGTGGCGGCAGGTGTGAGCGGAGCCGGTGGGGGTCCTTACCTGGACGGTCCTGTATTTCCTCTTGTGTGGATGTATATATTACGGTGCGCTGTGGATGCGCCTGGGGAGCTCGGCTAATGACCTAATTTGCTGCGCCCGCCAGAGACAGCCTTACCTGTGGGAACGTTGCCTACGGTGTGTATATTTGTGGCTGCTGTGATGCTGTATATGGAATTACAGGAAAATGTGGGAGATGGAAGTATTCCGAGTGGCAGGAAGCGCTCACCGCGAAAAACACGTGCGGAAGGGGCTCTAATTTTACATTTTTATTTAAAGGGAAACTCCATTAAAAAAAAAAATAAATTATATATAATCCTGCTGTAATTATTCTTTTTGGAAGAATTGGATGAGTTTAGAGAGAGGTTATTTTTTTGTTCTTCTGCTAAGGAGAGGAACAGCGGTCTAGGGGACAGGGTTGGCGAAGTTAAAGTTCCCCAACTCAGAGGCCTCTGAAGGGCATTCTGCTGCGCCAAATGAGATGAAGTTCGGACGATGGCCACTTCAGGCGATGCACTCTTAATTTATCGAAAAATATTTTAGTAAAAAAGTCACCGATAGGTGGCGCTGTAGGGGACCAGGTCTACCGTGACAGACCCGCATCAGTTTCAGATCTGAAGCATTCATCAGCATGTTGTTACGATTAAAGCTGACTCACCACGTTCAGCCGTGGAAAACATGGTTTTGCGAATGGAGCGCGTTGCTGAAAACAAAGGGGGCTTATTGAACCTTTGTAATATAATTTGCATAGTTACAGCGCCACCTATTGGCGACTTTTTTTGCTAAAACTTTTTTCATAAATGGCGAGTGTCTGAAGTGGCTGTTGAACGGATTTCAGTTGGAGAAGTTTGATTTAGTTTACCTGTATGAATGCTATAATGGCGCCGTTGTGGGGGTGGGGGGGGGATGGGGGGCAGTAGGTTACCAATTATCTCGCAGCTGGAGCTTTTCCTTAAATACAGGCTGTTCTGTTCGTTTTCTGAATTGTAAAAGGCGATCGATAATTGAATTTATGGATTCTGATCCATGAAACGTTCTGAACATTTATCATTTCCTGCCCGTTGGGGGTCAGCGCCAAAGTTGATATTTGTCACTATACAAGGAATATACCAGAGAAAAGAATTCAAATCTGATCTAGACAGAATGCCACGAAAATCAGGCGTATTTACGCTTTGTGTCAGGGCTCGCTCACATGGGGCTCCTGCAGCGTTCTATACATTACAGCCCATACGCTCTGCCGGCAGGGACCACGTCTGGGCTGTGTATGGCACTGTGCATGCCCACGAATAGTGCGGACACGGACATGCGCAGTTTGATTGACTTTCATTGACTCCATTCACCGCCGCCGTGCAACGCATGCGTAATACGCAGTGAATACACAGTCGTGGACATGAGCCCAAAACGGCGTGGTAGCTGGACGCGGCCCGCGGGCCTTGAGTTTGACTCGTGACAACCAATCAGTTGCCTCCTTCTTTTTACTTGTAAAATGGGAGCTGCCATCTAATTGGTACTTGTGGAGATCAGCGTGACCTAATGCAGACAGAGGAGATTCCCACAGCAACCAGTCAGGTCGCTTGTCTCAAAATGTCTGGAAAAATGAAAGCGAGAATCTGGTTGCTATGGACGCTGTCCTTGCCTGGGAGGGTGTACCCCATAGCAACCAATCACAGTGCAGCTTTCATTTTACCACAGCCATTTGAGAGATGGAAGCTGCGCTGTGATTGGTTGCTTTATAACTCTCCCCCAGTCAGCCAAGGCTGGTGCTGCGGAGGAAGGTTATTTACCTCAGACAGTCACCCTGAGACCCTCATCACATCTAGAGGGCGTGTCCACAGCAATTCCTCATTGAGTTCAGTGGAGACTTTTCAAATCAGGGGCTGCGGGACCCCCTTCCTCCCAACAGGACCTGCAGCTATAAGTCCGTCATGGACTATACTGTGGGTTTGACCGGCCGCAGACAACATGTTTTCATAATACTCCACCGCCATTTTTGTAAATCCGGAGCGCCTCCTGTAGACGAGCCTGACTTCAGCCATCATGTATTACCGGTCCCATATTCTGGAACGTCTCATAGACTGACATGTCAGGCTGGGTTTATACGGGGCAGCATTGCCGCCGAATTTTCGTGTCGACCCTCTACACAGAAATTCCGCTGCAATTCCTAAGCAGCAAAGTGGGTGGGATTTGCAAAAATCTCTTTCACATGTTGCCGACAGTCCGCTGCGGACAAGCCGTGTGGAGAATGACACACGGCACGGAATGTCAAATCTGCAACGTCAATTTTTGCGCCATTTCTGCTGCAGAGTCTCTCTATAAGGACAGATTTTCACAGCGGAATACAAGCGGGAAAAACGCTTTAAAACCCACGCCAACGTGCATATACTGCTTCAGTCCCGCTGTGGACATTCGGTGAGATTTCCACAAGATTTCCGTCTCATGTGAACCCATGCTGCGGAAAAAAATCGACACAAAACCTGTGCGGAAATTAACACGCGGTCTGGAATTTAAATCCGTAGCAATGTCTGTTATACCGCCAACTACGCTACGGAAATCACCTCTTTAGGCCTCATGTCCACTAGAAAAGTACAATCCGCGCAGAATCTGCCGCGGATTTTCTTTAAATAGTATTTTTTTGCATGCAGATATCCGCACACATTGCTATCAATGTGATAGCAATGTTGCCGATCCGCGCGGAATCCGCGGCAGAATGGAGCATGCCACGTTTTTTCTCCCGCGCGTGAAAAACGCAATTCTTTTAAAATGACATCCGCGGGTGCAAAAATCAATTTACTGGACCACGGATGGCCAATGATTCCCTATGGGCAAAATCCGCGGCGGAATCCGCAATTCCATTTAGCTAGTTGACATGAGGCCTAAGGGGTTAAATTCGACACCAAAATCTGCGTTAAAAACCATGATAGGTTCTGATGCAGAATATCTGTTGCAGACATTTCACAGCACACCCTGCCCCGTATGAACATGCCCCAACTCCTCCCTCCGTGGTTCCATCACAAGATAAGCGGCGTCAGGGGTGTCTGCTTATCACAGCACGATAAACACACTGACTACATAAAGACAGCATACAGACTCACACTATTCTATGCTGCAACACACAATATTGAGTTTTTTGGCGCAGTCAAAAAACTCATCGCAAGCACTATTCTAATACATTTTATGGACAAGACTAGCCTATTGAAGTCAATGGAGAGAGAAAAAAACGGACAGCCCGCAGATGCTATCCGTATGCCAGCCATGTGCTGTCCGTTTTTTGCAGGGCGAATGATACCTTTTCCAATCATTTGTCCCGCATAGCGTCGGAATGGACTGATGTAAAGCCGATAGGCGAGTACCAGACCCGCTGATCGGCACAAACCGCTCCATGTGACATGGTGGATAACTATAACCTGGGCATCGTCATGAGATCTTTGTTGGAGATGTGACACATTTTCAGGCAATCTGCTAATAATCTCGTATCTGCTGGCCTAAGTAAAAAATCTATCACATCACCACAACGTACGATGCGCCATTTATTATCATGGTGTCTTATGTGGCATGCGGGGCTTTAAGCCTTGGCAGGCCCTGGATACCACCACTAACTCTGCACCCCCTACCCTGATGTAAGCGAGGTGTGTCTGGCAACCGCTTATCTCCATCCGAAAAAATAATATGGAAATGGCGGACTTAGGTTAGATCCCTGTAAAGCATAGATGTGTTATTTAACTGCTTCCTCCCCAGAACAGATAGTCATATGGTAAGCGGTTACAGTCCGGCACCACCCTAGTTTCCCCGCTCACACCGCGCTCTCAGCTGTTTAATGTGAGCAGCTGTCGGTTGTGCCATCCACTCTCAGCCAGCTTTCTCCCCCCAGAGAGAGAGAAGTGAGGAGGCTTTGATAAAAGAACTAGACGGCTTTTATTATTCCCTTGAGGCGAGCAAAGGAAATCTATACTGGAATCTTTCAGTAACACTAAGCGGACTTTTTTATCCTTGGCGGTTTTAATTGAGAGGGCCGAGTGCTTCAGCACAGATGGAAATATCTGGAAGGAGAAAAAACATTTGTGTGCGTGTCTATGTATGTATGTGTGTGTGTGTATATATATATTCATAATGTGTGTGCGTAATTATATATATATATATATATATGTATGTATGTGTGTATAAATATATATATATGTATGTGTGTGTATATATATATATATATATATATATATATATATATAGATAGATTCATCACTGAAGACAACCCAGTTCCCCTCCATAGCGTCCAGTATCGTCGTTCACGACACCCCTGCAAATGGAGGCGACGGTGGGTGTCAGAGGCCGTACATGTAATGTGGCTGTGAGACCAAATATCCTTCAGCCAAGCACCTGGAAATGGTTCCAACAGTCACAGGAGTGTAATGATGGCGTTCCCTGTCTCTGGATTGTGTACAATGAAACAGTTAGAGCTGCTGGTGCTTGTCGAACGATCAGATGCTCCTCTCTACTGGTGGTCTGTCAGGGGGTCCTGAGCCCTGTCACCTTGTGTGCCCTCACACATCCACTGGTCCAAACACCTCCTAACAGTCTGGTCAGATGCTCCTCTCTACTGGTGGTCTGTCAGGGGGTCCTGAGCCCTATCACCTAGTGTGCCCTGACACGTCCACTGGTCCAAACGCCTCCTAAAAGTCTGGTCAGATGTCCCTCTCTACTGGGGGTCTGTAGGGGGTGTCCTGAGCCCGGTCACCTTGTGTGCCCTCACACATCCACTGGTCCAAACACCTCCTAACAGTCTGGTCAGATGCTCCTCTCTACTGGTGGTCTGTCAGGGGGTCCTGAGCCCTATCACCTAGTGTGCCCTGACACGTCCACTGGTCCAAACGCCTCCTAAAAGTCTGGTCAGATGCCCCTCTCTACTGGGGGTCTGTAGGGGGCGTCCTGAGCCCGGTCACCTTGTGTGCCCTCCCCCATCCACTGGTCCCAACACCTCCTAACAGTCTGGTCAGTCACTCCTCTCTACTGGTGGTCTGTAGGGGGCGTCCTGAGCCCGGTCACCTTTTGTGCCCTCCCCCATCCACTGGTCCCAACACCCCCTAACAGTCTGGTAAGAACGGCCCGGTTGGGGGACAATTCAACGATGCGACAATCGAGCTTCTCACATCCCAATAATGCGCCCCTCTCAGACTCTGGTAACGGGGTGAAATCTCTTCTCTGCGTCGTAGAGGCGTCTAGTGGTCAACAAGCTCTACACAAGTGGAAGAAGAGGTCACCACACACAAGGAGCCTTCGAGAGCCTTTTATAGGCCAAGGGGGAACAGCTTTTAGGCCAAATGCGCACAAACGTATTTCTACCGTAGTTCCCGCGGTGTAAATCCGCGGCGAAATTCTGCAGCTATTAGGTTCTATTGAGCCTAATAGCTTTTCTGCCAGCCAATGCCCGCACTCTGAATTTTAGCTCGGATTCCGCAGCGGGAAATAAATCGCGGCATGTTCCATTTTCTGCGGATTTCCACCGCCGGAGGTCTCCATTAATATAGTATTAATGGGGACCGCGGAAAAACATGCGTTTTTCCGCGATCACCAGCTGACTCGTTTTGTTTAACACAGGGGTACTTCCGCAGCATAAATCCGTGGGCGTATCCTGCGATGGTCGTGGGCATGAGGTCTTAAGGTCTCAGCTGACAAGACCGTTCATCTAATCAGCACAACTCTCATCATTTGCATATTTCCCTGAGATGTAACTTCATGCTGAGTTTCAGCAAATTAACGACTCCTAGAAGCACGATTATATATATTTTTTTACAAAGAGTATATACATATATATGTATAAAAACACAGCGCTGTTAACCCCAGCAAGGCTGGCGCCCCACAGTTTGCAGTCACTCTAAAAACCTTCAAATTCTCAGACAGTGTAATTGTTTGGGGATTAGATCAGTGGAACAGGAGGCATTAGCAGGCAGCAGTCTGGGGAGGCCAAATGGGCCGGTCTGTAACCTCCTGAGAGGGTACGGCTGGGTCAGCAGTACAGTTGTTTGCGGTTTGCAGTCTGGAGCTTTGCACGTTGCAGAAATAAATGACATAAGTCTGTACAAAGGGAACGGGAAGGAGGTATAATATTAGAAACGGCTTTGGGTAGCGGCTGAAAACATATTTTTTAGATTGCATGTTCTTCTGCTGAGGGAATGTACAGCAGTGTCCAATTTCCTCTTAAAGGGCAATTATAGTTCCTATTAATATTAAAGTGACTCTCCCATACCGAAGACAAAATGTAAAGTTATTATCAGGATTGTCATTATCTGCTGCCCTTCGTTCGCACTGGCCTCCTGCGGTTTCTGTGCCCCTTTTATCTTTTTCTAAGATGGTGGCAACAGTCATTTGACTTCCTACTAATATATTGCATGCTGCTCTTTGGTTGACCAGAGCTGCTCACTTGAGAAGCCTAGGCCTATCAGGGAGCAGCTGTGATATCTTAGACTACTGATTCACTACCAATCAGATGGTAAGAGAAGTGCTGTAACCATTCTAGAAGACAGAAGAGGGGTCTATGAACAGATGGATCTGCAGGAGAACAGGGCAAATAGAGGACACTAGGTAATATTATTGTCCCTCAGAAATACTGCCTCGCTATGTACAATAATATAACCACTATAATACTGCCCCTATGTACAAAAATATAACTACTATAACACTGCCCCCTATGTACAAGAATATAACTACTATAATACTGCCCCTATGTACAAGAATATAACTACTATAATACTGTCCCCTATGTACAAGAATATAACTACTATAATACTGTCCCCTATGTACAAGAATATAACTACTATAATACTGTCCCCTATGTACAAGAATATAACTACTATAATACTGCCCCCTATGTACAAGAATATAACTGCTATAATACTGCCCTCTATGTACAAGAATATAATACCTATAATACTGCCCCCTGTGTACAAAATTATAACTACTATATTACTGCCCCCTTATGTACAATAATATAACTACTATAATACTGCCCCCTATGTACAAGAATATAACTACTATAATACTGTCCCCTATGTACAAGAATATAACTACTATAATACTGTCCCCTATGTACAAGAATATAACTACTATAATACTGCCCCCTATGTACAAGAATATAACTACTATAATACTGCCCCCTATGTACAAGAATATAACTACTATAATACTACCCCCTATGTCCAAGAATATAACTACTATAATACTGTCCCCTATGTCCAAGAATATAACTACTATAATACTGCCCCCTATGTACAAGGACATAACTACTATAATACTGCCCTCTATGTACAAGAATATAACTACTATAATACTGCCCCCTATGTACCAGAATATAACTACTATAATACTGCCCCCTATGTACAAGAATATAACTACTATAATACTGCCCCCTATGTACAAGAATATAACTACTATAATACTGTCCCTATGTACAAGAATATAACTACTATAATACTGTCCCCTATGTACAAGAATATAACTACTATAATACTGCTTCCTATGTACAAGAATATAACTACTATAATACTGCCCCCTATGTACAAGAATATAACTACTATAATACTGCCCCCTATGTACAAGAATATAACTACTATAATACTGTCCCTATGTACAAGAATATAACTACTATAATACTGCCCCCTATGTACAAGAATATAACTACTATAATACTGCCCCCTATGTACAAGAATATAACTACTATAATACTGCCCCCTATGTACAAGAATATAACTACTATAATACTGCCCCCTATGTACAAGAATATAACTACTATAATACTGTCCCTATGTACAAGAATATAACTACTATAATACTGCCCCCTATGTACAAGAATATAACTACTATAATACTGTCCCCTATGTACAAGAATATAATTACTATAATACTGCCTCTATGTACGAGAATATAACTACTATAATACTGCCCCCTATGTACAAGAATATAACTACTATAATACTGCCCTCTATGTACAAGAATATAACTACTATAATACTGCCCCCATGTACAAGAATATAACTACTATAATACTGCTCCCTATGTATAGGAATCTAACTACTATAATACTGCTCCCTATGTACAAGAATATAACTACTATAATACTGCTCCCTATGTACAAGAATATAACTACTATAATACTGCTCCCTATGTACAAGAATATAACTACTATAATACTGTCCCCTATGTACAAGAATATAACTACTATAATACTGCCCCCTATGTACAAGAATATAGCTACTATAATACTGACCTCTATGTACAAGAATATAACTACTATAATACTGCTCCCATGTACAAGAATATAACTACTATAATACTGACCCCCTATGTACAAGAATATAACTACCATAATACTGCCCCCTATGTACAAGAATATAACTACTATAATACTGCTCCCTATGTACAAGAATATAACTACTATAATACTGCCCCCCTATGTACAAGAATATAACTACTATAATACTGCCCCCTATGTACAAGAATATAACTACTATAATACTGCCCCCCTATGTACAAGAATATAACTACTATAATACTGCCCCCTATGTACAAGAATATAACTACTATAATACTGCCCCCTATGTACAAGAATATAACTACTATAATACTGCCCCCTATGTACAAGAATACTACTGTCATATTGCCCCCTATGTAAAATAATGTCTCACATTGATTATTTAGGGTTCCTGCACACTGGCTAGAGCGATATCGGGATGTGATTGATGCGCCAATATCGCTCTCGCAATCCTTCTGAAGCTCTGGATGCGAGGCGTTTCCAAAGGGGAAAAAGCCTTCCATCCCTGCTGGGCTGAAGGAATCTCCTGTTCTTCTCCCATTGCTTCCAATGGGGCTAGCGACAGAAGCGCCAGCCCCATTGAAATCAATGGGTGAGGGTTGCTGTCCTCTGCCACTGCTATGACAGCAGTGGCAGGGGACTCTCAGCGACAAGGATGATTTTCAGAGGGGGGGGGGGGGTGAAATGTAAATGAAGAGGGGAAAAAAAGAGAGCGCACATCACCTTACTAGCGCTTCAATCTCTGGCATGTCTTCTTGCAGATCCCTGCACTCTTCTTCAGCTGGACGCTGCATCACAAGCGTTAAAACATCGCAAATGTGCATCGAGCCATTTCTCGCAGCGGTGAGAAATTGCGCGATTCCCTCACCACTGTGAAGCCACCCCTAAGGTCCTGGTTATTTCTTTTCGCCTACATACAAACCCATCTATATAGCAGAAAAAATTGTATAATACATATTGTTTATGATATGTGGAATCGTTTGATAATCAAATATGGAATCTGGTCTTAGGCTGCCTGAACACGGGCAATCCCGCGGCGGATCTACGTCACTGGGGAGCAGGAGCCAGCTGATGGAGCCGATAGGCTCATCGCAGAGAATCGCGACAATTCGCAGCATGCTGGGATTTGCCGGCCGCGAGCGGAGAATCGCTATGATTCTACGCTTTCCATAGCAACGCTAAGGAAAGCATTCACCGCGGCCGGAATATTACCGTGGGGAACGCAGTGAAAATTTGCCTGTGGACTGGAGGTCTAAATCGGCTCTGTGTAGAAGTTGATTTCGAGGGGTTAAATTGCTTGCATGCTGGTGATAATCAGAGGCAGGCACAGGAGGGCTGCGGCTTACAATCATGTCCTCAGGAGTTCCTGGGCAGTGAAATCCATGGCTCTTGCCACAAAACCCATCTCTCAGGCGGATGTAACCGCACACCAAGAGATTCACCTGGATTAACCCGTGTCTGATTGGGGGGTGTTGCTGGAGGGGTTTGGGGGTCCTGTGTTTGCTCTGCCTTCCCCAGCAGATCTTGTAGTGACTCAGATGGTTATCATACAGCAGTGCAATCTTGGTATTGCGGCCGTGATGTGCATAGAGCAGAGAGCAAAATCCATTATTGGGCCCCTACTCGCTAGCCAAACGCTATCACTGGTCAGTGGGTCCATGGATTGTTGACCCCGCATCAACTTTCCCTGCCAGGAGATTGGGGGCCACTTCACCGTTTAGTTGTACCCCTTTACCGTGAAGGTGGAGGTACGGAAAAGGAGATGGGCTCAGTGGCCCTTTTCTTCTCCTAGGTCCCACCGCATGTACGGAGACTGGAATACGTATGCCTTTATCTTGTCAGTACATTCCGGATGTATTATGAAATGTGTTTTTGCTAGAAAATGGCGGTACATGCAGCTTTCATGCGTGTTTGTCGCAACACATTGTTTCAATAGGAAAAAATTAAAAATTGCATCATACTCCCATGTATATGTTAATTTCCTGTGAGTGCGATCTGATTTTTGACTCACCCGTAGTAAATAACGGGTGAGTTTTTCGTCGATCTCTGTTGCTCCTCATGTAAATTAGGCCTTTGGAAACAATGGGTTAATGCATCGTATGAGTTTTGTACGTCACGCAAACACACAGAACTCATGCGATTTTCTTGCCCGAGTAAATAAGCTCTCAGGGTGATCTACAAGGGGGAGTTTCCCGCGTTGTGAAATGCATAGAAATCACACGGGATTAGAAACAAATTACTTTCCGTGGTCTATGCACAGGAGCGATTTTTCTCTGGCAGTGATGATACGAGATAGATTGTGATACGCACTATTCGCCCCTATGGGAGCAAAGCAAAGACATCACACTCGCGTGTACCCTGTTTCCCTGAAAATAAGACCTACTCTGAAAATAAGCCCTAGCATGATTTTTTAGTAGTATCCAGGCAGCTATACATGTAAAAAAAATGTATTTTGGAGCAAAAATTAATATAAGACCCTGTCTTATTTTGGGGGAAACACTGTACATGCGAGTTTCATGTCAATGCAATGCATTTTTGTTACCATAGGGAATAATGGGAAATGTTCACACATGTGAAAACCACAAGTGCAGCAGTGTGATGCGGTTTTTAAAAAAAAACTAATGTCTGAGTTTCCCACACCGATAGCACACTTGCCGGCAAATCGGCCATATAAAACAGCCTAAGTTCTATGACTGGCTGACCAATTAACTCTTAGTGACTGCCAATATGCCTTTTTAAGGCGGTCACTAATGGGGTTTAAACTTGCACATATATCTTTTTTAAGTGGTGGCTTGGCTGACTGACAGCCAGGCTCCTGCTCTAACCGCCAGGAACAGAGAAACCTCAGATCTTGGTAGTTTACCCCTTACATGCCACAACCAATAGCAACTGCAGCATATATGCAGATAACAGTGGGAGGATGATCCTCCTGCCACCCATCGGCACCCCACAGGGTGATCACAAGATAGCACTGTTTCCTATGGCAGACGGAAGAAAAAAGATCCGGCCACGACGGAGGGCAGGTCCGCAGCATCCGGACAGGTGAGTAAATTCTTCTTTTTAGCCTCATGTCCCCAGGAAAGGAGAGACTCGCTGCGGGATTCTCCATGAAGAATCTGCGGCGGGCCTGATTTTCCCCGTGGACATGAGGCCCTAAAGTCAACGGAAGCCGTCCGATCCGCGCCACAGACGCAGCTGACACTGCTTCCATGCCGTGGATCCGCTGGAAAGCGGGAAACTAAAAAAAAAACCTGTCTGTTTCTATCTGGCTGCGTGATCTCACATCGCAGCCCCACTGTTCTTAATAAGGCTGGCGGCAGCAAATGGGGAGAAAAGCAAAGGGAGAAACTCTGCGATCCTCTGCCGTGGCTGCGTCAGCCGCGGCGGGAGATTCCCTTCATCCTCGGAGTGATAAGAGTCCGTTTTCACATGAAAATGCCCCACATCCCTTGGTATATCACAGGGTGGGGAGCGCGATACGGTGGCGGGATTCACCACCCAATATTCTGCTCGCCCGTGTGTAGCTAGTCATGTTAAGGTGGTTTCACATCTGCACTGGGGATCCTCCTTTGGAATGGGGAATCCTTGCAGATGAACGCTTCCGTTTCTGGACAGAACCGAACAGCAAAGGACGAACCCTATTGACTATAATGGGGTCCGCCTGTTTTCCACTATTCTGCCCGTCTTTGGGACTGAAGAAAACACGTTGCATGCAGCGCTTTTCGCAGCCAGATCTGTGATGGATTCTCCGCCCAGAGGTTCGGAAGCAGGCGTGAAACCACCCTCGCCATGCTATTAAAGAATACAACTCCTCTCACAAAAAGCAAGCGCCCATACGACTATGTCAACCAGTTATGGCTCTTGCAATGTGACGATGAATCTCACTCGATCCTTAAGGCACAAAATAGGCCGGTCGCTAAGGGTTTAAATGTATCACTATTTGTGGCCCCCTAAATGCCCCAGGGGCTAAGAACCCCACATAGCATTGGGTGTGAACATGTTGGAGATTCGTCTGCGAGGCGCGGGACATTTGTTTTCCTGCACACATACTGTCTGTCTGTAGGACCACTGAAGCGCGTTGCCGTCAGTCACTTTTAGATGACATTTGCAGAAGTGATTGATAACAGAAAGCAATAGTTCACACACTGCTGCACAAGAACTTCATTCTTTTGCAACTAGGAGATATTACATTATACGGTGAGATTCCTTTCATCTGGAACCTGATGATCCGGAAAGCCAGGTTAAATTGTTTTGCAAAAAATACTCCCACCTGTTCGTCTGGCATTTTTGCCCCATTTGCCCCTGTAGGGCCTATCGGTGCCAGGGTGTTTTCAGGCAAACGCTTTTTCTGGCCGATTTTTGGACCAAAGTAGAACACATGCATTGCAATATGTATATTTACATGGGCTTTTTTTAATGCACAGTCTAAATAGAAAAAAAATTGCAGTATTTCCATATTTTGTTAGGATTTTCGTAAGAACATCACCCATTGAAGTCTATGGATGCGTTTAAAAAAAAATTAGATTGCACTTGTGTGGCGTGAGAGCGATCGGTTTTAAACGCATATTCGCAAAGACCCATATGAATATACCTTAGGGGTACATTCGCTAGGTTTGAACTGGCATCACACAGATACTCAAATCTAAAGGAAGCCATTCTTGGTGATGGGTGCCCTTTAAATGTAATTGTAAACCGAGGGGTTAATCTTGGGCCTGAAGTTAATTTAGGCGTCTGGCCTGGGGTCTTATTAATATTGGGATCTGGTATACAGGCTGAATATATTCAGAGGTCTGCAATCTGGATATATTTAGGGTTTCTGCTCTGGCGTCTGATATTATTATAAGGGTCTGGTCTAAGGTCTAATAGTAATATAGGGGGTCTCTGCATATGAGGGGTCTGGTTTGGGGTATATTAGTATAATGATTGTGTCTTTAATATTATTAAAGAGGTCTAGTCTGAGATAGGAGTATATTTAGGGGGTTTGCTTTGGGGTCTGATATTTAGTATAAGGGTATGGTCTGAGCTCTAATATTAATATAGGGGTCTGAGTATATTTAGGGTGTTTGGCCTGAAATTAGTTTAATGATCTGGTCTGGGTGTGATATAAGATAAGGGGTCTAAGTACATTTAGGTGTCTGGTCTTAAGATTGATATCAGTATAGGGGTCTGAAAGTAATATAGCTGGTCTAAGTATATTTAAGGTGTCTGGTCTAGGCCCTGATATTAGTATAGGGGTCTAATTTGGTGTCTAATAATATAGGGTTTATGAGTGTATTTAGGGGGTCTGGTCTGGGGTATTAAATTAGAATAAGGGTCTGGTCTGGAGTCTAATACTAATATAAGGTGATCTAAATATATTTAGGGGGTGTGGTTTGGAGTCTCATTTTAGTATAGTGCTGTAGTTTGGGGTCTGATAGTAATACAGGAGGTCTAAGTATATTTGGGGAGACTAGTTTGGGGTCTGATATTAGTAAAGGGTCTGGCTATTGATATTAGTATAAGGGTTTAGTCTGGGGTCTGATAGTAATATAGGGGGTCTGAGTATATTTGGGGAGACTGATTGGCGTCTGATATTAGTATGAGGGCTCCTACCCACTAGCGATGTTTTCTTGCAATGCGAGAGTGAGTGAAAACGCATGACTATGAAAGCAATGATTTTCAGTGGTTTCATACTCACTCGCGATGTTTTTACTGAAGCCTTGCAGCGCTAAGAAAAATCTGCGCTATCGCCCGTTGTTTTCAATGGGGCCAGTGGCAACAGCGCCAGCCCCATTGAAAACATAGGGAGTACATCGCGCTTCACTGACACAGCTGTGACAGCTGTGGCAGGGGATTCCTCCATCCCTGCGGGGATGAAGGAATCCTCTGTCACAGCTGTGACAGAGGTTTGCAATGCTATCCCATTGCTTTCAATGGGGCTGGCGTTGTTGATTTTCGGAGAAAGGCTTAAAATATACAGCGCTCAGCCAATCAGAGGCAGCACTTTCTGGAGGCAGAGATTTTTTAATCCCCAGCCTCCAGAAGATGGCTGCCGATGCTGGAGAGAAGAGCCTGGACAGCTCTTTTAGGTGAGTAAAAGTTTTTTTTTATATATATATATATATATATATATATATATACTTTTTTTTTTTACAGCTAGGACTGATTTTCAGCTAAGGGCTTATGTTTCAAGCCCTTCCCTGAAAATCATCGCTGCGGTGGTTGTCTGCAACCCATTACTTTGAATGGGGCGGCAACAGCGCCGCCTCCATTGAAAGCAGGGGGGAAAGTATCACGGACCTCTGCCACAGCGGTGACAGCTGTGGCAGAGAATTCATTCATCCCCACGGGGATGGAGGAATCCCCTGCCATAGCTGTCACCGCTGTGTCAGGGGAGCGCCATGTACTTAATATTAGTATAGGGGTCCAGTCTTGTGTCTGATAGTAATATAGTTGTGGCCCAAGTATATTTAGATGGTCTGATCTGGGCTCTGATATGAGTCTAGTGTCTGATAGTAATCTAGATGTGGCCTGAGCATATTAGGCGTCTGGTCTGGGTTCTGATATTAGTATATGGGCTCTAGTCTGGGTTCTGATAGTAATATAGATGGGGCCTGAATATATTTAGGGGGTCTGGTGTCCAATAGTAGTATAGATGGGCATGAGTATATTTAGGGGGTCTGGTCTGGGCTCTGATATTAGTATAGGGGTCTAGTCTGGTGTCTAATAGTAATCTAGATGTGGCCTGAGTATATTAGGCGTCTGGTCTGAGTTCTGATATTAGTATATGGAGTCTAGTCTGGGGTCTGATAGTAATATAGATGGGCTCTGGGCTCTGATATTAGTATAGAGGTTTAGTGTGGGGTCTGATAGTAATATAGAGGGTCTGAGTATATTTAAGTGATCTGGTCTGGGCTCTGATATTAATATGAGGGTGTGATTATATTTAGCAACGCCTTTTTGTATAGGTTACATCCCGAAACTAGTCCCATTTTTGGCGCATCCACCGCTTGAGTGTCGACCTGTGAAGAGCTCTCTCTTTAATAGACTAAGGATTTTTTATATTAGGGTAAATACCCTTTAAGGTTATTTTTTTTTTTCTGAAGCCTTGTCACGGGTGCCAGGCCGCGTTCCACTACGTCGCCAGGCTGCAGAGCGTTTGAAGGGGACGTCGAGGAGCTTCTGAATCATTTGATAGAGTTCAGTGCATCTCAGCGGGGAGTTGATGGTATGAGCAGGACTCTCTGCTGCAGAGCTGAACGCTCGCCTCGTACAAAGCAGCTTTGTCTCGCTCGCCGCCTTCTCATCTGTGATCCTGGGCTGATAGCACCATGCCGGCGACAGATTTTTCTGCCTGTTCCGTTGCCAGGCAGATGCGCTGTAACCGTCCTTGGGGCTGATACCCGCAGCCCGGCATCCATGTGGAGGTCTCAGAACGGCGTCTGCAGCTGGTGCTTTTGTGGAGAGTAGGATGCAGGCGCGGCAGTGCCAGCTAATAGACTACTCCCAAGCCTGCCAACTTTATCGCTTGCAGCACGCGGTACACGGTGTCACCGCACTGCCGCCCTTCTTATCTTCAGCTGCCTGTAAAAAAAAAAAATCTGAAATATTTCAGCGCCATAAAAAAAACTATTAGTATCGTAAATCAGTATTACTGACTTAATTCCAATAATCTGGCGCCCATCAATTCAGAAATTCTAATTCAGCATTGAGGAAAAACGGGCCTAATACCGGATTAGCAGGAAGCGGTCTGAATGTAGAGGCAGCGTTTAGCAGCTGTGGGTCAAAATCTATTTAGCGCCATTTCAGTATCATATTAGCGGTGATTCGTTATTGGACATTGCGTTAAAGGATGACCGCGGGCCAGGGGTCAGTATTTAGACCATAATTCTGAATCCACGCTGGATTACTGGAATTTTACTATAAAACCTCTTGGACGTAGATATTGGTATCAGTACTACATCTAATATGGTCCTGGAAAACCTGTGACATAGTGGCGTTACCCATAGCAACCAATCAGATTACAGATCCCGTAGGCAAGTTGGAAAAACGAACCCGGAAAATCTGATTTGTTGCTATGGCAACTGCTCCACTTATTCTTTGCACTAGATTAGTACATTCCGCCTGGAAGTTTTGCCAATTTTTCTTTTCTTTTCCTTGGATGAAATAATTCAGCGCAATATTTATATCTGTTTGCCGAAATGTGTCATAGGCAGGAAAATCCCAGTAACCAATAGCAACGCAGCGAGGCTCCTTTTGTGTTGCGTCTGTATTGTACGTTTACCATATGAGTCAGGAAAGCTCCTAATTAGAGATGAGCGAATCTACTCATTTCGAGTAATTACTCGATCGAGCACCGCGATTTTCGAGTACTTCCATACTCGGGTGAAAAGATTCGGGGGGGGAGGCGTGGCGGAGCGGGGGGTTGCAGTGGGGAACAGGGGGGAGCCCTCTCTCTCCCTCTCCCCCCACTCCCCGCTGCAACCCCCCACTCACCCACGGCGCCCCCTGAATCTTTTCCCCCGAGTACGGAAGTACTCGAAAATCGTGGCGCTCAGGCGAAAAAGGGGCGTGGCCGAGTAGGTTCGCTCATCTCTACTCCTAATGCTTACAGGAAATGGATCCATAGACCCCCATTCGCCCAACAGAGGTCAACGTGGCTTCTCAACAGGTGATTTCTGGCAGGTTTGCTGTTTATTACCGCCTAAGCGTCTACTAAAAACAATATATAGTGCGGTATGTGTTTTCTACAATGGCAACCCAGAGGTTATGGATGCTTCATATTTAAACGTATACAGAGGCGTATACAGAATAAAAAGAGGCGCGCTGCACAGCAATATTTTTGCACTAAGTCATCCCACTAACCCTGCCCCTCTGTGCCCCCTCAAAATAATAATGCCCTTCTGTACTATAGTGCCACTCTGAGACCCTCAAAGAAATAATACTACTCTCTGGCCCCTCAAAGTAATTGTACCCCCTCTGTACCCCTACAAAACCATAGTGCTCCTTTAAGTAACAGTGCCCACCTGTACCCCCTCAAAGTAATAGTGCCTGTGTACTCCTGCAAAGTAACAATGTTCCCTTATGCCCCTTAGACTAATAGTGCCCCTCTGTAACCCAACGGAGTAATAGTGCCTCTCTGTTCCCCTCAAAGCAATAATTCCCTCCTGTGCTATAGTGCTACTCAGAGCCTCTCAAAGTAATAGTACCTCTCTCTGCTCGGCAAAGTAATAATGTTCCTGTGTACCCCTACAAAGTAACAGTGTCACTCTACACCCCTCAGACTAATAGTACCCCTCTGTAACCCTATGGAGTAATAGTGCCCTTCTATATCTCTCAAAGTAATAGTTCCCATTTTTCACCCCCCCACACCACCTCAAAGTAGTAGTGCCACTCTGTTCCCCCACAAAGTAATAATGCGTCTCCCCCCCCCCCCCTAAAGTAATAGTGCCATTGTGTGCCTGCTGCAGACCACAGCTACTCCTGCTCTCTGAATCTCCCGACTGGCAGAGGACAAACTTTCTTACGCACTCTGCTGTCGGACCCATCATGGCTCCATGCATATCATAGCCCAACTCCTCCCCGGTGTCTTGCACTCAATACGAGCGCCGGAGAGCAGGAGACGGGGGAGGAGTTGGGCTATGCTATATGCACAATGCCGCATAGCCCGACTGACAGCAGCATGCATTTTGCCTCCGCCCTTGCGTACACCCTAAGGCCTCATGTCCACAGGGGAAAATCAGGCCTGCCGCAGATTCTTCATGCAGAATCCCGCAGCGGGTCCCTCCTTTCCCGCAGACATGAGGCCTAAAAAGAAGAATAACTTACCTGTCCGGACGCTGCGGATCTTCCCTCTGTTGCGGCCGGATCTTCTTTTTGCGGCCTGGTGGATGTGCTCGGAGAGCAGGAATTCAGCTGCGGGTGTGCCGCGGATCCGGACAGCTTCCATAGGCTTCAATGGAAGCCGTCCCCGCGGGAGACCCGCACTAAAATGGAGCATGTTGCGGGTGTTTTCCCGCACACACAATCCACGCCTCAGGGGAAAATGACATCCGCAGGTATTTAACTACCTGCGGGTGTCCAATGCATCCCTATGGGGCGCGGATCACGCGTGGGGGTGGCCCGCTGCGGATCTGTCCCCGTGGACATGAGGCCTAACTGTATTTAGCTGTATCTGCATTCTGAGGATGTAGATACATACAGTTGAAATCAGGACACTGTACATTCCAGCCGAGATGGCAGGGGTGTGCCCAAAAATCAGGACAGTTGGGAGGCATGTTAAAGGAGCATATAAAGGGACATTGTAAGCGTGTTCAAAGTGACAAGACGTGATCCTTACATATTATTGACACCCCCAATACTCTCTACGAAAATCACTGTTCATCCTAGAACCCATTTTTTAAATAATAATCTAAGTAGATCCAAAATCTCTGTAGATTCACATCTTTATAGCGGTTGGAGCTCTTTTTTTGTGATACAGAACGCCAAATCCCCTGCACGTTATAGTAAATTATAAAGTTCTGTCTGCCTGAAGCCAACACTAGGGGGAGCTCAGGAGCTTACAGTATACACTTTATACATTGAATCCAGTAAATTTCTGAGCTCCCCCTAGTGGTAGTGGCTGGCAGACAGGATTTTATAGCTTATATCTGTGTCTAAGCAGGGGATTTGCAGCTCTATAGTAAACAAAATAAGTTCCAAAATTAATTCATTGTACAGAATTATGCACCTAAATTTAACATTGTGTTAAAAAGCAGAGAATCACTTTTTACTGAATCCCTGCTTCTTTACAGCGATCTATTTTAAGTCTTCCCCCGCATTCAATACAAACCTATGCATGCACATAAACAGTTAATCCTCTGCATCTGGTTTGAAATCAAAGCTGTGTGTATGTGCGAATTTCATATATAATATATATATATAATAAATAATATGCATACACATGCTCTGAAATCCGTATCCTGCAAGGTCAAAAAGTGGCTGGAATTGGAGTATTACTAAGCGCCTTGACAAACAGAATCCACCAGGTTGCTATGGGTTACTGCACGATTTTTTTCTCCACCTACTTCTTCTCCTCCTTTTATACAAACCAGGAATCATTTAAGTCTCCATTATAGAAAGCCAGAAATGTATTAGACGTAGAGGAGCCTGAAATAAATAGCCCTTATAGATTGCGGGAGAATAGAACGTGAGGTGAACTGAAATAACGAGATCAAAGGAAACCCCATCGGCCAGACATCTGGATTCATTTTTTGCTCTTTTCCGTATATTATAGGCTCCTCTTTGTCGCTGACTTTTATTTTACTGACTCGATGGGGGGAATTTATTGACTGTATTGCTCTAGTTTTTTCAGTGAAAAATTCACAAATTTGGTCACACGCCGTTTTTGCAACTTTTCTCTACTCTTGTCAGTTTCAAAAAGCGGCAAAAAGAGGATGCGGTTTGTCAGGAGGGGCGCAGTCAGCAAGTTTTAATACTAAAACCTGGTGCAAATGTAGTGCTTTCCATTTTAGAACAGCCCAAAATGTGCCACATTTATCGAGGCATGCGCCTTTTCATAAAATTGGCACATTTTATTCCAAAATTTAATTGATGTTTCAGATGTCAGTCTTAATCTCTCAGTGACCAGCCTAATTTGTGTCTTAACCCTTTGCAATTCAATTTGTATCCTGGTTTTCCTTGGAGGCTTACTCTTTTTTTCTGCCGTTATACAACGGCGCTATCTGCTGGCTAAAGCCAGTACTGCATGAGGTGACACATTGGATAGGCTCCGACAGCAGAGAGGCTGGCAATATACAGTAAGAGAACCCCGACAGATGTCTTCAAACATCGGAGCTGTACAGCCTTAAATCATAATGTCTTCAGAGGTCAGGCAGTGGATTGGAAAGAGTTAAGGACCAAGTGATTTTCATGGTATCATTACAAGAGCCATAACTCGGTGACATGGCCATATGGCGGCTTGTTTTTTGTGGGACGTGTTGTATGTTTTACTGACTCCACTCTGGGATCCATATAATGTGTGGTAGAACTTCTACTAAGTTTTTTGGGGAGAGATGTAATTTTTTATTTTTTTTGGAAGGTGAGGGGGGGGGGGGGTGATGCAAAAACTCTACCATTTTTTTGGTTTTGCTTTTACGGCGTTCACCACATCTGGATCAGCACAATCACTGTGATACTAAGTTTATATAGATTTTTTATGTTTCTAACTACTTAAGGACAATAAAAACACGCTTTTTAAAGAAAAACTATTGACTATTGTGCTGCATTCTAAGACCCATAGCGTTTTTATTTTTCCAGCAACTGGGCGATATGATGCCTTGTCTTTTTTTCAGGAAGAGCTGTAGTTTTTATTGGTACCATTTTGAGGTACATGTGACTTTTGGATGGCTTTTTATTACATTTATGAAAGGTGAGCAAAAGAAAATGAGCATCCTGGCATTACTTTTTTAAATTATTTTTACGGTGTTCACCAATTGTCTGGATCATTACAAACGCAGTAATACCGTAATAAAAGGGGTTTTGTGGGGAATTTGTTTTTTATTAACTGGATTTTTTTTTTTAATTAATTTTTATTGAACTTTTTTGACAATATTTTTTAAGCCCTCAAGGAGACCTGAAGATGCGATCGTTCAATCACTATGATAGTACACTGCATTACTTATGTAGTGCATTCTAGCAAACCTATGACAATAACCTATTAGACTCTGCCAGAGGTATGGTCTAATAGGCTGACGGATATGGCAGACATGAAAGCCTCTGACTGCCATGGGAAAGCACTGGTACCTTGCAATTGTATTGCGGAGTGCCGATGGGTGACAGGAGGAGCTCCTTACCCCTGTCACCTGCTTACATGCTTCATGTTGATATTGATCGTGGTATGTAAGGAGTTAAAATGGCAGTATCGAAGGTTTCTCAGCTCCTGACAGTTAGAGCAGGAGCCTCGCTGTCAAGAGTCAACCAAGGCACCACCTTAAAAAGGTGTATGGGCAGGTTTAAAGTCCATTAGTGAGGTCAGTAAAAAGGCTTTTTGGCTGTCACTAAGAGGTTATATGGGTTTTACCACCAAAGATATTTATTTATCCCCTATCCACAGGATAGGGCATAAAAGATAGCTGAGGGTCCAACCACTGGGACCCCCCGCAGTCCCAAGAACTGCTCCCCAGAATACCCCTATAAATAGAGCAATGGTGTGAATGCTCCACCGCCTCTGCATTCAGGTGTATTAGACAGGCAGAGGTCAATGTGCTCAGCAATCTCCACCCGTCCCCTAAAAGTGAATGGAGGGGTGATCGCTGATGTGCACCACTGCTCCATTCACACAGGCATTTGGAGGTGCAGTTCTCAGGATCGCTGGGGATCCTAGCTGTCGAACTTCCAATGATTAAAAATTTATTCCCTGTCCTATAGAAATTTAGGATAATTTAATAATTGCTCTCTTCAATGCGTCCACCATGTTGCACTCACCGGGGTCAGAAAGGTGAGGTATAAGGGTCTATTTGCTGAGGTCCTCACACTGCTTTGGTTGTCCTTGTGTTGCCTGTAACATCTAGAGATGAAGGTAGTCACTATTAATTTTCTAAAAAATAGCTCTGCTGCTGTGATTTGCCCCCGTATGTAACTTGAGAGATTCTGAGTTTTTGGGGTCTGCACGAGAACCAAAACCTTTGTCTTTTACCAGATGACAGCAGCCCTTTTGTTCTCATGGAGGCCCCACTGGTGAGTCACACACTAATCGCATATTATGGGGGGTTTCCCATAGGGGGGTCTCCTTAGAATAAGTCATCAATATTTGATCAGTGGGGTTCAGACCTTCAGGACCCCTGCTGATCAGCATAGATAAATGGCGCTGTGTCCTCTTCATTGTTTACGCTGGCAAAGCAACTCATCCTGTTCAGTCCATCCAAGTTACAAAGCACCTATCACCAGGTTCATGCTGTCTGGGCCATCTAGATTAATAGCTATCTCCCTGTTTGGGTATAGAGTTGTTGCCTTAGATAATGCAGGCGGGGAGAGGCCAGCACAGCGCTGCCCCCATGACTCAGAGCTCCATTTGGATAGCATCTTGATATAGCAAAATATATTTCATCGAAAATGCCACAAAGTTTCAGAATAAGACATATATGGGTGCAATTTACATACTTGTCCCATGTTCATGCTGCCTGTAGTTCAGCAGGTTTCAATTAAGGGGATGAACTGTGTTTTAAGGCACAGCTGTTCATACAGACCCTTCATTATACTGATTAGCAGGGGTCCAGGAGGTTATGCCCAGATTATCCCTAAACAGCCCTAAGTTATCACCATGGATGACCCTGTTCAAAACACTATCCCTGAGGACAGAAGGGCTTTAGACACGGACGGTAAACTAAAGAAGCAAATGTTCAAATGACCCAACGCAGACATAAACAAGGAAATAATAGACAAACCACAAACTTGAAAACACAGACTAGAAATCAAGGAGCAGGGCACACGGACTAACGGACTAGACAGGACTGCACTAGAGAACCAAGATGCAAGACGACACACTGACTGGACAGACTGAACTGGAACTTGGTACTCAACTGAATCCAGAAGAATCCTGGATTCACATGTCGTCACAGCTAGCAATCACACAGCACTGCGTAAACCAAAAGTATATACAGAGGCAAACCAGTCAGACCCTTCTCTTTGTAACGAGGCTAAGGTTGCCTGCACACAGGCGGATTTGCATTGGAGAATCTGGAGTGGGCGTCCGCCTCCAGATTACGCAGCAAATACTGCCCATAACATGTTATTAAAAATTGCGGAAATCAATTGCAATTTTCCACCCGCGGAGGACAAATCGCAGCATGTTTAATTTTTGCATGGATTCTTTGCGGACGACTCTTACTGAATTCAGTGGAAGCCGTCCGATCTTCGGCCCTTCCGCAATGACATTGTGGAAAGGTTGCGGATTCTGTATCGTCACTAGGCGATGATGCGAGAAAAGCAGAGGTTTTTAAAAATAAAAAATTCTGTACTGAGCATGTCTGATGGCTTGCCGGACCATCTGCAGTACAGAGAAGATAGAAGAAAAGCAGGTACGCGCAGATCCTGGCTGGACACAATGTCGGATTTCGATGCGGGATTCTGCATGCGGAATCTGACCCACCTGTGTGCAGCTGGCCTAAGAAGTGAGATCCGCTAATCGCCTCTATCGGGTGATTGCAACTGTCTCAACAACAACTTAGAAAGCAGTAGATGGCGATATAGCAGAATTCTCCTGCTAATCGCAACAAACAAATCTTCTGAGAGTCATTTGCATCTGGGCACAGTTCACACTAACCAGTTTTTTCTTGAAAAGAACATTTGTCAGTAACCAGGCTTTCCGTACCTTTATTTAATGGGCAAAGCCCCAGTGACACACACACACACACACACACTGCTAATCTCATGTCCTTAATTAAACATCTTTTGCAAATTAGGTTTTGGGGAAGAATTAACCCAGATGTTCACTTACTTTGTATCTCAGCACTGTGGATGTTAATAGAAGACATGAGTAGAAAGTAGAACTGTAGAATTAGTTACATTGTGTTTGTTTATAATTGTGACTAAGATACAATCAGACCACATTTCATTAGTAATTAATGCAGAAATCCAGGGAATTCCACAGGGTTCAATTATTTTTTTCTTGCAACTGTACAAACCGATTTCTGTCTCTTTAAGTGGAATTAGCCTTTGTGCCACACATCGGGGGCAAAGCAAAAAAAAAAAGCTCATAATGGAATTCTGCCCTCCTCTTCAATAAATCTACATTTGCGTTTACCCGACGCATTTCGTGGCTCGGTCATGACACACATACTGTTAATATGTGCCCACTTTGTCCTGCCCAGCAGCAGCTATGTGCGCGCTCAGTGTGCTGCTTGTGTTTCAGAGGATCTGTGTGGGGCACATAGCCCGCTAATCTCTTTTTAATTGGTGTGCTCCGAACGGCTGGGTAGAGAAATGACAAAACCCTTCGACAAGAAGGCTCATGCCTCTGCAACACATTCATCTTCTGTTCTGTAGCGCACGGGGAACAGGCACCTTCTGCAAAGGAACAGCTAATCCCTAGCTCAGCGCTAGCAGGGCGCACTGTGTGTGTCTGAGACTGAATCCGTAGGAAGTTCTGATATTTATTTTCAGGTCCTCAGAGGACCAGCGAAATGCGTTACTGCATTGATTCCTGTCTCTGCTGAGAGACCCTGCAGACATTTTTTTTTTGTATCTCCTTCTTCTTTGTCAACAGGAAAAGGAAATGGAGAAAATAGTTTTTACTATTGAGGGGGGGCTTCCATGTCTTCTGACACGTCTGCGGGGGTCCGTGAGCTGGTCCTCATCTGAAGACAAAGGGGCCAGATGATGGTCGCTGATTTCTGTCACTCCGCTAGGAGCTGTGGAAGCTCCATTGATTTCAGTGGAGCTGTGTCAGGACAATTGAAATCAATGACGCCTCTTGAGCTAAATGAAGGAGATTGTGAAATACCTGAATATCCAATGTGTATTACTGAGTTCCACAGCTCCATTGTTCTAGAAGTAAATGGGGGGAGGTGCCTCCTGACCCCTTCTGCCATATTTTTTGAGATATCATAATGATAGTTAGCTCTAGTCTTCTTCTATCTTTGCAAAAAATTGTTGCAATTCCAATGTGCTAATGCAAAGGCGTGGTAAAATATAATAATGGATGGGTGAATATCTATCTATCTAATATCTCATATCTGTCTATCTTTTATCCATCTATGTATCTAATATCTTAATCTCTATATTTCTTTCTGATATCCAGCTATCTAATATCTCATATTCATCCATCTATCTATTATCTCATATCCATCCATCTTTCTAATATCTCTCCATTATCTATCTATCTATCTATCTATCTATCTATCTATCTATCATCTCATATCTATCTAATATCCATCTATGCATCTAATATCTTAATTTCTATATACATATCTGATATCCATCTATCTAATATCTCATATCCATCTATCTATTACCTCATATCCATCCATCTTTCTCATATCTATCTATCTATTCAATATCTCATATCTATCTACCTATCTAATATCATCTTGTATCTATGTATCTAATATCTCATATCCATCCATGTATCTAGTATCTCATATCTATCCATCTATGTTTCTAGCTCATATCTCTCTTTCTCCCTCTCTCTCTCATATGTATCATCCTATATCTATCTGTGTATGTACCTAGTCTATCTGTCATCTTCATGTGTGGATAGATAGGTGTGACATGGAGATATAAGTAGATAGATAAATATGAGATGGATAGATAGATGAAGGGTATTTCCTGTTACCATTGCTCTTCCCAGTATGAATATATCTCGCAGTGCGGATGCTGTATATAGCTGCATGTAAAATAAAGCATGTTTTATATTTAGCACACATGCTCATTTTTCCCCCATTTCTGACATATTCCCGCTGGGACAGGAAGCATATACAGCAAACTGCAGCAGACACTGAAACGCTGCCACTCGCCAGATCATCTCCCGGAGACCGCTGGGGAGCCGCTTATGCGTCATCTGTCAGTAAATCCCATAAATATATAGCTAATATATCACATTAATTGAGTCTTCTCCGGCACTTGAGTTTGTCAGAGCAGGAATGGAGAGCAGAAATGCCCTAAATATTTGATAAAGGAGTAACACGTCTTATTTACAGGCCCTTTCATATGTCCCTCCAGTCCCTTTAGGGGACAAATCAGGAGAAGGCTTTTGTTAACCCCTTGAGAGAATGGGTTTTGTGCAAGTCATTCTAGTGGTAAAGTTGGCAGTCTCCCTGCAGGTGGTGGGTGACAGGGTATTAACCATACAATAGACATAGCAATGTACTTGTTATGGGGCTGTCCTGTTCACCAAGGAGGGGCTGCTAGTATGGTGCCTAGATGGGTTGTCACATAGCTTTACATGCATCCTGCAGGCCATTGGACATTAAATTTGACATTAATCGGTTTTATTGTTTCGCCTTTCTAAATGTCAGTCTTTACTATAGCTCTAGCATTATATTCACGAACAAGAAAGCTTAGGCTGAGTGAAGAAATAAGCCCCACCCACTTAAAGAAAAACTGCAGTGCATAGAGCAAGAGGACATAGCTGCCCTGTTTTATTTTTCCTCCAATGGCAGAAAAAAGGATGAAATGTTTCTCCTCTAACATCAATCCA
This sequence comes from Eleutherodactylus coqui, assembly GCF_035609145.1. NCBI lineage: Eukaryota > Metazoa > Chordata > Amphibia > Anura > Eleutherodactylidae > Eleutherodactylus > Eleutherodactylus coqui. Next base: position 149,006,758 of record NC_089844.1, on the reverse strand, counting down.
AAGTCACTAACAATGTGCTTGTTAAAATACGGTGGCAGACAATTTGCAGAAAAATGGAGCCTGGCCCGTGGCGGAACCCGGCCCACGATGGAGCCTGGCCCGTGGCGGAACCCGGCCCACGATGGAGCCTGGCCCGTGGCGGAACCCGGCCCACGATGGAGCCTGGCCCGTGGCGGAACCCGGCCCACGATGGAGCCTGGCCCGTGGCGGAACCCGGCCCACGATGGAGCCTGGCCCGTGGCGGAACCCGGCCCACGATGGAGCCTGGCCTGTGGCGAAACTCAGCTTGTGGCAGAATAAGGCCCACAATGGAACCTGGCCTGGGACGGAACCTGGCTTGTGGCGGAACACGGCCTACAATAAAACCTGGCCTGAGGCAGAATACGGCCTACAATGGAACTTGGTTGGTGGCAGAACCCGGCCTGCAGCACAACACATCCTAGAAACCGAACACATTATATTTTACTGACTGTATGGCATTGGAAAGTTAGAGAGTTAGTGGCGAGTCAAAACACACAATTTGGCAGGAGCATTCTTTAGGTTCTAAATAGGAAAAGTAAAGGGGTCACAACTCGAAAATTTAATGCTAAGTGCAAAAGTATTAGCACCCCTGTGTAATGTACCTAATCTAATTCTCTAATTTCCCGTTGTCATGCCAACATGAAATTTGGCACAACCATTCTTTAGGTCACAACGCGATTATTCAATGGTAAGTGCCAAAGTAAGTGCAACCCTATGTAATGTAACTTCTTGGTGTTGTACAAGCGTGAAATTTGGCACAACCATTCTTTAGGTTCTAAATGAGGAGAGTGGGAGGGGTGACACATTCGGCAGTGGGACATCAGTACATGCAGCCTGAGGAGAATCTAACGCTCCTCTATGTGTATACATATTTTATTCCTCGGTTACTCTAAAGTAACCTTGACTTCATAAAATTTTCAGTGCAAACAACACGTAAACATCTATATCAAATTAACTTGCTGGGTATATCAGCTAGTCCTTTATATAACTGAATGCTGCCTGTAACCGAACGCAGCCTATATAGTAACGTAAAACCGCCTGTAACGGAGCACAGCCTATATTAGTGACCCTATACTCCGGTCCATTAACAGTATTCTTTTTTGATCGCCTGTGTAAATGATTTTGGTGCAGTAATTTTCTGCGTCCACCGTGTTTTTGCCATTACTCTTTTTTTTTGGAGAACTCTGATTCAATAAAGCTTTAGAAACCGATAAAAAAAAACAAGGAATAATTGACGAGGTGTTGGAGGCTGAGCGCCGGCGCTGTCTTTCCTCTCATCCATTCACCGGGCTGATTCCTTTTTTTCCCTCTCTCAGTAGCAAATGCATCAGCCTCACTTCCTTCCTAATGAGCTTGCAAGTGGCCCTATGGGAAATGTACCTTTCTGTAGGCTGGGATCCCCCTCCCCTCTCCTCCAGTTAAGGAGGTCTCCTAGCACGCCGCCGTGCAGCGGGGATGTGTGCTTTACATAGACTGCGCAATACGGGTTTATGTGCTGCTTCCAGAAGAGAGAGCGCTCGAGACCGGCTGAGATGGTCCTTTGTTGTAGAGAGACAGATGATGCGAGACATTCACACGTTTATCGGACTGATATATGGCCGGCTAGTTTGTGGGCTCGCTGTGAGAGTGACGCACATATTGTTCCGTACACTGTAAACACAGCCTGCAGCTGTCTATAATGGCGCACACCGCTGTAGTCTGCTGCAGCTTTATATTGACCTAGAGTCGCGACAAATGAGAAGGTATTACACGTTTCTGCGTAGCAAGAGAATAGAAGGGAAAAATTTACACCGCGCAGTCAAATGGTTTTTTTTAATCGCTAAATTCACCGTTTTTTTGCTCCGATTTTACAGTATTTGTGGCTAAAACACCTGATTTGACCGTGCATGAGGGTGAATAGATATGGCCAAACCCGTGGTGGCCACTGACTGCAAGATTTCGACAGTGAATCATGTTGCCATTTGTTCAGCCATGCAGCCTAGATCTAAGGGTGCCTTTACACGAGCGCTAGAGCCCGCTGTTAACACACACAATACACAGTGAATAGAATGCACTGAATTCAATGGGTTCGTTCACATGAGTGTATTTTGCACGCGCATTTCGTTGGCGCAAAAAAAAAACTGCAGCATGTTCTATTTTTATGCATATTGTGCATGAAAATAGTCGATATTAAATAGAGATGAGCGAACGTACTCGTCCGAGCTTGATACTCGTTCGAGTATTAGCGTGTTCGAGATGCTCGTTACTTGAGACGAGTACCACGCTATGTTCGAGTTACTTTCACTTTCATCTCTGAGACGTTAGCGCGCTTTTCTGGCCAATAGAAAGACAGGGAAGGCATTACAACTTCCCCCTGCGACGTTCAAGCCCTATTCCACCCCCCTGCAGTGAGTGGCTGGGGCGATCAGGTGTCACCCGAGTATAAAAATCGGCCCCTCCCGCGGCTCGCCACAGATGCATTCTGACATAGTTCAGGGAAAGTGCTGTCTTGCTGGAGTTGCTATAGGGAGAGAGTTAGGAGTGATTTTAGGCTTCAAGAACCCCAATGGTCCTTCTTAGGGCCCCATCTAACCGTGTGCAGTACTGTGGAGGCTGCTTTTTGCAGTGTTGCACGTTTTTTTTTTTTGTATATCGGCCGTGCAGAGCATTGCGCCCTGCAGTAATTTTACATTGTCCAGGGCCAGTAGTGGTGAGGCAGGGACAGAAGACATATTTAGTGTATATAGGCAGTGGGCCTTTCCAAAAACATTTGGGAAAAAAAATCTATTTGGGCTGCCTGTGACCGTCCTCAGTGTACTGGGTCTCTGCTGGGGGTAGTTGTCCTAATTCATACGCAGCCAGCTAAGTGTTAGAGCCAGGAAAGAATTTTGCGCAAGCCTGCTGTAACACTTAGCTGGCTACGTATGAATTAGGACAACTACCCCCAGCAGAGACCCAGTACACTGAGGACGGTCACAGGCAGCCCAAATAGATTTTTTTTCCCAAATGTTTTTGGAAAGGCCCACTGCCTATATACACTAAATATGTCTTCTGTCCCTGCCTCACCACTACTGGCCCTGCACTATGTAAAATTACTGCAGACTGTTTCACTGTGGACAGGAATACAGCGGTGATGTAACAGGCAGCACAGAGCCAGGAAAGAATTTTGCGCAAGCCTGCTGTGTGTTGCCTGTTACATCACCTCTGTATTCCTGTCCACAGTGAAACAGTCTGCAGTAATTTTACATAGTGCAGGGCCAGTAGTGGTGAGGCAGGGACAGAAGACATATTTAGTGTATATAGGCAGTGGGCCTTTCCAAAAACATTTGGGAAAAAAAATCTATTTGGGCTGCCTGTGACCGTCCTCAGTGTACTGGGTCTCTGCTGGGGGTAGTTGTCCTAATTCATACGCAGCCAGCTAAGTGTTACAGCAGGCTTGCGCAAAATTCTTTCCTGGCTCTGCTGTGCGTTCCGTAAGCGAAGTCAGCCTCCAACCACAGGCCAATAAGCGGCACATTTAATTACAGCGTTCTGTTTCTGCACTACTGGTAATACAGCATGCTGAGGGGTAGGGGTAGGCCTAGAGGACGCGGACGAGGACGCGGAGGCCCAAGTCAGGGTGTGGGCACAGGCCGAGCCAGTGTGGTGGCCAGGGGTAGAGGCAGGGCCAGACCGAATAATCCACCAACTGTTTCTCAAAGCGCCCCCTCGCGCCATGCCACCCTGCAGAGGCCAAGGTGCTCTAAGGTGTGGCAGTTTTTCACAGAGACGCCTGACGACCGACGAACAGTTGTGTGCAACCTTTGTCGCGCCAAGATCAGCTGGGGAGCCACCACCACCAGCATGCGCAGGCATATGATGGCCAAACACCCCACAAGGTGGGACAAAAGCCGTTCACCGCCTCCGGTTTGCACCACTGCCTCTCCCCCTGTGCCCCAACCTGCCACTGAGATCCAACACCCCTCTGAGGACACAGGCACTACCGTCTCCTGGCCTGCACCCACACCCTCACCTCCGCTGTCCTCGGCCCCATCCAGCAATGTCTCTCAGCGCAGCGTCCAGACGTCGCTAGCGCAACTGTTTGAGCGCAAGTACGCCGCCACGCACCCGCACGCTCAAGCGTTAAACGTGCACGTAGCCAAATTGATCAGCCTGGAGATGCTGCCGTATAGGCTTGTGGAAACGGAGGCATTCAAAAGCATGATGGCGGCGGCGGCCCCGCGCTACTCTGTTCCCAGTCGCTACTACTGTTCCCGATGTGCCGTCCCAGCCCTGCACGACCACGTCTCCCGCAACATTGTACGCGCCCTCACCAACGCGGTTACTGCCAAGGTCCACTTCACAACGGACACGTGGACAAGCATAGGCGGGCAGGGCCACTATATCTCCCTGACGGCACATTGGGTGAATTTAGTGGAGGCTGGGACAGAGTCAGAGCCTTGGACCGCTCATGTCCTACCCACCCCCAGAATTGCGGGCCCCAGCTCGGTGCTGGTATCTGCGGCGGTGTATGCTTCCTCCACTAAACCACCCTCCTCCTCCTCCTCCAACGCAACCTCTGTCTCGCAATCAAGATGTGTCAGCAGCAGCAGCACGTCGCCAGCAGTCGGTGTCGCGCGGCGTGGCAGCACAGCGGTGGGCAAGTGTCAGCAGGCCGTGCTGAAACTACTCAGCTTAGGAGAGAAGAGGCACACGACCCACGAACTGCTGCAGGGTCTGACAGAGCAGACCGACTGCTGGCTTTCGCCGCTGAGCCTCCAACCGGGCATGGTCGTGTGTGACAACGGCCGTAACCTGGTGGCGGCTCTGCAGCTCGGCAGCCTCACGCACATGCCATGCCTGGCCCATGTCTTTAATTTGGTGGTTCAGCGCTTTCTGAAAAGCTACCCATGCTTGTCAGACCTGCTCGGAAAGGTGCGCCGGGTCAGCGCACATTTCCACAAGTCCAAGACGGACGCTGCCACCCTGCGGACCCTGCAACATCGGTTTAATCTGCCAGTGCACCGACTGCTGTGCGACGTGCCCACACGGTGGAACTCTACGCTCCACATGTTGGCCAGACTCTATGAGCAGCGTAGAGCTATAGTGGAATACCAACTCCAACATGGGCGGCGTAGTGGGAGTCAGCCTCCTCAATTCTTTACAGAAGAGTGGGCCTGGTTGGCAGCCATCTGCCAGGTCCTTGGAAACTTTGAGGAGTCTACCCAGATGGTGAGCGGGGATGCTGCAATCATTAGCGTCACCATTCCTCTGCTATGCCTCTTGAGAACTTCCCTGCAAAGCATAAAGGCAGGCGTTTTGCACTCAGAAACGGAGGCGGGGGAAGACAGTATGTCGCTGGATAGTCAGAGCACCCTCATGTCTATATCTCAATGCGTTGAGGAGGAGGGGGAGGAGCATGAGGAGGAGGGGGAAGAGGCAGCTTGGCCCACTGCTGAGGGTACCCATGCTGCTTGCCTGTCATCCTTTCAGCGTGTATGGCCTGAGGAGGAAGAGGATCCTGAAAGTGATCTTCCTAGTGAGGACAGCCATGTGTTGCGTACAGGTACCCTGGCACACATGGCTGACTTCATGTTAGGATGCCTTTCTCGAGACCCTCGCGTTACACGCATTCTGGCCACTACGGATTACTGGGTGTACACACTGCTCGACCCACGGTATAAGGAGAACCTTTCCACTCTCATACCCGAAGAGGAAAGGGGTTCCAGAGTGATGCTATACCACAGGACCCTGGCAGACAAACTGATGGTAACATTCCCATCCGACAGCGCTAGTGGCAGAAGGTGCAGTTCCGAGGGCCAGGTAGCAGGGGAGGCGCAGAGATCAGGCAGCATGTACGGCGCAGGCAAGGGAACATTCTCCAAGGCCTTTGACAGCTTTATGGCTCCCCAGCAAGACTGTGTCACCGCTCCCCAGTCAAGGCTGAGTTGGCGGGAGCACTGTAAAAGGATGGTGAGGGAGTACGTAGCCGATCGCACGACCGTCCTCCGTGACGCCTCTGCCCCCTACAACTACTGGGTGTCGAAGCTGGACACGTGGCCTGAACTCGCGCTGTATGCCCTGGAGGTGCTTGCTTGTCCTGCGGCTAGCGTCTTGTCAGAGAGGGTGTTTAGTGCGGCTGGGGGAATCATCACGGATAAGCGTACCCGCCTGTCAACCGACAGTGCCGACAGGCTTACACTCATCAAGATGAACAAAGCCTGGATTTCCCCAGACTTCTCTTCTCCACCAGCGGACAGCAGCGATACCTAAGCAATACGTAGGCTGCACCCGCGGATGGAAGCATCGTTCTCTATCACCATCAAAAACGTGGACCTTTTAGCTTCATCAATCTGTGTATAATATTCCTCCTCCTCCTCCTCCTCCTCCTCCTCCTCCTGAAACCTCACGTAATCACGCCGAACGGGCAATTTTTCTTAGGCCCACAAGGCTCAGTCATATAATTTTTGTAAACAATGTTTATACGTTTCAATGCTCATTAAAGCGTTGAAACTTGCACCTGAACCAATTTTTATTTAAACTGTGCTGCCTCCAGGCCTAGTTACCAATTAAGCCACATAAACCAAAGCGATTAATGGGTTTCACCTGCCCTCTTGGTTGGGCATGGGCAATTTTTCTGAGGTACATTAGTACTGTTGGTACACCAATTTTTTTGGGCCCTCGCCTACAGTGTAATCCAATTAATTTTTTGCCCACCTGCATTAAAGCTGACGTTACATCAGCTGTGCTGGGCACTGCAATGGGATATATTTATGTACCGCCAGTGGCTTCCTGGGACCCACCCATGCTGTCGGTCCACATGGACTTCCCATTAGGGAGATGTACGTGCCTGTGTATACTTATAAAAAACTCGAGCCTGACTGGGGCATGCAGTTTGGGCCGAAGCCCACCTGCATTTAATCTGACGTTAGCTCTGCTGTCCAGGGCACTGCAATGGGATACATTTATGTACAGCGGGTGGGTTCCAGGGAGCCACCCATGCTGTGGGTGCACACGGAATTACCATTGCGGAGTTGTGCCTGCCTGTGACTATTTATAAAAAAACGCAGTCTGACTGGGGCATGCAGACACCTTGACAGAATGAATAGTGTGTGGCACATAGGTTCCCCATTGCTATGCCCACGTGTGCAGCTCCTGATGGCGGTGGCACAGGATTATATTTCTCATTGCTTCTGTACAGCATTGTGGGCTATCGCCCCGCCCCTTTTAAAGAGGGTCGCTGCCTAGCCGTGCCAACCCTCTGCAGTGTGTGCCTGCGGTTCCTCCTCATGGCAGACGCACTTATAAATAGACATGAGTGTGGCGTAGCATGAGGGCAGCTGAAGGCTGCGCAGGGACACTTTGGTGTATGCTGTGGACACTGGGTCGTGCGGGGGGGGGGGGGGTTGGGCAGCATGTAACCCAGGAGAAGTGGCAGCGGAGTGTGATGCAGGCAGTGATTGTGCTTTGTTGGAGGTAGTGTGGTGCTTAGCTAAGGTATGCATTTCTAATGAGGGCTTTTCAGAAGTAAAAATTGTTGGGGGGGGGGGGGCCACTCTTGCCGCTATTGTGGCTTAATAGTGGGACCCGTGAACTTGAGATGCAGCCCAACATGTAGCCCCTCGCCTGCTCTATCCGTTGCTGTGTCGTTCCCATCACTTTCTTGAATTGCCCCGATTTTCACAAATGGAAACCTTAGCGAGCATCGGCGATATACAAAAATACTCGGGTCGCCCATTGACTTCAATGGGGTTCGTTACTCGAAACGAACCCTCGAGCATCGCGATAATTTCGTCTCGAGTAACGAGCACCCGAGCATTTTGGTGCTCGCTCATCTCTAATATTAAACTAATTAAACTTATTTGCCCATTATAATCAATGGAATTGTGCCTGCGTGCTTTTTTGTGCGCACCAATACGCTCAAGATGTGTATGCAGAAAAATAGTAAAACACGCCCATCACACAAATATACAGCGCATATGTGTCACAATGTAGTAACCGCATGGGACTGAAACTCCGCCCACCTGTGGTGGCCAGTAGCCAAAATCCTTTGCCAACGGAGGGCATTATTATTGGTAAATTCTGCAGATATTGGCCACTGAAGGTCGGGGGATTTCCTGCTGTTGATGAGTTAGGGCTTATTCACACGGAATATTTTAATGTCCGAGTTGAAAACTGAGCGACTCAGTGCGGCCGATATTCCCAGTTGCAACTCCCATGGAACAGCATACAGATACCCCATCCGTGTGCGGTCCAATGTGCGGGAAACGGGACATCGCACGTCCTACTCTCGTCTGTGAATCGGACCAGTAGAGGACAGGTTGGGGTTTTTCTTTTACATGGATCATTGATCTGGGAGTTTTAATTATTTGTTCGGCCACCTTTTGTTTTTCACGTGTGTGAAGATGACACTTACATCATTTTTTTTGTATTAATGTGCAAGGGCCCATGAGCGTATTTTGCATCCAAATGCTGTCATGTGTTTCACGGACAACAAACGGATCTGCTATGGCCAATCAGGCTCTTCAGATATGCATCCATGTGAGAAAGCACAGCATAGCCTACTGTGGTTCATATCACAGACCGGAACTAGATATGCAATGTCCTCTTCCCATTGGTAGTCGGCTGTACACATATCATAGAATGGTACCTCCAGGGTCATCGGGTCCAACCCCCTGCTCATATCACGCGTGCAATGCACGGCTGCGTAATACTCGGTGAATGGAGTCAATGAAAGTAAAAGGACTTTCATTGATCCATGCACATTAGTGGGTAAGCACTGCGGGTAGATATGTACGTACGAGAAATAGATCGCAGCATGCTCTATGTCTCGGGGTATCACGCAGCGAGAGCCCTATACTTTTGTATGGGCAGCATATGCAAACGCTGTCCATACACAATACACACTGTGTATTGTGCAGTAAACCCGCTGCCCATATCCAGTTTCTGCCGGAAGAGCCGAGCCGGCATCACAAACACCGGTAAAACGCGGGGAGACCCACAGCGATTCACCCTACACCCGTGGACATGAGCCCCATGGCTGAAAAAAGACCTCCGTCCATCCAGTTCAGCCTACTACCCTCCAATGTTAATCTTGAGAGGAAGATGAGCCTTCGAATACTGCCCCCTGTGGTACCCCACTACTAATAATGACCGCTCTAATGCTTCACCTTGTGGTACCTTACTAGTAACCTCTCCAATGCTGCCCCCTATGGTACCCCACTAGTAACGGTGACCCCGGTGATCCCTCCAATACTGCCCCCTGTGGTATGGCAATAGTAACAATGGCCCCTCTAATGCTGCACCTTGTAGTACCTAATTAGTAACCTCTCCAATACTACCCCCTATGGTAACAGTGACCCTGGTGATCCCTCCAATACTTCCCCCTGTGGTACGCTACTAGTAACAATGACCTTTCTAATGCTACACCTTGTGGTAGCCCACTGGTAACCTCTCCAGTACTACCCCCTATGGTACCCCACTAGTAACAGTGACCCTGGTGATGCCTCCAATACTGCCCCCTGTGGTACCCTACTAGTAACAGTGACCCTTCTAATGCTACACCTTGTGGTACCCCACTAGTAACCTCTCCAATACTGCCCCCTGTGGTACCCCAATAGTAACAATGAACCCTCTAATGCTGCACCTTGAAGTACCTCACTAGTAACGAGATGAGCGAGCATACTCATTAAGGACAAATACTCAGGCAAGTATTGTCCTTTTCGAGTATCTGCCTGCTCGTCTGCAAAGATTCGGGTGCAGGTGGGGGTGAGCAGTGAGTTGTGGGAGTGAGCAGGGAGGAGCGGGGTGGGGAACAGGGGGGAAGGAGAGAGAGATCTTTTCTCCGGTCTCCCCGGCCGCCCCCTGCCAGCACCCGAATCTTTGCGGACGAGCAGGCAGATATTAGAAAAGGACGATACTCGCTCGAGTATTTGTCTTTAACGAGTATTCTCGCTCATCTCTACTAGTAACTTCTCCAGTACTACCCCCTATCACTAGTAACAGTGATCCCGGTAATCCCTCCAATACTGCCCCCTGTGGTACCCCACTAGTAACAGTGACTTCTCTAATGCTGCACCTTGTGGTACCGCACTAGTAACCTCTCCCAATACTGCCCCTTATGGTTTTCCACGAGTAATCCTTCAAATACTGCCCCCTGTGGTACCCCACTTGTAATGGTGACCCCTCCAATACTGCCCCTGTGGTACCCCACTTGTAACAGTGACCCAATCACAGTATGGCCCATTTATAACCCCCCTCTGCTTTCCATCACTGACCTGTTACTTACCTACTTACACACATTCTCACCCAGACCAAACATTCTCATCTTATATACCAAGCTTCTATACGGCTCAGTGTCCAACTCTTTGGAAAAGTCCAGATACACAAGATTCAGTGACTCCCCGGTCCAGTCTAGAACTTACCTCCTCATAGAAGCTGATCAGTTTGGTGTGACAGGAGAGATCTCTCATAAACCCATGCTGACATGGAGTTATACAGATATTTTCCTTGAGGTCGCCCAGAATGGCATCTCTAAGAAACTCTTAAAACATTTTACCCTCAATAAAAGTAAGACTTACCGGCCTGTAGTTTTCAGGTTCACTTTTTGATGCCTTTTCGGCACCACGTTAGTTATGTGCCAATCCAGTGGAACAGACCCGATCACTACAGCATCCTTAAATATAGTGTCCACACTATAATGTGAGTGAACAGTCAAACTACTAATGATCACCTGTCCGTCCATGAGTACATGGGTTTGTGAGTGACTTGCATGCTCCGCCCCTTATCACATCCTGATGAAATCATCACAGGTGCAGTTCGCACACGGCTGCTGTACAGCTAGGTATTCAGTAGTATTCCATAGCAACTGAGGCTGCAGGGGGTTTGTAGTCCGCCTGTAATCTGCACAAGGATGCAGGACATGTGATAACGTCACCATCATGTGATAAGGGGCGGAACATGTAACTTCTTCACTGGGCATGAAGGACCTTTAATGATGTCACTGTCATGTGATCAGGGGCGGAGCATGTAAGTCATTCACTTGGGATGAACATCGCCATCGTGTGATCAGGGGCGGAGCATGACAGTGACGTCATCACAGATCCTTCATCTCCAGTGATGTGCTGCTTCTGATCTCTGTTGTATAGGATGAACCATGTAGCAGTGCTGTATGTGTGACCTGCATGTAGAAGAGCTGTGTGTGTCATGTGTATGTAGCAGAGCTGTGTGGAGCATCGCGCCACCAGAAACACTGGTACTATAATGTCCTAATAATTACTAGTATTGTGAATAAGGCCTTTGTTTCTATTGAAGCAGTCTGGTGACTAGTTGCTTTATATTAGGCCAGACTAGTGGCTAATAAGTGGCTATATTGGGTTAGCCTGGTGACTAGTTTATATTGGATCGGCCTTGGACAGGTCACTGGTAATAAGTAGATTGTGAGGTTTGCAGAAGAGTCAGGAAGGGTATCGCTTCTCCTTAGGGAGAGCACCTAGAAGGTGTGTCAGGAGACTTATAAGGTCATGCATACTCCTCTGGGAAATATGCAAAGGAAAATGGAACTATTCCTCTTTAGCGCCACCTATTGGATCTTCGCATGTGCAGAAGATTGGCACACTTGGTATTTGTGTGTGCGCAGAACTACTCATAAAGAGGCCATTATCAGCTGCCCGTCTCCTCTACATTACAACTTCCTCTTCTAATGAGGTACATCAGAGCTTAATGAGTATGAACGGGCGGCGTTAATTGCACCTGTGTGGGTTGTGGGGGCAGGGCTGTGTTCTCCGCTATCATTACCAGGGAGCCTGACGATTACCGTGCCCAGAATGGGGCTCGCCAGGTGCTGCAGTGGCACACACTTGTATTAGAAGCATGTTGGAGTTGGCGATAAGCTGAATGATCCCATCTCACAGCAGTGCGGTAAAGCATTGTCTCATCACGGGTTCAGCATATGCTCTTTGACCTTGCACGGTAACATTTGACCTTTGGTAGGATGCCACAGTCATTAAGGGCTTATTGACAGGGAAGAGCGCGATATCGGACCCAGAAACTTGGGCCAATATCACGCTCGCGTTTTTTTTACAGAAGTGCGAAGCGTTTCTAATTCAAAATCGTATCGCATCTGTAAAATTGCATAAGGTGAATAGGGCATAAGGTGATATTGATTTGCGGCAGGATACCTATGAGTGTCATCACCGGGATATTTACCCATATAGATGAGGGTAACAACTGAAGAAATGATAAGTGCTCCTTCACACACCGCGTAATAGCTGCAACGCTTCCTGCCACAGAAAACCTGCAGCGATTACACTGGAAAACTGCAGTGGCGAAATCCGCATGTAAATGGTGTAGATTTAGCAGCCGTTTTTGTAACAGATCTGCTGCAGGATTGACCCTTAGACCTCATGTCCATGGCACGCGCGAATTCCTCATGGGGAACCACATAAGGAATCCGCCTGTGCCCACGGCTGGTGACCCTGCCTGCCTGGCCGTGTCTTCTTTCTTCTACACTGTGGATCTGTGTGGATATGCCAGCTGGCGCACATACGCAGTACAGATTTTGCGGACTGGCCGACCATGCGGGAACCACAGTAAAATTCAGCATGTTGCGATTTTTCATCCACAAGCGGCTCGTGTGCATGAAGAATCGTTTTTCCGTAGCATGGAAGGTTATTGCTGCGGAATCCAGAAGCGGACGCCCGCTCCAGATTCCGCAACAAAAGTCTGCCCGTGGACACGAGGCTTATAGATATGTTCACATGTAACAGAATTGGTGCAGGTGTTCTGTAGAGGAAAATCTGCATTAAAAATTGCAACATTGCTGCGGAATTTGGCACAGATCTTGGTGCGGATTTGCAGCAGAATTCACCCCTTTAGATGAAAGAGGGAAATCTGCTGCAAAAACTGCGTCAAAATCTGCACTGATCTTCACACAGACTTTGTGTCGATCCACACTCAAATCCACAAGGGGTGAACGTGCGTCAAGGCGTTGCTGCGAGAGACAAATAGCTGATGTAAGTCGTCGCATTGCAAATAATGGGTTCTATATTTGTGCATTTCGCAATGCGATGAAATCACCCGTGTAAACGCACCCTTAGCCTAAATGTACACAGGCGAATACAATATCGGCCCGAGTTTCTTCGCTCAATATCGCACTCCGCAATATACATTTTACCCAGGAATGTGGGGCGATTTTTAGGCAAAACGCCTCGCGTTTCTTCTGTGCAATTCCGATCCTCTTCCTCGAGTTTCATGTGCAATAGAGGATCGGGTATGCATCCCATTGATTTCAATGGCAAGCCTTGCATCTCACTCTCATGTACATAGCGCGGCACACAATAGCCATGCGATGTGGTCAAGGTCCCATTGAAATCAATTGGTGATGCGTTCAAAAACGCAAAAAAAAATAGGACATGGCGCGTTTTTTTCCTCACAGCATCGTTATATATGTGAAAAAATAGGACGTGCAACATGGTTCATAGTCGTGGCGGTTTTGTAAGTCTCACAACACACCAAACTTGCGCAAGATTTTCGGCCATGTCCTACCGGCCTTAGGCTACATTCACACAGGGAAGTGCGATATCGCGCTTGTCAACGAGCGTTTTACCCGCAGATGCAAGGCATTTTAGTGGGAAATTGAAAAAAAATTGAGAAAGCATTTCGAAAAACATGAAAAAATAGGACATGCCGGCTCATTTGCATATGGGCGGCAAAATTTACACACAAAAAAAAACCTGCGCATAAGAGTGTGCGTGAGATACGCTGTCATCCGCGGTACAATATCGCTGCGGTAGGCTATCTCCATACAGGTAAAACCCTGCGTGACTCCCTCAGGGTTTTACGCATACAGCCCGGGTGCTTTCATAAGGCTGGATTTGCCGTCCTGTGGAAATTCTGCGACAAAATCCACAAAGCTATTGCGCGGATTTTGAGGCGGAACTGAAAATTGCAGAATTCTATCGGCAATTCCACCTCAAAAGTCGCATGGGGACATTCAGATTTCGACGCCGACTTCTGCGCTGGCCATCTGTGCTCCATCCCGTGGAAAAATGTGCGTCCGTGTGAAAAGCGCCCTTACGGTACATTCATCCACAGCAGTCCTGCTGCGATTCTTGACGCGCAGTCAAGCACCGTGTGGCAAAAACTGCTGTAGGCTTTGCCACGAATCACTGCGGTTCAACGAGGTTGTAGCTCATTAACACTCCAGCAATTCATAGTAAAACCCAGTCCGTTTTTTTGCCGCGCGGTCCGACCTCTACGTGTGAATATGCCCTTACGAGACGTAGGTGGAAACGCTGGTTGATAGGAGGCTGGAGGAGCGTGAGCCTGACCTCTCCTTGTAGTGAGTGAGCAGATGACAGTTCACCGGTCTGTGAAATGCGTGGCGAGGCGCAGGTTCATTCGCCCTCCCTCCATCCTTCTCTGCGTCCTGTCACTCACAGGCCAAGATGCTGTCTACGGGGAAGACCGCCCCACCACTCAGTCCGCCGCTCGTAGGGTCTGCTCTGCAGGTAGTTGAGCTTGTCATCAGCTGGCTGCTGGTAATTAGCCGCAGAACGCGAGTAGTCGCTCGTTAGGGGCTCCTTTTAAGCGCCGCTTGAAGGGAATGACAATGGGAATAAAGATGGGGTTGTCAAGCCAACCCCACCGCTAGATGAGGTGGGCTATTTCTGCTCACGTCCAGGGTCCCAGCCTGTGTGTGTGAGGAGGGGGGATGTCGGCGCCGAAGCTGGGCAGGGCCTTCAGTGAACCATAGGCAATAATGAGGATAATAAAATGTGCGCCGGCGGCCGCTGCAAGGCTTTATGTATGGTCGCTCGCCTCCATCGTGTACGCAGCTCCTATTGATTGGGCTGAAATCAGGTTTTCTCCTACAATGAGCTCTTAAACCTGCGCTCGATCCTGTTATTCATCCCGTAAATAACTCTCCGTCGCAGGTCCGTAATTCCCCCAACATGACCGTTCGTACTACTTATCATCCTTTGGGCTGACAATAGAACCAGCTAACAAAATGATAAAAAAAAATTTGTAAAAAAACCCACAAAAATGGGTCGCATCGCTCATGTACGTTTTTTAATTAATTTAATTAATTCTAATTAGGAATTTGCCATTTTTAAGCACAATAACGGACGTCCATCACATTTGAATCACCTTGGCGAATTAGTGTCGTAAAAATGTCAATTTTTTTTTATTAGGCGTATGGATTTTTCTGCATGTTGATATTATCCATCAGAGAAGAATGGCGATGCTCTGCGGCCGCTCTGTGCTGCTCTGAGCCTGCAGAACATCACGGCGGTCAATTACCGTAAAGGCTTTTGAAGCTGAACAGAACAATGATTGACAGGTGTGTTTTGCCAGGGACTGTGGTGCGGACGCCGGCGTCTGAAGCTGAGTAAGCGCAGCTCTCTTGACAGGCTTTGCCTTCCGCCGCCGCGTGAATATCCGCTCGGGGCGGTTCAAGAGTTTTTCATACTAAAAGAAGATGGCGCGTCCTGCTGGGAGTCGTAGTTAATAACAGATAAAAAACAGTTTTAATGAAAAATACCATAGCAACCAGTCAGATCGCTGCTTATATTTTCAAAGGTGCTTTGAAGAAATAAAAGCTGCAAGCTGATTGGTTGCTATGAGCAACACTGACAGCTGGTATCTGGTTGCTATGAGCAACGCTGACAGCTGGAATCTGGTTGCTATGAGCAACGCTGACAGCTGGAATCTGGTTGCTATGAGCAACGCCGACAGCTGGAATCTGGTTGCTACGAGCAACGCCGACAGCCGGAATCGGGTTGCGACGACCAACGCCGACAGCCGGAATCGGGTTGCGACGACCAACGCCGACAGCCGGAATCGGGTTGCGACGACCAACGCCGACAGCCGGAATCGGGTTGCGACGACCAACGCCGACAGCCGGAATCGGGTTGCGACGACCAACGCCGACAGCCGGAATCGGGTTGCGACGACCAACGCCGACAGCCGGAATCGGGTTGCGACGACCAACGCCAACAGCCGGAATCGGGTTGCGACGAGCAACACCGACAGCCGGAATCGGGTTGCGACGAGCAACGCCGACAGCCGGAATCTGGTTGCTATGAGCAACGCCGACAGCAGGAATCTGGTTGCTACGAGCAACGCCGACAGCAGGAATCTGGTTGCTACGAGCAACGCCGACAGCAGGAATCGGGTTGCTACGAGCAAGGCCGACAGCAGGAATCGGGTTGCTATGAGCCATGCCAACAACTGCCAACAAGGTGTTTTTATAGGCAACACCGACAGCTGGAATGTCATTAATTACTAAGAGCAACAACTGGAATCCAGTAGCTATGAGTAACACTGACTTTTGGAATCTGGTTGCTATAAGCCAAACTAACAGCTGGAATCTGGTTACTATGAGCAACGCTGACAGCTGGAATCTGGTTACTATGAGCAACGCTGACAGCTGGAATCTGGTTGCTATGAGCATTGCCGACAGCTGGAATCTGGTTGCTATGAGCATTGCCGACAGCTGAAATCAGGTTGCTATGAGCATTGCCGACAGCTGGAATCTGGTTGCTACGAGCAACGCCGACAGCAGGAATCTGGTTGCTACGAGCAACGCCGACAGCAGGAATCTGGTTGCTACGAGCCATGCCAACAACTGCCAACCAGGTGTTTTTATAGGCAACACCGACAGCTGGAATGTCATTAATTACTAAGAGCAACAACTGGAATCCAGTAGCTATGAGTAACACTGACTTTTGGAATCTGGTTGCTATAAGCCAAACTAACAGCTGGAATCTGATTACTATGAGCAACGCTGACAGCTGGAATCTGGTTACTATGAGCAACGCCGACAGCTGGAATCTGGTTGCTATGAGCATTGCCGACAGCTGGAATCTGGTTGCTATGAGCATTGCCGACAGCTGGAATCAGGTTGCTATGAGCATTGCCGACAGCTGGAATCTGGTTGCTACGAGCAACGCCGACAGCAGGAATCTGGTTGCTACGAGCAACGCCGACAGCAGGAATCTGGTTGCTACGAGCAACGCCGACAGCAGGAATCTGGTTGCTACGAGCAACGCCGACAGCAGGAATCTGGTTGCTACGAGCAACGCCGACAGCAGGAATCTGGTTGCTACGAGCAACGCCGACAGCAGGAATCTGGTTGCTACGAGCAACGCCGACAGCAGGAATCTGGTTGCGACGAGCAACGCCGACAGCAGGAATCTGGTTGCGACGAGCAACGCCGACAGCCGGAATCTGGTTGCGACGAGCAACGCCGACAGCCGGAATCTGGTTGCGACGAGCAATGCCGACAGCCGGAATCTGGTTGCGACGAGCAACGCCGACAGCCGGAATCTGGTTGCGACGAGCAACGCCGACAGCCGGAATCTGGTTGCGACGAGCAACGCCGACAGCCGGAATCTGGTTGCGACGAGCAACGCCGACAGCCGGAATCTGGTTGCGACGAGCAACGCCGACAGCCGGAATCTGGTTGCGACGAGCAACGCCGACAGCCGGAATCTGGTTGCGACGAGCAACGCCGACAGCAGGAATCTGGTTGCGACGAGCAACGCCGACAGCAGGAATCTGGTTGCGACGAGCAACGCCGACAGCAGGAATCTGGTTGCTACGAGCAACGCCGACAGCAGGAATCGGGTTGCTATGAGCCATGCCAACAACTGCCAACAAGGTGTTTTTATAGGCAACACCGACAGCTGGAATGTCATTAATTACTAAGAGCAACAACTGGAATCCAGTAGCTATGAGTAACACTGACTTTTGGAATCTGCTTGCTATAAGCCAAACTAACAGCTGGAATCTGATTACTATGAGCAACGCTGACAGCTGGAATCTGGTTACTATGAGCAACGCCGACAGCTGGAATCTGGTTGCGACGAGCAACGCCGACAGCCGGAATCTGGTTGCGACGAGCAACGCCGACAGCCGGAATCTGGTTGCGACGAGCAACGCCGACAGCCGGAATCTGGTTGCGACGAGCAACGCCGACAGCCGGAATCTGGTTGCGACGAGCAACGCCGACAGCCGGAATCTGGTTGCGACGAGCAACGCCGACAGCCGGAATCTGGTTGCGACGAGCAACGCCGACAGCCGGAATCTGGTTGCGACGAGCAACGCCGACAGCCGGAATCTGGTTGCGACGAGCAACGCCGACAGCCGGAATCTGGTTGCGACGAGCAACGCCGACAGCCGGAATCTGGTTGCGACGAGCAACGCCGACAGCCGGAATCTGGTTGCGACGAGCAACGCCGACAGCCGGAATCTGGTTGCGACGAGCAACGCCGACAGCCGGAATCTGGTTGCGACGAGCAACGCCGACAGCCGGAATCTGGTTGCGACGAGCAACGCCGACAGCCGGAATCTGGTTGCGACGAGCAACGCCGACAGCCGGAATCTGGTTGCGACGAGCAACGCCGACAGCCGGAATCTGGTTGCGACGAGCAACGCCGACAGCCGGAATCTGGTTGCGACGAGCAACGCCGACAGCCGGAATCTGGTTGCGACGAGCAACGCCGACAGCCGGAATCTGGTTGCGACGAGCAACGCCGACAGCCGGAATCTGGTTGCGACGAGCAACGCCGACAGCCGGAATCTGGTTGCGACGAGCAACGCCGACAGCCGGAATCTGGTTGCGACGAGCAAGGCCGACAGCCGGAATCTGGTTGCGACGAGCAAGGCCGACAGCCGGAATCTGGTTGCGACGAGCAAGGCCGACAGCCGGAATCTGGTTGCGACGAGCAAGGCCGACAGCCGGAATCTGGTTGCGACGAGCAAGGCCGACAGCCGGAATCTGGTTGCGACGAGCAAGGCCGACAGCCGGAATCTGGTTGCGACGAGCAAGGCCGACAGCCGGAATCTGGTTGCGACGAGCAAGGCCGACAGCCGGAATCTGGTTGCGACGAGCAAGGCCGACAGCCGGAATCTGGTTGCGACGAGCAAGGCCGACAGCCGGAATCTGGTTGCGACGAGCAAGGCCGACAGCCGGAATCTGGTTGCGACGAGCAACGCCGACAGCTAAAATCTGGTTGCTACAAGCAACACCAAGCGCTGAAAGCTGATTGGTTGCTGAATAAAACCGACAACTGGAATCCATTTGGTTGCTTTGAACCAAAGCGATAGCTGAAATCTGATTCATTGCTACAGTACGTGTAACACTGACCCCCAAGAGCTGAAATCTTTAGAACTCTCAAATTAACCCTGTATTTCTTGTCTGAGCTTAAATATGTTCAGTGTCCCCAGCTTTTAAAGATGGCGGTGAAAAATACAGAAAATAATGTGCTAAAACGTGCGACCAATCTATTACACCATTCTCCTCCCTGCAGCTGTGAACCATTACATAGTCTCCGGTATACAAAGCTCAGCCGAGGCCTGCTCTGATGGACTTAATAAATGGCGCCAAGTGCGTGGTCGCCATTTTCTGCGCCAGAACACTACTGTTATCCAGGGATCTACCGTCTTATCTAGGATAATAAAATTAACCCACTCATGCCCTGAAAGCTGACTTTCCACAAAGACATTTGTGCATATTTTTTTTGGGGGGAGGGGGTGGAAGATGGTCGCGAACGGAAGGTTTAGTCCGGGATTGAAATCAGCAGATATTGTGCGCGACATCGGATGGAAAACAGCTTAAGCCCTTTGATTTCATAGCAAAACTATGAGTAAATAACTGGATTATGTTCAGACGTTGAAAATGGAGGATTTATCTCCCCGCACATGAAAAAAAAAAAAAAAGATTATAAAAAAGCCTGTAGCAGCCGCCGTTCCCTGCGCGGTGAATTACCTCTGATTTATCCACGCGCAGTCTGTCAAGCGAATAAAATGATTTTGGGGTTTTTTGTTGTTTTGGGTTTTTTTTCATTTTGAGAAATTTTATAAATTAATTACAGACTGTTATTTAAAAAAAAAAAACGGAGATAATTTGTTTAGATATATCGGAGGGCAGGGTTTATCGTAAAATTGGCGTGTGGTGAATTTGCGGATGTACCTGTCACGGACAGGGAGGTAACCGTTATATCAGCGGTGATTCTGATTTTGCTCTAAAGAGAGTTTACAATTTGACGTGAAGATAGGAAGAGAGGCAAACGGCGGCATGACAGCGAGGAGGCGGCGCGGGGACGCTGGCAGAGGACGGGGACGAGAGACAGGGAAAGTGACATTGAGATTGGGACGGCAGCCGAGGTGAAAGCAACCTTAAAAAAAAAGCGACAGGGATTACTAACATATAGAAAAAGTCCTTTAATTCGGCGGCTGATAATCCGGAAATTCCAGTAGTCCGTATTTGATGACTTTGGTGATTTAAGATAGAGTTTGTGCGTTTTGCTTCAGGTTCTCCATTACGGTATATTGACACGGGCGAGTTTCTCATGTGAGTTCTGTCCGATTGTGATATGGGATGTGAAAAGAACACATATATGTAAATCTTTTGACTCGCATGCGCCATTTTTCTCTCGGACCGGTGGTCTGACGTAGAAGAATCAATATTGAAAAAACATGCGATTTTCACAAGTGCGGCGATGCGATGCGCTTTCTGTTAAACGCATCGCACTCACAGGCAAAAATTGCAGGTCTAAACGTTTTTCCGACTGATATTGCACTTGCCCGTGTAAATACAGCCTTCACACTTGTGAGAAAATCATGCAATTTTTGTGCGACGCGAGTGAAAACGCAGAATTATGGAAACCATGCTTTTCAATGGTTTCGTTCCCACCTGAGATGTGTTCACTCATGCGATGTTGCGAGATCTGTACATCGCAGCATGTCTTACCTTTCTGCATTTAGCCTTTTTTATCTCCCATGTTTCCCTATAGAACCTCCTTTTTATCGTATCACAAACACGGATTTAGGATTTTTATGCGATGCGTTTTTAACATTAGAAACTCCTATTGTCTATTGCGACAAAAACGCGCAAGAAAATCGCAAACGGCAGAAAAAGCACTGCTGACGGTCAAACATCTCATGAGCAAATTGTTATTTTGCCCTGATTTTCTCGCAGCGGTATTGTGATCATCAGTGTGAAGAAGCCCTTAGGCCGGGCTCATACGACCGTGTTTACTTGCGGGCTGCGCATATCTATTGGGGGCGAGCACGCTACAAGTATGCAGTGACTATCTTGGCATGTATGCACACATAATATGCGCCGAGATGCCATGAGTAAAATGCGCACACAAAAAAATGCAAGTGTGATTGGCGAAATAGAAATCAAAGCGCTGTGGAATAAGTTGGCGCCATACAAATAAGGATTATTATTATTATTGGCAATGTCCTCGTGTGAGGCCAGCCTAAGGTTGTCTGTCCATGGACGTTGCGATATCCCGCAGCGGTTTTTCGCCAGGGAGCAGGCGACAGCTGACGGATCTCTGCGGTGAGCCTATCTGACAGGCTCACCGCGGAGAATCGCGGCAATTTGCAGCATGCGGCGAGTGGAGAATCCGCTCGAGGACAGGGAGGTTGTGCTACTGTGTTCCCCTCAGCCTGCAGCAAATGGTGCGGGATTTTTACCCTTTGCAATCCAATTTTGGATTCAGGGTTTCCTAGGAGGCTTTCTCTTTCTGCCATTATACAATGGCGCCAACTGCTGGCTAGAGACAGTACTGCAGTATGGGACATGCTGTAGAGGCCCCCCGACAACAGAGCGGCCAGTAATGCACAGTAAGAATACCCTGCCGGACGTCTTCCAACATCAGAGCTGCACAGCCTTCAATCAGAATGTTTTTAGATGTCAGACAGTGGATTGGAAAGGGTTAAGGCAGACTTTCCACTTGGGATCAAATCTGCCCTGTGGACACAGCCTTAGGGTGCGGAAATGCTGCGGTTTTCTTTTAGCGGAGACACTGTGGAATAGCCGCCGCTGAAACGTTTACTATTAAAATAAATGGGATTAAAGCGAATACTGATCACATGTAGAGGAAGGAAAACAGCTTCAACTCCTGCAATGCTAACCTGCAGTTTTGCTGCATTTGCGCAGTGGAAATTCTGCAACGGAACCACAGCCTTTCCGCAGCGTGTGAACACACCCTTAGGCGAGTGCGATATCGGTCCAATAAACTCCGACTGACATCCCACTTGAAACCTGTGATTTTCGCCTGTGAGTGCAATGTGTTTTTCGAGAAAATCGTATCGCATCACATTGCAGAAGATGAGTTTCTTTATGCGCATGAAAATTGCATGTTTTTTCATTAGGAAAGATAGAAAAATTGCATCGCACTCGAATGAAACTCGCATTTACATGCCAGTGCGATTTTTCTTTTTTTATTTATTTTTTTGCCCGCCATAGGAAAGAAAGGGCAATTCTTCAACGAGCATCACGCAAAAAATAGGACGTGCAGCGATCGTTAGTCTGATAATGACTATCTGATAATCCAGAATGATCCGATCCATGCCGGATTAAAGGAATGTGAAATATATATACCAGCATGTGCGTCTATTACAGACCCGCCCTCATCTGTTGTTGTTTTGTTTACTGCCGGTGGCACAGTGGATGAGACAACACTCTCCAGGGGGAAACCATCAGTAAGTGATAATGCACTTGCTGACAGGTTCTGTTACAAATGCAGAATTCCTGCTGACAGCGAGGAGGATAGGAAGGGAATTTACTCCACTCTCCCCTTAGCATATAGAGTTGCGGGCATGCTGGATCTTGTAGTCGTTGCTATAGGAGAAGTGCCAAGTGGCCTTCTTACCTTTAGAAACCACTTAGTGACCAGCTTCTATTTTTCTAGCGCTGTTTGGGAAATGAAAGCTGAGCTATGATTGGATGCTATGGACACCGATTGATACATTTTATAATGTAGGAGTTCTTGGAATCGTCTTCTGACTATGTAGGAGCGGGTGCCACATCCTTGTGTGCCAGCAGGGTTAAAAACTCCAGGTAGCATTTATCTGCTATAAGTACATGGCTGCAACATCATCCTCCCAGCATCCTAGCATTCAGTGAGATTGATATGTCCCCAGGGGTTTCCTAATGCCTTGTCTAATCCTCGAGGTGTGAACAGGAAGTAACCTTGTCTGCTGGGGAAACTTGCGTCATAGCCACCAAAATTAGAAAGAATGACCCTACAGCTGCAATACCGAAATGCCAGGCAGTGTTCATCGGAGTAGAGTGTCGGGAAAGACTGGCAGAGTTTATCTTCTTTCATGTCATGAGGAGAGCAAAATGATTTATACATTGTAGCAATATGTGCACCAAATGGGATGTGATGTCTGTATATGGCCTAAACATGGCACCGTGTGTGTACTCCAGTCTGCCTATTCCAATGGGGTATGTTTTGGGGAGCCAGAGTACTCAGGGAGCAGATGTAGCAGGTACCAATTCTGACACCTAAATAAAAGAATGTACCGTAACTACTATAATAATACCACCCTCTATGTACAAGAATATAACTACAATAATACTGCCCTCTATGTACAAGAATATAACTACAATAATACTGCCCTTATGTACAAGAATATAACTACTATAATACTGCCCCCTATATACAAGAATATAACTACTATAATACTGCCCCCTATATACAAGAATATAACTACTATAATACTACCTCCTATGTACAAGAATATAACTACTATAATACTGCTCCCTATGTACAAGAATATAACTACTATAATACTACCTCCTATGTACAAGAATATAACTACTATAATACTGCCTCCTATGTACAAGAATATAACTACTATAATACAGCTCCCTATGTACAAGAATATAACTACTATAATACTGCCCCCTATGTAGAAGAATATAACTACTATAATACTGATCCCTATATACAAGGATATAACTACTATAATACTGCCTCCTATGTACAAGAATATAATTACTATAATACTGCCTCCTATGTACAAGAATATATCTACTATAATACTGCCTCCTATGTACAAGAATATAACTACTATAATACTGCTCCCTATGTTAAAGAATATAACTACTATAATACTGCCCCTATGTACAAGAATATGACTACTATAATACTGCCCCTATGTACAAGAATATGACTACTATAATACTGCCTCCTATGTACAAGAATACAACTACTATAATATTGCTCCTATGTACAAGAATATAACTACTATAATACTGCCCCCTATGTACAAGAATATAACTACTATAATACTGCCTCATATGTACAAGAATATAACTACTATAATACTGCCTCATATGTACAAGAATATAACTACTATAATACTGCCTCCTATGTACAAGAATATAACTACTATAATACTGCCTCATATGTACAAGAATATAACTACTATAATACTGCCTCATATGTACAAGAATATAACTACTATAATACTGCCTCATATGTACTGGAATATAACTACTATAATACTGCCTCCTATGTACAAGAATACAACTACTATAATATTGCTCCTATGTACAAGAATATAACTACTATAATACTGCCCCCTATGTACAAGAATATAACTACTATAATACTGCCTCATATGTACAAGAATATAACTACTATAATACTGCCTCCTATGTACAAGAATATAACTACTATAATACTGCCCCCTATGTACAAGAATATAACTACTATAATACTGCCTCATATGTACAAGAATATAACTACTATAATACTGCCTCCTATGTACAAGAATATAACTACTATAATACTGCTCCCTATGTACAAGAATATAACTACTATAATACTGCCTCATATGTACAAGAATATAACTACTATAATACTGCCTCCTATGTACAAGAATATAACTACTATAATACTGCCCCCTATGTACAAGAATATAACTACTATAATACTGCCTCATATGTACAAGAATATAACTACTATAATACTGCCTCATATGTACAAGAATATAACTACTATAATACTGCCCCCTATGTACAAAACTATAACTACTATAATACTGCTCCTATGTACAAGACTATAACTGCTATAATACTGCCCCCTATGTACAAGAATATAACTACTATAATACTGCTCTCCTATGTACAAGACTACAACTACTATAATACTGCTCCCTATGTACAAGACTATAACTACTATAATACTGCTCCTATGTACAAGACTATAACTACTATAATACTGCCCTCTATGTACAAGAATATAACTACTCTAATACTGCCTCCTATGTACAAGAATATAACTACTATAATACTGCCCCCCCTATATACAAGAATATAACTACTATAATACTGCCTCCTATGTACAAGAATACAACTACTATAATATTGCTCCTATGTACAAGAATATAACTACTATAATACTGCCCCCTATGTACAAGAATATAACTACTATAATACTGCCTCATATGTACAAGAATATAACTACTATAATACTGCCTCCTATGTACAAGAATATAACTACTATAATACTGCCCCCTATGTACAAGAATATAACTACTATAATACTGCCTCATATGTACAAGAATATAACTACTATAATACTGCCTCATATGTACAAGAATATAAAACTACTATAATACTGCTCCCTATGTACAAGAATATAACTACTATAATACTGCCTCATATGTACAAGAATATAACTACTATAATACTGCCTCCTATGTACAAGAATATAACTACTATAATACTGCCCCCTATGTACAAGAATATAACTACTATAATACTGCCTCATATGTACAAGAATATAACTACTATAATACTGCCTCATATGTACAAGAATATAACTACTATAATACTGCCCCCTATGTACAAAACTATAACTACTATAATACTGCTCCTATGTACAAGACTATAACTGCTATAATACTGCCCCCTATGTACAAGACTATAACTACTATAATACTGCCCCCTATGTACAAGAATATAACTACTATAATACTGCTCTCCTATGTACAAGACTACAACTACTATAATACTGCTCCCTATGTACAAGACTATAACTACTATAATACTGCTCCTATGTACAAGACTATAACTACTATAATACTGCCCTCTATGTACAAGAATATAACTACTCTAATACTGCCTCCTATGTACAAGAATATAACTACTATAATACTGCCCCCCCTATATACAAGAATATAACTACTATAATACTGCCCCCTATGTACAAGAATATAACTACTATAATACTGCCCCCTATGTACAAGAATATAACTACTATAATACTGCCCCCTATGTACAAGAATATAATTACTATAATACTGCCTCCTATGTACAAGAATATATCTACTATAATACTGCCCCCTATGTACAAGAATATAACTACTATAATACTGCCTCCTATGTACAAGAATATAACTACTATAATACTGCTCCTATGTACAAGAATATAACTACTATAATACTGCTCCTATGTACAAGAATATAACTACTATAATACTGCCCCCTATGTACAAGAATATAACTAATATAATACTGCTCCTATGTACAAGAATATAACTACTATAATACTGCCTTCTATGTACAAGAATATAACTACTATAATACTGCCCCCTATGTACAACAATATAACTACTATAATACTGCCTCCTATGTACAAGAATATAACTACTATAATACTGCTCCCTATGTACAAGAATATAACTACTATAATACTGCTCCCTATGTACAAGAATATAACTACTATAATACTGCCCTCTATGTACAAGAATATAACTACTATAATACTGCTCCCTATGTACAAGTATATAACTATTATAATACTGCCCCCTATGTACAAGAATATAACTACTATAATACTGCCCTCTATGTACAAGAATATAACTACTATAATACTGCTCCCTATGTACAAGTATATAACTATTATAATACTGTCTCCTATGTACAAGAATATAACTACTATAATACTGCTCCCTATGTACAAGAATATAACTACTATAATACTGCCCTCTATGTACAAGAATATAACTACTATAATACTGCTCCCTATGTACAAGAATATAACTACTATAATACTGCCCTCTATGTACAAGAATATAACTACTATAATACTGTGCCCTATGTACAAGAATATAACCACTATAATACTGCTCCTATGTACAAGAATATAACTACTATAATACTGCTCCCTATGTACAAGAATATAACTACTATAATACTGCCCCTATGTACAAGAATATAATTACTATAATACTGCCCCCTATGTACAAGAATATAACTACTATAATACTGCCCCCTATGTACAAGAGTATAACTACTATAATACTGCCCCCTATATACAAGAATATAACTACTATAATACTGCTTGCTATGTACAAGAATATAACTACTATAATACTGCCCCCTATATATAGGAATATAGCTACTATAATACTGCCTCATATGTACAAGAATATAACTACTATAATACTGCCCCCTATGTACAAGAATATAACTACTATAATACTGCCTCCTATGTACAAGAATATAACTACTATAATACTGTTCCCTATGTACAAGAATATAACTACTATAATACTGCTCCTATGTACAAGAATATAACTACTATAATACTGCTCCTATGTACAAGAATATAACTACTATAATACTGCCCCCTATGTACAAGAATATAACTACTATAATACTGACCTCTATGTACAAGAATATAACTACTATAATACTGCTCCTTGTACAAGAATATAACTACTATAATACTGCTCCTATGTACAAGAATATAACTACTGTAATACTGCCCCCTATGTACAAGAATATAACTACTATAATACTGCCCCCTATATACAAGAATATAACTACTATAATACTGCCCCCTATGTACAAGAATATAACTACTATAATACTGTCCCTATGTACATGAATATAACTACTATAATACTGCCCCCTATGTACAAGAATATAACTACTATAATACTGCCCCCCTATGTACAAGAATATAACTACTATAATACTGCTCCTATGTATAAAAATATAACTACTATAATGGTTGCCTAATCTATGTATATCTTCCTGTAGATAACCTGATTTGATTATAATTCATCCATAGGTCAAACTGACTAGAAAGGGTTAATACCTGACTGATTTTAACATTAGGTGACACAGCCAATTAGAGGTAAAAACGAGGCAAAACCTTTTTAAAGAAGCATGCGCTCATGAAACTGCTAGTTTATTGTAATCCAGCATACATAGACACGTTTGGGGCTAAAACACCCCTTCCTCAGTACCTGCTGGGGACATAGGGCAGGAGTGCAGTGTCCTACAGATGTGTGTCCTAGTAAGCAGAGAAGGCCCGTCTAAGCACTGCTCTGCCCTCCTGACCTATGTCCCCAGCAGGTACTGAGGAGGGGGCGTTTTTCATGAGTTCGGGCTTCACTCAAAGGTTGCGCCCAGTCTTTACCCTCTGGGTGACATGGCGTCCTCCCTGAAGGTCGTGACGGGACGTGGGTTGGCTGCACCAACTATACAAGCCAGTGATTTTACCAAGGGGAAAAAAGTAGGTTTCCCCAAGGGCTGTGATGGCCCGGTTCCTCCTGGGGGCGCTCCACCCTCCGTTCTTTTCCGCTGTCCCTATGATTTATCATTATGGCCTTAGTACAGTTGCGGTTCATGCCTTACGATTATTTCTATCAGTTCTCCAGTATAGACGTTCGTCCGCCATCATGCGTTCCAGTGACACAGTGTGGTCCGGGTACCAATCGTCGGTCTATATGGGGTAGGACTCGGCGTCTGCTCGCTCCGTCGCCCCCTGACTGTACTGATGTTCTGTGACCTGCGCCGCAGCCTGCTCGCTCTATGGGAGGGGAAGCCTCTCCGACTCCATCTCTGTCTCTCATGGGCTAATGGCTTCTAAGCTGTGTGACCTTTTTGCAGTCAGGAGCCCGTCACGCACACAGATTCTCCCGAACGCGGTTGGTCGCAATGAGCGCAGGATATTGTCGGTCCCCGAGGAAGACGCGTTCCCTTCCCCCATCCTTTTATCCTTTATGACCGTCCCAGGTGGACCGATGCGCTATAATCATCTCTGACAAATCGCCGTTCTTCCTTGTCATGTACAGATGTAGCAGAGCTGAGTTCGTCTTTGGAGCGGGGTAGTGTGTGATCTAGATAAAGGAATGCTTTAGGGCGAGTGCGCGATCTCCATCAAGAAACTCAGACCGATATCGCACTGGCAAACTTGCGATTTTTGCTTTCTGCGAGGGCGGTGTTTTACGAAAAACGCATCGCATCACAGCACAGGCGATTTTTTTCACTCGCTTTTTCACGCACATGAAAATCCCATTTTTTTTTAATAGTAAAGATAGAAAACTCGCATTACATGTGTGTGAGAATTGCGTATACATGCGAGCGCGTTGCTATTTTTTTGCCTGCTACAGGAAAGAATGGGCGGTCCTAAAACAAGTGTCAACCAGAAATAGGATGTGTAGTGGAAAATCACTACTTGCAGTCCTATGTAAAATAGCTAAACTATTATACTGTCACATTCATAAAAATAGGTTCGCTAGCAGTCCTATGTAAGAGTGCCAATGACAAGGTCTGCTTATAGTTCTTTGTAAGACTAGAGGTAACACATGATGTTTGGATACACTAAGATGACACGGTAAGTTTGCCTGCAGTCCTATGTAAAAATCACATGCTGTATTATGTAATTATACATAGTGAGTTACCATGCAGTCCTATGTAAAATCACAGATGACATGTTTGGATATTAAGATGCAATAAAATGACGGAATGAGTTTTCCTGTAAAACCGCAGTCGTATGATATAATAAATGCTAAATTAACCTGGAGTCCTATGCAAAATAAATAGCACATTATGCAATCCTAATAAATAATAAGTAGCTCTGCAGTCCTATGTAAAATAGTACATTATGCAATTGTAAGAAGGGTTATGAAAAAAAGCACATTATACAATCGTAAGCAGTGAGTGTCCATGCAGTCCTATGTAAAATAGTACATTATGCAATCGTGATAAATAATAGGTTTCCCTGCAGTCCTATGTAAATCCTAAAACAACATGGCACAGTAGCAGTGACAGTTAAGATAATGTAACGTGTTCATCTGCAGTCCTATGTAAAATAGATTCCTTATATTTGTTACGGTTTTCTGCAGTCCTATGCAAAAATTTACAGCTTATTCATTATGATACCATAACTAAGATAAGACAGACTTTCATGTCAAGTGAGCAGACTGCCTGCAGGCCTATGTCAATCTACAAAGTCCACGTTACAATATTACAGTTCTCCCCCTAGTTACATGGCTTAGGGTACATTCACTCTGACGTAAGCGGTTTTCAGTCCGTGAATATGCAGTGTAGTCACGGGCCGAAAATTGCCTAATCCTTGTGTATTTCAGACCTGATTTTTTTTTTTTTTTTTTTTACTTGTGCAAAAAACGCAAGAAAGGTCATTCATTTAAAGTGCAGATACACGTGTATCATGCGTATTCACTGCATATTTGCGCAGTGCCATTTATTTTAATGGCCTATTTTGGTGTGTAATAACAAAAACTGGGTTAAAAAAACACAAATATGAATAACCGCATTCAAGTCAATGGGTTTATTCACTGAGTACTACGTCCGTAAAAATATGCTGGGTATTTATGCCCATATGAAGAAGGCCTTAGGCCACACGGACGAGCGCGATATCGCACGTGACTATGCGAGGTGGTCTTCAGGTAAAATCTCCTCGAATCATATCTGTCAAAGTCTGATCCTTTTGTGTGCATTTCACACGCGTTAGAGGATCGGAAGTGTTTCCATTGATTTCAATCGGAAACCTCGTATCGCACTCGCATGCACATCGCACGATATGCGAGATCCATACGATACTTTCAGGGTCCTATTGAAATCAATGCACGATGCGTTCTGAGGGAACGCCAAAAGATAGAAGATGCCACGTGTATATGCCTCCATTCACAAAAATGGGGCTCAGACTTGTGCGTCTCGCAATGTACAAATCTCCCATGATTTTGTGTCATTTTTTGGGTATATATATATACTGTATAACTTTTTAATCAATTTTTTTTGTAGGGCAGGGAGAAAAAAATATATCAATTTTGCCATTGTTTTGGGGGGTTTTCTTCAACAGTGGGACATTTTACCGACCGAGAAGGCGGCTACCTGAACTTTGCGGGGATTGAACTCACAACCTTCAGGTTAACACTCTGCACCACACTAGGTCCACTGTGTTAGTCATGCAGCCGGTTGCTATGGTTTTGACGATACCTGAATTATGTATTTTTTAAGGTTTTTAAACTTTCGAACAATAAACACCCTCTAAATGTGTGTGTGTGTATATATATATATAATTTTTTTTATTTATTTATTTTTTTTTGCATCACTGCCTTCAAAGTACCATAACTTATTTTTTTTACTTTTCTTCAAAGTACCATAACTTTTTTTTTTTACTTTTCTTTCGACAGGAGTTAACAGCTTTTACTGGTACCATATGGCTTTTTTCATCAGTTTTTTTGCTTTTTTCAGGTGGCGGCAAAATGAGCAACAATACCAAACAAGGATATTTCATTTTTTTATTAATCAAAGAGGGGAAAATGCTCAAAACCTTTTATTCTGCAATTTTGTATTTTTTTACTGCTTTTATTTTATTTTCTACCTTTTTTTATGTCCCCGTATGGGACTTGAACCTGTAACGTTCTGATCACTATGATAATGTATTGCAGTACTTCTGTACTGCAATGTAGTATCGCTAATAATAGCGATCATAGTCTGGCCTTCGGTTGTTATGGGTCCTCCACAATTACATATTAGAAGGCCAATAACATCACAAAGGGAGTGTTCTTCCTGTCTGAACCCTTTGCATGCCACAGTCAATATTGATCGAGGCATGTAAGGGGTTCACAACGGGAATCGGTGCATGACTGTGCTGTAAAACTGCTACAAGTTTACCGGCAGTCCTGTGCAAAACCGCAAAGAACACTATTGTACCAAATAACAACTTCAGCTCTGCTATATACAGACAGAGAAATCGTATAGCCAGTAAAGCCTCCATGTTCATTGTCTGCCACAAGGGTTAAATCCTCTAATAGGGAACTTCATGGTTTGAGGAGATCAGTGAGGCCCCCCTCCCCAAAGTGAAATCTCTGTGGGTGGGCCAATCTAACTTCTCAGTAACCTCCACGTGGCGGCGGCCGAGCTGGTCAAATTCAGGCCGAATGTCAAAATGAAGCCTGCTGGGTATAAAGTGGAGGGTCCGGAAGGGGGCTGTGAGGGAAAGAAATCACATAAGACGTGCGGGAAGTTCCATTTTGTGTCTTACATATCTAAAATATAATAATATGAAATTATTGCGCTACCACAGAATCCCGCAGGCTCAGGAAAGGTCATAATTAATTGGGGAAGCAGATTGTCTTTCTTTTGAATGTTAATTTTTTTGAGCAGGAATAGAAACGTCAGGGGGTGGGGGTGGGGGTGGGGGCACTGTAACAAAAACTTCAGAGATAACCCTCCTCAGCTTTACCTGTGTCTGGGAAAGAAGGGTGACAACCGACATGGCCGCCATTTCAAGATGTCACTCTACTTTTCCAGAGAAAGGGTATGATTATTTTTTTCTATAAGGGTCATCTGAAAATAAGCGGATATGTAGGACCTCCAAAAATCAACTGTAGAGGAATCTAGCAGTAACTGTTCAGTTCTCCTACAGCGCCTCCGCAGGGAAAATGAAGCATTACCCAGTTGCTATTAAAATCAATGGACTTTATATATAATGCATGGGCCTGCTGGGTCAACCAGAGCAAAGAATGCCCTTTCTAGTTGCTCTCTGCTCTGACTATAGATGAGGGTCACCTTCCATCCCCTACTTATTACAAGTTTCTCGTTGGGGTTTATGAAAATGAGTTTTCTAAACTAGACTATCCCTTTAAAAGAGTTTTCCGGGCTTTTTCTATTGATGATCTCTCCTCAGGATTAGCTGGGGTCCACCGCTTACAACCCTGGCCAATCAGATGTCTGGGCGCCTGCTGTCAGCACCACAAGAGAGTGAACCTAGCGGAAGCAGATCGCTCCAACCCCTAGGTAGTGGCCGGCGCTGGTAACTGCAGGCGCAGCGCCCATTAAATTCAATTGGAGCTGAACCTGCAATTCCCAGCCCCAGGCGCTACCCAGGGGGGGCAGCGATCTGCTTCTGCTACGTGCAATGTGTTGTGGCGCTGACTGCGGGTGCTTGAGCAGCTGATCAGCCAGGCTCACAAATTGAGGACGCCATCAACTATTGATGACCTATTTTAGGGATTGGTGATCAATAGAAGTAGGCTTGAAAACCCCTCAAAGTCTGAAAATGTCCCCGTTCAGTGACAGCAAGTAGAGACATTGGTGAGGAAATCCTGCTAGTAGAAATTCCCATTATACAGGGATTAATCCTTACTGACATAAAGTCGAAAAACCCCGTTTTGGGTGCGTTCACACATGTGGCAGGTTTGGTGCTGAACCGCAATAACATCGGCAGCATTTTTTGTGCTGGGGATGCTGGTGGGGTTCGTGCCAGTGCAGATTGTAACACGGATCCACAGCAGATTTCACTCTTTCAGTGGAAGGGGTG
The DNA here is from genome assembly GCF_035609145.1 of Eleutherodactylus coqui. Lineage (NCBI taxonomy): Eukaryota > Metazoa > Chordata > Amphibia > Anura > Eleutherodactylidae > Eleutherodactylus > Eleutherodactylus coqui. Next base: position 148,973,378 of record NC_089844.1, on the reverse strand, counting down.
AAGACTCATCAAGTCTGCTTTAAAATCTGCATCAAATCTGCTACATGTGAACACACCCTTAAAGGGGTTGTAGCAAGATTTCGAATTATCCCCTATCCACAAGATTAGGGAAAACATTCGCATCGGTGGGGCCTTATCACTGTCACTCTACATACACACTGATCTCAAGAATGGGGGTTATATGTCCCCCTCTGCCTGTCACTGAGATCGCTTCTCCCCCCGCAGTAACATCAGAACAAATGGAGTGGGGCACATGGAAATACCCGAGTGCTGCTATCTCCGCAGTCCCTTTAAAAGTGAACAGAGTGACGGCGCTCTTGCACAACCAGCGCTCCATTCAGTCTCCTTCTCACTGCGGAGGGGGGTGCAGTAACCTTACAGTGAGGAGGAAGGGGATACGGGACCCTCATTCTCAAGATCAGTGGGCTACTCAGCAATGGATAGAGTTTAAATTGAAATCTTGTCCCCTTTAAGGGATTGTCCAGGGAGGGGAACACCTGACAATGCTGTCAGAAGTGGAAGCTCTGACCTGCATCATGTGATGTCATTGCAAGGAGCTGGCTGTTTAGCTCATTTAAATATCTAATCCAGCCCCTTTGCTGTCTCTGTCTCGGGAGGGGGGGTAACTCAGTTCTTGAAATGAGCCAATCAGCCTGTTCCTGCGATGATGTCATGGCTGTATCATGTGACCTGGTGTCAGAAATGGGTCAAAAGTAGAGGTTCTGGATAAGTATGACACTACTTTGGATAACCCCTTTAACACATCTCACAGCTGGAGGTTTGTTACTGTTGTATCCATTCTATACACTATTACATATCACAAATCTCTTTTTGTTACAGTGTATCAGTATAGGTAAGATTGCTTTCACATTTGCGGTGGGGATTCTGTTTTCTTGCTCTGTTCGGGGAGCAGGAAAGGAGAACCCTCGGCTGAACAGATCTGTCAAATTATGGAACCGAACAGCTCCAAATAGACTCTATTGACTATCATGGGGTCCATTCGGTTTCCGCTTAACTGCAGAAGAGAAAGCATTGCATGCAGCTCTGTTTTTGCGGTATTTTATACAGAATCTGCAATGGAACCGTGCAGATGTGAACCCGGCCGAGAATATTTGTTTGTTTAACATTGTAGCAAAGCCTCAGCTGTGAGAAGTATCAGGTTATCAGCCTTTGGATGTCCACAAGACTGACAGCTATGTGATGTCTATAGCCGGTTTGCATATTAACCTTGGTTTTACCGCAATTATACCGGCGAATGTCAAAATGAGGCCTCCTTGCATGTTAATCCAGCATATTGTTAATGAGTCGGCCATGCAGGGGCCACACTGCGGCCTCAGACGTGTCTCTGGTGGCCTTCTGGAGAAGGCCGGGTCTGTCATCGTGAGTCATGTGTGCGAAAGGACAAGGCTACATCTGTTGTGCAGACAGATCTGGCACACCGCGCTCCCCCCTACCAACCAGTGAATGGAAATCAATCGTGTGGCCTGAGCTGCATGTCAGCGCTGATCCTCCAGTCCTGGAAGCATGGAGGGAGTAGGCAACCATAGTATGCCCCCCCACCACCTATTATTTCACCATTAGTCGCCTGGCATTGGATGCACTTATATTGTACATCACTCTGCAGAATCTTCCTGCTCAGTAAGTGAGATACTCCAAGAATTTCCCCAGAGAGTCATGAAGCTGGAATGTAATAGGGACGGCAGACAGAGTGGTACCGCGCCGTAATAAGGCGCTTACCGGGGCGGACGTCGTGTCACATCACAAGGTGCATGATCAGATCCTTCTTCCTGATGCCCTTAACTTATCCGTTGGAAGGTTTTACCGCTAAGTAGATTTCCTTTTAAGTGAATTTCCCCTTTAAAGGATACTTTAAAGATGTCCACATCTGAACACCATTTTCCAGATTATGTATAGATATAATTGAGTCACTGCGTACATACATTACACTACTTATTCTGTACTGATCCTGTATTATACTCCAGAGCTGCACTCACTATTCTGCTGGTTGGGTCACTGTGTACATACATTACTTATCATGTACCGATCCTGAGTTCCATCCTGTATTATACCTCAGAGCTGCACTCACTATTCTGCTGGTGGAGTCACTGTGTACATACATTTCTTATCCTGTACCGATCCTGAGTACATCCTGTATTATACTGCAGAGCTGCACTCACTATTCTGCTGGTGGAGTCACTGTGTACATACATTACTTATCCTGTACTGATCCTGAGTTACATCCTGTATTATGCTCCAGAGCTGCACTCACTATTCTGCTGGTGGAGTCACTGTGTACATACATTACTTATCCTGTACTGATCCTGAGTTACATCCTGTATTATGCTCCAGAGCTGCACTCACTATTCTGCTGGTGGAGTCACTGTGTACATACATTACTTATCCTGTACTGATCCTGAGTTACATCCTGTATTATACTCCAGAGCTGCACTCACTATTCTGCTGGTGGAGTCACTGTGTACATACATTACTTATCCTGTACCGATCCTGAGTACATCCTGTATTATACTCCAGAGCTGCACTCACTATACTGCTGGTGGTGTCACTGTGCACATACATTACTTATCCTGTACCGATCCTGAGTTACATCCTGTATTATACTCCAGAGCTGCGCTCACTATTCTGCTGGTGGAGTCACTGTGTACATACATTACTTATCCTGTACTGATCCTGAGTTACATCCTGTATTATACTCCAGAGCTGCACTCACTATTCTGTTGACTTCAGAACTCAAACCTCCAAGTATGCCTTTCTGGTTTAGTGTTTCCACAGATGTTGCTCTGGTGATTTGCATTTTGTGAAATGCCTTGACCTCTGGCGCTGTACAATCATATGATGTAGAAAAAGATAACTTTAGCTTGTATTATAGAAGGCTTTTCTGCCTCACTTAAAGGGGTTGTCTCGCGAAACCAAGTGGGGTTATACACTTCCGTATGGCCATATTAATGCACTTTGTAATGTACATCGTGCATTAAATATGAGCCATACAGAAGTTATTCCACTTACCTGCTCCGTTGCTAGCGTCCTCGTCTCCATGGTTCCGTCTAAATTCGCCGGCAGCTTGCTTTTTTAGACGCGCTTGCGCAGTCCGGTCTTCTCCATTCAGCACGAGCCGCTTCAGTGTGCTCCCCGCTACAGCTCTTCTGCGCATGCGCAGACGAGCTGTCACTGCTCGGGAGCGCGCTGGAGCGGCCATTCTGTACCTTCCTCTGTTAGAGGAAGGTGCAGAAACTGGAGCTGCCCAGCGGAGAAGCCCAGCCCAGCCGCCCCGAGAAGCGTCCCAGGTAAGTGATGGGTCGGGGGGGGCTGCCGCTGCGCCCGGCTGGCGCCGGGGGAACTAGCGCTGGGCCGGGGGGGCTGTCGCTGCGCCGGGGGGGGCTGTCGCTGGGCCGGGGGGGGGGGGCTGTCGCTGCGCCGGGGGGGGGGGGGCTGTCGCTGCGCCGGGGGGGCTGCCGCTGTGATGGGGGAACTAGCGCTAGGCCGGGGGGGGCTGCCGCTGTGATGGGGGAACTAGCGCTGCGCCGGGGGGGGGCTGTCGCTGCGCCGGGGGGGCTGCCGATGTGATGGGGGAACTAGCGCTAGGCCGGGGGGGGGGCTGTCGCTGCGCCGGGGGGGCTGCCGCTGTAATGGGGGGGGCTGCCGCTGTGATGGGGGGGGCTGCGCCGGTTACCTTCTGCCTGGCGGTGGGTGACTGGTCGGCCGTGTTCACTCCAGGGGTCCGGTCGGCGGCTGCTTGGCGTCCGGTTGCCATGGAGACACAGCTGGCAGCGTCTCGGGAGCGCGCACGTCGGGCTGCAGCGAGCGATGGGGAAGGAGCCGGCGGCCATCTTGGGGAAACTTTTATAAGTTGCTGAAACGCTGGAACGGTAAGTAGAAACCAGCTAGGAAAGTAATTTACAGGGGTAATTAGTAATGTATGTTTAATTAGGGGGACTGGGCAAAAAAAAAAAATCACTGCTTCCTCGAGACATCTCCTTTAAGCTTGCTGATGGTTTCCATTAGCAAAATGGTGAGTGCAGCTCTGGAGTTTAGTACAAGCTACAGTTTGGGGATCAAAAGAAGATAAATAATATAGTGTATTTACAGAGTGACTCAAAGTTGTATGTAGAATAACTACATATATAAAGAAATAGGAGAAGCTGTCTGCTGCATTATGGGAGATAAGCAGTTAGGGGGTGTGTCTGAGGACAAGCTTGTTGACTGTTTCCAATAATGTATCACTTCATAACTGTGGCTTTTAGTTTGTGACAGCAGAAATTGTGAAGTCGGGTGATTTTAGGTGCTTGAAGCTTCAGTAATTTGCCTGAAATTGCTGTATATTTCTGCCATGCTGCACTTGTCCGCGTCGCCGCTTTAATTCGCTGCTGAGAATAGCTGCTACATTTGGGTGCATCATCTCGGCTGCTTGTCTAATGATGTGTAGTTTCTAACTGTCCTTGAATCCACAAGCTCACACTGTGCCATTGAAGTAAAGCAGTCGGCTATAGAACGCACTGATAAAAGGAGGTTTCATTAAAACGGAATATATGTGTGGGAGGGAGCGGGGAGAGCCGGATACCTCCAGCCTCATCATACACAATGCTGTATACTGTATCCTTTGTATTAGGTGCTTCTCATATAGCTATAGGTCCCTATGTAGTTAACAGTCTAGTCCAAGACGCCCTTGTACATTTAGTAGCAGATGCACTGCTCGTCCTGACGCGCCTGACTCATGAGTGGAATGCAAATCTTGCAGTGAAGACTGGCACCTGCAAAGTTGGAGCAATTCGAGAGAAGTAACACTGGGATAGTGTAACTTTTACATAAAAATTCAGATTTGTAATCTGTTTAGAGTCTGAGGAAAGTTGGGCGGCAATCCTTATGGGTATTGTAATGGTTACCGTCAGCAGTGATCACCCAGCATCTGTTATTTGGGTAGTAGGAGAAACTGACGTAACACAAGAAAATATGTTTCAGAGGGATTTGCAACTGACTTTAGGAGCATAGACCAGATAGATGACCTTGGATACCGCACAGAACAGCTCTGTGTACTGTATACTGTGAATGTGTACAGAGCAAAATTGGCGTATTCAAGGGGCTCAATCATACTCTTTGGGTTAATAGCATTAAAATGTGGCAGACTAAGCGTATGGATAGGATGCTTTGTATGTGACACTGATTCATTTATAGGTGTTAATGCACATTGTTCTAAAGTATCCAAGTATATAAGTGACTCCGGAATATTAATAGCTGTTTTTAATGTGTAGACTCAGAGCCTTGGATATGATGCAGCATTACTCTAAATACTAAACACATATAGATGCACACAGCATATGTGTTGTATCCAAGGGCACTGACAGTAAGGCCCGAATCACACGAACAGGTTGAATTCCGCATGTGGATTTCTGCAGCAGAAGACCTGCTATATACATTGCGGAAAGTAATTGCAAATGGTCGCTGAGGAACGAAAATGCAAGCGGAAAACGTCGTCCGCTCGAAAAACAAAATTTCCGTTCTCGCTCTCTTTTTCCTCTCTTCTCGCTCTCTTCTCTCTCTTCTCGCTCTCCTCACTTTCTCTTCTCTTTTCTCTCTCTTCGTTCTCCATTTTCTCTCTCTCCTCCCTCTCTTCTCTCTGTCTTCTTGCTCTCTCTTCTCTCTGTTCTCGCTTTTTCCTCTCTTTTCTCTCTCTCCTCGCTCTCTTTTCTCTCTCTCCTCGCTCTCTTTTCTCTCTCCTCGCTCTCTTTTCTCTCTCCTCGCTCTCTTTTCTCTCTCCTCGCTCTCTCTTCTCTCTACTCGCTCTCTCTTCTCCATCCTCACTCTCTCTTCTCTCTCCTCGCTCTCTCCTCTCTCTCCTCGCTTTCTCTTTTCTCTCTTCATTCTCCCTTCTCTCTCCTCGATGTCTTCTCGTTGTCCTCTTGCTCTCTCTTCTCTCTCTGTTCTCGCTCCCTTTTTCCTCTCTTCTTGTTCTCTCTTCTCTCTCTCCCCGGTTTCCTTCTCTTTCCTCTCTCTTCGCTCTCCCCCCTCTCTCCTCACTGTCTTCTTGCTCTCTGTTCTCACTCTTTTTCCTCTCTTTTTTTCCTATCTCTCTCTTTTCTCTCTTTCTTCTCGCTCTCTTCTCTCTGTTCTCGCTCTCTTCTCTCTGTTCTCGCTCTCTTCTCTCTGTTCTCGCTCTCTTGCTCTCTTTTCTGTCTCCTCTCTCTCATTTCTCTTTTCTATCTCTTCTCTCTCATCTCTTCTCTCTCTTCTCTCTCTTCTCGCTCTCTCGCTCTCTTTTCTGTCTCCTCTCTGTCATTTCTCTTTTCTGTCTCCTCTCTCTTCTGTCTTTTCTTTCTCTCTCCTCTCTCCTCTTTTCTTTCTCTCTCCTCTCTCCTCTTTTCTTTCTCACTCCTCTCTCTCCCTTCACTCTTCTTTCTTCTCTACTGTCTCTTCTCTTCTCTCCTCTGTCTCTTCTCTTCTCTCCTCTGTCTCTTCTCTTCTCTCCTCTGTCTCATCTATCCTCCTCTCCTCTGTCTCATCTATCCTCCTCTCCTCTGTCTCATCTATCCTCCTCTCCTCTGTCTCTTCTATCCTCCTCTCCTTTGTCTCTTTTCTCCTCTCCTCTGTCTCTTTTCTCCTCTTCTCTGTCTCTGCTCTCCTCTCCTCTGTCTCTTTTCTCCTTTCCTCCCCTCTGTCTCTTTTCTCCTTTCCTCCCCTCTGTCTCTTTTCTCCTTTCCTCCCCTCTGTCTCTTTTCTCCTTTCCTCTCCTCTGTCTCTTTTCTCCTCTCCTCTGTCTCTGCTCTCCTCTCCTCTGTCTCTGCTCTCCTCTCCTCTGTCTCTTCTCTCCTCAACTCTTGTCTCTTCTCTTCTCTCCTCTGTCTCTTCTATCCCCTCCTCCTCTCCTCTGTCTCTTCTCTCCTCCTCTCCTCTGTCTCTTCTCTCCTCCTCTCCTCTGTCTCTTCTCTCCTCCTCTCCTCTGTCTCTTCTCTCCTCCTCTCCTCTGTCTCTTCTCTCCTCCTCTCCTCTGTCTCTCCTCTCCTCCTCTCCTCTGTCTCTTCTCGCTCTTTTTCATCTCTCTTTTCTCTCTTCTTGTTCTCTCCTCAGGTTCTCTTCTCTTTCCTCTTCGCTCTCCCCTCTCTGTTTGCTGTTTTCTTGCGCTCTCTTATCTCTGTTCTCGCTCTCTTTTCTCTCTCGTCTCTCTCATTTCTCTCTCCTCACTGTTCTCTCTTTTCTTTCTCTCTCCTCTTTTATTGCTCTCTTTTCTCTCTCTCCTCTTTTCTTTCTCTCTTCTCTCTCTCCCTTCACTTTTCTTTCTTCTCTACTGTCTCTTCTCTCCACTGTCTCTTCTCTCCTCTGTCTCTGCTCGCTCTCTTTTTCATCTCTCTCTTTTCCCTCTTCTTGTTCTCTCTCCTTGGGTTCTCTTCTCTTTCCTCTTTCTTCGCTCACCCCTCTCTCTCTCATCGCTGTTTTCTTGCTCTCTCTTCTCTCTGTTCTCTCTCTCTCTTTTTCCTCTCTATTTTTCCTCTCTCTTTTTTTCTCTTTCTTCTCCTTCTTCTCTCTGTTCTCGCTCTCATTTTCCTCTTTTCTCCCTCCTCGCTCTCTCTTCTCTTTTCTCTTTCTTCATTCTCCCTTCCCTCTCCTCACTCTCTTCTCGTTGTCTTCTTGCTCTCTTCTCTCTCTGTTCTCGCTCTCTTTTTCCTCTCTTCTTGTTCTTTCTTCCCTCTCTCCTCGGTTTCCCTTCTCTTTCCTCTCTCTTTGCTCTCCCCCCCTCTCTCCTCACTGTCTTCTTGCTCTCTCTTCTCTACTGTCTCTTCTCTCCTCTCCTCTGTCTTTTCTCCTCTCCTCTGTCTTTTCTCCTCTCCTCTGTCTTTTCTCCTCTCCTCTGTCTCTTTTCTCCTCTCCTCTGTCTCTTTTCTCCTCTCCTCTGTCTCTTTTCTCCTCTCCTCTGTCTCTTTTCTCCTCTCCTCTGTCTCTGTTCTCCTCTCCTCTGTCTCTGTTCTCCTCTCCTCTGTCTCTTTTCTCTTCTCCTCTCCTCTCTCTCTTTTCTCTTCTTCTCTCCTCTCCTCTGTCTCTTCTCTCCTCTCCTCTGTCTCTTCTCTCCTCCTCTCCTCTGTCTCTTCTCTCCTCCTCTCCTCTGTCTCTTCTCTCCTCCTCTCCTCTGTCTCTTCTCTCCTCCTCTCCTCTGTCTCTTCTCTCCTTCTCTCCTCTGTCTCTTCTCTCCTTCTCTCCTCTGTCTCTTCTCTCCTTCTCTCCTCTGTCTCTTCTCTCCTCCTCTCCTCTGTCTCTTCTCTCCTCCTCTCCTCTGTCTCTTCTCTCCTCCTCTCCTCTGTCTCTTCTCTCCTCCTCTCCTCTGTCTCTTCTCTCCTCCTCTCCTCTGTCTCTTCTCTCCTCCTCTCCTCTGTCTCTTCTCTCCTCCTCTCCTCTGTCTCTTCTCTCCTCCTCTCCTCTGTCTCTTCTCTCCTCCTCTCCTCTGTCTCTTCTCTCCTCCTCTCCTCTGTCTCTTCTCTCCTCCTCTCCTCTGTCTCTTCTCTCCTCCTCTCCTCTGTCTCTTCTCTCCTCCTCTCCTCTGTCTCTTCTCTCTTCTCCTCCTCTCCTCTGTCTCTTCTCTCTTCTCCTCCTCTCCTCTGTCTCTTCTCTCTTCTCCTCCTCTCCTCTGTCTCTTCTCTCTTCTCCTCTCCTCTGTCTCTTCTCTCCTCCTCTCCTCTGTCTCTTCTTGCTCTCTTTTTCGTCTCTCTTTTCTCTCTTCTTGTTCTCTCCTCAGGTTCTCTTCTCTTTCCTCTCTCTCTTCGCTCTCCCCTCTCTCTTTGCTGTTTTCTTGCGCTCTCTTATCTCTGTTCTCGCTCTCTTTTCTCTCTCGTCTCTCTCATTTCTCTCTCCTCACTGTTCTCTCTTTTCTTTCTCTCTCCTCTTTTATTGCTCTTTTCTCTCTCTCCTCTTTTCTTTCTCTCTTCTTTCTCTCCCTTCACTTTTCTTTCTTCTCTACTGTCTCTTCTCTCCACTGTCTCTGCTCGCTCTCTTTTTCATCTCTCTCTTTTCCCTCTTCTCGTTCTCTCTCCTTGGGTTCCCTTCTCTTTCCTCTTTCTTCGCTCACCCCTCTCTCTCTCCTTGCTGTTTTCTTGCTCTCTCTTCTCTCTGTTCTCTCTCTCTCTTTTTCCTCTCTATTTTTCCTCTCTCTCTTTTCTCTCTTTCTTCTCCTTCTTCTCTCTGTTCTCGCTCTCATTTTCCTCTTTTCTCCCTCCTCGCTCTCTTCTCTTTTTACTTTCTTCATTCTCCCTTCTCTCTCCTCACTCTCTTCTCGTTGTCTTCTTGCTCTCTCTTCTCTCTCTGTTCTCGCTCTCTTTTTCCTCTCTTCTTGTTTTTTCTTCCCTCTCTCCTCGGTTTCCCTTCTCTTTCCTCTCTCTTCGCTCTCCCCCTCTCTCTCCTCACTGTCTTCTTGCTCTCTCTTCTCTACTGTCTGTCTCTTCTCTCCTCTTCTCTGTCTCTTTTCTCCTCTCTCTTTTCTCCTCTCCTCTGTCTCTTTTCTCCTCTCCTCTGTCTCGTTTCTCCTCTCCTCTGTCTCGTTTCTCCTCTCCTCTGTCTCTTTTCTCCTCTCCTCTGTCTCTTTTCTCCTCTCCTCTGTCTCTTTTCTCCTCTCCTCTGTCTCTTTTCTCCTCTCCTCTGTCTCTTTTCTCCTCTCTGTCTATTTTCTCTCCTCTCCTCTCCTCTGTCTCTTTTCTCTTCTCTCCTCTCCTCTCCTCTGTCTCTTTTCTCTTCTCTTCTCCTCTCCTCTGTCTCTTTTCTCTTCTCCTCTCCTCTCCTCTCCTCTGTCTCTTTTCTCTTCTTCTCTCCTCTCCTCTGTCTCTGTTCTCTTCTCTCCTCTCCTCTGTCTCTTCTCTCCTCTCCTCTCCTCTGTCGCTTCTCTCCTCTCCTCTGTCTCTTCTCTCCTCTCCTCTGTCTCTTCTCTCCTCTCCTCTGTCTCTTCTTTCCTCTTCTCTGTCTCTTCTCCCCTCTTCTCTGTCTCTCCTCTGTCTCTGATCGCTCTCTTTTTCGTCTTTCCCTTTTCCCTCTTCTCGTTCGCTCTCTCTCCTCGGGTTCTCCTCTCTTTTCTCTCTCTTCACTCTCCCCTCTTTCCTCTCTCTTCGCTCTCCCCTCTCTCTTCGCTGTTTTCTTGCTCTCTGTTCTCGCTCTCTTTTTCCTCTCTATTTTTCCTATCTCTATCTTTTCTCTTTTTCTTCTCGCTCTTCTCTGTTCTCACTCTCTTTTTCCTCTCTTCTTGTTCTCTCTTCCCTCTCTCTTTAGTTTCTCTTCTCTTTCCTCTCTCTCTCCTCGCTGTCTTCTTGCTCTCTCTTCTCTCTGTTCTTGCTCTCTTTTTCCTCTCTCTTTTTTCTTTCTCTTCTCTCTCTCCCTTCACTCTTCTTTCTTCTCTCCTCTGTCTCTTCTCTCCTCTGTCTCTTCTCTTCTCTCCTCTATCTCTCCTCTGTCTCTTCTCTTCTCTCCTCTATCTCTCCTCTGTCTCTTCTCTCCTCTGTCTCTTCTCTCCTCTGTCTCTTCTCTCCTCTGTCTCTTCTCTCCTCTGTCTCTTCTCTCCTCTGTCTCTTCTCTCCTCTGTCTCTTCTTTTCTCTCCTCTGTCTCTGCTTTTCTCTCCTCTGTCTCTGCTTTTCTCTGTCTCTTCTCTCCTCTGTCTCTTCTCTCCTCTGTCTCTTCTCTTCTCTCCTCTGTCTCTTCTCTCCTCTGTCTCTTCTCTCCTCTGTCTCTTCTCTCCTCTGTCTCTTCTCTCCTCTGTGTCTTCTCTTCTCTTCTCTCCTCTGTCTCTTCTCTCCTCTGTCTCTTCTCTCCTCTGTCTCTTCTCTTCTCTCCTCTGTCTCTTCTCTTCTCTCCTCTGTCTCTTCTCTGTCTCTTCTCTTCTCTCCTCTGTCTCTTCTCTGTCTCTTCTCTTCTCTCCTCTGTCTCTTCTCTGTCTCTTCTCTTCTCTCCTCTGTCTCTTCTCTGTCTCTTCTCTTCTCTCCTCTGTCTCTTCTCTGTCTCTTCTCTTCTCTCCTCTGTCTCTTCTCTGTCTCTTCTCTTCTCTCCTCTGTCTCTTCTCTCCTCTGTCTCTTCTCTCCCCTGTGTCTTCTCTCCTCTGTCTCTTCTCTCCTCTGTCTCTTCTCTCCTCTGTCTCTTCTCTCCTCTGTCTCTTCTCTCCTCTGTCTCTTCTCTCCTCTGTCTCTTCTCTCCTCTGTCTCTTCTCTTCTCTGTCTCTTCTCTCCTCTGTCTCTTCTCTTCTCTCCTCTGTCTCTTCTCTTCTCTCCTCTGTCTCTTCTCTCCTCTGTCTCTTCTCTCTTCTGTCTCTTCTCTCCTATGTCTCTTCTCTCCTCTGTCTCTTCTCTCCAATGTCTCTTCTCTCCTCTGTCTCTTCTCTTCTCTCCTCTGTCTCTTCTCTCCTCTGTCTCTTCTCTCCAATGCCTCTTCTCTCCAATGCCTCTTCTCTCCTCTGTCTCTTCTCTTCTCTCCTCTGTCTCTTCTCTCCTCTGTCTCTTCTCTCCTCTGTCTCTTCTCTTCTCTCCTCTGTCTCTTCTCTCCTCTGTCTCTTCTCTCCTCTGTCTCTTCTCTTCTCTCCTCTGTCTCTTCTCTCCTCTGTCTCTTCTCTCCTCTGTCTCTTCTCTCCTCTGTCTCTTCTCTCCTCTGTCTCTTCTCTCCTCTGTCTCTTCTCTCCTCTGTCTCTTCTCTCCTCTGTCTCTTCTCTCCTCTGTCTCTTCTCTTCTCTCCTCTGTCTCTTCTCTCCTCTGTCTCTTCTCTTCTCTCCTCTGTCTCTTCTCTTCTCTCCTCTGTCTCTTCTCTCCTCTGTCTCTTCTCTCCTCTGTCTCTTCTCTCCTCTGACTCTTCTCTCCTCTGTCTCTTCTCTACTCTGTCTCTTCTCTCCTCTGTCTCTTCTCTTCTCTCCTCTGTCTCTTCTCTCCTCTGTCTCTTCTCTCCTCTGTCTCTTCTCTTCTCTCCTCTGTCTCTTCTCTTCTCTCCTCTGTCTCTTCTCTTCTCTCCTCTGTCTCTTCTCTTCTCTCCTCTGTCTCTTCTCTTCTCTCCTCTGTCTCTTCTCTCCTCTGTCTCTTCTCTCCTCTGTCTCTTCTCTCCTCTGTCTCTTCTCTCCTCTGTCTCTTCTCTCCTCTGTCTCTTCTCTCCTCTGTCTCTTCTCTCCTCTGTCTCTTCTCTCCTCTGTCTCTTCTCTCCTCTGTCTCTTCTCTCTTCTGTCTCTTCTCTCTTCTGTCTCTTCTCTCCTATGTCTCTTCTCTCCTATGTCTCTTCTCTCCTCTGTCTCTTCTCTCCAATGTCTCTTCTCTCCTCTGTCTCTTCTCTTCTCTCCTCTGTCTCTTCTCTCCTCTGTCTCTTCTCTCCAATGCCTCTTCTCTCCTCTGTCTCTTCTCTTCTCTCCTCTGTCTCTTCTCTCCTCTGTCTCTTCTCTTCTCTCCTCTGTCTCTTCTCTCCTCTGTCTCTTCTCTCCTCTGTCTCTTCTCTCCTCTGTCTCTTCTCTTCTCTCCTCTGTCTCTTCTCTCCTCTGTCTCTTCTCTCCAATGCCTCTTCTCTCCTCTGTCTCTTCTCTTCTCTCCTCTGTCTCTTCTCTCCTCTGTCTCTTCTCTTCTCTCCTCTGTCTCTTCTCTCCTCTGTCTCTTCTCTCCTCTGTCTCTTCTCTCCTCTGTCTCTTCTCTCCTCTGTCTCTTCTCTCCTCTGTCTCTTCTCTCCTCTGTCTCTTCTCTCCTCTGTCTCTTCTCTCCTCTGTCTCTTCTCTCCTCTGTCTCTTCTCTTCTCTCCTCTGTCTCTTCTCTCCTCTGTCTCTTCTCTCCTCTGTCTCTTCTCTCCTCTCCTCTGTCTCTCCTCTCCTCTGTCTCTTCTCTCCTCTGTCTCTCCTCTCCTCTGTCTCTTCTCTCCTCTGTCTCTTCTCTCCTCTGTCTCTTCTCTCCTCTGTCTCTTCTCTACTCTGTCTCTTCTCTCCTCTGTCTCTTCTCTTCTCTCCTCTGTCTCTTCTCTTCTCTCCTCTGTCTCTTCTCTTCTCTCCTCTGTCTCTTCTCTTCTCTCCTCTGTCTCTTCTCTTCTCTCCTCTGTCTCTTCTCTTCTCTCCTCTGTCTCTTCTCTTCTCTCCTCTGTCTCTTCTCTTCTCTCCTCTGTCTCTTCTCTCCTCTGTCTCTTCTCTCCTCTGTCTCTTCTCTCCTCTGTCTCTTCTCTCCTCTGTCTCTTCTCTCCTCTGTCTCTTCTCTCCTCTGTCTCTTCTCTTCTCTCCTCTGTCTCTTCTCTTCTCTCCTCTGTCTCTTCTCTTCTCTCCTCTGTCTCTTCTCTTCTCTCCTCTGTCTCTTCTCGTCTCTTCTCTTCTCTCCTCTGTCTCTTCTCTTCTCTCCTCTGTCTCTTCTCTTCTCTCCTCTGTCTCTTCTCTCCTCTGTCTCTTCTCTCCTCTGTCTCTTCTCTCCTCTGTCTCTTCTCTCCTCTGTCTCTTCTCTCCTCTGTCTCTTCTCTCCTCTGTCTCTTCTCTCCTCTGTCTCTTCTCTTCTCTTCTCTCCTCTGTCTCTTCTCTTCTCTCCTCTGTCTCTTCTCGTCTCTTCTCTTCTCTCCTCTGTCTCTTCTCTGTCTCTTCTCTCCTCTGTCTCTACTCTCCTCTGTCTCTTCTCTCCTCTGTCTCTACTCTCCTCTGTCTCTTCTCTCCTCTATCTTTTCTCTCCTCTGTCTCTTCGCTCCTCTGTCTCTTCTCTTCTCTCCTCTGTCTCTTCTCTCCTCTGTCTCTTCTCTCCTCTGTCTCTTCTCTCCTCTGTCTCTTCTCTCCTCTGTCTCTTCTCTTCTCTTCTCTCCTCTGTCTCTTCTCTTCTCTCCTCTGTCTCTTCTCGTCTCTTCTCTTCTCTCCTCTGTCTCTTCTCTGTCTCTTCTCTCCTCTGTCTCTACTCTCCTCTGTCTCTTCTCTCCTCTGTCTCTACTCTCCTCTGTCTCTTCTCTCCTCTATCTTTTCTCTCCTCTGTCTCTTCGCTCCTCTGTCTCTTCTCTTCTCTCCTCTGTCTCTTCTCTCCTCTGTCTCTTCTCTCCTCTGTCTCTTCTCTTCTCTTCTCTCCTCTGTCTCTTCTCTTCTCTCCTCTGTCTCTTCTCGTCTCTTCTCTTCTCTTCTCTCCTCTGTCTCTTCTCTTCTCTCCTCTGTCTCTTCTCGTCTCTTCTCTTCTCTCCTCTGTCTCTTCTCTGTCTCTTCTCTCCTCTGTCTCTACTCTCCTCTGTCTCTTCTCTCCTCTGTCTCTTCTCTTCTCTCCTCTGTCTCTTCTCTCCTCTGTCTCTTCTCTCCTCTGTCTCTTCTCTCCTCTGTCTCTTCTCTCCTCTGTCTCTTCTCTCCTCTGTCTCTTCTCTCCTCTGTCTCTTCTCTTCTCTTCTCTCCTCTGTCTCTTCTCTTCTCTCCTCTGTCTCTTCTCGTCTCTTCTCTTCTCTCCTCTGTCTCTTCTCTGTCTCTTCTCTCCTCTGTCTCTACTCTCCTCTGTCTCTACTCTCCTCTGTCTCTACTCTCCTCTGTCTCTTCTCTCCTCTATCTTTTCTCTCCTCTGTCTCTTCGCTCCTCTGTCTCTTCTCTTCTCTCCTCTGTCTCTTCTCTTCTCTTCTCTCCTCTGTCTCTTCTCTTCTCTCCTCTGTCTCTTCTCTTCTCTTCTCTCCTCTGTCTCTTCTCTTCTCTCCTCTGTCTCTTCTCGTCTCTTCTCTTCTCTCCTCTGTCTCTTCTCTCCTCTGTCTCTACTCTCCTCTGTCTCTTCTCTCCTCTATCTTTTCTCTCCTCTGTCTCTTCGCTCCTCTGTCTCTTCTCTTCTCTCCTCTGTCTCTTCTCTCCTCTGTCTCTTCTCTCCTCTGTCTCTTCTCTCCTCTGTCTCTTCTCTTCTCTCCTCTGTCTCTTCTCTCCTCTGTCTCTTCTCTTCTCTCCTCTGTCTCTTCTCGTCTCTTCTCTTCTCTCCTCTGTCTCTTCTCTCCTCTGTCTCTTCTCTCCTCTGTCTCTTCTCTCCTCTGTCTCTTCTCTCCTCTGTCTCTTCTCTCCTCTGTCTCTTCGCTCCTCTGTCTCTTCTCTCCTCTGTCTCTTCTCTCCTCTGTCTCTTCTCTCCTCTGTCTCTTCGCTCCTCTGTCTCTTCGCTCCTCTGTCTCTTCGCTCCTCTGTCTCTTCTCTCCTCTGTCTCTTCGCTCCTCTGTCTCTTCTCTCCTGTCTCTTCTCTTCTCTGTCTCTTCTCTCCTCTGTCTCTTCTCTTCTCTCCTCTGTCTCTACTCTCCTCTGTCTCTTCTCTCCTCTGTCTCTACTCTCCTCTGTCTCTTCTCTCCTCTGTCTCTACTCTCCTCTGTCTCTTCTCTCCTCTGTCTCTACTCTCCTCTGTCTCTTCTCTCCTCTATCTTTTCTCTCCTCTGTCTCTTCGCTCCTCTGTCTCTTCTCTTCTCTCCTCTGTCTCTTCTCTCCTCTGTCTCTTCTCTCCTCTGTCTCTTTCTCTGTCTCTTCTCTCCTCTTTCTCTTCCTCTGTCTCTTCTCTCCTCTTTCTCTTCCTCTGTCTCTTCTCTCCTCTTTCTCTTCCTCTGTCTCTTCCCTCCTCTGTCTCTTTTCTCCTCTGTCTCTTCTCTTCTCTCCTCTGTCTCTTCTCTTTTCTCCTCTGTCTCTTCTCTGTCTCTTCTCTTCTCTCCTCTGTCTCTTCTCTGTCTCTTCTCTTCTCTCCTCTGTCTCTTCTCTCCTCTGTCTCTTCTCTCCCCTGTGTCTTCT
This sequence comes from Eleutherodactylus coqui, assembly GCF_035609145.1. Lineage (NCBI taxonomy): Eukaryota > Metazoa > Chordata > Amphibia > Anura > Eleutherodactylidae > Eleutherodactylus > Eleutherodactylus coqui. Next base: position 148,957,713 of record NC_089844.1, on the reverse strand, counting down.
CTCCTCTGTCTCTTCTCTCCTCTGTCTCTTCTCTTCTCTCCTCTGTCTCTTCTCTTCTCTCCTCTGTCTCTTCTCTCCTCTGTCTCTTCTCTCTTCTGTCTCTTCTCTCCTCTGTCTCTTCTCTCCTCTGTCTCTTCTCTCCTCTGTCTCTTCTCTCCTCTGTCTCTTCTCTCCTCTGTCTCTTCTCTCCTCTGTCTCTTCTCTTCTCTCCTCTGTCTCTTCTCTTCTCTCCTCTGTCTCTTCTCTTCTCTCCTCTGTCTCTTCTCTTCTCTCCTCTGTCTCTTCTCTCCTCTGTCTCTTCTCTTCTCTCCTCTGTCTCTTCTCGTCTCTTCTCTTCTCTCCTCTGTCTCTTCTCTCCTCTGTCTCTTCTCTCCAATGCCTCTTCTCTCCTCTGTCTCTTCTCTTCTCTCCTCTGTCTCTTCTCTCCTCTGTCTCTTCTCTTCTCTCCTCTGTCTCTTCTCTCCTCTGTCTCTTCTCTCCTCTGTCTCTTCTCTCCTCTGTCTCTTCTCTCCTCTGTCTCTTCTCTCCTCTGTCTCTTCTCTCCTCTGTCTCTTCTCTCCTCTGTCTCTTCTCTCCTCTGTCTCTTCTCTCCTCTGTCTCTTCTCTCCTCTGTCTCTTCTCTTCTCTCCTCTGTCTCTTCTCTTCTCTCCTCTGTCTCTTCTCTTCTCTCCTCTGTCTCTTCTCTCCTCTGTCTCTTCTCTCCTCTGTCTCTTCTCTCCTCTGTCTCTTCTCTCCTCTGTCTCTTCTCTCCTCTGTCTCTTCTCTCCTCTGTCTCTTCTCTCCTCTGTCTCTTCTCTCCTCTGTCTCTTCTCTCCTCTGTCTCTTCTCTTCTCTCCTCTGTCTCTTCTCTTCTCTCCTCTGTCTCTTCTCTTCTCTCCTCTGTCTCTTCTCTTCTCTCCTCTGTCTCTTCTCTTCTCTCCTCTGTCTCTTCTCTTCTCTCCTCTGTCTCTTCTCTTCTCTCCTCTGTCTCTTCTCTTCTCTCCTCTGTCTCTTCTCTCCTCTGTCTCTTCTCTCCTCTGTCTCTTCTCTCCTCTGTCTCTTCTCTCCTCTGTCTCTTCTCTTCTCTCCTCTGTCTCTTCTCTTCTCTCCTCTGTCTCTTCTCTTCTCTCCTCTGTCTCTTCTCTTCTCTCCTCTGTCTCTTCTCTTCTCTCCTCTGTCTCTTCTCTTCTCTCCTCTGTCTCTTCTCTCCTCTGTCTCTTCTCTCCTCTGTCTCTTCTCTCCTCTGTCTCTTCTCTCCTCTGTCTCTTCTCTCCTCTGTCTCTTCTCTTCTCTCCTCTGTCTCTTCTCTTCTCTCCTCTGTCTCTTCTCTTCTCTCCTCTGTCTCTTCTCTTCTCTCCTCTGTCTCTTCTCTCCTCTGTCTCTTCTCTTCTCTCCTCTGTCTCTTCTCGTCTCTTCTCTTCTCTCCTCTGTCTCTTCTCTTCTCTCCTCTGTCTCTTCTCTTCTCTCCTCTGTCTCTTCTCTCCTCTGTCTCTTCTCTCCTCTGTCTCTTCTCTCCTCTGTCTCTTCTCTCCTCTGTCTCTTCGCTCCTCTGTCTCTTCGCTCCTCTGTCTCTTCGCTCCTCTGTCTCTTCTCTCCTCTGTCTCTTCGCTCCTCTGTCTCTTCGCTCCTCTGTCTCTTCTCTTCTCTGTCTCTTCTCTCCTCTGTCTCTTCTCTTCTCTCCTCTGTCTCTTCTCTCCTCTGTCTCTTCTCTTCTCTCCTCTGTCTCTTCTCTCCTCTGTCTCTACTCTCCTCTGTCTCTTCTCTCCTCTGTCTCTACTCTCCTCTGTCTCTTCTCTCCTCTGTCTCTACTCTCCTCTGTCTCTTCTCACCTCTGTCTCTACTCTCCTCTGTCTCTTCTCTCCTCTATCTTTTCTCTCCTCTGTCTCTTCGCTCCTCTGTCTCTTCTCTTCTCTCCTCTGTCTCTTCTCTCCTCTGTCTCTTCTCTCCTCTGTCTCTTCTCTCCTCTGTCTCTTCTCTCCTCTGTCTCTTCCTCTGTCTCTTCTCTCCTCTTTCTCTTCCTCTGTCTCTTCTCTCCTCTTTCTCTTCCTCTGTCTCTTCTCTCCTCTTTCTCTTCCTCTGTCTCTTCTCTCCTCTTTCTCTCCCTCTGTCTCTTCTCTCCTCTTTCTCTTCCTCTGTCTCTTCTCTCCTCTTTCTCTTCCTCTGTCTCTTCTCTCCTCTTTCTCTTCCTCTGTCTCTTCTCTCCTCTTTCTCTTCCTCTGTCTCTTCCCTCCTCTGTCTCTTTTCTCCTCTGTCTCTGTCTCTTTTCTCCTCTGTCTCTGTCTCTTTTCTCCTCTGTCTCTGTCTCTTTTCTCCTCTGTCTTTGTCTCTTTTCTCCTCTGTCTCTGTCTCTTTTCTCCTCTGTCTCTGTCTCTTTTCTCCTCTCCTCTTGTTCTCGCTCTCGCTCTCTTTTTTCTCTTTTCTTTTTCTCTACTCTTTTCTTTCTCTCTCGTCTCTCTTTTCTTTTTCCCCTCTCTCTTTTCTCTCTCTTCCCTCTCTCCCTTCACTTTTCTTTCTTCTCTACTGTGTTTTCTCTCCTCTGACTCTTCTCTCCTCTGTCTTGTCTTTTCTGTCCTCTGTCTCTTCTCTTGTCTCTCTCTCTGCCCTTTTTCTTTCTTCTCTCTTCTCCTCTCTCGTTTCTCACTCTCTTCTCTCTATTCTTTCTCTCATTTTTCTCTCTTCTTGTTCTTTCTCTTTTTCTCTCTCTTCTTTCTCTCTCTCTCTCTCTCTCTCTCTCTCTCGTTCTTTTTCTCTTTCTTCTCTTCTCTCTACTGTTCTCTCTCTACTCTATCTCTCTCTTCCCTCTCTCCTCTCTCTCTACTCTATCTATCTTTCTCTTCTCTCATCTTTTCTCTCTCTCTCTCCCTCGTCGCCATCTCTCTCTACTCTGCTCTCTCTCCTCTCCTCTCTGTCTTTTCTTTCTCATCTATCTTTATCTCCCTATACTCTTCTCTCCTCTCTCTTTTCTCTCTCCTCTACTCTTTTCCTCTCTCCTCTCTGTCTCCTCTCTCTCTCTCCTTCTCCCTTCTCTCTGTCTTCTCTCTTCGTTCTCTCTTCTCTTTCTTTTTCTCTTCCCTTTCTTTCTCTGTTATCTCTCCTTTCCCTCCCTCCCCTCTCTCTCCTCTCTCTTTGTCCTCTCTCCTCTCTGAGTATGCGAACAACATTCAGAGAGTGCCTTAAAGGTCACCGGTTAGTTGTTAGTTGGACAGTTCATACCCTCTAATAATAGGGAGAGCTACAGAATCAATTGGGTGTTTCTCTAAACAGAGAATCTCCCCCAAGCAGAAAATAGAGAAAATTGTGAATAAAAAGAGATCTGCGCTCTTGAACTGTAAAACATAAACCCAAATTGTCACTAAACTTTCAGTGACAATTTTGGTTTATGTTTTACAGTTCAAGAGCGCAGATCTCTTTCTATTCCCAATTTTCTCTCTCCTCTTTATCTTTCTCTCCTTTCTCACTCTCCTCTCTCTCTTTCTCTCCTTTTTTTCTCCTCTCTCTCTTTCACTCCTTTCTCTCTCCATCTCTATCTCTCTCCTCTCTGTCTCCTCTCTCTCTGTCCCCTCTCTCTCCTTTCTCTCCCTCCCCTCTCTCTTCTCTCCCTTTCCTCTCTCCTCTCTGTCTCCTTCCTCTCTCTCCCTCCCCCCTCTCTCCTCTGTGTCTCCTCCCTCTCTCTCCCTCTCCTCTGTCTCCTCCCTCTCTCCCCCTCTCCTCTGTCTCCTCCGTCTCTCCCCCTCTCCTCTGTCTCCTCCCTCTATCCCCCTCTCCTCTGTCTCCTCCCTCTCTCACCCTCCCCTCTCTCTACTCCCTCTCTAACCATCCCCTTTCTCTATCCTCTCTATCTTTCTCTCTCTCTCCTCTATCCCTAGCTCTTTCCCTCCTCTGTACCTCTCTGTTCTGTCTTTTCTCTCACTCCCCTCTCTTCTCTCTATCTGTTTCTCTATTCTATATCTCTGCTATCTCTCTCCTCTCTATCTGTCTCCTCTCTCTCCTCTCTGTTTCCCTCTCTATCTCTTTCTCTCTCCTGCCCTCTCATCTTTCTCTCCTTACTCTCCCTCCCTCTATTTCTCCCGTCTCTATCTCTTTTTCTCCTTTCTCTCTCCCTATCTCCTCTCTATCTCTCCTCCTCTATCTTATTCTCTCCTCTCTACATCTTTTTTTCCTCTCTACCTCTCGGCCCTCTCTCTTTTCTCTCTCTCTCTCTTTCTCGATTTTTTTTTCTCTTCTCTTCTCTCTGTCTTCTCTCCTTTCTCTTCACTCTGTTCTCTCCACTCTTTTCTCTCTGTCTTCTCTCTTTCTCTCTATCCTCTCTCGATTTTCTCTACTCTTCTGTCTCTCTATCTCTGTACTCTTCTCTCTCCCCTCTATCTCTGCTCTCTATCACTCTTCTCTCTCTATCTCTTCTCTCTCTCTCCCCTCTCTCTGCCCTATCTCTCTTCTCCTCCTCTCTTTCTCTTTCTTCTCCTTCTCCCTCTTTCTCTCTTTTCTCCTCCCTCTTTCTCTCTTTTCCTCCTCTCTCTTTCTCTCTTCTCTTTCTCTCTTTTCCTCCTCTCTCTTTCTCTCTTCTCTTTCTCTCTTTTCCTCCTCTCTTTCTCTCTCTTTTCCTCCTCTTTCTCTCTCTACTCCTCTCTCTTTCTCTCTCTCTTCTCTGTCTTCTCTTTCTACTTTTCTCTGTCTTCTCCCCTTTTCTTCTGTTTTCTCTCTTCTCTCTCTCGATTCTCTTCTCTGTCTTCTCTCTTCTCACTTTTCTCTCTCTTCTCCCTTCTCACTTTTCTCTCTCTTCTCCTCTCTCTTCTCTCTCTCTCTCTCTCTCTCTCATCTCTATCTCTCCCCTCTCTTTCTCTCAATTCTCTCTCTCTATATTCTCTTCTTTTTTTCTCTGTCTTCACTCTCTTCTCCTCTCTCCCGCTCTCTCTTTCTCTCCTCTCTATCTCTCTCCTTTTATCTCTTTCATCTTTCTCTCTCCCCTCTCTTTTTTTCTTTTTCTTTCTCTCCTCTTTCTTTCTCTCCTTTCTCTCTTTTCTTTCTTTCTTTCTTTCTCTCTTCTTTTTTTATCTCTTCTCTTTCTTTCTTCTTTCTCTTTTGTCTCTATCTCAGGATTCTCATTCTCTCAGGATTTTCATTCTCTCTCTCAATTCTCTTATCTCTGTCTTCTCTTTACTCTTCTCTTTGTCTTCTCTTTACTCTTCTCTCTGTCTTTTTACTCTTATCTCTGTCTTCTCTTTACTCTTCTCTCTGTCTTCTCTCTATTCTCCTCTCTGTCTTCTCTCTATTCTCTTCTCTCTGTCTTCTTGATTCTCTTCCCTCTCTCTTCTCTTCACTCTTCTGTCTTCTCTCTCTTTTCTTCACTTTTCTCTGTCTTCTCTTCTCTCTTCATTCTTTTCTCTGTCTTCTCATTCTTTCTCTCGATTCTTTTTCTTTTGATTCTCTCTCTTCTCTCTATTCTATAGTGCTACTCTCACACATACATTAAGAAAACTCTGATCAAAATCATGGCATTTTACCACGATTTCGAGCAGTGTTTTTGAACGCGTTTGACAGCCCTTTTTAGCACACCGCATCACTGTGATGTGTGATGTACGTTAAAAAATGCGAAATCACAAGAGAATAGAGCAGAGAGCGCTCGAGGGTCTGCGATCCCTATTGAAATCAATAGGAGCGTTTTGCCACGCTAATCGCGGTTAGAAGCCGTGAGTGTGAGTGCTTCCTATGTCTTATGTATTAAATATGTATATTTATATATGTATAAAAACCGCGCACATAATATATTACATGTGCAAATAAGCCCATGTGAATTTGACCTTAAAGCTTGATATGACCCCAATCTAAGGCCGGAGATTCACATGAGCGTATGCGCATTTGTGCGTTGGTTGTTGCATATTTGGGTGCGCAACTATATTTCTTATTTTACTTTTTGCGTGCGCATTTGCTTGTGCAAAAAAATACGCAACGACGCTCTCAGCCATTGAAATGGCCAATAAGTTTCATGACTTCAAAATGTCAAACGCTCAGGAAAATAGAACAGGCTACATATTTTTTTTTCCGTGATGGCATTGCGCCCGCAAAATACAAGCTTGTGAAGAAACCCATCAAAATCTTAGGTGTTCTATTCACTGCATATTGCATGCGCAAATACAGTTATGTGAATTCGGCCTAGGGCAGTGGTCCCCAACCTTTTCGGCACCAGGGACCGGCTTCCAGCAAGACCATTTTTACAAGGCCCGGCAGGGTTGGGCGGGACATGGGCGGGGCTTTGGTTATATGGGGCGGGGTTATGAAGGGGGTTGGAGTTTAGTCCATTCTTATTTAATTATGACATTTAAAATGTCCTGGCAGTACACACATAGGGCAGTATATAATCTATCCCCCCCCCCAGCACACACATAGGGCAGCATATAATTCATCTCCCCCCCCCCCCCCAGTAATTGACAGCCCCCACCCCTCAGTAATTAGCAGCCCCTCCCCCTGTAATAAGTAGCTCCCCCCCAGTAATAAGTACCCCCCCACCCAGTAATAACCATCCCCCCCCCCCCCCCCCCGTAATAAGCAGGTCCCCCCCCAGTAATAGGCAGGTCCCCCCCAGTAATAGGCAGGTCGCCCCCAGTAATAGGCAGGTCCCACCCCAGTAATAGGCAGGTCCCACCCCAGTAATAGGCAGCGCCCCACCCCCAGTAATAGGCAGCCACCCCAGTAATAAGCAGCCCCCACAGTAAGCAACCCCCCCAGTAATAAGAAGTCCCCCCCCCAGTAATAGGCAGCCCCCCAGTAATAAGCAGCCCCCCCAGTAGTAAGTAGCCCCCCCAGTAAGCAACCACCCCAGTAATAAGCAGGTCCACCCCAGTAATAAGCAGGTCCACCCCCCCCCGTAATAAGCAGGTCCCCCAGTAATAGGCAGCCCCCTAGTAATAGGCAGCCCCATCCCCTGTAATAGGTAGCCCCCCACCCCCAGTAATAGGCAGTCCCCCCATAATATGCAGCATTCCAACCCCCCCGGTAATAGGCAGCCCTCCCCAAGTAATAGGCAGCCCCCCTAGTAGTAAGCAGCCCCCCCAACCCATATACTTGCCTCCTCCCTGCTGTCAGCGTCGCTCCCTCTCTGCTTGCCGTGACGTCAGTGTGCAGCCCGGAACGCTTCCTTACCGAGTCCTCTCCTGCGGAACTAACGAGCAGGGGACTCGGGGAGGAGAATCCTGGCTGCACAGACGTCAGTGTGTGCGCCGGGATGAGCGTGATTACCAGCGGGGAGCTGCGCCGCCCCCTCTGGTAATCGCTTCAGTGGTGAGCGGCGTCGGCACGCCACGAGCCACATAACACAAGGCAGCGGGCCGGATTCGGCCCGCGGGCCTTGTGTTTAGAGCAAAATTTCCCGGCGGTGCCGCGGACCGGTGCTAAACATCCAACGGCCCGGTCCGCGGCCCGGTGGTTGGGGACCCCTGGCCTAGAGTACGGACTTTATGCACAGAGTAGCATCCAAGGGCGTTGACAAAAACTGAGTCGTCTGCGACACTGTTGGATTAAAACTAACGAAAAGAGAAAAATCGACAACTGAACTCCCATACGAAGTATTTGTTGGAGCCCGGCGCCCAACAAAGTTATCAGAGGGCGCCTACTTTCCAGTATTCTTTAGGATCAGGGTTATACAGCGTCTATACGGCACGTCTAGATTCTGCGTTTCATGGCGCCGGGTTAGCAGAGGGGAGTGAAGCTGCACTAATTCTCAGCTTGGATGAAATTTATTTTTAATCACAGCGTTCAGTGTATATCTGTAATAGGAAAGTGCTCGGGGCGTTCACAAAGGATCCTCTGATCTGGAGTCTCTTTGGTGTCTCCTCTAATCAGAGAGAGTCGCACCTGGTGACAGAGCAGATGAGTTGTACTTGGGTCTGCTGTCATTTTAATGAGTGGATTCATCTGGGAATTCGACCCCCTCAGAGGGGATCTTGGCATTTCTTAAAAGGACCTCACACTGGAGTATTGGAGAATTGCTTAAATGGCAACTCCATAGCATGCTACAACCATTTGCTGCGGAGGGTCTGCGACTCTATAGCCCAGAATCTGTGTCAGAATCCCACCGTTTGGGACACAAAATTCACCCCTCATCTGTCCACCCAGCACGTCCGCTGCTATAATTGACATGCCGCGAACTCAAGAACCAGGTTCCCGCCATACTCGAGGTCTGTGAGGGGTCTCGGTAGTCACAGCCCAATGGTCATACAATAATTAGGACCTTTGTTATAAAACCCCTTTAAGCAACGTTCACATCATGGATGTTTCTGTTCCCTAAGATTTGATGTAAAATCCACAGCGAAATCTGCGTCATTAAAAGGGTTTACCAAAATTGCAAGTTATCCCCTATCCATAGGCTGATTGGTGGGGGTCTCGCCGATAAAACCAGCCCCAATTTTGAGATCGGAGGTCCTGTGTCCCTTATCATCCTCACTGTGTGGTTACTGCACCCTCTGCAGTGAAGAGGAGACTGAACGGAGTGCTGGTCGCACAAGGGTATCAGCTCCATTCACTTTCTATGGGACCGCGGAGGTATCCTAGCGCCACCCACCCGGGTATTTCTGTCAGGCCCATTGAAACTAATGGAGTGCTGACTGCACATGCTCAAGCAGGACTTGGAAGTCCCATCCTCAAGATTGGGGAGACCCCCTCCGATCAGCAAGTTATTCCCTATCCTATGGAGAGGGGAGAACTTGTCATTTTGGTACAACCCCTTTAAGCGTAGTATGAAGGCTAAGGCGGGATTTACACAAACGTATTTGCACAGCGTATTACGCATTAAATATTTGTACAATATCCAGTGAATAGAACCAATTGCGTATTTTGCGGGCGCAAAAAAATACACAGCATGCTCTATTTTCCTGCACAGGGAAGATTGTATAACAAACTCATTAAACGAATTGCCCATTTTTTAATGAATGGGACTATGGTTGCATGTTCTTTTGCGTGCGCAAATACGTAGTGGTACATATGCGTGAGTTAATGTACCGCGCCTAATTGAAATCCATGTCATAGTCTATCAGCCGTGAATTTCCGCATGCAGATTTCCCGTGACGCGTCTCTTGATGAAGAGTCCATCCAAAATCCACATCTGGAAATCCGATTGCGGTTTCCACCCATTAAAATTGGCTAAATCTGTGCGCCGATTCAACAATACTGCAAGTGCAAAACCGAAGCCGGATCGGTGGTCCGGCACATTGCGCCTATGTGAACATACCCTTGGGGCTGGTGTCGCACGCTGGGCCTCATTTATCAAAACCGTCTAGAAGAAAATCTGACCTTGTTGCCCATGGCAACCAATTTCCCGCCACAGTTTAAGCATTCACAGCTCAGCTTCCATTATACCAGAGGAGTTTCAGAAACGGAAGCTGAGCTGTGATTGGTTGCTACGTGCCACAAAGACGGTGTTTCTTTTAGGGTAGCGGAATTGGCGCGGATGTTCTACAGCCAAAAAATTTGCACCAAAATCTGTACCATTGGTGCAGTTTTGAAGGGGAATCCACAGCGGACTTCACCCCTTCTATTGAAATAGGGAAATCTGCAGATTCACACTTAGAATTCGGCTATGGATTCACACCAAATTCCGCTACGTGTAAATAAACCCCGATGGACCTTTCATGCGGGACAAAATAGGCCGCACCATGTACCGCAAGCCGCGATCAATTCTGCACCAAAATCCACAGGCTACCTGCAGATGTTGATGCGGAATTGAAAATGGCTGCTTGCAATTCTGCGGATTCTGGCGTGAAATTCCACAGCTTCAGATTTGTCTGCGTCCTCCGGAGTAATTCCATACCGCGTGAAAGGTCTCTTTTAGATGGTTCTGATAAACGAGGGCCATTGTCTTTTTTATGTAGAAGTGCCGCATTTTTTGTGTTTCTGCTTCTGGCGGTTTTTGTCACAAAAATGCAGCATCCAGATGTTTGCTGTAGGTCAGTAGTAAAATATGAAATGCCCATCAGACAGCGCACTTTATTGTAGGGGTGTTTTTTTGCAAATCCCAGCATTCTCTTGCTCTGTCAGTGTTTTGCATAGATTTCACCGTAGAAAAAAATGCAACATAAAAAACAATGTATGTGTTGCTGAAAAAAACAGCCGGCATCAGTAAAAAACGCACGGGATTTTTTTCCACTCTACGAATTCCAGAAAAATTAAAGGGGTATTCTCAGAATTGACTCTTACCACCTCTCCATAGTATGGTTAATGAAAGTCTGATTGGTGGGGTTATCACCACTGAGTCCCCCACCAGTCCTGTGCGTGGAGGTCCCATGCCCCCCCCCCTCCAGTGAGGAGGAGTTTGAAAGAGTGGTACTCGAGCATACGCGCCTACGCCAAAATCTGCAGCTCTTCCGCATCAAAAACCACGTCCACATCAGCACCATTGGGTAGATTATGGATCTGATTTATCTGCTACCGCTAGGACCTAACAGGAGCAAGTAAAGACACCAATCGCTGCTCGTTGCCCGCACATGACAACCCCTACTGAACGCCACCGCCGCTGGTCAGGTGATGCAGAAGTAGGCTGTCTGTCACCGGGGAAAGATGGAAGTGTGTAGTTGCGGTTACCAGGTGAAGGCAGCTAGCGACAATTTGTAAGTGTCTTTCTAGTCCTGATAGGTCCTAGCGGTAGCTGAGTGGTTGAAATTAGCTGTGGCTCTGCAGTTGAATCCGAATCAAAAGCCACACCAATGGCGCACATTTTGACGTGTTTTTTTTTTTTTAAATATGGAAATGCTGTGGAAAACCGCCAGCATTTCCACTTCGTGTGAACATACCCAAAAAAGGGGGGTTTTCCCCGTTAAACACATTTACCCCTGTCCACAAGATAGGGGATAAATGTCTGACCGCTGCAATCACATGGGGCATTCAGGTGTGCAGATCACTGGGGCTCCAGCTGTCAGACTCCCGGTGTTCTTCCCCTGCCACAAAGCATCATAAATAAGGCATGCTCCAGTAATATGAAGAACACAGCATGCCTTAAAAAAAAGCAGTCAGCTGTTCCTTTGTTATGTCTGTTCCTGGAAAACCTGGGTGACAACAAATATGGCCTCCATTACAGCCCCCACAAGATTGTCACCCAACTTTTCCAGACCCCCCTGACCAATAAATTGGCTTAATCATCCAGCAATACATCCCCTACTCCTGCATCGTCATATATCTAGGCAAATAAAACCGATTAAAAAAAAATAATAATAATAAATGCCTTTTTTTATTTTGGTGGACCGATGTAAATTTTTGAAAAACATTTTAAAAATGTAACCTATTTCTTTTTGAAGGGGTAAAAAGCTTTTGTTCTGATCCTATGGACCACGGTGCTCCTTGGGTATTGTGTAGCCTGCCCACGGTCATCTCCGCACCTTCCTATAGGTGACCTTGGAAGAGTTAATGACTGATAGAATTTCGGATGTTTTATTGATGGAGCCGGGGAATAGAATCTGGATGAGAGCATAAGAAGTCGAGCTGGCTCCCCCCCAACCTTCCCCTCAATCTCCTTCTGCCTCCTGAGGATAGCAAGCAAAGAGCAAAGCTCTCCGTCTCTCCCTGACCCCTTCTCGTTGGCATTTCAGTTCCTTGCTTTCTATTCCTGGCACAAACAGGCAGCCACACACTCATCCACACAAACACAGCACATGAGAGGGGAGAGGGAGGGGGGCATGCCACCTACTCCCCAAACAAAGGCTGCCGTGCCAGCAGCATCTCCGCACATCCAAGCCCCCGACCTGATGTCTCAATAGACACTGTCAATGACCCCCCTTCGCCCCCAACCTCGCGCTCTCCTCCCCACTATGCTGTCTACTCTCACACCCCTCCTACTTCTGCCTCTACATTTTCAGGCTGGATGCTACCGCGGCCGTTCCTAATTACCTCTTATCCCCAGTGGTTTGTGAATAATCACCGCTGAGAAGCATTGAAGGGCTGCTGCTGAGGAGGATGAAAAATATGAATTGTGCCATTTTTCACGTCTAAGGACATAACCTGGTCACTGTGCTGGAGTGGAAGCTGAGGAAACATCTCAGGTACCTTTCCGTTATCCTCTCTGCTGTGTATTTCTATGTGTTTCGGGTTATTTTGATGCTATAGAAGGGGGAGGAGATGTGTGTGGAGGGGTCGGCGGTCTTCGTAGTTGGCTTAGTGGTCAACGGTTGGGATGGTCAAGGACCAGACCTCATGACTTGGAAGTAGAAGGACCCTAAATATGGAGGTCCTATTCTTCTACTGTGGGGCTTATGTGGTTGTGGACTGACCCTATAGGTGACACCTGGAAGTTCCCGCACTCAATGTCCTTGTTTGTAAACCTTTAGCTTGCACCATGGGCAGTCGATGAATATGGTGATACTTGGAGTACAGTGCACGTTCTTCATCCTGCGTGACATCGATGTACTGATAGCGTTATAGTTCTGGTGCTGCCTAACTGGATCCTTTAGGTTAGGGGTTTATATCGACAAGGGGCAATCGCTGATAGTAATAATTAGAAGTTAAGGAAAAAAGGTTATTTGTTCTATGATTGCCGATTCGGTCATTGGGAACAAGGGATGGGTACAAGACTTATGTTTCAGTGCAATTTGATGAACTAGTCCCCATTTTTGTGGTGGTCATTTGTCTACCTTGACATACAGATGTGCATTGGCATGGGGTTGGGGCTTGGTCACCCATTCATATAGGAACCCAATTCTAGATGTCGGATTCACTGCAGTGGTCCCGGACCCATCAAATAATGTACGTCACAGAGAGAAAATCTCTACAAACAACCCTTATAAGTTACGTCCCTGGAAAGGAAGTGTTAAAATTTGGCAAGTCATTAGGGGATAGCATCCATCATCGGTGCTCTTCCATTAACTCTTACGTGGTCGGCAATAGGCATTTGATGAATTAGGTGCTGGGGGGAACATGATTAGGAAGGGAAAGGGCTGCGCTGTTGCCTTTACGACTTGAGTGACAACATTAAAATAAATTGCACCTGCCTGAATCTCCCCCCTAAGACAGTCCTCCCAGGGTGATGATATAAGAGCCACTTAACGTGTCACTGGGACATGACATCATTCTTCCTGTGCTCTCTGGTGCGGTCACATGACCTTCTTTATTGGTCGTAGCATACAAAACTTTTTTTTTTTTTTATACCCTAATGGACTCTTAATCTATTACCCCACTCGTTAGTCAATATTACCTATAGGACATAGGATCAGGCTCTTAGATTTTTATGTATCACTAACGCATATTACCATGCCCTGAAATGCGTCACCTCCAGTTCAGCATAATACCGTGTCATGTTGTTGACCTGAAATGCGGCTGCATTCGTGTCTTGTTTTTCACTTCGACTGATGGACGCTTCAGCATCTGATGCTTTCAAATTAACTTGAAGCTTCATATCCCTCCCCGCCCCCCCCCCTCCCCTTCCGCAATATATCGCTCTGATTTACTAAGTGGGTTCTTCATGCTGTATTGAGAAACCGGAGCTTTGCACAGAAGGGGTTAAATCATGGTACCCCCTCCTCCCCTTCACCGGTAGTTAGATTGCATTTATAGAACAGACATCCGTTAGCTGTACACAGCCCTTGATCCCGGGGAGATTAGTGTCTCATCTTCCCAGTGCTGACACATGAAGGACTCTAAAGATTCTATAGATTGTCCAATATCAGCATTCCTTTTCAAAGTCTTGTATCCTAGCAACTGATCACGGTGCCAAAGAGCTCCTGACCAGCGTCGAGCTGTCCAGATGATGGCACATGGGCCATATGTGAGTGCCCGGGGCATTTTTATGCCTCCTTTAATATTGCATGCCCCCTTCGCACCACATTGTTTTCAGCTCTCATCCCTGCTTGAGGGTGTAGGCTCGGGCATTCTCTTCCCTGAGTACCTGCTATTTGCACCTTCCCCTGTTCTTCTTCTGAGATCGCCCATGCCAGGCACCATGTTGGGGTCCTATATTTAATGGGCTAGTTCCAAAGCCCTCCGTAATTAAAGATCTAGCATGATGACCAATAAAATATCCATCCGTTTATATTCAATTTTTTGTAAATTTGTTCACAATGTTGAATCCACGTTGGATTTTTTTTTAGTATGGATTTCACGTCAAATGTTGTGGTTTTACCGCAGATCCACACGCGCAATTATCTCCTTTCTCGATACGAATTCTGCGTGAAGAAGGGACATTTCGCTTCTATTTTTCCACATGAGGATATCAAATCCGTGTGTGGAAAAAATCCACGACTGTGGCGTGAATTTCCATTAGGTCAATAGCAGACATTTAGGGTGCAAATCATTTGCGGATTTGATGCGAAATCGGTATGGATTCTGCTTCAAAACCTTGGCAAAATCTGCTTTGCGAGCAAGGCCTTACAATCCCTTATTGCTCTGGTAAAACTTCATCCTGGTCCTACTGATTCATGAATGTAATGGTAGAGTGATACCACCAATTGAGCTACTGTGACACAGGCAGAGCGGTTGGGGAAGAGGGTTTTAATGCTGCCCCTTCTACACAGCACGTTTGTTGTGCGAATCGCTCATTAGATCGTGTATGATAATTGTACTGTGTGAACGCTAATCTGATCATTCATGCAGACCTAAAAATCATCATTGGTCTGCCATCGTTCCTTGTAAACAGGAGGTCATTCATTTATGAACAACTGCCTGTTCACTGTGAATGCAGCAGAGCGGGCCGGAACGATCTCCAGCTGCTCCGCCTCCATTCACTGATCGATGATCGCTCCTGTGTGAAATCACAGCAGCAATCATCGCTGGGATGTCACTGAAGTGTCCGTGTAAAAGGGACTTAGAGGGAACCTGTTTTTACAATGCAGTCTAGGATAAACCTGTAACAGCGCTGCTAATGAGATTTCCTTATCACTAATTAGTTCTGCGATCTGTGCCTTGGTACCTTTACAATCTGCTTTCAAAGTTTTCCCGCGCTGCATTAATATGAGTTGAAGAGAGTCAGATTGTTCCCTCAGCGCCGTGCAAGGCACACCCCTGCTATTGATTGGCATGAATACTGATTTCCCTTCTTCCCTGTAATCTTGCACAGGCGCCGTAGCAAACCTTGCCGATTCCCGCGCACCTCTGCTCTCCCTTACTTGCTGAGACTGCAGCGGCGTACTGCGCATGCGCATTGAGGATCGTCACTCCCACAGTCATCTGACCTCGGAAGCAGTGGGAGTAATGATCCTCAAGGCACATGCGCAGTAGCCGCTGAAGCTACTGCTACGAAATGACAGCTAAGTGCGCAGGAAGGGTTTGCTACAGCGTCCACGCGGGATTACAGCGAAGAAGAGAAATCAGTAAGCATGCCAATCAAGAAAACAAGAACGTGTCTGGCGCAGCGCTGGGGGAAACTTGAAAATAGATTGTAAAGGTACCCGGTCCGGATTACAGAACCAAATAGTGATAAGGAAATCTCATTAGCAGCGCTGTTAAAGGTTTGTAACAACATAATGACAGGTGGATGAGATTTCTCAGATTCGCCGGTCGCAGCATGTTCATTTTTTTTCTTCTTTTGCTGCGGCCGCGCTCTCCTCTATGGGAGTGCTGGCTGCAGCAGAAGAGCAAGCGGCCAGGCCGCTTCAAACCCCGCCGCTAAGTGCCGCGGGTTTTGAAGCGGCGCTTCTCCAAGCGGAAATCTCGCGTTTTTTCGCTGCGGCATGTGAGAACCTAGGCTAATACTTCCAACATTCTGTACTGATTCATTTCATAATATAGCTATGTCTGATAAATCTATATAGACATAGAGGTAAATGATAAAATTTTGCCTGCCGGCAGTCACCACTAGAGGGAGCTCACTGTATCCGCATTATACATTGAATTTACTAATACATCTGTGTCTGCAGTAAGCATTCCCTGGTGGGGATACAGAAAGCCTGAATTTTATCATTTACCTACATGTCAATAGGGCTCAAGGAATTGTCATTTAAAGTCCCTGCGAAGTCTTTGCGCACACCAAAAGTGACTCTTTTTCAAGACTCTGTGCATATGCTCTTCCATAGAGATGAATGGGACGCGTGGGGACACCGCAGGAATGGGGATCCCCCCCCATCCTTTCACCTTTGAAGGCGATGACAGGCATTTCCCTCATTGGTTCCTGATAAAACGGTCCAGCTTACAGTTACATTATAGACCCATTGCTTGGATGAAGCCTGTTTGCAGAGTATTGACGCCCACTCGTAAGCTGAGCCACATGATTGCAAGATTTGTAAGGGGTTAACATCGCCCATAGCAACAATATTTCTGCTGCTAGGAACATCAGGATCCCTGTCTGCCTAGTGTCAATCTCCGAGTCTTCTGCAGCAATGGGGTTAATGGATTTGGCCTTTAGACCGCCCAGTGTAAAGGGCAGCTGCCGAGGCAGTGCATGGTAAGCCAAATTCAGTTCCGGACTTCCCACCAGTCACCCAGGTTGTATTTCAGTTGACAGAAAATCACTGCCCTCTTCAAATGACTTACAAGAATCCCTCCCGCACCGCCATCACATGAAGAGTCCTAGCATCTGCTATCTTAAAGGGGCACTGTCTCTTCTCCGGATGGATCTGTTTTAGCACATAACTATACATAATTCACCACAATATACCAATTCTGGAGTTCTCTTTCCTTAGAACTGTGCATCGTTCCTCTGTTATTCTTCCTGGAAATCTAGAAAGAAATTGACAGCTGGGTGTTGCTAGTTGGGGGTGGGTCCCTGTGTAGTCTGACAATGTCCAATCAGTGCTGACTAAGAGACGCACCTCTTTGAGAAGGGAAATTGTAACAACCAGTTGTCCATTTTATTAACAAATGTTCAGGAGGAATAACAGAGGAGCAGCACCCCTGGGGGATACAAGGATTTACTAAAACACATATCAGGAGCAGTAACTATATATCAGGAAATTGGAGTGCAGCTAAGACCCATTTTGACTATTTTGGGGTTGCCTTTTTTTTGCACCCCCGTGTTCACTCATTTCCTCGAAGTATTTGCCCCTTTAAGCTCCGCCCCTTTTCCATGTGTCTGTAGAGGTTTTGCCCCATCATATGTGAAAAATGGTGGAGGGCGTTCATGGTGATCAACCACCTGGAACATATAGTCGTTAGCCTGGACCTCTGTTTCAGGGAAAGCTGGGTGACGACCAATATGGCCACCATGTGGTGGAGAAACCGTTTCCACGCAGGATTTCATTCAGCTTTCCTGGAGTCCAGAATGGCAGCTGGAGATATGTTACGGCATTTCTAGGCAGATGGGCCATTTTACACCGTAGGAAAGTGTTACCCACGTGGAAACCATAATGGCAGCCATATTGGTTGTCACCCAGCCTTTCCAGAAATAGTTACAGGATCCCGGCGCCATACTTTTATGAAAGCAGTCTAAAAGACAGTCTGTCTTTGTTGCCCATAGCAAGCAATCATTTCCTTGGCCCACCCTGTATAATGAAGGAACAGCTCTTTGGGGCGACTCAAGGACTTCATCCATGGTGATTAAAAAAAAAAAAAAAATTTGGGAGGGGAAATGCCCTTTAAGGGCAAAACCTAAACACGGTATCATGCCAGGCAGACGGGTAGACACGCTGCCAGCACGTAAGTGTTCAGACGAGCAGCATCCTTTTCCTGGCTGTGATTACCTCTGGTGGCCAAGGACATCAGCGAAATGATCCACACATTAATTAAAAATTATTAGATCTTGATTGAGCGGCTCCTGCATCACCTCCGCAAGGAAGGAGAAGGCGAGACGAGAGAGAGAAGGAAGGAGACTTCTCCATGCCAGGCCCATGGGGGAGATGGCTTCATCCAAATGGACGAGGGCTTAAAATATCACAACATATTCTCCCCCCGCGTTGTAAAACCTGAAAAATTAAAAATACTGCAAAAAATTCCAAAATTTAAAATAGAAAATGTTTTGTTTTTTTCCTTTTTTTTTTTTTTTGCCGCTCAAGGAGTAAAAAATCCCCCTGAGTCGTCCCCTCTTGGACTAGAACTCCTACAGCAACACATTAGGAGGCGTCTGGTGGATCCTCCAGCCCATCTGGCTGCTTGCCCTGACATTATAACACCAGCGGATGCTTCTTACTGCTGTTCCGGTCATAAAGGCTCTGCAGAACGTGGCTCCATTAATCCCCAGCCCCGCACAGAGCCGCAGATCTGCAGCAAGAAAAAAAAAAGGCCTTGTTGTCTGGAGAAGGTCAATCCTGCAAGTTTAGAGGGGCGGGAGGAGCGGGCAGTAGGGGTCTTGAATTGTGTCCTTGCTTTGGATTAAAAAAAAGCGAGAGAGAGTGGCATTGCCCATGCCGCCGCTGAGGGATGAATAGGGAGGAAGCTTCAGGGAGCAGGCAGGAAGGCACCAGCAATAGGTTGTCCAACTAGGGCACTGATATTTGCCACAAAGGGTGCAGGTCGGAGACCGGCATCAAATTAGTAGTGCGGATATCCCGTAACAGAAGGTCGGGTTTCTATAGTCTGTCATTAGGACAGGTGAGCAAATACTACTGGGGGCATTGGGTGAGAACGTGGTTGTTGATGCCATAGTTAGTGAGGTGAGGGACAAAGGTATAGCATTGGCATCAAAGGCCTCAATCAACCCAAGATCACGGCTAGTATAAATATGGTGTCATCACTTGGTAACATCAACTAAAGGGAAACCCCACGGAAATGCTCATGCTAGGGTCCTCCTTTGGGGATTGTGGCCAACCCCTATGGTAGCATGTCCAGTGGTATCAAAAAAAAAGGGAAACCCAACTGAAAAAACTCATGCTAGGGTCCTCATTTGGGGATTGTGCCCACCCCTATGGTAACATGCCTAGAGGCATCAACTAAAGGGAAACCTCACTAAAATACTCATGCTAGGGTCCTCATTTGGGGATTGTGCCCATCCCTGTGGTAGCATGCCAAGTGGCATCAACCGAAGGGTAACCCCACTGAAATACTCATGCTAGGGTCCTCATTTGGGGATTGTGCTCATCCCTATGGTGGCATGCCAAGTGGCATCAACTAAAGGGAAACCTCACTGAAATATTCACGCTAGGGTCCTCATTTGGGGATTGTGCCCAACCCCTTTGGTAACATGCCAAGTGGCGTTAACTAAAAGGAAACCCCACTGAAATGCTCATGCTAGGGTCCTCATTTGTGGATTGTGCCCATCCCTGTGGTAGCATGCCAAGTGGCATCAACCGAAGGGAAACCCCACTGAAATACTCATGCTAGGGTCCTCATTTGTGGATTGTGCCCGCCCCTATTGTGGCATAACTCGGTGGCATTAACTAAAGGGAAATCCCTCAAAATAATCATGTTAAAGTCCTCTTTTGGGAACTCTGCCCAGCATGTTGGATTATACTGGTGACTGTGGATGGGTTCCAGCAAAGTGGCATCGATAAAGAACAGATGGAAGTAGCTCAGGGGTCTGAGGGTCTGAGTATGGTGAGTTGAGAAGAAATTCTAGACGTCAGTAATGGGATCTGTTGAGAATAGTGCGGTGTCAGACCTTGAAACTATACCCTCAGCACCAAATCCCCTAAGGGTGGCCCAACTTAATGTCATGGGGTTTGGGGGTACAAGGAGGATATCCTATCATTACATGAATCTGGATGCTCAGGATAAACAGCGCTATTGCTTTCCTCTAGCTGTGCGTCATTAATGATCGTGAACCAGGGAGCTCAGGATGAACACAGCCTTTGATCGGCTCTACCTGTGTGAGTGTTGCTGACAATGAATCAGGAGGCTCAGGATGAAAAGTTCTATCGCATAGGGAGTGCTACTGCCACTGGAGGATACACCGGCTGGCTCGCCACAACATAGGTGTTATATCTTAACGTTTGTATGCAGGGAGCATCTATGGGTGCACCATCGCTTATCAATAAAATTCATGCTTTATTTCATATTTTGCCATTTTCATTGACTTTTTATGTCTCCCACAATTCCCAGCACTTGGGAGAAAATGTTAGCTCTTTTTCAAGGTTCGCAAATAGAATTTTAGAACTCCAGTGAAGACTGACACCACACAGACAGATGAGTAGAAGGGACCCTGTGATGACTGCCATTAGTAGCAGTCGCCCAGCATCTCTAGTCGGTCTACAAGGACTGATCTTTCCAGGTCATTTGTCTGATTTTCAGAGGAAATGCTGTAAGAATCGGGATTACATCAATAATAGATCGTAGCGTAATAAATCACACAATTATACAATGCTGACCTTTATTTTCTGGCATTTATATAATGGTACTGCCCATGCGATCATCATATTTTATCTGCGCCCGCACCTAATGCATGATCTGTCAGGGCCGTGCTCTTGGCGAACATGGCGCTTCGTACTGTGGCTGAATTTACAACAACAAGTCTAGTGCTGCCAATACACAACCTTGTATGGGACAGGGGCGTTCACTGCGTTCTGGGGGTCCCAGGGTGGGCAGATGATCTATGGCCAGCCCGGGGGTGAGGTCACAGGAACCGTTGCATGGCTACATAGTAGTGTGATTGGGAGATATAAGACATTCTGGTTGGGTGAGATGTATCACCGCATAATTAAATTTACCATTCAGGAGTATGGGAAAGCAGGGTGATTGCATAAATATCTGCCAGTTCAGCTCTGATGGGGTTTATCACCCAGCTTTTCTACAATTCTGCCTTGTTGTAGAGCAATATTTTTCCTCATCCTATATCGTTACCCATTTGGCTGAATTGCCACTCAGACTCTAGGAAAGTTGGGTGACACCCACTGTGAAAGTCTAAATGGCGGCCGTATTAGTTGTCACCTAGTTATCTTGGAAACGGACGTAAACCCATTTGACATCGATTCGGTCTAATTAGATTGCAATACATCTCCTGTTCTTAAATTGTTGCATAATTAGGGTGAATGGCCACTCAGAACTCTAGGAAAGCTGGGTGGAGCATAGAAATACTGAAATAGTGACCATTCCATTTTCCTGCTCCACTTGAGTGTGGATCCATCACGAAATCCGCAGCATATTTTGAGCAGTGGATTTTCGTGCGGATTCACACCAAAATCTGCACATTTGGTGCCGATTTTGACATGGATCTGCAGCAGATTTGACCCTTTCCGTTGAAGGGGTGAAGCCTGCAGCAGATTTGGCGTCAAACGCCACATCAAAATCCGAAGTAATGGTGCAAAAATTGAGGCAAATTTTGGTGCAAATTTTCTGCGGCGGATATCTTATAAAAGCTGTCAGGACGCTGGAAGGGATGCTGTAGTAGATGGATTGGTAGTCACTCAAAAGCTTGGGAAGCCCAGGGAGGAAGGGAGTGGGGCACGCTTTGAAACCTGTAATAGTAGCCATAGTAGTTGTCACTCGGGACATTAGGAAAGCTGGGTGAATTTTTTGAACGCTTTAAAGATGATTGCTATTCCAGCCTTTAGGAAAGCTGGGTAGACTCTAGGAAAACTGCAGATGGCCATATTGTTGGTCCGTCGGGACTAGGAAAGCTTTGCCAGTAACTGATGTGATGTTCCCTGGATTCGTTAGGTTCGGCAGAATCTCTGTAGTATCTCCGCACCGCTGGCCGCCGACGTGTGGAGCCGCAGCATCTCCAAGTTCAAGGTTTCCTCCGTCGATGTGGCGTTCTCAAGGTTAGAATGACCCGAATGTCATCTTGGCCCGACAACACAGATAATCGCTGTGTATTATTCATGCGGCTGCTGTCATCGCAGAGGAACATAATGTTACATAATGGGAGGGATGAGGAAGGTGGGGGGCTAAGGCATACGGGGGATTCTTCTGGATCTAGTCTACTTCTACATATAACCCCGTAGATCCTGAGTCGTGAAGCCTCTCAGCCCCAGCGTCACTTACTGTTGTAGAGAGACCTTTGGGCCCCCAGACCCAAGATCCTCTGCAACTCCTATAACTACTCAAGAACCATCTGGAGCCCACATCCGTCTTGGATCCATAAGGCCTTATGCAAGACTCGGGCGCAAATCGCATCTTACAGCACTTGGACATCCATCCGTCTGCGGTATGATCGCCATGGATCCTGTACATTGTATGTCTTAGAACCCTTGTACACGGAATGACGTGTCAGATGCCCGACAGTCGTCCCAGCAATAGACGTTCCTGTGCACAGGAACAAGCATTGCTCAGCGAATGGAGGGGATCATTCCAGCCTGTCCTCCTCCATCCACAGTAAACAGGCAGTTGGTCATAGATGAATGACTGCCTGTTCACTGGCTGATCTGTCTTCAGTTTTCATGCCTGCAGAAACTGAATAATAACAAAACGAATTCTCGTTCGTCGTTCATTCGGTGGATGCCTTTACACTGAGCAATAATCGTTCAGATTCTCCCTGGATCGCGGGACTCTAAATAATTGATCAACACGTGTAAAACGTCCGTGAAAGCAGAAAAGGAAAGCAATGCTACCGTGTTTCCCTGAAAATAAGACTCTGTCTTACATTAATTTTTGCCCTAAAAGAGGCGCAGTGTCTCATTTTCAGGGTATGTCTTATTATACTTAACTAGCAGGCCCGGTCCAGATCCCTCCCGCCGCTCTCCGCTTCTTGCAGTCCTTGGCCGCCTGCAGTTCCCACCTCCAGGAAATGATGGCTCTGATTGGCTGAGCAGCGCTCGATGAACCAATCAGTGCTGCATTCGATGAACCAATCTGATGGCTGCGATTTGTTCATCGAGCGCTGCATTGATTGGCGGAGCAGCAGTCAAAGAACCAATAACAGCCATCGCGTTGTGAAGGTGGGGTTTATGAATTGGCTGAGCCACGGCATTGTTTGGCCAATTCATAAATCCTGCCTCCACAATCCAGGGCTTATTTTCGGGGTAGGGCATCTATTTCAGGTTTTGCAGATGTATCGCACTTTACCTATATTCGTCCCCAGTTATTGTGAATCGCAGGCTGCCTTTGTGTCAGCAGCACCATGGTGCCACCTTCTTTGGGGACTTGTTGGAGAAGCGCAGGCTGTGCTGGGATGTGTAGTTCCCCCAGAAGCTGTTAGACATCGCCAGCTTTCCCTTTCTGCATGGTGATGACTGGATAAGAGGCGAAGAGCGGGGAGAATGGAGAAATCATTAGATGACGGATTAGGCGGGTACCAGGTTCTTAAAAGGATTGTGTCTGAATCCTCTATTGATCAGGCTGATGAGGGCAGGTGGACGGGGGAGGACGCTCGGGTCAGGACTCATTATTCCACCCAGACCAAGGAGAAACAAGTTCAAAGCCTCGCCTGGCTTAGCGGCACTATCACGTCTCTGATAAATATCTCACGCTCCGGCAAACTTTACACCGTCGTTTTCATGGCGTTCTGTCATTAGAACGCAGGATCGCAGTCCTTTAATTATGTAAACTGCAGTGATGACTAACCGATATATACGCGTCCGTGTGTTCATACACAGATGAGATCAGCATCCCTGTAGAAAGGCAGCAGAACGGTCACGTTGCCACTAAATGTTCTTTTATTAACCACTAAGTGTCCTTTTTATGATTCTGGATGAGGCCCAAATTTTAGATCTAAATGAAATTTGGCAAAGCAGCAAAAACCTTTCCCGCCCCATTATATGGTCCTTAGAGGCAACCTGTTAGGAGAGTCATGCTACTCAAGCAACGGTGGAAATACTGATAGGCTCCCGCCTAACAAACATCTGTTTTACTTTGAAACCCTACCGCGTTTCGGAGAAATCATAGCCTGAAAATGGGCAGAAATGGGGAGAAGTCATCTGGACTGCTTCCTGTCACTTCCTCTTAACTCCGCCCCAGCAGAGCGGCGCAGAGACCTGCAAGCAGATTGGGCAGAGAGATGGCAAATGAGGGGCTCCCGTTCCTAACTCCTCCTTAGACTATGCTAAACTGCAGCATTTAAGAATACAGATACCTTCACGCAGGATGCTTTCACACAGAAGCAATACTTGTCCAGTGAATGGAGGTGGAGCGTGCTGGAGATCTCTAACGGAAGTTCACCTCCATTCACTGCAAACAGGCAGTCATAGAAATCTCTTCCAGGCCAACTGACTCCACTCACTGCAAAGAGGCAGTCATGGAGATCTCTTCTGGCCACCTCCCTCCTTTCACTGCAAACAGGCAGTCATGGAGATCTCTTCTGGGTCAACTGACTCCTTTCATTGCAAACAGGCAGTCATGGAGATCTGTTCCAGCTGTTGGCCTCCATTCAATGCAAACAGGCAGTCATGGAGATCTCTTCCTGCCTCCACCTCCATTCACTGTAGACTGGCAGCCATGGAGATCTTTTACAGCCAACCACCTCCATTCATTCAAAGCAGGCAGTCATGGAGATCTCTTCCGGCCGCCGGTCTCCATTCATTCAAAGCAGACAGTCATAGAGATCTCTTCCGGCCGCCCGTCTCCATTCATTCAAAGCAGGCAGTCATGGAGATCTGTTCTGGCCGGCCGCCTCCATTTACTGCAAACAGGCAGCCATGGAGATCCCCTCCTGGCGGCCCGCCTCCATTCATTCAAAGCAGGCAGTCATGGAGATCTCTTCCGGCCAACCACCTCCATTCACTGCAAACAGGCAGTCATTCATTGCAGTGAATGGAGGCAGTGGCTGGAAGAGATCTCCAGCATGCTCTGCCTCCATTTACTGAACAAGTACAGTCAGGTGTAGCCGTCACGTTAACACTAAACTCCGCCTCCATTCGCTGAACAACTTCCTGTTTACACGGACTGATAGTCGCTTGGGTTTTAGATGCGCTAAAAACCAAGCGAGTCTGACAAATGAGCAATGTCTCTCCTGGTGGACCTTCATACGTGAGACGACTATCGCCGAAAATCACTGTTCGAGTGACTATTCTGGCCATAATCACCCGGTGTAGAGGTACATTAGCCATTTGTAACAAGGGTTCCTGTTGGTACTTCATTCTGTCCGTGGTTTGGGCAGCATGAGTCTCCTGACAGGTTCCATTTAAAGGGGTTGTCCAGGATGAAGAAGACATGGCTGCTCTCTTCCAAAAACAGCGCCACATCTGCCCACACGTTGTGGGTGGTATTGCGTCTCCATCCACTTCAGTAGTCACAATAGACATGAGCTGATGTTTTCGTACATACCACTAATGGAAAGTATAATTGCATCTGGAGCAGTTGCCAGTTTGTCGTATCCCCAGCAGCTAGCCGGTGATCGTGCGTCTTCTCCCAGAAATGATTGTTTGATGGTTGTTTGCAAAGTTTCTGATTAGCTTAATATACATTTTCTTTGGTAAGTAACTTACAATCCTTTGTAGCAGACTGCAACGTGAAAGAGGTATTCCTGCTACCTAAAATATCCTCACAACCACTCTGTCTTCCCTGGTTACTGCTAATTAGGACATGTGACTGCTGCAGCCAATCACTGGCTATAGAGGATCACTGCTGTGGCCAGTGATTGGCTACAGCAGTCACATGATCAGAAACCAGGAAGTACAGAGTGGTTCTGAAGCAATTTTAGGTAGTGGGAAAACCCCTTTAAGGCCCTTAAACATGGTACAGTTATCATGCAAATAACCATTAGATTGAGGGTTTTGCACGATAGCTGTTAGGTATAAACGTATGCAGGAGATGAAGATCAGAGATAAATCATTAGGAATCATTTCAATTCCCAGTAATTATTACAAAGCTTGTATAAAGAGTCTAATATTGACTTGCAGGAATGCTGCCTTCCAATAGGTGGCACTGCAGAGGTATTGTTCCATCTCCCTTATTTGCATATTACTCAGAGGAGCATGAATGGTCTCATAAGTCTTTTCACTCACCCTCTGGGTGCTCTCCCTGAGTCTTCATTTACATGAGCATATATGTGCAGTGCTTTCACGCCCGGACGATATACGCTGCCCATCTGATGCATTGGTTTACAATGCATCAGTTCAGATGGGCATAAAAGTGCCCGGCCAGCCAAGATAGCGCATATGGTGCGCATTTTGGCTGGGCGCGTTTACGGTGGCCAGGAAAGCTATTTCATGAACTATCTTCCTGGACGGAATACGGCAGCGGCTCCCATAGACTCCTATGGGAGCTGACGGAAAAGGGAGGTGGGAGGGAGTTTAGCAGTGTGTCTGCTAAACTCGCGCCCCTTTTCTCTCCGCCCCTTGCCGACTGTTTTCAGTAGGCGGGGACAGGGCGGGAGGTAGTTGCTAAGGCCCCGCCTCACCGCCTCCCATTGCTGGCAGCCAACAAGGGGCAGAAAGGGGGCGGGAGCTTAGCACACTAGCTCACGCCCTGTCCCACACCCTTCTCTTGTCGAAATGCATGTCAAGTGGTGATATACAACCTCTACGTCTCCACTAGTTGCATGCTCGTTCCAATTTATTTTGCTGTGTAAAAGGGGCTTTACTCTTAGAGGCAGCCCTCTCACTAATGGGGGATGAGCAGTTCCTCTAAGCAGTACTAGTGGTTAATCACTTCCACTATACGTGTAAGGGTCCTTTTAGACGAGCCGTTCATCGTTTGAACAGGCGAGTGACGTCACCGCTGTCTCGTTTGCTCTCGTGCGGCCGGTTTATACTGGCAGACACATCATTGGCTTGTTCAAACAAGCATCATTCATTCGTTCACATTCGCTGTCTGAGGGACTGAACCAGCGCTGTTTAAACCCAACCATAAGTGAACGAGCCAACGATGATTTTTATGCGTACATAAAATGAATAATGAAAAAAAGTGAACGATTCTTGTCCAGTCATTTAGACCCAACGAATAATTATCGTTCACTTTTGCTTGTCTGAACAATAACGTTCCTTCTAAAAGCACCTTAAGGACAGTGAAAGGGGTCCCCGGCAGTGAGACGTGTAAGCCAATCACATGATAGGGTCGCATACAAAGGATGACTGGTAGCTGGGTAATGAGGAAGAGGAGTAGATGGGACACCTATTGTTGGGTATCTTGGATGAACAAAGAGACTCGTATAGAAGAACCTACATATCGGGGTGTAATGAAGGGTTCAGGTGGGGAACTACATGTTGGTTGGTTGTGATCGGTGATTGTACAAGGAGGGGATGGCAGACAATGTATCTTAGCTTTGTTTGTACAATACATGAGCAGTAAACAATGTTGGGCATTATACAATAAGGTTGTTGTGACTTGTATAATGTGGACATAAGTAGTAAGTAGGGTGCTTTTACACGGGATGCCCTGTCTGGCACAAGATGTTGGAAGGTCATCCCAACGATAATTGTTCCTGTAGTTTTACACAGGAAGGACTATTGCTAATGAATACAGGCAGAGCCGGTCAGGGATCGTTCCAGCCCACCTGCCTCCATTTACAATAAACAGGCAGTCGTTTGTAAATGGAACAACTGCCTGTTTTATGGGCCAATCTGTCATTCAGTTTTCTGCATGCAGCAACTGAAAATCGAATGAGAATTATCGGGCCATGTAAAAGTTGGTTGCACAATGGTGGCAGGGTAGAAGACAATGTAACAATTAGGGCTCGTTCACGCGGGTGTAGGCGTTTTCTGGTTCATGAATATGCAGCGTATTCGCGGCCCAAAAATAGCTTATGTCCTGCGCATTTCGGACCTTGCGCAGGGTTTTTGCATACATAAATATGCAGCATGTTCATGCACCAAAAAACATACAAAGAACGGCCCGTTCTATCCTATTCTTTGGCCTATTTTGGTGTGTAATACGCACCAAAATAGGACATCCTGTGTATTTTTTCATGTGACTGAAAATTGTGTGAAAAAATACGGGCATGTGAATAAACCCATTGAAATTCTAAATATGCCCGTGCGAGCCCGTAGATTTCTTATACACCAATGACTTTCCCGGGCCAACATAACGAGAGCCAATTGATCTTCAAGCATGGCCAAGAATTGTCCATCCCCATAAGCCAGCTGTACATTTCCCCATTTACATGGGAGATCCACAGCCGATCAGTGAGCCTTTTTATGCTTGCTGAAAATTGCCAATTGTTCCTCAGCTGATCATTGCCTCTTTTACATGGCCCAATAATTGGTCTATCGAATATTGGTACCAATGTTGTACCCAGTAATCGGGCTACTTGTCCATTTATGGTCCCGGATGTGCCCCCCAATTTTGCATCTTGTTGCAGTTTAGCAAAGCTGCAAAGACATTTTACAGAACTATTTACCACTGTTTGAGAAAAGTGAGATTTCAGTGATCACATTTTCCTTACCCTATTAGCTAGCGGTTGTGCATGCACATTTTTTTCAATAATTATTTTTTAATGCCTGCTTAGAAAATTCCTGATCAGTTTAAAGTAATTTTCTTGTTGCCGATTTCTAGTTTGAATGAACGAATGACATCAGATTTCGCTCGTTCGCTCATACAGCTTGTTTATACAAGCAGATACATTGCTGGCTCGTTCAAACGAGAAATCGTTCAGTCGTTCACATTCTCTGTATCTCTGACTGAGGCTTTATTTCCACGAGCGCATATACGCCGTGTTTTCACGCCCAGGCGCACATATACTGTAGCCATTTGAAGCATTAGTTTCCAATGCAGCCATTCACATGGGCGAATATACGGCGCCGGCAGCATGAAAAATAGAACATATACGCGGCCGTCGCACATACGCTCAGCCAAAAGATAGTTCTGGAACTATCTTTTGGGCAATATACACCGGTGGGTCCTATAGACTCCTATGGGAGCAGGGAAAGAGAAGGGAGGGGGAGGCATTTTTCCAGCGTCCAACCATGCGAAAAGCTTACAGGTGCCTCTATATAGGCATTGGAAGGTATCCCGGGGTTTTTGGCAGAGCAAGGGTCTTCTAGGGTGTGGCGTATTGTTTCGCTAAAATTTGTAGCAAAGGGCTCTTAAAAATGGCCCCCAGAATGAGCTAGTAGCACGCAAGTGTGAGGCCAGTTTCACACAAAGACGTTCGTAATTGGTACATTACAACCCTATGTCATCGGTATTTCATCACTTCTTAATCTGTATTTGCTGTCATTGGTTTAATTTTCCACTGGGCAAACGCGGATCTGAATTTCACTCATAGAACATAATAGAAATAAATGCAAAGATGGAGGCAAAAACAGCCACAAGTAGAGATGAGCGAGCATACTCGCTAAGGACAATTACTTGATCGAGCATTGCTCTTAGCGAGTACCTGTCCGCTTGGAAGAAAAAGTTCAGCTGCTGGCGCGGGTGAGCGGTGAGTTGCGGCGGTGAGCAGGGGGGAGAGAGAGATCTCCCCTCCGTTCCTCCCCCTCTCCCCCGCCGCTTCCCGCCGGCAGCCGAATCTTTTCTTCTGAGCGGGCAGGTACTCGCTAAGAGCAATGCTCCATCAAGTAATTGTCCTTAGCGAGTATGCTCGCTCATCTCTAGCCACAAGCAACGCACGCTGCATTTTTAAAACACAGCCATGAAAATTACAGTAATGTATTTAGATGCATAGATCTCCATTAGCTCTGCTTTACGGTTTGCAAAACATGGACCAAATACAGAGTAAAAATACGTTCATCTGAAAGCGGCCTGAGTGCGGTGTTACACAGGCTGATCTGCCCTTGGTAAGAAGAGCTGACCAACAATGAGCATGTCGGTCGGCGCACATTAATGATGACACGCATAGATTATCGCCAGTATAGGGATGAATGATCACCACTACAAACGATGGCCCCCATAAATCCTGCATTTTCCAGCCGCGAGTCTCCCTATTTACATTTTTATGCGCAAAAGATGCGGTGAGCGGACAGATGAGCGCGTGCTCGTTTGTTGGCTGATGGTTTTGCATATCCACACGGCTGATCTTCAGGTGAACATTTGTGTCTGATCCTCAGAATGAACGGCCCTAGCAGCCACGGAAGATCGGTTGTATATCATGGCAGCAGCGTAGAATGCCAATATTGGCCAGAAGAATGGAAGAAGCTTGATGAACAACTGACAGATCTTCCAGTGAATGATCTTTTCGCTGACACAGCCATACACATTGTAGCCCATGTTGGCCACCGGAGGAGTTCAGCTGGTCATACGTGTTCAGTGATACCGGCTGATGGACAAACTGTTACCGTGAATGTTTCTTCGAAGGAAGATCGTTAATGCACGAGACCTCTTTCATCTAATTGTCGGATGAAAATTCCAAACACAGCCAAATTCTTTCCAAACATTTATGGTCTGTCATCAGTTGGCCCAACCGATCATAGTAACACAGCATTTTAGACCAAAAAAAGGTACATGTTCAGCCTATTACCCACTAATGTTGATCCAGAGGAAGGTAAAAAAAAACATTGAGGTAGAAGCCAATTTTCCCCATTTCTGTGAAAAAAATTCCTTGTCAACTCAAATCTATCAGAAAAAGCCCGAACTTTCTGATCCTGCGTTGCTAATTTTCCCCCGATGAACCATCATTTCGATTGAAATTATTAAAGGGGTATTCCGCTGATTCAAAGTGAAAGTTGTACACTAGAGATGAGCGAGCACCCAAATGCTCGGGTCCGCGTTATTCGAGTCGAGCTTTTCGTAAAATTCGAGAGCTCTACTCGAGTAACGAACCCCATTAGCTACAATGGGAGACTCGAGCATTTTTGTATGTGAGACGCCGGGTCCCGAGCTTTTTTTTTTCTTGGTTCTCTCTCTCTCTCCCTCTCCCTCTCCCTCTCCCTCTCTCTCTCTCTCTCTCGCCCTCTCTCTCTCCCCCTCTCTCTCTCTCTCCCTCTCTCTCCCTCTCTCTCCCTCCCTCTCCCTCCCTCTCCCTCCCTCTCCCTCCCTCTCTCTCCCTCCCCCTCCCTCTCTCTCCCTCCCCCTCCCTCTCTCTCCCTCCCCCTCCCCCTCTCTCCCTCCCTCTCCCTCTCTCAGCCCCCCTCTCTCCCCCTCTCCCCCCTCTCTCCCTCTCTCTCTCCCTCTCCCCCTTCCCCCCCCCCCCCCCGCTAGACAAAAAATTTGCCATTGACGCGCGCTGCGGCGGGGAGGGGCCAAAATAGGCTTGTTGCTCGTTCGAGTAACGAGCACCATCGAGTACACTAATACTCGAATGAGCATCAAGCTCGATAGAGTACGTTCGCTCAACTCTATTGTACACTTTATAAGCCGCCAATTTGGCAGCAGTAGACAATGTAATTGTTGGTTATGAAGGCTGATTGTACAATGAGAGAACAACTGACACGGTAAGTAATGGTCCTATTGGCTGATTATATAATGAGCCTGTGGTATACAGTGTAAAGGCCCTTTTAGACAAGCCCATTTATCGTTTGAACGAGCGAATGACCTCCACATTCACTTGTGCAGCCTGTTTAAACAGGCAGATACATCGTTGGCTTGTTGAAATTGGAATCATTCAGTCGTTCACATTCGCTGTATATGTGTTGAGAATGACCGAACGATCCGTTTTTAAACCCAACGAAAAGTGAATGAGCCAAGAATGATTTTTATGACAGCATAAAATGAACGACGAGGGAAAAGTGAATGAATATCATTGGTTGTTGGTTCGCGTTTAGACTGAACGATTATTATTCACCTTTGCTCGTTTGAATGATTTTTTGAACAATAATCGTTCCGTGTAAAAGGGCCCCTACTGTTGGCCATGTAGGGTGGTTGTACATTAGAGGAGCAGCAATGCTATTGTTGACTATAAGGGGTGATCATACAAGCCGGGTGTAACCTTTGGGGATCTTCCTATACTCTAAGAGTAGACAGTCGAAATCTTGTCTATGCAAGGTGGGGGCTGTACGAGGAAGGACTGCGTAGAAGATTGAATGCTTGCTTATGGCAGCTGGCTGCATGATGAGGGGCTAAGGTAGCCCACCCGTTAATGAGGTGACTGTATAATGAGGGAGAGACAATGTCACTGTTGATTACGGAGGGTACTTGTATAATGAGCAGTCGTGGAGCTGTTATACAAAGGGTGAACCCTTACAATGACTGAATGGTAAGCAATGTAACTATTGGGTAGTCACGTGGCTACATTGGAACCTATAGATGATTTGCTGTAACACTGAGGGGGGCCGTGATGAAACCATGTAACTCTCAGGTGGCTTTACTACCAGCGTGCAACATTTGAAGCCTCGTCTTTGTCTATCTGCTGAACAGACCTGTGCAACAAGGTTTTCTAGGCAGCGCGCCTTTGTATGTGGCGCCGCTGCAGTAGACGGAGAGGTATAATTTAGTTTGCATTATGGTACACAGCCCCGCCGTCATTGGCTGGCACAGCAGCATTGGAACGTACCGCTCCGAACGGGTTAAGCAGTGTAATGCTGTAAAATATTCCAGTTTACAGCCCTTAATTAGCTAACATCACCTCTGGCACTGGGATAAGATGAATTAGGAGATTGTGAGCGATGGTGGTGGTGGCGGCGGCTGAGTGCATCTCGCTTTGCCTAGCACCTGAAAGAGGAGCAGCGTTGGAGGTGTGGGGCTGGGGAATATTAGCACGCCGCATGTTGGATGAAATATATCAAGGCCTTGACAGCAGCGCAGCTGAGACGAGAGCGAGCCGTGATTGACACCTGGGGCACAAAGAGAACAATGATTCCGAGGGTTTTTTTTATTTCCTGAGGCGGAAAGGTGATGTTACGCGAGTCGGTACTGCACCGGAGAAGCCGCCTTCAGATCTCGGAGGTGTGCTAGAAGAAAGACAGGGTCACCACCAGGGGAAGGTCGGGATAAATGATGGGTGATGGTGGGAAGGAAGCCAGAGCCGCTGCTTATGAGGGCCAGGGAAGTTCCTGGAACATTGGCATCTCTTGGGAGAGACTTGGACTTTCTGTTAGGAGTGTAGGGCCAGCTCCAGGTCGGTGGGCCCTAGTGCAATGGAGCCACACTATGGGTCCTTTTAGATGAGACGATTCTCGTGTGAATGAGCTTGTTCACTCCTGTGGAGCCTGTTAAGACAGGCAGATACATCGTAGAATCGTTCAGTATTTCGCGGTATAAGAACTAAGAGGGACCGCAAGAACGCTGCTTACACCGAATGATAAGCGAACGAGCCAACGAAACACGAACGCTTCTCATTAGTCGTTGGCTCGCATTTAGACTAAAGATTATCGTTCCCTTTCACTCATTTGAACGACAATTGTTCGATCTAAAAGCACCCTAAGCCCCCTGCTTGGGCACACTGGGTCATCCCATACACAGGCTTATGGATATTATATAGAGTGGGCCATGGAAAAGTAGCCCAGCACCACACTCTTTTGAAACTGTCTAAAAGAAAATCTGTCTTTGTTGCCCTTAGCGACTAATCAGAGCGTAGCTTTCATATGACCAAAGTAGTACAAGAAATGAAAGCTGCACTGTGATTGGACAAGGACACTAGACAGACAAACCACTTATCTGCCTTGGATTTCAGGGAGATTAGACATCCACAGAGATGCGTGATACGCTGCGTAATTTCACTGGAAAAAGAACACATCTGGGACTCATTAGACATTTCAAGCAGTGCATCTCTTTTGTGCACGGAAGTTAACATGCCCTGCCGCAGAAAAAGTACAGTAAAATACGCCAGTACGCATTTATTCCGCAAAAGTGCAATGCTGAGGCACGTGCAAATGCACATACTCTCCTGTGAAAGACCCTAATTGTTCAGTCTAAACGCAGCCAACGGCGAACGGTAACCACTTTTCGTTCGTCGTTCATTTTATGCAGTTCTAAAAATGATTGTTGGCTCGTTCGCTAATTGTTCAGTTTAAACAGCGCTCGTTAAGTCGTTTTCAGTCACTTCTACAGCGGGTGTGACCACTGTACGATTTTGTGTGTGAACGAGCCAACGATTTATCTGCTGTATAAACAGGCCGCCCGAGCCGACTCTGATGTTATTCAGTTATTCAAACGAGAAATCGGCTCGTCCTAACGGTTAACCTTTTAAACAAAAAAGGTGCAACGCGTTTCGGGGTCCCAGACTGGCCCATTTATAAGGTACAAATATCTGCCCCTAGGATTGTTGCAGATGAACAATTAGCAGAGGCTGCTATAAATCTCCTTTTTTTCTCTGTCAAGCTTCCTAGTATCTCCCCAGACCCTCCTACCTACTGTACATACAGGAAACTTCAGGCAGTTCACACCCAAAACTTTGCTGAGTCCCTACACTCTTCACTGTCCTCTATCTCTCTCCTCTCCAGCCCCAACTTGGCTGCCGCACAATACAACACTACTCTCAAACATGTCGTGGATGAAGCAGCACCCCCCCCCCCCAACCCCGGTTACCCAAGCCATCCAATGCATACCTTGGTAACCCTGCCTCACGCCTCAAACGCGCTTCATCCGGCGGTGCTCTAGGTGTGCTGAACAGCTGTGGAGAAAGGCGCAAAAGTCCGCAGACTTTCTCCATAACAAATTCATGCTCAGCACCTACAACCTCGCCCTCCACCACGCCAAACAAGTCTACTTCACCTCTCTCGTCTCCTCACTATCTCACATCCCTACTCCCTCCTCAGCCCTAAACCGCAGCCCCCTGTGACGGATCTCAGTGCTGAAGAGCTGGCTGCTTACTTCAAAAGGAAAATCGACGACATCCAGCAGAAAATAACTTCCCAATCCCAGACTAGCCCCGACCCTAGTCTCATCAGTAACAGCTCCTGCTCACTGTATGTACTCAGACCAACGACAGAGGAAGAAGTCTCCAGATTGCTTTCCTCTGCTCGCCCCACCACCTGCACTAGCGACCCTCTTCCCTCACACCACCTCTGGTCCCTCTCCCCTGTTGTCATCTCCCATCTCACCACTATATTCAATCTCCCTCTGACTTCTGGCATTTTTCCCTCTTTTTTCAAACATCCCCACTGCTAAAGAAACCGACTCTTGATTCGACTGATGCAGCCAACTACCAACCGATCTTCAACCTCCCTTTCATCTCCAAACTACTAGAACATCTGTTTTACTTCCGCCTTATAAGCTATCTATCAGAAAACTCTCTTCTCAACCCTCTACAGTCCGCCTACTGCCCCCTACACTCGACAGAAAACCACCCTTACAAAGGTGTCAAACGACCTCCTGATGGCCAAATCGAGGGGCAACTACTCCCTTCTGATCCTCCTCGATCTCTTCGCAGCATTTGACACTGTTGACCACAAACTCCTCAGTATGCTTCGCTCCATCAGCCTAAAGGACACCACTCTCTCATGGTTCTCCTCCTACCTCTCTGACCGCTCATTCAGTGTCTCCTTTGCTGGCCCTACCTCTCCTCCTCTTTCCCTTGCTGTTGGGGTCTCCCAGGGCTCGGTCTCGTCCCCCTCCTTTTCTTCATCTACACAGCCCCTATTGGACAAACCATCAGTAGATTTGGTCTCCAATACCACCTCTACGCTGACAACACCCAGTTATACACCTCTTCCCATGACATCTCTGCACCTTTCCTCTAGAACGCCACCGACTGTCTGTCCTCTGTCTCTAACACTATGTCCTCTCTCTACCTAAAACTGAACCTCTTAAAAACTGACCCACTGGTATTTCCACCCTCCACTAACCGACCTCATCCTGACATCTCCATCTCAGTGTGTGGCACCACCCTTACTCCGAGACATCACGTCCGCTGCCTTGGGGTCATATTCGACTCCGATCTCTCCTTTACCCCCTACATCCAATCTGGGGCCCGAACCTGTCAGCTGCACCTTAAGAACATGGCAAGAATCCACCCCTTTCTCACCATGAACACGCTAAAAACGCTTATTGTTGCCCTCATCCACTCTCGGCTCGATTATTGCAACTCGTTGCTGATCAGCCTCCCCTGCTTCAGGCTCTACCCTCTCCAATCCATCCTAAATGCGGCAGCCAGGCTCATCTTCCTGTCCAGCCGCTACTCGGACGCCTCTGCCCTGTGCCAGTCACTGCACTGGCTGCCTGTTAAATACAGAATTCAATTTAAACTCACTACCTTCATCCATAAAGCCCTCCACAGCGCAGCGCCACCCTACATTGCCTCCCTCATCTCAATCCATCACCCAGCCCGCGGCCTCCGCTCTGCTAACGAAATCAGACTGAATGCCCCTTTAATTCGAACCTCTCAAGACTTCTCCAGAGCAGCACCAGTCCTCTGGAATGCGCTACCCAAAACTATCCGCACAATCCCTGATTCACAAAACTTCAGGCGTGCTCTAAAAATGCACCTCTTCAGGGGAGGCATACCATATACCCTAAATCAAACCCCTCTGTACTCCGCCTGATAACATGCTCCCTGACCTGCTGACAACCCCTTTACCTTCTGTATCCCCCCATTATCTATAGTATGTAAGCTCATTGGAGCAGGACCCTCACCCCTACTGTCTCCATCAACTGATTACTATGTAACCGTTGTTTTTGTATTTTTGTACTTTTGTCTTTCCGTATCCCCCTATTTTGTAAGCGCTGCGTAATATGTTTGGCACTATATAAATAAAGATTATTATTATTGATCCATACACTCACCCTACGCCATTATATAAATTCCATAGACACTCTACAGATGTAGCAGAGCTGATTTCATAAGGTTAAACCACAGATAACAAACTCAGCTCTACTACATCTATATAGTGACTATGAAGTCATGGCGCTTTAGGGCCCTGGAATAGCTTTTACAGAGGGCCTGAAAACGCGCTCTTAAAAAAAATGGCTTCACACAAATGAGCCTATGAAAGGTCTCCTCTATTGGTTTCTATGGTGAGGAAGGGTGAAAGAGATGAGGGTTTTGTGCACAAGGTCATTACAGAAGTGAAAGAGGGGATTAATTAAAACAAGCAGACATCGCGCCTTTGTGTTTTATGTGTGGGACACGCACAGGCCTGAAGGTTACAAGGTGACAAGCAAAGCACGGAGACACCGCGAGCTGCCAAAACAGCTCCATCCCCATCCATCCTCATCAAAAACGGATCTGCATCCTGTCACCATATGTCTCTGAATGTGCATCAGGGGAACCGACGCCAGCGAGCGGGGGAGAGGAATTCATACGAGAGGCTGGGATACAGGAATGAGGCGAGAGCGGGGACGCACAACAACGGAAAATGGCTTGTATTTGTAGTGGTCTATAAAATGATCCGACGCTACGGGACGCGGAAACAATGGCGTTGAAAATTATAAATACATTCTAGTGTTTGATCGCTTAAAAGTATAAAAGCGCATAAAAAAGTATACAAAGTACGCAATTTTAAACATACGTGTTTTTTTAACATATACATTAAAAATATAGTCATATGTTGTCCGTTTTTACATTACAGTGAAGAACAATTTTTTAAAGTTTTTTTCTTTCAAATAAAGTATGATAGTTGAACGTTTTTCTTTTTTGCCTTTTTTTTAGACGTTTGAAAACACAAAAAGGTATACATTAAACATATAGAAACAGCTTTCGACTGTAATGTATTAAAAAAAACACACACGTCAAGCATACGTTTTTGGTGGCGCATCAAAGCGTGGCATGGTACACTTTTCTATTCCACAAACATGTACACAAACGTAAGAGCGGTCAAAT
Source organism: Eleutherodactylus coqui (assembly GCF_035609145.1). Classification (NCBI taxonomy): domain Eukaryota; kingdom Metazoa; phylum Chordata; class Amphibia; order Anura; family Eleutherodactylidae; genus Eleutherodactylus; species Eleutherodactylus coqui. The sequence continues at coordinate 148,920,515 of NC_089844.1, read as the reverse complement.
GTATTCAAAAGTATGCGCTTTTAGACTACATTTGACAATAATGGGCTATGTACAATACAGGTTTTCTTTTTTTTGTATTAAACGTATAAATTTCACGGTGGACTAAAACGTGATGCGAACAGCCCCGTTTAGTGTTATAGCAAATCGCCATACATGCCAGATCCATTTTCTTAAAAATAAAAAGTTTTTTTTTTTTTTTGCAATTTCACCGTTGACATCTTACATGTTCCTCAGTATAATGACCGGCTAGCCACACCCCCTATTCAGGCAAACAAAATGGCGCTTTTAGGATGAACGACACAATTCATTGATAAGTATGGCAACAGTATTGACCATTGGGATTCTTAGCATTTGCGGTCATCCTCACATCATGCTGATTGGCACTAGAGGGTGCCTGATACCTTGGCCTAGGTGCCAACAACATCCACGTTGTGCAAATATTTACATGTATTACTAAGCTGGACTTGAGCCGGAGTCCTGAATGGCGTCTCTGACTAGTTCAATATGCAGCTATACAAGAGCAGCGGATGTTTCTTTGCCATTTGTCAGTCTAGGAAAACTGTGTGATAACACTTTTGAGGGGTTTTAATGGTTGAAGATCTGTAATGGCTGCCATATTTCTTGTGTTGCCAACTTTCCCAGAAATAGATTAGTAGTCTGGAGCCGGTGCCTGAGGTTGTAGGGTGGAGGCCTGAAGTCGGGGTCTGAAGGTGTAGGGTGGAGGCCTGAAGTCGGGATCTGAAGGTGTAGGATGGAGGCCTGAAGCCGGGACCTGAAGGCAGAGGGCACAGGCCTGGAGTCAAGGCCTGAGGATGTAGGGTTGAAGCCTGAACCTGGGGCTTGAAGTTGCAGGGCAGAGGCTGAAACTGGGGCCTGGGGGCAAAGAATGGAGCTCTGGAGCTGAGAATGTAGGGTGGAAGCCCAAATGCAGGGGCTTAAGGTGTAGGGGGGAGATCTGAAGCTGCGACCAGTGGGATGAGGCCTCTTAGCAGAGGGCAGAGGCTTGAAGCTGGGGCCAGAGGGCGGAGGCCTGGAGCTGGGGCCTGAGGGAGAAAAGCATAGCCCTGAAGCCGAGGCCTGAGGGTGTAGGGTGGAAGCCTGAAGCCAGGGCCCGAAGATGTCCTGGGGGTGTAGGGTGGAAGCCTGAAGCCAGAGTCTGAGGGTGTAGGGTCGAAACCTTGGGGTATAGGGTGAAAGCCTTAAGCCGGGGCCTAAAGGTGTAGAGTCGAGGCCTGAGGGTGTAGGGTGGAAGCCGGGGCCTGAAGGTGTAGGGCGGAGGTCTGAAGCCAGGGCCTAAGAGTGAGTAGGGCAGAGGCCTGGAGCTGGGGCCCGGATCAAGGGCCCATGGGTGTATGGGGAAGTCCTGAAGACAAAGCCTAGGATGGAAACCGGAAGTCGTGGTCTGAGTGTGTATGGTGAAGGACGGTTTAGGCGTCATTTATTAAAACCAGTGTCTGTGTCAGCAGCAGCAACCAATCAGATTACAACTTTCATCTTTCCAGTGCAGGTTAGAAAACTAACAGCTGGCATCTTATTGGTTGCTATGGGCCACTACGCGTGGGTCTTATAGAAGAGGCTGTGGCTGGGGGTTAGTTTTTGGGCTTCAGACTAGAACAATCGATATTTTGTTTCGACCTCTTAAAATGGATAGCGGTAGATTATTTCACGTAATGGATTTCTGCTGAGGTACGGCATCTCGTTACACCAAGGTAAAAGATCACCTCCCTATAGTCTCTGGCATTAGACCAATGAAGCAGGAACAGGGTCCAGGATGAATAGGTGTATGCAAATTGACCCTATTATTATGCAAATTAGACTCTCCTCCTGGAAATGGAACATTACACTGCAAGCGTTCCACTGATGCGAATGGCTGGGCAGCCCTACTATACTTGGTCCTCTAGTTAGAATCCACCATGCTGGATACCCTTACCAAAGGTCAAAGGTTATAAAAGCCTCATGATCGTGAGTAATAATTGCGCCAAAAATATATCACACCAGCTTCAGAAATTATTTGGCCGTTGCCGCTACTATTCCAGTCCTTCATTATGGAAACGACCCCAGTCCGTTGTGAAGCCTACAACTCCCAGCATGCTCAGAGTTTGGCTTGTATTTCCTAACCTGTCCTGGAAACATGGCCTCTGGTTGCTATGGGCAACAAATGTTTGTCATACCCGCGCCACTAAAACATGTATGAGACATAGCTAATCAAAATCTGTTCCAAGCCCCTCTACCAACGAGCGCCCGTGGGATCAACAGTGGCCAATCTTCCCATCGGCGGCCATCTTTCATCTCTGTAGCCGCCATTCCTGTTGTCAATCTTTGACAAATTTGGGGGTAATGTTTCTGAATTGACAAATATTCAGTGATTATTTTTTTTCCTGAAAGGGTTAAATGGTGTCATTATTTTAAAAAAATCCCCCCCATTTTTTGTGGCGACGCTCCCTTACAGGAGCAAAGTGGTGAATAATGTGAGACTGCGGCGTGCGACCGGGATGAGCGATGGGAAGTGATAAATAAATAAATCACGCAGCGGCGTTCGGGGGAGCTGGGGATCTAATTGCTTCTGTGTTTGGACGCGGCAGCTCCTGACATCTCATCTACCGATGTCTTCAATGAGGTAATCACCACCTGTCAATCTCGGGGCTGCTACCGCCACCGCCGCTGCCCCCACTGACAAAAGCGCGTCCCACCCTCCCCGCAGTCTTCGCTCGCGCTCTCTCCAGATGTTCTCCGTGTCACTATGGCAGGCAGCCTGTAATAGGGGCAGAGTAAATATGCAGATCAGGTACGGCGAGGGGCTGCGTAATTGGAGTCATTAGGCTTCTGATGGCTAAAACGCATTTTTCATTTTTTTTTTTTTTACAATTTACGGTTCGACGCCAATGGAGTTGTTAATTTTTCCTAAAATAGAAAATAATGAAAAAAAATACACAGATTTGGTATTGGGCCCGCAGGTATAACTCAATTTTGCGCCACCCGGCCACCATCTTGAAAACGGCATCAGACTAAACGGGGGGAAGTTCAGGTTCCAGACCTGCAACTCTACCATGGCTGTTTAACTTTATTAACTCGTGATTTGCGCAGACAGCCCTGTTACTGGGTTGTTCGTATGACAGGATTTTTTTTAGCTTTCTGCTGTCCGCCATGTTTTCTCATCTGTACACCTTTGAAAAAGCTTTCTTGACTGAATTTTCACAAGATTTTAAAAATTTGCCTGTGTTGTGTCCATAATAAAACGGATTATTTTTCACCCGCGCAGCATTCTGTATCGCCGCCACATACATGCCGCGTATGTCCTTTTTTTACGCCCATTTGTTAACTGTTTTATGAATCCCGAAAAAAATGGACGCTGGATTGATACTTCCTCTTGTTTGGTTTTTTTCGCCCGTGTCTCTTAGGGCTTATTCACCCGGGTGCTTATAAAGTGCGAGTTCTGTCTGAGATGAACAGAACTCGTACGGAAAAATAGCTCCTTCATTGCGACGGATTAATTCACACACGCGATTTTTCACTGATAGTCCGAGTTTGAAAAATCGCCGCATGTCCTATTTTGTGCGCCTATAGTTTTCTATGAGAGCATTCAAAAAACGCATTGTTCTTACATGTGATGCAAGTGCGATCCGTTTTTTAACGCGTGTTACTATGGAGACCTTATGAAAAAGAACCAGGATCTTGAAGGTATTTTTAAGATGCGTGAAAAACTGATTCTAATCGCATGTGAAAATTGCAGAAACGCAGAAAAAAATGCACGAAAATCACATAAAAATCGCACTCACCTGGGCTAATGCAGCCTTGGGCCGTCCTCACACGAGCGTTTGCGTGTCTGCACGCACGTGAGCGCCGCGTATTTACAGAACCAACGTTGCTTTTTTTTTCACACACATTGGCGTATTTTACGGTACTTTTTGCGTTCGCAAAAAATATGCATCAATTCTCCCCACCATTGAAATTAGTTCAAGATGTGTTCTTTTTTCTGTGCAATTACGCAGTATTTCACGCTTTTCCTAGCATATTCCGCATGCATTTGCAAATCCCCATTGACTTCTATGGGGACCTTTGATGTGCAGGAAAGTAGAGCATGCTGCGGGGTTGTTTTTGGGGTTTTTTGTGTGCGACCGAAGTGCGCTGAAAAATATGCGCACATGAACAACCTTTCAAAATTAATTTGTGCGCAAATACGCTCGCAAAAAAACCCTGGTGTGAAGATGGCCTTAGCAGCGATCTATGAGATACAGATCCATCTTCATCGACTTCAGTTCGCAAATCTCATCCACTCATTGGACAAGGATAGCACATGCCGCGATTATTTTTCACGTGATGTGTGAAACAGAACATTGACTGCTATGGGTCCGTGTTCTGCGCCGGTCTAGACATGGATTAAAAATACGGTTGTATATTAGACCTGCTGGTACGCTCTAGCTAGAAATGGCTGATAACAGAGATCAGTAGATGATATTCACTTGCACAGTAAATGGTGGAAAAATAGACTTTACATGTAATTCCTCTATAAACGCCATTGTAGTTCTCCTTCCCTCCCGTAAATACCGAATTCGTCGTCAGATGAGGCCTCCGGATTGTTCCGGGCCTGTCAGACATGCTGGGAGTTGTAGTCTGCGGTTACTAAACCAGTGGTTAATCCCTTCTGGGGGCCTGGTGTAGCCAAAGAGATGAGATGGTATGCTTCAAAGTCTGCTCCGACACTTCGCGGAGTCTCTGGGGGTCTTCTGAATTCCTCTCAATAACTTTCCATTAGACAAGACGCCTCAGAAGAAGAAGAGGTCCTGAAGAGACTGCAGGCTTTACTGAACAACTCGCCTCCCATGGCGTTCACAGTCATTAAAAATGAAGCTAGCCTGCGACACGGCCGCATGACTGACGCCCACCCCCGTCAGACGCCATTTTCCACAAAATACTTCTTTTTTTTTTTTTGTGCGAAAGTAAAAAAAAAAATTCATCTCCTTGCAGAAAGCACATTATTTCTAGCGCCGCGATTTACATGAATATTTCAGGAGACGCGATAGACAACAATACGGCAAGCTAAATCTAAAGATTGCCTGATAAATGTGGGCGCTTCAACGTATTTGTGAACCTGTCGCCAACACGCCGGCAGCCAATCAATTCCCCGGAAATTATTAACACCTCTGAATCACAGACAGCTGCGCGCCTCATGTGTTACCTGTGAATTCATAGGCTGGAGTCATAAACATAATGGGGGATATTTATCAAAGCAGGGGCAGTTGCCCGTAGCAACCAATCAGATTCCAGTTTTTTTTTTTTTTTGTTTTTTTTTTATAAAGGGCCTTTGAAAAATGAAAGCATCAATCTGATTGGTTGCACACAGTTTTCCTTAGCACCAGTTTTGATAAATCAGCCCCACTGTTTCTGCCGCCCAGAAAACACTGAAGGCGATGAGTGATGACATCATGGAATCTACTCAGTAATATCTTGCCGCCATTTTGTAACTTCCTGATAAGAGAATCTGTGGAGGACTACCATCTACAGAGAAACTTTATGACTAGGGGTAGAGAGTTAGCCCAGTGATCATGGAGGGGAATTGAAACAAAGCGCTACTATCCGGGGGGAATAGTTGGCACTTTTATGACCAAAAGATACTGGCCAATGTAAAAGAGGGAATCGTTAGGGCCCAGTAGTGGCCCCAGTAGTAGTAGTGCCCCCTCCGTGGCCCTAGTAGTAGTAGTGCCCCCTCTTAGTGGCCCCAGTAGTAATAGTGCCCCCTCTCAGTGGCCCCAGTAGTAATAGGGCCCCCTCTCAGTGGCCCTAGTAGTAATAGTGCCCCCTCTCAGTGGCCCCAATAGTAATAATGCCTACTGCCAGTGGCTACAGTAGTAATAGTGCCCCCTCTCAGTGACCCCAGTAGTAATAGTGCCCCCTCTCAGTGGCCCCAGTAGTAATGATGTCCCGTCTCAGTGGCCCCAGTAGTAATGATGTCCCCTCTCAGTGGCCCCAGTAGTAATGATGTCCCCTCTCAGTGGCCCCAGTAGTAATGCCCATGTGAGTGGTTCCTCTCAGTGGCCACAGTAGTAATAGTGCCCCCTCTCAGTGGCCCCAGTAGTAATAGTGCCCCCTCTCAGTGGCCCCAGTAGTAATAATGCCTACTCCCAGTGGCTACAGTAGTAAGTGTCCCCACTCATCAGCCTCAGTAGTAATAGTGCCCCCTCTCAGTGGCCCCAGTAGTAATGCCCCTGTTAGTGGTTCCTCTCAGTGACCCCAGTATTAATAGTGCCCCCTCTCAGTTACCTCAATAGGTATAGTCCCCTCTCAGTGGCCCCAATAATAGTCCCTTCTCTCACTGGCCCCATTAGTTATAGTGTCTCCTTTAGTCTTTCCTCTCAGTCACTCCAGTAGTATCAGTGCCCCCTTTAGTGGCCCCACTAGTAATAATGACCATGCTCCTTTGTGACGCCAGTAATAATAGTGCCCCAAGTAGTAATAGAGACCCCCTTAGTGACCTCAGTAATAATAGTGCCCCCTCTTTGTGTCCCTTCCCTACCCTGTAAATCCTTCTGGATAGCAACCAACACCATGAAGTAGTTTGAATTCACTCTAGCTCTAGTCTGACCATTATTGATGTAATGAGGGGGGGGGGTCAGAGTTTCTTAATACATCAGTGGTCCGGAGTACTTCATAGTGTGGTTGCTGCCCAATTGTGCTCACAACTAAGGCTGGCTTCGTGCGAGATTTGTGTGTTGTGAGACGCACAAATATAAACCCCGTTCTTTTGAACACATGAGCAATGTTTTCCCACATGGCACCGTGGGAAACAAATTGCGGCAAGTCCTATCTTGCTGCATGCTCTTGCATTGCACCGCCCATTGTTTTTAATGCGGCTGGCGGCAGCATCGCACCATGTGCAAAGTGCATGTGTTGTGAGGTCTCCCATTGAAACCAATGGGAGAAACCCCGCAAACGTCCCCTGCGGTGTGAGGCTGTTTTCACATGAAAACACCCTGCACCCTCAGTAATATGGCCGGTAAAAAATAATTACCGGCTGGATCGGTGATTCACTGGCCTGGTGGCAACCCTACTCGGGGGTAAACCCAAGTATCACAATGGGAAGCCATTTTGAATTTTCGCTGTGGCCTTTTCTCTGTTTGTACGTAACTAGCATATAAGCAGAGTAGCGTACCTAGCATCATAATCATCATGTCTCTCAGCTGCCCGGGTTCAGTGGGACCGTCCTGGATTTTGAGGCCTGTTCCAGAAGGCAGAAGACATTTTCTGCAGGGCTGCCCAGAACGGAATAAAATAGGAGCGAGTTCATGCTGCTTTTCTTTCACACCCCGCGCTGCTCTGGTCCCCTCTCACATTCATGGCATGTTGCGTGTGAGCATTGCAGCCGATCACTGCCGTTAGCTTTACCAATGCTGAGGTTGGGTATTGGCAGCAACAATCACACTTAGGGGCACTATTACAATGAGCTGGTAACTGAGGGAGAGTACTATTGTGAGGGAGTAACCGTGGGTCACCATTTCTATGAGATGGACACTATGGGGAACTATTATTGTGAGCAGGTCACTAAGTGGCACTATTACTGTGAGGGAGTAACTGAGGGGCACTATTTATGTGAGAAGGACACTAAGGGGCACTATTACTGTGAGCTGGTCACTGAGGAGCACTATTACGGTGAGAGTGATAGATACTAAGGGGTAATATTATTGTGAGCTGGTCACTGAGGAGCACTATTACGGTGAGAGTGATAGATACTAAGGGGTAATATTATTGTGAGCTGGTCACTGAGGAGCACTATTAATGTGAGAGGGACACTAAGGTGTAATATTATTGTGAGCTGGTCACTGAGGAGAACTATTACTGTGAGAGTGATAAAAGGGGCACTGTTATTCTGAGCTAGTCACTGGGGAGCACTATTACTGTGAGAGGGATACTAAGGGGCACTATTATTCTGAGCTGGTCACTGAGGAGCACTATTACTGTGAGAGGGATACTAAGGGGCACTTTTATTCTGAGCTGGTCACTGAGGAGCACTATTACTGTGAGAGGGATACTAAGGGGCACTATTATTCTGAGCTGGTCACTGAGGAGCACTATTACTGTGAGAGGGACACTAAGGTGTAATATTATTGTGAGCTGGTCACTGAGGAGCACTATTACGGTGAGAGTGATACTAAGGGGCACTATTATTGTGAGCTAGTCACTGAGGAACACTATTCCCGTGAAAGGGTAACTGGGGGGGGGGCACTATTTCTGTGAGAGGGACACTATGGTGGACTATTTCTGTGAGAGGGACACTATGGTGGACTATTACTGTGAGAGGGACACTAAGGGGCACTATTATTGTGAGCTAGTCACTGAGGAGCACTATTAATGTGAGAGGGATACTAAAGGGCACTATTATTCTGAGCTGGTCACTGAGGAGCACTATTACTGTGAGAGGGATACTAAAGGGCACTATTATTCTGAGCTGGTCACTGAGGAGCACTATTACTGTGAGAGGGTAACTGGGGGGCACTATTTCTCTGAGAGGGACACTATGGTGGACTATTTCTGTGAGAGGGACACTATGGTGGACTATTTCTGTGAGAGGGACACTATGGTGGACTATTTCTGTGAGAGGGACACTATCGTGGACTATTACTGTGAGAGGGACACTAAGGGGCACTATTATTGTGAGCTAGTCACTGAGGATCACTATTACTGTGAGAGGGTAACTGGGGGGCACTATTAATGTGAGAGAGACACTATGGTGGACTATTACTATGAGCTTGTCAGTGAGGGGCACTATTTCCGTGAGAAGGTCACTGAGGGGCACAATTATTGTGAGAGGGTAACTGAGGGGAAATATTACTTTGAGAAGGAGATTAAGAGGCACTATTACTATCAGGGGGTCACTGACTAACACTAGAAAACAAACAGTACAATGTCAAAGAATTCATTGAAAATGTATTCCGTTGACTGTAGCGCAAAAAGAAGAAAACTAAAAATAATTTTTTCCATTTTTAACTGATTCTTGAGCACTTTACAAATTGAAACCAATGGGCCTTTTTATTTAAAAAAAACTATATTTTTTATATTTTACAGTAAATGTATTATAGTGAAAAAAAGTTGCAAAACTGATCATAAAGGATCAACACAAAGGCAGTGATGTATATAACCTACATATGTGCCACCACCGTATATTATAGCACAAACGAGGTCAGAGGTTAAATTGTGCAAAGCGAATGCCGATTCTTATTCTGGTCACGACCTGGGTCAATCACCTATTCGTTGTGTGGAATGATACTTGAACTGGCAGGGGAGGGGTCCCCAGCTGTCCCTTTCTTTAGAGGTGACAGGGTCTGTTACTTTTTGGCAGGCGGCCAGTCCATCCCCTTAACGTCATTAGCTGGTGTGACATGGATTTCAAAATCTGTCTGGAGGTTACATGAAATCAATTACAAGGTCAACAACGTGCACACTTAAAGGGACAGAGCAGCTTATTCTGTTTCTCAGCCCTGCAATGGCGTAAGCAACTGATGCTACCAACATGTCGGTCAGTTGTATGTTCACTGTCCCCCTCCATAGAGAATAAAGGTTTTTTTTAAAAAATTACAAAAATTTGGGAAAGGTTTTCCACACAGGATCCTGAGTTCAGGAGATAAATATGCAGCCATAGTATGGGTCTTTAAATTTGGGGGGGGAAAATCGGCCAGAAAAGTAAACAGTCACACGCCTACATTTAAAGGGTACACAGAACTCTGTAGCAGCAGGTTGTTTTTTTTTGGCATTTTTTGGGAAAAAAAATCAACAATTTTGAGAAAAACAAAAATGGCGCACAATCCAGGCTTGAAGACTAATGCTATATCCATTAGGAGGAGATCTTGTGTGTATAGTATATACAGTACCCATGTGACTCCATGGAAATATATTGATGTTTTTAGCCGTTTCTCCGCGGACGGCACGTGTGGCGGTCCTGGTTTTTCAGAGGTGACGTTGCTGTGGTTACCTCATGTCCTTAACGCCTGGTGATCTTTACTTCCTGACTGGTGTTTGCACACCTCCTGTAAGATGGATTAGAGCATGTTTACTGGAAAAGAACAAGAGCGCGCTGATTCGCTGCACAGATGGGAACCGATAAAGTTACAGGAGCAACGCTCTGCACGCCTGATAGGCAATGCTCTGCACAGTTACATGTTCTACACTCGCTGGACAAGATATTTACAGCTGCGGCTGCCGTAAGCCCTGCAGGTAAAGCAAAGACGCAGCTAGCATTGATCGACGCAACGTGACGGAGCCGTTCCGCACACCAGCAGCCGGGAATTTTTTGTTGTCCTTCGGAGACCTATAAGACTGTGCGGTGAAATCTGCAGCGAGCAATCGACGTGCGGATTTAAACCCTGCGGCGTATGTCAATCCCACTGCGGATTCGCACTGATTTTTCCGTATCATGTGAATCTCATCCGCATGGCTGGTGCCATAAATGCTGCATGCGGAAAATACGCAGTATTTATAGTACTTGGTAACATGAAATGTAAGAGCTGAAATCCACCCCAAAATCCACATAAAGCTGTGCAGGGTTTTTTTTGTAGAATTTACCATGGCGAGCGGCGTGTCCGACAGGCTGATTCCGGGTGAAAGCACTCTTTGGTGCGGATTTTCCACTGCGGATAGCGAATGAAGCAACATAATATTCGCACTGGTTGGAAATACTGGGGATTTTCTTAAAAATCCGCGACATTTACAGTGCATATATTGTGGATGGGAGTATAGAAACCGCATTCACACCAGGTTTCACTCCTTCAAATGAAGGGTTGAAATCCACCACAAATCCGCACCAAAGTTTTCATGTCCATTTGGTGCGGATTACCACTGTGGATTTGTTGCGGAAAATCTATAGCATGTGAACATAGCCTAGGGTGCGTTTACACGTAGCGGATTTGGTGCCTATTTTCCACAATGGAAAAATCTGCACTAATTGGTGCGGATTTTGAAATGGATCTGCAGCAAATTTCACACTTCTTTTAGTTGAAGTCTGCTATCAATCCCTGCTGAAATCCCCATCAAATCCGCTACATGTGAGCACGTGACGTGGGGTTTTCCACAGCGAACTGTGCTGTGGATCAGCATGCGGAATTCGCCCTGTCATTTTGCTTCCGCTTTTGAATTACCCATGTGGATTTTGCCCATTGACAAAGTTATTTCCATATGCGGATGATCCGCACCATAAAATGCGTTTTTTTTTAAGGCGGAATTCACCACAGCAAATTCCGCCATATGATCATACCATTAGGACGGCTTCGCACACAATGTATCTGTTGCAGGCTTCCCGCCGCGGAAACCCACAGCAAATATGCTGGAAATCAACGATGGCCGATTGCATCTAAGTGGTGCGGATTTGGCTGTGGATTTTAAAGGTATTTTCAGGTATAAATTCGCCTTTTCAAATTAGAGTCACCTGACTTAACAACAATTCAACAAACGGTACTTACCCGTCCTCCGCACCTGCGCCGCACCCCTGCAATGCGCCCGGTCTGTATTGACAGCGGAAGTCAGATGACCACTGCCTGCCAATCAGAGTCCGCAGCTTCACTGTTCTGAACTCCTGGCATCATGGCACCCAGGATGCCAGAACAGACGGTAGTGCTGTGGCCTCTATTTGTCACCTGACACCCACTGTCTTTAGAGACTCGGAGAATTGTGGGGCTGCAGCGTTGGATCGCCGGGGCTCGGCACCGTTTGATTCATTGTTTTCAGTCATTTGTCTCTCTAGTTTTAAAAAAAGTTTGAAAAAAGTGAATTTCTGCAGCTTGCTCTACCCTTGTGCACCAAATATCCCCATAGAAGTCAATAGGGATGTGCAAATGATAACCTGCTGGTGGCTGTAGAGGCAGCCATATTGGCTGTAAACCAGCATAACCCATAAGGTAAGATCTTCTGGTACTTGTAGTACTTGTGTCCTGATGAACATAAAAAACCCCGGAATACGAAGAGAAGAATCCACTGTGTTTTGATGAAATTGAAAGATGTTTTTGGAGGGAGCGCTTTTTTTTTTTGAGGTGGCCTCCACCCAAACACAGCTGCTGGAGTGTGCGGAGTCCTCCGAGCTTGGATGATCTCCACAGGTAGAAGATGGTGATTACAAAGCACACAAAAATGTTCCAAGATTTACATTATCCAGCGCGCCAGATTTTTGTTTTAGTGTACGGGCAGCCTGGGTGGTTCGTGGTCAGGACGGCGGCCTTACAGTACTTGGGGTCATAGCGAGATCACAAGATGCGGGCCGATAGCAAAACTTCAAAGTACCCCTTTGCTGCTCTAGTGCATGATCTCACCGCACTTCGGTCCAACACAACTGCATCAAAAACGTGCTGTGAATCACGGTAAAACTACGTGCATTTTTTTCCGTTGCGAGATTCACACGGACCTATTCGCATGCAGATATAACCCATTGATGTCAATGGGTTCGTTCACATGCACGTATTTCTCCTGCGCATTTTGGTTGCGCAAAAATTAAAAACTGCAGCATGCTCAATTGTCCTGTGGATTTGCGCACCAAAGGTTACCATAGAAGTCAATGGGGGGGGGAGCAAACCTGCATGCACAGCATGCTGGGAGATGCGTGATAAACTGCGCAATTCTGCGGGAAAAAGCTTATCTCTGGACCTCTCTGTACGAGCCACGTGGAAAAGATTAGAAAAACGACCTTTAGATGGTGCGGAAATTTTCTGCGATGATTCCGCAGCATGTTTATTTATGTGGCGGGTTTCAACTCTTAAAATTCAAGGGTTAAAATCCATAGCATTTCTGCGAGTAAATCTGCGTCCAACTCCGCACTAACTAGAGCTCCTTCACACGGGCGCATGCACAATTGCGCACACTTCAATGCGGCGTATTTGCACTATGAACAAGGTATACTTGCGCACATATCGGCGTATTTTACTGTACTTTTAGCACACACTGGGAGGGGGTTTTTGCACACGGGACGCTAGCACGCCGCAATTTAACAGGCTCTTTAGTATACTGTGGTTTACGTGTTCTTTTTTTTCAATGAATTGCGTTGACATCCGATTTTAACGGATCCTTTTTTTTTCTTTTGTCTGTTTTCCCTTCCGCGGACATTTAAAAATGGATCCATTAAACGGACAACAAGAATGGAACCAAACTATAACGGTTCTGTCACATAGTGGCTATAATATAAGATAGGAGGTCTCCTTTCTGTCTGATTTCCATTTTTTTTATGGAAACAATAGCGCAGCAAATCAAACGGAATGGGACAGAACTGAAGCTCAGAAGATCCCACTCAGATCCGTGGGATGTGGCATGGAACCCTTTTTTACCCTGTTTTGCAGCTCCTCTGACGGAAATGCCAAAAAGCTGATGTGGCGGAGGCCGTATTCATGACAACCCCTGGCAGCTCAAGCGGGGAGGGGCTTAAAAAAGTGACAACCCAAACTTAAAGTGGCTGTCAAGTTTGAAGGAGTTCTTGGTCGTAGCAAAGCATCATGGTCCTGGATAATCCGTAGGTGTAGATATTCACGTGGTCGTATTTTCGGGCATGTTCTTTACACCTATTCCAAGCTCAGCATACGGACTCCATGATACCCTCTATTTTGACGAATCTTCACATATTCTATTCTCATCTCTTTTCACGGATGACAGTAGGACATAAAATGTGCGAGGTCCGTGAAGATCGGATGGGTGTTTGTGTCCTGTCCAATGCGAGTTGCGCCTGGTGTAAGTTGCTCGCAGCCGTGTGAATCCGGGCTAAGTCATGTGCAAAATATGGCAAATTTGGAAAGGGTGAAAGTAGCAAGAATTGGAACCAAAAACATGGATGGTATTGTAAAGCTGAGGAGCCGTGTAATAGGCGTGGGCTGTTATGTATGCCAAGCAGTTCTGTGTGTTCCTACCGCCACATTATCCCATGCCCGCTCACCTGTGTGTAGATGCCCGCTCTGCTGCCCCTCCCCCCCTCAGTCCCAGGTGCCCGTCTCTTCATATCCTTCCCTGATTGTGTAGCTCAGGATGAGCGCGGATCCTCCCCTGTAATACAATCAGCAGCTGCGGCGGAGACGCTATGATGTGTCTATTCATCCTTTTATGATGGATTCTAATCTAATTCCATAGCAACAACACCAATCCTGCCTGCCTGTCCCTCCGTCTAGAGCGAGCGGGGGCTGCTGCTGGTGCCAAGCTCATTCCCATGCTGCCACGTTGTGGCTTTTGGCGATTCATTCCACAAATACGGAAGAGGGGGTGAGGGGGTGATACATCTGGATTCTCTGGAATGGTAGATATGGACAGAAATGAGATATATGGACAGCATATGCCTCTGTCAGGAATCGAAATGGCGCCCATTTCCTTATGCTGGTTTACCTCCGCATGCCCCATAGCCTAATGCAAAAGCATTACCGGAGGCTACCGTCACCAAACCAGATGTGATTGGCTGCAGAAGTCTGCCACGCTCCGTATGACTGCTGGTTCGGCGAGGAGAAGGGGAGATGCAGCACTGGAGCCGCGGGAAACCCCTTAAAGAGCCTTTTACATGGGCTAAGGATTGGGCAGGAATTCATAGTGGATATAAAAAGTCCACACACCCCTGTCAAAAGGCCATGTCTAAAAACCTGACAAAGATGAATGATTTCTCCTTTACCCCCCCCCCTCCGACGATGTGACCCGTATCTGTATAATTCACTGGACACAAACCAACATCTTTTAGGGTGAAAAATAACAAAACGACAAAACTAAAACAATGTGGTTGCATAAGTGTTCACACCCTCTTATATATGGGGATGGGGTTGTGTCCAGAATCAGCCAATCACATGAACCCCTCATAAACAGTAGTCAGCACTCCGCTGCCGGTACTTACAGGGATTCTGGTTTCCCATATAAAGTTCGGCTCTTCTAGGAGGATTTCCTGACATTTTCTTAGTTGGCCCATAAAGATCTTACAGCACATCAAAGGCATCTGATTGTTGGAAGGTATCAGTTAGGGGAAGGGGGCCAAAACATCTCCAAGGCATTACATGTACCATGGAGCACAGTGGAGACTGTCAGCAAGAAGGGGATTACATTGGGCACAACAGTGACATCACCAAGAACTGGACGTCCCTCAGAAATTCATGAAAACGTCAGAAAAAAATTGTTCCGTGAAGCTCCAAGAGGCCGACAGCAACGCTAAGGCTGGGTTCACACAGGACTGAAATCCTGCGGAAATCTTGCGGAATGACCGCACAGAAATACCGTGAGATTTCCACGGGAGAAATGCAAAGCCGCAGGTTTTGGAGCGGCTTCACTGCCTGCATTCCACTACGGCCATCTCTCCCTATAGAGAGGAGAGAGGCTGCCACGGAAACGGGGAAAGTATTGACAGGTATTGTTGTATTTTGTCTCCACCAGAAGAATAAGTGGGGACAATATGTACGCCCACAAGCAACACCCACAACTTGATTGGCTGCACAGTAGAATGGCTGGCCATGATCTCCTCTCCTGCCTCCTTTTATTCACTCCCTCGGACACTTGGCCTTGGCCCCTTTCCTGCTCTCTGGCATGGCGACACCGCTTAACCGCACAGCTGTGTGTCTCTCCCACTTAACTGCACTGCTGCGAGTCTCTTCCGCTGGCATCTCCCCTGTCAGTCTGCTGCTGTGGCCCCCCACCCCCCGCACCTGCCTGTAATCCTCACCCGCTGGCTGTGCTGCGTGGTCCGGCGGCTGTGCTTCCTGGGCTGCTGTCGGCAGTTTGTCGGGTGTGCCCTGGCGTCCCCGCTGTCAGTGTGTCCCCCAGCGCCGTCCCATGTAACCTATGCGCCCTCCCTCACGGTTGGCCGCCACTGTCCTACCCTCTGTTCTTCTGCCTTTCCCCGTTTGCTGTCAGTGTGTTCTGTCGGCGCTCCATTATTATCCCGATGCTCTGTGCTCCCGGTTGTCGAGCGCTGGCAGACACCAGGGTCGCCTTCTGTGGCACGGGGATGGCATTCCCTAGTGCAGGGAGGCTGCCAGCAACAGATTTACAGCCATGGACATTGCAGGGAGGCCAGCAGGTAGCATATTAGCTTTTTACATCGCACCTCTACTCAAGCCAACCCAAATAACCAATCACCCTGATTGCGTAAATCCAAACAACCAATCAGGTTGTGAATGGTGTGGAGGTGGGGTGTAAAAGGCTTATATGCCAGCGGGGAAGCCGCTTGGATCTGGGGGTATGGTGGGGGTATGCCACAGCCCCAGCCAATGAGCAGCTGTGGGCTTACCCTATTCCTCCCACACCACAATCCCAGCTCTCCACCCATTTTGGTGGTAGAGACAAGATGCAACAATACCGTATTGACATACCGCATCTTCAAACTCCACGCGGCATGTCAATTTCAACGTGACTTGGCCACAACAGATCAGCTGCAGCGCGCGGACAAGATTTTTGCAAATCTCGTTCACCTTGCTGGCTTATCCTGGGATAAAAGGTCGCGAGCGGAATTTCCGTCCAGAAAGTCTGCACATAAATTCCGTGGCAATTACGCCCCGTGTGAACCCAGCCTAAAGGAGCTGCAGGAGTTTCCAGCAAGTCCTGGTTATGTAGTCATATGACAACCATTTCCCGTATTCCTTATATGTCGGGGCTGTGGGGGAGGGGGGCAAGATGGAAGCCTTTTCTAACAGCGAAAACCATCCAAGCCGGTTATGTTTTACCAAAACCCCCATTGCATCTGACAGAAGTCTGTGGGACGTGTTCTGTCTGATGAGACCGAGGGGGACTTGTTGGCCAGAATTCCAGAAGGTGTTTGGTGTAAAGCCAACACTGCCATCACCAGAAGACCCCCGACCCGCAGTGAGGATGGTGGTGGTGGGGGCATTATGTGCGGGGCTGTTCTGCTGCAGGAACTGGGGCTTTAGTAGGGTGGAGGGGGTTATGAACAGTCCCAAATATCAGCCCATGTTGGCACAAAACCTTCCGGCCTCGGCTAAACAGCTAAAGATGAAGAGGAATTTCACCTTTCAGTCCAACGACCCAAAGCAGATTTCCAAATCACCAGAAGAGCGGCTTCACCAGAAGGAGAACACAGTTTTGGAGCGTCCCAGCCAGAGCCCAGACCTGAATCCCATTGAGGATCTGTGGGTGACCTGAAGAGGGCGCTGCACACGGGATGCCCTCGCCATCTGACAGATTTGGAGCGCTGTTGCAAGGAAGAATGGGCAAAGATTGCCAAGACAAGATGTGGCATGCTGGTAGACACCGACCCAAAAACACTGAATGCCGCCATAAAGTCAGAGGGGCTCCGCCAAGTGCGTGTCAGAGGGGGCTCCGCCAAGTGTTAGTTTAGGGTGGGGAGATTTATGCAACCACATTAGTTTAGTTTTTCCCGGTGGCTTGTACAGACAGCGGCTCACACTGAAGGTGGATACATCTGACAGGATCTAGCACTGGCAGATTGTTTTTACATGAGAAAAACATATCCACTGTTACTGAGCGCCCCCGGATGTACAAGTCATGTAATGCCGCATCTGCATCCCACAACCAGCGGCGGTGCTCAGTAGCCGTTGCCGGTGTGTGCTGCGCTCTGGGTACCGCAGGATTGGGGGGTAAGAGCAGCGCAGGGTGACATCCACTGTGGATCCGCAGCTGATTTTGAGTGAATCCGCAGTAATGATGCAAGTTTTGACTGTTTTTTATGCAGATTTTGCCATAGACTTTCCCGCTATGGAAAGCTTTCAGCATTTCCTGTATTTTGCTTTCATGAAAGTCTATAGGCGTGTATAAAAAACGGAGTGAACACGGATGTTACATGCATGCGCACTGCGATTTCTGCACATGCTACCAAGAGACAGGGAAAACAAAAAAAGGGACATCAATTAGGCCTTCTTGAATTTTTTTTTCACACATGAAAAATGGGTGAAACACATGTAGAAAAATACATATGTGCAGCAAAAACGCATGCGGCGTGCGCACGCCGTGAAATTATCCATTTTGATGGATCGAAATTGCATACAATGTGTAAATGAGCCCTAAGAGCGAGACAAGACGAGAGAGAATAATATCAACTGCCCCTTTAAGACACAGACGGTGTGTGGTAGCGCAAGTGTTTTATATGCGGTAGGGGTGTGGCTTTCGGCCCCAGCCTATAGCCTTATTACATGATGGAATAGGTACCGTGATATGTCGCTGCGTTCATACCCTATTAAGTAGTGCTGGGGCCTGTGGCCCTTATGGGCACCCCAAATGTCCGCAGCTACGTAGTCCGTCTCAGACCGAACATTGTTTCCTGGTACAAAGGGAGCGCTTGGTGATTTAATGGCGGGCCTGACCGAGCTTTGACATCACAAAGGGCATTTCACGCAGATGTCCTCTGTGTACCAGGAGCGAGGAGTACAGGCGAACAGCGTGCGCCGGCTGGGAGCTCAGGCTGCGCTTTGTTCCATGCCATAGAGGGTTAATTATTAAAGGGACCAGTACCCTAAATTCAACACGTAAGACCAGTGCGTTAAAACGAATGTCCAGCCCAAACATCTATTTTGTTTGTTAACCCCTTAGTGACGGTTATGTTGCAAAAGCTATAACGTTTTTCTTTTTTTAGCGACATTGCCGGAGGAAGCCATGTTTTTTGCGAGATGAGTTGTATCTTCTAATGGTTCTACTTTGCGGTATATGTAATGTATTGTTTCACTTTTCTTCATTTTTGGGCCAGAGGATGGAAAAAAAAATCACTATTGTTTTTTAGCCTTTCTTTAACGGAGTTCACTGTACCATATAAACAAAATGTTACTTTTAGGCTAATTCCGCACGGGCAATCGCGATTTTGCTGCGAAAAAAATCGCATCTTTATTCACTGCTACTTGTGAGCGTCAGCGATGCTCTTTTTGGAGAATAATCTTGCGTCACATCCCTGCCGGCCGCGATAAAATCACGCGATTTTTTTTATTGCCTCCGTATGGGAGATTTTTTAAAAATCGCAGATCGCAGGAAGATAGCGCGTGCCGCAATTTTTTATCCCCTCAGCATCGCTAAAAAAAGGCGTTAAAAAAATAATTATATTTGCATCACTGTATTCCAAGATCCGCGGCATTCTGTGTGAGGTACTGATTGTGTAGGAGGGGGTTGTACTCTCTGTCGGTAACATTTTGGGGTAACTGTGACTTTTTGGTTGGTTTTTGTTGGGTTTTTTTGGAAAACAGATGAAAACTTGAAATTTGGGAATTTTTTAAAGTTTTTTTTTATTAAATTGTGCTTTTTGTGTAATATTACCAGTATTCTCACTTTATTCATTGTCTCAATATGATCATGGAAATACCAAATATATACATAGAATTTTTTTTATTATTACTTTGGCACAATAAAAGCCATTTTTATAAAGAAAAATTGTATTCGCATCGCCGCCTTCCATAAGCCGCAGCATTTTCATTTTTCCACTAAAAAAAAAGCTGTGGGGAGCCTCGTTTTTTTGTGAGATGAGCTGTAGTTTTATTTTGTAACATTTGACTTTTTGATCACTTTTTATTGCGTTTTTTTGGAGGTGCCTGAATGAAAAATATGAATTTTCACACTGTCTTTTTACGCCATTTACATTGTGGGATAATGGACATAATATTTAATAGTACAGGTTATTATGAATGAGGCGATATATAATAATGTTTTTGTATTTTTCTATGATAAAGGCTGTTTGTAGGGAAAAAAATGTCTCGTTTTGATTTTTATATAACCTTTTTGTCGCTCCAAGGGACTTGAAGATGAGATTGTTCGATCACTACTACTTCACTGCACTACTTCGGTAGTGCAGTGTAGTGTACTTTCCACATATCAGCAATAAGGCAAGATCTAACAGGCTGGCAGATCCAGAGGCCTTAATGAGGCCAGCAGCTGCCATAGGGATCCATCAACACCCCACAATCACATTGTGGGGTGCTGATGAATGACGGGAGGAGTTAACCCTCCCTCACTCCTCCCTGTCACCCGCTTACATGTTGTGATCGCTGATTGAGGCATGTAATGGGTTTAAATGGTCAGGAACGGATGTTTCTCAGCTCCAGGCCATTAGCGCAGGGTCCCGGCTGTCATCTGACTTCAGGGGCCTGGCTTTTCCCTGCATGGAATTCCTGTGTCGACCTTGTATTAGGTAGCCACAAAAACACGGTAGGGTAACCAAAGGCCCCTTAGTGACTGAAGTGAAAACATACGACTGGTCACTAAGGGGTTCATCCAAAAAGATCATAATTGTTGGCTGATTCTTTTCTTCTAATATCTTTATAGCAGATGGGAGCTCCATATCGCCGATATAGACAAAAGGGTTTGTACAGGATTACATGGCTGCTTTTTTCTCAAAACAGCGCCATACCTGTCCACAGGTTTTGAGAGGTATTGCAGGTCAGTCTCACTCACTTTAGTGGAATTGAACTGCAATACCATACACAACTCCTGGAGAAGGTGGCGCTGTTTTTATAAGATACTGGCCATGTTTTTTTAAATCTGTACAACCTCAGCAAATAAAAAATATGTGACTGCTTGCAGTCACCAATCACTGAAACAGAAGAGCCCAATCCATGGCCTCCCAACCTCACGACTGCAGCAACGTGCATTTGGATTGAGAGGAGGGTTAACATTTGTCCTGCAAAGTTTAACTACTTTTCATTTAGGTAGGTATTCATACTGCTCGTGATCATTCAGAGCTGCATTCACAACTCTGCAGATCAGTACAACATCCCCTGCTTCATCAGTGTCTGCACATCTCTGCTGGTTCTGTGAATCCGGTAACACATGTAGAAAATATTAACATTCCTGCAATGCAGTGCTAAGGACATTCAGCTTTGGGGGAGGTGGGGGGTTGCCTGGTGGTGAAGTGTTAACTGATTCCAGAAGCAACTAACAGAATAGTGAGTGCAAGTCTGGAGTATTAGGCCTCATGCCCACAGCCGTGATGGACTCCGCCAGCGGAATACCATAGCGGAGTCCGTCACGGCGCCCCCCAAAGACCCCATGCTCACCTCTTCGGATCCACCGTGCGCGGCCTGCCTGCCGAGACAGCGCGTATAGCGTGACAGACAGTTTCCATTGACTACAATGAAAGCTGGCCGCGCGTTTACTGCGGTATTTAGAGCATGCCGCGGTTCCTTTCACGCTGCTGAATTCCACGGTAGAATTCTGCAGCGTAAGCATTGAGCTATTCGGTTCTATGGAACCTAATAGCTGCGGCATCATGCCATGGATTTCCGCCACATGGGCATTAGCCCTAATACAGGTGGTAACTCAGGATCTGTACAGGATGAGTAATGTATGTACACAGTGACTCCACCAACAGAATAGTGAGTGCAGCTCTGGAGTATAATACAGGATGTAACTCAGGATCAGTACAGGATAAGTAATGTATGTACATAGTGACTCCACCAGCAGAATAGTGAGTGCAGCTCTGCAGTATAATACAGGATGTAACTCAGGATCAGTACGGGATAAGTAATTTATGTACACAGTGACTTCACCAGCAGAATAGTGAGTGCAGCTCTGCAGTATAATACAGGATGTAACTCAGGATCAGTACAGGATAAGTAATGTATGTACACAGTGACTCCACCAGCAGAATAGTGAGTGCAGCTCTGCAGTATAATACAGAATGTAACTCAGGATCAGTACAGGATAAGTAATGTATGTGCACAGTGATGCCACCAGCAGAATAGTGAGTGCAGCTCTGGGGTATAATACAGGATGTAACTCAGGGTCAGTACAGGATAAGTAATGTATGTACACAGTGACTCCACCAGCAGAATAGTGAGTGCAGCTCTGGAGTATAATACAGGATGTAACTCAGGATCAGTACAGGATAAGTAATGTATGTACACAGTGACTCCACCAGCAGAATAGTGAGTGCAGCTCTGGAGTATAATCCAGGATGTAACAAATGATGAGTAAAGGATAAGTAATATATGTACACAGTGACTCCACCAGCAGAATAGTGAGTGCAGCTCTGGAGTATAATATAGGATGTAACTCAGGATCAGTACAGAATGAGTAATGTAAGTACATTACACTTAGGTTTTATGTACAGTAGATAAATGGTGCATACAAAATGCTATTATAGATTTTTTATGGGCAGCCATTTAGGGCGATGATAGCTCAAACCAAATCTTATTCCCGGGCTAGGAACACTCTGTTCACTGTGGTAAGGAGAATGGGAATCAACAAGGATCCGTAATAAGTTTAAAAACCATGTCAGATTCCCTACCATTTTGTATTGCTCAAATGCGTCGAAAATAAAAAATGAAGCAAATTTACAAATAACCTTGCTTAAAAATCTCTTACCGGTTTTTATCCACAGCTTCTTTGCACACCTATGTATCTCCATGGTAACAGACAACAAACAAACCCTCTGTAGTCTGAGCCTGCTTTCATATTCTCCTTCCTCTGTCCCTTACTTCTTTGCTAATCTACAAAATATATGTTAGGAGGAAATAGGGGAGTATGACTGCAGTATTAAACTACACAGCGGTTGTTACCACAGAGACCCATAGTTCTGCATAGGAGCTGTAGCCAGAAAACGGTAGAAGCGTTTTTTTTTAAATCAAAACTATTCGTAAACACTTAATTTGACGGATTGGTGCCATTCTAAAATAAAGGGATCGTATCCTTTTTAGGATTTACCTCATTCAATGTGAATTTCGATATTTTTTTTAGGTGGACTGTATCTTTAAATATCTGAAGCCGATAAATTCGCCTTTCATCTTAACATAATTTACGGCTTCTGTAAAATCATCTATAATCTGACCGTCCCGCTTGCGCTCGCCGTCCTGTGTCTGCATGAGGGTGGGGGGCTGTCTCCTTCCTACATATTTCTGGCGCTGCGCGATGGTAGCAAAACATAATATTTTAGCTGTTGCAGTAAAACGGTGAATTGCGTATTCCTGGCACGGGGGGATTTCTGCTCAGATTTATTTTTAAAGCTTGGCTGGGGTGAAAAATATCTCTAATTCTCAGTTTCATTGGCTGCAACGATCAGTGGCGAAATTACTCAGCCATGCGGTGGGAATGAACATCCAGACGGGGGGAGGAGGATGGGGCTGTATTCAGATAATGGAAATCTGGCCGGGGAATTTGTACAATACGATGTCTGTGGATTAGGCTGAAGAATACAGAGCAAACAGCATGCAGGCAGTGCGAAGCCGTAGCCGCTGCGGGAACTCTGAGGGGGCACACATCCCTCCTTTGTCACTGCGTGCCGCTGTGTGGTGGGATCAAAATGGAGGTCGCGTTTCTTCAGGCTGTGTCAGTATGTCCCCTCGGGGAGCAGCGGAATGATTTGGTGGATTTGGGGGTCCTTTTGTGTTCCGCTGCCTCCGCTTGTCACAGAAGGAGAACATTTCACACAACGGCAAATCGTTTCCTTGTATTCCGGGGCCGCCGTTCCTCGCTGTGAGGTGAATGAGATAGGCGTCGTTTTCCTGTCATGTGGCCGTCAGCCATGCACAAAGGCCTGTACGCGTCCTGCGCCAAAAAGGATATGAATCCGTACGGAACGTGGTTATGAAAACAATAAAATCCCACCAGATTAGCGCGCTCTTGGAGAAGCCTCTGCTGCCGACATAAAGTAGAGATGGGGATTTTCCGGAGCTTCCTGTCAAGTCACTTCCTGAAGTGGCTGATAACAGGGAACAATAGATTGTACTCAACTGTGCAGAGACCACTGTGGCAGGACTAGGATAGCAGAAAGCGTTGGGTCCTTTTACGTGGGACGATATCGCCATTAGGTTAATTCACCCTGGCGGTTTTCACGCACGCGTTCTGTCCGATAGCGGTATAGACAGGGAAGGATCTACTTATTTCACGCTGAGTATTCGCATGAGCATCAAGACTATTGCGCAGATTTAACTGGCCTTTTACGCAGGCCGATACGAGGGGGCTTATGATCATACGATTGTTCGGCCCCCCCATTTACTTGTTCTATAGGGGGATTGCTGTCATATATATTAGTAGTGCCGCACTTGGCTGTCACTTTGATAATCGCGGTACCGCTACACTGAAGCCTATTCTGTGCTGCCCGGAAGTCGTCATTAATTCCGGGCAGTGCAGCAGTGGCGGTCCGTTTAGCGGTCACATGATGGACTGCCAGCCGGCCGGCCGACATCGGAGATTTACTTATTCAATACATTTCCAGTAACTCCATAAAGGATTGCCAGAGAACTCTGTAATCTTTGGCGCTGTCATGGAAGTGAATGTATCCATGGCATATCTTCAGCTTTATTCATTCGAGGACCGATCGGACCCCCGTTCTCGGGATCGGTGGGGATGCCAGTGGTCAGACGCCCACGAATCATAACGCTACGCCCTACCCTGTGGATGCGGGATAACTGTAAACTTGGCACAACCCCATTACCAATCAGGCAAGCGTTCCTATGAATGTTCATGCCCACATTATACTTGGCATTGTAATTCTCACCATTTTCAAGATCACTGATTGCTGGCAGTGAACAA
This sequence comes from Eleutherodactylus coqui, assembly GCF_035609145.1. Taxonomy (NCBI): domain Eukaryota; kingdom Metazoa; phylum Chordata; class Amphibia; order Anura; family Eleutherodactylidae; genus Eleutherodactylus; species Eleutherodactylus coqui. The sequence goes on along the minus strand of NC_089844.1, from coordinate 148,896,116 downwards.
GTATTATTGTTTATATCCAGAAGCTGAAAATAAATAAGATTCTGTTCACGTTGTGTTTCCATCGTCCTTTCCGGCAGTCTGCAGCGATATTCTTGCGCAATACCTGTCCAGATGTAATACCTCTCACAGCTGAGGGTTTGCTACAATGTGAGCCAGTCTGGACCCCAGGTTGATGCAATTCACCCGCACTGATATATTGTTACAAACTATCAGGACAGGAGATGTGGTCTGATCACAGATAATTGTCTAGACGGATACATTGTATCCAATGATGGGTCTCTACAGGTTTTCAGTGTCTGCATGTCAGCAAACATTGTTCCATTCACTGACAGTAAGCAGAGATCTTACAAAAAGGTCACCCTATAAGGCCTCATGGCCACAGCCGGGTCAGATTCTGACTCAAAATCTTGCAGTGGAATCAGACCCGGTGCCCTGGCAGAGACCCATACTCACCTGTCCGGATCCGCCATGAGTGTCTTGCGCATGACGTGCCGGCGCTGGTCTGTGACGCAGATTCCCGTGATATTTCTGTAGTGCTCCCTGTGTACTATTGACTATAATGGAAGCCGCCCGTGTGATTTTACGCAACCAATAGAACATGCTGCGATTCTTCCCCGCGAGCGGGAAATGGCAGTTGATTTCGACTCGTGGGCAGGGAAGAATCTTTTCATATAGCATGTCTATGGACGGACATCGCTGCGGAATTCGCGGCCAGACGTCTGTGGGCATTGGGCCTAGGCTGGGTTCACATCGGCGTTATGACATCCATTATTAACAGGTCAGAAAAAAAACGGATGTCTAAGGCGATGTTCGCATCTGTACTCGGGGGGACCGTCTTGTTGCTCCGTTATGGGAGTAGGAAAGAGCTGAATGGACCAATTTTGCGCGAAATAATACGCAGCATACTTTATATTTCTGCGTATTTGGGCAAGGAAAGAGCGCACATTAAACTAATCACACTAATCGTTCGTCAATGGCAGTGGGAGTACGGTCGCGTGTTTTTTTTTGCTTGCACAACTGCACACAATTTGCGCACGTCCAGTAAAACACGGACATGCACGTGCAAATACATAATGCCCATTGTGCAGCTACACAGCGCAAAAGCACATAGAAATACGCTTACGCTCGTGAGTCGCCAGCCTTATGATACGCTTTTTTTCTTTAAAGATGTATTAAACGGAACCCCAGCCCTACACCTATTTTCCATTTTGGATGTGGGGTGGCATGATGGAAGGGTCACATGACACTCCAGATGGCAGGTTCGTTGCCCCATTACGCGGCCGCTCCCTCCCGGCAGTGAATGGATTGTGACGGGCTCCCTTTCTGCTCTGAATCCGAAAGGAATCTGATATAAATAGTCAGGCCTGAGCCGGGAGGCAGCGGATGAATTATTTATTTCGTATGGGCGCTACGCTCGCTGGGCAACCTGGACTATTTATAATCCGCTCTGTGACCTGGAAGACGGAGAAACGTATTGGGATCTTTGACGGGTAATTTCTGACTATTCTGTGTTGTCCTGGGAGGGTCGGGCCCCCTTCCTGTCACCATGGTGATATCACAGGCTGTAATCTATCAGGGTGGTCTGTTAAATAGCCTCCAAGTCATTAGCGGTAGCCTCGTTGTACAAGGGGTATTCCAGCTGCACAAAAGTAACCCCTGTAGGGGCCATGTTTTCTGGCTGCTGCATATCCCTTTAAAATAAAATGGGATCCTACAGAACTCTGGTCTTCCAGTAGGTGGCAGTATGTGATATATTGTCTATGAGATGCCTTCATAGGCAGGGGTTGAGAGCGGGCTGGCCTCTTTTCCACTTAGCATTTAGCCCTATGGGAACTCCTAAACTGTTAGTCCACCTTGGATGATCCATAGGAATATTGTTGTAATTAATGAGGCGCCTCACAAACTAATCCAGTGAGAGACGTTCTTTTCAAGTTGAGGACTGGTATTATAATGGGACTTTTTATAATGGAAAGGCAAAAAAAGGGGTGATGTGGTCTTGATTTCCTGTGGACGGAGGGGCCATGCATAGGTTTACATGAGCCATGGAGTATGGTGCCAGCTTAGACTTGGGCACTGTCTCGAAAGGGTCCAGTATCAACTATGAAGGTTCCCTCTGTGGTACATGGTCAGACCTTACATTGGGTTCTCTAATCCCCCACAGAACAACCTGGAGACAAATGCCAATCAGTCCCAGAACCTGAGCTTTGGCTCTTTTTAAAGGGGCCCAAAGTCTCAATCTATGGCACATACACTACTCTACCAAAAGTAATTGGACCCCTGAGCAAGAATCAAAAGTAGTATTTATTTCCATATGTTAATACTTATTGGGGCTCCTTTGGCCCTACTGACATCGGATACTCTCCATGGCATACTTTTACTAACGTCTGATACGCTTGAGCTGGTATTTCCCTCTATTCATCCTGCAAATGTCTGGCAGGGTCTCTCAAAGAAGATGGATGCTGTTCATATTTCCTGGTGTTTCAGTTCATCCCAAAAATGTTCAGTAGGATTCAGTTTGGACTCTGTGCAGGCGGGACAATTGTGGAACATCCATATCCTCAAACCAACGTAAAATAACGTTGGATGTATGACAAGGTGCGTCGTCTTGTTGGAAGTATGGCCGACCATTCCCAGAGTATTACCACATTGTCAGCAGCACATTATTGTCTAGAATGTCGTGGCTGACACCTCCAGTGATCTGCATCTTGCATGGTTTAGGATACATGACATGCTCTCTCCCTCCAGGGGTGACATATTAGCCCAGTAGTACAGTACTTACACCCTATCTTCAGGTCAAACCTTACAAATAGTGCTCCAAACCCGCATAGGACAGCCAGAAATAGACCAATGGCCACCATCTCAGATCTTGAGCCCTTACTCTGCAGGGGCCTTTTGATAGCCGCAGAGGCTCCCTCTTCGGCACATACACCCTCTGTGTACCTTACAGCATTCTAATCCATCATACAGCATCCTGAAGTAGACCAATGCCCTTTAGTCCTGGGACCTGCACTCGCTTGGGCTCTCTCCAGAGGCAATATATTGGCTGAAAGATTCCCCCATAGTACGTAGACCCTATCTACAAGACTTTACGATGAGTGCTCCCAACTAAAGGGACGTGGAGACAAATGTCCTGGGACCGGAGTGTGGGCCCACGCTCTCCAGGGGTCCCATAGCAGCCACAAAGGCTCCCTTTATTAACCTTTATACTGGCCATACTTCACGATGTGTGCTTTAACCACCCATAGAATCACGTGGCGGAGACAAATGCCCACGAGTCCTATAGACCTACCCTGTTTCCCTGAAAATAAGACATAGCATGATTTTCCAGAATTTTTGAGGATGCAAAATGATTTTTCAGGCTTTTTGAGGATGCTTGAAATATAAGCCCTACTCCTAAATTAAGCCCTGCTAACCGTTAATTTAAAAAGTCAATTTAAATAGTGTCCAGGCAGCTATACATGTAAAAAAGTTAAACCATTTTGAACAAAAATTAATATAAGACACTGTCTTATTTTTGGGGAAACACGGTATTTATCTGATCTGTGAAAAATACCATTTTTTTTACACGATGCAATTTTTTTCCACCGCAATCATGTACACAGGGGTGTGCAGCGCTTGATAACGGCTCTTGGTGCCCAGATTCGTAATATAATGCTATCCCGGTGTTGTATACCACTGGGAGGGGGAAGACATGCCAAGCGTTGTAGATTTTACCAAAGACCACTGCGGCTGCCAGCTCCAGTCTTGTACGCCGCGTCTCTCGCTCTTCCGTTGAGTCCTCCCTTCCTCTATGTCTTCTGATACGCCATTAAGTTACAGATAATTACAGCTATTCATTTTTCATCAGTAAGTAGTTCCTAAGTGCCAGCCGAGCGGCCCTGCGCTATCTCACGGGGTGGATCCTGACCATAAAATCTGCACGCCACAAAGCATTTCCACATCCGCACTGCCAGCCTGCTTCTTGCTCTGATCTCCCGGTGCTCCCCCATGATGCCCGCTCCATGCTAAGTATAAAAAGCTCATGGCAAGCTGTGAGGAATATGACAGCATAATGGAATTATTAATAAAACGCTGTACAGAGACAGGATAACCCCTCGGAGCGCGTCTGCACAGTGCCAGGAACATGCAGGGAAAGCAAGGTACTAACGGGGAGGAAGATGGTGTCTGTACCTATGCCCTAATAGAGCTAAACTAATGGGCACAGGCACCAACTCATGTTCCCCATACCCCTACTCTGCAGTGCTGGTAGGGGAGCCGAGAAGAAGTGGGCATTACCAATGAGCTGGAGAACAATCGTAGGGTCTTTGCAACCCTAAAAGTGTCTTAGGTTGTCACATGATTGTTTAGGCACTGTTGATTGGCTGAAATTGCAGAGACGTATTACCAATGATAGTGTGCAAGCTACAATTAGTAGTTATGGGTGATCGACTCATTTAGGGCAATTGCAACCCGAAAACACAGGCTAGAGGTAGAATTTTGCTCTTTCAATCTATTATGGAAGACCCTAATGGGATTTGAACTCTCTACATTCTGCTTTAAAGAGGGTGGGGATAAAAACCCCTGTAGCCAGTCAGGAGGGGAGTTGCAAAATGGGCGGGGATAAGCCACTCTAACCAATCAGGTCATGAGAATGATGGTAGCAGGAGAGGAGTGTTGTGATCTTGCAGGAGGCAGTGATCTGACTCATGTGAGGATGCTGCAGAGAACAGGAATACATGTGAAGTGGGAGACCACAGACTAGGGTTCATTCACACCGGTGTATGACGTTTTGTGGTCCGTGAATGTGCAGCATATTCATGGATTCGTCGGGATCTGCAAATGATCAGCTAAGGAATGAGCAGATGTTCGTTCGTCAGCTCGTTTATATGAGCATAAGCGTATGTTCACCTGGGCCGGACTTCGCGGTGGAGTGTCCGCAGCAGATCTGCGTCACAAAATCTGCGTCAAAATCCGTACCTTTCAGATTTTGATGCGAAGTTCACCCCCTCGTTTGAAGATAATTGATATTCTACACCGCATGTCAATTTTTCTCACGGATTTCGGGCGGATGTTCTCCACAGCGTGAGATAAAGATTTTGCAAATCTCATTGACCTTGCTGCTGTAGACGTCCGCACGGAAAACGAACAGCAAATCCACCCCATGTGGACATACCCTAAAAAGGCTCAGTCATCGGCTGCACACCTCGCTGTGTAAATACGGACCAGTGATAGGCCGTGCTCACACGTCTGTGCGTGCCGTGCAGCAAGTACGCAATGACATGCCTACTTGCTGCGTGCCGCCATTCCCCATGCACTATGTTGGCACATTTGTGCGAGTAATACGCTCCAAGAGTAATGAACGCAGCAGAACAACGCAGGTGTGAGAGGCCCAATAGAAATTAATCATGCTGCGCAGTGACAATACGCCCGTAGGAGAGCGGCCATAGATGTATGGGGATGGATTATGTATTACCGATTATGTATGATGGCAGTAAACAAGTGCTGGTCCACATGTTTTGTCAGTCATCACAGCGTGCCAATTCTCGGCCTGTGAGCAAGGCTACAGCAGCACAGAGTATTTCAGGAGATGAGTGTGCTAACTTTGTGGGGGGCAGTGACCTGTGCGGTTATATGCTGTGAGACTTCTGCCAACTTTGCAGGCCACATGGGGTGGGATATATACTCTCCCAGGAACCTGCGGATATCGCCGAAAGTTACCAGTGCAAGGAAAATATGCAAAGGCGGAAGGGTAAGAGACTTGGCAGAGGTACAACAGATGGAGCGAGGAGAGAAAATACAGACAGGAATGAGGCAGGGGAGGGGTGCAACTAAATACTAGGTGCCGGATTAAAGGAAGAGTTATATGCACTCATACATGCGTGTCTGTGAAGGCGGAAACCCTTGTATGTTCGTCATGCAGATATATATATATATATATCACACATATATACACACAGTGCATCCTGTATGTAGAAACCTCTTCTCCCAGCATTCCTCCAGACTGGCATTGATTCCGGATTTTTGGAGACATGTAAGGGATCTTCTGTATCCTGCAGGCCTTTCCCGCACTCCTCTGCAGTTTAAGATTATGTTCCTTTTATCTGAATCTTAAAGGGACCATCTGTTTCCAAAGGATGTTAAAAAAAATAAAACCCTGGGGAAAAGGCAATTGTGAGACAGTCTGGGACTGAGAACCTCCTGACAAGAGACTGGTAACATCTTGGGCCGGCTTACATAAGAAATAAGCATGGCTAGAAGCCCAAACACATGACGCCTTGTGTCTGCTCTCCCTACCTCCTTCCCTGACAGACCCAGATTGTGGAGCAGCGCTGATAATGTGCTGCTCCACTACACCCTGCTGGATGACTTGCTTACATCGGGGGTCACATCAGTATTCTGGTTGCCTTCAAAGGGCTCATTCACACGGGCGTAATTGCGCTCCGTATTAAGCTGATACTTTTTACACATGTAATACGGACAGTTTAGATCCTATTGATTCGCATTGGGGTGTTCAGACATGCGGTTTTCATACGTGTATTTTACATGTGTTAAAAAAAAAATCACAGCATGTCCTGTTTTGTTCTGTATTACTGAGTTGAATCGCTCCTTAAAGTCAATGGGATCTTGTAAATACTCATGATACAGGCATATTTACGCATGCACACAGGCAGGGCTGTGCCACCACCTGTGCGGTGTGGAGGCGTGCGCCAGAGCTCAGAATCCAAGATGGCACCTGCTCCCTGTGCTGGCTCCGCCCCTCTGCCAAACACTGGTTGCATCCTCCAGGGAAAGCTGATCCTTCTGCGTCCAGACCTTGTGGCGGGCCACATAAAATGACATGTTTGGCCTGTGACCCTGGAGTTTGGCACGTGATCTGTACTAATGAACCAGCCTAATATCTATGGAGGTTATACACAGCTAGAACGGCGTCCCTGCAGGATGATTAAGAACCTAATTTGACTCCTTGACCCAGTAGAGCCAAAAATACTAGTGGCCACCTTTGTTCCCCCCAGGGACAGACAGCGCATGCTGTCTGCATACAGCTCTTCATATCTCAGCTTCTTGGACACCTGTAGGCATGAAATTGGAGGACTAAGATATTGGGGGTCTAAAGAGGAATTAGGCTTTAAATGGGTTTTCCCCTTTAAGACATTTTTTCCCTATCCATAGGATAGGAGATAAATGTCTGATTGTTGGGGGTCTGACCGTTGGGGGGCCTGGACCAGAGCATCCAAATGCGCCATGGGAGTGTAGCAGCGGTGCACATGCTTGAAGCTAATCCATTCATTTCTATGGGACAGATGGAAATCGATTGAGTTGGCAATCTTCCTCCAACCCACAGAAGTCAATAGAGTGGTGGTCATAAATGCAGACCGCCGCGCCATTCTTGTCACAGTCTCTAAGCCACAACCCTTTGCCACTAAGGGCCCTTTTACACGCAGTAATTAATCATCGGAACAAGCAACGATGACCGAGTCATTTGCTTACAAGCGGCGTCATTTTCTGTGCGCAAGTGCTCATTTACATTTTTCTGTCATAAGTCATTCAATCAATTGCTGGTCTGTCGGGGAGCTGCGCATGTCTGGAAATGGGAACAATCGCCTTAAATACGGAACGAAGGGCGAACAACAAACGATGATTTTTATGCCTGCTTAAGATGAACGATAAAGATAAGCAAACAAAGTATCATTCAGTCGTTGGCCGTGTTTACACTCGAACGATTAGCGTTGATTTTCGCACAACTGAGCGATCCTTGGAACGATCATCGCGCCGTGTGAATGGAGCCATTTTCTGCTACGCTAGACTTGCCTTCCATTTTCATTCATGCGATGTTTTGAGATGTGAACATCGCTGCCTGCCCGATCTTTCTGCGTTCGGCGATGTTATTTCTTTTTTTCTAGCCCGTTTCCCTATGGAGCCTCCTTTTTATGGCATCGCAACGCACGAACATGCGATTTTCGGGCAACGTGTTTTAACATTAGAAACGTCTGTTGACTTTCGCGGGCGGCAGAGACGTGATGCGCGATTCTTCACAAGAAAAAGCATCGCTGACGCTCAAATATCACTGAACAAAACTGTGATTTTTGCCGCGATTTTCTCACGCCAATATCACGTTCGCCCATGTGAAACTAGCCTAAGAGCTCATTCACACGCGCATTTCTTCCTATTTATGTGCCATCTTTATTTTTAACGGACACGTGAAATTTATTGGATTCAGACGCGTGTTTACAAGCGGACTGATGGACCGTATAAAAAGAATCGCAGCATTTCCTATTTTGGTCCGTATTCTCTGGCCCAAATCGGCCGTTAAAGGGTATGGATGTGTACAAAAAAACAGCAGCGAACACTCGTTAGCATCCATGTTCACCTTTTTTTTGGGGGGGGGGGGTTGTGCGTTGTGACAAAACTGATGTTTCTTGGGCTTTATTGCGTTTTTTTGTATGCTTAAAAAACGGATGACTTGTGGATGCAGCGTGGACATTAAAAAAACGCAGCTACACGGCAAAAACGCACATGCACGGTGAAAAAAAGTGCGTTTTTTACGGAGGGAAATTGCATACGCCATGTGAATGAGAGCTTGCGGTCAAACCTGGCCGTTTTTCTCTGCAGACTATTTTCTCCTTTGCTTCCAGAGGTCGGCAGGAGGCTCGCAGCGCTAATTCTCCATGTCTCATCTCCTTTGCCTGTATCAGCAGGTAACCTGCGGCGGAGCGGCTTCCTCTCGCTCTGCGCTCTGATTGTTCTGCCACTAGCAGGTGTGGGAGTTACAGACCCCGGGGCAGAGGATGCTACACGGGGAAAAGTGTGTCAGCTCCACTCAGCCGCGCTCCTCTGCTCAGACGCTCGCCATCTCACCACCAGCCTGCAGCAGAAGGCAATTACTGGGGCCTCAGACTGCGCCCCTCGTCCCCCTCCTCTACCCGAAGCACACAGATGTTTCCTCGCACACAATGCCTGCAACACAGAGACTCTCATCAGGACCCATTGTGGAGCCCGCCATCTACAGCGGAGTGCGCCACTCCACGATCATACATTGTGCTGACACAAAAATGGCGCAGATATACAAATCAAAACAGTCTTTCTTGGTTTTACACATAGAGCACCTATTAATGAGAGGCACTTTTTTAAATGGGCTTCATATGATTGTTCAGCTGCTGCAGGCCTCATGTCCACGGGTGGGTTGGATTCTGCACGCGGAAACCCGACCCTGCCCGTGGCCAAGGACCCTGCGTATCTGTCCCGGACTTCTTTTTTCTATACTGCACATGCGCAGCACGTTTGTTAAAAACTCCTGCTTTGCCGCGGAATCCACGGCCCGTCCACAAATAGGCTTCCATTGACTTTAATTCAAATCTGCACTAAAATGGAGCATGCTGCGATTTGTTTTCCGCATGTGGAATCCGGAAAACAGATTTGCTTGTGTAAATTCTAGTACGGACGCCCATAGTAGCCTAGGGGCAGCTTGAACTGCAGATTCCACCTGTAGGACATGAGGCCATACACTTTAATCGCTGCTGGCAGCACATGGGGAGAAGCGCTGGCGACAATGATTATTTTTTTTGGTAGCGCAAAAGATCAGATCGGCCTGTAAACAAGCATTTGCTTGTTCGCCGACTGATCGCTGCCCTGTTTACATGGGATGTGAATAGAGATGAGCGAGTATACTCGCTAAGGCGCATTACTCGAGCGAGTAGTGCCTTAGCCGAGTATCTCCCCGCTCGTCTCTAAAGAATCGGGGGGCGGCGCAGGTGAGTTGCGGCGGGAAGCGGGGGGAAGAGAGAGAGAGAAAGATCTCCCGTCAGTTCCTCCCCGCTCTCCCCCGCTGCTCCCTGCCCGGCGCCGGCCCCTGAATCTTTAGAGACGAGCGGGGAGATACTCAGCTAAGGCACTACTCGCTCGAGTAATGTGCCTTAGTGAGTATACTCGCTCATCTCTAGATATGAACAAAGGTTCATTCATGATCCATAGGCCCCACGTATCAGAACTGTTTAACAGCAAGACTGGCCTTGTTGCCCCTAGCAACCAATCAAAGCGCAGCTCTCATTTTACCTCAGCAATGTAAGAAATAGCAACCAATCACAGCGCAGCTCTCATTTTACCTCAGCAGTGTAAGAAATAGCAACCAATCACAGAGCAGCTTTCATTTTACCTCAGCAATATAAGAAATAGCAGCCAATCACAGCGCAGTTTTCATTTTACCTCAGCAGTATAAGAAATAAGAGCCAATCAGAGCGCAGCTTTCATTGCCTGCTCTGCAGAAAATGAATGAAAAGCGAATGCTTTATCATCTGCCGTTCGATCGTTGGCTGCGTTTACGCTGAACAATTATCCTTCATTTTCACTCGTTTGAACAATTTTTTGAGCAAGAATCATTCCGTGCAAAAGGGCGCCGTTGTTTCATGTAAAGCTCCTATGAACACTATTTTGCGCGACCGCCAGCCTGCCGAAACGTCCACTTATTCAAAACACTCATTTGTTGGCCAATCGCATCTTTTGTGCAGGCGGAAAAACAATCCTCGTTGTCGGCAGTGTGTGAATGGGGGTCATTCTGCCGGCAGCGACAATTCTTTGTTCAGGAGGAACAATCGCGAGAACCATTGTTTGTCCCATCTAGATTCTCAGTCGGCTCCTGCGAAGGCCACCGCATAAGGCTGCATTCACACAGGCGAGTCTCTCGCTTCGAGACACACAAAACGCGCACTGAAATGGACTCCATGGTTTTCAGTGTGCGAGTGTTCTGGCGCAGCGATGTTGCGAGCTGGAAATATCACAGCATGTTCTGTTTTCCTGCGAGTCTAAACAAATCTCGCCCTGTTTCCTGTGGCTGAGACAAAAAAAAACCTGCATCACACTCATATGTACATGTGCGTTTCATGCGATTTTTAATTTTTCCACTGAAAGTACATGCGATTGTCATGCACGTGAAAACTGCATGTTCATCAATGCGATTTTCTTGCAAATCGCAACACACTCACAGTTGTCGAAATTTTACAAGCATGACATTGGTCTGAGTTCCTTAGAATATCATACTCGCCCGTGTGAATGCACCCCTGGGCGTACATGTATTTGCGCTTGCCTGAGTATTTGTGGTATGAACGATGCTTTTTTGCACGCACATCAATATATTTTACTGTACTTTTCGCTTTTGCAAGGCACGTTCATAGATTCTCAGAATAGAATGATAGACTGGTAGAGTTGGAAGGGACCTCCAGGGTCATCGGGACCAACCCCCTGCTCAGTGCAGGATTCACTAAATCATCCCAGACAGATATCGGTCCAGCCTTTGTTTGAACACTTCTATTGAAGGAGAATTTACCACATCATGTGGCAACCTGTTCCACTCATTTATCACCCTCATTGTCTAATATCTAATCTGTGTCTCCTCTCTTTCAGTTTCATCCCATTGCTTCTAGTCTTTCCTTGTACAAATGAGAATAGGGCTGATCCCTCTGCACTGTGACAGCCCTTCAGATATTTGTAGACCGCTATTAAGTCTCCTCTCAGCATTCTTTTTTGCAATCTAAACATTCCCAGATCCTTTAACCTTTCCTCATAGGACACGGTTTGCAGACCGCTCACCAGCCTGGTAACTCTTCTCTGAACTTGCTCCAGTTTGTCCATGTCTTTTTTAAAGTGGGGTGCCCAGAACTGGACACAGTATTCCAGATGAGGTCTGACTAAGAAAGAGTAGAGGGGGATAATGACCTTACGTGATCTAGACTCAATGCTTCTCTAATACATCCCAGAATTGTGTTTGCCTTTTTGGCTGCTGCATCACATTGTTGACTCATGTTCAGTCTATGATCTATTCGTATACCCAAGTCTTTTTCAGATGTGCTGCTGCATAGCTCAATTCCTCCCATTCCGTATGTGCATTTTGCATTTTTCTTGCCCAGATGTAGGACTTTGCATTTCTCCTTGTTAAATACCATTCTGTTAGTCGCTGCCCACTGTTCAAGCTTTTCTAGATCTTTTTGAATCCTCTCTCTTCTCTAGTGTTAGCCATCCCTCCTAGCTTTGTGTCATCAGCAAATTTGATGAGTTTCCCATCAATTTCCTCCTCCCGATCATTTATAAAAATGTTCAACAACACTGGCCCTAGGACAGAGCCTTGTGGTACCCCACTTGAGACATTCTTCCACTTGGATGTGCAGCCATTTATGACCGCTCTTTGCGTACGATCACTCAGCCAGTTGTGAATCCACGCATCTCCTTGCACATCTAACACCCCCTATTGACGACTTTGGTGCGCAAATACGCAGAAAAATTAAACATGTTCTATTTTTTGTTTGTGCAACTGAAATGCATGTGCAAAATATGGAAATGTGAATGAATGTGTATTGCATGTGCAAATTTTGTGAGTGCAAATATGACTATGTGATGCCATCCTTAATGAGCAACAATCTCGTTAAACGGGGCTCGTGTAGGGGAGCTAATTGTTCCATGTAAAGGGACCCTAAAAAGACCCATAGCAACCAATCAGAGCTCTGCTTTCATTTATGAAGTGCAGAATATGAAATGAAACCTGCGCAGTGATTGGTTGCTTATGAGTAACAAAGAGTCTTTCTTTTAGACAGTTTCATGAATCCCTAAAGACAGAAAAATGGCGCAGTTACATCACTAAATATATCTGCGCCATATTTTCTATGACATATGCACAGTTCCGGCATACTTAAAGCGGCTGCCACCATATTGGCTCCTTCAAAAGAAAAACCCTACAGGCTTCCCCTTTAAGATGACACTACAGATATGTAACCCCCAGAAGGTTAAAATTCCAGCGCTGGGGAACGTGACTGTCAGGGAGGCATTCTTTGTTTACATGCGTTCGCTGTATGTATCTCATCCATACAGAGCAGACGTGACCAATCAATCCTGCAGGGAGCACATGTAAACAAATGACGGCTGCCTGCAGCCTCCGCCGCCGCGATCAGAGTGCGGGGGACGGATTTTAACACTACGCATATTAGACTGTCGGAGGACCGCTGGTGCTAGGACCCCTATATTGGATACGACAAGCCTTTTTCTTTTCTCCGGCTAGAACAGGCCTTTGCCGCTTTCTTTCTGTGCATGCCGAATGTTCCGCGTATACATGGCACACCGCAAGGCATTAACCCCTACCTGGCGCCTCTTTGCTACAGTCTCCCCTCCTCCTCCTGTAGCATCGCACAATAGCTAATTTTCAGTTCCATTCTGCCGCTGAAATCTCACACAGCGATGGTGAAAGGATTGCCATCGGATCCGTACTGTGAGTGCTTTTTGCCTTTTTATTTTTTTGTGTTTTTTTTTTTTACTCTGTGGCGTAGATAGATTTTTATAGCGCCTGGATATTAATTGATCGCTTCTGACTCCGGCGTCTCCTCCTCCCTCTCAGATGCAAAAAAAAATAAAAATCCCAGACCTTTTAGGGAAGACACATGGGGGGGGAGAGGGGGGAATAAAAGGCGCCCTGTCGAGCGGAGTAGATTTTTCTTCCTGTTATTTTTTTTTCTTCTTTCGAGCTGTCGAGGAACCTTATTTTGCAGCGTCCGGTTCCCCCTGCGGTGGAGAAGGGGTTAAGCACTAATAAGCCGCTGCCTGGAATTCATCCTGCACCTTGTGATATTGGCAGCGTTGCAGCAGCACGAATGGCTCGCACTCCTCTACATTTCATTTGTATGCAGCGTCTGGCTCCACCAAAGCACCTTCTGTGCAGCTTCAAACATAGATCATGTAAAATGTTGCTGATCTTCCCCTGCACAAATCACTGGGAGGGAACCAGCTGACTGCATGGGGGAAGGGAGGACGGTCTGTCCTGCTGGTGCAGGCTGTATAGGAAAGTACTGGGTAACCTTAGCTAATTAGGGGCACAGGTGCCGGCGTGGTGGGCACGTTCACAGACACACTGGGGAACGTGTGCAGACTTGGTTGCTTGATATGTGATCAGGTCTCTCATCCGGTGCAGGCAGCCTGTATTTTTCCATTTCGTTAGGACACGCTGGGACTTGTGGTTTGAGAACTTAGGTTGCCTGGTTCGAATGCAACTCCTACGCACATCGTCGGCTCTGATACATGGGGCCCAATATGGGAACATCATGAGATTTTGCAACAACGATTGCAACTCTATTTCTTTGGTCGCCATTCCTGCAGCTAGACCCATCCACATGGCTGTGTAATAGGGCCTTGTGCTGTCCTTGTATTCCACGGACAGCATACAGATCTATTAAAATCAATTTAGACTATTCACTGTTGTGCCTGAGTTTCTTGGGTCTAACTGGTATGCGGCCTCAGCGGTTTGACTTGGTTCGAAACATTGATTGCCCCAAACTTCTGTAGTGTAAAGTGGGACTGATATAACGTTGGTACCGATAGTAAGTCTGTAGGAACCAGTTGAGGTGTGAGGTCTAAAGGTGCCTCGGTTATAGGGTTTACATAGATAAGCTATCTTGATGAATGCACATCGGGTCCTGTGACAGTATATTGCAGCTTTGGGGTTAAATTTATGGGTTTCCTACAATTTGGAAAAGTAGTGACTATAAGTCCGTAAGCCAGCAGTGACAGGGTAGCGAGATTAGCGTGGTAGCAGGTGAAAGCCTCGTATCTGAATCTCTCCTGTTCTATTTTTTTCTACAGATAACAAGAGCAAGTCATGCAGTCTTTTCGGGAAAGGTGTGGTTTCCATGGCAACCAACAGAACTACCAACCATCTTCACAGGATTCCTCACGCCTGGAGAATTACAGGCATCAAAGTCACCCGGGGCTCAACTGTGTGCGTCAGAGACAGATGACCAAAGGGTACTATGCCCAGACGTCCTATCAAGGTTACGAGAACAATACTGGGGAGAAATACCCCCGTGGTGACAAGCACATGAATGTCCAACAGCTTCAAGGCAGGGTCTCTTTTGCTAGTTTCCCTGAGGGCAATGTGTACCCTGGACAGTATACTGGAGAAGATGGGATGCAAAACTGGGGGCAATCTCAGGCTTTGGGTGGGACAAAATATGAGGAAAATGTAATAAAGAAGACCCCTGGAGAAAGCAGGGGGTATCAAGATCCAACTGGGCAGATAACATTTCGTTCCCACTCTCTACACCACCCCCAGCAACCAAATCTTCCTTATACTAAGCTTCCACAGCAGAAGGTCCAAAATGATGTCCCATCTTCCCCCATGCCTTTTTCCCAGTCGTCCCACTTTAACCAGAATTTCCCCACTTCCACATATTCCTCCGTGCCAGGCAGCAGCCCTGTATCTCATTCCTTCAAAAGTTGCACAGCCCCCTCTAACCCTCCCCTTGAACATGCTATGGCTAATGCAGGTCAACGGGTGCAATCCATGCATGGCTACCAGTCATCTCGAATGACTTCCTTTGAGCAAACTCAGCGCCACCACACACAGGAAACTTTGCACTACCAGAACATGGCCAAGTACCATGGACAACATTATAGCCAACAAGGCCAAGCGTATTGTCAACCTGAGACTCCCAGCAGAACTCCAGAGCAGTATTATCAAACATTCAGTCCAAGTGCCAGCCATTCTCCAGCCCGCTCTGTGGGCAGATCCCCATCTTATAGTTCTACCCCTTCTCCACTAATGCCAAACATTGAGAACTTTCAGTACAACCAGCAACAGCATAACGCCAATACTTTCCCTATGGGTATTTCTGATCACAGCCACTACATGCCTCTCCTGAATCCTTCACCTACGGGCACCTCCAGTCCAGAGTCTCAAACGAAAAGCTTGCAGAATGATAAAATCCCAGAGACATTGCTGTCTGACCTCAGTTTGCAAAGCCTTACAGCCCTCACTTCACAGGTGGAGAACATCTCGACAACCGTTCAACAACTTCTTATGACCAAGTCAGGAATTCCACAGAAGAAGTCAATTAAGACTTCTCCCAGGACCCCTGAACAAATGAAAGGACAGCACTGTAGTTCAGAGAGCAGTGCTTATTCATCTGAACCGATGGGGACACCTCTTTCAGAAACCCTTGGTACCCCACAATCTGTCCATGCTGAGGTTCAAGATACAGACTACCTTAGTGGTTCTGATGACCAACTAGAGAGGAATTATTTGTATTGTGGTCCAGGACGAAGTCCAGCCAGAGCCAACAGTACCAAAATGAAGCTAGAATCCATCTCCACATGTTCTGTGACATCACCTGACAACATGTCTACAAAATCTGACGATTCTTTTCAAAGCATACATGCCAACCTTCCCTTGGAGACTTTTGCAAAACTGGTGAGCAGTGAGAGAGAATGCCCTCACTTACTGGTTAACGCTCTATCCCAAGAGGAGTTGTCTACAGAAATCATTGCTCTGCAAGATGCTATTGATAATGAGAAAGCCGAAAAGGCTTGGGTCGATTCTCCAGAACTGGATAATAATTCACCCAAATCTCCATTCAATTTAGAAAATCAAACTTGTGTGGAATCAGTGGTCAAAAGCACGTGGTCAGATCAGGAGAATGTACAACTGCTCTCGGAAGCTTTGAAGAAAGGTGCACCCGAAAAAACTCCGCTTCGGAACCATGATGAGTTCAATGAGAACTATTACGAAAAGAAGGAATTTCCATCGCCTAATGAAAAGAATGCTGAAAAAGCTGAAAATTCTGTTGTTTTGGGCACAGAGAAGGATGTGGAACCTGTGACATCTAGTGCCGGCTTTACCAGTTACTCAAATACAGTGGCAAACACAAATTGTGCAAAAAATTCCGATCCCTTCGACTGGCCAGATAAAAACATGGCCGAGTCTTGCCTTCGGTGGAAAGAAATTGAGTTAAGTCTTCATTCTTCAGATCTTCAAAAAGGTTTGTTTCAAAGCAAAGAAATCAAAGTTGATAGTCAGCTTGATGTCCCTGATGTAGAGACACCCCTGGAAAATGACTCTGGGGAAGAGTTTAACAAAGAGGGGGCTGAAGAAATGGCTTACCCAGATGATGGCAAAGAAGACAATGAGAAGTGGTTGGAAGACACCAGAGACTGTTACACTGAAGATGATTTCCAAGACATCCCTGATCTGCCTTCCCAGAAAGAATCGAACTTAGAACCAGAAGACTATTCCTCATTGTGTGACTTCTCCGAAAGAAAATCTTTCATTTATGATGAATCAATTACTAAACCAACCAGGGGTTCTGAAGTGTTATCTTCCATTAACACACCAGAGTCCATAGAAAATCCAAACAACGAAGAGAAGGAGAATTTGGTGGCACCTTCACATTTGTCTTGTAATTCAATCATGTTGCTCGGACCCGCTGTTGAAACAGAGTCAAAAGTGAAAAGCTGGTTTGAATCCACAATACCGCACATCGAAGACACAAAAGAAAAAGTTGTAGAAGACATCGACGACAATGCGCTAGAATTAGGAGCTCTACAAGAAGCAGAAGAAGAAAAAACGGAAATAAATAATCAGCCACCTCCTAAAACTGAAGAAGTCGTAGAAAAGAAATCTCTACGTGGTCGAAGAAGTCATTGCAAAATCGCCAAAGCTTCTGAGCCTAACGCTTCTGTCCAATCCCAAACAGAACAGAATAGTAAGTCTGAAAGTGAAGAACATAAAGGCCAGACAGAAAAAGTAAATGAAGTAGCAGCAATTAATAAGACTCCTGTGACAGAAGCGACTCCGGCAAGGATGTGCACCCGCTCCTCTACTGCTAAAGTGGAACCTCAAGGATGTGGAACAGGTATAAAGGCATCTCCTCAAGAAAAGATAACTAAGAAAGGCGCATTTGGTGAGAAGGAGAGGGCCCCATATAAACCGGGAAGAAGAGGTGGAAAGAATGCCCTGAAAACTATACCAGCATCTAATGACGAAAATGTGTTCCTTCTGCAAAATAACACAACCACAGTCCTTAGCGGCACTCAGAAATCGAAAGAAAATGGCTTCAGTATTTTGAAGGAGGAGCGCTCCATGATTCTAAGGTCACGAAGCAAGAAACAAGAGCTCTTCCCAGTAAAGAGAAGAAGAGGAAAGAAGGGAATGAACTTTGTCCTGAAGAAGCGCTCATCCTTAAAGAAAATAATTGCCAACAATTGCTCTACCGCTGATACATTTCAAATGATACCAAAAGTCAAGAAAAGGATGAAGCTCTCGAACACAGCAGTGGGAATAAATGTCAAAAATTCTGAGCGGCCCTTACATTCTCTGAAGAGAAAATCAAACTTAATTTCTCCAGTTCCGGCCAAAAAGCGAAACGTGATTATACGTAGTAAAAAGATTAAAGAGCTGAAGCCGGAGACTCCTCCTAAATTATTCAAAAAAATTAAACCAGTCAAAAAAGAGAAGGTTAAGTTAGCAATAACTCCAAAGAAAAATTGTAAGGTCAACCTAAGTCCTCCTTCTGTCCGAATGACTCAAGATGTTTGCCTGAAGGTGACCTCTCGTGCATCTTATCATGGACCAATAAAGACAAAGGTCTTGCCCCCGAGAAAAGGCAGAGGTTTGAAACTGGAAGCCATTGTTCAAAAAATTACATCACCAAATCAAAAGAAACAAGGTGCTACTATGGCAGGACTAACACATACTTTGGCATCTAACAGTATTAGTATGAGTAGCATTGTCCAAGGAAGCGAAGATGGCACCATGCCAGCAGATGCCAGCACCAAGAGAATGGTTCAGAATTTGACCCGTATTGAATCTTCAAAGCCAGAGCATGAACCATTACGTGGGAGCTGTCAAGGGTTGAACAAAAAGCCTCTCAAAGGAAAACCTTTCTACAAGAAGAGAGCAGCTCCAAATGTACTGCAAAAAGAGGGCGGCTTACATAATGTGACCAAGAGAGAAGGCAACTGTCCAGGTTCGAAAAAGCCTAGTTCTATCCCCAAAAAGAAGTTCAGAAGAG
Source organism: Eleutherodactylus coqui (assembly GCF_035609145.1). Taxonomy (NCBI): domain Eukaryota; kingdom Metazoa; phylum Chordata; class Amphibia; order Anura; family Eleutherodactylidae; genus Eleutherodactylus; species Eleutherodactylus coqui. Next base: position 148,877,322 of record NC_089844.1, on the reverse strand, counting down.
GGAGATCCAAAAGTTCCCTGGGCACTACTAAAACCACAGCGAAAAAGCTCCTTGGCTCTTCTCCATCTGTACTTCTTACATCTAAAGATAAAGCCTTATCAGACAATGTTTTCTTGGCCAATAAGTTCCGCTCAAGTGAGTGCAAACAGGTGGGGCCCAAAGAGAACTCCAATCTTCCCAACACATCTGGGGAAGCCTTGTCCCAAACCAGAACTAGAAAAAAATCTAAGTATCCAACTTTCAATGGCTACACCAAGAGGCAGCGCAAGTGTCCTCCTCCTCCTCCTCCTCAAAGCAGGTCCGTTAGCCAAGCACCTGGAACCAAACGAAGGTCAAAGAGGCAAATTGTTCCTCTTGTTACACCCAAAGAGCCGGAAATTAAATTGAAGTATGTGTCCTCTAAACCAGCTCGGGCTGAAAGCAGAGTCCGTCTCTTCTCCCCATATATTCAGGTGGAGAAAAAAAATGCCTTTATTACTACTTGCACCATCGTCAATTCTGCTGGTGATGAGATGCGATTATTGAAGGAGAGAAGTGCAGTCCACTCTTCGTCTCACTCTGTCACTTTTTCCAGTCAAGGTTCTGTACCGGTTTCTTCTAGGATGCAGTTGGGACCTCTTGTGTGCAAGTCGGTAAGCTCCGGTTGTCTTCTCTGCTGCTTGTGTCGTTGTCCTGCCAACTATAAAGACTTGGGTGATCTTTGCGGCCCCTATTACCCCATGGACTGTTTACCTAACAAGAAACCAAGGCCGAAAGATAAACCCAAACCAGAGGACACCTCAACAGAAAAGCCCTCCAAGCCAGTTGATTCTGTGTGCATAACAGGGAACGGGAGGACGTCTTGCACAGACAATGGAGCCACTGACTTAGTCAAACACAACAATCTCCGCTCTAGTGCTCGTGGGGCTCTCAGGAAGCTGCCCAGTTGTTACTGCTGTAATAAAAAGACAGAGGGAACAGAGACTGAGAAGCCCAGGAGGCACCACTGCAGTAAAAGCTTAGAGCTTCATTCTATGGAGGCCGAGACACAGGAGCACTGGGTCCATGAAGCTTGTGTTGTGTGGACCAGCGGAGTTTACCTAGTGGCCGGAAAACTTTATGGTGTCCATGAAGCTCTACAGATGGCAGCTTCTGGAGTGAGTAACACAGTAACAATGCAATGTACAGACTATTTTGCATGAAGTTTTAAATTTTTGAAAATTCTACATAAAAGTATTTTGTTTTATTGATTTTTGAGTTATCACCATGTTAGAGCCAATGAATGGGCATCTCCAATATTACTGGAGTTCATAGTTGCTGTGGTGAACGTAGAATGCCTGAAGCCCATCCAGCAAAGCTCCTGTGTCTCCCATTATTAGATTTAAACGAGTATTCCCATCTCTGCAAGTTATTCCAGATGGTCACTTCAGTGGGACTGTTGAGATAGCCAAGTTCTCAAATTTGGCTATCTCCAGCAGTCCCATTGAAATGAGTGGCTCGGTGGCATGCATGTGCAGTGACCACTATCAAAGTTTTGTAATGTGTCCAGGATTGTCTGGGATGACCTCTCTGGATGGGTGGGGCCTCAGCAGATGGACCCTCCACCCAATTTGCAGTGAGATAAACCCTTTAAAGGGAACCTTTTAAGTCCCATGAATACCATAAACTGAGGTTATGGGCTGATAAGCCAGGGGGTGCTGAGTCCAGGGGTGGGATTTTTATACGAGGTGCATTCAAGTTCTAAAGTCTCCTATTACAGCAGGAACCTGAAAGTATTGTCACTTCTCAATATAGTCTCCCTCTTGATGTACACCTTTTTCACAGCGTTGACACTGTGATTGCATAGCTGCTCTGAACGCTTCCTTAGGGGCTTCTTTTGCCCACTGGAAAATCACTGATGCGCGAGCGGCACAACTGTAAAACATGCGACCATCATTGGAAAAGGCCAAAAATCGCTATGTGCAGGTGAGTAGGGAGCAGGAGGAACCACTTGTTGTCATGAAGAAACCCCTGAATAAGGACCACCCAATGAGCGGAGCGTGGTCTTGATGGATTTGCGGCACTCGCCTGGAGGAAACTTTCCGCATCGCCAGGTCTTCACGCAGGACGAAGTGCACAGATCCTACGGAAATGCCAACTTTGCAGGAAATCTCTTCTACAGTCGACCAGCCGTCCTCTGTAACCACTTGCTTCATTTGCACAATCATGTTGTCGGTTCAGCTGGTGCGCGTCCGAGACTCCCTTGGTTTGTTCTCACACAACATTCGACCTTCTAAGAACTGTCGCAGCCACAAACGCACATTTGTTATGTCCATGACACCTTCACTATATGTCTCACTCAACTGGCGATGAATGTCAATGGGTGTCATTCCATGCAAGTGAAGAAAACGGATGATCACACGCTATTCTTGGAACGTGAATGTCGCTATTTTAAGTACTGAAACGCTTTGAACTCCCGCCGCGGTCACATGGGTTCTGGGTGATGCTGTTATCTGTCTTACTCATCCCTGCAGAATACCCGCATCTTCTGAAATGTGTCCCGTGTTTCTATCTGCTCCTATTCCCGGTAAAAAAAAATTAGGAGACCGTAGAACTTGAATGCACCTTGTACTCACCCACTTCACCGTTACCTCGCTGTCCAGCTGCCTCTCGGAGTGTTGGGCGGTGTAGTCCTCTGCATTGTCTGCGCATGCTATCCTCTCATTATGGGCAGTGTGTGCAATGGAAAGTTGGGCTTTATGGGCAGACCAACGGGGAATGGGCAGGTAGGTCAATATACAAATCACACCCCTGGACTCGGCATTCCCTCTTGTATGGGTCCATAACTTTAGTTTATGGGGCTTATAAACTATGGCAGATTCCCTTTAAAGGGATTGTCCCGTTTCACCACTTCCTGACTGAGATGAGGAACCTGGTTGGTTTCCTGACCACCTTGCTGGAGTTAGCAGCCTTATGCTATTTCCATAGCTTCCATTGAAGAGAATGGGAGTTACGGAAACATCGTAGCACAGCGCCCTCCACTGTCTCTATTACTCTCGCTATACGAAAACTCTGGTTCGCTATTTCCGTTACATAACTTTACTTCATTGGGAGTTTACGGAAACAACATAAGGCTGTCGTCTCGGCTGTTTCCATGAAAGCTGATAAGATGGTCGGTAAACCAGCGCGGGTTTCTCATCTAAGCCAAGAAGTGCTGCGATGGGAAAACCCCTTTAAACTTCTGGCAGGTGACAAGAATCCCAGCAACATTTGAGTTGGGATTGTGGAAGACATTGCACCAAAAGTACTACTAAGTACCCTCTAACATAAAAGTCTTTGCAGCTTTCAATGTTTTTGGTTTCAGTTTCTCAACTGTTTTCAAGATCTCTGTTAGCTGTCAGTAAATAGAAGCATTCCTGTTTACATCCAGAGTCTAAAACCGTTTTAAGGGTATGGTCACATTTTGCGTTTGGGGATTCTGTTTTCCTGTTTATGGGAGCAGGGCAGGAGAATCCCCTAGCTGAATGAACTTATTTTGCCACAGAACCAAAACGCACCGAGCGGACCCTATTGAATATATTGGAGTCATTCAATTGTCTTTTGACAGTCTGGCCATTTACTGGCTGAAAAAGTCCTTCATGTAGGCCTTTTTCATTCAGTATTTCATGCCCGGCCTGCGACGGCCGCTACTAACACTCGTGTAATAGCAGCTTTAGGTCTGTGCTTGTCCTCTGACTATCAGGGTGCGGGCAGACGAGCGCATAAACGGCGCGTTTTTGCGACCAAACGTATATACGTGACCATCTGAGGCAATGGTTTCGAATGTATTCGTTCACATGGGCGATTTTATGGCGCGTAAAAACGGCAATTCGAAAAAAACGGAACATATGCGACCGAAATACGCGCCAACGCATATTCGATCGCCGAAAAGACCGTTTGCAAAGTAGGAACAAACGAAAATACGCTTTCTAGCTCTGGTCGTGATCGGTGAAAAACGATCGCTCGGACGATTATACGTTGCGCTCGTGCGAACGTAAATACGCCTACGCTCGTCTGCCCGCACCCTCAATGAAAGCAAAACTCTCATTCTTTGACAGCAAACAGAGATCTTGACGATGGTAAAGAATTGACACGAAAGGTGTTTTAGGGCTCGTTAACTTCTGCATTAGGGATTTCGTCTGCTTAAGTTTTGGGGGCAGAAAAACGGCATTCTAATGGAATGAAGCGTCTCCATTTTTCCCTTTGATTTAACCCTTTCCAATGCACTGTCTGACTTCCTCCTACATTCTGATTGAAGCTTTTACAGCTCCAATGTCAGAAGACTTCCGAAAGAGTATTCTTACCGTCTATTGCCAGCCACTCCACTGTCGGAGTCTCTCTGGCGCTCACACACTGGCTTTAGCCAGCAGATGGCACCATTGTATAACAGCAAAAAGAGAAAGCCTTTTAGGAAACCCTGAATTCAAAATTAGATTGGAAAGGGTTAAAGGAGCAAATACCAGAACAGACAGACGTAAATCCCTACTGCAGATGCGAATGAGCCCTTAGAAAGCTGCAGAACTTTTAAGTATGCCGCAATTAAGCTTGATTAGCAAAAAGAAAAAAAATTGCATACAAAAATATGCAAGTTGGGGAATGTCTCCTCACAAGCTCTACCACAGATATCCAGCCTACTAAATTCCTTTTTCCCCTGACACACGTCAAAGGTTGCAGCAGCAAAATAAAATCACGCTTCCCCTTTTATTTTGTGGTGAAGCAACACGGTCTACGCTATTAGACAACGTCACCACCTAGTGGCCAAACGAGGTTACTGCATCATCATAGGAGTCATTGTGTACAGTAGTAGCTTCTTATATAATGATTGCATAAAAGGGTTTTATGTAATGTTTCGTGTTTGCTCCAGACTCGGGGGAATCTCTTAGCAATTAAAGCCGGAAACATAAGAAATTTAAAGGGGAAACTCACTGTGTGACGAATGAATGAAAGATCATTGCTAGTATAGTGATAACATGGGGAACACTAACCAACTCCCCATCCTATACACTAAGCCAGCTGTTTTCGGAATCGGTCTCAGAAGGGACAGTTTGGAGCATTTCCCCTTTAACTGTTTTTATACACTTTTAGTTGCACCCCCTTCGGGCTACAATTTCTTTTTTAGCAACCCTTCTGCAACAGAAATTTGGATTTGTGTTGGCAGAAGACCCGCTGTATGCTCCTACCATAATCCTAGCGCTCTGCCCCAGCACCTCCATCTGGATTCCGTGCCCCAGATTTTTTCGCCTGCATCAAAGCAAAGATCCACAGGGTTAAGACGCCCACGCGCGGAGCTCTTCTAGTTTGCTGCACTGTGATCATACTTGATGAGGTTGGAAGGCGCCACTACATCTGTAGCGCTGAGATTATACAAACATCATATGGGATGGATAATGAGGGTTCAGTCTCATGCTTTATTGAAAGGGCAACTGCATCCCAAGTACAAAGTTCGCTCTCAGTGTGACTGATCCCATGACAAGGAGATGGTTTATACTGGAGGAAAGGTCAACTTCCTTCATCTGCTATGTTACCCATGTGCAGGACTGCGCAAAAGTTCTAGGCAGGTGTGGAAAAAATGCTGCAGTTTAAGAATGCTTCCAGAAATAGAAGGGTTAAAAGTTTTTGACAGTTAGCAAAAGGCAAAGCGACGGAACAAAAGAGAAATCCAAATCAAGTTAGTATTTAGTGTGACCAGCCTTTGTCTTTAGGACAACATCAGTTCTTCTAGATACACTTGCACCACGTCAGGGGCTTTGTAGGATTATAGTCAGGTTTGTGATTAACCAATTATTCCAAACAGGTGATAATGATCATCATGTAGGTTGAAGCACAGTCATTAATTGAAACAGAAACGCATGTTTAGGAGGCTTCAAACATAGGTGAGGAACAGCCGAACTTTGCTACAAAGGCGAGGTTGTGGAAGACAGTTTCATATCACAGGTTATATGCCAATGGCAAGACTGAGCACAGCCACAAGACACAAGGTAGTTATACTGTATCAGCATGGTTTTCCCGGGCAAAGAGTTCAAAGCCACCTGGGGTTTCAAGATGTGTTGTTCTAGTTCTTCTGAAGAAGCAGAAAGAAACAGGCAACACTGAGGACCGTGGACACAGTGGTCAGCCAAGGAAACGTATTGTAGTAAATGAGACACATCATACTTCTCTTCGAAATCAGAAGATGTCCAGCAGTGCCATCAGCTCATAACTGGCAGAGACCAGTAAGGACCCATGTACTTCGGAGAAGTCTTGCCAGAATTGGTCTTCATGGAAGAATATTGGCCAAAAAAGCCAAGGGACTCAACTATGCATGAAAACATAGGAACTGGGGGTCAGAGAAATGGCAACAGGTGCTCTGGACTGATGGGTCACAATGTGAAATATTTGTCTGTAACAGAAGGCAGTTTGTTCTCTGAAAAGCTGGACAATAATGAGTGTCTGCAGGCAGCAAGGAAGCATAGTGGAGAGCGGTACAATAAGTATCTGCAGGTAACAGTGAAGCATGGTGGAGAGCAGTACAATAATGAGTGTCTGCAGGCAGCAGAGAAGCATGGTGGAGAGCGGTACAATAATGAGTGTCTGCAGGCAGCAGTGAAGCATAGTGGAGTGCAGTACAATAAGTATCTGCAGGTAACAGTGAAGCATGGTGGAGAGCAGTACAATAATGAGTGTCTGCAGGCAGCAGAGAAGCATGGTGGAGAGCGGTACAATAATGAGTGTCTGCAGGCAGCAGTGAAGCATAGTGGAGTGCAGTACAATAATGGGTGTCTGCAGGCAGCAATGAAGCATAGTGGAGAGCGGTACAATAAGTATCTGCAGGTAGCAGTGAAGCATGGTGGAGAGCGGTACAATAATGAGTGTCTGCAGACAGCAGTTAAACAAGGTGGAGATCGGTACAATAATGAGTATCTGTAGGCAGCAGTGAAGCATGGTGGAGTGCAGTACAATAATGGGTGTCTGCAGGCAGCATTGAAGAATGGGGGAGAGTGATACAATAATAAGTGTCTGTAGGGTGCAGTGAAGCATGGTGGAGAGCCGTACAATAATGAGTGTCAGCAGGCAGCAGTGAAGCATGGTGGAGAGCAGTACAATAATGAGTGTCTGCAGGCAGCAGTGAAGCATGGTGGAGAGCGGTACAATAATGAGTGTCTGCAGGCAGCAGTGAAGCATGGGGGAGAGTGGTACAATAATGAGTGTCTGCAGGCAGCAGTGAAGCATGGTGGAGAGCCTCAATGCTGAGAAATACAGGCAGATACTTATTCATCATGTAATACTATCAGGGAGATATCCAAATGTATTCTGCGGCAGGACAACAACCCCCAAGCATGCTACCAGTGTCATTAACCCCTAAACGCTGCAGAAAGTACAGTTACGTCCTGCACGTTCGGAATATGTATGAAGGGAGATCGTGGGGTGATCATGCTCCATACATCGTGCCTGTCGGCTGTTTCTTACAGCCGTCAGCCGCCTGCAAGAGCTCCGATAAGCCGCATGGCTCATCGGAGATGTTAACCCTTTAAATGCTGCCGTCAATTCTGACAGTGGCATTTAAACCCCCCGACCAATGTTCGGGGGTCCCATCCCCCCCTGCCCCTCTCAATGAGATTGTGGGTTGCCGTGCGGCTGTCACGGCAGCCAGGGCTATCATAGCAGAATGCTTATCAAGCCGTGACTGTGGCGTGGCTTGATAGAACGCCTGTCAGATCGCGGTGCATCATACTGCAGAAGCGATGAAAGCATCGCAAGTTCTTGTCTCCTCTGGGGACATAAATAAAAAGTAAAAACAAGTTTTAAAACGTTTCAGTAATTATTTAAAAAAAAACAAAATAATTAAATAATAAAACAAAAATACATATTTGGTATCGCTGCGTCCGTCAAAGTCCGGTCTCTGAAAGCAACGCATTATTTACCCCGCACGATGACTGTCCTCAGAAAAAAAAACAACGCCAGGATTGCGCTTTTTTGGTCACACCCATCTCCAAGAAAAAATTTCATAAAACGTCATCAAAACGTCGTATGCATTCAAAAATCATCAGAAACTACAGGACGTCCCGCACAAAACGAGCCCTCGCACAACTATGTCGACGGGAAAATAAAATACTAATGGCCGGCAGAAGACGGCGGCAGAAAATAATGTAAAAAAATTAAATATCTTTGAGAAATAATAAAAGTGGTACAGCCAAAAAATATATAAACTTGGCATCGCAGTAATCGTACTGACCCATAGGATAAAGTTATCGGGTCATTTGTGTTGCAGTGTGTACGCCGTAAAAAACCCAAAGACAGCTGAATTTATTTATTTTTTTCCATTTCACCCTACTTTTTCAGCACATTATATATAGTACCATTAAAAATACAAGTCGTCGCGCAAAAAACAAGCCCTCAGACATCGACGGCGATGGATAAATAAGAGTTATGATTTGTTTTTTGTTTTTTTTTAAAGGGGGAGGAAAAAACTGAAATGGGGGGAGGGGGCATCCTTAAGGGGTTAAGAACTACCTTCAGTGTAAAGAAAAGCAAGTCGTTCTGGAAGTGTCCTGATCTCATCATCCTCCAGTCTGTCTGGGATTACATGAAGAGACAGAAGGATTTGAGTGAGCCAACATCCACAGAAGATCTGTGCTTAGTTCTCCAAGATGTCTGGAGCAACCTCCCTGCTGAGTTCCTTCAAAAACTGTGTGCAAGTGTACCCAGAAGAACTGAGGCTGTTGTGAAGGCAAAGGGCGGTCACACCGAATATTGATGAGATTTACATGTCTCTTTTGTTCAGTCACTTTGCATTTTGTTAACTGACTAAATTAACTATTAAGGCCTCTTGCGCATGGTCGGGTCGGGTCGGGTCGGATTCCGACTGTGAGATTCTCGCAGCGACCTGCAGTGACCTCTCGCTTACCTGCCCAGCGTTTTCTCTCTCTGCTCTGCGACGTGTCGGCTGGCGCTCAGCCGCACATGCGCAGTGGAGAGCCGGTGCGTTAGCGATGACGCGGCAGTGCGAGGCTCACACAGAAATAGGACATGCTGCGATTTTGCGTGGATTTTCCGCGATCAATATCGCGTCTGTCTACATAGGATTGCATGCAATCCTATAGCAGTGTGCAAAGGCGGAAATGTCGTGCGGAATCTCTGCCTGCGTGCATTAGGCCTCACTCTTGTACTTGAGGAAGCGTTCTTACTTTGTAGCATTTTCCCCCTCCTGCCTAGATCCTTTGCACAGTCCTGTACCTCAGGCAGGACACACTTTGGGGGAAGCACACAAGCTGTTGAGTCCGCATGTCCCTCAATGCATGCCAGGTAGGTACTGTATACAGGGCTCGGCTGGGATGGAAAATCAGCCTTGGTATAACCAAGTACACAGCCCACATGCTGTCCATGCCTAATATGTAACTGGTGACTGCAGTGTGACAGCGCCATATAAGACTTTGTTCTGTCCTCCTTATTACACTACGATTGGTGGACACTTTTCACGGCCGCTTATTGGCTCCGTTTCATCACAGTAGCGCAGCATGGCCAATATGGACTCACAGTCTCTCACTGACCTGATTGGTTCACTGCTGTACTCTCAGCAGGTGTGAACCAATCAGATTTAGGGGGAGACTGTGAGTGAGTTTTGCTGCTGATCCATTAAGTCCTGTCACAGGGACTGAGAGGCAGTCGCTGACAGCCATATCGAGACGCTGGTAGCAGAGTAGTGAGTGCAGCTCTGGCCTATAATACAGGATCAGTAATGTGTGTACACAGTGACTCCACTTGCAGAATAGTGAGTGCAGCTCTGGAGCATAATACAGGATGTAACTCGGGATCAGTAGAGGATAAGTAATGTAATGTGCACAGTGACTCCACCAGCAGAATAGTGAGTGCAGCTCTGGAGTATAATACAGAATAAATAATGTATGTACACAGTGACTCCACCAGCAGAATAGTGAGTGCAGCTCTGGAGTATAATACAGGATGTAACTTAGGATCAATACAGGATAAGTAATGTATGTACACAGTGACTCCACCAGCAGAATAGTGAGTGCAGCTCTGGAGTATAATACAGGATGTAACTCAGGATCAGTACAGGATAAGTAATGTATGTACACAGTGACTCCACCATCAGAATAGTGAGTGCAGCTCTGGAGTATAATACAGGATATAACTCAGGATCAGTACAGGATAAGTAATGTATGTACACAGTGACTCCACCAGCAGAATAGTGAGTGCAGCTCTGGAGTATAATACAGGATGTAACTTAGGATCAGTACAGGATAAGTAATGTATGTACACATTGAGTCCACCAGCAGAATAGTGAGTGCAGCTCTGGAGTGTAATACAGGATGTAACTCAGGATCAGTACAGGATAAGTAATGTATGTACACATTGAGTCCACCAGCAGAATAGTGAGTGCAGCTCTGGAGTGTAATACAGGATGTAACTCAGGATCAGTATAGGATAAGTAATGTATGTACACAGTGACTCCACCAGCAGAATAGTGAGTGCAGCTCTGGGGTATAATACAGGATGTAACTTAGGATAAGTAATGTACTTTTTATGTAGAATTGTTCTAGAACTTTCAGGTTACAGACGTTACTTATCGTGTGTTTTCCGTTGTGATCCGAGGATTAGACGGTTGTCAGCACGTTGATATTTTCAGACAAGTCTGCACAGAAAAAAACATTTAAGTTGCAGCTGGGGCTTCTGGGTAATGACATAGAATCACGATGAATCACCTTCTGCTTATTTTATTTTTGTGCTGACCCTGTACAAACTCGTCCTAGGACGACCTTGTCTGACAAACGGCTCCTCTCCTTGTCTTATAGATATGTCCCACCTGTCAAAAGCCAGGAGCGACTGTGGGCTGCAACCACAAGGGATGCGCACAGACCTACCATTACACGTGCGCTACGGAGGCAGGTGAGTCATTCACTGCACTGCATTCTGGGTATATTCTGTTGTTGCTTCATAGCCTTGAGTCCTCTTCTGTCAAGTTTCACTGCAACCAGAACCTGAAAATTCCCATATGTGGGCCTCAGTGGGAGTCCAAGAAGCTGAGATAGGGGGAGCTGTTTGGTCGGGTTGTCACATTAATGATCGGCTTTAACCGTCTCTGTTCTGTATCTAACATAACAGAGTAAGAACTTCAAGGATGAGTTTCTACTGTCCTTCAATGTATGTCCCCATCAAACAGCTCCCTATATCTTACCTGCCTGTGTCAGAAGGAATGTTGGCTATAAAGGTCACCCCTAGTCACACCAGAATTTTCAACTGTACATCATCAAGGGAAATTGCTTAAGAGTTTTTTCTTTTTCGAGGGGAGTTTTAAATTGTATGTTCTTCAGCCATTCGGCTCTCTAAGTGTTTGTCATCCAACTTTCCTAGATTCCTGAACAGCCTATCTGTCCCAGTGATGCGTTCCCTTTCCCTGTATTGCTGCAGAACTAGGCAGAGGTGCCAGCTCTGCCGCCGCTGTTCTGGTAGCCATATTGATTGACACCCAGCTTTCTAGAAAACTGATAAAATGCAGAAAAATGCAACGACTTCTACGGAGGCCCATTTACACTTATGACTTCGCCGTTTAGGAGTGCCGATCATTAGAAGCTGTTTTATTCCTGCTACAGAGTTCCAAATTTGCATACACATAGAGTTACATGATAGAATTGAAGCTACCTGCAGCCACCACTAGAGGGAGCTTAGGAGTTTATTGTATACAATTTATATACACAGAATTGCCCCGCTTTTATTACAGCTCCCAGCCCTTTCATGATAGGAGATTCCCTGTGTGGAAAGTCTCCCTGTGATCCCGGTGTGCAGGATAAAATCTGGTGACAAGTTTTCCGTGGATCAGTTTGTGTGAATCCACATTAGATGGGAAAATCCAGCGATCTGAGCGACTTCCAACGAGGCATTTTGCTGCAAACCGCGTGGGTTTTCTCATGTAACGGTGTGAAGAGTATAGAGAGAATAGCGTAAGTGAGGGGGAAAAAAACGCTAAAACGGGGTCCTATGGACGGAAACAACTTGTAACAAAAGAGGCTAGAGGAGGATGTCAGGAATTGTTCTGCCCAACAGGCGCTGCACAGCCAAGAGCAGCCAAATACAACCCTGGAGCTCCAACTAACGTGTCCAAACATACAACTCGCCGATTCTTACTACAGATGGGTATAACAGCAGACGACCAGTGCCTGCGCCATTGTGTCTTAGAGAAATAGAAAGATGAGACTCCGGGGGGCAAAAAAGTGGAAAAATTGTATCACTGAGCAGCAGAAAAATATATGGTCAGATGGATCCAGATTTCTGTTGCCCTGTGCTGGTGCAAAGTCAGAATTTGGCGCAAGCAGCATGAATCGCTGACCCCTTCCTGAATCGCTGACCCCTTCCTGTCAGCTGATCATAACATGTCAGCACCTCCATCTAATCTGCAGCAACTACAAGAAGCTTCCTGTCCGTAGGGGCCGATATTCCTGCAGAACGATTTCATCATCTAGATCAGTGGTGGCGAACCTATGGCACGCATGCCAGAGGCGGCACGCAGATCCCTCCCCGCTGGCGCACGCATCAGCAGCTGCTCAGCACGGCAGTGAATACTGGCTGGGGTACCGTGGCTCCCCTGACTGTATTTACTCAGTGGCGCTGCTAGTGGCACTGATCCCAGGAGCAAACTGTGACGTCAGTGTCCACCCTGGATGCTCCTCCCCCCTCCCTTGACATCTCCTCCTTAGTTCTGCGATAGCAAGGGGGGGAGGAGCTGTCAGGCAGCACACACTGACCTCACAGTGTGCACCTGGAATCAGCGCCTGCATCAGTGCCGAGCAGAGGAGCAGCAGCTCTTCTATGAGGAGGAGGGGGCAAGTTATATAAGTCTCAGTGGAGCACTATTGCTACAGAGGGTGATATAGGGGATACTATTAGTAATAGTGTCCCCCATATTGGCCCCAGTAATAATAGCATTACTACTTGGGCCACTGTAGGGTGTCACTATTATTATTGGGGCCGCTGTGGGGCTGGAGTCACTATTACCGCTGGGGCTGCTGTGGGAGGGCTGACTATTCCTGCTGGGGTATGTTTACACGTGGTGGAAATGCTGCAGAATGTCCTCAGCGGAAATTTCCGTGGCAAATTCCGCATCCAAAAAGCAGTCAAAATCTGCACCCGGTCTATCTTGAAGCGGCCCTTTTCTTTTTAGAACGGCGGGGGGTAAAAATCATACGTGGTGATAAGCCCCGCCCCCTGACATGTTGGCACTGTGTGATAAATAAAGGATTTGGGGTTGCAGTTTGGGCACTCGGTCTCTAAAAGGTTCGCCATCACTGGTCTAGTGGAATCTACACTTTTAGGAATTGCTGCAGATTTGAAGGCCAAAGGTGGTCCAACACCCTACTAGATGAGGGCTCTAATAAAAGGGGCCATTTAGTGTATAAACCCTATATAGTAAGCTCCCCCCAGTGGTGGCTGCAATTCTGTCATGTAATTGTATATCTGTGAAAGAGAATTGGAGCTCCGTATCAGGAAATCGGAGCTCTGACCGCTGGAAAGATATATTGAGTAATCAGTCAGTCCAGAATTTCGGACCTAAAGCCTACATAATGATAAAAGACGGCCGTTCACTTTAAGGAGGATGCGCTCTCGCCAGCAAAAGTAATCTAGCGTGAGTTAGTTGATGAGCCACATGCCCGGCAGTCCAGCCGCTCCGCGCTCCTTGGCCGCATCCCAGCTTGTAAAACAAGACAGGCAACTCATCTCCCCGACTTGCTCTGTCCCCCCAGAGAGGAGGTTTGGGGAGCAGCTCTCACGTCTCTTCTTATTTTTCTTCAGTCAGTTCTGCAGACGTACTTCCCGTGTCTTACATCTCCTCCCCATCCCAGGGCTTACATTGACATTTCTCCAAGTCCAGAAACAACAGGAGAATTTCCTAGAGAAGGAAATCAATTACAGGAGCGGCGTACAGCTTGTATACTCCATGGCTCGGCTCCCCGGGCTATACCCAGCTCCGCCGCTTCTGGAGGAGTCTGACTCAAGTTATACTCTTTTTGTTGGCTAATGCATTCTAAGGAAAATACAGAAACCACTTTTTACCTGTGGGATGGATGAGGATGCGGAAAACTAATTTTTGCGCTTTCAAAACAAATTTAAAGCGAACACATCAGATAAAGTTAGAAGCGGTCAGCTTTCAAAGTCAGCCTCCAGGAAAAAGCTGGCAGTGCCCAAAGTTAAACTTCCCCAGTCCTTGTCATTATGGAGCACCTTGGGGGTCTTCATACAGATGTGCACAGAGTTATTTCCTGTACAGGTTCCTGGACGGCTCATGACTAATGGAAAATGTGTTACAGCCCCCTATCATGTATCATTTATAATACTGATGGCTTTGGGCCCATTCAAGCGCCTGAACTCGGGTGCGACTGCTCCCTCTGCCCCTCTCACAGCTAACGTACGCCTCATGTAGAGCAGGACTAACTAAGGGCCCTTTTACACTGAACGACCTGCCACGCTTAAGTGCCCAACGGGATGTCCCAGCAATAATCATTCCTGTGCCTATACACAGGAACACTCACCGCTCAGTGAATGGAGAAGGAGCGGACCAGGGATCACTGCGGCCTGCCCGCCTCCATTCACAGTAAACAGGCAGTCATTCATAGATGAACCACTGCCTGTTTACACGGGACGATCCATCATTCAGTTTTCTGCATGCCGAAACTGAAGGACGTACAAGAAGCGAACAAATTCTTGTTCACTGTTCCAGCCTAAGGCTGGGGTCACACAGGGCGGATTTGCTGCGGAAATCTTGTGGTTTTGCTGCAGCGAAAAACCGCAAGATAAGCGCAGCTTCAAAACCCGCGGTACTTAGCCGCGGGTTTTGGAGAGGCTTCGCCGCATGCTTTTCCGTTGCGGCTGGCTCTACCATAGAAAAGAGCGAGGCCGCAAGAGGAGAAAAAAATTGACGTCCCAGGAATCTGCGCCGCAGCGCCAGCTAATGCTGGCCTTGCCGCGATGGATTGTCTGCCCCGTATGGATGAGATTTTTGACAAACCTCGGCCATATGGCTAGCAGCCGCAGGCGGATTTGCCGTAGCGAAATTCCGCTGCAAATCCTGCCTGTGTGAACCCAGCCTAAATGGAGGAGTAGCTTGCAGATGTGCTGGACACTGATAAATCAGCTACTCACAAGCCCTCCTTATACCGAGGGGGGTGGCTGCGTAGTGTTATCCCCTGCACAAAAGAGCAGATACAGTGTCAGACCACATGGTACATGTAGTGCACCAATGCAGGCTTACAACCTATTAATGATGCCATATTCAAATCCAGCAGATTGCCCTGCACCCCAGAGGTGAACCACACCGGCACTGGCACCCCGGGCGTCCCCAACATTCAAAGCTGCACTGCACGCTATTGATAAATACTGATAAGTACGAGGTACTAGCTGATATTTTGGCCAAAATATGTGAGCCCACAACCTGCTTCAAGGGCCCTCACAGACTGTAGGTCCCTACCCTAACATTAGTTAAAATCACAGAAGGGGAATATACAAACAGATTTAAAAAAAGTCATTGAAAGCAGCTATATACTTACTGATAAACTGATGCAAGATTATACCCTTTGCAGTGCAAAGAATTAAATGCGTGGCAGATCTGCACTATTTGGGGTTGGTTTTACCACTGCAGATCTGTCTGAACATACTTTTTAGTCCACAGTAGTTTGTTGTTTTTTTTGCACAGACTCTGCATGAAGAAGCGGCTTTTCACTTCCTCTCCTTCCAGTTCATTTTACCACAGATCCATCAGCATTATGACAGATGCAGCAAGTAATGTACCGAGTGTCGTTTTTAGATCTGAAGACTAATATATTATTTGTTTTCCATTTTAGGTTGCTTGTTAAATGAGGAGAACTTCTCATTAAGATGTCCCAAACATAAGGTATTGTATGCCCATACTGCTGCCATGTGTTTTAGACTTTGGGGGGGAAAGTGAGGGTCGGGGGTCCACTTCCAGGAAATCAAGTTTATTCAATTTGTCATTAGTGATGTGATACAGTTTTCCAATATACTTTCTGTATCAATTCAGTGCAGATTTCAAGATCCCTGCTTGCTGTCATCTTAATAAGAGCAATCATTGTGGAGATACCAAGAGGAATTGATACAAGAAAGTATATTAGAAAATGGGATAACTTTTTATTGTACAATGGATAAGTGTTATTTTCTGGAATACCCTTTTAATTTAGATGACAGATGTACACAATTGTATATAAATGGGGATGTTGACTACTTGGGGGGTCATCGAAAATTTTGCATCAAACTTTCAGTAGCGTGTGGTCGACCCAGAGAGGTAAGGTTTTTTTTTTTGGTATCTCTACCAGATGAGATTAAATCTCTGGTTATCTTCAATGCTTGATGGTCTTTCCAGTGCAAAGCAGACGAGCACTGATCAACGAGATTGGCACTCGTTTAATGGGCTTTTACACAGACTGATTTAGACCCTAACAGGGGACAAATGATCATTCATATAATATGAATTCTGATTGGTTGGCTGTACATCTTCTTGTTATATGGGGAGATGTGCAGCTGACCAACCAGCATGTTTATGCTCACAAAAATGAGCCAATCATATGTCGGCTGATCGTTTGCCCTTTTATACAACCCGCCGATTGTGCAAGAGAACATTCAGGTGAACATTCTTGCCCAATTATTAGGCTGTGTAAAGGCCCTTCGTGTGATCATCCCGCCAACTTATCACAGGGACCAAATGCCTTTCTCCTGTAGGTTTCGTTCATGTCACCATCCCGCCTGCCTCGCCAACTTTCCAGAGCATGCTTTTTTTTTTCATACTCAGGGGATGGAAGGCTATATAATAAATCCATTTTACAAGGCTGTCATTTTGTGGGCTGAGTCATGAAAACATCTAAGAAATAGGCCAAAGATTTCACTGTAGAGCCCAGGAATCAAAGTTTTTAATTAAAGATGGGTGATAGACCACAAAATGGCAGCCTTCACTGCATACGGGTGTCAGGGACTGCAATGAATGTCACTCTTTAGCTTTCATATTTGATTACATCACATTGTAAGTGAATAGCAGTGGTGTCCCGCACATACCCGGTTTACACTGTAAGAGACATAGGCCTCAGGCTGGAAACATCACTTTCATTGAAGAACAATAGAACTTCCCATCTGCTGCGCCCTCTGCCCTTCCCTTTAATTTTTCACCGTGTATTAAAGACCTTTTTTACAGGCCAATGCTAGAAGTTGACGAGCGACGATCACAATGATTGACACTAGAGATGAGCGAGCATACTTGCTAAGGGCAATTGCTCGAGCGAGCATTGCCCTTAGCGAGTACCTGCCCGCTCGAGAGAAAAGGTTCGGGTGCCGGCGCGGGGGAGCGGTGAGTTGCGGCAGTCAGCAGGGGGGAGCGGTGGGGAGAGAGGGAGAGAGAGAGATCTCCCCTCCTTTCCTCCCCGCTCTCCCCCGCAGCTCCCTGCCCGCCGCCGGCACCTGAACCTTTTCTCTCGAGCGGGCAGGTACTCGCTAAGGGCAATGCTCGCTCGAGCAATTGCCCTTAGCGAGTATGCTCGCTGATCACTAATTGACACTCATTTAGTTGGCCTTTTACACAGGCCGATTCAGGGTCTATAGGGGATGAACGATCACACAGGGAGATGTCCTGCCAAGAACTATGAATTTTTTTGGCTGCACAGAAATCCAATCAGGGCGGTGATCGATAAATCTGGGCAATGATCAGCTAAATCAGGGAAATGATTGGGTAAATCAGGGAAATGATCGGGGCAATGATCGGGTAAATCGGGGCAATGATCGGGTAAATCGGGGCAATGATCGGGTAAATCGGGGCAATGATCGGGTAAATCAGGGGAATGATTGGGTAAATCAGGGGAATGATCGGGGCAATGATCGGGTAAATCGGCCAATGATTGGGTAAATTGAGGCAATGATTGAATAAATCGAGACAATGATTTGGTAAATCGAGGCAATTGACGTTGTTCACAAACATTGACCCATGTAACTCGGTCTCTAGAGATATTTTCTTACCTAATACCTTCCACTGCTGAAGATCTGAGTAGAAGTGGTGGTGGTGTAAGCCTAGTGCTTATGTTGTTTGTAAGGTGACCACTGTGTTTACAAGTGCTTGGAGATGTAATGTAGTCACATCGGGCACTGTGGCACCCATGTTCATGTACCTCTTTTTGTACTTGGTTTATTTGGCTGTCACAAAGGGGTTTGGCTCACCATAATTTGCCTTTTGTTGTCTTCCAGAGGCACCTGGTGTAACCATCTCTGAATTAAACATTACCGTCATCACACCCAGGATCTTTCATTCACTCCTCCGCACTGTCACAGCGCCAAGCAGGGGAGTACAAGCTGCCAGCCTCCATTGTAACTACAGTTGGTTCAGGCCCTACCCATGCCCATGTGTTGACAGTGCAGGAATAAGAGGTTCCTAGTGTCTTAAAGGAGTGTCTCATCACACAGTTGATGCCGTAACAAAGGCGATAAATCTACCGACAGATGTATACCAGGATCACGTCCGGATGGCGGTTGTGTCATGGCGCAATAAAGCTAACATGGAATTTGCACTGATACGGCTGACGATGCTGGTTTCTGGGGTATGCCCATAGTAGGGAAACTATTCACCAGATTCGGTTTGACGTCAAACCTTTGTCTCCTAACACATATCAAGCGAGAGGGCGGAAGTTGTAGTGTTCCAATACCCGGCTCAGACTATGACACAGACATTGGTCTCCCATCAAGTGGAACTCTACATCTGTCAGAGGAGGGCAACAGCTTTTCAAGATGGCTGACAAGATGGCCGCCAGTTGGATATCAGCGCCTCAAGTAGTGCATTTTATGGAGGTTCCTGCCAGAAAGAGACAGATAACCACCAACCAAAAGCGGTTTTTGAATGTTTGTTCCCAACTGTTGTATGTTATGTGTATTAAGACTACATCACTCATCTGATCTAACAACCCCCCGCCCTGGTCCTTGTCTTCGTGTCTTATTTTGTGCTCCCATCGGCCATTTTGACTGCCCCCCACCCTTCTTGTACACTTGTTCATCTCGTCCTGCCACTTCTTGCTGTGTTTCATTAAGTCATATTACAAGATTCTGGAGTGGAGCACATTATCAGCAACACACAGCGGCAAAAGAATACAAAATCTGCATTTACTACTGCGGGGCCACGGGGGCCACATTCCAAGAAGTCAGCTGACCACTAAACCACGACATTTCGCTGCCCTCTGTGGCTCAGAGCGAACACGATTCCTGCTGTAAATACAAAGTGTTTGACAGTCAAAAGTACGGACAATGCCTCATTTTATGGTGTGTGTATATATATATATGTGTATACATATGCATATATATAATATATGAAGACTGTAAATGTTTAACCCCGTAGCTGCCGGAAAGGCTCGCAAACGTTGCGCCTTTGCAGGCCGCGCCGGCGGCTGCAGAGTTAAAGCTAGTGTTCTTTTTAGTAAATTTGCTTCACACTGAAGACTGTGTGTACCGAGCTTTCTAAAAGATGTTTATTTTCTTTAAGAGTAAAAGAGGCTATTGGGAATGTCAATAAAATCTACAATGAACCGGTCATGAGATGTCTCTGTGTGTCCGCCATCTTTAAAAGCGGAGCTGGGGTCCATATAATTCTCATTAGTGCTAGCACTAACAGTCTGTAGTTGGTGGCTGAGATATTGAGGTGTGATCCCATGTAGGAACAGCAGGGGGCAGTGTTCAATAAGCATTCAAGCTGGCTACGGCTGCTATCCTCATACTGAAAGGGCCGGAAATGAATGCTGGGTTCACATGTGGCGGAATTGCCGCAGAATTTCCGTGCGGACGCTCCGCACCGGAAATTCTGCTTGTATTTTTAAAACCGAGACGATGTAGCAAAGTGGGCAAGTTTTGCCATCATTTCTTTCACACGCTGCCGTCAGTCCGCTGCAGATAAGCCGCATGGAATTCAAATCAGTGATATGTCGATTTTATCGCCATGCCCGCTGCGGGCTCTCTCCTCTCTATGTCTAAATCTTGCGGAATTTCCATGCAGACATTTCATCAGATTTCCGTCCTGTGTGAACCCAGCCTTAGAATCTGCAGTGTTTTGTAGGACTACATTCATAAGAATGGAGTTCATATTCGCGCGTGTGAATGTGGCCTCAATCAGGTGGGCGCAATTCTTATCTGTGTGCTGCTCATATGTGAAGCCGACCGATTACAGGAAATAGGACTATTCCAGAGTGGGTTTTTTTTTCACGGACCAATGTAAAAAAAATCACAGTATGACCTATTCTGGTGCGATTTCTTGAATGATAGTTACGTATTTAAGTCAATGGATGTGCAAAAATTTTAAACCGGCGCACACGGAATGACAACATCAGAGAAAAGAAGATTGCTCCTATTTCCATTTTGGTTTTTTATGCATAAAAAAAATGCATGACACACGAAGTAAAAGCAATGTACATGTGAGGCAGATATGGATACAAGATACATAACTGAATTGGCGCATTTTCACGGACTGAACTCAGATACGCTCGTGTGAATAAGGGCTTACGCCGTAGCTGCCATTAGTGATCCTAAATGAAGCTTCTGTTCCTTCCAGTCTATTTCAGGGGCTTCCCCAAAGGGAAAAAATGGATTTCAAGGGCTCGTTCATAAGAGTTACATAGTACCGTATGTTAGGCTGAATGAAGACAATGTCCATCTAGTTCCGCCTGTTTCCACCCCTCCAGTTGATGCAAAGGAAGGCAAAAACCCCAAGAGGCACGAGCCAATTAGCCCATTTGGGGAAAAATTCCTTCCCGACTTCATCATGGCAATCAGAACAATCCCTGGATCAACCTTTGATAGTTCTTACCTGACTGTAAGACCCAGAACTACAAACCTACTGGTCACCTAATGTCTATATCCTGTAATATCCTTCCGCTCTAGAAAGACATCAAGTCCCCTTTTAAGCTCCTCTATGGATTTTGCCATCCCCACATCCTCAGGCAGAGAGTTCCACAGTCTCACTGCCCTTACAGTAAAGAACCCTTTTCTGGGTTGGTGATGAAACCTGCTTTCTTCTAGACGTAGCGGATGCCCTCTCGTTACTGTCGCAGTCCTGGGTATAAACAGATCCTGGGAGAGATCCTTGTATTGTCCTCTCATGTATTTATACATAGTTATTTGGTCGCCCCTTAGCAGTCTTTTTTCCAGGGTGAATAATCCCAATTTTGATGCCTCTCTGGGTATTCCAGTCCCGTCATTCCATGTATTAGTTTAGTTGCCCTTCTTTTTACCCCCTCCAATACCGTAACATCTTTCCTGAGCACCGGTGTCCAGAACTGTGCGCAGTATTCCATGTGAGGCCTGACAAGTGCCTTATATAGTGGGGGGATAATGTTCTCGTCCCTCGCCCCTATACCTCTTTTAATGCACCCCAAGACCTTATTAGCTTTTGCAGCAGCTGACTGGCATTGGTTACTCCAGTTTAGTCTACGATCCACTAGTACCCCCAGGTCTTTTTCCATATCACTTTTCCCTAGCAGTACCCCATTTAGTGTATATTGGTGACATCTATCTCTCCTGCCCATGTGCAGAACCTTACATTTATCAACATTGAACTTTCTTTGCCATTTTTCTGCACTTGTAGTCTGTCACAGATTGCATTAACATCCTTGGCAAAATAACTAGTTTCCCTAAAAATAAGACATACCCTGAAAATAAGACATAGCATGATTTTCCAGAATTTTTGAGGATTGAAAATGATTTTTCAGGCTTTTTGAGGATGCTTGAAATATAAGCCCTACTCCAAAATTAAGCCCTGCTGACAGTTAATTTAAAAAGTCAATTTAAATAGTGTCCAGGCAGCTATACATGTAAAAAAGTTAAACCTTTTTGAATAAAAATTAATATAAGACACTGTCTTATTTTCAGGGAAACACGGTAGCTGCGCTGTTTGGGAATATGCCAAAGTCAGTGGGATCCATTCAGCTCTGTCATATGACGGATCTGTTCAGGCCCGGGATTACATTTACATGCCCCATGATGGAAAAAGGAAACGGGATCCATAAACAACGATGTTAATGAGCTCTAATCTGTGTAAACCTGGATACAATTGGGACCATACAATGCCGTTAGGAGGGCCGATAGAAAACATAAAATGGGCACACCTGTAGCAGGAGGACTTGTTTGCCCTGATCTCCTTAAGGCCTCCTTCACACGGGCAATAAAGTCGCGCTGCTACAATGCTACAAATCGCATGTATGTGAAGCCCATGGTTTACTATGGGTTACTTCACACATGCGATGTTTTGTAGCATGCTACAAAACGACACACAAGCCTCGTGGGTCCGACCATATGCCTACAACTAGTGAGCCTTCCTCCCTGTTGCATCGCACGAAAACACGATGTTTCATGTGGTGCGATGCAACTAGGAAAACCTACTGTCAAAGCTATAATCTAAGCCCTAGCTGCAGAAAAAAAAACTTAGAAGTGCTGTCCGCCTCTGCTGCAGCTTCTCCCCGGGTCCTGGCTCTGCTTCTCTTCTTCATCTTTTGGCCTGGAATTGAAAAAAATGTTTCAATCCCCGGCCAGAAGATGAAGATGATGATCAGGGCCGGGACCCCGGGAGAAGCTGCGGCGGCGCCCCAGCCAGTGCAGGAGAGGTGATGTATACTTCTTTATTTTCTTCAGTTACTTCAGTTTCTCAGTTAGCTTATTTTCGGGGTAGGGCTTATATTTCAAGTGGAGCTACAAAATCTCGGTATTGCCTCAAGAAGACGCAGCGATATTGCACGATGCAGCGATGCGATATCGCTGCAATTTTCTCACGGCGATGCCGTGTCGCCAGTGTGAGGGAGGCCTAATGCTTGGCTTATGTGCCCAGGTTTCTGCCCCTTAATTAACATAAGAGATACGGCCAAACTCAACTGGGCTTCCTCTATCCAGGAGCCACATTGCACGCAAACCCTTGGCACCAGATTCTTCAGGATAACTGTTTTAGTATAGTGTAGATACGCAGCCAATTCCAGTGACTCTACACCATCAATTTGGACCCCCCTATCAGTAGAATGGATTGTCTTATTAGTATGTCACATAATATAAACCATGCTACATAAGATGCAGACCCTTGGAGGTGTCAGCCATAGTTGGTGACGGGAGCTGCACTCTATGGAATATAGGGGTTATGCCGCTGCACACAAGCCGTCCATCATGTAGCTCAATGCATCGGCCCGTTTACAATGATGCCAGGAGCGTCGTCATTGGACAGTTGAGCAATGGAAGAACGTTCTATGGAGTGATGAATCCCACTACTACATCTTCACATCAGATGGGCCATACCTGGGTGTGGGGGATGATGGGGATCACCTTCTGCCCGAGTGTGTTGTGCCAACAGGCAAGTACTGTGGAGGATCTGTTATGGACTAGGGATGTGTTGCGTGGCATGGTCTCAGTCTGTTGGGTGTAGTAACAAGAATCATGAACACGGAGGTCAACCCTGACATTCTAGATAATAATGTGCTGCTGACAATGTGGTAATACTCTGGGAATGGTCGGCCATACTTCCAACAAGACAATGTCCCTTGTCACACATCCAACGCTGTTTTACGTTGGTTTGAGCATGTGGATGTTCTATGATTGGACCGGCTGCACAGAGTCCCAACCTGAACCCTACTGAACATCTCTGGGATGAACTGGAATATCGGGTCAGGAAATATGAACAGCGTCCTTCTTGTTTGAGAGAACTCACCAGACGTTTGCAGGATGAATGGAGGGAAATCCCAGTTAAAGTGTATCAGACGTTAGTAGAAAGTATGCCACAGAGAGTATCCAATGTCATCACGGCCAAAGGAGCCCCAATAAGTAGTAACAAGTGTAATAAATACTACTTGTGTTTCTTGCTCAGAGGTCCGGTTACTTTTGGTAGGAAAGTATATTTAAAAGGGCTGTACAGATTTAGAAAAACATGGCTGTGTTCTTTTTGAAACAGCGCCACTCCTGCCCATCGGTTGTCTGGTCTGGCAATGCAGCTCCATTGAAGGAGATGGGAGCTGAATTGCAATACCAATTACAACCTGTGGACAGGTGTGGTGCTCTTTTTGAAAGAAAGCAGGCATATTTTTTCTTTAGTACTGTATAACCCTTGTCCTTCCTATAATCCCTCTTTAAGGGTTTATAGAGGTAGCAGAAAGAGTGGGAGGTTCCAGCTAGGGGCCTCCCATGATTAGGTAGTCAGTAAAGGGCCCACCCCCTGACAAAGGATTGTCCAAAGTAAACTTCCCCTTTTAAACAGAGTACTTTATCTCTGTTCAGTGAGAAGTGTCTTCTCCACCAGTGTGTGCTTTTCTAATGTCCATCCAAAATATAGAAGGAGGAGCCAAAGTGCAAAGCAAAAAAAAACTACTTTATTATTTTTTTTTCCTTATAAAAGAAAATTATAAATATTTCTGAATAAAATCCTCTGTACAAAAAACGCTAAGAAAATAAGATCTGAGAAGAAGTCGTACAATCGGGTGATTCCCCAGTACTTGGGAGGAACTTCTGTTATGTACAAGGTTAGAGGTCAACTTACAACTGAACCTAATGGAGTTCATGCTAACAGATGGGAAGGATGGAGGGGCTAAAAGCTGACAGTTCTTCTGGTCCGGATGACAGGCCCACCCAGGCTATGAGATATTGGAATGTGGCAGCTGGTTGCAAAGCATAGTCCTGTAATTTTAGACCATAATTAAAGTGTTTGCAGGCGTAGACAAAAATTATCCATGTAGTATGGGTCATGTTCACCTTTATGGGTCAATTTCCAATCCAACAAAGGAGTTGTATGCTATCGATAGCCTATGTTCAGATTAGGCCATCAGTAGTAGATTAGCGGGGGTCTGTCACCCAGGCCCCCCAACTTGATCAGCAGTCCACCACACCGGTGTATTTTGTGCACTGAGCTGATTTTTGCAGGAAGCAGACAGCTCCATTCTCACTGCAATGGCCATGTTTGTTATTACATACAACGTTCCCATTCACTTCAATGGGAGCTTTACCTGCAATACCAAGCCTGGCCACTGCAGTGAGAACAGAGCTGCTTCCTGCAAAAATTAGCTTAGTGCACTGGTGAACAGCTGATCATTGAGGATCCAGAGCAGCAGATCCTCTGCTGATTTACTATTCACAGCCTATTCTGCAGATAGCCCATCAATAATTTACAACTGCACTGCCCCTTTAATGCCAGGACTTGAAGTACTAGGGGGGTCCTCCCTTGCCCTTTAAGATGACTAGTAATTACATAGGTGGGATTTTCGATATGAAGATGGTCAGACTATATAGTGCAATCACTTATGATAGGTATGGAGTACAAGAATAGGTAAATCAGTACAGGATCACAGGTTGCAGAGCGCTGCAGGAATACAGTTCCAGCTGGAGGTCAGGCATAAAGTAACTACTGGGGGTGTGAGAGTCGTGGCCTGCTTTTCCTAGGAGGGAGAACAAGACAAACCAGAGATGGCAACATAATAACCTTGTTGGGCATCAGAAAACGTAAACTGGACACACCTGCGCCTAACTAGATAATCTGAAGCCGATATTGACGCACGCTACAGACATGACGTCCCGCCACATTCAGGACGTCCTCATTAAGCGTCAGTGACGACAGCGCTGGAGACTCGTACAATCTATATGTATAAATGGTCCATTTTATGTGTAATTCGCTCCCATGAAACACCTTTTCCAACCTGTTTTCAAATCAGTGGGCGGAGCTTGGTTGCAGCGTGACTGTAGGTACTGCCAAGGTAAGTGATTGTACTAGGCCAGTGGCACGTCCGTTAATGGTATATATATATAAAAATATATTATTCCGCCTACAGACAATACGGTACGGGGTCCTATAGAGGCGGCTCATTAGGTGGAGTTGTGCTTTATTAGGGCGTCTGCGGGTCTCTGTGTTAAAGGACAACTACCATACATTGAAAGTAATCGACGCCCATTGATTTCAATAGTTCAGTGTGATGCGAAAATTGCCGAGAACACCAGAAACCAGCAGCAGAACCACGAGAAAGCAACTAGTCGCAAGAGGACCTGACATATGAGAAAGATGGAGAACCCCTTTAAATTGTGCTTTGGGGTCCGATAACACATGATTAGAGTCATACTGAAATAGTGAAGCTGCTCTAGTGCGATCTGATTAGGTTTGTCCCTCTGGGGCTCCTGTCATCACAGCGGCAGCCATTGTGTTCGCTCAGGATGAGGTCCCTCTCACACAAGCGTTTTGCTGTGCGTTTCACGCGGACGAAATAGGCAGCCCTAAACCTCCATTTATTTCAATGGGGCCTTTCAGACGTCCAGCAGGGTATTCTTACTGTATATTATGGCCGATCTGTTGTCGGGGGGCCTCTCCAGCATGTCCCATACGACAGTACCGGCTCTAGCCAGCAGATGGCGCCATTGTATAATGTCAGAAAGAGAGAGCCCCCTAGGAAACTCTGAATCCAAAATTGGATTGCAAAGGGCAAATCCGACGCGAGGCGTTTTTCATTCAAGAAAACCTCACATCGCTTCTGTGAAATTGCGATCCTCATCCGTGTTTTTCGTGGGCGTCAGAGGGTCGCAAGTGTTTCCCACTGATTTCAATTACAACCATCATATCACACGGCCTGACAGTGTCGTGCGATATCTTCTAGGGTCTATTGGGCGATGCGTGCCGAACATTCTGTGAGGGGGGAAAAACGCTCATGTGAATAAGTCCGTTCAAAAGAATAGAGTTCATATTCGTGCGAGTTTTGTGTGTCTCACAACGCGCAAAACCTGTTCGAGTGAATAAGCCCTAATACTGACAGCGAAGACAGGCTCCGGGCCGCATTCTAGCGCCATTGCCTGCAAAATGGCCGCTCCCCTGCCTGTAAAACCAAAGGTGCACATTATCACCACCCTCTGGCGCTATATAAATATCTGACAACCATTTAAACATGGCCGCTGCCTATTACATCCTAGTGAATTCTTAAATCCTAAAGTGAGCGGTCACATCAGGATTACATCAGTCAGCAGCCATAGCTCTACGAGGGGAGGTCCGGACGAGCCCCCTAACTGGACGTTACAGCCGTCCCACTGCCCAACGTCAGGATGAACTGCTGACAGTCCTGCAGCATCCGTTTGTCCCCGAGCTTCTCCAGGGTGCGGGCCGCTTCAGCCAACATGCCCACCCGCTGACCAGGGGCAGACAGGAACGTAGGGGGTAGGTAGCGGCAAGCTAAGAGAAGGGCTTCAGCATGCTCCCGCCTCGGTAGACTCGCTTCACAGGTCCCTGGTGGGAAGAGAGACGATGCCGGTTATAAAACATCAATCTTATAGACAGTTCTAGACGATCAGTCTCTGGAGACGTCATAAGTCACATAAGACGTCTAATCCAGATACACCCCAGAAGTCTGTGCCGCATGCTGCTGTACCTTATCAGTCAGTGTATGAGCATCCAGTACCCCCAGGATGAGCGGGCCATGGCTCAGTAGCCCCCCGTGACAGTGTATCACCCCATACCCTATATGTCAGTGTGTCATTGTTCTGTACTCCAGATGCCAACATGTAGCACCCCAAGTATCAGCATTGTTCTGCACCTCAACAGTCAGTATCCCATCACCCCAACTGGCAGTCTATCATTGTCCAGTACTGCAAGCATGCAACGTCCTGTATCCCAAATGTCAGCGTGTAATTGTCCTTTAAGAAGCGGCAGCATGTCATCATCCTGCACCCCAAGTGCCAGCATACCGCCATCCAGTACCCCAAGAATTAAACATGTGATGGTCCATGTGTCAGCATGTCATGATCCAGTACCCCAAGTATTAAACATGTGATGATCCATGTGTCAGCAGGTCATCATCTAGTACCCCAAGTATTAATGTGATGGTCCATGTGTCAGCAGGTCATCATCCAGTACCCCTAGTATTAATGTGATGGTCCATATGTCAGCAGGTCATCATCCAGTACCCCAAGTATTAATGTGATGGTCCATGTGTCAGCATGTCATCATCCAGTACCCCTAGTATTAATGTGATGGTCCATATGTCAGCAGGTCATCATCTAGTACCCCATGTATTAATGTGATGGTCCATGTGTCAGCAGATCATCATCCAGTACCCCAAGTATTATTGTGATGGTCCATGTGTCAGCATGTCATCATCCCGTACCCCAAGTATTAATGTGATGGTCCATGTGTCAGCAGGGCATCATCCAGTACCCCAAGTATTAATCTGATGGTCCATGTGTCAGCATGTCATCATCCAGTACCCCAAGTATTATTGTGATGGTCCATGTGTCAGCATGTCATCATCCAGTACCCCAAGTATTAATGTGATGGTCCATGTGTCAGCATGTCATCATCCAGTACCCCAAGTATTATTGTGATGGTCCATGTGTCAGCATGTCATCATCCCGTACCCCAAGTATTAATGTGATGGTCCATGTGTCAGCAGGTCATGATCTAGTACCCCAAGTATTAATGTGATGGTCCATGTGTCAGCATGTCATCATCCAGTACCCCTAGTATTAATGTGATGGTCCATATGTCAGCAGGTCATCATCCAGTACCCCAAGTATTAATGTGATGGTCCATGTGTCAGCAGGTCATCATCCAGTACCCCAAGTATTAATGTGATGGTCCATGTGTCAGCAGGTCATCATCCAGTACCCCAAGTATTAATGTGATGGTCCATATGTCAGCAGGTCATCATCCAGTACCCCAAGTATTAATGTGATGATGGTCCATGTGTCAGCAGGTCATCATTCAGTACCCCAAGTATTAATGTGATGGTCCATGTGTCAGCAGGTCATCATCCAGTATCCCAAGTATTAATGTGATGGTCCATGTGTCAGCATGTCATCATCCCATACCCCAAGTATTAATGTGATGGTCCATGTGTCGGCATGTCATCATCCAGTACCCCAAGTATTAATGTGATGGTCCATGTGTCAGCAGGTCATCATCCAGTACCCCAAGTATTAATGTGATGGTCCATGTGTCGGCATGTCATCATCCAGTACCCCAAGTATTAATGTGATGGTCCATGTGTCAGCAGGTCATCATCCAGTACCCCAAGTATTAATGTGATGGTCCATGTGTCAGCATGTCATCATCCAGTACCCCAAGTATTAATGTGATGGTCCATGTGTCAGCAGGTCATTATCCAGTACCCCAAGTATTAATGTGATGGTCCATGTGTCAGCAGGTCATCATCCAGTATCCCAAGTATTAATGTGATAGTCCATGTGTCAGCAGGTCATCATCGAGTGCCCAAAGTGTCACTGTATAATTGTGCTTTACCAAGTATCAGTGTGTTCCTCAATAACAGCGCACTATTGTCCTGCACCCCATGTATCAGCATGTCATTATCCCGCACCCCATGTATCAGCATGTCATCATCCAGTACCCCAAGCGGCAGCCCATTAGAACTGTACAGTTACTGTAACAATCTGGCACTTGTGTCACCAGAGAAAAGTTCTATCCTCTATAATTGAACAGCATTAAGAGGGAAATTAAAGAAACGGTCTA
The DNA here is from genome assembly GCF_035609145.1 of Eleutherodactylus coqui. Lineage (NCBI taxonomy): Eukaryota > Metazoa > Chordata > Amphibia > Anura > Eleutherodactylidae > Eleutherodactylus > Eleutherodactylus coqui. The sequence continues at coordinate 148,847,852 of NC_089844.1, read as the reverse complement.
AGGGTATGTTTACACGAAGAGGAAATCGACAGACTTTTCCACAGTGGAAAATTGTGCAGTATTTCAGTATCCAAATCAAGGATCAAAGTCTCCATCGGTGCTGATTTTGACACTAAATCAGCGGCACCTCTGCAACTGCTTTCACAAGGCACCGCGGCTCCCTCTCACCTCCGAAGTCTTTGCGTTCTCGGCGCTTCCTTCACCAGGCACCCAGCGGCCTCACTTCTGCATCACCTGACTAGTGGCGCTGCGCTCATTAGGGGCTGCCAGCTGAAGGAAACGCTGAGGAGTTGAGAGTGAGCGCAGGATATTCTCAAATCAGCTGCGGATGAGTGAAAATCTGCGTTGATAATGCGGAAATGCTGCAGATTGTGCCGCGGAGTTTTCCGCTGTGGAACATCCGCAGAATTTCCGCTACATGTAAACACACCCTTAAAGTAGAACTGTCTGTATTGCCCATAGTAACTAATCAGAGCTCAGCTTTCATTTTGCATTCTGCTCTGGAAAAAGGAAAGCTGCGCTGTGATTGGCTACTTTAAGCAACAGACAGTTTTATATGTTCCAGTTGAATTACAGCAAGCAGAGATATTGAAAACCAATGAGGGAATAATACAGAAACTGTACTGGGAAGTTCTATAACTTCATGACACAATCAATAACATTTACTTGCTTTAATCATTCTTTGCTTCATTTGCACACATTGGCTGTTCTGGGCAATAAGGCCCAATCAGAGCTCAGCTTACATCTTCTAGTGTATGTACTACAGAAACAACAGCCGATTGGTAGCTACGGACCAATCAGATATCAGCTGTTAATTCTCCATCGCAAACTGGAAAGTGAAAGCAGTGAAGTGATTGGTTGCTGTGGGCAAGAAGACATCCTCTCTTTCCCCATTTTCTTGTAGTCCCAATGGCCATGTCTGTCTATCCCCATATATGTGAATTACATGAACACAGAGAGGCGGCTGCAGTCAATTCTTTATTTCAAAACGATTTAATAGAAAGTTCAAACGCCAAATATAGAATATTATATATATTTACAAGCACTCAAACATGGCGTCTGCCTCCATTAAAACACAAAGCGTTGTGACATACTGAAAAGTTTCTGGACTGACCCAATGCTGGACCATTAACCTTTCATGTAAGACTGAATACTTAAAACCACCAAGGAGAAACGATTTGGGGCTTATTCACACGGGCGGACCTGTGCTACAAGTTGGGCACAAGAAATAAAAAAAGCAGAGACCACAAGGCACCATCTGCCCACCTAACAATGCGTGTGCTGTCCGTGATAATGGGCGAAATAGGACACGCCAAGGTTCTTTGCTCATGGATGGGAAGAAGCACCCGTGTAAGACCTTAAAGGGACACTCCAGATTAAACTGACACATTGGGGCTTATTTACTAATACTATCTAGGGCCGCTCTCACACTACCGTTTTTTTACCGCGTATCACACACAGGTTTTGCACGTGTTATATGCAATGACTACCTTTACACGTGCACCAAAAACAGCGACATGTTCTATCTTGGCGGGTACTATGCGCCAATATAGTACATGTGGGTTTGCCAGCATGCAGTGTACTGCGTACTGCCGCGCGGTACGTGCCGGCACACGCTAGTGTGAGAGCGGCCTAAAAATTAGACAGTGCAAACTTAGACTAGACAATCTTAAAATGTGACAGATTTATCTCGGAGAACTAAAACTGTCGAATTGTAAGACTGTCTAATCTAAGTTTAGACCACTTATTAGTTGACGCCAAAAATTGCACCAAAATTTTGGCGCAATTTAGGCCATGCCTTTTCGAGCAAGTAGGAAAAAGTATCCAAAAGGGTCTTTAAAAAATTTGCATGAAAACTGGGTGCAGGCGCCAGAAAACTGCCGTGTTTTGAATAGTACATCAGCCCCGTTGCGTTGCGCCTGAGGGGGCGGAGCCTGACACAGATTCCTGGTTTGATGGTCTTAGAGCTTAATATCTGGGTATATGGTGGGAAAATAGCTGCTCAATATATGCAAGTTGGTTCAATCCGGAGGTTGCGCCCAAACAAGAAACTAATTCTCCCATCCGAAGATTACTTTTCCGAACTGAATCTTCTCCTCTTCTGAGGCTGCATTGCAGCCGTACACAAAAATGAAAAAAACGAAGATATTACGATACGATTTTCTCTGCTACTCAAAATACAGTCCCTTCCGTGTCGACTCCTCTTTTTGCTCCCACATGTCCGCCGCGCTGTAAGGGGCAGAGTAATGGAACCGGAGAGGTACTGATGGACAATTACTGACAGGGCAGGGTCGGGAGGGTCACGCTGCAGCTGACAAGCCGCGCTAGATCTGTAAACGAAAGAGAAGTAGCTTCAGTATCAACTGCTCTGCCCCCTACTGGGCACATGCATGGCACTTTATGAAAATGGGGGTTAAAATGGAAATCCCACTCACTGACGAATAGAAATGGATCCAATCAGTATCCATGGAGAAATGCAGCACTAATTGACTCTCTCAATGTCCAGGTATACAAAACCATAACGTGGCTGCGCGATTGGGCATTTCCTAGCGTGGTACTTGTAAGGGGGTAAACAGAGTACCCTCATTTGCAGCTGATGGACTGCTAGATATCCTTTAGAAATAAGCTTCCTGTGCCTTTAAATGGACTATATCTTTACTGAAGAGCCAGAAGAGCATTAGCTTACTTTTGGGGCGGGGGATGATGGGTTCCTGTCACTCCTATTTACCAGATCGTACCTCTAAGACTCCTTGGAAAGGAGGAATGGGCCTCCACTTATTCAAAACAGTCTGCACAACTCAACGCGTTTCAGGGACTTTGCTTATAGATCGCCCTGAAAAACTCTGAGTTTGGGCCGTTTATGTTTGAATAAATGGCGGACCATTCATACCTTCCAAGGATTCTTGAAGGCACGATCTGGTCAATAGGAGTGACAGGAACCCATCCAATCCTCTCCCACTGTTTACTTAATGGGGTTGTATTAAGTTACAAAAGTTATCCCCATTGATCCTGAGAACGATCCAGTCAGTCGGAGTGAATGGAGCGGAGGTCAAGCAGGCTCCATTCACTTCAATGACAGTGCCAGAGATTACAGAGCTCAAGCGCTTCAGCAATCTCCGTCATGGTCATTGAAGTGAATGGAGCAGCAGTGCGCCTGCTTGACCTCCGCTCCATTCTCTCGGGCACTAACCGGACCCCATTCTTTGGATCAGTGGAAATTCCAGTAGTCAGACCCCCGTCCTAATCGTTATAACTTGGCACAACCCGTCTAAGATACTTCTCATCTGGTTTATCCTTGTTTCTTGGAATCGCCTTAACACCTATCCATTCTTGTGGTCCTTCTTTCTCCTTTTAATACACAGTCCCTTCTGGATGTGTCCTTATGGAGGTGGCTGCTGATAAGGTTTTCTAGTACATCCTGCTTGGCTGACATTAGGAAGATATCATCTCTAGTTCCCATCAATTGGTGGCCATACTGTTTGTTTGAATCTTGATCGGCTTTGGTGTGTCGTCATCGAATGTCAGGAGGGGTATCATTACTCTTTAAGGAGAGCACCTAGAAGGTGAGTGAGGTGACTTAGGCCACCTGCAGACAAGCGGAAATTCTGCGGAATTTGCACCCGTGGAAGCTGCCATAGGACAGAAACGTCACTCACCGGCCGCCGGACCCGCTCTGCGCATGCGCCGGCTGCCGGCACATGAAAGAGGCGGGGCCGCGGGAGAGGTGAGTGCCCGCGCTGCTCTCTGCAGGGGCTCGGGTCGGGTCCCGCTGCAAGAATTCTCTCAGCCGGATCCGACCCGGCCGTCTGCAGGCGGCCTTAAGGCCATGGAAGTATATGCAAATAAGAAAGATGGAACAATACCTCTGCAGCGCCACCTATTGGATGGCAGTATTCCTGTGAATCAATGTCTGACCTTTTATATAGGTCTTTGAAACAATGATTGGGAATTGAAAGCCAAGCCGGAATCCATACACAGACAGTTGTTTCGGGGTGTTTGCCCCTCATCAGTATGCAGTAGGATTCTGGCTTGGTTAGGTGCTCTCCTTAAAGGAGTGATGATACCCCCTCCCTAGTCACGTCACAGGCCTCTCACTAGCCAAGCCAGAAACCAACTGCACACTGATGAGGGGCAAAAACCCTGAAACAGCTGTCTGTGTATGGATTCTGGCTTGGTTTTCAATTCCTAATCATTGTTTCACAGACCTATATAAAAGGGTCTGACATTGATTCGCAGGAATGCTGCCATCCAATAGGTGGCGCTGCAGAGGTATTGTTCCATCATCAAATGCCATATGCCCTGACTTGGTCCAGGTTAGAAGGTGGTTTTTGTTACTATTCATACATCCTTACTGAGAGACTGATATTTGTACTATGTACGTCAAGTATATATGTTGTACTGCACTGTATATACGTTCTTTTGATTGGTTATAACTGGCCAAGGGGGCTGATCGAGTTGGGCCACGAAGGGGGTGTGTTTGCTGGTGTTCTCTGTGGGACGTGGCCTAGATGGTAATGGCTGAGGGGCACCGTTAGCACATTTAGCTCTGCTGGGTCTGCAAATAGTCAACCTGCTATAAAAACTAGTATTTGGGGCGAGTACCGAGACGTGATCAGATAATACAGTCTAGACTGGACTGGGTGGGGAAGACCTTGTGAGGCCATAAAGAGAGTCAGGGTCCTGCTGTGACAACTGCCCTACTGTCAGTCTGTTAAGGACCTGAAGTGTGGTGTGAATTGTTCTGTAGTGCAACTGCCTACTGGATGTGATGTGAGAGAAGTGCGGTGCAAGACCCTTGAGACACCCGAAAATGCGATAGATTGTATGGAAACCTTGAGTGCAGCGCTTGGGAGAGACCGAACGCCGGACACCCAGGTTGTGGCTGTTAAAGACTTAGGCTGGGTTCACACACAGCTGATTCCCAGCGAAAATGTCGTGGTGTGGCCGCAGCGAAAAACCGCGACATCTCCGCCGGGAGAACCGCCGCAGCGGCTTCAAAGCGGCCCGGCCGCTCGCTCTTCCACTGCGGCCGGCGCTCCCATAGAGGAGAGCACGGCTGCAGCGGAAATAAAAAAAAATAGACATGCTGCGGTCGGCAAAGCCGCGCCGCAGCCGCGGTTTCTTCCGGATTAACCGCAGTGGATTGGCCGTCCCATGTGGACGAGATTTCTCAGAAATCCCGAGATTAGCGCCCGCATGCGGATTTGCCGTGGCGAAATTCTGCACGGAATTTCCGCGGCAAATCCGCCGCGTGTGAACCCAGCCTTAATGTGAGACTGTGCGCAGTAGCAGTCTGTGCAGTCTCTGTGCCTGACAGTTATCTTTACAACCATTGAGTGTTCCATCATTAGTTTGTTTGTACCATTCTAGAAATGGCGCCACCAAGATTATTGTGCTTGGGTTCACATGCGGCGGATTTGCTGCGGAAATTCCATGCGGAATTTCGCCGCGGCAAATCCGCATGCGGCCGCTAATCTTGGGATTAGCCAGCCAAGTGGACGAGATTTCTGAGAAATCTCGTCCACACGGGACGGCCAATCCACTGTGGTTAATCCAGCAGAAACCGCGGCTGCGGCGCGGCTTTGCCGACCGCAGCATGTCTATTTTTTTTTTTTATTTCCGCTGCGGGAATCAGCTGTGTGTGAACCCAGCTTTAAAGTGACAGTAACGAGAACGCATAGAGCGCCATTGTAGTTACAATTGTGTTCGGTAAAGGTCACTGTTGGATTTTGTTTGGTCTGCGATTTTATTAAAGGGGTTGTGCCAAGTTATCCCCTATCCACCGGGCAGGGAATAACTTTATGATCAGTGGGGTCCAACCGATGGGACTCCCACTGATCTTGAAAATGGGATCCAGCCGGCCTCCGAGAGAATAAAGCGAAGGTAGTGCAAACACGCAAATTCTGCTTAAAAAAACGTGGCAAAATTTGTGTTATTCAGCTGTGGATTCAGGTACGGATTTAACCCCACCAATGGGCAAAATCTACGTGTGGAATTCTGAGCCGGAAAATCGTAATTCCATATCGAGAAGTAAATGCGATTTTCCGTCTCGGAATTCCACGCGTGGGTTTTGCCTATTGACCGGGCTAAATCCGTGCACAGGTCCGTGGCAAGAGGATGTGGATTTTGCTGTAGCTTTTAGAGACAGAATTCACATGGAGAATTCCACCATCTGAACATACCCTAACATTATACAGGGTAATGACATGGGCAACAGAGGGAGCCCAGCTCGACCCGCTCAGGTATAGAGGTGTCCCAACACAATGTCCTGCTGCAAAGCATCATGGTTTTCAATTCTGAAACCGTTTATTCTGATTTCTGCTGCTTTGGTAGTTCTGCATTAATACTGATTGCATCCATGTCCATAGGGTCAATACTTTCTAAGCTCCACCTCCTCAGTTACTGGCATAATAATGGTCCCGCACCACAAAAGCTGGTAGTTTCCACATTCCCAAAACAGTCCGTCCACTTTATGAAGTTCAGAATAAGCAGCGACCCTCCAACACGGCTGCCACCACAGTTAATAACCATGCACTATGCGTCATCAAGCCGGGTTACTGTACAGAATCCTTGACGATTCCAGATCTCTCCCTCCAGGAAACATTTAAGACTTAAGGTCCCTTTTACACAGCATGACCATCGTGTGATTAACGGTTGGATTGAGTGGCATGCACGATGATTGTTAGGTGTAAACGCCTGCAGCAACTGATCAATCCACCATAAATCGTTAGATTATTGCCCATTGGACCTAAAAGTCATCGTTTGTCTACAGCAAATCCTTTGGTATATACATGCGTCGCAAGGATTTGCTGAATGAAAAGCAGCGTCAGAAGTGGCGACTAGAGGTGCAATGAACGATCAAAACTACCCAATTATTGTTTTAAGTAAATGCATACCTTGCGAACGATATACGATCGCTTCGTGATTGTTGAAACGGGTGCATTCCAATTTATCTTGCAGTGTAAAAGGGCCCTTCCACACACAGTCATGCACACTTCCCCTTTAAATGTTTCCATTTACAAAGGTATAATTGATCTGCATTGCCTCTCTGCCATCATGCGTCCTTATGGCCCTTCTCATTAACCCTATCAGTAAAGGGGTAACACTGCACAACCCAGGGGCAACTTGTTAATTATAAAGTCCAAAGGGTTAATCAAGAGGATGCGATTGAAGTATAAAAATAATGGTACATACATAAGGGTCATCACCCACAACAACCAATCAGCTTCTAGGTGTCATTTATTTTTGCAAGACTGGGATGGAAAATGCAAGCATATCTCTGATTGGCTGCACCAATTTTTATACAGTAGCACCCTAGTGTTATGTGTGCATTGACATGGCATGGCATTCAACCAGTAAGAGTGATGCCAATGCTGCCCATGACGCTGCAAGTTAAGGCTGTGTTCACATCTGATCTAGAGGCACAGAGCTTTTGGCATAGATCTGTCATGAAATGCTGGGCGAATGCAAGACTTCTTCATCCAGTAGAGTGACCGGAACCAAAAAGGATCCAATTATTGTCAATGGGGTTGTTCAGCACTGTTCTGTTTTGTCAGAGAACGGAAACATTCGGCCAAGGGATTCTGTTTTCTTGCATCCATAATAAAGCAGAAAAGCAGAATCCTCTAACACAGATGTGAACATAGCCTTAGGACTACTATAAAAAATTGCAACCTACCTTCTTTACTTGACGGAGCCACCCTCCTACGAAGGCTTCGGTCTAGCAACTGATGTGTCCGTGTTGGACTGGCACCTGCCATGAGCCGAGCTGTGGCTTCATGAAGGAAGACCTGAAAGATCACAAGAGAGTCCAGATTTAAGAGCTGCCCAATATGGCGATTGTCCCTAAATGTTGCATTTTTAAATGGGCTTATGTTGGACCGGCCCTTTAACATGTATTTAGCATAGAATTCATACACAGACTTACTCCTATCACTCCGGTATGATGAGACCTAACACGTGCACTCACCCTGCGCATGGCGGGCCGGAAGGATTGTGCTAATCTGCGTAAACTGCTCAGATCTAGTTGGAACCCCCTGAGCTCCTGGGGGGACGCTGGGTGCACGTGACTCGGCTGCTGCCCTGCAGAGTTCTGCTGCTGCTGCCAGATGTTAGTCCTGGTCACCAGTAGAAGGTCACAAATGAGGAACTGCACCGCCTGAGGCAAGAAAGAGGGAAACTACATCTGTATGACAGTAAATATTAGACAGTGCTCTACAGCAATCACCCACCCAAAATGACAGACAGCCGGATATAAAAATGTGCGCAGAACGGACCCTTTATCAGTGATATCTAAGGTTCAACGCACTACATCTGCTCCTCTTAAGACACAATTGTGCTGGAACTGGTTGTCTGCTGTTATAGTCTATGTGAAGGAGCGGCGAGTTGTGCGTTTGGACACATTAGTTGGAGCACCGGTGATGTATTCAGCTGCTCCTGACTGTGCAGCTCCTGTTGGTCAGAACTCTTCCTGACATCCATCTCTGACCCCCTTTGGTGAGGAGTTGTTTCCATCCACAGGATCCCCTTTTGGTGGAGGTCATTCCTCAATCGCCCCATTCTCAGTATACTCCCCACACTGCTGCACGGGAAAACCCCCACATGGTTGGAAGTAAAATAGTGACACCGTCTAGTCTAAGGCTGGCTTCACACGGGATGGATTTGCTGCGGAAATTCCGCACGCGGCACCTAATCCCAGGATTAGCCAGCAAAGTGGGCGAGATTTTACAAAAATCTCATCCACATGCTGCGGCCAACCTGTGCGGAAACGGCCATGCGGCACGGAAAATAAAGACACAGCATGTCATTTCTTTTTTTTTTCCTGCAGCGGCCTCTCTATGGGGAGAAATGGCCGCAGCGGAAATGATCTGCATGCACATATTTGCTAATTAGCACTATTGTTAGCAGTGTTGCATGATCAGCGCGGTCAGTCATGGTTACCATAGACCCCGCTGGATGTATGCAGTTCATGTATCAATAGCACAAGTCATGTAATTACCACTTCCATCACTACCACCATCAGTCATGGTTCAGGGCTTGCAGGTCAGACGCTGCCTCTGTATTGCACTGCAGAAACATTGCACAGAGAGAATAGAACATGCAATGCAACTACAATGCACCACAGCTACAGCGATGGCCGTCTTCAGAGCTGTAGAACCCATGGCGGTCTCCACCCCGTGCCTGCTCACCTTATCCACGCTGCCATTACTGGAGGGACTGGAGTTGAGGCTGTCTCGGAGGTATCCGCTGGCCTTCTCACACTGACTCAGGCTGACCTGTGTGCTGTCCTGCTTGCCAAAGAGCGTCCGCACCGCTTTGAAGGTGTACAGAGCGGCTTTCGGCAACATGTTTCTATAGAGGAAAGACATGAAATGACATGTGTGATGAGTGCTCAGCTCAGAGGACTCCAAGAAGGAACCTTAGAGAAACGTCATCTATGCTTATAGTCAGTGAGACACTAATGAGGAGACTTGAACATCAGAACAGCATATATAAGAATCTTAAGGGGGTTTTGTAATCCCAAAAGTCTCCCCACACGGTATAAATCACCCAAAGTCACCTTTGCAGTATTTGACGCTCCCCAAAACTTACCGCTGTGAGCCTGCATTGTTTATATGCGCCCCTTCCAGCCGCAGCAGCTTTCTGTTTCTCAATCCTCCATGTTACTTTGTACTAGTTTCTCTACCAGCACAAGAAATGCGCAGTTCACCTCCTTTTTTGTCTGAAAGCCAATCACTTTACCCTCCGGAGTCGCTGGCGAACTCCAGGAGGTTGAAGGGAGCATGCTCTACATCAACCCTGCAGCATCTCATCCGTGTGATTTACATTGCCGCTAGAGGGCTCAGGAATAGAGATGAGCGAGCATACTCGCTAAGGCAAACTAAGTCTCTAAAGATTCGGGGGGGGGGGCGCCGGTGACAGGTGAGTTGCGGCGGGGGGAGAGATCTCCCCTCCGTTCCTCCCCCCCCCCCGCCGGCCCCCCGAATCTTTAGAGACGAGCGGGGAGATACTGGGCTAAGGCACTACTCGCTCGAGTAATGTCCCTTAGCGAGTATACTCGCTCATCTCTACTCAGGAAGCCAGATGCATGCAACGCTGGCGGAAAAAGCAGTATGTGTCAGTATCACATGATGGCCTCTAAAAAAAATCAGCAACCAGCACAGATAAGGTTAAATGTGTATTGGCAAGTTCCTTTAGATGTAATATACAACAGAAGTGACTTGTATAGGCTATGGAATGCCCCATAATGGGGTTGTCCTATTTATAAAACCCATTCTCACACATCCTATTAGGAAATTCTGAGTTAAAGCAACCCTCCAGTCCCAGACAAAACAAGATGGCGGCGCCACTTCTCTGATCACCTGTTGCACACTGTGGATTGGTGGTGCATTAGTAGTCTAAGACACTACACACTGCTCCGATTGGGCAGCACTGCTCACATGAGCCTCACTGGGCAATAAGAGCAGGGGTAGTGCTTTAGACTACTGATCAACTACCAATACACAGTGTGCATTAGGCAACTAGAGAAGCAGCGTGGGCATCCTGGTCTGTCCAAGGGCGGAGGGTCACTTTAATAGAAGGGTCATCTGTTTGGCATCCCCATCGGTCATCTGTTTGGCATCCCCATCTCTTAAGAGTGGAGAGCAGTAATCAAGAGAGTCTCTATCTCCCTGGAGGACCTGGTGTGAACGGACACTGTGTAAATACTTCATTTCCCCTGTGGTGGCGCTGTAGAGATAGTGGTACACTTACTGCCAGGTTCCCCCACAGATTATAGCTGAACATTGGGATCTTAGCAGAAAAAAAACCCACTTTGTGATCAGCTTATAGACAAGGGACCTTTCTAACAGGTAGGGATTGTACAAAACCCCTTTAACCCTTTCCAATCCACTGTCTGATGTCTAAAGACATTCTGAATGAAGCCTGTACAGCTCCGATATTGGAAGACGTCCGGCAGGGTATTCTTACTGTATATTACTGTCCGCTCTATGGTCGGGGGCCTCTCCGGCATGTCACATACCGCAGTACTGGCTCTAGCCAGCAGATGGCACCATTGTAAAATGGCAGAAAGATAAAGCCCCCTTGGAAACGCTGAATCAAAAATTGCATCGCAAAGGATTAAGAGATGGAAGAGAGAAACAAAGCAACTACACTGTGATATCTTATATACTAACTGTATATATTACAAGCCTATATATTTTGTATAACCTCCTTGTACTCACTCTGAGGCATGAAGTGATTTCGGCATGTACTCCACCAGCGGGTATAACCTCTGCGCTGCCTCGTCATCACCTTGCAGCCAGTTAATAGCCACGATAATGATGGAAGCCCACCACTTGGCCACCGGATCTGTGCCTGTGCAGAGAAATAAAGGATGAAAATAGGAATTGGAAGTGATAGAATATCTACATTGTGGTCAAATTGTGTTTATGCCATCATTTAGCATAAGTTGCAGCTTGATTAGGATGTATAAACAGCGTAATATATTGGTTTGTGTAAGTCAAGCTGACCTGTGATGGCGGCCATACTGGAACTGATGGAGAAGGTGTGATTGGTGACGGCTGCGGCATCTGAGCAATCATTCAGAAGCTGCAAATATTCCAGCGCATCGGAGAATTCTCTATGGGGGCAGGAAACAAAGGATGTCAGTACATACATACACAAGATATGGTGAGAACAATGGAGGATACCCCGTATAAACAATGCTGTGCAGCGTGCATGTACAATGCGCAATACACATTCACTGTCAGACTCACCCCTCTCCTTCTGTCAGCGACTTGCTCTGTTCCGGCTGGGCCACACAGTATAGCGCTTTCTCCAGGAGATGCTCACGGAAAGCCTGGGTCACCTGAGCGAGCGGGTCCACTACCCCCAAATAAAACAACAACTCATTAACAGTCCAAAAACTCCTTGTGAATGAGTTATACCATCCTAGCACTGCGCTCCTCATTAAAGGGCCAACATCACAACCCCTTTCAGAATACATGACCTGGAGCAAACAGCCGATGGCCCCAGGTCCTATTTTCGGCACCCCCAGAAAACTGCTGATTGTGCAAGAAGACACCATGGCCATTCAAGCACATGTAGTGGCCACTGCAGGGTAAATGCAGTATTACAGGTTGACTGTTCATGTGAATGGTGATCCTGTAATACCAGGCGCAGGGTATCCCGCTCTATGACGTTCATAAGCCCTAAAAAGGCATATGAAAAGGAGATGCGCTCTTGACACAACCCCATCACCTCTCTCCTGTAATGACCCTCCACCCGTCTCAGGATCAGCTTACAATTGGATTTGAGGTTTCTGTTCACTAACAGAAAGCAGAGATCTTGAAAACAGTGTTGCAGAAATTCATTTCTATATGGTATAAGCTTTATGCATTTAAAACTGGATAACCCTTATAGAAGATGGAGCTAAATATATACAGGGAGTAGTCAAAAATACTGATCCAGCGCTATATCTCAGTACTGGTGTCCTATATTGAGATAATAGCATACTTGTATAGGAAGGCACGGTTCTGACACATGATGTTATGTCTCATGGGCCCCTGAGGGCCCCAGACAATGGATTGCAATTTTGCATTGTGGTATCTGTAAGAGATAGAGAGTAAAACCCAATTTCAAAGTTGAAGAGTAGCGTGTGAGAAGCCGAAATCCGCTTAGCCCCGTGGGACCGCTGCTATGACTGAAGTAAGGAAAGCGTACTGGAAGTCCTCCTTCTAAGATACATGTATGGAGCCGTTCCTCAGTGCGGTCCAGGGCTGACGCTATCATTGCGGAACCATGTTGGCAAATGGCGAAGCGCTGATTCAGTGCAGATGTTAATTACTAGTAAGAGCATGAGCCAATCAGAGGACAATGCAGATTTCAGCATGAACATCTGGGTTGGAATTTGGCAAAATCGCCTGGTTGATCCTGTGTTCATTCCAGGAACTCTCAAAGCCTGGATCTCCTACAGCCGACGGCGGATGACTTCTTGGATGATTTGCCCCCATCATAGCAGAAGGAAGCCACTTCCAGTACGCTTTCCTTACTTCAGTCCTAACAGCGGTCCCACCGGAATTCGAGAGACACGGACAGCGGATTTCTGCTTCTCACATGTTACTCTCCAACTTTGCAATTGGGTTTTAGTCTCTTACAGGGGCCACAACACAAAATTGTAATCCATGTTCTGGGGCCTTCAAGGGCCCGTGCGCCATAGAATTATGCAGGGCATCCATGCCTTCCTATTCAAGTACGCCATTGTTATTTCAATATGGGACGCCAGTATGGAGATCTAGCGCTGGATCCGGCTTCTTGACTACACCCTGTATGTGATGCACAATGGGATTGTAGCTAAGCAAGACAATGGTATATAGTGTATATATGCAAGTACCTGTACTGCCCGCTGTACTGTATATTGTGTCTCGCGGAGAGCTCCTCACAGTCCAGTCACCATCTACAAAGAACCGATGTCCTAGAGGATGGCACAGCCACTGCATAGCAGGAGGGATGCTGACGCTCTGTGCCAAGCACACCTGGCGGGCACTGCAGAGGAAAAAGCGCTGTGGAGAGGAGACATGTTTAGTCCCGGTAAGCCAGAGGTGACAGCAATGTATATGGGCCCATATATGGTGGGCAACTTTGCTTCTCTTACCGCCAAGAAATGGAAGCGTCGGTGCAGACTCGCTTTAACTCGCAGTGCAGCCCCCACGTGGATCTCTGCCAGTGTCGCGACTGAGAGGGTGTTCCCCGCACAGTCTGCTAGATTGACGGCACTCAGCCCCATATTGATAGCTGACAGATGACCTCCTGCATGCTTCCCTGATGAAATACACAGGACGAATCAACATGTCCTCCAACACTGGAGCTTCACTTACAGCTCTGCTCCCCGCTACATGCAGACCCCCCATATACCTGTCATATGCAGCTGGTGCAAGCGATGGTAAACCAAGGCAGCCTCCCTGCAGCTCTTGCGCACATCATCTTTTAGCTGGTGATCTCTACGGAAGCCCCCAGCCCGTCCAGCCAGCCAGCGGCCCACCCACAGTCGCTGTAATACATAGCGGATGATGCTCCATGTAAGGCTGCAGCAAAGATCGAAGTTGGAGGTGGGAAGGGGTCTCCCTAGAGCTTTTAGGGCTTTCCAGAGATGAAGTGAAGCCTGAGCAAAGTCACCCTAGAGGAAGGAGAGACAAGATGTTATCCTTGGAGTCTATGTGACCTTTCTTGATAGGACATGGCGGCAGCCCTTTAATCAGTGTCAGTATGCAAAGCCGAAAAAAAGACCAATTCAGCCCATTATCCCCCCAATGTTGATCCAGAGGAAGAAAAAAAATCCCAATGAGGTTCCTTTGAGTCACACCACCCTCTCTGCTGTGATCGTGTAACCATTGCCATGTGGATCATAGCAAGGCCCCATCACTGTGAAGCCCTAACCTAAACCTGTGACTTACAAAGACATCTTGATAAAGAACTGTATAATCAAACTTCTGCAATTTTCTAATATTTTGCCTTTCCGTTCTTCATTACGTTGCAAGATCTCTCTTTGCTGCCAGTGAATGGGAGCATCCTGAGGATGGAAACCTATTACAGCAGGGAGCTCTTTAGGGTGCACTCGCACATAGCGGATTTGCTGCGGATCTTCCACAGCTTAAAGAAAAAAATCTACAGCAAATCTGCTGCAAAATGTGGGGATTTCTTATGGAAACATGCAACATGCATTGGACGATGCACAGACACCTGCCTGCATGCGCTATTCTCATCCATGAGAAATGACGAGAAAAGGGCATTGAGAAATACATGAACAGCACGTGGATCCATTATACACCCGTCTGAATAAGCCCTTAGGATATGTTCAGACGGGTTTGCAACAGAAAATCCACAATAGCAAAATCCTCACCAAATAGTGCAAGTTTTGTAGCAAATTTCACCCTTTGCAAAGTGTGAAATCCACATCAAGCAATTGACATGCTGCAAAACCTACACCAATGGGCACAGATTTTGCTACAGACTTCATGTTTTGCATTGTAAATGGTGAAATCCAGAACAAACAATCAACATGCCACTTCTGATGTGGATGCCACATAGATGCACGTGGATGAAATTCCACACGTCATTTACGCTACGTGTGAAGATACCCTAAAGAGTCACTCAGCTCTGTAAGTAGAACATGACCAGGATTGGCTGTCAGTCTCTGAAGAATGTTTCTATTCACTGACAGAAAGCAGGTAAGGATTTGAAACCAAGTGTATCAGAAAGTTTCAAACTCCCACTGATTGCTATGGGAGTGCATGCGCACATCCAGCAGTCCGGCTGCACGGTCCACGATGACTTTCGGGAGTGACAGTGCTGGATAAGAACAAGAAATACCTCCCCGGACTCCAGGGAACCTGCTGTATGAGCACTAGAACTTAGCTCATGGTGCTCAGACCTGGTGACAGGTTCCCTTTCATTGCAAGCTTCCCCATGATGTCAGCCCTTAGTCCAGGTTCATCTTACCCGAGACAAATCGACATCAGCTTGTTTCCGATGACACCAGAACATGACAGAGGATTCAGAGTGCAGGCGGGTGACGGGTTCCCCATAGATGAAGAGTCGGATGAACACAGCCAAGACAATGATGAGGTTTATGGGCCAGAGAAGAGTAGACGGACTGAACCAACTCAACCATGAAGACGTCTCTGCAAGAAGCGAAGGGTCTCATATAGAGTGTTCTACCATCATGCCGTACCTCAAACCCTCCAGGACGTATAGAATTTACCTGAGCCCACTTCCAGCATACTTCTTCCACTACCATGATAAGTGGAACTTCCAGAGGCCTCGTGACTTGTAGATCCTCCCATCAAGAAGGACAAGGGATTGAAGGAGAGACAAAGGAAGACAAAAACACAGAGCGCCATACGGGAGCGGTCCAGCATTCCGGAACTGGGAGGAGAGGGGGTCTCCTGCTTGACTTGTACCTGTGTATAGAGGACTAGTGAGCTCTCTGTTGGGCAATGTCAGTTACACCCTATATAAGTATACCCAAGTCCCATATGTGCTACTAACAGATTACCCAACACCGGCCCCTCCATCACCCTTCATTACGGTTACCTTGGACTCATCACTGAAGGGGCTGTCCGGTTCCGAGTCACTGTTACACTGAGACAGGGGACTGCCGGTATGAGATGGGGAACCAACGTCTGATGGAGGTGGAGTTAGGACGTCCATCATTTCCGCTTTCATGCCGTCCATATTGACCGTAGTGCCAGCAACAAGATCTTTTAGGGTATCTGCAATGGAATAAGCAAAGTATTACTAAAAAAGAAGGTGCCAACCTAGTACTGCTGAGAGGGTGGGCACTTGGTGGCGTGACGTGATGCAAGCAATCATATGCCACTCCACAGTTCAATAAATGGCTGCTTAGGCGCTGTATGAGCGACCGGTGTATTCGGAATCAGCCAAATATGGACTGCCATAAACTCATATATGATAAGTACCCCCTCCCCAATGCATGGGACAAAGTTTTTCTCACTGTTTTTCTGAGCCGCCATTTTCAGCATCATGTTCTCCTGTTTCAGCTTCACATTGCTTTGCTGCAGATAGCGAATGTAGTCAATGGCCTTCTTCAATATGGCGGATTTATTCAGCTAGAAACACAGAAGGCAGAACTGAGATCGACATCCTCCGATAATCACCATTTACCGAGATCTACATCGTTTGCAATGTCTGCTGTCACTTCTGTATGTACAATGTCACGTACCTTGGCCTCCGTTCCAACCATGAGGTCTTTGAGTTCAATGATCTTGTCATTGATAGACGATCTGTAGCGCTTTTCTATGGCATTGTGTGCGGTACGTTTCTCCCCCTTACAGTTCAGCATAGCCATCTTGCCGTTGGCGTTTAAACGGTTAATTGGCAGCTTGTCGGTATCCATCATCACCGGGACGGTGGTTAAGATGGTCCCACTGCTCACCAGGGTCTAAAACCAGAAACAAAACCGTTCATGAAAGTAGCAGTGATACTACGATAGTTACTTATACCTATCACTGCAGGCCGGGTCTCCACTAGGTGGCGCCTTTCTACATCACTTAAACTGCAGATTCATCACTTAAACTTTTTGATTCATGTCATATTTGCCCCAAAATGTGCAACTTTTACCTTTTCTTGCCACTTTAGAAGTTTTGCATGAAAAGGAGATGTCTCCCACGGCCCATCAGACTTACTTTAATTTAGGTCAGTTTCAGACAAGCGTACTGTAACAGGTCTGTAATATGGATGCATATTATGGACGGGTTTCAAATGACGTTACAACCACATGTCATCAGTATTTGCCTCTGTATATTTTACTTTCTCGTGGGCAAATACTGATCAATGCCCAATAGAAAATTATAGCAATATGGAGGCAAATACGCAAAAAACGGGCATGAAAAATACAGCTAAGCACGGACCAAATCTGGAGATAAACTATGCTCATCTGAAAGCGGCCTATGGAGCAGAGATTTGGGATTCTGTAAGCTGGGCAGGCACCCCAAGAATTAGGTTTTAGAGATGAGCAAGCGTACTCGCTAAGGCAAACTACTCGAGCGAGTAGTGCCTTATGCGCGTACCTGCCCGCTCGTCTCAAAAGATTTGTGTGCCAGCGGGGAAGATCTCTCTCTCACTCTCTCCCCCCGCTCTCCCCCGCCGGCACCTGAATCTTTCCACATGTAAAGTAAAAAACTGATACGGATTCTCTACTGTAAGTGTATTGTAACTCTAGCCTACGGTTTTGCTGTGGATACACTGCGGAAATTCCGCAACGTGTGAACGTACCCTACAGGGGTTTTTCCACTAAATGTATTTCCCCCTTATCCACAGGACATTGGATAAATGTCTGACCGCTGGTATCCCCAGCTATCCCAAGACCGGTGCATCTGAATGCCCTGTGTTAATGTAGCAGCGGTGCACACGTTCGACAGCTATTCCATTCACTTCTATGGACAGGCAGCAATCAATGCACTTAGCAATGTCCCTCTGTTCTTGAGAAGTGAATAGTGTCAGTCAAGCATGTGCAGAGCTGCGCCTTTCACAGGAGCACCTGGGCTCCCAGCGTTCTGACATTTATGTATTTCCTGTGGATAGGCAATAAATATCTTTATTGGGAAAACCCCTCTAAAACGTTAAAATTCTGTTTTGCCTGGTGTACCCCACTCCGTTTGCAAAAGTGTTTCCATACCTGCAGTTGCATCCCCCTCCTCCATATCTAGTTTACTTGGGATGAATTTTTGGGTGCCCGCTGCAGGCATGGAAAGAGGCACTTGGGTAAGGCTAGTAGAATACATAGCGTAATAATATTTTTTTTCAATTCCCCCTCTGCTTCAGAGCGGGGTTGCGTATGAATTGGAGTGGCAGACCCGCTATTACAAACATCAGTGAGACCTGCAGAATGTTACCAGTACGGCCGTGGACATGAGGCCTTACTTTGGTGCCACTCACCTGCAGCGGAGTGGTCTGTATGGTGGTGGTGGTCGGAGTGGTTTTGACTCCAGTCATTCCTGTTGTGTCGGTCTTCACGGCAGTAAGTAGCAGAGACTCAGCTTTGATGAAATGAGGCTGGAGCAGAACCTGTCAAGAGAGGGCAACTCGGTAATAATATCCACAGACCATCAGCCAAAGGGCGGACAGATGTCAGGACGGCTCACTCACCGGGACCTGCTGGATTTGTGAGGCTATGGCAGCTGTACTGGTGGTCAAGAATTGGGGAGAGAGGCTCTGGGTATTGATAGTCATGGGTTGCTGGATTTGGGGTGTAGAGTGCACCTGCAGCATTTGGCCAGCCGTAGTCTGCAGGACTGGGGCCTGGGTCACTATATTTTGAAGCGGCTGGCTTACAACACTTTGCAAGGGTTGACTTGCAATACTCTGCAGTGGCGGGCCTGAGATGTTCGGCAAAGGCTGACTTGGAGTAGACTGCTGAGACGGAAGACTTTGTGCTACTGCAAAATAAGGAGTTTACTGAAGTTATAGAGAAAGTCACATTGATGATGCATTTTACCTACAAGTGTATCCATCACCCTGGGATTACCTGTATAAGAGACCTGCTCTGCATATCCGGTCACAGGCTGAGTGTTATAATGAGGTTGCATGGGTGTCACCAAGTTCTTCCCAAAAGTCATACTTGGCATCTGTTGCTGCACCGATACCGGTTGTAGTTTGCTCTGAGAGTGCTGTGTAGAGGGGCAGGTCTGCATGGGCTCATCCTTCAACAGGCTCCGTGCCCCAAGTTTCAGCTGCTGGGCGAGATTGTCCTGTGATTGGGCCACAGTAGGTGGGCTTTGGAAACTGGTCGTGGAATGGTTGAACATCTTCATGGGGGTTGAGTTTGTAGGTGCAGCCAGCAATCCCTCCAATGAGCTGAGCGCTGCGCCTCCAGCAAGGTCCACATTAGGGACAACATCCTGCGTGGTGGTACTAACCGGTCCGAAGGAGCCATCAAAAAACCCAGGGAAGTCATTGTCTTGGTTGTGAATGAGCTGAAGCATATCTGGAGAGAGAAAGAAGAAATGCAAAGGTTAATCTAGATCTATAACCTTCACTTCATAGGATTCTTGCTGCAATGGAGGTGGCAGTTTTGTGGAATATGGAGACTATTATGTCCATGTGACCAAATGGAACCAACTGTTGCTGGGTACTGATACGATCAACGCGCTCAGTTCTACTATACTGAATGATCACTACATTGGGGACAGCTGACTTCTTGTGATCAGTGACGCGGTCCTAATGATGGCAGTGTCACAATCTACTCAGATAATGTGCTGACCTCTCCTCTGTGCAGCAGAAGGTAACATTTGGCAGTCATGGGTAAACATGGCGACTTGAGGGACTTTGCCCGTGGGCAGATAGTTGGTGCCCGGAGGTGTGGCGCCAGTATTTCTGAAACAGTCGCACTTGTTGGCTGTTCCCGAACCAGTGTATCAGGAGTGTACCAAGACTGGATGAACCATGGACAGCGGCAGACCACATGTGGTAGATCCTCGAGGTGAGTGTTGAGTGGCATGTCTGGTATTTCAGCAACTACGTGCCACAGTGGACCAACTGACCCAGCAGTACAACAGCGGGAAAGTTAAAAAAAATTTACACAATGACTATGCAGTGCACCTTGTGTCGACTGGGCTTTAATAGACAAAAACTGACAAAGGTGCCCCTTTCAACCCTGTGTCATCGCCAACAGTGCTTCGCATGGACCAAGGAAAGACGTCAATGGACATTGGACACATGGTAGAACGTCAACTAGAAAGAGAAATCTCATTTACTGCTGAACTATACGGATGGCCAGGTCTGAATCTGGTGTAAACAGCATGAAGCTGTATCCCATGGATGCACCGTTGGGAGTTGCAAATGCCAGTGGTGGCAATGGTGTCATGGCCTGAGGGAGCATTTTCCTGGCATGGCCTAAGGCTGCTGGTCATCATGCTACAGTCTTTGAATGGTGAACGCTACAAGTACCTGTTAGTTGACCATCTGCATCCATACCTTCAGGAAGTTTTCGCCCATCACAGTGCCATCTTTCATCAGAACAGCTTCAGGTCATCGAGCTCGGATCACTAGCGGGTGGTGGGAGGAACATGACAATGAATTCTCCACACTTCCTTGGTCCCAAACTCACCGGACTGTAACCCCATTGATTATGTTTGGGATAAGCTGCAAAGGGCTTTGAGATCTGCTCCTACTTATCTTAAAATGTGCCCCAAGTGATGGAGCTGCTGCAATGGGCATGGGTCAACTTGAGCATTGAGGATGTTTGCCACCTTGTGGAATCTGTTCCCCAATGTCTGAAAGCTGCGCTCACCCCAAAAGGTGGACCAACCCGTTATTGAGTAGGTGCTCCTTATGCAGTGATCGTGAAGTGTATAAAGATGGTAGTTTACTTGGCTTCCATAGATAAGAAGGAGATAAGCAGATTGCAGACACTTCTGGCACTACTTTTCCTGGACATCCTAATGTCTCTCCTCAGGAGAAACAAGGAATCATAATAGAATGGTAGAGTTGGAAGGGACCTCCAGGGTCATCAGGTCCGACCCCCTGCTCAAAGCTGGTCCCCTACTGATTTGCACAGGATGATGCAATTCCCTTAATTAAAGCCTTGTTCCACTATCATTGTCAGTATTTATTTGAATGTGATGTTCTCCGGATTATCAGGAATTCTTAAATACTGGTAGAAACCTACGACATGAATGTATTCTTCTTAGATGCTTGCTGCCACTTGTGCCATCATGACCTTGCTGCCACCGCGCCCCATTGCTAGGTTTACCTTGGCTCTGAAAACCTAAAAGTCCAGTACCTCACTACTGGTCCATTCCCTACTAATCAGGCATTGGGACTATTAGCTGCCCAAATAAAAACAGTTATCTCTACACACATAATATTACTATAACAGTAGACTGCGGCCTTAGATCAAAATCTAGTCCAGGCAACCAGAGCAGTTGCCCATAGCAACCAATCAGATCACAGCTTTCATTTTCAAACCAGCACTTTCAAAAGAAGAGCTATCTGATTGGTTGCAATGGAAAAATACCTGAAAAGTCTAATTAGGGTACTATTGACAAGAAAGGGACTAAGGTCCCTGACCTACTGACTGCAATCCCTGCTAGCCATCATAAACCGCTCCTGCAGTCATAACGATTCTGCCGTCACACGGCTAAATGTCTGACCGTTGTCTATGTGTATAGCATCCCTCACTCTCCACCTCGCCATACAGTGCACATCCCCAGCCCCCCATACCGTGCACATCTCCACCCCGCCATACCGTGCACATCTCCACCCCGCCATACCGTGCCCATCTCCACCCCGCCATACCGTGCCCATCCCCAGCCCCCCATACCGTGCACATCTCCACCCCGCCATACCGTGCACATCTCCACCCCACCATACCGTGCCCATCTCCACCCCACCATACCGTGCCCATCCCCAGCCCCCCATACCGTGCACATCTCCACCCCGCCATACTGTGCACATCTCCACCCCACCATACCGTGCACATCTCCACCCCACCATACCGTGCCCATCTCCACTCCACCATACCGTGCCCATCTCCACCCCACCATACCGTGCCCATCTCCACCCCACCATACCGTGCCCATCTCCACCCCGCCATACCGTGCACATCTCCACCCCGCCATACCGTGCACATCTCCACCCCGCCATACCGTGCCCATCTCCACCCCACCATACCGTGCCCATCTCCACCCCACCATACCGTGCCCATCCCCAGCCCCCCATACCGTGCACATCTCCACCCCGCCATACTGTGCACATCTCCACCCCACCATACCGTGCACATCTCCACCCCACCATACCGTGCACATCTCCATTCCCTTTACCTTCTGTATGACCCCATTACTTGTAGTCTGTAAGCTCGTTAGAGCCGGACCCGCACCCCTATTGTCTCCATCAATTGATTACTATGTAACCGTGGTTCTGTATTGTTTGTACTTCTGTCTTTCTGTATCCCCCTGTCTATGTAAGCGCTGCGGAATATGTTGGCGCTATACAAATAAAGATTATCATCATTATAAGAGGAGATAAACCATTTATTTCTTATTAAGCGATTACAACAAAGCATCCATCTTTTGTAGGATCAATGTGATCTCTTGTATACAGGCAAAAGCAGAAGGTGAGGCCTCAATGCAAAACCTGTAACGAGTCCCCTCATCTAACAATTATAATACAGGTATCTCCTTGTATATGGCAGGGAGATCTCTGACCACTCCTGAAGCTTCAAGCCACGGGTGCGACAGCTATACTGCTATATCCAGTTCGCAATTAAAGGGCCAGTCTGGCAAAAACACATTTTTCCATCACTGCTCCCCTCACCCGATTGTCTGTTCCCCTCTGTATACTGTAGCCATTTCCATGCAGTACAGCCTCCTGTTTGAAACGTATCAGGCACCATCTTAATGCTACTTTCATATCAATTCCATGATGCATCAGCACAGCATTAGCTAGAAGCTACACCATTTCTGCCTGCTGAGGGGTCAGTTTAACTATCATTACATTCTGTATTCACCTAAATAAGCTATGGGCCATAAGTATACAGACAGGAAGATGAGCTGTGATCTCCTGTATTACACCTGTGTGACAGGAGTGTCCGTATCCTCATTCTAAGCTGTTTTTGTGGTAGGTGCATACAAACAGCATCACGCAGACCGAAAATTTGACTAGAAAATGAATCCATAACCACAAGTAAATCTGAGCTGGTCAGAATTGAGATCACATGATCATCCAAGGAAAAAGAGGACGAGAGTCTTAGTCAGAAGGAATAACTAATGAAGGTAATACAAGCCCACTTATATATACCAGAGGGATTGCTATATGACGAAAAAACAAAAAATATTGATTGGAGTGGCCCTTTAATAGGTACGACAATTACAGATATAATATTTGCACCCGTGCTTATAGTACGAGCACTCAAACTTATAAACTGCCAACAACACTGTAACAAAAAGCTGCATAAATGATCCATAATAAGCATAAAGTATATCCCATAATAAGGTATAACAACGTGGTACTAAAGGGCGTAGGGTCGATCTTGAGGCTGCATGCAGAGCACCAAATTCACACATATATGTACAAGTAATAAGAAGTGAAATTATGTTTTTTTAATAAAAATAATGGCATGGCAAAAAAAACATTTTTCACGTTTTTTTCCATTTTTTTTTCCCTTTTTTTTTTTTTAAACCTTTTAACTGCCAAGCAAACCAAGGTATGGGTGCTAAAAGCTACAAACACTCTGAAGAGGATTCTGTACCTTCATAAGTGCACTCCATGGGCACGCTGGACAAGGGGAGAACAGCCGGGCTCCCCGAATTCCCTGAGCCTCCCCTTTCCAGACACCTAAAAGAGATGCTTCCCTAAATGCTGCTGCAGTTCTGCTAGCTCTTAAGATTTGAGTCCCCTACATGCATCTCTTGCTTTTTCTATTTTCCCACACCCTCCTCTTCCTCCTCCTGCTTGTGCAGCAGCTCCACCTCCTGTGGATGGAGTTATGGGGAAAGTAGAATGAATCAGAGCTGTGAGATGAGGTGACTGCGAAGGGCCAATCAGGGAAAGATATAAGAAGCAGCCCAGCCTGGCCATAGACTAAGGAGGAACAGCCTTGTCTCTGAAGGTTACTAGCGTTCACCGATACACAGGGTTATTATAGGACATTCCCATTACTACAAGTCACCTACACACAAGCATTGTGCAAGGCCACGACATTCCGCCATTGTCTCCTGCACTTATAGCACATTCCTGAAGGATTTAGACCTATTACGATCTGTAGCGGAGCTGCAGGTAGTTTGCAATTTAGTCCAATCCCTATTTAAAGGTTAATTCTGAAAAATTAAAAAAATGTAACTTAGCCTAGAATGTTCTTTTACTCCAACTTTACCCTTGATGTATACGACAGCAAGGCACAAGTACGTAAGAGTTCGCCTCCTTTGGGCGCCCATTTGTGTCATGCACCACCCTCGTTGTATATCACATATACTGCAAATATCACGTTTGCTCCACCAGCCCTCCCGTTGAGTGACATCACTCTATGGGTGCAGAAGAGCAATGCCACCACCTGCCAGCAGCGTCCATTACTAGCGGATGACTCCCTACTAAATGTGACATGTCCCTTTAAATGACAACATCGGCTCTGGCCTCTCTGTATATAGTTTATGCAATATTTAGAGTAGCAGGGGTCAGCGTCTACCGCTATACTAGTCTGACCCCTGGGAAGGAGTCATTACCCTGATATTTGCTTTCCACTGTTTTTAGATGCAATATTTATTTTGACAGTACTGTGCACCAATTTTGAAGATGGGCTGTGAGGCAAGAGCTGGGGAGTCAGATTTGGTTGTCATCTAGCTGTTCCTGAAATGGATAGAACCATGAAATCTCACGATTGGCGCTTCCCTGTATGTAAATTATCCCTGTGACCCCAAATGGCATCATGAAATCATGTAATAAGTTTTCCGTGGATCAGTTTTAGTGTGAGTAATCCACCCTACAATGGAAAATCCAGCAATCAGAGCAACTTCCAACGAGGCCGGGTCATCAGTACTAGACGGGCCGGGATTTCACTGCCAACCTTATGGGGTTTTCTCATATAACGATGTGGAGAGTATAGTGAGAATGGTGTGATTGAGGATAAATATTAAGTGGAATGGGATCCTCTGAATGGAAACAACTCATCGCCAAAAGGGGTCAGAGGAGGATGTCAAGAATCATTCTAACCAACAGGCGCTGCACAGTCAGGAGCAGCCAAATACAACACTGGTGTCCAACTAACATGTTCGAATGCACAACTCGCTTCTCCTTAGCGCACATGGCTATTACAGCAGACGACCAGTTCCAGCACCATTGTGTCTAAGAGAAACAGAGAGGTGAGACTCCGGGGGGCAAAAGAGCACAAAACTTGTATCACTGAGCAGCGAAAAAACATCTCCTGGTCAGATGGATCCAGATTTCTGTTGCCCCGTGCTGATGGGAGGTCAGAATTCTGCACAAGCAGCATGAATCGATGACCCCTTCCTGTCAGCTGATCATAACATGTCAGCACCTCCATCTAATTTGTGACAACTACAAGAAGCTTCCTGTCCGCAGGGGCCGATATTCCTTCCGAATGATTACATCATCTAGTAGAATCTGCACCATGGTGAACTGTATAGTAAAATAAGAGTAGATGATATAACGCTGCATACTTAACTTTCATTATTGCTCTCATGGTGGCCATATTGGCAGACTCACACTATGGGGTTAAGCAGATTCCACTAAAAAACATTCAAAGAGCAAGACGGGATCAGCCATGTTGGATTTTTTGGACTCTTTTGTCCTTTCTGTGGATTTGCCCCACAGACATCGATGTTAGAGCCCAATGGCTCCTCTTCACATAAAGACTGTCGTCATTTGATCTGGGAGGCCCTGGTATAAATGTTGCATTGACACCTGGGAGTGACAAGTTGGTGGATGGAGGGGCATCCATACCATTATGCCTTGGGGCAACCAATTTGGAAGCAGTGTATGTTATTTTTCAACTCGGGGCCGGGGACTATTTACTAAAGCCATGTTTACAGACTTGACAGCCGGGCGAAGCCCCCTCTGGATTGTTCTAGCCAAGGACAGGGGACCTGGCTCGGCAAAGCCTTTGTGATGTGTACCTGAGATAAACAGGGGGCTTTGTGCGGCCCAAAGTCTCCCGCATCAGCACAAATGTACTCAATCAGGACATAAAAGAGCTGCATCAGACTGATCAGTCGTACAGATCACATGGTTGGCATCATACGTTGGAGCTGATACGGCAGCCATATTGGTTGTCCCCCAGCGTCCGCAGAAGCAGATAACTAAGAGGCCTTATACAATAGCCGGCTGTCAGTCCCTTAATCTCCCGACAGTCGTCCCGACAATCACTGCTCTAGTGCTCTTACACAGGAGCGATGATCGTTCAGTGGATGGAGGCAGAGCGGGTCAGAGATCTCTTCCGGCCGCCCGCCTCCATTGACAGTAAACGGGCAGCTAAACAACGGCCTGTCTACACGTGCCGATCGTCATCTGACTTTTTTTTACACCGCCTTAAAGTAACCACCGTACAATTGATGGAAAGGGAGTGGAGCCCCTACAACAGGACACGTGATAAATGTGTGACTGACCCCCAATCAAATGTTTGTTATGTCGTTAACCCAGCTAAAAACCCGAACTAATTACGACTTGAGAACGTTATATGGCTCAGGTCAGTCCCGACTGGAGCCTTTCCCACAAAATGGCTCATTCCTATACAAAGACTTGGCATCAAAGAGTCTAAACCAATAGTGTCGCCGGGCAACCAAGAACAGGCTATGACTGCGCAAAACATATATTTGCGCCTTCTGCAAATTTATTCAGGCGGCTATCATGGTGGAAGTCCATCTGCCTCCCCCCACCGCCATTCACATGCATTCGTCCTACACATATATTTATGCTTTTGCCCTACTGGTGAACCTTAGGAGTGACGGACACCGGATCAAGCGCCATTTGTTGGTGGACTGGAACATGAGCTACTGCGATGGCGGAAAATCTCTAGATGCCTGGGCGATAAAATAAGCTTTAAATTGGACCCGAGGCAAATAAGGTTACATAGGGTGCAGAAATGGCTGGCGGCTGTTCTCCTTGAAACGTAGAAATCTTAATAATTGATCATTTTATAAGCAGGACTATTACCCCCGCTGCGTTGAGGGCCAGCAGCAGAGAACACGGTATTGTTAACACACAGCTCAGCACTAGAACATTGACCGGCAGTAACCCTACGTGACGTCACATATGGGGAGGAACCTCAGCCAGCAGCCCTAGGAAGCTTTTAGGATTCCACATAGACAAGACGCACATGGGGAACCAGAAATACACCCTTTACAACCGCCAGACCCCCTCAACATTCTGCGTGCCACCATAGCCATACAGCTATTGTACCACTACAAGCCTCAGCATTGTCCATGTACTACTAACATGTGCCCAATGTCATTTAAAAATGTTTGCCCCATCACCCACACTCAAAATGTAAGAACACGGGTAACTATTACACCTGGGCAACAATTCTGCCAACCATTGGAATGAGTGAGTGCAACTTTGGTGCAATCTGACCAACCGTTGCACCCCATAGTAGTCTATAGAGATTTATAAGGCTGCCCGATAACGCACTGAAAATCTATGGGAAGGAAAATTAAGTCATTTCCCTATAATCTCACAGGAAAGTTACAATATGTGACTCAAAATGTGTTACATTCTTGCAAGCACCCAATAATCAATAGCCGAAGAATGCAATGAAGACCCCACAAAAGTCCAATCCCACCGCAGCACCCTACTCTTCTTGGTTGCCACCTGCCAATTAAGAAAGCCAGGGCACCTATTAAGCTGCATGGGTAACCTACCATCTATGTCGCTCAGCAAGGCGTTGTCTATGTCGCTGCTCTCGTGCAGAGACAGAGAGGGGTCCAGGTGGTCCAAGGAGCTCTCATCAAATGCAATGTTGTTCATCGTGATACTTTGTATTCCTCGTCTTCTTCTTAAAAAAAGGGTCTTCAAGATTTCTGTCCTGTGCCAGGCATGGGCATTATTTCAATAGAAGTCTTTGAAACTGACAGGTTGCAGGTAGGGGGTCTAATGTTAAAGCCCCCCCATCTCTACAACAAGCACCAAGGAAGTTCAGGCAAACTGTAGCTGCTTAGAGCTGGCAGAGGCAGTAGGAGGTTCCTAGATGTGCGGGCTCTGCCCAGTACACCCCCTGCACCTAGCCCCCTCCCTTCATATCCTGGGCCTGCCTCCTTCCTCCCATAATATCCTGTACTCCCCCCTCCACATTGCACTGCTAGCAGTGTTTTTACACTGCAGGTTCAGCGGGTTTATTAACCCTCACACTGCAAGGGACGGACAGAGACGTATGATATTATAACACGTCACAGCAGATTATTATTACATCTTATATCATATCACATTATACAATACATTTCCTTTAATCCAGCATCCTGGTGATCAGATAGAATTTTCAAGACATTGACAGATTTTTGGTTTATCAGATGCCAAACTAAAGAAATAACACTCTATTGTCTATGGCAATGGTCCTTGCCACCTCATGTACATTGGCATTGATGATGATGGTGAAGGTGCTGATGTCATCATCAACACACGTCATCATCAGTGTTGGCACGGTGAAGCATCAGTAAATGAGATACTATGCACCCCAGGATTTCCAGACCATCAGATGCCGAATTAAAATGCTGCTACAAAAAAATGACTCTCGCCTTAGAGGACATGGCTCTGCCTACTGATTACAATGAGTGTTCTGAAATGAGAGAATCGAGTAAATTTTCTCCATTACAGTGACATTTATCGGGAGGGGTAACATCACTCCTTAGGGAGAGCACCAAGAAGGTGAGTGAGGAGATTTATAAGGCCATCTATGCTTCTCTGGGTAATATGCAAATAAGAAAGATGGAAAAATGCCTCTGCAGCGCCACCTATTGGATGGCAGCATTCCTTCAAATCAATGCTTGACCCTTTATACAGGTCTGTGTAATGTGACGGTTGAAACGTCAACAAATGAGGGGATCCCAAAATGTGATAATGCTACACTGTATTCACCACTCATAGGTGATTTATAGTTCAAATGACTTATAGGGGTTGTGCCACGTTATAAAGTTATCCCCTATCCACAGGGTATGGAAAAACATTATGTTCGGTGGGGTCTGATCATTGGGACCCACGAACAGGGGTCCAGTCAGTCCCAGAATGAATACAGCTGAGGTTACACAAGCGCCACTGCTCCATTCACTTCAATGACAGTGCCGTGGATTGCCAAAGCACTCAAATGCGGAAACATCTGGTGCCGTCATTGAAGTGAATGGAAGAATGAAATTCATCCCACTGCTCCATTCACTTAGGAACCGCCTAGACCTCCGTTCTCGGGATAGGTGGGGATCCCAGCAGTCGGACGCCCACCAATCATAAAGTGATTTTCTATCCAGTGGATAGGTGATAAATTTATAACTTGGCACAATGCCTTTAAATTCCTTTTATACGGGCCAATTCGGGCTTGTATATTCTTCAGAATGATTGTATAAAAGGACCGACTATCAGCTGATGAGCAAGAGAACGCTCATTTGTCAGCTCATTGGTCACTTTCAGCGAACTTAAAAATACTCGCTGAGCGGCCGTACATCTTCCTGTGTGAACAGCTGGGAATGTTAGGAGTAAGTCTAGTGGTCTGGGGTAGAGAGCTCCAGAGAAGGGGTGCAGCACAGGAGAAGTTCTGCAGATGGGACTGAGAGGATTTAATAAGGGATGTTGAGAGTCGTGGAGCATTGACTGAAGAAAGAACACCAACGGGCAGTGCAAAAAAGTGCTGTTGTGGACCGCAGCAACCAATCCGAACCCAGACTGTGAGTGAGTCTACTTATTGTACAACCCCATAGTATAGCAATAATTCGCGTCTGGTATCTTCAGGCCAACACAAGCCTGTGCGTCCACTGTATGGGATTCTCAGTTAATATTTAACAAGTAATTGACACACTCCAAATGAGGCGGCCTTTACATCAGCGCTGGAGGGTCCGCCGCAGATCCGGCACAAAGTACCATAAGAAGAAGACTTGCATGCCGCGCTTTTTATTCTAGTAAAATGCTGGGTAGCTGAGTAGAAACCGAACGGACCCCATTAAACTCTATGGGGTCCGTTTGGCGCTGTTCGGTTCTGTCATAACAGAGCAGGAAAAAGGACCCCCCGACGCAGATGTGAAAGCAGCCTTATGATGACCATGAAGAAAAACTATTCCCTTACTTTCATGTTTCCATGCATCTTCCTCTTATCTGTGTCTGGTATTGCAGCTGAGCTCCCATTCACTTCAATGGAGCTGAGCTGCAATACCACACACAACCATACGGACAAGGGTGGCACTGCATTTGGAATAAAAAAAGCAGCCATGTTTTTCTAACCCTGCACAACCCCTTTAACAGCAGGTTGGGACTATATTTATGGCATATTGGTAGGACATATCATATCTGCACGATCTGTAGTAGTTTCATTGTTCTATGAGTGTACTATAGACTATAGTGCTCTTCCAAGAATATCACCCCCTCAAGGTTACATCAGAATGGCCCATTGTAGTCTATGTATATGTATCTTAGACCTTAAAAGGGTACTCCACCTTGAGCAGCCACTTACTTTTAATTTCACCTACAGAAATGGCGGTGACCTTTTTTTAAAGCGCTTTATGCTCTAACAGAGAATGGTGGAACCCCTTTTTATTGTCCTTATAACGAAATGGAATGTCCCGACTGACCGCACCCTTTAGGTAAAGTGGCCAGGTTTTCCCAGGGTTAAAGCGGGTTAGAGAGGTGTGGTCAGGGGCAGGGCTTATCACAACATGGGATTTTACCTACCTCATTATAAAAAGGACAGGGCTGTTTAAAAAGAGACAGGGAGCAAACCAGAAGTCAGGGAAGCTTTCGGAGGAGGGATGGGGAGCGCCGCATAGTATGATATCAGCTTTAGATACGTGGCTTATTTCCGGTCAGAATCCACACCAATGGTACAGATTTTGACTGTTTGTTGGATGCAGAAATTTCAGCTGCGAACATTGCACAGCGTTTCTGCCACGTGTAAACATATCCTATCAGCTTGAGGTATGCTGCCACATACAGAGTGGCCCCAGTAATAATAGTGACACCCCCCCCCCTCCCACAGTAGCCACGGTAGTAATAGCGCCTCCTGAGACCAATATAATTACCTCATCCTCATCTTCAAAGGGCCGCTGCTCCTCTGCTTGGGCGCAGCTGCGGGCGGAAGTGTGTGCGCCTGGACGTCTCCTCCCTTCTAATACGGAACCAAGGAAGAGAGGTCAGGGAAGGAGGATCTCAGGTGCACACATTGCCGTCAGTTTGTGCACCATGGCAGCACCACTGAGTAAGCCATTTAAGACCTGTCTTGGAGAAAATGTGCCTAGTAGAAAGGACAGTTGCACAAGAAATGAGGCAGACAGTATTTGAGAAGCGCAACTTCATAATGTGCCAGAGCCGATGTCGCTGAGAGAACAAAGCTGCATGGACTACAGCTAGAGGGACCGCGACAAAGGATTTACCTCGTCCTGCAGCTCTGCGCATCGGGCTACCCCCAACAGACGTCCAAAGACGTATCATCTACATTACGGTTTCGAACACGCTGCAGATATGTAAGTGAGGTGGGTCCTCAGGAAAGGCCCGATGTGTGCACATGGGTAGTGACGTAAAAGCAAAGTCTGCCAGTTAAAATAGGCAAGCTGGAGCCAACACCGAGGGACACATACGTCAGTTGCTGACAAGTTCTTAGACAACACTAGTGTTACTTTCCAACTGTGTGCGGGCGACCGCCATTGCTGGGTTGAAACGTTCGATGGTATTACCACGTGTTCTACAGTTGAAGTATGTTGCTGATCATTGGGATTCATGACAGATTGTTACCATACCCCACTAAAGTTAGAGTTAAGTATACTCTTAGGCTAAGCTCACTGAGCGAGTGCGATATCGGGTCGTGAATCACGCCTAATATCACGCTTGTCAACAGGCGATTTCCTCTCAGGTTTGAGGCGGTTTTATATCAAAACCGCCTTGCATCACGGTGGAGGATCGCGGAGTGCCTCCTATTGTCCTGCATGACATCCTCTAAATTGTTCTTTATAGGATAACAATAAGGTCACGGTAAAAGGTATACAATGTCCTAGTAGACTTTGTGTCAATTCCTTGGGGTTTTCAAGATGGCTGCTTGATGACATTCAGTAAGACCCTTCATAGTTACCCCCAGTGGATACAAGTCTGTGGTGACACACAGGAGCAGGGCTCGTTATTGGGAGAGGTGGCCCGGGGCAGTGCCCAACTCTCCAGAATTGGCTGATGGGTGTTATGGTCTATGGGGGGTCAGCGGTCTACCTGCAGTCTGGGGGTCAGAGTCCGCCAGGGAAAATGTTGCATCCATGTCATCCGCCCAGCTCTAGCGGTTCAACATCGGCCTCTCAGCCACCACTTTCACTTTCACTGCTGTCAACTGGTACTCTTTCCAGTCTCC
Organism: Eleutherodactylus coqui; assembly: GCF_035609145.1. NCBI lineage: Eukaryota > Metazoa > Chordata > Amphibia > Anura > Eleutherodactylidae > Eleutherodactylus > Eleutherodactylus coqui. Next base: position 148,815,325 of record NC_089844.1, on the reverse strand, counting down.
TGGTTGGGGGTGGTGGAAGGGGTACAATCGGTGTGCCTCAGTACCACATGCACGCTTGGCACTTCACGGATTCGCTCAGTCTACTTTTAGTGTCTCTACCCTAACTCACTCTGCCAGGGGGCAGGCACCACCCTCCAATTTATACCACACCCTGAATGGAAGGGTGACCGGGAACATTTGGTCCGTTGCGCCAACCACAGGTTGTCCTTACCATCACCCAGTGGCCACAGTATTAAAACAATCATTACCAAAAAAACAATGGCACGATCAAGATGTGGTCATCACTCCGCCTAAAACCCCGAATCGGTGCAGTGTGCAAATTAACGGAATATTGAAGGGGTTGTCCGACTTTTTATTTATGTGGTTTAGGCCCTCTGCCCGAATCTATATATCGGCAAGGTGTCGGAGCGCCATGGGCGCTCTAGTGCCGCGGCATCAGGCGCATTATGTCACTAGGCCTCCTGGCTTGGTGAGGTCCCATAAACCAAGCATGTGGGCTCTTAAGGCAAAAGCCCCAGCTGGTTCACCGCACGGCGCTACGGATCGTATCACATATTGGGGCCTCTTATTGGCTGCACCACGTCATCGCTAAAGTAGATAGAGCGGAAGACCAAAGCGGCGACGGAAAGTTGAGTATTGGCCTTTTCTTTTTTTACATACAATTCGTATGTAATAGCGTGCACATTGAAATTAATGGGAGCGTGTTCGCGTTTTTTTAATGTGCAAATACGCAGGGCATGCGCGCGCAAAAAATAAAGTAAAAACGCAAACGCATACAAAAACGCAACACCCATTGCAAGCCAAGCTCCCATAATTACGCTTACACTGGTGTAAAGCCGGCCTTAAGGTGCATAAGTAGCGGCTGGCGGTAGTGCGTGTGTTCTACCGCTAATTATACGGCAGCCCCTGGAGTTGCATCAATGGCCCTGTATCTGCGGCCGGGATTCACCCTGTACGGGCGCCCTCACAGCTCGTTCACACAGGCATATGTGGGCTTAGGTCATGTGAATACGCTGCGTATGTACGAAACTGAGAATCGCAATTGCATGTTAATTTCGCTTTTCCTACGTCTTTTCTGCATGTAAATATGCTGCGTATCTACGCATGCAAAAAAAACCCATTTGCAGTGGCCCATTCACTTCAATGGCCTATTGCGGTGCGTTACATGCGCCAAAATAGGACGTGCTGTTTTTTATCACACGTGAAAAAATACGCACATGTGCAAAAGTACGCTCGTGAGAACGAAACCGTGGTGCGCCGTCTTCCGAAGGCACAAGCAGTTGGGCGCTCATCACATGACCAGGGCAGATTGTTATTACATGGCAGTAAATATTAAAGGTCCCTATTCAATGACTGCAAGCGGTGTTCTTAGAAGCAGTGAGTAATCTATGTAGGAAGTAGAAGCTGTAAGGGCTCATTCACAGGGGTTTTCTGACTGCGGGTGGTGTGTATACTTTATTGACAGAATACAGACCTCATTTATCAAAACTGACTAAAAGAACGGTCTTTGTTGCCCCTAGCAACCAATCTCAGCGCAGCTTTCATTTTACCACACAGTTTCAGAAAGAAAAGCTGATCTGTGATTGGTTGCTATGGGCAACAAAGGCAGTTTTTCTTTTAGTCGGTTTTGATAAATGAGGAATTTTATTTCTATAAATATATAAAAAACACTTTTGGACGCCATTTTGCCTTTGGGTCGACAGCGTCTTACTACATGCACCTCAGCAACGTGAGGGTTAACACATACAAGCCCGCCTTTAGTTGAGCCCCGCCCCATTCTCCTTATATGGCGCTCCATGCAGCATGGCGCTTAACACAATACACACAACCGCTTCTGACAGGACACTAAACTGCTGAATATTCAGCAGAGACTATTTGCATAAAAAGAATCCTTCAACCAACCAAAATGCACGGGGCGGGGTTTCTCCTACAGGCTTGGTTGACCTAGCAGGGGAAAACCCCCGTCTGTAGAACGAGTAGATTGGTCCAATAGGAGTGCGAGAAGCGAGTGGGGTGAGCGCGCGTCATCCGCCCAGCTTCTGATTACATCATGTGGTCCTCCAAGGAATCACACTGGTTGGTCACATGGTTCTCCACCTTCGGATTCCACTGCAGACGCGCGGGAGGGTGGAATTTGTTTTTGTGTATCTCTCAGCTTCCACAAGAGGAGTTGTGCGCATGGAGTGAGCGGCTGCTTCACTCTCTGCGCTGGTTATGTATGACGCTGACTGATTTCATATATATATATATATATATATATATATATATATATATATATATATATATATATATATATATATATATATATATTGGTGTGAGGCCATCATGGAGACTTCCTTCAGTTAAAAAAATTTTAAAAACTGCAATTGAAAATGTTCTCATCGCTGCGGGTTTTATTGCGAATACCTGTGTGGATTCCCCCCCTCATTGAGGTGAATTCCGCAGCGGAGACGGCGATAAAATTGACATACTGCAACATTAAATTACGCTGCGGAAGTCATTTTCCGCATGCCTTTTGGGCGGATTATTTCCGTCGCTTGTGGATGAGATTTTTCAAAATCTCCACTTTGCTGCTACTGTAAATGCTGCGGAGGGTCCAAACGGAAACGGCGGCAAATCCGCCCCGTGTGAGCCCCACCTCAGGTTCTCCGCTTCCGATGCGATGAGCAGTTCAGGTAGCGTTAGCGGGGAAACGGAATCCATGAATACGAATTTCACACAAAATTCGCATGTGGAGAAACGCCGTATTTTTACCTCACAGACGATGTCATTGGAGAAATTCCCAATGATGCGTAAAATGTAAGCGGCGAGGCTGTCAGCCTATAGATACAATGGCGCGGATTGTTGGCGGTAATCTTTACTGCTGCGTCCGGCTGTGTTCACGTCACGTTTTTCTGGCAGTTTTTGATGCATTGTAATGGCGGCACACCGCCCATGCGTCGTTATGGCGCCTTCGTTTTATCGCAATGCACGAACTTGCGATTTTCTTGCAAGGAAATCGTGTGAGAAAACCGCAAGCGGTAGTGATAGAAGAAGCAGCGCTGACACTCAGACATCTCATGAGCAAAATTGTGATATCGCCGCGATTTGCTTGCGACAATATCGTGATCGCCTGTGTAACTACCATTATAGAGGTTGTCCCACAGGATACGGGATACTGGGGGTCCGACTGCTGATCCCTTAGAATGGCGCATCCTGAGGGGGGCTGCAGTGGTCACACATGTACACCGCCCGTTCACTTATGTGCGACCGCTAGCGCCCAGACCTATTAAAGGGGATTCACGCAAATACTATTGATGTTTCTTCAGCATAGGCCATCAATAGTTGATCGGCCGGGGTCCGCCACTCAGACACTTCCTGTCAGCACTGCAATACCCAGGGGTCTGCAGGAAGCACTTGCCTCCAACCGTAATGTAGTGGCCGATTCTTGTAATTGCAGGCTGGGGGTCTCATTAAAATCAATGACAGCTGTGCCTGCAAATACAAATGCCGGCCACCACAGAGGTCAGGGCCAAGTGCTTCCACTGCGACCCCTGTGTACTGCAGCGCTGACAGTGGGCAGCTGATCGGCCAGGGGCCCCCGAGGGGCAGACCCCGTCCGATCAATTATTGATGACCTGTCCTCGAGAAAATCCTGGCAAAATCGCAATTTTGTTCATGAGATGTTTGAGTGAGCGAGGCTTTTTCTTGTAAAAACATAATTGCGATTTTCTCGTTTTTTTCACGTGATTTTGCTGCGATACGTTTTTTTAAACGAAACGTTAACAGGACTTTCTAATGTTAAAACCGCATCGCGCAAAAAACGCAAGTTTCTGCTTTGCGATGCCATAAAAAAGAGGCTCCATAGGAAAACATGGGAGATAGGACTCGCTGCCATTTTGTATTTTTTTTCTCGCAACATCGCTTGAGTGAAAACATCGCAAATGTGGAGGAAACCATTGAAAATCACTGGTTTCATAATTCTGCGTTTTCACTCTCTCATCGCACAAAAATCGCACGATTTTATCGCCAGTGTAAAGGTGACCTTAGGCCGGCTGCACACGACCGGTCAGAGCCCGCAGCGGAATCCGGCTTTGTGCCCAGCTGGCATCCGCGCGTACTTCACATTCTCCTTCTATTTCTGTACCCCTGTTTTGACGAGGCAGATACTCGCGACCTTTCGGCAGTGTCATTGAGGAGGGACCCCGGGTTGGACAGCTCCATTGACTACACTGGAAGCAGTTTGTGTGGAATCCGCACTGACATAGAGCATGCTGCGGTTTTTCCTCCGCTAGTGGAAATCGCAACTGATTTCAGCTTGTATGCAGGAAAACCGCTTTTCCATAGCATGCTACGGGCGGTATTTCTGCGATTGAAATCCGACCACGTGCAGCCCGCCTTAAGAGGGTGGCGCATACTTCATAATGTAATAATTTATAAAATGCCTAGAGACGTGCCCAGATTATGGGGGACCCACTTCCATTCATTTTTGTACTACCCCCGTATCCTTTAGGAACCTTACATATGGGCCGGAATAAGCCACCCGACGCACCGCAGCGTGTCTTAAATTCTGCATCAATATCCGCAGACTGCTCATATTTGTGTAAACATACACTCTCTTCTGCATTTACTGTGCAGGTAAATGCAAGCTATTGTTTACTGTTCAGCCACATCAGGTTAAGGCCCATATACACGCAAATTCGTTCAAACAAGCTAAAGTGAGCGATAATCGTTACATGTAAACATAGTTGTAAATCCCCATTTACATGGGACAAATGCCAGGCAAACAAATGTCCGACACTCGTCCCTATGTGTTCTCGCTCCCGTGCTGTTGCACAGGAGCGAGTATCACTGGCTCACTCACAACACGGCAAGCAGGGGGCCTGCGGTGGCTGGAGGAGATTTCACTCCTCACTCTCCCCCGCCCCTCTCCATTCACTTAACACAGTGGTCGTTCAGTACTGAACGGCTCTGGTTTACACTCATCCTTCAGGATTTTATGCAGCCTAAGCAATGAACGATGATCCTGAACGATGAGCGCAAACAGCAGCTGTTCAGTACTGAACGGCCGCTATATTGAGTGAATGGAGAGGGGTGGGGGAGAGCGAGCAGTGAAATCTCCAACTGCTCCGCTGTGAGCCAGTAATACTCACTTATGTGTAGCAGCACGTATGGCCGACAGTCGTCCCGTGTAAATGGGGCTTTAGTTTGTTTGCTTGTCATTAGGTTTATACGGCATTCGCTTAGTCTTTCAAACAACTTAGGGGGAGGGGTGATTGTTTGCCCAGCTAAAACACAATGACTCTTGCTGCAGTAGACAATGGCTTTCCTTCGCACTGATTAAAAACCTCCTGCCTAGAGATTCTTTGCATATATATACACACGCCACCTGAGCAAGCAGCATATACAGGGTTTAGGCAATGGTGAGGATTTCAGACGCTTATCTTTCAAATGTTGAGCCTTTACATGTAAAGTAAAAAAGTTGTTGGTTCACACGACAATCATTGTGTGTAAATGGGGCATTAGGGAAAGGTTGAGTGGAGTTGTCCATAAACCTCTCTGCCCCCACGATCTCTACATTAGATCCTCCAGAGCCATTTATACGAGGGGCTGCTGATAAGTCTTCGGCTTTACCGAGAAAGAAACGAGTTAGGAAGATGAAACTTTACATTTATTCCACATACTCTCCACTGATGCCAACACACTTCTTACATCGGTATTCCAAGTTCTGTAAGCCTTGCCAAAAGAAGGATGTGCCTCAAACCAGTCATCCGTAGCAGCCATGGCATCAGAAATGGTGAGAAATTTGGTGCCCTTGAGGTGTATCTTCAGGTTGGGAAACAGATGGTAGTCGGAGGGAACTAGATCTGGTGAATAAGGTGGGTGGTCAACCAGCTGGAAGCCTAGCTCCCCTAGTTTTGCCGTGGACGCTTGTGCAGTGTGAGCGGAGGCGTTATCTTGCAGGAACAAGATTCCTTTGGACAGCTTGCCGCGCCTTTTGGCCTTCAGAGCTGCCTTCAATTGGTCCAAAAGTTCAATGTAATACCTTGCATTGATGGTGGAACCATTTTGAAGGTAGTCCACTAGCAGCGCGCCCTCCTTATCCCAGAACACAGACGCCATCACCTTAGTGGCTGAACTTCTTTGGGCGAGGAGAACCATGGTGCCTCCACTCTTGACTGCTTCTTGGTTTCAGGGTCATACAAATAAATCCAGGTCTCATCCATAGTGACCAGTCGATCCAGGAAGTTCTTATCAGTCCGGAAATGCTGACAAATGGACCGTGAAGTTTTCACTCGCATGCTTTTCTGTTCTGTTGTCAAACATTTGGGGACCCACTCTGCAGACAGCTTCTTCATGTTCGAATGTTCATGGATAATGACACAAACACGTTCACCAGAAATCCCCATGATGTTTGCTATTCCTGCAACTGAAATTGGCCAATTCTCCAGTATGAGGTTGTGCACAGCACCGACAATCTCCGGAACAACAACCTCTCTCGGGCGTCCAGGACGCTCATCATTGGCGCTTAAATTTAGCAACCCAGTTCTTAACTGTAGAATATGAAGGGCCCTGATCACCAATGTCTGCCACATATCACCATGAATATCCTTTGCGGACTTTCCTTGCAGAACAAGAATTTTATCGCTCCTCTGCTCTCATTCGCTGTGAATATCGCCTTAGACTCCGCCATTTTGTTTTCCTGCGTGCCGAGATCACTGCTGCCATAAGCTACAAACACAAAATTATGAAAACATATATTAGACACATAAGGCTTTCATGTGATGTAACATTCACTACCATCGAAACACAAAAAGAACACAAAGCCAAAGACTTATCAGCACTCCTCGTAATCATATGTATGACAGACATTGGCAGCTCCTCTTATAACAATGCTGCAAATTCGGGACTTTAGAGTTACTGGCCATTTAATAGCTCTAGGACGGTATTCAGTAACTGTAGTCGATGTAAGGATAGATTCCCGGCCACAGATCTGCAAGTATAGATATATTATCATCAGTGTCACCGCAGTAGAAGAAACGTGATCAGAGGTGTGAAAGTAACCAGAAAATAGCATGTCAGTAACAACAAACAAGTGCAAAGGGATTACGGAGCAAAAGCTGCATATCCTGATAATGGCAGGAACACGTCAGGGGTTGGGGGCTTGTATGGTCCAAATCTGGAAAAGTAATTAGATGTGTTAAATCACAGAAGACGTCTGGGTTCTTTGAAACTCATAAAAGAGTCCTATTCTTGTACATAGAAGGCAGTATTATAGTAGTTATATTCTTGTACATAGGGGGCAGTATTATAGTAGTTATATTCTTGTACATAGGGGCAGTATTATAGTAGTTATATTCTTGTACATGGGGGATCAGTATTATAGTAGTTATATTCTTGTACATAGGAGGCAGTATTATAGTAGTTCTATTCTTGTACATAGGGGCAGTATTATAGTAGTTCTATTCTTGTACATAGGGAGCAGTAGTATAGTAGTTATATTCTTGTACATAGGGGGCAGTATTATAGTAGTTATATTCTTGTACATAGGGGCAGTATTATAGTAGTTATATTCTTGTACATAGGGGCAGTATTATAGTATTTATATTCTTGTACATGGGGGATCAGTATTATAGTAGTTATATTCTTGTACATAGGAGGCAGTATTATAGTAGTTCTATTCTTGTACATAGGGGGCAGTATTATAGTAGTTATATTCTTGTACATAGGGGCAGTATTATAGTAGTTATATTCTTGTACATAGGGGCAGTATTATAGTAGTTATATTCTTGTACATAGGGGCAGTATTATAGTAGTTATATTCTTGTACATAGGGGCAGTATTATAGTAGTTATATTCTTGTACATAGGGGCAGTATTATAGTAGTTATATTCTTGTACATAGGGGCAGTATTATAGTAGTTATATTCTTGTACATGGGGGGCAGTATTATAGTAGTTATATTCTTGTACATGGGGGGCAGTATTATAGTAGTTATATTCTTGTACATAGGGGGCAGTATTATAGTAGTTATATTCTTGTACATAGGAGGCAGTATTATAGTAGTTATATTCTTGTACATAGGGGCAGTATTATAGTAGTTATATTCTTGTACATAGGGGCAGTATTATAGTAGTTATATTCTTGTACATGGGGGGCAGTATTATAGTAGTTATATTCTTGTACATAGGGGGCAGTATTATAGTAGTTATATTCTTGTACATAGGAGGCAGTATTATAGTAGTTATATTCTTGTACATAGGGGGCAGTATTATAGTAGTTATATTCTTGTACATAGGGGGCAGTAGTATAGTTTTATTCTGGTACATAGGGGGCAGTATTATAGTAGTTATATTCTGGTACATAGGGAGCAGTATTATAGTAGTTATATTCTTGTACATAGGGGGCAGTATTATAGTAGTTATATTCTTGTACATAGGAGCAGTATTATAGTAGTTATATTCTTGTACATAGGAGCAGTATTATAGTAGTTATATTCTTGTACATAGGAGGCAGTATTATAGTAATTATATTCTTGTACATAGGGGGCAGTATTATAGTAGTTATATTCTTGTACATATGGGTAGTATTATAGTAGTTATATTCTTGTACATATGGGTAGTATTATAGTAGTTATATTCTTTTACATAGGGGGCAGTATATTAGTAGTTAGATTCTTGCACATAGGAGGCAGTATTATAATAGTTATATTCTTGTACATAGGGGGCAGTATTATAGTAGTTATATTCTTGTACATAGTGGGCAGTATTATAGTAGTTATATTCTTGTACATAGGGGCAGTATTATAGTAGTTATATTCTTGTACATGGGAGGCAGTATTATAGTAGCTATATTCTTGTACATATGGGCAGTATTATACTAGTAGTTTTCTTGTACATAGGGGGCAGTATTGTAGTAGTTGGATTCTTGTACTTAGGTGACAGCACTATAGTAGTTATCATCTTGTACATAAGGGGGAGGTTTTATAGCAGTTTTGTTTTCGACACTTTCTCTTAAACACAATGGCGCTGGAACTGGTCAGCTGCTATTCTAGCCCATCTATGTTAAGAAGCAGCAAGTTATGCGTTCAGACACTTTAGTTGGAGCACCAGCATTGTTTTCAGCTGCTCTTGACTGTGCAGAGTCTGTTGGCAGTACGATTCCTGACATCCTCCTCTGAGCTCTTTCAGTGACGACTTGTTTCTGCTCACACAATCTCCTACAATTGGATATTTTTTCTTGACCACACCATTTTCTATATACTCTCCACACCGTTACATGAGAAAACCCCACAAGGTTGGCAGTGAAATCCCGGCCCGCCTAGTCCAGCACCGATGACCAGGCCTCGTTGCAAGTCTCTCAAATCGCTGGATTTTCCCATCTAATGTGGATTCACACTGAAACGGATCCACGGAGAACTGGTCATGTGATTTTATGCCGCATTCTGGTTTCACAGGATAATTCCCATACAGGAAAGCTCCAATCATGAAATGGCCAGTGGCTCTGAAAAACGGGCAATTCAGTGTATATACCACATGGTACAAGTTGTGGGGGTCTCTGTTACACAGTGTGCATTAGAGCCCAAGAACTTTATTACACCTCTGGTCATTGGTTCAAAAGTTTCCACCAAACACACAAGAAACAAGACGGCAGATGACGGATGTTTGTTACGGATTTATTGGACATATTCTTACTTATCGTCTCTACAGTAGAACATTTCCAGCAGACAGACATATACTGGAAGGAGAATATAGCGGATGGGGTTAGTAACTTCATTACAGACGACGTCATCAACTCTAAAATATTTATTCTCTTCCACAGCTTAAAAATCAGATACACGGGGAGAACGCGGCTCGACAAATAAATAATCTCTGTAACATTAAGAATCTACAATTAGTGTTTGCATGTATAAAATATAAAATAATTTAAGATATTTAATATACAGGTTAGTTGTAGCGTCTTATGGGGACGGGACAGCAGCCTGGTGCTGTGAACGGGGGGAGGGAGGTGCGAGGTAATCCTGGAGGATTGAGCCCGATTCCTTAGAATTTGTCTGACTTAATTTCCATTCTTAATTGTATTCTCTTTAATCTGGAATAATAGGACAATCCAGAAAATCTGCAAGATAATGTGAAATCTCCTAAAAACAGAGGGAACTGATTAGTCTATTGCAGCTTCATAATCCAGACTGTAGCATATCCAGATAATGGCAGAGTAAAGAAATTTCGCTAAGACAGCCCCTCTTAATGGCAATGTACCAAAACCGAAAGTTCTCCTCTATCCACATCAGTAGGGGTCCAATCACTCAGATCTCCACTGCTCCTAAAAACGGGGGGTCTAAGTTGTCCATGCAATGTGCCCCACCGCTCCATGCATTGCAACAACAGTAGCAGAAATTGCCAAGTAGAGGCGCTCAGCAATCTCTGGCACGGTCATTGAAATGAATGGAGCATTGGCACGCATGCTCGTCATCCACTTTATTCATGCGGGTACTGTTTGGATCCCCGTTTTCTGCATCGGTGGGAGTCTCAGTGGGCGGGATCCCTACATTTTGGTTAGGGGATAACTGAGGATTTTGGTACAACCACTTTCATAGGAGTATCCCCATTCTGGACTCTCTATGAGCCAGAGAGGGGTCATCTAAAGATTAGTGACCCCCCACCCTTGTGGACTAAGGCGTCCATATATTACACAGTTGGGTATACATGGGAATGACTGGCATGTATAACACATAGCAAATGTTTATGACTGGCAGGATTTTTCAGATGACAACAGCTGATTGCCAGGGGTTTAAGGAGCCGGAGCGGTGGTGATCAGCTGATTACCAGGTCCACTTCATTCCAGAAAAAGGGCATGTCTTCATGAGACAACACCTTGATCCACAGAAAGACGACTACGCTAGTCTGCCCGTCACATATGACAGATAGGAACAAACACCGGCTCACACAGCAACCTTATTGGCTCCATTTGATGAATGAAAGCTTATGGGTTTTAGGCCTGGTGTTCCATCTGAATCCCGTTTTCAGGGTTTCGGATGGAGTCTGATGTTTGAGCAAACCTTTACACTGAATTCTTTGCTGGAAAACATACTTACAAATTTCCGATTTTTAGCCAAAAATACAGCAGATCTGGAGTTTTGGTGACTGCCGTTGGTTGCAGATACAGTAATAGATTCACAAAGATTGCTTGCAAAATTCGTGTCACACTGGCTTAAAGCGGTTTTCATCAAAGCAGATATTGAGATGGCATGCCCGGCTGAAGTGTGAGCAGTGGAGGATACGCATGCGGACCTGCGCTCCATTCACTTCAGCGATAGCTCAGCCCTCGAACACGGCTATCTCCAGTCCCATTGAAGTGAATGGAGCAGAGGTGCGCATGCATATCCTCAACTGTCAAAACATTTAAACGTGCCGCGATTGCATTCTTGATATTGGCTTTGGTGAGACAACCCCTTTAAGGACAGCCATACACATTAAAGAGAAGCTGTCATCACCTTTGAGCCCCATAAACTATGTTTTGGGGCTCAAAAAGTGAGAAAGTAGGGAGTCTGGGAAGCTGTGTTTCATACTCACCAGGCGCACCGTTGTTGCGCTGTGTCCCCGCAGATTTGTTGTGCACACATAGCATGACTTTTCAGACAGCCCTGTGCGTATGTCCTCCAATTCATCATTATGTAAGAGTGTTGGCACAGAGCCATCTGAATAGAGTTACACTGTATGTGCATAGCAGCTTCACAGGGACATAGCGCAGGAACTGGGAACCTATTTAGTATGAAGCACCTCCTCACAGACCCCCTGTTCTCTCACCTTTGAGCCTCATAACCTAGTTCATGGGGGTTCAAAAGTGATAAGTTCACTATAAAGATAAATCAGCAGAACTCGCCATTTTCGGCAGGACCGACTGATCATCTAATGTGTATGATGGACTCCTGACTCTCCCGACGGCAGATGTCGGTGCAAGTAAGGATTTCACCTGCCCAATCCCTTTTGTTCTGAAGGAGATAAGCTGCTGCTCAGTGTCTGGCAGTAGCTTTCTCTCCCCACTACATGTGCATGCACGCCAAGCGGGCATGTGTATGGCAGGACCAGTAGAGATAGCTGTTGGCCAGACAAGCACCCCACCACCTTAATTTCTTACAAACCTAAGGAATTTGTTTTAGAGGAGTCACACAGCCACAGAAAACGCAACATATGAGTCAGCTAACCACTATTGAATATGCTTTGTAACATACTATTTTTTTTCCCTTTAAATAGTTTGCAAAACCGTCCCTTTAAATATTCGATACGACATAGCATCCTGTGATCGACCCTCAGCGTTATGGTCACTGAGTATTATCAACAGCTAAAAACATCAAGAATGACATCTACCGGCACGAGGTTCTAGGGTAAGCAAGGTAGGTCTCCAGTTGATGCGGACTCCCTTAATTGCCCATAGATGACTGTATTGGAGTTCTGCACAGAGGCTATGATGGAGGCACTCTGCCTCGCACCTCTCTCCCAGTAAATCAACAGGGGCCCAGTCTATATTCTAGTGACATATCCAAACATTCAAGTCCTAAAAAATAAAAAGGCCACAGCCAGACCATTTTTTTCCGCTAAAGTATGGCTGAAAATGGCATCTCGCGGTCCGAGCTGCTGACACATTCAGTGCAGTGAAATCTATCAGTGCCAAAGAAAAACAATAAAACGACTTACAGTCCATCGGCAGCAGGGAACAAACTCGTCATCCCCCTTGTGTGCTAAACCGTCAGGGGGAAAAAAATCATATGGCACCCAAGGGGTTAAGAGGACGGGTGAAGAGACTCTTCCATGTGCATGCTGTGCCCGCCACGATACGCCCGCAGGGTACTGATCGTCAGATGCTGGATAATATGCAGAAATTAATATGCTATGGAATGGCGGACGCTCGTCTAAGAGGTAAGAAAGCTGTGCAAACATTGCAGTTCAGGTATACGTTATATTCTCACTCTCGCCCCCTCTCTCTATATACACGTCTATATATATTTATATATATATATATATGAACAGAAAACAAGAGTTTTCCGAGAGATGAGACATGCAGTGCTATTGCAATTACCAGGGGGAGCGGGGAAAAGGACCATTTACAAGGAAGTGAAGGAATGTGTATAGCGCCACCTAGAAGAACAATACCGTAGAATACTATGTAGCAGGGTAGGTGCCTAAGTACCCTCCTGTCCTCTAGCTATTGGTACAGGCCACTCATTAAAAACAGAGACTGGGTTATTCTCAAAATGAAGGGGGAGGGGGACATCTGTGATTTTACAATGTGGGATACTGACAATACCGATCCACATCCGCCATTACTGGAGAGACGGATCATATGTTACAAGAGTTCACGTCATGGGACGGCCTGGATGTTATTAATTCATCATTACGAGCCTTAACTTGTGAAGCAGCTATTTTGGAAGCCGCGCGCACTCTGTGATGTCATTCGTTCCCAGCGAATGGACACGTTAAATGTATCTAGGGATTCTGGCGGCAGTCCACACAGCGTCCGTCCTCATCCGTTTCATATATATGATGGACATACAGTAGTGTAGGGTATGAGGGGCCTGTATGTGACAGGAGAGCGGCGGGAGCTATACACAGCCATTATTTACAAAGCAAACAGAGTGTCGTCCGCTCGCTCCTGCTTCTTCCGGTTTGCGGGGTTGACTGTCAGGGAGGGCTCTGTGGAGGGGGGAGACGGCAGGTCTGGGAGCCTTTCTACGGCCTTGGCTCGCTCTTCCAGAAACTTATCAAATTCTGCAAAAAGAGAAGATTAAAACGATAAAGACACGTCACACTGCAGTGGCCTTCCCGCTCACACCGCAGTAACCTCGCTGCGCCTTCTCGCTCACACCACAGTGGCCTCCCTGCGCCTTCCCGCTCACACCGCAGTGGCCTCCCTGCGCCTTCCCGCTCACACCGCAGTGGCCTCCCTGCGCCTTCCCGCTCACACCGCAGTGGCCTCCCTGCGCCTTCCCGCTCACACCGCAGTGGCCTCCCTGCGCCTTCCCGCTCACACCGCAGTGGCCTCCCTGCGCCTTCCCGCTCACACCGCAGTGGCCTCCCTGCGCCTTCCCGCTCACACCGCAGTGGCCTCCCTGCGCCTTCCCGCTCACACCGCAGTGGCCTCCCTGCGCCTTCCCGCTCACACCGCAGTGGCCTCCCTGCGCCTTCCCGCTCACACCGCAGTGGCCTCCCTGCGCCTTCCCGCTCACACCGCAGTAGCCTCCCTGCGCCTTCCCGCTCACACCGCAGTGGCCTCCCTGCGCCTTCCCGCTCACACCGCAGTGGCCTCCCTGCGCCTTCCCGCTCACACCGCAGTGGCCTCCCTGCGCCTTCCCGCTCACACCGCAGTGGCCTCCCTGCGCCTTCCCGCTCACACCGCAGTGGCCTCCCTGCGCCTTCCCGCTCACACCGCAGTGGCCTCCCTGCGCCTTCCCGCTCACACCGCAGTGGCCTCCCTGCGCCTTCCCGCTCACACCGCAGTGGCCTCCCTGCGCCTTCCCGCTCACACCGCAGTGGCCTCCCTGCTCCTTCCCGCTCACACCGCAGTGGCCTCCCTGCTCCTTCCCGCTCACACCGCAGTGGCCTCCCTGCTCCTTCCCGCTCACACCGCAGTGGCCTCCCTGCTCCTTCCCGCTCACACCGCAGTCACCTCCCTGCTCCTTCCCGCTCACACCGCAGTCACCTCCCTGCTCCTTCCCGCTCACACCGCAGTCACCTCCCTGCTCCTTCCCGCTCACACCGCAGTCACCTCCCTGCTCCTTCCCGCTCACACCGCAGTCACCTCCCTGCGCCTTCCCGCTCACACCGCAGTGGCCTCCTTGCGCCTTCCCGCTCACACCGCAGTGGCCTCCCTGCGCCTTCCCGCTCACACCGCAGTCACCTCCCTGCTCCTTCCAGCTCACACCGCAGTGACCTCCCTGCTCCTTCCCGCTCACACCGCAGTGACCTCCCTGCTCCTTCCCGCTCACACCGCAGTGACCTCCCTGCTCCTTCCCGCTCACACCGTAACGTGCCAGGAAAAGACCCCCAATAACACTGCAGCAACTTCCTAGGTCCTTCCCCGTCATACTGTAGAAGCCTCCCTGGTCCTCTTATAACACTGTACCAGAGTAGTTTTCTATTATGGCCGTGTCCCATGGTCATCATGTACAGGGTATTTACCTTCACTGGTCACTCCTTCTTCCAGTTCTTCCCCCTTCTGTTAAAAGAAAGAATGCATTACGCTACAATTAAGATAACCACTGTAAGAATGGACCCAGATGTGTAGAAAGGGCAAGAACGGTTCTGTAGACGAACCATGTATGCCTGAACCAGAGGACTAATACAGCTCTTATAACCCCTCCTACCAATGACATCATCACAAAACTCTGTGTCTGATGTGATTGGTGGAGGGATTATTACAGTCCTGATAATCCCACCAATGGCACCATTTCAGACATACAGCTCTGATCCCTAATGCAAACGACATAATTCTTCCCACCAATGACATCTCAGACATACAACTTTGATAATCCCTCCCGCCAAAGACATATTATATAGTTCAGACAACCTCTCCAAACAAGCTCATCTCAGACATACCGTGTTTCCCCCCAAAATAAGACAATGTCTTATATTAATTTTTGCTCCAAAAGAGGTCTTATTATAGTTGGCTAGCAGGCTCGGGCCAGGTCCCTCCCACAGCTCTCCGGAGCTCCGATGCGCTGAGCTGCGGCATTGATTGGCCAATTCATAAATCCTGCCTCAACAACGCGATGGCTGTGATTGGTTCTTTGACCGCTGCTCAGCCAATCAATGCAGTGCTTGATAAACCAATCCCAGCCATCGCATTGGTTCATCGAGCCCTGCATTCATTGGCTGAGTAGCGGCCGATAACCAATCAGAGCCATTGCTTCCTGGAGATTGGATTTATGAATCCCGTAACCAGGAAGTGATCTGTGGGCGGCCAAGGACTACAAGAAGAGCGTCAAAGCTCTGGAGAGCAGCAGGAGAGACCAGGACCGTACCTGCTAGGTAATGTACTCCTTTTTTTGAATGTAATGCAGCTAGGGCTTATTTTCAGGGTATGACTTATATTTCAGGCCTCCTCAAAAATTCTGAAAGGGCAGGGCAGGTCTTATTTTTGGGGAAACAGGGTAGTTCTGATAATCCCTCCCACAAATGACATCATCTCAGGCACACAGCTCTGATAATCCCTCCCACTGATGACCTCATATCAGGCACACACCATATAGACATATCACACATTCTCTCTCTACGTTAATACATTTTACATGTTCAAAGAAAGTTAGGGCACAACAATTATGCCACCATTATAGCTCACAGAGGGGTTGTAACCCAGCTTTCTTAGTTTTCTAACATTTCCCAGCAATCATTGCCATTCAGTCACTAGGAAAGTTGGGTATGAACTCCTCCAAGCCCTGTAATGGTAGCAATACCTAGACATTTCAGAAACACAGTGCACAGTAGGACAGGACTGTTGACCCTCTATGAAGAGTAGAAGAGCATCTCACCACGTCAGTCCCGAGCCACTCCTCTAGGTCATCCATGTCTGAGGCCTGCGCCACAGGAATCTACAGCAAGCACGTGCAGCCAAAATACATCCAGAAGCAAGAGGCGTGGTGGAATAACAAAACGGGGAGGGGAAAAATGAAGCAAAATAAAATAAATAAAAATGGATAAAAGAAACAAAAAGCAAAATATGACAACATAAAATGTGCTGGAGATGAAGTAGTAACACAACGGAGATGGGAAAGTAACATGGAGGATGAAGTTAGCGCCATAGCCGGGTGACGTGAGCGGGGTAAAGTGGTCAGGGACAAAGTGGTGTGCCCACGTTATAATGTTAGGAACCTCTGGATTGACAAACTCCTTTTGGTAGCTGACCAGTCAGATCTCACATTAGTGGTCCATCATGGGGACCTTCAAGGACACCTCTGGCCAAGCAGGCAGACGTTCTACCGGACTGACTGCTAGGAAGCTTCCTATTTCATGAGCTCAGAAAAAACACAAATTGGGTTGCATGTAATAAATGGGTCACTTTACTTAAATGGGACTGAGCTGCAATACCAGACCCAACCTATAGTCAAGGGTGGCACTGTTTCTTATACAGAATAAAGCAGAGCCTTTCTTCTAATCTCAAACAACGCCTAGCATGGCGCATAATAGCTGTGATTCACAGTCGAATCACAGGAAGAGTAGTGAATGACTGTAGTCAAGCATGGCGCCCACTAATAATCGAGGTACACTGTGAGTCACATTAAGGGGGCTGCAAACTGATTGGTAACTATGCACATTAGAATGGAATTAAAGGGGGTTTCCAGTTTCATGTAACTAATGTTGAATTACTGTACAGGGCGATTCACATGTCAGGGCCACATGGAATATCTTCTTAACAAAAAAACTTTGTAGAATACTTAGATGGGTGGAGGAAAACTTTTTGGCACTATGGTGGTGCCTGTCGGCCATCTTGTGATTAGTGCTTTCCATAACATCATGCAGCTATTGAAAAAATTACGACACCCAATAATTTCTGATAAGATTCTACCCTTCTATCATATATCCCATTATCCCCTTTCAATTGAAGTTCCTTTGGTTCAATCCAAGATGGCTGCCAGACAGCTGTCCGACAGGCACCACCGTGGTTCCAAAAAGTTTTCCCGACATTCATTTAAGTGTTCTACAAAGTTTACGACTTGTGTCTCTTTCCGTTCAGAAGATATTCCAGGTGGCCCTGACTTCTGAATCACCCCGTATAATGAAAAACTCTTTCTAATGAACTCCTGTCTCATGCCATCACTCTAAGATCTCTACTTGCTGTCAGTGAATGTAAACATCTGGATATATTCAGAGGCCCATCCTGCTCACACAGGAGCTTGTTACATCATTCCTCTTAGAAATGATAAGGGCATGTTTACAGACTCTGGATATAGAAGAGTGTTTCAATTCACTGACGGCAAGCAGGGATGTTGAAAGTAGTAAAAATGCTAAATCTATTCTATTCGAACAATAATTAAGCTTTATTTTCTTTTTTACTAAAAAAAAACACAAACGTGAAGACAAAGGGTTAAATAAGTTAACGGCAGATATTAGCGGGCAGTGACAGCGCTACAGGCAGCGTATCCTCTCCATGTATAAGCACAAGTTTGAGGCGTGATGTGATGCCACGTAGATTTGCCAGCAGAAAATCCCTTTAAACTGATTCTTTAACCCCCTCCCTCCCAAACTTCTTTATATTTCCAACCCCAGTATAGGGCATTGGCGGCCATCTTGCCTGTAGAAATCCCCGCCACTCACTAGTGAGTGACACCGCTGGTCACACCGGTTCAGGCAGCTCTGGCATTGTTACCCACTTCCTGCTGTGCTGAACATACCCTTTAAGTGCCCACCAGGCTCATACAGAATGGGCCCTGATTCATATCGCCGCCACTACAGACTATGGCAGCATAAGCCAAAACAAGTTCCTTTGTAGAACTACAAACCCCAGCATATTTTTGTGGTTGGACGAGGAATCCTGGTCTTGAGCAGCAGAGTTGACACGGCAGTGACGTGTATGAGACTGGCACCAGGACTGGTGAACCGCACTCGTGTCGGGGACTTTGGACAGGAATCAGCTCCTGGTTGTCTAAACACAAGTCCCGTCTCCGGGGAGTTTGAACCCGTCCGTGTCAAACCCTGGATGTAATCAGCTCACCATCGTTTCCTGTGATGACAGCGTGAATTTGGCGTCTAGGAGCAGAGCGCAGGAAAGCTGAGCCCCCGCCTGCGTGGTGGGAGAAGTGAGCCTCACAGTCATTTCCTTTTATTTTTTGGGGGGGTACAATCAATCACAAATAAAATACATTATTTGGCACCACATATCCCACGATCCCCTTGTTCTTTACTTTCCTCCAGGTTATCCCCTTTCTGAAGCCCTTATAGGCTTCTCCCCTCCGGAATCCTTTCATATGCCCCTCCCTCTGAAAGTTCTCAATAGGCTCCCCCCCCTCCAGGATCCTTTCCTATGCTCCTCCTTCTGAAAGTTCTCAATAGGCTCCTCCCCTCTGGAATCCTTTCATATGCCCCTCCCTCTGAAAGTTCTCAATAGGCTCCGCCCCTCTAGGATCCTTTCATATGCCCCTCCCACTGAAAGTTCTCAATAGGCTCCCCCCCTCTAGGATCCTTTCATATGCTCCTCCCTCTGAAAGTTTTCAATAGACTCCCCTTCTCTGGAAGTCACCCACAGACCTCACCCCGCCAGGAGCCCATACAGAACAGTGTAATCCTAATGGCAGGGATTTAAACAGGTTGTTCAGGCAGTGAAAATACTACTTCCAGCATGGGTACGATACCAGGTCATGTGGTAAGACTCTTGCGTTGCTCATCAGGTCATCGAATAGCTGTTCGGCTTCTTTCAGTTACTAGCACAGCCTCCTTCTCTGTCATGGCCTATGCAGACACAGAGGACAGGACTGGCTAAGTTACAGGAATTAGCCAAACAGCCAGTCCCCTTCAATGACATGGTGGGCAAAGGAAATGCTGTACCATGTGACCAACTGCGGATTATAATAGGGGAGTTTAGGATGACCGCTCCGGGCCTGAGGCTGCCCAGCTGTCCAAACTACCGCTATTATAATCTGCCCTAATGGCTCCCATCTAGGGCCAGCCCCACCACCCTCCCACGGCTCCCAACTGTGCTTGCACATCAAGCTTACAGTCATGCCGCAGTCAACTCACCCTGCAGCATCAAATCTCAACTCCTCCCCTTTGTCTGCAGCACTCAGACCATGCTGTGCGCAAGACACAGGGGAGGAGTTAGGTTCGGAAAAGGTCAGTTGATGTTACTGAGCAGTGCTGAGGCAGGACAGGAAGTTGGATGTGACATGGCACCACTGGTTAGAGTCACTGCTCTACTACTCAGGGGCCACGTCACGGGCAACATTACTACAAGGAGCCATGTTGGCACTATTACTGTAAGGGGCCACATCCGAGGCTCTATTACTACAAGGATCTAAATACAGAAAATAATCTATCAGCAGGTGGAGGAGCTTGTTGTGTGTGTGTGGGGCCCAAGTTGTGTGAACAGCCCAAGGTCTATGGTCTACTTAATCAGGCACTACACATGTCCTGGTATCGTACCTGGGTCAGAGGTTTGGCACTGCCGGCTTGGGTAAGCATTTCCCTTATCTGGATAACCTCTATTCTTAGAATCAGTAGACTGGTAGAGTTGGAAGGAACCTCCAGGGCCATCGGGTCCGACCCCCTGCTTACTGCAGGATCACTAAATCATCCCTGACAGATATTTGTCCAGCCTCTATTTGAACACTTCCATTGAAGTAGAACTCACCACCTCCTGTGGCAACCTGTTACACTCATTGATCCCCCTCACTGTCTGATATCTAATCTGTGTCTCCTCCCTTTCAGTTTCATCCCATTACTTCTAGTCTTTCCTTGTGTAGATGAGAATAGGGCTGATCCCTCTGCACTGTGACAGCCCTTCAGATATTTGTAGACAGCTATTAAGTCTCCTCTCAGCCTTCTTTTTTGCAAGCTAAACATTTCCAGATCTTGGTAACTCTTCTCTGAACTTGCTTCAGTTTGTCTATGTCTTTTTTTAAATTGGGGTGCCCAGAACTGGACTCAGTATCCCAGATGAGGTCTGACTAAGGAAGAGTAGAGGGGGATAATTACCTCACGTGATCTAGGCTCTATGCTTCACTTAATACATCCCAGAATTGTGTTTGCCTTTTTGGCTGCTGCATCACGTTTGTGACGCATGTTCAGTCTGTGATCTTTTAGTATACCCAAGTCACATGTGCTGCTGCTTAGCCCAATTCCTCCCATTCTGTAAGTGATTTTTTTTCCATATCTCTTGTCCAGATGTAGGACTTTGCATTTCTCCTTGTTAAATACCATTCTGTGATTCGCTGCCCACTGTTCAAGCTTTTCTAAATTTTTGGGAATTTTCTCTCCCTCTTTTCTTGTGTTAGCTATCCCTCCTAGCTTTCTGTCGTTGGGAAGCTTGATCAGTTGATAAATTCCCTCCTCCAGATCATTTATAAAAATGTTGACCAACACTGGGCCTAGGACAGAACCTTGTGGTTCCCACTTGATACATTCTTCCACTTGGATGTGCAGCCATTTATGACCACCTAATAGTTGCCTTGTCAATCCCATATTTGGTCATTTTTCCAATAAGTATGGTAAAATATCAAATGCTTTGATGAAGTCAAGATATACTATATCTATCGCATTTCCATGATCAACCCAGTGACAGGTGATTCTGTCATAGAAGGGAATTAGATTGGTCTGGCATGACTTGTTTCCCAAAACGTCTGACACATTAAGGCCTCATGTCCACTAGAAAAATCCGATCTGCGTGGATTTCTGCAGCGGATGCACTGCAGGTCACCATTAATTAGATTTTTTATTGCTTGTGGGAGATCATAAGCAATGAGTTGAAAGGTGATCTACAGTAAAATGAAGCATGCTGCGTTTTTTTCCCCGCGTGTGAAATACGCAAATTGAATTAAATCACATCAGCGGGTGTTAAATCCAATTTAACCAAGGCCTGCAGACGGTTGGGTCGGATCTCGCTGCGATAATTCTCGCAGCGGGACCCGACCCGAGCCCCTGCAGGGACCTGTGCGGCGCTCACCTCTCCCGCGGCTCCGGCTCTTTGATGTGCCGGCCAGGTGGCGCATGTGCAGAGCAGAGGCGGGGCGCCGGGAGAGAGACTTCTGTGCGGGCCTGTGTGAGACCCGCACAGAAATAGAGCATGCCGCGGTTTGTTTTCCGCGTGTATTTTCATGCGGACAAATCGCGGCCGTCTGCATAGGATTGCATTTTTGCAATGCAATCCTATGCAGGCGGGCACAGCCGGAAATTCCGCAGGGAATCCCGTCGCAGAATTTCCGCCCGTGTGCAGGGGGCCTTCATTGACCGCAGATGGCCAATGATTCCCTATTAGCAAATTTGACTGCGAATCTCACCAGCGGAAAAACGCACAGATTTGCTAATTTTATTTTTCTAGTGGACATGGAGGCCTAAAACTTTCGATCACTCAGGGTCCAGCTGAGACCCCCACTGATTGCTGAAACAAAGCAGCTGAAGCACTTATCCAAGTTCTGTCACTGTTCGCCTACAAACTTTCTGTTGATCCCTTCGTCAGCTAGTGAGCAGTGACAGCATTTGGATGAGCATTTCTGTTGCTCCGTTCTAGCGACTGGCAGAGGTCTCAGCATCTGAACCCCAGCAATGAAAACTTTTGCCCTGTCCCTATGACATATCTAAAGTGTAACTGCACTATCCAAGAACCTTTAAGGTCAGGGCTCACTTTTTCAGCCTCTATGTGGCCATTTAGGAAAGCATTAAAAGTCTAGAGCTACACACAGACTTTGGCCATGACACAAGTACCCTGTTCAAAGATCGCAGTATAGCCCTGCGACATTGCACACCTATGGTAGTGAGTGCAGTTGCATGATTGCTAATAAGCTGCCACAACCTGAGGATTGCAAAAAATCCATTGAGTCAGCATTTTCTGCAATCATAGTCTCATGATAACTTACAAGACGCAATTTGACCGAATTAACTTCCATCAGTTTGCGATGTCCTGCGATCTTTGACCATGCCACCTTTGTCACAACCAAAGTAATCATGCAGCCCCAGCCTCAGTAGGTGCAATTGTGTCCATTAGTTCAGCTTTATTAAAATGCCCTAATCTAAAGTGTAGTGAAGGATCAGACTACACAGAGCTTGTTTGTAGTCTGCTACCATGGAGACACATTGGTCTGCAGAGGAGCTTTATACACAAAACTAATTTTGCTCATGTCCGTTTTAGATGCATTACAAATACCTAATCAGAATATTCTGTGTATGTTTATTAAAACTTGTGTTTATCGCAGGAGTCCAGATACAGATGTTGGGGGTCAGGAAAGCAGAGAGATCAGTAGCAGCCGGATATCTGCAATGCGTGGTGAAATGAGACCACAACCATCCTGCCTCCTAATTCACCTACTAGATAGTCTATAGAGCCAGTGGATACAAGAACATCCATTGCTGGAGCACCTCCATAGACTTACTGGTGGTTGTGCAAACACCATAACGGTGCAGGTCATCGGTTCAGGCTGTGAATCGCCACCTGATATATCAGATTATCAGAGTTTTGGTTACTGGATACTAGATTAAAGGAGTTTTGCTGTTTTTAATTGCAGCAGTAAAACAGGATATAATTCACAGAGATCACTGTATTCCAGTGCGCACTTAAAAGAGCTTGTCCAGAACTTTGGGCATTTTTTCAATTGATCGGTGGTGGTCTTTCATTCGGAATCCCCACTGATCAGCTGATTCATGGCACTGCTGTCAGTACGGACAGTGCGGGAAACAGATTGCACTGTCCGTACTGCAGCGGTCTGGGTTGGTGCTGCATTGAATTCAATAGGACCTCTGTCTGCACTACCCACCCAGGCTGCTGCAGTACGGACAGCAAGATCTGCTTCCTGCACTGTCTATACTGACAGCGGTATCAGAAATCATCTGATTGGCAGGGATCTCGAGCAGCGGACCCCTGCTGTTCATCTACTAATGACCAATCCTGAGCACAGGTCATCAATAGAAAAAATGCCCAGACAATCCCTTTAGGCTGGGTTCACACAGGGCGTATTCCCATCGGAAATCTCGCGGTTTGGCCGCAGCAAAAACCGCGAGATTTCCGCAGGGAGAACCGCCACGGAAACAGCCACGGCGGCTTTGAATCGGCCCAGCCGCTTGTTTTTCCGTTGCGGCTGGCGCTCCATAGAGGAGAGCGTGGCCGCGACGAAAATAAAGAAGAAAAGTAAATAGACATGCTGCATCTTTTGAATCAGCCGGACTTACCGCAGCGGATTGGCCGTCCCGTGTGGACGAGATTTCTGAGAAATCTCGTCCACATGGCTGGCTAATCCCAAGATTAGCGGCTGCGGGCGGATTTGCCGCGGCGAAATTCCGCACGGCAAAACCGCGGCAAATCCGCCCTGTGTGAACCCAGCCTTAAGGGACTTTTACATGGATCAATGATTGGGCATAAACGTTTGGAGGAAAGTTCGTTCACCTAATCAGGCCATGTGAAGCCGCTGCAGATCACCTGACTAACAACTAAATGCTCATTCATTTGTTAATCACCCCTTTCATTTGGCATTAAAAGTCATTATGTC
Organism: Eleutherodactylus coqui; assembly: GCF_035609145.1. Classification (NCBI taxonomy): domain Eukaryota; kingdom Metazoa; phylum Chordata; class Amphibia; order Anura; family Eleutherodactylidae; genus Eleutherodactylus; species Eleutherodactylus coqui. The sequence continues at coordinate 148,791,166 of NC_089844.1, read as the reverse complement.
TGCAGCCCATCTCCCCATGTGAACGGAGAATGTGCTGCCAAAAGCAATGAAACAGTATGGGGGATGAAAGATCGTACGATCGGTCATCCTTCATACATTATGAATCAGGAAGGCCAGACTGTGATCTCGCTGATCGGCGCTCGTTACATGCTCGGATCGACTCGTGCAGTCAATATGGATGTCTCCACAAGAGGCTGGTGGTCTGTCTGCATCACCCACCGACAGCAGCCTGTGATCCTATGCAAGGAGTCCAATAACTATAATGTAAAACGCCAATTTTCGTTGCAGTTTCCCTTTAATATACCTCCTGAATGCTGCTGTATTACCCTAGAGGGAGATCTAAAGATATGTGAGAGGGTTGGTTGGTTCAGTACAAGCAAATATTCGGCTGCTCATGGTCTCTGCTCAGTTAGGTTGGTAAGATCTCAAGGGGGAAGGAAGGCAGATGGTTATGGAGGGTGTTAGGGGTCTATCTTCTGGCACACTGCTCACCATTCCTTGAGTAATGAGCCACTTGTCTATGGGCTCCATGGCTGAGCCTCCGGCTCTACCTCTCCTCTGGACCAAAACCCCAACATTTCACAGCACAGAGAAGGAAAACCGTGGCAGAAAAACAGAAAGAGATTATACACCATGAAACAGCGTGATGAGGCCGATAGAAGGTCCGTGATGGGGAGAGAAGCCTCAACTGGAGGGGATACCTCAACTTCTGTTACTCTATACACCCCCTCTTCTATCTGTCCATCTACTGCACTGGGCATTAGGACAGAATATGGAAGAAAAATGTCCCTTGCTTGGTCCTCTCTGGCCTTGGTAAGTCTTCCACCTACTTCTGCATCAGGGAACGGGAGTGTGTTAGTCTGCAGCCTTGCAATCTTAACTCTTTACACGCTGCACCTAATGAATGCTCTCCCAGTAAGGAGTGTCCCTATCTGCCTCATGGATCGTCCCTATATGCATCGACAAGGACATCTGCAGTCTGTGCACATGATTTAGAGTTCTTTAAGGTCAGAGCACTGACAACAATCAGCTTCTTATTGTAGAGATCTGCTCTATATCTCAGATCAGCACAAGCGGCAGCTAATAATGACTAATTATCAATACTACACTCACCGCTGTGTGGCCTGATGGATTAATGTACGCCTCCACCCAGGAGACGTGTTCAGGTGCATTGATCTGCGCTGCAGGAACAGCATCCTGCACATAACACGACTTGTCTATGACCAGGAAACATCCTAGTATATCAATGTGTTCATTTTGTGCCACCTAGTGTTCCAGAGTGGAAGTCCGAGCAGTTTGGAGGTTTTTTTTTTTGCAGGTCACATCATAAACACTGGCTTTAAAAGGGTTGCACCAAGATTACACGTTATACCCTATCCACACAATAGGGAATAACTTGCGGATTGGTGGTGTTCTCAGCGCTAAGAGCCTTGCCAATCTTGAGAATGGGGGTCCTGTGTCACCCCCGCCTGTCACTGCGGGACACGGAGCAGTGATCGAGCATGCGGGGATGGCGCTCCATTCATTTCAATAGGGCTGGCGCAAATATCTGAGCACTTGTCACTCAGCTATTTCTGCAGGCCTATTGAAAGTGAATGGAGCTTTAGCAAGCTTGCATAAGCAGCAGTCTATTCAGTCTCCTCCACACTGAGAGGGGAGTAAAGTGAAGAGGATAGGGAAAACAGGACCTCTGTCCTAGAGATCGTCGAGGGTCTCAGGAATTAGAACCCTCCACCAGCAAGCAAGTTATTCCGTATCCACAGGATAGGGGATAACTTGTAATCTTGGTACAGCCCCTTCAAAAATTATAGGATGATCAAGGTTATAGTAAGGCACTACATACCCCTCCGGTGTTCTGCTGCCGCACATCTAAAGCCGTTGCCAGCCCACCAAGAGCCTGGGGATCTTCATAGGTCACACTACCGGATAGAAGAAAATCAGTTACATGTACGAGACACGAGCAAATAATGCCGACTGCAGCAACTGGTTTCTTGGTTGGCCTTCAAGATCTCATCAAAGAGGAACTCTACACATCTACCAGGGTCTGTCAATGAAGAGCATCGCTGGAATAAACCATCTTCAATATTGTATATTTTCAGATGACATTAGTAAAAGAAAGCAAAGTTAGAAAAGTCAAAATGATTAAAAAAAAACAGTTTTCCTGCAGCCACCACTAGGGGGAGCTCACTGCAAAGGTTTTATTATGTCACATTCTTCCTGTCTACCAATGCAAACTGTATATGTGGGAAAAAAACGGCACGTGCGCCGCACTTTCATGAACGGTGCTTGCAGGTGATGTCAGGGTCTCCAGCCAGATGTAGCTGGAGACATCAATCATCTGCAAATGGGTGGGGTTGCAGAAGGAGAGAGACAGGATAATTCCTAAGGCGAGAACCGCCCATTAAAATGTTTGAGTCTAATTAGCAGATATTTACATTTTCCCCATCTATGGTTAGTATTGGTAGATGAGGGAATTGTGGCCAATTCCCTTTAAAGGCTAAAAACCTATAAGGAAAATTATTTAAAAATCAGATAAAAGCAGCAAAGATGGAGACAGAGAGACTTATTGCCAAAGAGAGTAAAACTAACCCTAAACTGTTCTTTAACTATGTAAATAGTAAAAAGATTAATACTAAAAATGTTGGCCCTTTAATAAATAATGTAGGAGAAGTTGTAGAGGGTGATGAGGAGAAAGCAAATCTATTAAATAGTTTTTTCACAGAGGAAAATCAAATGTAGAATGAAATGCAGAGTGAGGGCTCAGTCACACGGGCGCATCGGCATCCGTACAGTAAAATATACAAAGCAAGCTTCATTAATAAAGCGTTATAGTGAGAATAGCTGTAGTTGCACTAGAGAGGACAGTGCAGGCATAGCTGTAAATATGCAGGTAGCTGAAAAATGGGGCACCTATCGATATAAAGATACACTATGGGATAAATCAGCACAGAATTTTGGACCTACAGCGACACTAGACATGAACACTATATCAGGCCTCACAACATATTGCGATTTCCTCTGACTGTGACCGTGTAATAATTACTAAGCCGTGATGAACGGATCTCATACTCACTCCTTCCTCTGATCAGCCAGTGAACTGCTCCTTGTCTGTGCAAACATATCAAAGTCATCGCGTGGGTTGGTGTTGGGGAGAGTGCTGAGCATGGAGCTCACACTGTTGGAACTGACATCTGAAAGAGACATGGTAGGACATGCGTAAGGATCAGTGTGAGCTTAAATACTGCTTAAAGCCCCCCTTCAGGCCTGGAGAAACAAAGATGGCCACACGAGCTTCGCTGAGTGCCTAATGCACAGTGGGCATTAGTCTGCACTTTTAGTTTAAGACACGACACCTGCTTTGATTAACCATAGCTATCCAGATGGACAGCGCTGACCAATCAGAGTAGCATGCAGTGTCTTAGACTACCAATACAGGTAGATAGAGAAGCGGAGGCTCACTTTAAGGGGGTGTTCAGACATAGTGGACTTGATGCGGATTTCCAGCAGAGGAACATCCACAGCAAAATCTGCGCCATTGGTTTGGATTTTGATGTAGATCTGCAGCAAACGTCAAGCCTTTAATGGAAAGGGTGAAATCTGCTGCGGATCTGCACCAAAATCCGTCACACGTTAACGCATTCTAAAGGTGTCTTTTCTCCATTATCAAGTCCGACATGTACACAGGGCAGTGTATGGCTCCACTGCACCATGTAGCAGATCCACTCCACAGTAGTGATGTCACATGGGCCCGACTAATCACAAAACATCACTACATCATGTTGGTTGGAAGCAGGCAGAGCCAAGGAGGGGCGGAGGGTATATGGAGCGGAAATGCATCTTTTCTAGCCATGTAGTGTCACATCCCCTGCATAAATAGGCAGCTTTGCTGTTCAGTGCACAATAAAAGTTGGGTGGCCAAAACAAAGTTCTCTAACTGTAATTATATTAGTTGTCATCAAGTGTTTTTGCTCTTTTTTTACTGTTTTTTATGGCGCCAACTAGCTATAGTTTTTACTAAGGGACCTAGTTGTTCCAACTAGTCTAGAAACGTTTGCAGCGAGTTAGTATACTCAATAGAATTAAGATGTTGCTGCTAGACTAAAGTCCCATTTAGATGCAACGATTATCGCTCAAAATTCGCTCAAACGATGGCTTTTGGGCAATAATTGTTGCATGTAATTGCTACCATTGTTTGCTTTTCAGCCGAATGATGATTTTTAGTTCAGCATAAAAAACATTGTTCGGCTGGCCAGCTGATAGCAGGGAGCACAACCACTGTGATTCTCCACGGGAGCGCTGATAACATTGTATTCAGCTGCAGTCCCGCAACAAAACAAAGGTGTTCTATGCAGATAACAGACTACCTGCTGTTCTCTGCATAAAGGTCAGGGATGCAGATGAAGCTAATAAGCTACTAATGGGCATTAGTGCCCATTAGCAGCTTATGCAAAACGATCGCGGAAACTGTCATTCTTCCTATCTTTTGAACGAATTTTGAGCGATTTCTTTGTGTCTAAATGGGCTTAAGACTACGAAATTTCTTTATGATAGCAGATAGTGAAAATTGGGGTATTGAAACCTGACAACCCATTACCCAATATTCTTATCAGAGACTGGTTTTAGATTCTAGCTATTGCTATCTTAAATTAAGCTCCTATTAGACTGCCCCTCTGGCAGAAGGTGGAAGAATCCCTCACTAACTGCCTATTGAGACTTAGCGTCCAGACAACTATACAAGTTAGGTCTAGTTATATACATATCCTATAGCGGATTCATCTTTCTCTATTTAGTGCAGGTTCTTAAGGTTCTTGATGAACTGTCTGCTGCAGGGAAACGCATTGAACCACGAACCAACTTACCTTTTAAATGAAAAGGCAAGGATTATACTCTAAGATATCTCAATGTGAATGAATGACGACATCCGGATTGTATCAGTCTATATAGTCTTCCATTGAACTGACCTAACACGGTTATCAGCACACTGATTTGAAATCAGAGCCCTATATCCTATACCTCATCTAATATCACTTTATGGGATACCGGGCTCTGAATATAGGGATTTCTTCTATTTGGATCTCCCTTAATAGTAACCAGTTGTGTTGGTCTACGCATCTATATTTGTCTGTATATCTAGAAATCTACGTTCCTATACTGTGTACCCACCTTACCACAAGCAGGGTTTACCTAGTTTTTGTGTGTTTTCAGCACTAATTTTAATAGCTTTAACCCTTTTCTCTTTTTGCTGTTATACAATGGTACCATCTGCTGGCTAAAGCCAGTGTGTGCGCGCCAGAGAGGCTCCAACAGCGGAGTGGCTGGCAATAGACGGTAAGAATACCCTGTTGGACGTCTTCCGACATTGGAGCTGTACAAGCTTCAATCAGAATGTAGGAAGACGTCAGGCAGTGGATTGGAAAGGGTTAATAAAATGTAGTTTTAACTGCGTCTATACTGTGAAGGTTTATGAGCGGAGAGTTTCTTACCAAGTCCACCCAGCTGCGTTGTCAGTGATGCTGGGGCGGTGTTCCCCACCATGGGGCTGACAACTGCTGGGGATCCGGGTCCCAGGTCTATTAGATTATCCTCAGTGACCTCACTCAGCACCTGCAGCATCACAAGAAACATACAATCAGTCGCTATTTGGCAGGAGGAGCTAGCTGAAGAAACCAGCGATAGTGCAGTCTTACCCCGTTCGTGTTTTGTGCGGTACGGCCTGACCGGTAGCGCTCAAACCTGAAGATGATCAGACATTAGTTAAGATAATGTGTCAGATTCACGTCAATAAACGGGACTATAACCTTTCCTCACTCACCTTTCATATCGAAGGAAGACGTTATTCAAGTCATCATTGACATGCAGTAGTTCCTCGGTCACCTCCTCATTGGACACACGAGAAATGAGCTCCACAATCCTCTGCTGCATCGCTCGGCAGGTTCTATTCAAGTCCTACAGAAACAAAGCGTCATCTCAGTTCCCAACGTGTTTTTTTGCCAAGATTACCTCCATAATTGAGACAGCTGCACAGCGCCCCCTACCTGCAGGAGTTCAAGATCTGAAGCGTCCTCCTGGCCAGGAGTCATCTCAGTCAGCATCTCAGACATGACTTTAGTGTTTCCACGGACAATATCGAGCTCGCTCCTCAGGCGGCCAATCTGGAGGGTAAGCAGTGGACATTATCAGATTACCACATACTGCAATCAATGTACACTGAATGGCCCCTTTATTAGAGACCCCCATCTAGTAGCACGTCGGACTCCTTTGGCCTTTACAACCGCAAGGATTCATTGTAGATTGTAGTAGATTCTTCTAGGTGATAAAATCATTCTGCAGGAATATCGGCCCCTGCGGACAGGAAGCTTCTTGTAGTTGACGCAAATTAGAAGGAGGTGCTGACATGTTCTGATCAGCTGACAGGAAAGGGTCATCGATTCAAATTCTGACCCCCCTCCTCCTTACTCCCCCCATCAGTACTGGGCAACAGCAATCTGGATTCATCTGACTAGGTGTTTTTTTTCCGCTGCTCAGTGATACAATTTTTGCGCTCTTTTGCGCCCTCACCTTTCTATTTCTCTTTTCGGTCTTGTTCCTACTTACTTTTCTCTTAGGCCTCATGTCCACGGGGAAAATCGGGCCCGCTACGGATTCTCCATGGAGGATCTGCAGCGGGTCCCTCCTGCCCCGCGGACATGAGCGCTGAAAATAGGAATAAATCAGAATAAACTTACCTCCGATCCGCTCCTTTTCTTCTCTTCGCGGCGGCGTCATCTTCTCTCGTCGCGGCCGGATCTTCATTCTTCGGCTCAGCGGATGTGCACGATGACGTCGGTGACGTGCCCCGCGCATGCGCCGGGCCGAAGCAAAATGATCCGGCCGCGGCTGAGAGAAGATGGCGCGGCGCCGAAGAGAAGAACCGGAGCGTGTAAGTAAAATCTGATTTTTGTGTCCCGCGGATCCGGACGGCTTCCATAGGCTTCAATAGAAGCCCACGGGAGCCGTCCCCGCGGGAGACCCGCATGAAAATGGAGCATGGTCCGGATTTTTTCATGCTCCATTTTTTTTAAAATCACTTTTATTGACGATCCGCGGGTATTTATCTACCCCGCGGGTGGTCAATGCATCCCTATGGGGTGCGGATCCGCGCGCGGGAGAAGAGTTAAAATCCGCTGCGGATTTTAATTCTTCTTTTCCCCGTGGACATGAGCCCTTAGTTTTGGCTTTCTGTTCCCCTGTTCCGTTTTTGAAGCAGAGAAACGGAAGTAAAACTGAAATAAACTGATCTTTTTTCTCCCCATCAATTCCAATGGGTTTTCAAAAAAAAAAAAAAAAAAAAAAAGGAGTTTTTTTTTACTGGAACAAAGAGCGCAGTAATCTGCATTATTTGCAACCAATCACATTGCAGATTTCTTTTAATCCCAGCATTATGAATAAATGAAAGCTATGCTGTGATTGGTTGTTAGGAGCAACAAAGACAGTTTAGCTTTGGACAGTTTCAGAATCTCCCCCACAGGGATAATAGACATGGGTAGGCGAAAACTCCAAACATGTCCCACCCTCAATCACTACCCATCTCTTGCTTCTTACCTGTTCTGAGTTGGCAGTGATTGGACCACCCACGCTTGGCGGAGCTACTGCTGGGGAAGTGTATGGTGCTTGAGAGGACGAGAAAGAGCCGGAGCTAGCCCGCTGGTGGGACTGGGACGTATGCATGTTCATGGCAGGATCCACCTCAGGAACGCTCTGCAGAGGCACAAATAGAACAGATTAACAACATAAAAAGCACAAGTACAGCACGGAAAATATTGGCGCTACAGCTGCAACTGCGATTACAGTGACCCCGGACTAATGGGATAGCTGCACTGATGGGAAAATTCCTGGGCTGTAATCATTCATCGCCGTTAATGCCAGTTCCTACAGCACATTCTCATGCCGGACAAATGGAACTTTACAAATTTCTAGAATTCCATAAAATCCAAAACATTCAGTGCCGCTTGTACCGGTGAGCTAGAAATGTCCAATTATTGTGTTCCTGCCACTCGCTGCACTTGCGGTCTTTAATAATGTAAGGTGCACATGAAGAGGGAAGGAGTCCTTGTCTCCGACACACTGCAGCTATGAATTATTGATCTGACAAGGCTGATCCTGTATTCAATGCCTGCAAGGGAAGCCGGCCATGAGGACGCTGCAGGCACAAAAAAAAAAAGCAGGAGGCAACCTCTTAAAGGAACATTGCCACCAGGTCAGACCTTATAGGTTAGGGACCAGAATATCCGCGCCATCGCCTTCAGAAAGGATTGTACTATCTGATATCTGTAATTATGCGTTTCTTGGTGGACTGTGTTATAGTGGGGGTGGTGCACTGGAGTGTTTGGGGGGGGAAGGGGGAACCCGCGATAGGCACTTGTTGGAGAAGGTTAGATGGTATAAGATTTGCTAATGTAAACCGACTTGTCCTGGTTCCCTTAAAGACCAGAACTGTGTAGTCTTAAGGCGCAGAATTTTGGGGCTCTTGGTGGATGACTCCACCAATGTTCCCTCTAGGCCTTTGTAGCTAGTAAGGGGGGCACTTAGGGAGTTGGGCACCATAGAACCACATCAAATAAGTCTTAACATACAGAGTCCTATTAGCTAGCTAGCAAGCAACCAGATCCACAGGGCCACACCGCATCCAAGCAAATAGTATCCAACTTCCAGATCTAGCACAGTTAAAGTTACTGTCTGCATCCATGGTAGTCTAGAGCTATAAAGGGTTTCATTCCAGTATCCCTGGTGGTCTAGGGCAGTGAAGGGGGTTTAATGTCAGGATCCCTGGTGGTAAAGGACAATGAAGGGGGTTAATGTCAGGATCCCTGGTGGTAAGGGACAATGAAGGGGGTTAATGTCAGGATCCCTGGTGGTAAAGGACAATGAAGAGGGTTAATGGCAGGATCCCTGGTGGTAAAGGACAATGAAGGGGGTTAATGTCAGGATCCCTGGTGGTAAAGGACAATGAAGGGGATTAATGTCAGGATCCCTGGTGGTAAAGGACAATGAAGGGGGTTAATGTCAGGATCCCTGGTGGTAAAGGACAATGAAGGGGGTTAATGTCAGGATCCCTGGTGGTAAGGGACAATGAAGGGGGTTAATGTCAGGATCCCTGGTGGTAAAGGACAATGAAGGGGGTTAATGTCAGGATCCCTGGTGGTAAAGGACAATGAAGGGGGTTAATGTCAGGATCCCTGGTGGTAAAGGACAATGACGGGAGGGCAATACTAGGATCCTTGGTAGTCTAGGGCAGTAAAGAATGGTAACGTAAGACTCCATGGTGATAAAGAACAATGAAGGGGTGGTTAATGTCTGGAGCCCTGGCGGTCTAGGACTGTAAAGAGGGGTTTATTTCAGGATCCCTGGTGGCCCAGGGCAGTGATGATGTAAATGTAAATATCGCTGGTGGTCTAGGGCAGTCCAGTGGTTAATTTTAAAATCCCTGGTGGCCTAGGGCAGTCCAATGGTTAATTTTAAAATCCCTGTTGGAAGCAATGAAAGAGTTAATACTGTTTTTCTGGGGTCCACTGGTTACTCACTTCTCCCAAGTTCCAGGTTGTCCTGGTTGATCATATAGATGAATGCAGGGAGGGGATACAGAGGACTGTGCAGCTGTCAGGTGCGCTACGCCCAGGCATTAAGGGGAGATCTGAGGGAGTCTGCAGTGTTTCCCGGAGCAGGCGTAGCTTCTGAGCATCCACACAACTAAAGAAGAATTGGTGGTCTAGAAATGAAACCCAATTTACAGCAGAATCCTACCCTCTGTGGTGTGTGTATTGGCGACAGAGCATCAAGGTCTGCCATAGGAAACTCAATCCCTTTCCTCTTCAGTTCTTCATAAATATGCACAACCCCAGTGAGGTCAGGACTGCTCCGAAACGCGTCTGCCCAAGCCTGGAAGATGAGGAAAGGAGAATAATAAGACACAGAAGGAATCCTGGAGACTCAATAGCTCAATCGGAAAACAAAATTCTGTCCACAAGTACAAATGGCAGAAGGGTAATCAGAGAGGGAACATCATTATATCCCCTAGAGAGAACACAGTCCACAGGCAGCAGTGTGACAACTGGAAGCGGGTGCCCCCAAAAGGTTTTCCTGGTAACCCAGCAACATGAATGGGTGGAATTAAATACATAAGTCCCCCTTAATGGTATATTTATATGCTGTGTGATGGGCTGCTAATCCTGCTATGCGAGAACCAAGAGGGAGCGACAACACCATATGAGTCATTCAGAAGGTGCTGATAGAGGTTGGCACTTGGCAGCCATTGGGATCCCGAACCCGAGGAGACCCAGATGGTGGGGAACGATTTACAGTAAGTCACAAGTGTTATTGCATCAGTTTTTTGCCGGGTATTTCCCAGTTTCTCCACTGCAATTCTAGAATTGGTATTGGGGTTTAGGGGGTTAGCGGGTAACCAGTCATGTATCCTGACATTAGGGGTTACGACGGGCTCACACGAGCACAAGAAAACGGTGTATTATGTGTGTGATACGCGGTAATTCGTGGGCAATCAAATACGTGGACTTACACCGTTTCGCTCACACTAGCGTACATGCATTACGTATTAGCGAGTGCAGAAAAGAACGTAGCATGTTCTATTTTGCCGCATATTACGAACGAGAGAGCCCATAAACGCGTAATCAACGCTGCCCTATGCAATTACATGTGTATTACGTGTGTATGTGCGGTGTGTATACACACCGTTGCGAAGCGACAAAAAAAAAAAAAAACAGTAAGACTGCGCATGACAGCATGTGTGAGATAAGCAGTAAGGCAGTACAATACGATGTCATAGGCCGGCTCACAGCGGTAAAACCCTGCGTGAGCCACATAGCGTTTTACGCATACGGTTGTGTGGCCCCGGCCTTCTTGAAAAAATATATGTATAGCGGGGAGCTTCCGGTCATGTGACACGTTGTAGTCAGCTGATTAGGCGTTGATTGTGACCAGCCTTGTCTATCCATTTTATTGGCTGGGGAGTGCGCAGACGGTTACAGCGAGGTTGGATGCTACGATCAGCGTGCTAACACAACATCGCGCTTCCTTAATATATGACACGCGGTGTGGTCAGCTGACTGGGTGTTGTTTGATGACGAGCTTTGCTTACGCCTCTCATTGGCAGAAGATTACGAAGGCGCTCTTAGCGCACTGGAACGCTGAGATTTGCGTGTCGGTGCGATGTCGGTCTCCTTGGGACAGATAAATGTGGTTTTAATATGCATGCACCTGTGCGAATATGTACATGCTGGTTGATTATCTGATGGATATACATGACACTATTTGATTTTATGCTTAATGAAGACCTATGAGATCAAAAGTCGCATGTGAAGGAAGGATAGAGTTTTCACGGGGACAAGAAGAATCTTCTGGAAAGCATAAGAAAGCAGCTTACCTTACTGCCCGTCTCAGTAAAGCCTTTGATAGCAATGGAGAACTACGGAGACAGCGGGGAGGCCACTGGGGACAGGAGCCGTAGGAGCCCGCGGCACAGCGAGGTCTCTGTGACACAGTAACCCAAGGATCTGCCCAGGGACATTATTACAGCAGACATCTGATCCCACCATAGAAACCTCATACGCTGCCGGTGGAGTCACAGCACGAGGGGAGCATTAGCAATTTTACCAGCTAATTGGTAACTAACTGTAATAAGTTATTGAAAAAAGATTCATAAATCCGGAGTGTAAAACTGGGGTTATAAAAAAAAAGGGTGCGAGGGCCGAGCGGGGGTAGAGAATGTGTGGGAGCAATGGCATGACTAGGGTGGGAGATAAGGCGCGAGTGGACGAAGGTGGGGAGATGGAGAGCGCAAGCATCAAGACAAGTTTGAAGGAAGGCAAAAGGAAGAGAATGAGCTCAGGGGTGAAACATGGAAGAGCAAGAGTGAGACAAGGCTGAACTCAAGACTGCGAGACATTTCCACTTAGGACTCATCCACACTGGCACTTTCAAGTTCGTTACACATATGTGATAATCAGACATGGAAAAATGCCGGCACGTTTAAGTATACGTATAGGTTTTTACATTTTATGCATGGGATAAGTTTTGATAAGTTTTATCTGTTTTTGATATGAAAAATGCAAATAAGGGAGATGGAACAATATCTCTGCAGCGCCACCTATTGGAAGGCAAGTCAATGTTAGACTCTCTATACAAGCTTTGTAACAATGACTGGGAATTGAAAGCCAAGCCAGAATCCATACGCAGACAGCTATTTCGGGGTGTTTGTCCCTGATCAGAGTGCAGTAGGTTTCTGGCTTGGCCTTTGATATGAAAAATGTACGGATTGTTTACTGTAAACTCTTTCCAAGGCTGGGCTCACACAAGCGGGTCGGATTCCGCATTCTGGAGGCCCATAGTGGATTCTGGCTGCTAGCCCGGCCAGTGATCCTGCGTACGGCACTTTACTGTATTATGTATGACAGCGGAAGCTCAGAGGTGGTCATGTACAGTAAAGGTTTTTTGGTCTGTTTGTATTTCTAGTGCCGCCACTTAGCGATGACGTGGGTACCCACAGGCCATACACAATGTTAATTGCATATGGGCTGCAGGTCGGACGTCTCTATTGACTTTAATGGAAGCCGTCCGTGCGGATTGCGGAGCAGAATAGAGCGCGTTAAGATTTTTCTTCTGCTTACAGAATACACAATTCATATCCGTCAGTGTGAAGGAGACGTGTGTCTTGCTAAACGTAGTCAAACGTATGCATTGTTTAGCTACATTTACCCTACATGTATGTTTAACGCTACGTTTTCATCTGTTTTTGCCCATTTCACAGATGACCATATAACAGTGTGGTTTGGCCCTACTTCTTCAGGCTGCTTCAGCCGCCCAGCTCCCGCAGTATAGTGTTGAGGGGCCTTCGGGCCCCAGAGTCACATTCTCACAGTGATTACATGATGAGAGTCTCCTGCCCTCTAGAGGCAGACAATGAGAACAACACTACCACACAGCCTGTGTCCAGACCACCGCTGTATGCAGGACCGGCACAGCTCACCTGTATCAGCGCCAGGACTTTATCCTGCACAATAGTCGGAGGGTTGTTCTTAGGAGAGATGATTTTCACCAGGACCCCGTCTATAAAGTCACGGTGCGTCACAAGCACGTGGAAACGGTGACCGCAATTCTTCACACACGTCTCCAGCACCTGAGAATATATAACAGCAATATTCGTTTGTCTCGGACCATTTAACAGATCTTTGCTTGCTGTCTAGGAATGGAAACATGCTTGTTTATATGCAGTCTGAAAACCTCTATCTATGGGCTCGCTCACACGGGCGCATTTGCACTGTGTATTACGCACGTAATTTTTGAGCGAGTGATATGCAGTGAATAGAGCCAATGGGTTTGAGTATTTTTTCACGCGATGGTCAATCACGTGAAAAAATATGTGGCATGTTGTATTTTGGTGCGTATTACACACCGCAATAGACCATTGGAGTGAATGAGTAGGCGCAAATACGCAGAGAATACGCAGGGAACTGCACAGCAAATCAGTGGACAGGTCTGCGCACTTTTCCTCACGCACAAACACCCGCAGGAGTGAGCGAAATTTGCAGGGAAAATGAGATTTTTGGTCGTGTAAATACACAAAGTATTTACGTGACCGAAACCCACATACGCCCGTGTGAATGAGCCATTACACTTCACAGCTGAGGGTTTGTTACAATTGAATCCAGTCTAGACAACCCTCAGAACTAAACACATCAGCAGCACACGTTCTGGTAGTTTGTTACAATGTATCAGAGCAGATAACATGGATCAGTCTTGAGACCCGACTGGATACAATTGTAACAAGCCCTCAGCTGTGAAACGTTTTGGATCTATGCAGGTTTTTAGCCTCTGGATGGAAATGGCAATGTTTCTATTCACTGACAGCAAAGAGATTTTTTCAAAAGTGAGGAAATGAAAACACAGTATTTTACAAAGTGGCAGAATATTTTATGATGTGAGGATTATACTTTATTTAAAATGACCGCAATCCGTACCGTCAGCGCCAGCATCACCTCTCTGTAATTCTTGTTACCATTCAACCGCTTTTTCAAGGCTCGGATCGCGTCTTTTGGCCTAAAAAGAAAAAATGAATGAAAGATTTGAGTTATGGGCGCTCGTTAAAGGGGTTTTCCAGAGGGAATACTACTGAAGACCTATGATCAGGATTGTAATGAGAGCCGTGCCTGCAGTTACAAGCGCCGGCCACTACATAAAGGTCAGCGCAGAGACTTCTGCTGCTTCCGCTCCGACCTTTGTGTTATTGCAGCATGCTCCTGCTCAGCTGATTGGTCGGGGCCCCGAGTAATGGACCCCAGTCAATCAACTATTGATGACCTATCCTGAGGATAGGTCATCAGTAGTATTCGCCCTGGAAAACCCTTTAAACTTTTTAAAGGACTAGTAATTTCTAAATTTCCCTTTTCATCCCAAGTTTTGAGAGCTATAACTTTTTTTATTTTTCTGTCAATAGGCCGTATGAGGTCGTTCTTTGTGGGATCAGCTGTATTTTTTTAATAGTACAATTTAATGTACTGAAAAACATGACAAAGCAAAAATCCACAATTGCCCCATTATTTCTTTTGGCTGTGTTTTTACGGTGAGCACAGTGCAGACTTTTAAAGGATGTGATGGTACAAATTAGGTTTATTTTTGTAGATGAGATAATGGGTCATTTTTCCTTTTTTTTTTTTTAATAAATTTAGTTTAATAGAATTACAAAAAAAAAAATTTACATTTTTTTCTTTAGACCCCACAGAAGACATGAACTTGTGATCACTTGATTGCTTCTACTATATACTGCAATACTTATGTATAGCAGTATATTGTGCATTTCAATGTTAAATCTATTAAATGGATTGTCCGGTTACCCAATAATATCCCTTCAATAAGGCTCAGGGTGCTTTTACATGGAATGCTTATTGTTCGGATTCCTATGATCCTGCGAAAATCTGAATGTATCGTTCAGTGAAACGCACCGACTGAATGACGAATGAGAAGTTGTTTAATTTTGCATTCGTCGTTCAGTTTTTGCACGCAGAAACCTGAATGATGTATCTTTGCATGCAAACATGCAATTGTTCACTTATGAATGACTGCCTGCTTACTGTGAATGAAGACGGGCGGGCCGGAACGATTCCCAGCTGCTCCGCCTCCATTCATTCAGAAATGCTCATTCCTTTGTAAAAGCCAAAGAACATTATCACTGGGACGACCAATCAACTGATCGGCACATGTAAAAGCACACTTACTGTAATAAAATAAAGTGATCAGTATTAATCCCTCCTCCTCTGTCGCCGGGATCCAGCGCTGCAGCCCCACTGTGGTCCCAGTGTCTATTGTGACAGCTGATGTCACCGAAAGTCAAGTGACCGCTGCAGCCAATCACAGCTTGCAGCATCACTAATCAACTCTTCTGGCATCATGGCGCCCAGGATGTGAGCGGTGACGCGGCAGTGTTCACCTGACTTCCAGTGATCTCAGCTGTCACACAGACATAGTGACCGTAATGGGGCTGCAGCGCTGGATACCGGTGGCGGAGGAGGGATAAGTACTGATCACTTTATTTTATGGTCGTCTGGTAACCGGAATCTCCTTTAAGTCCTGCTACAGGCACAGCTTAATAGACTACAATACATGGCAGTCCTGGGAGCATTCACTTGTCTCCCGCCTGTCATGTGAGCACAGTGGCACCCCACAACTCTGTCACAAGGTGGGGATGGGGTACCAGAGGCCCCCTGTCTGTCCGCATAGACGTGCTGTCAACTTTCAAAGCGGAAACTAAAGTGTTAACAGCAGTGATCGGAGTTAGCTCCAATTGTGGCCATTGCAGGTGGGCGATCAGCTCATCATTCATCGTTTATGCAGCATGGACGATGAGCAGATCGCTGCGTGTTCAGTGTAAGTAGCAGATGTTCAGTACTGAACGGCCGCTGTGTTAAGTGAATGGAGAGGTGTGGGGGAAAGCGGAGAGAGAAATTTTCTCCAGCCGCCCGGCCCCCTGCTGAGCGAACCAGCGATACTCGCTCCAGTGCAACAGCATGGGAGCGAGTACTTGCGGGGACAAGTGTCAGGCATCGTTTGCCCAACATTCGTCTCGCGAAAATGGGGCTTTACACAAACAATGTAGCGCAAATCACTTGGCTATTTCTGCCCACCCGACCACCCCCACCAACTGTATTCAGGGTGGCCCAGGGCGGTGGGAGCCCTGACTCAAGATAGGTATGGGGGCCCACACAAATCAGGCTTTTATGGCATCTCCTGTGAAGGGAGAGATGGGAAGACCCCTTAAAGATAAACTACTGTTTCCGCACTTAATTGCCCATGGTAACCCCTGTTTTTCCAGCATGCCCCCATCCCTGGCGATCAGTCACGTTATTACCACCAATCCAACCATAAAGGACCACAACTTTTTTGTGATCGGTACTGAATTTAATTGTCCTAATGGAAATTTGTTTGTAGCAGAGCTGAGTTTGTTATTAAAGAAATCTCAGTTCAAGAACCAACTGAGCTCTGCTACACCTCTAGAGCATATATACCATGTTATCTAAGCCTTACCTCCATTCCCCAAATATCAGCCATGTTTGTACGTGTGAGGTATTGGCTATTAACTGCGCAATATTATTTATTAGGCACTACCCATAATGCCTTGTGTTGGAGGTCGCCATTACTGTCCCTGGATAATGTCACCAGAGAGTCTGTTCCGGTATTTATATACACAGGACGTATTTATGGCTGCTCAGTAATGACTCCAATGTGTCATAGAACCGGTTTCCCGAGCGGGCGGTCGCCACGCTGAACTCACCCTTCCTCAGTCTCGTTGATAATGTCACAGATCTCCATGTTCAGCGTCCAGTCCTCGCTCTGCAGGGAGCCATCTGTAGCTTTTTCTGCCATGGAACAGAAGAGAAGAGTAAATGGGTTTGGCAAATACAGTTATGGAAGCAGCATTAATTCACTGACAGCAAGCAGAGATCTTGAAAACAGTAAGCAGGTCAAATACACACCCTCTGAGGGGGCACTATATCAATCGCGTTGGACTCAGTCAGTCAGTTCTTTATGACAGGAGCCTAGATTCATGCAAATAGAAGTGACCCAAGCTGCTGCAGCGCCTCTTTTAAGTGTTGACTTACCTACAAATATGCATTAGGGAGCTGCCCCTAAACTGCATCCGTTATCAGACTCCCATATGGTACGGGCTAAGGAGATGCATCTGGTGGACTGCGTTCTAAATCCGAACCAGGACCGCAGACCTGCATCCATACACGTACTGTAGGGGGCAGTGTCTACTGTTATGAGTAGACCTACTGCTGGGGCCGGCGCACGAGCTCTTCATACCCGCCGGCGCCAGGACGCTGTGTGCAGTAGACCCTGAAAGTGATGAGGAGCTAGGAGGGGTAAATATAAACTTTTTTTACTGTCTAGTCTGGGGGGGTCTCAATTTTTAGGATTCTAGACTGAGCTCTGGGTATCAATTTAAGGGGTCCAGTATGGGGTCTTAATTTTGAAAAATTGTCTGGGGTCTCAATTTTAGGGGTCGGACTTGATTATGGGTATCAATTTAAAGGGTCTGGTCTTTGGTCTAAATTTTAGGCATTCAGTTCGACGTCTGGAGGTATCAATTTTGGGGTCTGAACAAATCTTTTGGGTCCCGTCTGGGGTCTCAATTACTTTTTGGATTTGGGGTACCAATTTTAGGGGTCCAGTCTGTGGGGGTCTCAATTCATTTCAGCGGTCCAGTCTGTGGGGGTCTCAATTCATTTCAGCGGTCCAGTCTGGGGGTTCTCAATTCATTTCAGCGGTCCAGTCTGGGGGGGGGTCTCAATTCATTTCAGCGGTCCAGTCTGGGGGGGTCTCAATTCATTCCACGGTCCAGTCTGGGGGGGTCTCAATTCATTTCAGCGGTCCAGTCTGGGGGGGGGGGGTCTCAATTCATTTCAGCGGTCCAGTCTGGGGGGGGGTCTCAATTCATTTCAGCGGTCCAGTCTGGGGGGGGGGGGGTCTCAATTCATTTCAGCGGTCCAGTCTGGGGGGGGGTCTCAATTCATTTCAGCGGTCCAGTCTGGGGGGGGGTCTCAATTCATTTCAGAGGTCCAGTCTGGGGGGGGGGTCTCAATTCATTTCAGCGGTCCAGTCTGGGGGGGGGGGGGTCTCAATTCATTTCAGCGGTCCAGTCTGGGGGGGGGTCTCAATTCATTTCAGCGGTCCAGTCTGGGGGGGGGGGTCTCAATTCATTTCAGCGGTCCAGTCTGGGGGGGGTCTCAATTCATTTCAGCGGTCCAGTCTGGGGGGGGTCTCAATTCATTTCAGCGGTCCAGTCTGGGGGGGGTCTCAATTCATTTCAGCGGTCCAGTCTGGGGGGGGGGTCTCAATTCATTTCAGCGGTCCAGTCTGGGGGGGGTCTCAATTCATTTCAGCGGTCCAGTCTGGGGGGGGTCTCAATTCATTTCAGCGGTCCAGTCTGGTGGGTCTCAATTCATTTCAGCGGTCCAGTCTGGGGGGGGGTCTCAATTCATTTCACCCGGCCAGTCTGGGGGTTTCAATTTCAGGGGTCTGAATTAATTTTGGGAATTAGTCTGAGGTTTCATTTTCAGGGGTCCGGTCTGTCAGACTCTGGGGTCTGGTTCTCCCACTAACGCATAGCACATCTTGCTATAAATGGTCCTACAAAGTTGGTGATTCGTTACCAGGAGGTCTTTACCTTCCGCTGCCCGCAGTGTCTGGTACGCAGCCCCTTACTAGTACTACAAGTCACCTTAGGTCCCCCCAGCTCCTGCGGTAACTGTCAGTCTGTCGCACTGCCCCCCGGTGTAACGCACCCATCAGCGCAGGCGGTCTCCACTCCATGGCTCGGAGCTCAGCAATCATGATATATCTCCAGGCGAGCCGCAGCGTATTCAGCACCCAGTACAAAGTGATCATCGCTGCCCAGGGAGGCCGAGGCGCCGCTCCTCATCTATTCACCAGCACAATGCATTCAGCGATGCCCCATTTATCAGGCAGCCTGTTTAACCCCTGCGCTGCCAGTGGTGGGGGAAGGAGAGGTGATGAGCAGCGATCTCAGGGAGACGAGCCTGGCACTGCAGCACATCGGCTGGACTGTACAGTCTGCAGATCTCAGGACGTTCCCTGCCAAGCGTCGCTCCACCCCGATGCAGCAGAACCTGCCGCGTCTGCAATAAGGGGTCCCCCCACCCCCACAGCGACAACGGTCCCAGACCAGACACACAAATCACAGCACAGGATGGCGGGTGGAGAAAAAAAGGCGGAATAGGGTTTTCTTCCAATTTTTCGGGTCAGTTTCTTCATTTATATCTGTATCTGGAAAAGCTGGGTGACAACCAACAGGACCACCAGTGACAGACCTTCCGGGGGTCCGCACGCACGTCCCGTTCTGGTCCGGATTCTCAGCAAGAATCACCCATTTAAGGCAATGCACAAAAAAGCCCCCCCAAAAACACGCAGCAGCGCAGATTGATTTTAATGGATCGTTACTAAGGGGGGCTACAAATAAAATACTGACCCTCACTCTGTTTTTTCTTTAGTTTTGCGAGCAAGAAAAACGCACGACACGTGAAAGTAAAAAAAAAGATGGACACACACGAGGCGTGGGGCGATACAGGGATTACATCCGGTACGTTTTTTGTGGACCGAAATTGAAAATTGGACCCGCTCGTCCGCTATAGAGGTCCGGAGAGGCAGATTCGCTAATTGAGTCTTGGAAAGCTGGGTGACAAGCCTGTAAAACTACGGGCTGTGTCCACGCTGCGGGAATCACGCGCGTTCAAGACTCTGCCCAACCGCGGCGGCCAATGGCTGCACTATCCTGCCCGGCATACCGCCATGGTCACTACCTTCCATCACACTAGCTCGTTGCCCGCGACTTCATGGAATTTGTACTTTATCTAATCTGTGTTTTACCGTATAATGAAACGTAAAAAGTTAAACTAGTGAAAGGAAGTAACAGCCGTCTCTCGTCAGCGCCGCGCTCTACGGGTTTGGTCTGGCCACCTTGTGCTGGGATATAAAGGTTTTGTGGACCGTATAAACATGAGCGGCCACATACAGCTGCCCAGGAGAATAATATGTACACCTGCTGCCTTAAGTGTTTGCCCTGCAGCCTTATCAATTGTCATCGCAAATAGTATTGTTAGAGGGAATTGCTGAGGTAAAATAAAAGCTGTGCTGTGATTGGCTGCCATTTGTTATACTGCTGAGGTAAAATGAAAGCTGCGCTGTGATTAGTTGCCACTTGTTATACTTCTGAGGTAAAATGAAAGCTGTGCTGTGATTGGTTGCCACTTGTTATATTGTTGAGGTAAAATGAAGCTGCGCTGTGATTGGTTGCCACTTGTTATACTTCTGAGGTAAAATGAAAGCTGCGCTGTGATTGGTTGCCACTTGTTATACTTCTGAGGTAAAATGAAAGCTGCGCTGTGATTGGTTGCCACTTGTTATACTTCTGAGGTAAAATGAAAGCTGCGCTGTGATTGGTTGCCATTTCTTACACTGCTGAGGTAAAATGAAAGCTGCGCTGTGATTGGTTGCCACTTGTTATACTTCTGAGGTAAAATGAAAGCTGCGCTGTGATTGGTTGCCATTTCTTACACTGCTGAGGTAAAATGAAAGCTGCGCTGTGATTGGTTGCCACTTGTTATACTTCTGAGGTAAAATGAAAGCTGCGCTGTGATTGGTTGCTATGGGCAACACAGATTTTCTTTTGCTAGCTTAATAATCACATACGTGCGGCACCGACGTCTGCCCTCACAAGTCTGCCTGGTTATGTAGGCATAGCTTATGATGTGCACCCCCTTCCCTCCGCTTTGCCGCACGGCAGCGGAGCGCCTGCGAATCACCGAATAAAATCGGTCTTGTCGCGCTCCCTAGAGAACTCAATACATTTTCAGGATAAAACATAGCCCCCCCAAGATGCAAGCTGTGCCAAATTTCATCAAATTCGCATCAGCCATTTAGGCATGAAAAGGTAACAGACAGACAGACGGACTTTCACATTTAGAACTCTTATAATACTCCAGTACTGATATAACCTTCCAAAGACAATTACATCCTATATATGACTAATATCAGCAGCTCCTCATATAACGCTTCAGTATAGATATCACATATATGATGTAGATTTCTCTGGAGGTTATATCAGTACTGGAGCGTTATAAGAGGAGCAGCTGATATCACATATATGATGTAGATTTTTCTGGAGGTTATATCAGTACTGGAGCGTTATAAGAAGAGCGGCTGATATCACATATAACCTCCAGAGAAATCTACATCCTATATCTGATATCAGCCACTCTTTTTCTAACTCTCCAGTACATGTAGATTTCCCTGGAAGTTATACACGTAGCGTTATAAGAAGATCGGCTGATATCAGATATAGGATGTAGATTTCTCTGGAGGTTATATATGACATCAGCCGCTCTTCTTATAACGCTGTGGTACAAATATAACCTCCAGAGAAATCTACATCATATATTACTGATATGAGCTGCTCCTCTTATAACGCTCAAGTATTGATATAACCTCCAGAGACAGTTACAGCCTATATATGGCTGTTATCAGCTACTCCTCTTATAATGCTCCAGAACTGATATAACCTCCAGAGAAATCTACATTATTTATGTGATATCAGCCGCACCTCTTATTACACTCCAGTATTCATATAACCTCTAGAAACAATTACATGCTATAAATGACTGATATCAGCGCTCCTCTTATAACACTGCAGTTATGATCTATACTGCTGATTTTAGGGTTACTGTTTAAGTACTCAGGGCTCTATGAGATGCAGTCAGATGTGTGGCAGGTTGTGGAAAGCTGGGTGATTAATAAGCATTCCGCCCCTAAATATGGACTTATTGAAAGTGATGTCATGTGACATGGTAGTGTGATATTTAAAGGAGACGTTGGTGCTCAGATCCTCTGTGTAGAATGTCCTGGCTGCTGCAGGCAAGTGAATGGACCGCCAGGAACGGCCCCTCTCGGTGGAGCTCCCTTTAAGCAAAGTACATTCTGCTGTGGTATTAGGCCGCACCTTGCAGTACTGTAGGTGGCGCTCCCTGGCATCTCACCCTGGTAATTACTATTATTACTACTTGTCACTTCAAAGGGCCCGCGAAATGACCAACATGCATTATTAAAGGAACAGTTCCAAAACACCATTGTGCTGGTGTACGGGGCAAACTGTAGGGGGCAGAAGGCGAGCCGAGTGGGACCTGACTTCACCCACTAATACAGCTGATGATCCCCGGGTTCTAGCCGTTACCAAGTGGTTGTCAAAGCATGCTGAGAGTTGTAGTCTTATATATAACAACTGCAGAGCCTCAAGTTGGAGACCACTAGTGGAGGAACAGAGGTACTGCATCAAGAAGACAAAATCTGACGTATCCAGCCATGGACCCGGGCCACCATCTTTATCACAAATACGGACATCATTATGAGAGCAGCACTATCCACACAGCGCCAACACAAAACCAACACCGTGCTCACACAGCACCAACAATACCAATGCAGTTCCCACAGGAGCACCAACACAATACCTACACAGTGCCAACACAGTACCCATACAGCACCGACAAAACACAATACCCACAGAGGGCCAACACAGTACCCATACAGCACCGACAAAACACAATACCCACAGAGGGCCAACACAACAAAGTACACATACAGCACCAACGTAAATACAGCAATACAAACACAAAACTAATGCAACACAATACCCACAGAGCGCCAACACAACACAGTACACATACAGCACCAACGTAAATACAGCAATACAAACACAAAACCAACGCAACACAACACCCACAGAGCGGCAACACAAAACCAACACAATACCCACAGAGCGGCAACACAAAACCAACACAATACCCACAGAGCGCCAACACAAAACCAACACAATACCCACAGAGCGCCAACACAAAACCAACACAATACCCACAGAGCGCCAACACAAAACCAACGCAACACAATACCCACAGAGCGCCAACACAAAACCAACGCAACACAATACCCACAGAGCGCCAACACAAAACCAACGCAACACAATACCCAAAGAGCGCCAACACAAAACCAACGCAACACAATACCCAAAGAGCGCCAACACAAAACCAACGCAACACAATACCCAAAGAGCGCCAACACAAAACTAACGCAACACAATACCCACAGAGCGCCAACACAAAACCAACGCAACACAATACCCACAGAGCGCCAACACAAAACCAACGCAACACAATACCCACAGAGCGCCAACACAACACCCGCAGAGCGCCAACACAAAACCAACACAACACCCGCAGAGCGCCAACACAAAACTAACTCAACATAATACCCGCAGGGCGCCAACATAAAGCTAACACAACATAATACCCGCAGGGCGCCAACACAAAGCTAACACAACATAATACCCGCAGAGCGCCAACACAAAACTAACACCCTAATATCCACAGAGCGCCAACACAAAGCTAACACAACATAATACCCGCAGAGCGCCAACACAAAGCTAACACAACATAATACCCGCAGAGCGCCAACACAAAGCTAACACAACATAATACCCGCAGAGCGCCAACACAAAACTAACACCCTAATATCCACAGAGCGCCAACACAAAACAAGCACAACATAATACCCGCAGAGCGCCAACACAAAGCTACCACAACATAATACCCGCAGAGCGCCAACACAAAGCTACCACAACATAATACCCGCAGAGCGCCAACACAAAGCTACCACAACATAATACCCGCAGAGCGCCAACACAAAACTAACACCCTAATATCCACAGAGCGCCAACACAAAACAAGCACAACATAATACCCGCAGAGCGCCAACACAAAACCAATACAACATAATACCCGCAGAGCGCCAACACAACATAATACCCGCAGAGCGCCAACACAAAACTAACACAACATAATACCCGCAGAGCGCCAACACAAAACCAACACAACATAATACCCGCAAAGCGCCAACACAACATAATACCTGCAGAGCGCCAACACAACATAATACCCGCAGAGCGCCAACACAAAACCAACACAACACAATACCCGCAAAGCGCCAACACAAAACCAACACAATACCCACAGAGCGCCAACACAAAACCAACACAACACCCGCAGAGCGCCAACACAAAACTAACTCAACATAATACCCGCAGGGCGCCAACATAAAGCTAACACAACATAATACCCGCAGGGCGCCAACACAAAGCTAACACAACATAATACCCGCAGAGCGCCAACACAAAACTAACACCCTAATATCCACAGAGCGCCAACACAAAGCTAACACAACATAATACCCGCAGAGCGCCAACACAAAGCTAACACAACATAATACCCGCAGAGCGCCAACACAAAGCTAACACAACATAATACCCGCAGAGCGCCAACACAAAACTAACACCCTAATATCCACAGAGCGCCAACACAAAACAAGCACAACATAATACCCGCAGAGCGCCAACACAAAGCTACCACAACATAATACCCGCAGAGCGCCAACACAAAACTAACACCCTAATATCCACAGAGCGCCAACACAAAACAAGCACAACATAATACCCGCAGAGCGCCAACACAAAACCAATACAACATAATACCCGCAGAGCGCCAACACAACATAATACCCGCAGAGCGCCAACACAAAACTAACACAACATAATACCCGCAGAGCGCCAACACAAAACCAACACAACATAATACCCGCAAAGCGCCAACACAACATAATACCTGCAGAGCGCCAACACAACATAATACCCGCAGAGCGCCAACACAAAACCAACACAACACAATACCCGCAAAGCGCCAACACAAAACCAACACAATACCCACAGAGCGCCAACACAAAACCAACACAATACCCGCAGAGCGCCAACACAAAACCAACACAATACCCGCAGAGCGCCAACACAAAACCAACACAATACCCGCAGAGCGCCAACACAAAACCAACACAACATAATACCCGCAAAGCGCCAACACAAAACCAACACAACACCCGCAGAGCGCCAACACAAAACCAACACAATACCCGCAGAGCGCCAACACAAAAAGAACACAACATAATACCCGCAAAGCGCCAACACAAAACCAACACAATACCCGCAGAGCGCCAACACAAAACCAACACAATACCCGCAGAGCGCCAACACAAAACTAACACAAAGTACCCATACAGCACCAACACAGTTCCCACAGAAGCACCAACACCATACCGACACAGTACCCATACAGCACCAACAAAACACAATATCCCGAGAGCGCCAAAACAAAACCAACACAACACAGTACCCATAGAGCACCAACGTAAAAACAGCAATACCAACACAAAGCAATACCCACAGAGCGCCAACACAACACCCACAGAGCGCCAACACAACACCCACACAACACAACACCCACAGAGCACCAACAGAAAACCAACACAACCCAATATCCGCAGAGCGCCAACACAACACCTACACAGTACCCATACAGCACCAACACAACACCAACAGAATATCGGTGCAAAACCAACGCAGTACCCAGAGAACAGCAAAACAATACCAATGCAGTACCCAGTGTGCGAACACAGTACCCATAGAGCACCAACATGAAACCATGGTAAGCAGAGGATACCTGCAGCACGCCAGTGAGGGTGGCATCTGGTGATGGCACCACTGTGTACATATAGTAAGAGGTGCACACAGTATATGGGACATCATATGTCTTACCTACACTGAATGTATGGAAATACATGTAGAATACAGTGAGGGGGCACTATATACGTGTCACACATACATTACACCCATATATCTATAATGGGGGGGGGGGAGATATATGGATGTGTACGGATGCAGTGTACACACATAGACAGGGGGACCTACACATCATTTGTCAGTGTGTGTATAAGGGAGGTATTCTGAATATGGAGCTGTCTGTATATATAATATATCAAGATCTGTGTATATATACACAGGATAATTAACTATATGAGAGGCTGTATACATGGAGGAGGTGAAGTGTATACAGCAGGACATGGGGGATATAGATCGCATATAGGGAATGTATAATAAGTACATAGAAAAGTGTGTTCCCGCCAGTATATAGGGGATGTGTGATGAATATATGAAGGTTTGTATACAGCAGTACATTCAGGATGTACAGAATGATATATATATGGATTGTGTATATAGCATTATAAATAGATATATAGTACACATACGGGGATGCGGATACAGCAGTGGACGGGGAGCCTACGGCGATGCGGATACAGCAGTGGACGGGGAGCCTACGGCGATGCGGATACAGCAGTGGACGGGGAGCCTACGGCGATGCGGATACAGCAGTGGACGGGGAGCCTACGGCGATGCGGATACAGCAGTGGACGGGGGGTCTACGGCGATGCGGATACAGCAGTGGACGGGGAGCCTACGGCGATGCGGATACAGCAGTGGACGGGGAGCCTACGGCGATGCGGATACAGCAGTGGACGGGGAGCCGATGGCGATACAGCAGTGGACGGGGAGCCTACGGGGATGCGGATACAGCAGTGTACAGGGGACATACGGGGATGCGGATACAGCAGTGTACAGGGGACATACGGGGATGCGGATACAGCAGTGTACAGGGGACATACGGGGATGCGGATACAGCAGTGTACAAGGGACATACGGGGATGCGGATACAGCAGTGTACAAGGGACATACGGGGATGCGGATACAGCAGTGTACAGGGGACATACGGGGATGCGGATACAGCAGTGTACAGGGGACATACGGGGATGCGGATACAGCAGTGTACAGGGGACATACGGGGATGCGGATACAGCAGTGTACAGGGGACATACGGGGATGCGGATACAGCAGTGTACAGGGGACATACGGGGATGCGGATACAGCAGTGTACAGGGGACATACGGGGATGCGGATACAGCAGTGTACAGGGGACATACGGGGATGCGGATACAGCAGTGTACTGGGGACATACGGGGATGCGGATACAGCAGTGTACTGGGGACATACGGGGATGCGGATACAGCAGTGTACTGGGGACATACGGGGATGCGGATACAGCAGTGTACTGGGGACATACGGGGATGCGGATACAGCAGTGTACAGGGGACATACGGGGATGCGGATACAGCAGTGTACAGGGGACATACGGGGATGCGGATACAGCAGTGTACAGGGGACATACGGGGATGCGGATACAGCAATGTACAGGGGCGATACGGGGATGGACATTCAGCAGTATACAGGGGATATACGGGGATGGACATTCAGCAGTATACAGGGGATATACGGGGATGGACATTCAGCAGTATACAGGGTATATACGGGGGTGGACATTCAGCAGTATACAGGGGGGACACGGGGGGTGGACATTCAGCTGTATACAGGGGGGACACGGGGGGTGGACATTCAGCTGTATACAGGGGGGAATAGGGGGTGGGGTGGACATTCAGCTGTATACAGGGGGGATACGGGGGGGGGGTGGACATTCAGCAGTATACAGGGGGGATACGGGGATGGACATTCAGCAGTATACAGGGGGGATACGGGGATGGACATTCAGCAGTATACAGGGGGGATACGGGGATGGACATTCAGCAGTATACAGGGGGGATACGGGGATGGACATTCAGCAGTATACAGGGGGGATACGGGGATGTCGATACAGCAGTATACAGGGGGGATACGGGGATGTCGATACAGCAGTATACAGGGGGATACGGGGATGTGGATACAGCAGTATACAGGGATGTGGATACAGCAGTATACAGGGGGGATACGGGGATGTGGATACAGCAATATACAGGGGGGATACGGATACAGCAGTATACAGGGGGGATACGGGGATGTGGATACAGCAGTATACAGGGGGGATACGGGGATGTGGATACAGCAGTATACAGGGGGGATACGGGGATGTGGATACAGCTGTATACAGGGGGGATACGGGGATGTGGATACAGCTGTATACAGGGGGGATACGGGGATGTGGATACAGCTGTATACAGGGGGGATACGGGGATGTGGATACAGCTGTATACAGGGGGGATACGGGGATGTGGATACAGCTGTATACAGGGGGGATACGGGGATGTGGATACAGCCGTATACAGGGGGGATACGGGGATGTGGATACAGCCGTATACAGGGGGGATACGGGGATGTGGATACAGCCGTATACAGGGGGGATACGGGGATGTGGATACAGCCGTATACAGGGGGGATACGGGGATGTGGATACAGCAGTATACAGGGGGGATACGGGAATGTGAATACAGCAGTATACAGGGGGGATACGGGGATGTGGATACAGCAGTATACAGGGGGGATACGGGGATGTGGATACAGCAGTATACAGGGACTATACGGGGATGGACATTCAGCAGTATACAGGGGGTATATTGGGATGTGGATACAGCAGTATACAGGAGGAATACGGGGATGTGGATACAGCAGTGTACAGGGGCTATACAGCTGTACATACAGAGGTGATAGTGGCCCGGAATGAGAGGCCCCGCTGACCGCGCACAGTAAGGCGGGCTCTTACCGATACACTGCCCCACCGGGGTGCTGTACGGGTTCCCCAGTAGAAACTCCATCTTGATGACAACAAACAGCCGGCCTTTGCGATGGTTCCCACAGACAGGGCGATGTCCCGCCTACTCGCTATGACAATTGGATGAATTTCCTGCTGCTCTAACAACATTGGTGCATTCCACTGTCCGTCAATCCAACGACCCGCCCATCCCTTGCCAGAATCAGCATCACTGACATCTAAGTGGACGATTGACTTGGCAATTACTTTGATTTACAGAAGCGTAGACCAATCAAAAATAAACATAATCTGCCCTAAATATCCCTTGATCCCGCCCCCCTGTGGATGACAGCGCAGAGCCCGCCCATTCCTGCTGATTGGTCGATACTCCATGACATTGCTTGGTCACGATGAATGCCCGCCTCCCCCTGACGTTCCTCGACAAACCATTCCTATTGGCTAGCATTTTTTTGTATACTAAAACTTTATGTGCTAGATTGCTCATTTCAGGTAGCGCTCATTCATTTGTCAATATTCATCACGTGTGCCGTTTCCTTAGCAACAAGAAAACGCTATACTATCACTGCGGACAACTCAGGTTATTATAGAAGATCCCGCAACATTCTAATAAACTTTCTGCGTCAGTTCCTCAGCATTTTCAAGATCTCTGCTTGCAGTCAGTGAATATACAAATTCTTGATCATGCTCTATTGACTTAGTTTGCAGTTCTGGTATGACACAAATATTCTCCTTGTCCGCAGCTGAAGCTGAGCACCATGTGTAACACAGTGGAGCCGAATGTAATAGACGATGAGATGCTGAGGAGCGCTGTGGAGGAACAAGGTCCCCAGGGTGAAGCCGGACGCATTGCCAAGATGGAGGGCATCAGCTTTGAGGATGTTACTAGTTTGCGCCTTGATTTCAAAAGTAAGAACCCTATACCGCATACACACAGCCATATTGCAAAGCAGCGTTGTACGAACTTTTAGCGCAGTCGTCCTATGGAAGCAGGTTATTCCCTATCTGCACAGGATGAGATAACTTACAAAGTGGAGGAAGTCCGAAGGCTGGGACCTTCACAATCCTGAGAACCGGGGTCCGGTGCATCCAGGAACCACAGCAGTGACGGTGGCACTTGAAATCTATCGTCAGCGGTCGCATTGTAATGAATGGAGCATCAGCACACATGTGCGACCACCACTGCCTTCGTTCCTGGACACAGTGGTCCCAGCTCTCGGGATCGGAGGGGGGCAGAACGATCAGGCTTCCACCAATCAGCAATCCTGTGGATAGGGGATAGCTTGATTTTGTGGAATGACCACCTTAATACGGCGGATACAAGGCCACACTGTAGCTCCATATGCATTCAGAGCGTATATGAAAGCGCACACTTAGGCCGGTTTCACACGGATGAATTTGCCCGCATGTCTGCACATAAAAATTTGCATATGCAATATGCAGTGAAAGGGCCCATTGATTTCAATGGGTTAATTTACATAAGTGTTTTTTTTTCTTTGCTGCACATTTTGGTAATGCACAAAAAAAACCAAAAAACGCTGCATGCTCTATTTTCCCTCACCAGAAGACTCCATAGAAGTCAACGGGGATGTGCAAATGCGCACGCAGTATGGTAGGAGATGTGAGAAACACTGTGTAATTGCGCAGGAATAAAAACACATCTTGAATTCATTAATTAGCCATTTCATTGGCTGGGAGTATCAGTGGGGGGGTTTTCGGCGTATACAAATGCACGTGCCGCGAACTTGCAAAAAGTACATTGAAATGCGATGCCAGTGCAAAAAAGTAATGTTCATTCCGCAAAAAAAGTGGAGCTCATGAGTGCACAAGTATGCACACCCTCACGAGAGGCCGGCTTTAGAGCGTGATATACTTTAAAGGGGGTGTCCCACAAGGACACATCAGTGAACCGCTCTGCAGCCCGGACCCCCACTCATCTGGACCCCAACTGATCCGATGTAAGTCTAATGGCACATGATAGATTTATACTGACTCTCCTCTTTCAGACGTCCTGAAGGTGGATAATCTGTGGCAGCTCCACAACTTGACTAAACTGCAACTGGACAACAACATCATCGAGAAGATCCAGGGACTGGACACCTTAGTCCATTTGGTTTGGCTCGGTAAGTAAGCTCCTTTCCTTTCTATGGCTGTTATCTCTGGTTTTGGACATTGCACATACCAAAACCATTACCGACCATCCACTGGGACATTCCTTTCATCCAGCATCCAATAATCTAGGATTTGGGTAGAAAAATCAGCAGCAAAATCTGCATGTCTACATTGGAAAGGGTGAATGAAAATTTGCAGCAGAAGTTGGCATGCTGCAGATTTAAAAATCCGTACAGCAGCTTAATTTCCATGCAGCAACATTTTGCTACGTGTGCCTTTACCCTTAGGGCGCCCACCCACTGGCGTTTTTTTTTCCCTGCGAAATTCGCAGCTTTTTTTTCTGCAGGGGTCTATGGGACTTGTAATGTTAAAATCGTGATCGCGCAAAATCGCAATTTACCACAATTCGCGGTAAATTGCGATTTTGCGCGATCGCAATTTTAACATTACAAGTCCCATAGACCCCTGCAGAAAAAAAATGCTGCGAATTTCGCAGGGAAAAAAAAACGCCAGTGGGTGGGCGCCCTAAGGAGAATTCCCATCTTGACAAGTTATCTACTATCCACAGTATAGAGGATAACTTACCAATTGGTGGGAATCCTACTGCTGGGACCCCCATCAATGCAAAGATATTGCTCTTGGCGCATCCCTGAATTTTGACAGTGGGGACATGCCACTGCTCTATTTACTTCAATAAGAACTGCCAGAGATTGCCAAGTTCAAGCGGTTTGCTATCCCTAGCAGTTTCCATTGAAGTGATTCAGGCGGTGGCACGCATTCTTGGAAGCCCCCATGAGAGGAACACATGTGGCTGCAGGATGTCCTGAACGTAACACTGAGCTGTCATCGTCCCTCGTACCACTACTAGGGGTGACTGACTGTTGTATGTGATGGCCCCCCCAGGACCATCACACCAGCAGGGGGCAGTGTGCCACTCCACAGCAAAGGCAGGATTGAGGCGCTTACCCCTAGGTCTCACAGAAAATGAACATGGCATCGTCAGTGCCAAAACTAAACCAGGGTATATCACTGAAGACCACCCGGTTCCACTGCGTAGCAGTCCAATTTCGGCGCTCGCAACACTCCTGCAAACAGAGGCAACAGCGGGCGTGAAAGCCAGTACATGTAATGGGCGCTATGAGACTAAATGTCCTTCAGCCAAGAGCCTGGAAATGGTTCAGACAGACACAGGGTTGTAACGATGGCGCTACTAATCTCTGGATGGCAGACAACAAAACAGTTGGGGCTGATAGTGCTTGTTGGACGATCCGACGCTTCTCTCTTCTGGTGGTCTGTTGGGGGGTCCTGAGCCTGATCACCTTGTGTGCCCTCACACATCCACTGGTCCCAACACTTCCTAACAGTATGGTCAGACGCTCCTCTCTACTAGTGGTCTGTCGGGCATCCTGAGCCCGGTCCCCTTGTGTGCCCTCACACATCCACCGGTCCCGTTATCTTTTAATAGTCTGGTCAGATGCTCCTCTCAACTGGTGGTCTGTAGGGGGCGTCCTGAGCCCAGTCACCTTGTGTACCCCCATACACTGGTCCCAGCACCTCCTAACAGTCTGGTCAGACGCTCCTCTCTACTGGTGGTCTGTCGGGGGGGTCCTGAGCCCGGTCACCTTCTGTGCCCTCACACATCCACTGGTCCCAACACCTCCTAACAGTCTCGTGAGACGCTCCTCTCTACTGGTGGTCTGTAGGGACGTCCTGAGCCCGGCCACCTTGTGTGCCTTCACACATCCACTGGTCCCAACACCTCCTAACAGTCTGATCAGACTCTCCTCTCCACTGGTGGTCTGTCGGGGGTCTGAGCCCGGTCACCTTGCGTGCCCTCATTCACTGGTCCCAACACCTCCTAACAGTCTGATCAGACGCTCCTTTGCTCCTTTCTACTGGTGGAGTGTCGGGGGTCTGAGCCCGGTCACCTTGCATGCCCCCATTCACTGGTCCCAACACCTGCTAACAGTCTGGTCAGATGGTCCTCTCTACTGGTGGTCTGTCGGGGGTCCTGAGCCCGGTCACCTTCTGTGCTCTCACACATCCACTGGTCCCAACACCTCCTAACAATCTGGTCAGGCACTCCACTCTACTGGTGGTCTGTCGGGGGGTCCTGACCCGGTCACCTTGTGTGCCCTCACACATCCACTGGTCCCGACATCTTTTAACAGTCTGGTCAGATGCTTCTCCTCTACTGGTGGTCTGTAGGGGATGTCCTGAGCCTGGCCACCTTGTGTGCCCCCATACACTGGTCCCTGCACCTCCTAACAGTCTGGTCATAAGCTCCTCTCTACTGGTGGTCTGTCAGGGGTCTGAGCCCGGTCACCTTGCGTGCCCTCATTCACTGGTCCCAACACCTGCTAACAGTCTGGTCAGAGGGTCCTCTCTACTGGTGGTCTGTCGGGGGTCCTGAGCCCGGTCGCCTTGTGTGCCCTTACACATCCACTGGTCCCAACACCTCCTAACAGTCTGGTCAGACACTCCACTCTACTGGTTATCTGTCGGGGGGTCCTGAGCCCGGTCACCTTGTGTGCCCTCACACATCCACTGGTCCCAATACCCGCTAACAGTCTGGTCAGATGTTCCTCTCTATCGGTGGTCTTTCGGGGGTCCTGAGCCCGGTCACCTTGTGTGCCCTCACACATTCACTGGTCCCAACACCTTCTAGCAGTCTGGTCAGGCGCTCCTCTCTACTGGTGGTCTGTCGGGGGTCCTGAGCCCGGTCACCTTCTGTGTCCTCACACATCCGCTGGTCCCAACACATCCTAACAGTCTGGTCAGAACGGGGGGACAATTCACCGATACGACCATCCAGCTTCTCACATCCCAATAATGCGCCCCTCTCAGACTCTGGTAACGGGGTGAAATCTCTTCTCTGCGTCGTAGAGGCATCTAGTGGTCAACAAGCTCCAGACAAGCGGAAATAGCCAAACAATTGCCTGTTTACACGGCCCGATTATCTTTTGATTTTTATGTGTACAGTAACTGAACGACGAATGAATCATTCCGTTTCTGCTGGCATTTACACTGAATGATTACACTGTGTAACACAATTTTTGTAACCGATAAGCAGATAGGCGGTTTATAGTAATTTTAGTGCGCTGAATTCAAATATGATATCTGTTTTTTTCTGCCATGTAAGGTTTTCCAATTATGGGGAATAATGTAATCCAATTGCCGTTGTATTGCATTTTTTGGAAATCTGCCTATACAATTAATTCAGTCGGCTCGCCATTAACCTTGCGTAATAAAAAGAATAACAAAAGTGACTGCGCAACTGTTACACATTGCTTGCTGACTGAACACTATAAGGGTGGGTTCATGTAACATATAGGGTATGTTTCCACGTGGCGTAAACACTGCAAACCATCCACCAGTAAGTTGTAATTAATGAACTGTGTTTTTACAGGTCATTGGTTAGACTAAATAAAAGAATCAAAAAAGTAGTACAGCAAAAAAAAACTACAAAGTTTGGTATCGTAGTAATCGTACTGACCCATAGAATAAAGTTATCAGGTCATTTTTGTTGCAGTTTGTGGGCTGTAGAAACAAGACGCACCGAAAGATGGTGGAATTTTTAAAAGTTTTTCAGTACATTATATGGTACATTAAATAGCACCATTATAAAATCCAACTCGTCCCACAAAAAACAAGCCTTCATACAGCGACGTCGATGGATAAATAAAGGAGTTATGATTTTTTTAAACAAAAACAAAAAATGTTTGGTCACTAAGGGGTTAATTAACTTGAAAATGAGACGTGCTGCTATTATTTAGTTTTACCAGTGTAATCCGCATGTTTTAATTTTACAGAAACCTATCAATTACTTTCTGTTATGAACATTTTTAAAAAATTAGTTGCGCAGTGTGGTATTGTTTATATTCCTGCAATCCATGGAGAATATGAGTGATTATCGTTCAGTATAAAAGGGCCCTAACTCAGTGGTTGGGGGTTTTTTTTGCCTTGGAGCTTCTGAGTGTTTATTGTGTCCCTTCCTTTTATGGCCTGTGAACATCAGACCATGACTGTTCAGACTATTGTTGTTCTCGGACTTTGACTTCGTCTTGTTGTTTTGCCTTCTCTCTTCTGCTCTGCCATCACATATTCTCCTTTTTCATTTTACATATAGGAACATATAGGGAATCTAGTGAGGTTCCAGTAGTGGGGTCACCCTTTTCAGGATGGATGTTTCGCTTTATTGTCAGGTCCAGTCAGGGCAGATCAGTGAAAAATCTTAGGCCTCACTTCTGTTGCTACCATCGTCTGCTAAATTGTCTTGCACAGCTAGTAACCCCCTGTGTTCACATCATTCAGCCTGTCCCACAATCTATTGGTCGGTTACCTGTACAGACTTGACACTAATATGACATAATCATGCTGTGTGTACGAATACGCCTGTATCTGTACACCTGTATATATTCACCTGGGTTATATTATCATATCACATTATAACGCCCAATATACTGTTTTCACCAACTGTATATCAGGATCGAATGATTGTTGGTAAAAACAGAACAGCAGACATATACCGTGATGAGATCATATAACCCGAATGAACACTATACAGATGTATTCATACAGATAGCATGGTATGCCATTTAGTGACAACATTGAAGTTGCCTATATTTTGCTAAGGGGTGTATTATTTGTGCCCTTTATAGGTTTTAAAGCGGTAGTTTGGGCTTTTTTCAATTTATATCCTATCCACTGGATAGGCCATAATTAGTTGATAGATGGAGGTTCGCCGCTCATTGTCATCATCGAACCAAGGAGGAAGTGGGAGTGTCTGCTTTACTCCCATTGACATCAGTGGGAGCTCTGCGCTGCTTGTCTACTTCCTGCTGCTGTTACTGACATCCTGTCTTGAGCAGGAAGTGGAAGAGCACTGGACAGCAAGCCGGACGATCAGCAGATGGTTGGGGATCCCGAATATAGAATCAAGATGTCTTTGGCCTTATTTTGTTTTTTTGGTGTGTTGATACCCTACCGTACTGTGCACTCAATGTCTTGTAGTGCTGTTGGAGATTGTGGTCAGCTGCCCAGTTATTCTGCATTTATCTTACAGATCTGTCATTCAACAACATTGAGGTGATTGAAGGCTTGAGCGCGCTCAGGAAGCTGGAGGATCTCAGTCTGTACAACAACCGCATCTCAGTCCTCCAGAATATGGACAGCCTGAAGAACCTGCAGATCCTGTCCATGGGAAACAACAACCTGACGTCACTGGAAAATGTAAGGCGGGACTTGGAGTCTGGGAGTGGGGTATGATGTGCCCCCAATTCAATTGGGTTCCAATATTTTTGTAAAGCATTAAAGGGAACCTGTCAGGTCTCTAACGGCTCCATAACTATGGGCACTAGTACAGTCACAGACATGCTTCAGTGGTCTGCCGCTTGTACAGATCGGTTAAGAGGTTTTGGAAAACTTA
This sequence comes from Eleutherodactylus coqui, assembly GCF_035609145.1. Lineage (NCBI taxonomy): Eukaryota > Metazoa > Chordata > Amphibia > Anura > Eleutherodactylidae > Eleutherodactylus > Eleutherodactylus coqui. The sequence continues at coordinate 148,755,043 of NC_089844.1, read as the reverse complement.
TATGTGAAAGCGTGCAGCGCAGGGCAGAGAAGAGTCCGATGTGCCTCATTAATATTCATATATTCACTGCTCTCTCCGCTGCCTGCCAGGAATCAACAGGTCTCTGTATGCACAGTAATAAGGCGAGACCTGTCAATCAGCACCAAAAGGGTTGGGTTCAGCATGAATATATGAATATTAATGAGCCACCAGACTAATCTCTGCCCCACGCTGCAAACTTTGAAATGTAAGTTCTCCAAAACCCCAAGACCAATCTGTATAAGTGACAGACCGCTGCACCGAGTGCGTGTATCACTATAATGTAGTGCCCGCAGCTAAAGACCTAACAGCCTCCCTTTAACCCTTCATGACTGGAACAATATTTTGAAGAAGATCCAAATTGGTCTGACTGATTGAAAGCATTTTCATTGGTTGTACCAATTCAAGGTCCACTAATTCTTCTGGAAGCAATCTGTCGTGCTTTCTGGTCCTGTGTACCAGTATAACGTGACTGATGTAAAAAAAGCTAGAAAATGTGTGATATGACATAGTAACGTGTTATGTTCTTGCCGCCAGCTCATCTATCTTCGGAGATTCCAGCAGCTGAGGACCCTAAATCTGTCAGGAAATCCACTTTCTGAAGACGAACAATATAAGTTATTCATAGCAGCTCATCTGCCGGACCTTGTGTACATGGACTTCAGACTCATAGATGAGAACATAGTATGTTTATTGTCACACACAAGGCAAACACTAGTTCTTAGCTAGCACCAAGTTATCGCAAAGACCCAGGGAGCTGCGCCTTCAATACCAATCTGGGACGCAGCATTACAGACGTGGGCAGTGTGCTTCCTGCACTGTCGGCAGTGACAGTGGTGCTGGAAATCAGCTGATTGGCAGGCATCCTAAGTGGCGGACCCCCACCAATCATCTATTGATGACCGATCCTGAGGATAGGTCATCAGTAGAAAAACATCCACAAATTCCTTCTGAAAGGTCGCCTTTAAAGAGCTTCTCTAGTTCTAAACTATTGATGGCCTATGCTCAGGTTAGGCCACCAATAGTAGATTGGCTGGGGTCTGCCACCCAGGACCCCCACTGATCAGATGTCCACCACACTGGTGTAATTTGTACACTGAGCTGATTTCTGCAGGAAGCACTCATCCACACTTTCACTGCAGTGAACAGGCGTGGTATTACATGCAAAGTTCCTTTTCACTTCAATGGGAACTTTGCCTGCAATACCAAGTCTGGCCACTGCCAGGAGAATAGAGCTGTATCACACAAGCGCATTGGCCTGGTGAGCAGCTGATCAGTGAAGATCCTGGGCAGCAGATCTCCGCTGATTTACTATTGATGCAGTGGGGGCACTGCAGGGAAACTGAACATTTACTGCCAAGTTTCCTCATGCATTACAGCTAATAACTGGGGTCCCAAAGGAGGGACACTTTATGTTCACCTCATTGCCAGGTTATCATTCTAGCAAGTAGGGATTGTCCAAAGCTTAGAACCTTTTTAAAGGGATTGTGCAAAGTTATAAAGCCATCCTCTATATACTGGATATCAGAGGGGTTAAACTGCTGAAACTCCTACCAATGCCTGGAACAGGGGACCTGAAGGTCCTTACATGAGTAAAGTGGAGGTTGCTTCATTAATTTCAATAGGAGCAACGGAGATTGACGAGCTTTTGTACTCAGCAATTTCCAGTGCTCCCTTTCATAGAAATGGAGCAGTGTGTATGCGTGTCCTTCACTCCATTCATACAGACACCTTTTAGACCACCGTTCTTGGGATTGGAGGGAGTCCCTAGGGTCACTCCCTCACAATCATAAAGTTATCCCCTATCCTATGGATAGGGAATAACTTTATAACTTGGCACAACACCTTTAAGGTCCAGAGTTCTGATAAAACCTCATATAAAGGCCACTAACCACCTCCATCTTGTACCATAGAGGGACATTGCTAAGGTGAAGTACCAGTATTCTATCGAGGAGCTGAGCCAAAACGAGACCTTGGAGAGACTAAAGCGAGAAAAAGAGGAGAAGGATCAGCAAGAGCTGGACAGGCACAAGGTACTCCGAAAGTTATAGAATTGTGTCGCAATACATAATTAGTTGTCTGTAATTGTGGGAGGGGCCTGATGTTACACCCCCAGTCTCCTCCCCTCACATGCTTTCATAGTGACCAATAGTGCACCCCATCCCTTCCATGTTCCCAGTCATGGCTATTGCTGGTCAAATCCACCCTTAACATGATTAGAGCTCCTCGACAATAGTAAAGGGTTACAGTGCTGCACATAGCGGTAACATGGGTGGACCCTGGTTGGGAACCACCTTTCTCTATATATGGTGATCTGGCAGAGTTTCCCTCCAGCGTGGTTACACGGGATTTAAAAGCATTGACTGCATACGTTTTTGATTTGACCAGCTGACAAGTCTGGCACCTCATTTTAGTGTATGAAGGGCACGCCTGGTCCAATATATCCAATGCTCTCATCCAGGGTGGATTTGTACTTGTGCCGGAGGGCTGGATATACACCAGCACATCCTAAGACAATATTATCTCTCAATTCATGGACATCTTATTGACTAGTGAGGCTGAAAACTCATGGCCAAAACTTTAGGCCTTGTTCACACTGGCTGTAGAGTATGAGATCCCTGTAGGGGATCAGACAGTTTTATCTGCGGCAGGACTCCAAGGTTGAGCCTTAGAGTTCTGATGTGGATTTTGGTGCAGATCAGCACACGAATTTAGCCCCCGTCAATGGTGCAAATCCACATGTAGCAGCTCGGTGTGGTTTCCACATAGAAACTGCTCCAAGAATTGACATGTCAATAAATTGTTTTCCACCACATGGATTTAAGAATCTGATGGTGGAAAAATCTTCTCCAGATGACTTTGGCGCGGATTTTCATAGCAAACAATAGAATTCTAAAATGATTTGGATTTCGCTGTGAATTTGGGCAAATTCCACCATGTGAACAAGGCTTTACTCTTAGGGCTTATTGCCACAGGCATATGGGAGTTGCACCAGAGATTCTCAACTGCAGCTCACATCGGACAACAACACGGATGCAGCTCCATGTGCTATTCGAGCCCCACGGGCATTGGGCAGGGCGTGTCCTATTCTCGTTTGTAATATGTCTGAAAATAAGACATGCTGAGATTCTTTTGCATGGACTGCGGGTCCATGTACATGTTTTTGCATGTTTAAAAAGCCGCATTAAAGTCAATGGGTCCGTGTGTTTTCTGTGTAAAGCCCTTGAGAAGAAGTGATCCCTTTCGTTAACAATTGCATAACACATTTATTCCAAGGCTGCCTACGTGGAGTATCTAAATGGCCCCTATCTTTTTGAGAATATGTATGCGGAGGACGTGGAAGGAACTCGGCTGTCGACGCTTCCTGCTGTAGCTGAACTTGTGGAACCATATCCTTTTTTGTGCATCAGTTACCTACAGATGAGCTTATGTACAATGAATTCCTCTAATCCGGGAACAGAGATGGTTATAGATGGTAGCAAACTGGGAAAATGACCATAGCCCTCAGAAGGCGGAAACTAAAATGGTGTATCATTTTTTAGTATTTAGTGGTGGGAAACTGAATTATTGTGTCATGTGGGCTTTATATGGTAGTATCATACTGCCAATCACATGAGGTTTTCTCGTGCAATGGAGTGGCGAGTATACTGAGAATGGCATGATTGAGGAAAAACATCTAACGGAAGAGGTGATCCTGTGGACGGAAAAAACTCATTACCTAAAGGGGTCAAAGGAGGATGTCGGGAATCGTTCTGACCAACAAAAGCGGTACAGTCAAGAGCAGCTGAATACAACACCGGTGCTCCAACTAACGTGTCTGAATGTACAACTCGCCGTTCCTTATGGGATATAACAGCAGATTACCAGTTCCAGCACCATTGTGTCTAAGAGAAAGAGAAAAACGAGACTCCGGGGGCCAAAAATTGTATCACTGAGCAGCGGAAAACCATCACCTGGTCAGATGAATCTAGATTTCTGTTGCACCGTGCTGCAGTTCTAATGCCCAAAGGAGGTCCAACGTTCTACTAGATGGGGGTCTCTGATATAGTGATCATGTTGTGTAAGTTCTTTCAGCAAGGATTATTATTATTTGCATATTATTTGAGCGGTATATGGCAGTATTATCATGGCAGTATGGTAATTCTTTATTTGATCCCTAAAAGTCTTGTTGAGATTGATTTCCCACCACTCATCCCACGATAACAGTACTAGCAGCTCTGTCTGTGTGATTCCTTAGCTGAACCTCACCTATAGGACTAAGTGCACTGAAGTCTGCCAGAATATATTTGAGTACGGTCTTAAGCACCATGAAAAGAGAGAGGCTGAGATGGCTGTATTCAATGAATGTCTGCAAGAAGCTGTGATGGAAAACCAGGAGGCCGGAGCTGGGAAAATCCAAGAATTTCAATCAAAGAACAATGAGGTAAGGAGGACGCCAAGGTATAGGGTCCAGCAGCACACACCCTCAGATTCACTCCCAACCAGGGTAAGGTGGAAAAAAGATTACAAAGCCATCTATGGGACCATGAACCAAAGTCCGAAACAGCATATAGAAGAGCGGTAGCAGACATGGTGGTTAAAAAAATGCAAAAATCTTTATTGTTTCATATTAAAAGTGCAGACAGGCAACGTTTCGACCTATAATGGTCTTTCTCAAGCCTGAGTAAGGAGGACACCGTCACCCAGGAGTTTTATAAGGCTTAGGCTATATTCACTCGGGCAAGAATGATTTTGGTTAGTAAAAAACTGATAGTTTTCCATGCAATTTTCATGCTATTTTCTTGCGTTTTTCTCTGTTCTGCACCTCCTGTTTTTTTTCCTTGTGCTTCGCATAGTAATTTGCATTAAAATGCATCACACTCACATGAAAATCGCATGGCATGTGACTGCAATGTGTTTTTTTATGCTCAGTAGAAAACAACAGATGCTTCTTGAAAAAGATTTGCGCAAAAATAGAACATGACGGGGGTGGGCGTGGCTTGCGGCCAACATGGCGGAGACTCATCCGAGCTGAGCTCTGCGGGATACCTATCATCCTGACCCCATCCTGTGTCTGCAGACGCAGTTCTGGCCAGATACTACTTAGGCCGCTCTCACACAGGCGTTAGCAAAATGCTGTGTTTTACCACAATTTCGAGCTGCGTTTTTGAACACATTCTACAGCACTCCTTACCGCACCCCATCATTGTAAAGGGTAATGAGGAGCGTTAAAAGAGCCTAAACGTACAAAAATAGAGCAGACAGCATTCAAAAATTGCGGCATTCGAATGTTAGTCTACGAAGCCCCATTGAAATCAATGGAGGTATTGTACAGTGTTTAGCACGGCGTTTGAAACTCTCCTGCCGCAGAGATCGGGACAATCTCACCTCCGGGTCCTGGAGTGTTGATGGAGGGACAAACCGCAATCCAGCACTGCATTACAGGCTGCAGTAAGGCACCTCCCAGCTGCTCCCTACTTCCATCTCTTTAAGAACCCTGCCCCACTGACATAACAGTACCTGGCTCCGTTCCCTGAAGGGCACACCTTACAGGGGGGCAAGCGACATATAAAGGTCCTCTGCACCACCTGGGCTGTGTATAGGGGTCACCGCCATGTTGGAACTTTTAGCAACAAATATATACCAGCACTTTGCTTGGGTAGCTTATAGTAACCCCCGTCAGAGCCGATGGCTGGGGTCTTCTTTACACTGTACATCTGGCAGTTATAAGTGGGACTATAAAGCTTATATTATAACACCCTCCGCATAGTTATTAGACCCTGTGTTTCTATTTGTGACTTTCCAGTTACACTGGGGTTTACCTAAAGAGCCTACTGTATATTGGACTAGTCCACTTGATCAGCCACTTCCGATATAGTTCTGTTGGAGATTTCAGTCTCCAATCAACTGCAATCATAACTCCTTCATCCTGTCGCAAGCGGGGGAATTACAAGTCATCCACTGAGAATCACAACTTTTTCTTGTCCCTATCTGACCAGCTAAAGGAGTTTGCGCATAAGCCAACCGCTGATAACACACATGACTCTTCTAGGCCTTCAGAGCAGTCTTCACCTGGCCGTGATCATGTGGCCTCTTCACCCAACGAGACCTAGCCTACCCTCTGTCGAGTCACTGCCCAGTTGCTAAATGCAATTCAATCCAGTACCACCTTGTAGACGGGTAAATTTGAGGAGGTCAAAATTAATGTGGGGCTTTTATGAGTGAGGTAGAGGACCATGTTCCTCAATTAGAGGTTCCTGTCTTACCTGCCCATACCAAAGTGGCAGAACTGATATGTGACTGCAGCTCGCAATCTAGGTCTGAGTGCTCGGAGGGCCAAAGTTCCTGCAAATTCATGGAAAAATGGCTGAGAGATTTCCTTCCTGATGCTGAATTCTCTGCTGCATTTGCTATTGAGAGAGCCTACAAAGTTGCGGCACGACCACGACCACCTGGGGCCGCTCCGAAACCAATGCTGACTCATCTGCTCAGCAATTTCTCGGCTGTTCTCCAAAAGACCAAGGCCTCATCATCAGTGTTAATCGATGCCTACGGGATGTCTCGATTCCGTACTTCATGGCGTATCCGGCCCGTCTGCTCATCATTCGCCACAACAGAGTTATCTTCTCTACTTGCAACAAAGCTGAGGATTGGCTGAACCTCAATTGGCTCAGTGTTATTAGTCTCTGCCCTTATCGCTATCGACGGTCGATATGCTAGTTTCACACTATTGTCGTGGAATGTGAAAGGGATGGGGGTCCTAGAAAACGGGGCATGATTTTTTCATACATTCTGAGACATAATACACGTTTTGTGTGCCTCCAGGAGAACCATTTAATACCTGATAAAACTGTGCAGCTACAGAACCCATGGGTCCAGTGGGCAACACTTATTCCTCTTATTCTAGAGGGGTTTCTATTCTGGTATATAAAACAGTTAGATGGGAACCGGGGCAAATAGTCAGTGATCCAGAAGAACATTTTGAGAATTAGACACCCAGACGGTCCCGTATATTTTTGCCATTCTATTGGTAACAATTAGAGATGAGCGAGTATACTCGCTAAGGCACATCACTCGCCTTAGCCAAGTATCTCCCCGCTCGTCTCTAAAGATTCGGGGGCCGGCGCAGGTGACAGGTGAGTTGCGGCCCCGCTCTCCCCCACCGCTCCCCGCCCCCCAAATCTTTAGAGACGAGCGGGGAGATACTCGGCTAAGCACTACTCGCTCGAGTAATGTGCCTTAGCGAGCATATTCGTTCATCTCTAGTAACAATCCCGTATCTATTTGGTAATGCTCAAGCCTGTACTGCTGTGATTAATGTTACTTATCTCCCAAGGGCGGTATCAAACCATTCCCCATTTTTGGTAGAATTCCAGACCTGCATTGGCCAAGTGGCCTTAAGACGCTGGAGGGCGCACCCTTTTTGGCTAACCCTTTTTGATCAGAATCTCCGATCAGATCAACTTTTTCCTAGAACAGAACGACTCCTACATTAATTCTCTTGTATTTTGGGATACTTTCAAGGCGTTTCTTCAAATCTTCAATTTCGTTTGTCAAACGAGCCTCTTCTCAAGCAGAGGACGAAATGACCTCTCATTATTCTGCATCTGAATCAACAATTAATGACCCTTCTGATGAAAATAGAACACTATGTCTACAAGGCAGACAATATCTTTTGCTTCTTCAGGAAAAGGCTTGTGCATCCTCTTTTTTTTTTTTGCTAAACAGCGCCATCACAAATTGGGTAACCAATCAAGCGGCCTTTTAGCCCATTTAGTTTTTCAAAACTCAACCTTTACAGGTTTGTTCTGATGTGGGAGAAACCGTCACCGATAGCAATTCCATCAGAGAGGGATTCCAACAGTTTTATAGCGATCTTAAGATTTGACCATATCCTGCAAGAACTGAACACCTAACTTGATAGATATAGCTTCCCGAATTTGACCCCAGACCAGCAATGATTTTAAGGTGCTTCTTTTACTTTGGATGAACTCACTGAGGGTCTTTCTGATGTGGCAAGGGGTAAGTCACCAGGCCGAGATGGCTTCCCAATTGAGGTGTATGCAAAGTATCAAGAGAAATACTCCCCCAACTTCTAGCTGTACATAATGTGTGTGGGGCTCCCTGCTGAAATCCTTCTATGGCCTCCCTTGATGCTATGAAGATTGTATAGAATGGCGTTTTCTACTTTACACCCTTAAGCGATTTGGTTTTGGTGACATTTAGTGGGTCTCTTTACCATAGAAGTCCCCTCCAGCTTAGTAAACGGCTCTTACTCCCCTTACTTTCTACTACATGGAGGTATTAGACAGGGTTGCCGGCTGCCCCCTTATTGTTAACCTTGGCGATTGAACCCCTAGCTATTAACTTTAGGGAAAATACACGGCATGAAGGTGTCACATGCCGCTCTATACGTGGATGATCTCATGTCTGACCCTGAAACATCTCTCCCGTATACGATCAACCATATTAACAGATTTGGGGAATTCTCTGGTCTCCGTATTACCTGGACTAAGTCCGTCCTTATACCTACATCATGAGACAACCCTACATTGAACCAAACTTGCTCTGTGGCCTTCCTATAACGAGTAAATTCAAATACCTTGGTATTCAGAGCGACTATAAACGCTCCCTGGATCTTAATATAGTCCTTTTATAGACCAATGTAAATGTGAAGTTTGGGCTTCCCTCCCGTTTGAAGATTGCGGGGGGCATAAATCTTATTAAACTGAGTCCCCACATGTTTTACAACACACTTCAGTTCTTGCTCCTGGCAGATTTCTTCGCACAATGGATTCTCTCATGACATCATTTGTTTGGGTGATCTCTCGACCCAAATTACGACTTTCCACTCTTAAGAGTCCGAAGCAAGCGGCAGGCACTGCACTCCCAACATAGCCAACCAGCTTATACATCATTGACCCTGTGTGCAAACCCATCCTCTCCCTGCACCTAGCATACTTCTTACAACTTAATACCCCCTGGCCTGAACTTTAACCCTCTTCAACCTTCTGGGTAACCTTTTACCTTTACATAAATTGACCTCCGGCATATGGAGGCATTCTAAGACACTTCAGAGATACCGTAGCTGATATGCCTATGTGACACAATTTAGGTCTCCCTGAACTATATTCCTTATCAGATGCTCATGTGTGGGAACAGTCTGGCATATATACTCTCGGTTGGAGATATGTACATATCTACCCAGGCCCCCTTTTGATCAATTACAAGCAAAGTACAATCTCCTTTGTACTCAGTTTTTCCGTTATCTGCAAATCAGATAAGTCTGAACAGGCAATTCCCTTCCCCTGCACCATAAATATCCCACTACCCATTGATTAGTATACACTCAGTGTCAAAAAACATCAATCACCTAGAAGGAGTTACTGGAATAAAACTTTCTCTGTGTGATTGTAACATTAATATAATGTATAATCCTTGTATGGAGGCTCTAGTACCCTGTTGAACCACCTCTAGCTTGGATACAAGATGTTATACGGGCGGGCATGAAGGCTCTAGTACCCTGTTGTACCGCCTCTAGCTTGGGTACAAGATGTGATATGGCGGGCATGGAGGCTCTAGTACCCTGTTGTACCACCTCTAGCTTGGATACAAGATGTAATATGGGCAGGCATGGAGGCTCCAGTACCCTGTTGTACCGCCTCTAGCTTGGGTACAAGATGTGATATGGCGGGCATGGAGGCTCTAGTACCCTGTTGTACTGCCTCTAGCTTGGATACAAGATGTGATACGTACGGGCATGGAGGCTCCAGTACCCTGTTGTACCACCGTTAGCTTGGGTACAAGATGTGATACAGGGGGCATGGAGGCTTTAGTACCCTGTTGAGCCCAGTCACCTTGTGTGTCCTCACACATCCACTGGTCCCAACACCTCTTAACAGTCCAGAAAGAACGGCCCGGTAGGGGACAATTCGTCAATACAACCAGCTTCTCACATCCCAATAATGCGCCCCTCTCAGACTCTGGTAATGGGGTGAAATCTCTTCTCTGTGTCGTAGAGGCATCTAATGGCCAACAAGCTCTACACAAGCGGAAGAAGAGGTCACTACACACAAGGAGCCTCCGACAGCCTGTTATAGGCCAAGGGGGACCCACTTTATGGCCTTAGGTGACAAGACTGTTCATCAAATCACCACAACTCATCATTACATATCTGTCTGAATTGTAACTGCATGCCGGGTTTTGTAGCAAAATGACAACTTCTTCTGGGGGTGGGATTATTTTTGACAGAGTATATTATGGTCCCAAGGGTCATGGAGCCTCAGATCTAATTTATACTCTCATTTAATAATATCTAAAACTGCCCATTTGATTTCCCCGGCTATAGCACGTTGCTGAACATTTTTATCTTTGACACGCTTCAGGAATCACTTTTATTGGTTTCACCTATGGCAAATAAACCTATACAGCTATATCTTGTACTCCTGTAAGGTTACAAAAAATGGGTAGGACCTCTTCTGCTAATTGTAATAGATGTATAAGTCCATACTTAGATTCCTGGCACATGATTTGGGCATGCCCAATTATTCAGGACTTCTGGAGAGAAGTTATTGACTTCCTATCAGGAATCTTAGGCATACCTATACTCCATAACCATGACGTGTCTATTTGGGATTCTTGATGAAGAGGCATGGACAGACCATGTTAGGATATTCTTGGGAGAATCAGTATTTTTAGCTAGGAAGGCAATTGCTCTAAGGGGGTTAATTATGTGTCCTATTTAATTAAATTGTATATAAGAGTCGGGGCTGTCCTAATAAATTTGACAAAGTTTGGGGAGTGTGGTGTAACTCGCCTTCCACTCTGTATTTCCCAAGAGCCTCCCTTAAACCTGCCGTCGGGAGATGATTTCACAAGCAGTTGCATCGGCGTATTTTTTGCGCCCACACAGCATGTTCATTTATGCACGGCAAAATAGCGCACCGATTAAAATGGCTAATTTGCCTTATAAGTTTCAGATCTGTTCTTTCCTGTGGAATTACGCAGCGTATTATGCATACTCCCATAGACTTCTATAGGGACCTTTTCTGCGCAAGTGCGCAGATAAAGAAGAGCATGCTGTGAGGCAAAAAATTGCTACATGTCCTATTTTTTCACATCCCTCAAAACACATCGACCATTGTTTTCAATGGGACAGTTAAACACATCTCATGCCGTGCAATGTAATGTTTACCATTGAAATCAATGGAAAACACTTGCTGATTCTCCGCTGCGCGTGAAACAAGCGCGGAGGATCAGAATTTCACAGAAGTGATGCAAGGCGTCTTTGTATGAAAACCACCTTGCATCCGTGAGTAAAACGTTCGTTGACAAGCGCAATATCGGGCCGAGATTCTCGGCCCAACATCATGCTCGGCTGTGTAGAGCCGGCCTTAAAGGGGAGCTGCACTTTTATAAAACTTTTCACATGTCATAGAGAAATGTCAAAAGTTTTGATCAGTGGGGTGCGGGTGCCGAGACCCCCGCTGATCACTGAAATGAAGGGGTTGCAGTGCACACCCCAGTGCTGTGCTCCTTCGCCTGCATTCAGCACTCTTCAGTTGTTCTTAATAGCTGAAGACAAACTCATAGAATTCTGTAGACTTCCACGAGTCTGCCTTTAGCTACCAAGAACAGCCAGAAGGTAACAAACATGGCCGAAGGGGCATAACGCTCTGGTGAGTGCCACTAACCCTTCATCTTAGCGATCAGCCGAGCTTTTAGCACCTGGACACCACTGATCAAAACTTCTCACATACCCCTATGACATGTCAAAAGTTTTATGAAAGTGCCGTTACTTTTGAGTAAGTCCTGATAGTTTAGAATATAGTTTGTGTTTCAATTCCTCATTGTTTTCAAGAGCTCCACTTGCTGTCAGTGAATGGAAACATTCTTGTTTACATCCAGAGGCTGAACACACCTAAATCTGCTTACAGCTGAGGGTTTGCTACAGTTACATCCAGTGTTCTTGTCATGTCCTGCCTATATGGCGCTTTTTCACTGGCCCTCTATATCCAGTCTAAGAGCAGACAGGTGAATTGCCAGTGTGAACTGTGTCTTCAGTTTATTGCAGTATTATCTGGAGCAGATCTGTCTCTGTTGCATGCCCTATGTACCATCTTACACCCTTTCTTTTCTCTTGGCAGCTCTTATATGAACTCTCCCAGATCACATCACCTGAGATTCTTGATGCAAAGTCATTGCAGTACAGTCAGGATATTGCACAGCTGATGGACACATTGCTGAACCTGGAGATACAAGTGGTGGACCAGCTGGAGGTAAGAGGACTTCTCATCTATCCTGACTTGTAGGTTTATGGAAATTCTTGAATGGAACAGTTCTTTTCTCAGAACACTACATTCTGCATTCCCTCTGTTGCTCCTCTTGGAAATGTATGAATCAATTAGCAATTGGGTTTAACCATTCTCCTTGTCAGTAAGTTGTGTCCCTACATACTCCGAGAGTATGGTCCCAAACAGTGTATAGCTGGGCTGCGGTGGTGAGGAGGTCAAGAACCCTGCGATGATGTAGGTCTGCGCGGCTTGCTAATGAATTAAGTGTTCACTAGCTGTAGGTTGTTGCTTCATTAATGATATACAGCCAGTGAACAATTAAAGGGGTTGTACCAAGATCACAAGTTATTCCCTGTCCACAGGATATCCGCAGCATAGGGGATAACGTGTTGATCAGTTGGGGTCGATCCCCGACGATCTCAAGTGTCTACTTCTGCCTTACACTGTGGGGGCTGCAGTGACGTCAGAATGAATGCCGAGCAATCGCATTGGCACTCCATTAAGCTGTGAGACCCCCACTGATCAGCAAGTTATCCCCTATGCCATTGTCAGGCTATAACTTGTGATCCTGGTACAACCCCTTTAATTCATTAGCAATCTGTGCGGACCTGTTTCACCAGCAAGGTTCTTGGCTGCGGCCCAGCCACATGGCAGCCATGTGCCAACTGCTATGTGGGACTGTACCCTTAAGAGTGTGTAGGGACATATATTATTGACAAGGGGAATCGTCACACCCAATTGACAATTTATCCATAAATTTCCAAGAGGAACAACAGAAAGAATGCAAAAAGCAAAGTTCTAAGAAAAGATTCCATAATTACATGAGCTGCTCTACTGCTTGCGATTTGCTCCTAATTATCGGTCTGCATCTGGCCTTGCAGGTTCAGCCCGGCAATTATTGGCAAGTGGTGGCTGCTAGTGCTTGTGTAATAACACGCTAACACTGTCCAATTAATGCTGACAGTATCAGACTGTGTAGTGTGATACACCCTATGAACAAGGGGAACCATAGTGCCCTGTTATCAATTTAGTCTTGCATTTCCAGGAGGAATAAGGGAGGAACAATCCAATGTAGAATCCTAAGAAAAGATAGCTCGGCATTGTTGTCTTATGAAGAATACAAGTGCTTATTAAAAATGGCTTCCGTGGAGGGGGGCACAAAAACTGCAAAGAAATGACTGGCGTTTCCCGTAGCAACCAGCGACATTCTGAGAGGTGATGACCTGTACATTTATCTCCATGCAGGAAATCATTAAGGACTATGAGAGAAATATCGCAGAACTGGTGTCCACGTTCCTGGAAACCATGCAGGGCCTATATCCTTCGTGTTCATGAGCGAGGCTGCAGAGAGCGGAGGCTAAACCTACAGATCAAAGGGGCCCCAGCAGATATTGTATGAGGAGAAGTTATGGCGTTTGCTAGTTTATCAATTGACCATGATTTACAAGTCTTCCGCTTGCTGCCGTTCATAGGGAGCCTTCATTATTTACTTTCAGACGATGACAGTTTGCCCCGATCTTGTGAGGATCACATAACTGCAAGGTTCACATACTTGTGTGATCATCACATGGCCACAATGTTTTCTTCATCCTCTGGAAGTAAACAATGAAGCCTCACATTCACTGACAGCAAGCAGAGAAGTGATACAGAAATTGCTAACTTTTCTTAAACGTTTAGGGCTCATTCACAGGGCATTTGCAATTTTGGTCTGTGAAGAACGTACCAGTTTCACTGCATGTGTATGTGCGTTTTTGGTGCGTATGCGCTTTTTTTACATCCATTTTTCACGTGCACATGGATGCTAATGTGCATTCACTATATTTTATATACACCCGTAGACTATAACGGGCGATTTTGGTCTGTGAATGCAAACCACAATAGGACATACCGCGTTTTTTTATGCGCAATATTAGTCTGCATAGAAAAAAATGCCAATCTGAAAACACCAATTTAATTTAATAGTTCAGTGTTCTTTCCGTATTCCGTCAGTAAAAAATACGGACTGAATACGGTTAAAGAATACGCCCGTGTGGATAGACCCTGACTTTTGTCAGCTTTCTCCGAAAACTCATGATTTAGGGTCTGTGTGTTCAGGATGCTGCTGCCTTCACCAGCACTCTTGTATCACCATACTTCATTCCCGCACTCTTTCTACAGCCAATGAGAAATCTCTTCTTTCTTGTGCAGACAGACACTGATGCTGATAAGTAAATGAACCCCCCATGCAAAGTCTGCCATGGGTGCTCACCTTCCTTTCTATATTCATACACAGTCTATGTGATCAATTTCCCTGCAAACTGCATTGTGTGCTTTTCTTCCTGTATACACTCTGATATGGTAGAGCCTATATGTGATCTGCTCTTCCTGAAGACTCTCTGTCTACACTCTGATATGGTAGATCCTATGTGTGATCTGCTCTTCCTGAAGACTCTCTGTCTACACTCTGATATGGTAGATCCTATGTGTGATCTGCTCTTCCTGAAGACTCTCTGTCTACACTCTGATATGGTAGATCCTATGTGTGATCTGCTCTTCCTGAAGACCCCCTTCTACACTCTGATATGGTAGAGCCCATGTGTGATCTGCTTTTCCCGAAGACTCCCTTCTGCACTCTGATATGGTAGAGCCTATGTGTTATCTGCTCTTCCTGAAGACTCCCTTCTGCACTCTGATATGGTAGAGCCTGTGTGATCTGCTCTTCCTGAAGACCCCCTTCTGCACTCTGATATGGTAGAGCCTATGTGTGATCTGCTCTTCCTGAAGACCCCCTTCTACACTCTGATATGGTAGAGCCCATGTGTGATCTGCTCTTCCTGAAGACTCCCTTCTGCACTCTGATATGGTAGAGCCTATGTGTCATCTGCTCTTCCTGAAGACTCCCTTCTACACTCTGATATGGTAGAGCCTATGTGTGATCTGCTCTTCCTGAAGACTCCCTTCTGCACTCTGATATGGTAGAGCCTATGTGTGATCTGCTCTTCCTGAATACTCCCTGTTTCCACTCTGATATGGTAGAGCCTGTGTGATCTGCTTTTCCCGAAGACTTGGAAGCTTTCTCCCTCTGGAATCTGCCATGTACAGTCTCCTCCCCTTCTTGCTACTATTTCTTAGGGTGAAGTTCCACATACTGGCAGGTGCGAACAACTAAACACTGTGTATTTTTCATTCTCACTATTGCCTTAACCCTGTCACTTACAATGGCGCAGATCAGGGACCAGGAGAACCAGCACCACGAGAAGCTCCTAGAGCTATGTATTAACCTGCTGGAGAGAGTCCTAAAGGGGGAGATGGAAGAAGAAATGACCGATGAACTTCGAGCGGTAATGTACTATCTATTCCTGAGACCACTGGTCTCCAAACTGATGCAAAACTACAACTGACAGCATGGCTTGAAAGCCGCACACTGGCAGGGCATGCTGGAAGTTGTAGTTTTGGCACAGCCTGGAGACCAGTAGTGTTGGACTGTTTTGAGGACTATTACCAGACACCATATTTAGCCTTATTTTTCATACTGGTGGACTAATTCTTTACGGCTCATAATGACGTTTTATAAATCAGCTTCCTGTTTACTGAAATCTTTGTTAATTTGTATCAGATCCCTTGTTTATATGTAGCAGACAATCTGAGAATCATAGCTGCAGTGTAAAGCATGGCACACAAACCAGTTAGGTTGAGCCACTGATCACAGTAACTCATTTTCTACAGCTATTCGTAGACAAAGACACCATCATGAATGCTGTCAGCGCCTCCCATGACATACACCTGCTTAAGATTGACAACCGAGAAGATGAACTGGTCACCAAAATTAACAACTGGGCTACAAACCTCATACAAAAGGTGAGTTTGGGATTTTAGTGTATTTGGGATTATTCTACGGCAGCCAGTAAGGTTCAAACATTAAAACCTTTGGTGTTTTACTACTGTGGTTATAGGTGCAGTAATATTGGTGTTATCTACTGTGTTTGAGAGGCCGTTATATGTTGGTGGCCAGTGCAACCCCTCTCTCCATCAATGCAATACTGATGCTTGTAGTACATTGCTGGTGCCAGGAAGTGCAGTCATGGGGAATTTTATTTTCCTGCATTACACTGCGATTGTACACTGAAATGCCAAAAGTCACGGGATAGCAACTAATATCGTGTAGGATCCCCTTTAGCTTGGAGAAGTGTAGCAACTTGACATGGCATCGATTCCATGGATGAAAGAAGTCTGGATAGCGACTCACAGCTCTGTGATATTTGTAGGTGCGGGATCTCAGGTGAGAATCGGTCTCTCCACCACATCACATAAATGCTTGATTGGGCTCACGTAAAGCCTCTTTCACATGGCCGTGAAAATCGCGTGAGATTTGTGCGTTACAAGACACACAATTTCGCACGCATATATATGAGTGATTTTTTTTTCCCGCATTGCGGTCCAAGAAAAAAATCGTGGCATATCCTCTCTTTGGCTGTGCCTTTTGTCTTCAATAGGACAGGAAGACACACCGCATGGGATGTAATACAAGGTTTTCCATTGAAAATAATGGGAAACACTTGCCAATCCTCTAATGCTTCTGAAAGCCGCGCCAGAGGATCGCAACCTCACCGAAGTGATGGGAGGTGTTATTTACATTGCACGTGCACAGCCTAAAAAAATCGCGCTCAGCCATGTGTAGGAAGACTTAGACGAATGTGCAGGCTACACAATTCATAGGAAGTTTCTAGAATGCTCCTTGAACCAATTTTGGACAACTTGGGCCCGATGGCATTCTCCTGCTGAAATATCCCATCATTGTGGGATACATGAAGTTCATGAAGGGCTACAAATGGCCACCAAGCAGTGAAATATAATGGCCATCAGTCAATGACATGTTGAGGTGGACCATTGGAGCCAACCCATGTGATAAGAACCCACCCCACACCAGTAGGGAACCACTTGTTGACGATTGTGGTGGATGGTAGAGTTTGTGCACCAAACACAAACCCTACCATCAGCTCAAAACAACTGGTACCGTGACTCTTTGGGCCACACCATGTTGCCCATCCTTTAGGGTCCAATTAGAAACCCCACGAGCCCAGGAGAGGCGCTGTGTGCGCAGTTGTGGTGGTAACAGAGACACTCGGGTGGGTTTTCTGCCCTGACTTGCAGGATATACGTCTGGGGTCTCCTGCACTGAATGTGGAAGCGACTTCTGTCGGATTCCATTGTCTGTTCACAAGAACAATTCTAGCCAGACCCCGCCGGTCGTGATCGTGAAGCACCCGTGGGCAGCCACTGTGGGTGATAGTGCCTTCTATGACATTTTCCCAGTACACGTGACACTGTAGATGGAGAAATGTTAAATGCCCACACAACTAAGAAAATGGAATGTCCCATCCGTCTGGCGCTCACTATCACACCTTGTTCGCACTCCGATAATTTACAATGTCTTGCCATGAGATAACACCTAATAACTTATACAGGTGTGGGTCTTCCCAAGCGTCACCTGAGGTATCGGCACTTCATCATCAATTTACTTACTACTATCCCAGGACTTTTGGCATATCGATGTATGTAGTCTGTCAATGTGACGGCACCAGGTAATGGTCATGTGATATAACCAAATGGCAGGTTCATCCAAAGCTCCCAGCTATGCGTGCGGTCTCTAAATCACGGGCAGATCCTTGAATTAAATGGTGATGCTAGTCACTAGGAGTCACTCATTTTAGATGCTTTTTCTCAGGTGCATCGGGAAGAACTGCAGAGGAATCGGAATCGGGTCGCAGAGATCAATACGTTCATTGATCACTTGAGAGATGATCTGGACAACCTTGATGTCAATGAACCAATCTGAGATTCCCACTGGCCAACTGAGGGGCGGCTCACAGCAGCCAACTCTCCCTGCTCAGAGCAAATAGAGTGGAAATAGTATCGTTTTGGGGTCATTTAAAAGGGTTTTCCAGGAGCAAGACGACTTTTTTTTTTTAACGCAAATCCATAACATATTACAAACTACCAACTTACCAGTAGCAATCACTTTAAGGGGATTATCCCAAGTTTTAAACTTACTGTGTCCACAGGATAGTGGATAAGTGTTGAATCATCTGGGGTCTGACTACTGGGATCCCATCAACCACAAGAATGGAGGTCTCCCAAATAAATGAAGGGGTGGTTAAGCAGACGCACTGGCGCTTCATTCATCTGTAGGCGACTGCGGGAAATAGCCAAGTACAAGCGCCCCTGTTATCTGTGGCAGTCTCCCAAAGAAGGATGCAGTAGCGGCACACATGCTCCACTGCCACTTCATTCATATAGGAACTCCTGATCACATGATCAGTGGGTGTCCCAGCAGTCACACCCCTGAGGATCAGACACTTATCCCCCTACCCTGTGTATAGGGGTAATTTAGAATCTTGGCACAACCCATTAGCTTCATGATCAGTGGGCTTCCGACTGCTGGCACCTGCCACACTTCTGAGAACGGGGGTCCAGTCAGTCCTGAGTGAATGGAGCATGGGCCATGCAGATGTGCCATTCACTTGACAGGACTAGAGATTGCCAATGTCGATGCGCTATCATTAAAATGAATATCTCGCTCGCCCCTGTGAAGTTAGCCTTAAGAGGAACCCGTCAACAGGAGACACTCTACCAAATTGGTCCCACCACATAACCACGTCTGTCTATTAGGATCCAGTAGGATGGCAGACCTTAGAAAAAGTAGTTTACGTAAGGTCCTATTAGCAGAGGCGTATTTTCTGTCAGTCCGCTTCCCGTAATTTTTACTGACTGAATACGGACAGCGTACGGACCCAATGAATTACATGGGTGTATTCAGATGGGCATTTTTTACAGGGACCAATGTTGCGCATAAAGAAAAATCACAGCATGTCCAATTTTAGTCTGTGTTTATGGACGCAAATCGCTCATTAAAGTATATGGGTTCCTAAAAAAAAAAACAAGTGAACACCCACTAGCATGCATGTTCACTGTCATAGGGGACATCATACATGTTGGTCAAAGGAAGGAGCCTGCTTAGGATGAATGCAGCTAGCAGCTCTAATAGTCCGGATACGCCCACTGGACTGCCGAGAGCCAATTAGCATATGGCAAGGGCTTATAAGGGCATCCTACTGGGTACTAATCTATACAGATTTGGACACGTTCTTTAAAATGTGAAAATGTGGGAATGGTTATGTAGATGGAAACCTGGTGAAAGGTTACCGTTAAAGCCAGAATGGCGAATGGCTATAACATCACAGCATCTGTAGGCCGTGTCCATACAGCGGTGGGTATACAGATGTGGCGGCTTCTATAAATTATCGTTTTGTAGGCTGTTTTTTTTTTCTGGTCTCAGGAAGCCCTTTTAAAGCAACCCCCTGGTCCCAGATAAACCAAGATGACCACGTCACTTCTCTGACTAGTTGATGTGCACTGTGCATTAGTAGCCTAAGACACTACATAGTGTTCTGATTGGCCAATACTGTTCACGTGAACAGCAATCAAAGCAATGGACAGTGTTTTACACTACCAGTGGGCATCGGGTATTCAGAGGAGCGGTGTGGCCATCTTCCCGGACCACAAGGTCACTACATTATATATATCCTCCCATGCTGTCATATACATTATTACTACTTCAACTATATATATATATATATATATATATATATATATATATATATATATATATATGTCAGTGATGTGTCTGAAAAGAGAAAACCCCCAAATCATCACATAAGCTGCAGAGGTGACGCCGTACATTATACCTTAACCCTTTATTCATTTTAGTTATTTATTATAGTTATAAGTTATAAAAAAGAATAAATGAATTAAAAAATGGGATTTTATCATATTTCCAACTAGGAAAATTCCGCCTGTTATAACAAAAAAGTGTTTGTGCGTTTTTTTGAGTACTAAGCTGCCATTTGGTAGCCTCCCCTACTATTCACAATGAAGCAGCTTCTGATAAACCAGCTCATTGAGAAATGCTTAACTTTTCTTCTTCCTCCCAAAGGGAAGAGTTACTACTTCTGCCTTTTTTTGTGTTCCAGTGTATCTGTATTAAAAAAAAAAAAAAAAAGAGAGAAAAAAAACTTTATAAATTGTCTTGATTACATTTTTTTACTGTTTTGTGTATTCAGCTCCTATGCAGAACAATGCATCTCCATAGTTACAGACTACAAACAAACCCTTTGCAACCTGATCCTGTATTGTTACATTTGATTATTGTTCCCTTACAGTCTGCTTACCTACTGAATTTATTTTCTCAAGAAATGGGATAGCTGACTACAGAGTTTGTTTGTAGTCTGTAACCATGGAGATGCAGTGTTTTGTATAGGCGCCTTGTACACAAAACAATAGAAACATATTTAAACAAGACTTTTCAGAAGACTGCTTAGGAACCTGTGACATTTTTCATTGCTTAACGGTACATTATAAGGGTTGATGAGAAGTCTGATAGTCGAGGCGGTCTGTGGGTCATTGTGATCTCCGGGGTCAGTCCTGCAGTAGTTTGTGTTTAATATTGGAGCTTGATGAACAGAGATGGACAAACAAGGTGCCTGCAGCGGTGCGGGCCTGTAATTCATGCAGGTCGTAGTCATGAACCCATTCCACGTTACCCCAGCGGTGGATCTGTGACCAGAGAGATTAATGGGTTAGATATCCATCATACATGGCCGACAAAATTCACATTATTGCTGGTTATATGGAGATATTCTACCAAGAGAGGGCTTATATGGAGGTAGTGCAGCTTTATGGAGGGATGGATTATATGGAAATCTCTCCTACGTATAACCCCTCCGCTTGTACTATTTCAATACTTCCATATAGGCCTCTGTAGAGGCGGAATACCTCCATTTAACCCCTCTCCTCGTAGAGGCGGAATACCTCCATATAACCCCTCTCCTCGTAGAGGCGGAATACCTCCATATAACCCCTCTCCTCGTAGAGGCGGAATACCTCCCTATAACCCCTCTCCTCGTAGAGGCGGAATACCTCCCTATAACCCCTCTCCTCGTAGAGGCGGAATACCTCCCTATAACCCCTCTCCTCGTAGAGGCGGAATACCTCCCTATAACCCCTCTCCTCGTAGAGGCGGGATACCTCCCTATAACCCCTCTCCTCGTAGAGGCGGAATACCTCCCTATAACTCCTCTCCTCGTAGAGGCGGAATACCTCCATATAACCCCTCTCCTCATAGAGGCGGAATACATCCATATAACCCCTCTCCTCGTAGAGGCGGAATACCTCCCTATAACCCCTCTCCTCGTAGAGGCGGAATACCTCTATATAACCCCTCTCCTCGTAGAGGCGCAATACCTCCATATAACCCCTCTCCTCGTAGAGGCGGAATACCTCCATACAACCCCTCTCCTCGTAGAGGCGGAATACCTGCATATAACCCCTCTCCTCGTAGAGGCGGAATACCTCCATATAACCCCTCTCCTCGTAGAGGCGGAATACCTCCATATAACCCCTCTCCTCGTAAAGGCGGAATACCTCCATATAACCCCTCTCCTCGTAAAGGCGGAATACCTCCATATAATCCCTCTCCTCGTAGAGGCGGAATACCTCCATATAACCCCTCTCCTCGTAGAGGCGGAATACCTCCATATAACCCCTCTCCTCGTAAAGGCGGAATACCTCCATATAATCCCTCTCCTCGTAGAGGCGGAATACCTCCATATAACCCCTCTCCTCGTAGAGGCCGAATACATCCATATAACCCCTCTCTTCGTAGAGGCCAAATACCTCCATATAACCCCTCTCCTCGTAGAGGCCGAATACATCCATATAACCCCTCTCCTCGTAGAGGCCAAATACCTCCATATAGCCCCTCTCCTCGTAGAGGCCAAATACCTCCATATAACCCCTCTCCTCGTAGAGGCAGAATACCTCCATATAACCCCTCTCCTCGTAGAGGCAGAATACCTCCATATAACCCCTCTCCTCGTAGAGGCAGAATACCTCCATATAACCCCTCTCCTCGTAGAGGCCGAATAGAAGCAGAACACTTTGCACATTCTCTCTTCTGATACCCTAAGACAATGATGCCCAATTTTCATGAAATGTATTTGATCTCTGGGCAAGCTGGGGGCTGTAGTTTGGCAACAGCTAAAGAGTCACAGGTCTGCGGCCACTGCCTTAGGACACTGAAGGAAAGCTGTGGTATCCCATTGTGCCACAACCACACAGATTTGTTTACTTCGGATACAATAGAATGAGTTATTGTTGCACAGTGGCGTTATATTCTCGCCATCTGGAGCTACAATATAGACTTAAAGGGGTATTCCAGGCTTTTACTACTGAGGAAGCAGAAGTGTAATGGAAGGTATAGCTCCCATCTATTACACTTCAAGGATGACGTCTAGCCCCACTTCACGGACAGCGGGACGGAGGATCAACCGATTGGCAGGGATCCCGAGCAGTGGACTCCCCCCAATCAACTATGGATTACCAACCCTGAGTATAAGTCATCAATAATAAAGTCCTGGAAAACCCATTTAAAAGGGGGGAAATCTGGTCATAATGATCTTCTGAAATGTCACAGGTGAGGAGATGACATTGGGGATTTCTGTCATCTGGGACCACTATTGTTTAGCAGAATGAATGCTTTGTAACAACATCAGAGCCCTTGGTACTACTAAGATTTCTGTTACATGAAATCTCCATTCAATCAACATCTTTTTGCGTGGGGTGCCTAAAGTCGGACCGCCACTGATTGGATATTGATCTGGCCTATTCTCTGGATAGGTCATCAATATCAGATTGTTGGGGGTCAGCAACTTGGGAACCCTACCAGTCAGCTGTTTAAAGGGACCATGGCACTTGCATGCGTGCAATGGCCTCTTCTCAGACCAGTGATGTCACATGACCTGAGAGCAGCCGCTATAAAATGTATGGCGCTGTGCCTGGTCTGCATTGAAGCGGCAGCGATGTTCTCTTGAATATTGCAGCCACTTCAAACATCAAATCCCCCCTAATCTGATATTGATGACCAATCCTGAGAATAGTTCATTAATATCTTAGTCTCAGAAAGACCGTTTAAATGGTTTTTCAGAGTTATTGAAAAGTTTTGGATAGGGCAAGAAACAGTTAAAATTAACAAACTAAGCTAAAGTCGCTACTTTTGACGGCGAGAAGCCAAGTAAAAGACTGCAGCCAATCACTGACCTCCGCGATATACAGCTCAAAACCGCATAGGCCAGTGATTGCAGCAGCCACATGTGAATACGGACCTATCACCCCTGCATGGCTGTGAACAGCGGTGGCACTGATCCATAGTACAACTTAGTTTGTTATTCTTAACCATTTGCTTCCTCTCCCCAATTTTTCAAATCCCCTTTAAATAAGTAACGGAACAGTAAATAAGCCCCACATTGCAATTATACATAATGCCAGAGTTTTACTGTCATAATGTCAGTAATGGAATGTGAAAATGTATCCCACTAGCTAGAAGTTTGTGTCCCCTCCCTTTATAGTGACTAGCGAGGAGGGCCGTGGTCCGACAACCCAGATCCTATGGGAGAATGACCAGAGAGGATACTTTACTACA
Organism: Eleutherodactylus coqui; assembly: GCF_035609145.1. Classification (NCBI taxonomy): domain Eukaryota; kingdom Metazoa; phylum Chordata; class Amphibia; order Anura; family Eleutherodactylidae; genus Eleutherodactylus; species Eleutherodactylus coqui. The sequence continues at coordinate 148,731,238 of NC_089844.1, read as the reverse complement.
TGACAAACCCCTAAAGGGTAAAACCAAAGACTTATTCACACAGTGCTGGGGTCTGGGGTACCTGATACTCCTCCTCCAGGCGGGACAACTTTACGGCCTTTTGCACGGTCAGGAATCGGTCTACGAGGGCCATGGCGAGTATGAGGGATTTCAGTTGAGTAACCATAAACTCGATGCCTGAGGAGCAGAAAGCAAGACATAAATAGATGGCACTGCCACCATGGCGGAGATGTACGTAAGTGTCCTGGCAGCAGCCAGTGACTGAGAACATGGTGGACATGCCCCGGCATCACTTACCTAGTAGTGACCAAGAGTTGTAGGAGGCAAGGTGGCGAAGAAACACCTCTTTGGTCTCATCAGGAATAACTGGACCCATGATGCTGGTGGAAGAGCCGATCACAACATCGTACCTGTCGATCAAACTCGGGTTAGGGGGCACAGACCACACACAGCTGTGTATACAAGCAGGGCATGGCACCTCTCACCTCCCTTCTGCCCATTTCAGTACAGGGTCCCATTCATTTGTCTGCAGCTCCACGAGTCCAGGCGGCTCCTCTACTCTGTAGCTGCAGGACAAGATGGGTTTAGTACTCGTAGAACAGCGATCCGTCCTCTCGTATGGTGAGGTTAGCGAGGACAAGGGTGACAATGGGGTAAGTAGGAGAACACTAACAGGCTGTAGGAGCAATGAGCAACAGCAGCACAGAGTATTTCACGGAGGAGCGTGCTGTGGGACCGCTACAACTTACCATATTGTGTCTGTCTCAAGGAACTTCAAGGAGGCTCCTATCAGCTGCTCCTTATTCCTCTGTGTCGGGTTATCCAGAGCCGTGTTACACAGCGTGGTCTGCAGAGTCAGAGAAAGGAAGAGGACTTAGGGGGTTAAAGAGACAAACAGATCGGGAGAGACAAAGAGATACGAGATAGATGTGATATAAAGATAGATAGAGCGAGAGAGACAGTGACAGAGAGTGAGTGCAAGAGAGCTCTTTGTTAGCGGCACACCACTTCGGCTCGTAGAGTGCAGGACCTCTCTCTATGGCGTCCATACAAGAGCATTTGGAAAGTCTACAGAGCCTTTCACTTTTTGAAGCTGCTGACCCACCAAACTAAGTCATCGGGGTAGACGTGCCTTGGTAAGAGAGGTGACCAAGAACCCAATGGGCACTCCGGCCAAGTCTAAAGATCCTGTGTGCAGATGGAAGAAACTTCCAGAAGGTCATCCATCATTGCAGCCTCCACCAATCTGGGCTTTATGGCCAGAAAGCATCTAGAGGACTCCGAGACTGAGAAACAAGATTCTCTGGTCTGAGGACACCAAGATGGAACTTTTTGACCTCAGTTCTAAGTGTTCTGTCTGAAGGAAACCAAGCGCCACTCATCACTTGCCCAGCACCATCCCTACAGTGACACCTGGTGGTGGCGCATCATGCAGTAGACAGGGGGACCAGTCAGGGCTGATGGAAAGCTGAATGGAGCAAAGAACAGAGATATTCATAATAAGAACCTGATCCAGAGTGCATCGGACCTCAGACAGGGCAGAAGGGTCACCTTCCAACAAGACAATGACCCTAAGCACACAACCGGAACAACACAGGAGGGGCTTAGGGACAACTCTGTGAATGTCCTTGAGTGACTCAGCCAGAGCCCTGACTTGTACCCAATCAAATATATCTGGAGAGGCCTGAAGATGGCGCCCACAGGAGCCCCCCATCCAACCTGACAGAGAAGAATGGCAGAAAATCCCCAAATCCAGGTGTGTAAACCTTGTGGCATCAGACCCAAGAAGACTGGAGGCTGGAATCCCTGCAAAAGGTGCTTCATCTAAGTGCTGAGTACAGGGTGAGATTACTTATGTCAAAGCAAAATGGTAGTTTCTTTTTTTTTTAATTTACAAAGATTTTTAACATTCTCTTTTTACTTTGTCATTATGGGGTAGTGAGTGCAGAATGATGGGCAAAAACAATGGGGCCACAACATAACAAAATGTAAAAACGTGAAAGGGTCTGAAGACTTTCCAGACGATCAATCGATCGATAGATACAGAATATATGGATACAGGGTGGATAGATATGAAATAGACAGATGGCTACCAGGTGCATTGTGAAGAATTTGATGGTGTCGCGTTGACAGTCCCACTCGGTCGCCACAGCTATTGCTAGGGGTTCACTTGGGACAGTGAAGATCTTCCCTTGAGGGGTCCTTAACTTTCTACGATCCAAGTTAATCTCAAATCCACCTGAAAGTTACACAAAACAGTAAAATAATCCCACTGAAGGGTAGGAATCCCTGAGAATGGGGAGACCCCGATGCAAAGTCATCCTAGTGTAGGAACTCATCCACCACCCTACAAACATCACAAATGATTCTGTTTATTTGTCAAACAGCCAGAGAATATATAATCCTTAAAGACAAACACATTGAAGTCAGGTGATCAAGAGTCACCCGATTTACAGATGCATAACTTGTTACGCCTTTTTGCTCCTGTAGTGATGTCGGTCTTTTGGTCATGCGCTGTCTGAGATCATTAATTAGTAATCTTTAGGTACTCCTAAGCTTAAGTCCCATTTAGATACAATTATTGCTCAAAATACGTCTTTTGAGCGATAATTAGAGATGAGCAAGCACGCTCGGTAAGATCAGTTACTCCAGTTACTTGAGTGAGCCTCGCTCATCTTGAGTAACTGCCTTCTCCTCCGAGCGTGCTCAGGAGGGGCGGCGGGAGAGAGAGGGGCAGAGAGATCACTCCCCCCCCCGCCCCCGCTCTCCCCCGCTGCCCCCCGAGCACGCTCGGAGGAGAAGGCAGTTACTTGAGATGAGCGAGGCTCGCTCAAGTAACTGACCTTACTGAGCGTGCTCGCTCATCTCTAGTGATAATTGTTGCGTGTACATGTGCCCATCCTTCAGTTTTCTGCCGAACGACAGATTTAAGTTTGGCTTGAAAACTGTCCTTCAGCAGAACAGCTGATAAGATGGACTGCACGCTGTGCTCTGCCTAGAGACCTCTGATAACAGCTGATTGCATTGTCTCAGCCGTTCTCAGCTGTCAGCCCCGCTGGCAGATCAAAGAGAATTTATTCAGAGAACAGTGGGTGGTCCTCTGAATAAATTCAGCTTCCAGTGGCTTGCATGTTGCTAATTGGTACTAATAGGCATTAGTACCAATCAGCAGTTTATGCAAAATGATCGCTCAAAAGCCATCTTTTGTGCTATCATCTGTCTAAACGCACCTTTAGGCCCAATGTCCGCGTGGCCCCTGCATGGGAGATCCGTGCGTCTTGCTGCCCATAGGGATGAATTAGTATCCGTAGGGCAGCTAAAAGCATGCGGATGAGATTTCTTCCCGGTGTGCGGGTCGCACGCACAGAAGGAAATCGCATCATGCTCCATTTTCCTGCGGGTCTTCCGCACGGATGGCTCCCGCGGCTTCCACTGAAGCTTATGGATGCCGTCCATATCCGCGGCACAGCCGCAGCTGAATTTCTGCTCTGCCTCGGAAGCGCGGGAAAGCAGAAATTAAAAAAAAAAAAAATGTGCACGGCGCACTGCTGGTGTACCGAGCACATCCGCCGGGCCGAAGAAAGAAGATCCGGCCGCGACGTAGGGGAGATCCACAGCGTCCGGACTGGTAAGTAATAAGGATTTTCTGGCCTTATGTCTGCAGGAAAGGAGGGATCAGCGGCAGGATTCTGCATGGAGAATCCACGTGGGCCCGAACTTTCCCGTGGACATTAGGCCTTAGTTAGTCAAGGTCTTAATGTATAGAAGATCAAACAAACTAAAACTGATAATAAAGAGTTCTATTTACTAATATATTTCTAAGACAAAGTCCATATTTAGTCAGCTGTCAGCTACACCATTGTGTGCCAAGGTCAGTTTCTTCTTCTTCAGGTCTTGCAATCTTCTGAACAAACATATCTAACTAGTGTATCAAGTAAGTTACAGAAAATGAAGTGTGGAACATGATGGTGTTCAACACACTATAGTTTCTCTCACTTAGGGCGCCTTCACACTTGCGAGAAAGTCGTGCGTTTTTTGAGCGATGTGAGAGTGAGTGAAAATGCAGAATTATGAAACCAGTGATTTTCAATGGTTTTCTTCACATTTGCGATGTTTTCAGTCATACGATGTTGCGAGAAAAAAAGGTTGCGGCATGTCCTTTCTGCATTTTTTAATCTCACGTATCCCAAAAGAGATTTTTTTTTATGGCATCGCAAAGCACAAACTTGCAATTTTCATGTGATGGGTTTTTACCATTAGAAAGTCCTATTGACTCTTGCACTAAAGAAAACGTGGCACAATCACGTGAAAAAAAACACACAAGAAAATGGCAAGTGGCAACAATGTTTTTGCGAGAAAACAGCTCTGACGCTCAAAAATCGCGAGAAAAAAGCCGTGATTTTCATGCTTCAATATCGTGAGTGCCAGTGTGAAGGAGCCCTAATGAAGTGGAGGACAGTACACCTCAACCCCCCCCATGCGTCACTCACCTTCACCCTGAGAGATGCTGACACTTTCATAGAACTTCTTTCTTTCTAAAACATCAGAAAACAAAAACGGAAATCAGAGTACAATGTGCGATCCGCATGTACATCCATTTATAACTAGGGAGGTCTCTCTATAACAATCACTGCCCTGCACTTCCCCGTACTCACCAGTAGAGGGAGCATAGGACCTCTTCTGCATGAATAGGTTTTCCAGTGAACATAACTTCTGCAACCGACCGCTGTTTAGTAACGCTGGCCGCGCCGAGAAGATACGGTGGAGGCTCGGCAACATTGTTATTGGTTTGGGGCAATTAATTAAGGAAACTGAAAGAAAGAAAAAAAAGGACAAAGTATGAATATTAGATTGTGCTTCTCTAGGCCGCAACGGCGCCATCCGGGAACCAGACCTTCTACATTGTACCTGCGTGTTGGGTCCATAGGAACAGAATATCACCACTACACAGTTCAGGCAAATGACGAGGTCACTGTGGACACAGCATCACCGCAGCTTATAGAGCACGAAGACCTCCAAGCCATTATTATACTTAGGGGTGCTCATGTCTAGATCTAGGACAGCCCCCCATAGGATATACTCACTTGGATTGGGAATGCTGAGGCTTTTTCGCCATGGATTTGAGTATAGAAAGTCCACAACATATGACAGTAGCAGCAAAGGGGATCAGATTCTACCAAATCTCATCCACACTGCAGAAGGAAATCCACATGGAAATTGACACGCTTTATGGATTTTAAAGGGTAACTACTAAAAGTTTGGACATGTCAGGAGTTTTGATTGGTAGGCGTCTGGTGCTGAAACCCTAAATTCCTCTGCCCCCTCATTTCAGTGATAGGTGGTATCAGTGAAATGAGGGGGCAGAGGAATTTAGGCGAGTGCTGTGCTTCTTTAGCTGTGATCAGCAAGCAGTGTACGGACTCAAGACTTTCTATACACCACTCCAGGCCAAGACAAATGGCCACAGCGAGCAGATGAGTGCTTCTGCCCCTTTCTTTTATCGATCGGTAGGGGTCCCTGATGCAGGGGCGTAACTAAAGGCTCAGGGGCCGGGTGCAAAAGTTCATCTGGGGCCCCCAAATATAATGCTTTATTCATAGTACTGGACTCCCTATATGGAGAAGAGAGGCCCTTTGGCCCCCCCATGGCGCCTGGGCCCGGGTGCAACCGCATCCCCCATAGTTACGCCCCTGCCCTGACACGTTAAAGATGTATGACTAGAGATGAGCGAACCTGCTCGTCCGAGTATTAGCATACTCGATGGTGCTTGTTACTCGAGCGACCAGCACGCCGTGTTCAACCCCTCCCCGCTGTGACATGCCAGCGTGCGCATGTCCACAGGTGGGAAAGGGAGAGAGAGAGAGCCATTACAAAAATGCTCGACTCGAATAACGGGCACCTGAGCATTTTGGTGCTCGCCCATCTCTATTAATGACCCTTTAAAATCCATAAAGTGTGTCAATTTATGTTGCCGTTCTTCACTGCAGATTTCGCCATCAGTGAATAGACTGACATTCACAGCAGAACCCATAGTGGATTTTTTGCACTGCAAGTTACGTCCCTTACCGCATCACTACAACATGGCAGAAGTTGTTTTTTTTTAAAGTCTAGTTGTACTATGAGACCGGTCTCAGAGGAGCGCATCACAGCCACATTTCTGCATCCGTAATACAAGCGTGTCCTGGGCCGACCACGGGGTTTACTGACCCACATTTGGAGCATCATAAGTTTCAGGCAAGTATATTACGGCCATATTTCTGCATCCGTAATACTATTAATGACCTATCCTCAGGATCGGCTGTAGTCTGACGGTCGGTACTGCGGCCAATCAGCTGATCTGGCACTTGCTGTCAGCGCTGCAATACACAGGAGTCGGACCCTGATGTAGTGGCCACTGCTTGTAACTGCAGGTGCAAAGGTCATTGATTTTAATGAGACCCCTGCCTGCAGTTAGATGCGCCAGCCACTAACTGGGGTCACAGCCAACTGCTTCCGCTCCGACCCCCGTGTATTGCGGGGGTGACAGCAAGCACCAGTGGTGGACCGCGGCCGATTCCGAGAGCAGGTCAGCAGTAGTATTTCCCTGGAAAACCCTTTCAAACTCAGAATGTAGTGTCTGGACCTTATGCAATTGTAAGGAACCCTCAGATAAGAAGAATGAGTTCTGTGCAGGGTTTGCAGCTCCTGGATGGCTTCCATTCACTGACACCATGCAGAAATCCTGAAAAAAATATATATATTAGAAAGTTACAGAACTTTCCTCCCTACAATAATGACGGTCTAATAATGGAGAAGCCCTTTAATGGCTGAGAGATGGGGGGGATGTGACTACTGGGGGAGTCATCGTGAGCCCACGTGACTGATAAGGGATAGCCGGTGGCCTCCTCGCACCTGATCAGGGGGTGATGATCGCATCCACGTCCAGTATGGATGACATCAGGCGGCATGCTGCATCACATCAGCCTCCCAGCGCCTCGTCCTCTGGGCGCAGCCATGCTGCTGACCCTGGCTTGTCCTGCTACGTCACATCCAGCCTTCCACCAATCACAGCCTCAGCTCCCGGCCACGAGGACTACATCTCCCGGCGTCCCTCGGTCATCGTCTTCGCCAATCCTAAGGCTGCTAGTAGAATGGGCGGGGCGGCACGCGACCAATCGCCGCGCTCGGTGGCGGAGAGGCCCAGGCGCTCAGGCCGGGAGCGGAGAAGCGGCCGAGCCGTGCGGGACGAGCTGTGCCCAGCGGCGGGGGGGCCGGCCCTGGACATGCCGGTCCGAACCGAGGCCAGCAGCACGGCCTCCGGCTCCTCGTCCCTCATCCCGCCACCTCCCATCAACACGCAGCAGCCCGGGGTGGCCACCACCCTGCTGTACAGCGGCTCCAAGTTCCGGGGGCACCAGAAGAGCAAAGGCAACTCGTACGATGTGGAGGTGGTCCTGCAGGTGAGCCGGGGAGCGGGGCCGACGGGGGACCCCCGGTGCTGCCGGTATACCCGGGCACTGCCCCCGTCTACTACTTGTCCCCCCTACCTTCCGTATGTCTTCGTGTAACGGCTGCACACCGAATATACACGGCCTGTCCGTAGATTTCCTGGGGCCGTCCTCATAGCCCTGCAGATACCGGTTATCCCCCATATACCGTCCGCATAGCCCCCGCAGATACCGGTTATCCCCCATATACCGTCCGCATAGCCCCCGCAGATACCGGTTATCCCCCATATACCGTCCGCATAGCCCCCGCAGATACCGGTTATCCCCCATATACCGTCCGCATAGCCCCCGCAGATACCGGTTATCCCCCATATACCGTCCGCATAGCCCCCGCAGATACCGGTTATCCCCCATATACCGTCCGCATAGCCCCCGCAGATACCGGTTATCCCCCATATACCGTCCGCATAGCCCCCGCAGATACCGGTTATCCCCCATATACCGTCCGCATAGCCCCCGCAGATACCGGTTATCCCCCATGTACCGTCCGCATAGCCCCCGCAGATACCGGTTATCCCCCATGTACCGTCCGCATAGCCCCCGCAGATACCGGTTATCCCCCATGTACCGTCCGCATAGCCCCCGCAGATACCGGTTATCCCCCATGTACCGTCCGCATAGCCCCCGCAGATACCGGTTATCCCCCATATACCGTCCGCATAGCCCCCGCAGATACCGGTTATCCCCCATATACCGTCCGCATAGCCCCCGCAGATACCGGTTATCCCCCATATACCGTCCGCATAGCCCCCGCAGATACCGGTTATCCCCCATATACCGTCCGCATAGCCCCCGCAGATACCGGTTATCCCCCATGTACCGTCCGCATAGCCCCCGCAGATACCGGTTATCCCCCATGTACCGTCCGCATAGCCCCCGCAGATACCGGTTATCCCCCATGTACCGTCCGCATAGCCCCCGCAGATACCGGTTATCCCCCATGTACCGTCCGCATAGCCCCCGCAGATACCGGTTATCCCCCATGTACCGTCCGCATAGCCCCCGCAGATACCGGTTATCCCCCATGTACCGTCCGCATAGCCCCCGCAGATACCGGTTATCCCCCATGTACCGTCCGCATAGCCCCCGCAGATGCCGGTTATCCCCCATGTACCGTCCGCATAGCCCCCGCAGATGCCGGTTATCCCCCGCGTACCGTCCGCGTGGCCCCCCCGCAGGTGCCGGCTATCCCCCGCGTGGCCCCCCCGCAGGTGCCGGCTATCCCCCGCGTGGCCCCCCGCAGGTGCCGGCTGTCCCCCGCGTGGCCCCCCGCAGGTGCCGGCTGTCCCCCGCGTGGCCCCCCGCAGGTGCCGGCTGTCCCCCGCGTGGCCCCCCGCAGGTGCCGGCTGTCCCCCGCGTGGCCCCCCGCAGGTGCCGGCTGTCCCCCGCGTGGCCCCCCGCAGGTGCCGGCTGTCCCCCGCGTGGCCCCCCGCAGGTGCCGGCTGTCCCCCGCGTACCGTCCGTGTGGCCCCCGCCGGTGCCGGCTGTCCCCCTTCGTGTACTGTCTACACACTGTATATACAGGTATTGTCCTTAGATCTCCAAGGACCCTCCGTACAGTGCTGTATGTACCAGCTGGCCCCCATATAGTGTCCGTAGATACCAGTTGCCCCCCATTATGCTGTCAGTATAAGCCAGAATATTACCAGTATATCTCCGTATACGATGTATAACATCTTCATGCTCTATATACATGTATTGTCATAGATCTATAGGGGCCATCTGTACAGTGCTGTATATACTCGTTATCTCTAATATACCACCCATAGATCTCCATGTGGTATATAGTGTTTACTCCCTATACCATCCCTACATAATGTATGAACGTCTGCGTGTTGTGTATGTATACATATTGTCTATATACCTTCAGGGGATAGCTGTAGCGCCATCTCCTGGTTTATACTAGTTAGGGCGCCTGCACACAAGCAGGATTTCCGCCGCTGTAAGCCTGCATAGGATTGCGTTAACAAACACTAGCCTATGCAGACGGCCGCGGTTTGGCCGTGCGAAATCTCGTGCGGCAAACAAAACCGCGGCATGTCCTATTTCTGTGCGGGTCTTGCAAACGTCAACTCACCTACCGCCGACTCCGGTCTGCGCCGGCAGCCGGCACATCAAACAGCCGGAGCTGTGGGCACGGGTGAGTACACGCTGGTCCCTGCAGGCGCCCGGGTCGGGTCCCTTGGCGAGAATCCTCGTCGCCGGATCCGGCCTGTCTGCAGGCCGCCTTATACTGTCTGCGTAGCCCTATATGCTGGATATTAGGGGCTTTTCCATGTAACATATGTATACTATGCATAGACCTCCCTGTACACTAACTTATATATTCACACACTCCTTGTTCCCTCTGCCACCCTGCAGGCGGTCCATAGAATATATACATGTCTGGGAGCCATCCATATATTCTAGTTATCCCCAAATGCCATGCATACAGCCCCGTATATCCCCTATATGGTATCCATATAGTCCTGTATATACTCGTCATCTCCATATAATATGTATATAGTGTTTATTCCCTGTATACTGCCCATATATCCTTATACTGTATAGTCATGTATTGTTTGTAGATACCTGGCTGCCATCCATATGTCGCTGTATATACTGCTTATCACCTATATACCATCTACTGTGCATATAAAGTCTCCACACCCGTTATAATACCAGGTTGTTGCCATGTTTAAAACAATCTGCCAATGCTGAACCCTGTCAGATGTGCCCCTCAGTGTGAGCTGCTGTCTACAAGCCACCGGGAAGCAAACTAACACTTGGCGGAGCCCCCTCTGAGACACTTGGCGGAGCCCCCTCTGAGACACTTGGCGGAGCCCCCTCTGAGACACTTGGCGGAGCCCCCTCTGAGACACTTGGCGGAGCCCCCTCTGAGGCACTTGGCGGAGCCCCCTCTGAGGCACTTGGCGGAGCCCCCTCTGAGGCACTTGGCGGAGCCCCCTCTGAGGCACTTGGCGGAGCCCCCTCTGAGGCACTTGGCGGAGCCCCCTCTGAGGCACTTGGCGGAGCCCCCTCTGAGGCACTTGGCGGAGCCCCCTCTGAGGCACTTGGCGGAGCCCCCTCTGAGGCACTTGGCGGAGCCCCCTCTGAGGCACTTGGCGGAGCCCCCTCTGAGGCACTTGGCGGAGCCCCCTCTGAGGCACTTGGCGGAGCCCCCTCTGAGGCACTTGGCGGAGCCCCCTCTGAGGCACTTGGCGGAGCCCCCTCTGGGGCACTTGGCGGAGCCCCCTCTGGGGCACTTGGCGGAGCCCCCTCTGAGGCACTTGGCGGAGCCCCCTCTGGGGCACTTGGCGGAGCCCCCTCTGGGGCACTTGGCGGAGCCCCCTCTGGGGCACTTGGCGGGGCCCCCTCTGGGGCACTTGGCGGGGCCCCCTCTGGGGCACTTGGCGGGGCCCCCTCTGGGGCACTTGGCGGGGCCCCCTCTGGGGCACTTGGCGGAGCCCCCTCTGGGGCACTTGGCGGAGCCCCCTCTGGGGCACTTGGCGGGGCCCCCTCTGGGGCACTTGGCGGGGCCCCCTCTGGGGCACTTGGCGGGGCCCCCTCTGGGGCACTTGGCGGGGCCCCCTCTGACACTGACGGCATTCAGTGTTTTTGGGTCGGTGTCTACCAGCATGCCACATCTTGTGTTGGCAATCTTTGCCCACTCTTCCTTGCAACAGCGCTCTAAATCTGTCAGATGGCGAAGGCATCCCGTGTGCAGCGCCCTCTTCAGGTCACCCACAGATCTTCAATAGGATTCAGGTCTGGGCTCTGGCTGGGCCATTCCATAACTTTAATCTTCTGGTGAAGCCGCTCTTCTGGTGATTTGGAGATCTGCTTCGGGTTGTTGTGCGGAAAGGTGAAGTTCCTCTTCATCTTCAGCTGTTTCGCCGAAGCCTGAAGGTTTTGAGCCAACATGGGCTGATATTTGGGACTGTTCATAATCCCCTCCACCTTGACTAAAGCCCCAGTTCCTGCAGCAGAACAGCCCCGCACATAATGCCCCCCCCACCACCACCATCCTCACTGCGGGTCGGGGGTCTTCTAGTGATGGCAGTGTTGGCTTTACACCAAACACCTTCTGGAATTCTGACAACAAGTCCCCCTCGGTCTCATCATACAGAACACGTCCCACAGACTTCTAGCAGATGCAATGGGGGTTTTGGTAAAACATAACCGGCTTGAAAAGGCTTCCATCTTGCCCTCCCCCCCCACAGCCCCGACATATGAAGAATACAGCAGATGGTTGTCACATGACTTCACAACCAGGACCTGCCGGAAACTCCTGCAGCTCCTTTAGCGTTGCTGTCGGCCTCTTGGAGCCTCGCGGAACAATTTTGTTCTGACCTTTTCATGAATTTCTGAGGGACGTCCAGTTCTTGGTGATGTCACCGTTGTGCCCAATGTAATCCCCTTCCTGCTGACTGTCTCCACTGTGTCCCATGGTACATGTAATGCCCTGGAGCATTTTAACAGGGGTGTGTGGACTTTTTATATAGCCATGTCATCGTATACTGCCCATTGAAGGTCTACATACACGTACTATCTGCATGTTGCCGTAGACCTCCACATGCTATGTATATACCATTTCTCCTCTGTATGCTGTACATAGATCTTTATATACCTTCTATAGGTATACTCTCCATAGAGCTCCTTATTAGGCCACCTGCGCACGGGTTAGCATTGTGGATTCTGCCCTCGGCGTCCGCACCGCCGCTCGTTACATGCGATGTAAAAGCGCTTTTACCTACACTCTTGGAACTAATTGCAGTTTCTGCGATCGGAGGAACATTTGCATCAGGCTGTATTTTCGTGTGGGTTCTGCACGGACGGCTTCCGTTAAAGTCAGTGGAAGCCGTCTGACCCGTGGCCCATTCGTAATTGACATTGCGGGGAAGTCATCGCCACCCATGTCATCGCCACCCATGTCATCGCCACCCCATGGCACGGGGACACTTTTTAAAGAGCTCTGTACTGCCCATGTTCCACAGTGAAGGTTTGGACCATCCACAATACAGATGATAGAGAAGAGGATCGTGGCCATCGGTCGCGGTCAGGACTGGATTCAGCTGCGAGCTCTCGCATGCGGAATCTGACCCGGTCGTGTGCAGCTGGCCTTACATCTATATACTGTGTATACACATGCCATCCATGTAGCCCTGTATACCACCCATAGATCTCCATATCTTATCTACGGTAGATACGGTTTATCCCCTGTATACCAGCCATGTCTCTACCATATATCCTCTGTATACTGTGGATATATATCCCTAGTTGGATGCTGTATACGGTCCCTTCTCTTCCCTTGGGTTATAGAAGCGACTCCCCTATATATGGGGTGATTGTAGAGTGCCCCCGGTACAGGGGTAAGGGTCACCTGTAAAATCGTAGTGGGTTAACCCAACGCAATGGTGGGGTGTCCATCTCACATGGCAGCATTGCCATCTCATGATGTAGCATGGCATCTGTACACAGCGCCCCCTCCTCATTAGAATTAGAGTTGGGGCCGTCCGTCCCTGGACAGACATCACACATGGCCGTGCCTGTCCTCATGTGACCCCTGCGGTCTGTGCCGTGCCCATAACGATCTTCTATTAGATCATTATAGATTTATACATTATTTCAGACCTGGCTGGGAGGGGGGATGGGGGGGGGCTGGGGTCACCTGACCTGTAACATACAATCGGTCACCACAGTGCGTTAGTCAGCCGAGAAACGTGACTACTGCATGCAGGAGCACATGACCTGACACTACAGGGTTAATCCTAGCAAAACATTCTGGACTCTAGACTGATACATTGTAGCAAACTATCAGAAGAAGGATGCATCAAGCTGACAGAGTACTGGGTACAACTGTAGCGAACCCTCAGCTGTAAGCTTTAGGTCTGAATGTAAATAAGGATTTTCTAATTCACTGATGGCAAGCAGAGATCTTAGAAATAATGAAAAAAGTATGATAGAAAGTTGCAGGACGTCTCATTGTAGGACTATTAGAGGGCTTCTTCCATCATGGCAAGTGATCCTCTAACCACAGGATAGGGGTAACTTGCTGATCAGTGGGGTCTCACCGCAGGGACCCCCGCCAGTCCCCAGTGTGTAGGGAGGACGGAGATTTAGCGCTCAGCTACCTCCTGTACTCCCATTGCAGTGAATGGAGCAGAGGTGGGCATACATGGTCTCCACTGCGCACACTTCAGGATCGCTGAGGGTCTCGTGGTCGGACCACCTCCTGTCCTGTGATGGGATGACTCATTGGATATGGAATGGCGTTGTCCCTCGTATGTCTATAATCTCCTCTTTATGAGCGGGGGTGGGGTGGTCAGTCAGGTGTTGTGACACTTGCAGTGAGTCACCTGTGGCGGTGGCTGATCACTCCTGATGCCGGCAGTCCCGGCATTTGGCAGCCACTTCATCTGGCTGTGATCTGCCCGGTCTGGGCTGCGGGATCACTTGAGTCTTGTGTCTGGGATCTTAAAGGGGAAGGCCCATGATATTCTTTGCATGTGTCCCTATGACAACACTTCTTGATGCATTATATTAGCGACACTTGAGCTTCGGTCTGATTGGCTATTTTATTAGCATTCTGGAATCCAGCATCCCTATGTTAATGTGTTGTCCTGGGGGCCTGGACACATAAGCTTTTCTTAAAGTGACAGTGACACTTTTAAAATGTTGTTTTTGAGCCTCTCTGCTGTAATCTGGCGCCATTTCTCATGTCTTCTTGTTCTGCTCCTTAGCACGTGGACATGGAGAATGCGTATTTGTGTGGATACTTGAAGATAAAAGGCCTTACTGAGGTAAGTCTTCCCCTGCTGTGTAGTCAGGGAAACCCCTTACCCAGCGTCCTATGGGGCTCCTCCTATGGGGTTTTGTAATTCCCCTCCTTATTTGCAGTAGGGCCTCTTGACATTGGGGACCTCCACCACCCATTCTGAGCCCCCTGCAAACATATAGCCCCTGCCAAGGGGAATCTCTATGCTGTGCTCACACCTCTGTGATGTCTTGAAGGTGTCTTGTTGTGCCCTTTGATTAATCTATTCCCCCCTCCTTTCTTCCAGGAGTACCCGACCCTCACCACCTTCTTCGAAGGGGAGATAATTAGTAGAAAACATCCTTTCCTAACGAGAAAGTGGGACGCAGATGAAGACGTGGACAGAAAGCATTGGGTGAGTGCGGGCTTGGCGGCTGCCGTCTTATTTTCTTATGTCCCCCAGGCTCTGACCCGTCATGTTTCTCAACAGGGGAAGTTCCAGGCTTTCTATCAGTACGCAAAAACTTTTAATTCCGATGACTTTGGATTTGAGGAACTGAAAGCAGGAGACTACGTCTTCATGAGATGGAAGGTGCGTTCTGTGACCTCTATTTAAAGGGGCTGATCCCTCTTATTAAAAGGGTTGTCCATGGATGAACTATTGATAACCTATCCTGATGATGGCTCATCGGCTAGGGTCCACTGCTCGGGAATCCCTGCCATATCAACTGTTAACCAGTCTGATGTCGGTGTAGGCGAAACTTGAAGCAGATAGCTCTGTACATGTTGCAGTGGCTTGGGTTGGTACTGCAGGCATAGTTCTCACTAGATTAATTTTTAAACCAGCCTGGGTTACTGCAATCTGAACAGGGCTGTAAGCGAGCCGGGTAACAGCTGATCACAAGGGGGGTCCTGAGCAGCAGACTTGCGTGATCAATTAATGATGGCCTTAGGATAGATCATCAATATTCAGTCCCGGACAACCCCTTCTAATGGTGCAGTTTATAGCCCTGGAATGTGGTTCACGGGGTTTCCTCTCTCCTCTGCAGGAGCAGTTCCTGGTGCCCGATCATACAATCAAAGACATCAGTGGCGCTTCCTTTGCCGGCTTCTACTACATTTGCTTCCAGAAGTCAGCCGCGTCCATAGAGGGTTATTATTATCACCGGAGCTCAGAATGGTGAGAACTGTGCAAGGCTTTAATTTTTTTTTCTCCGATTGCAGTTTATTTTAGCATCGCAGCAGTACTGGAAAATTTCAGGTGTGGTGGTGTTACCTTGACCACAAGTTCATCCTGCTACCATGTTTCTAGCACCAAATGCAACACCTTTCATGTAGGCTCTATACAGTGGTGCAAGGAATGCCTCGGGCTCTGTAATATGATGGTCGATTTGCTGCCATGCACCATTACACCTACCAAAAAAAATCAATCTTGGGTAGACCCCCATTTACTGTTCCCTAATAAACACATGTTTCCTCTATAGACTACTGGGATCCCCAGCGATCTCAAGCTCTGCACCGCACATTCCCCACGTGGATGGAGCAACAGTGTGCATGCATTACGACTATTCCATTCATTGCCAAGCGCATTGATTTCTCTCCATCCCATAGAAGTGAATGGAGTTGATCATGCATGCACACTGCCACTCAGTTAATGATGGGAATTTGGGGTGCTGGTCTTGGGATCACTGAGGGTCCTAGTGGTCAGACCTCCTAGTAATCAGACATGTATTCTGGGGGCTAGATGTCCTTATTGGCAAAACATTATTAGTCTTGTTAATTCTCTAACTGTTAGGCCATCACAATAAACGTTATGGTAAGGGAGCGTTCACATGTAGAAGATGTTCTGCAGCAGAATCTGTACCAAAATGTGCACCACTGGCCAGCAGCAGAGTTTAAAGTTAAAAAGGTGAAATCTGTTGTGCTTCCACATCAAAATCCGCACTAAGGAGCCCGTCCATACTGACTCTTGCTTCATCCGTTTCACATAGGGATATCTTTTCAGATGTCTATATGTAAAACGTATGCGGCAAACGGCAGTGGGGACGGCCCGTACATGTGAACCAAGTTATGTGAATATCAACCACGGTGTGTTCTGCAACTTGCTGGCAAAGTTTGTACGGAAATATCACCCCATCCCTACATGCTTGAGGGTCTGTTAGGATTGTCAAGACCGGATAGAACAATGTGAACTAAATTCTCCAGTGCAAATCTCTGCTCTGTTACTTTGTTACATTTTCCCTCCACTGAAACTTTGTAACACTCAATCAGCTGTGACGGGTTTTGGGCTAGGTAGTTACATGGTGACTTTGCCCACATGACCAAAGCTCGCTGTGTTGCCTTGCAATCTGACACTTACTAATGTCAATGGGGGTCACTGCAGATTGCTAAGGCCTCCTTCACACGGGCAACATGGTATCACTGTGATTTTGTAGCGCTACAAAGTCACACTTCATAGCACCACTTGCAAGGATTTTTGGCTTGAAATATAAGCCCTACCCTGAAAATAAGCCTAGCTGCAATAGAAAAAAGTATACGTCACCTTAGAAGCGCTACTGCAGCTTCTTCCTGGTCCCCAGCACTGGTCTTTATCTCTTCTGGATAGGAATTGAAAAATCCCCACCTCCCTTGTGATTGGCTGACACGTAGCTAATCAGAGCCAGCTCTCGATGAATGGCTGTGATTGGCTAAGCATCAGCCAATCAGAGGTGGTGCTTCCAGGAGGCAGGAATTTTTCAATCCCCGGCCAGAAAAGATGATCAGTGCCGGGGGTGCGGGGAGAAAATGCGGCTGGACTGACAGCGCTTCTAAGGTAATGTATACTTTTATTTTTCCCTGCAGCAGGCCTTCGATTATAGCTTTTCCAGTAGGATTTCCTACTGTAAACGTTGCATCGCACGAAAATCGTGTTTTCATGCGCTGCAACAAAGGAAGGCTCCATAGGGAAACATGGGCTATAAAACTTCACTAGTCGCGGGCATATTGCGGGACAATTAAAGCACTTCCTGACAGCAAGCAGAGTCTTTATAAACGCCATATTCTGCATTGCCTACCTTCTTAACTTCTATTTCTATTCCCTTTGCAGGTATCAGTCTTTAAACCTGACCCACGTCCCAGAACACAGTGCACCTATCTATGAATTTCGGTGACAGAAGCCTGACCTCGCCGTTGCCACCCCTCCCACACAGACAGAATGGAGCTGTCCGCACCGAAACCCGCTGTTTCTTTTCTGTCAGAGACTCTGAAAAGAATGTATGAGTGTTAAAGCAATGACACGTGCAGCGGCGGCCAATCTGTACGCAGTTTTTATTTTAATGCGCTGGGTTTTCTTTTAACTATTTTTTTTTTCTTTTCCTGCTTGACATTACTGCTCCGGCTTTATCCCCCCACCCGCTCCGCCCCCATGGAGCGCTCACCTAATACAGCCCCTCGTCCTGCGGCTGGATGGGGCATAGGACTAGAACGTGAATTATAACCCCAGCCTGACGCAGAAGGGGGTGGTTGTAAAGTACAGACTTATTAGATGGGGGTCTGTGACTCTCAGCACAACATACATGAGCTACACACTCCACCTTAGGGGGATCTACCCCTCCCTCACCTAATTAGCAGATCTATAGGTCTCGTCTACCCGGTCCCAATGTCAAAAGGAAAACGTATTCCGGACTGCAATACATTTCCCCGTTTTCACATTGAAAATGGAAAATGTCAGATTTTTTTTTTCTATATCTATAAATATATATTATAAATACACATATATTTAATCAAAGTATAGATCTATGGACGCCCTCCGAGCACTGACCACGCTGAAGACAACAAGTCAGTGATGTATTTTGTGGCGGCCATATTTTTCCAGGGTATACTGAACAGGTGATGGAAATGCATTGCACCCCCTGCTTATTCAGTCTCATTAATGAATCCTGTATATCCTGCTTCTCAAGGGTCTAATGAAAAGTGAGGGAACAGCGCCATCTGCTGGCAGACTGTGGTCATGACAGGCAGCATGTTGTCCTGCAGCCGAAGAGGTAATGACCAGCGGCGAGGCGGACTGTTGGCGCAAGTGACTGGTTGCGAGGAGCTGTTTGGAGTTGTTGTCTTATTTGCTATGTGTCATGGATTAAAGCGTGGCTAGCTTTTCTCTCTGATTCCTGCAAACGCTTGAGACTACTTGTCTATTCCACAGCCGCTGCACATTGCACATTTACCAAGAAACATCCATCTTTTAACTTTTTTTTTTCTTTTCCCATCGCAGGGGAAAAAAAAAATTGCAAATGTCAAAAACTTTTTGCCGTTCTACTGCTGATCTGTTGCTTCAATGTTTTCTTTACATGCAGACAAACACGACTACGTGCGCCCCAGCTGTGTGCTGGAGTTCTGCTCTGAGGCTTGGGCAGCACATGCAACACAAGTCCGTGTGCTGCCCGATTTACGCAGAAGCATGCACTGGCATATTCGATGTCTCATCCGGGGAACGGATATGTATAGGACTTGCAATGAGTTTTTACAGGTCAACCACTGGCCTGTGTGGGGAAAAAAGTCAATGTGCATATCCTCCTAGGTCTATAATGGGGCTGCGTGTTAACTGTGTATTATCACGGAGAGCACCAAGCCCCAAATATGCTAGGGTGCAGGGGGCCTTAGGGTTTGTTCACATGGGCGTGGTTGTGCAGCGTATTACGTGTGCCCAATGGGCAATGAATAGAACCCATTGACTTCAATGGACTCATTCACATGAGCGTACTTTTTTTCACGGCATGTGTGATCACTTGAGAAAATACTTGCCATGACCTGTGCTGTGTGTTTTTGCGCACCGCAATACCCCTTTGAAATCGGCGGGTTTGCGTAAATGCGCACAACATACACAGAAAGCGTGAAATTGTCTGTATTTTTTGTTTGCAAATGTGGTGCATTTGGGTACACATACATGTGGATCAAAGCGCGTTTTGGTCACGCAAACGCGCTGTATTTGCGTGGCCGAAATGCGCATATACCCATGTGAGACTGGCCTTATGATAGACCTTACCTCTCGACCCAGCCCAAGTCATATACAGCCAGGCGCCACCTCTGGAAGCCTGAGCCTAGGTCTGATTTTTGGCCCCAACTGCCACCAGCCGGTTGTATGAGGTGGTCAGAATTACGGAAACCGCGTGGGCTTTGCTAAATCGTTTCTATAACTCATAGAAGGCAGTGGGAGTTATGCAAACGGCGCAGCCCAGCCGTGCGTCTCGGAGGGTA
Source organism: Eleutherodactylus coqui (assembly GCF_035609145.1). Lineage (NCBI taxonomy): Eukaryota > Metazoa > Chordata > Amphibia > Anura > Eleutherodactylidae > Eleutherodactylus > Eleutherodactylus coqui. The sequence goes on along the minus strand of NC_089844.1, from coordinate 148,711,783 downwards.
CCTTCGTATGGCAAGTATTCGCTGCGGTTAACAAATTGGCACCTATATGTTGCACTTTTTGCAGTTTCTTTGCAACTCTTGAAATCCAGGGGTTAAATCTGCATAAATGGGCATAATGTGGATGCAGAATTCGCAGCGCTTTTCGAAAACTGCAAGGTTTTGTGGGTTTTTTTCTAAAGTTTCTGCTCCATGTGAAGATTCTGTTTTAATTCTCTTCCACACGGCTGGTACGGTCAGTGCTGAGGAATATCCACAGTAACACTGTGAGAACACGACCTTACGGGTCCTCTGCTGTCCCGCACTTTAGGACGTGGCCGGCTGTATTTCAGGTAGGGGCTGTCCTGAGATGACCCCTTTAATGGTATATTTGCACCATTACATTTTTGAGCCTGGAACTATTTTTCTTTCCCCTTTTATAGTTGTTAATATGACTGTAAGAATGCGTGCCATGTGCGGGTGTTCTGGATGAGGGTCCTGGCCTGACTGTCAACTGACCCGAACCAACACCACCCTGGAGATAATGCTGCGAGTTCAAGCCTTCAGACCCACAGTTGGGCCAGGACACTGCTGGTATTATGGAGAGTGGCCTGGCCCTACTGTGGGTCTAAACGCTTGAACTCGCAGTATTCTCTATCTCCATGGTGGTGTGAGTTCGGGTCAGTTGACCCACAGTCTGGCCAGGACCCTCATCCATAATACTCTTCACTGAATGCAGCCTGAGGCCCCTACGGAGGATAGTATTCTGGTCTTGATTTTACAACCCAAAATCGGGCACCCATGATACAAAAGCTTCTGCAAGGATTTGTTACACGTCTCGGTTTTGGAGACATTCTTGATATTGGCTTACAAATCATGCCTGAAAGAAATGGCGTGGCACAGCAAACCTGACTGTGTAATCCCAGCGCCTTCTCCATTTCTGCTGCTACAACGGGGTTACTCATCTACCCCATGCTCTGGAGAGGGGCGCGGGAACGCTCTTTCCTTAAATGCCTATGGTTGAAGAGCTGCTCAGTCCCATAGAAGTGAATGGGATTGAGCTACTCTATCAGGCACAGCTATGGTAAGGAGTACAGCGCTGTGCCTGGTCCACCGAGAAGAGGCTATGGCGCTCACCTGAGCTTTGCAACCTCTTCAACCAGCTGATCAATGGGGGTCCTCAGTGGAAACCCCCCACATATTAATGATGTATTGATAGCTCATCAATATTTTAGTCATGGGAAAAACCCTTTTAATTTACATTACATGCGATGATATATGATTGCCAGTGTGCTAATAAACAAAACTGCTATTTACTTTACCTAAAATAATGGTTTCTCTGCAGAAAAATCTCTCTAAAGTGCTGTCTCTTTTCCCTCTAACTTGCTGTCACCTGATTGACAAGGGATGCTAGGACAGCAGAGCAGAGGAATGAGTGCCCATCCTGCTAAGTGTACTGTATGCAGAAAGGAGGGGAAGACACATAAGTGGATGCTGGTGCTAATGTTGAGATAGCGAAGGGTGTTTATACGCGTCTACTGCTAAATTGCTTACAGGCCAAGATGGTGAAGTTATGGTGTGTGTAACAGAGCAGAATCCCTGCAGTTCTCTGTGTACAGTCTATAGAGCACAGCAGCAGCTCCCCCCACCAATCCTGAGAGGATGGAGAATTAGATGGACCCTGTATTTTCTCCTCCTCTGCAGGGAAAATTGCTCATGTCTATGATCCTAGTCAAAAGAATGGGGTTCATATTTGTGCATCTTGCAATACACAAATCTTGTGCATTTTTCTTGGCCCATGTGAAAACGGCCTAATAGTTTAGTCCTGGAAAACCCCTTAAGGACCAAGCGCGGTAAGTATATGGCGCTCAGTCCTGGGCTTTAGGCTGCTTTCACATGGGTGACAAAATCCCATGATTTTTTTGCGATGCGACCGTGCTACAAATCGCGTGTATGTGAAGCCCATGCTTTGCAATAGCTTCCTTCGCATTAGCGATGTTTTGTAGGCTGCTACGGTACATTGCGAGATTACAAAATCGCAGCATGCTCTATAGAGCCGCGATTTGCAATGTTTTGTAGCCCATATTTCCCTATGGAGCCTTCCTTTGTGTTGCATCTAGAGATGAGCGAACACGTTCGGCCCCGCCCCTTTTTCGCCCGAACACCGAACTTTGCGAACACCTCGGTGTTCGGGCGAAAAAGTTCGGGGGCCGCCGTGGCAGCGCGGGGGGGTGCGGCGGGGAGTGGGGGGGAGAGGGAGAGAGAGAGGGCTCCCCCCTGTTCCCCGCTACTGCCGCCCGCGCCGCCGCGCATCTCCCCGCCCCCCGGCGGCACCCGGACACTTACGCGCGAACACTGCAGTGTTCGCTAAAGCCGGTGTCCGGGTGCGGATGTGTCCGTAACGGACACGTTCGCTCATCTCTAGTTGCATCGCATGAAATGCAGTTTTTGTTTGAGATGCAACTTTTACAGTAGGAAATCCTATTTGATCCATAAAATTAACCCTAGCTGCATCAAAAACACAGTGCATCACCTGTCTGCTCTGCTGCATCGTCTCTTCTCCAGCTACATGTTTGTAGTCCTCAGGAAGCCCTTTCTGGTCAGGGGTTTTAAAATCCCTGCCTCAAGGAAGTGCAGCATCTGATTGGTTGAGCCAAGGCACTCGAGAGCCAATCACTGCAGGGTTCTATGAACCAATCACTAGCATATCATTAAATGGCTGTGATTGGTTTATCAAGCGCTGCAGTGATTTGCTGAGCTGCGGCTCTTGAGATGCAATCGAAGCCAGTGCTGCCTGGAGGTGGGTTTTTTGAACTTCCACCCAGGCAGCGCTGGCTGAAGACTACAGACAAGTTTTGGAGCAGGAGAGAAGTGCGGCGGAGCGGACAACGCATTGTAGGTGATGTATTATTTTTCATGCAGCTTATTTTTTGGGGTATGACTTATATTTCAAATCCCGTCCGAAGAGTGCTACAAACCGGCAATATCGCCGTGAGAAAACGCACAGAACACAGCTGTGATATCGCTGCAATTTTTCTCACAGCGATATCTCTTTCCCCGAGTGAAAGAGGCCTTAATCCCAGCTAACGAGCACGGAATTGAAGCCTCTGCTGTTGCAATCAAGCAGGAGCAGGTCGGGTTCTTGCCAGGTTACATACTGCTCAATGAGCGCTGTGTACTAAAGAGTGGAAGTATTACTTGTACTATCCGCCCCCCACAATCACGTGAGGGCCGGCTCCTCCTCTTACAGTAGAGCTGCAGAGCCCTCGCAGTCCCTGATCAGCTCTGCCAATGACTATTGTCACTACAGGCGGATGTTGTCCTCTGTAGCTATGGCTTCTATGGAATCCCCAGGTACAGTGGAAAAGTGTCAAATAAGGGAAAAAAATAATACAATACCCCTAAAGATCTAATATGACGTTTTGCGGGGGACATAGATGGTTAAAAAAAGTTACAAAAGGAAGATAAAAAAAAAAAACCCAATGAAATAAAAATGAGTATATACATTTAAAAAATGCCCTGATGCCATATGCACCCTGCCATCCAAATTGTCAAAATGTCTAAAACAATTTTTTGTGTAGTTATACTAATTTTAAAAATAAAAAAAATTCAAAATATTTAAAAAAAAAAATCTTAACATCAACAAAATTAGAAAACAGAAACTCAATAGCCTTATATGTCACGTGGAAAAAATGTAGCAAAAATCATTTTGATAGGTGACAAAAATAGGGCTGGAAAATTCACCCCAGGGGTAAAATCCCTAAATTGCACATTGGTGGGTTTGCATTGTGAAAATTGGAGCGGGAGTCCACCTCCGGATTATGCAGCAAATCCAGCCCATAGCCTACGACGAGACAACGCGCTTTCCTGCCGATGAGCGGAAATTGATTGTGATTTTTCTACTCGCAGGGGAGAAATCACACCATGCTGTGATTTTGTGGGGCTATGTACGCATGGCTTCCATTGAAGTCAATAGAAGGTGTCTGTCCCACAGCCATTCTGTAATCCTCATTGCAGAATGGTCGCGGCAGCCGTGTCATCACCGTGGCGTTCTCTGTACTGCGTGTGGGCTGGCGCTCTAGCTGGCACATTCACAGCGGAGGAGAAGGCAGGCAGAGAGGTAAGCAAGGGTCACTGGCTGGGCACCGGGTCGATTCCTGCATGCAGGGTCCGACAGCCCATGAGCAGGTGGCCTAACTAAGGGGAGGGGACAATGAGGCTATGTGGTTTCCTATTATTGCTCTGAACTACATGGATCCATTACACTGGTGCATACTTCTGCGTGCAGATTTTGATGCAGAAATGCTAAGGGCACATGCTAGTGGCAGATTTTTAGGCCATGTGTGAATCCCCACCCTAAGGCTATCTTCATACAGGTTGCGGCACGTCTGTAGTGCGCCCGCTGTGCACAATCCTCATCATTTAGTGGAAATTTTGGTCCAGAATTTACACCTTCATTTAACCCATTAAGGACCAAGTGCTGTAAATATATGGCGCTTGGTCCTGGGCTTTAATCCCAGCCAATAATAAAAATACGGTGTGGGATTAAAGCCCCTGCTTCTGCAATCAAGCAGGAGCAGTGTGGATTGTCAGCTTTTAGTCACAGATGAGAAGTGGTTTCTAACCCCTTCTGCCTTACTCCTTTCCCGGATACATAGCACTCATTGAGCGCTATGTACTAAGTGGAAGTATAACTTCCACTATGTGAGCCGCCTGTCGAGATCCCCTGGCACAGCAGAACTGCAGGGTCCTAGCAGACCCTGATCAGCTCTGCCAGTGACTATTGTGACTACAGGCGATTCTATCGATGCTCCAGCTACAGTGGGAAAATGTTAAATAGTAAAAAGAGCAGAAAACATGTGAATGTCCCCCAGAGGTCTTATATGACGTCATGGGGGAAAGAGATAGTAAAAAAAAAATTCATAAATAAGTAAAACAAAATTACAGAATAAAACAAAAATATATACATAAAAAAGATAAGCCGATGCCAACACAAACCGACGCAGTATGCGCCCTGTAAACCACGAGCATACATACTATAGATCAAAACGTCCAAAACGACAGGAGGAACCCGTTTACGTACTTTATTATCGTATAAATTTACTAATTTAAAAAAAAACAAAAAACTGTAAATGTTACATAATCCTTTATTGGGTGTAGAAAGCTAAAATAAAACTATAAAATGGGGGGGAAAAGTCAGTGAAAAAGATGTTTAAAAAATAGCCCTATTTGTCACGGGGGGGAAAAAAGCACAGGAAAAATAATTTTGGCATCTGAAGGGGAAAAAAATAAGGCAGTTAAACCACCACATGGGTAAAATCCCTAAAAAGTGTCTGGTCCTTAAGGGGTTAAAGAGGTGGAATCTGCACGGCAAATCCACTGCTGTAACTGCCCGCCGCGGACCCAGTATCTGCGCCGCAGGGCGGTTTAACAAGGCTTCGAAACTCTCCTCCACTTTGCTGCTACCATGAATGTCGTGGATTTTCAGTTTGGAGAGTGGATGGGAAATCTGCCCTGTGTGCGCCTGGCCTAGGGGTGCGTTCACACGGACAGAGATTGGAGCAGATTTGCACCAAAAATTAATATATTTTGCGCTGTGAATTTAAGCGCAGATCTGCACTATTTGTTGTGTTTTTTTTCTGCAGACCCACAGCTGATTTCACGCTTTAATTGAAGGGGTTAAGTCTGCTGAGCGTCTGTGTCAAAGTCCGCACCACTGGAGCGGAATATGGTGCAGATTTTGCGCTGTGGAGTTTCTGCGAAATGGCCACTCTGGACACTTTGGCCCAAATTTCGTAGAGTCTGAACAAACCTAATCCAGCCACCACTGATGGATGAACAGACGACAAAACTCCCCCTCCCCCCCCCCCCCCCCCCTCCGGTCAATGTAAACGGGTTGCTAGGGACTCACTGCCTGACAACTGTCGTATAACAGACTGGTCGTCAGGGAATGTGTCCCTAGCAACCAGCTCAAAGTCCATTTCAACAGTTTCTGACATATTCCTGGTGACATTTTAGCTGGATTGTTGCGGCAAACGTGATTTTCACTGGATTACGTATCTGCCGTACGGAAACAGTATATTTCTAGGGGCGGATATAACATCCCTGCTGAAGGCAATCACAATAGGCAGAGCCCCTATAAATGATCTCAGACATGGAGGATAAAGCTGGACAAGAAGAAGGCATTTGACTCCATTGTGCATATAACCGTCATATATACCCCATGACGGGGTAGTTTTACCGCTTATGTCCCTAATACATACAGCATGAGGAGGGCAGTTTTAGCCTATATACACCCCATGATACAGGTTTAGAGGATATGTTCTCACTTCCTCTGGTTTGGGATATAATATAAGGCAACTTTGCTATAAGCAGAGTCTTTATATTTACTTGGATTTGAGTTTCAAATCATGGATTAAACTACCATGCCCAGCATGCTCTGCCATTATAAGAAGAGACACGTGACACTGGGGGTACCATGGGCAGACTGCCCTCAGTAAAGATGGCGGCCGTATGTTGGTCGCCGGATGATGACGTCGGGCAGATGCTCAGTCCTCGCTCGGCTCCCGTGTGAGCTGCTTCCTTTCCTGTCTCGGCTGGCAGCAGCAGTCAGGAGCCGCAGACATGGGGATCCTGGAGAAGATCGCCGAGATCGAGAGGGAGATCGCCCGGACCCAGAAGAACAAGGGTGAGAGTTCACCGCACGGGGGCGCTGGGGAGAGCGCAGGGGCAGCACCACATTTATAGCTGTCCGTTTGTGCTGACTGTGCACTTTATAACCTGTATGTGGGTGGTATAGTGGGAAGGACTGGGGGTCCCTATGCTGACCAGTATAAGCGGTGTATGATGATGAGGACTGGGGTCCCTGCGCAGACCTGTATAAGGGGGGGGGGGGGGGGGTATAGCAGTGAGGACTGGGGGTCTATGCGCGGACCTGTATAAGGGGGGTATAGTGATGAGGACTGGGGGTCCCTGTGCTGACCTGTATAAGGGGGTTATAGTGATGAGGTCTGGGGGTCCCTGCGCGGACCTGTATAAGGGGGGTATAGTGATGAGGATGGGGGTCCCTGCGCTGACCCGTATAAGGGGGGTATAGTGATGAGGACTGGAAGTCCCTGTGCTGACCTGTATAAGGGGGGTATAGTGATAAGGACTGGGGGTCCCTGCGCTGACCTGTATAGGGGGGGGGGGGGTATAGCAGTGAGGACTGGGGGTCCCTGCGCTGACCCTAATAAGGGGGTATAGTGATGAGGACTGGGGGTCCCTGCGCTGTCCCTAATAAGGGGGGGGTATAGTGATGAGGACTGGGGGTCCCTGCGCTGACCTGTTTAAGTGGGGGTATAGTGATGAGGACTGGGGGTCCCTGCGCTGTCCCTAATAAGGGGGGGGGGGTATAGTGATGAGGACTGGGGGTCCCTGCGCTGACCTGTTTAAGAGGGGGTATAGTGATGAGGATGGGGGTCCCTGCGCTGACCCGTATAAGGGGGGTATAGTGATGAGGACTGGAAGTCCCTGTGCTGACCTGTATAAGGAGGGTATTGTGATAAGGACTGGGGGACCCTGCGCTGACCTGTATAGGGGGGGGGTATAGCAGTGAGGACTGGGGGTCCCTGCGCTGACCCTAATAAGGGGGTATAGTGATGAGGACTGGGGGTCCCTGCGCTGTCCCTAATAAGGGGGGGGGGTATAGTGATGAGGACTGGGGGTCCCTGCGCTGACCTGTATAAAGGGGGTATAGTGATGAGGACTGGAAGTCCCTGTGCTGACCTGTATAAGGAGGGTATAGTGATAAGGACTGGGGGTCCCTGCGCTGACCCGTATAAGGGGGGTATAGTGATGAGGACTGGGGGTCCCTGTGCTGACCTGTATAAGGAGGGTATAGTGATGAGGACTGGGGGTCCCTGCGCTGACCTGTATAAGGGGGGTATAGTGATGAGGACTGGGGGTCCCTGCGCTGACCTGTATAAGGGGGGTATAGTGATGAGGACTGGGGGTCCCTGCGCTGACCCGTATAAGGGGGGTATAGTGATGAGGACTGGAAGTCCCTGTGCTGACCTGTATAAGGAGGGTATAGTGATAAGGACTGGGGGTCCCTGCGCTGACCCGTATAAGGGGGGTATAGTGATGAGGACTGGGGGTCCCTGTGCTGACCTGTATAAGGAGGGTATAGTGATGAGGACTGGGGGTCCCTGCGCTGACCTGTATAAGGGGGGTATAGTGATGAGGACTGGGGGTCCCTGCGCTGACCTGTATAAGGGGGGTATAGTGATGAGGACTGGGGGTCCCTGCGCTGACCTGTATAAGGGGGGTATAGTGATGAGGACTGGGGGTCCCTGCGCTGACCTGTATAAGGGGGGTATAGTGATGAGGACTGGGGGTCCCTGCGCTGACCTGTATAAGGAGGGTATAGTGATGAGGACTGGGGGTCCCTGCGCTGACCTGTATAAGGGGGGTATAGTGATGAGGACTGGGGGTCCCTGCGCTGACCCGTATAAGGGGGGTATAGTGATGAGGACTGGGGGTCCCTGCGCTGACCTGTATAAGGGGGGTATAGTGATGAGGACTGGGGGTCCCTGCGCTGACCCGTATAAGGGGGGTATAGTGATGAGGACTGGAAGTCCCTGTGCTGACCTGTATAAGGAGGGTATAGTGATAAGGACTGGGGGTCCCTGCGCTGACCCGTATAAGGGGGGTATAGTGATGAGGACTGGGGGTCCCTGTGCTGACCTGTATAAGGAGGGTATAGTGATGAGGACTGGGGGTCCCTGCGCTGACCTGTATAAGGGGGGTATAGTGATGAGGACTGGGGGTCCCTGCGCTGACCTGTATAAGGGGGGTATAGTGATGAGGACTGGGGGTCCCTGCGCTGACCTGTATAAGGGGGGTATAGTGATGAGGACTGGGGGTCCCTGCGCTGACCTGTATAAGGAGGGTATAGTGATGAGGACTGGGGGTCCCTGCGCTGACCTGTATAAGGGGGGTATAGTGATGAGGACTGGGGGTCCCTGCGCTGACCTGTATAAGGGGGGTATAGTGATGAGGACTGGGGGTCCCTGCGCTGACCTGTATAAGGGGGGTATAGTGATGAGGACTGGGGGTCCCTGCGCTGACCTGTATAAGGGGGGTATAGTGATGAGGACTGGGGGTCCCTGCGCTGACCTGTATAAGGGGGGTATAGTGATGAGGACTGGGGGTCCCTGCGCTGACCTGTATAAGGGGGGTATAGTGATGAGGACTGGGGGTCCCTGCGCTGACCTGTATAAGGGGGGTATAGTGATGAGGACTGGGGCTCCCTGCGCTGACCTGTATAAGGGGGGTATAGCGATGAGGACTGGGGGTCCCTGCGCTGACCTGTATAAGGGGGGTATAGTGATGAGGACTGGGGGTCCCTGCGCTGACCTGTATAAGGGGGGTATAGTGATGAGGTCTGGGGGTCCCTGCGCTGACCTGTATAAGGGGGGTATAGTGATGAGGTCTGGGGGTCCCTGTGCTGACCCGTAAAAGGGGGGTATAGTGATGAGGACTGGGGGTCCCTGTGCTGACCCGTATAAGGGGGGTATAGTGATGAGGACTGGGGGTCCCTGTGCTGACCCGTATAAGGGGGGTATAGTGATGAGGACTGGGGGTCCCTGTGCTGACCCGTATAAGGGGGGTATAGTGATGAGGACTGGGGGTCCCTGCGCTGACCTGTATAAGGGGGGTATAGTGATGAGGACTGGGGGTCCCTGCGCTGACCTGTATAAGGGGGGTATAGTGATGAGGACTGGGGGTCCCTGCGCTGACCTGTATAGGGGGGGGGGGGTATAGCAGTGAGGACTGGGGGTCCCTGCGCTGACCCTAATAAGGGGGTATTGTGATGAGGACTGGGGGTCCCTGCGCTGACCCTAATAAGGGGGGTATAGTGATGAGGACTGGGGGTTTCTGTACTTAGCAAATGTGTCCCTAACTCCATCAAAGGGCCAACCGTTCCCAGGAAGAGGTTGTCCCATACAAACGGGTCTGTAGTCCTATAATGGACTCTCTCTGTCTATAACCGCTCGTCCTCCATCTCTTCCAGCCACTGAATATCACTTGGGATTGCTGAAGGCCAAACTTGCCAAGTACCGAGCCCAACTTCTAGAACCTTCCAAGTCTGCCACCGGCAAAGGAGAGGGCTTCGATGTTATGAAATCGGGAGATGCCCGGGTGGCATTGATCGGGTTTCCCTCTGTGGGTAAGGTCAGTAATGCCCTTTGTTGCTGTGTGTACTCTGATCCTTGTGTAGAGGTAAATCCAATCTTATACTCCAGTCACATCCAAAGCTGCTGCCTCCTGTTCGCACTGTGCTGACACAGTTAACAATGAGAGGATCTTCTATAATGTCCTCTAATCTGCTGCCCTGCATTGTGGAGGATGTAGTGTTCACTATACAAGCCTAGACTGGAATGCCTTATAAGTAAACTGCGCCTGCTGGGGGCAGCAGTGAGTTGTCAGATCCTGCAACTTAAAGGGGTATTCTACCTGCAAACATTTATCATCTCTCCACTGGATAGGTGGTAGATATTAGATTAGTGGGGGTCTGACTGAGTGCTAGACCAGGACCCCCGCCCCTCCTGTGACCACCGTGGGGAGGAGTGAATGGTGCGGTGTATTCTGCTGTTCCTCTAGTCGCTCTCTGGTAGTTATGGAGGCAGCCGAGTACAGCACAGGAATTGTAAGCGCTGCTCTGGATGTGGCTAGAGCAGTGTTTCCCAACCTTTTTAGCCTTGGGGCACCCCTGGGCAAATTTTTTTACAGTGAGGCACCCCTACCAAAAGCAAGTGTGGTCAGGGGCGTGGCTAGGGTGTGGCTTATTATGACATTATTTGACCTCCAGGCATCACTATATACAGGGGATGTCTAGCTTATACCAGTAGTGCATATATAATTATATACAGGAGATACCCAGGTTACCCCAGCATGGTCCATATTACTATGTATAGCAGATATACATTCCCTGTATATAGTGATGCTGATGTAACCTTGATATGTCCTGTACATAATTATATGTACAGCTGGTATAACGTATACCACCTAAACATACAAGATTACATGCAGAACATGGTACATACTTTGTTGTACCGCATGTACTGTTCCTCCGCTCTCATCCTCAGATCCCAACACTGTCACTGCAGGGCCAACCGGACATCCATCCTGACCCCCACACATTGTACACACAGCTCTGCTATATCCATCCTGATCCCCAGACATCACATACACAGCTCTGCTACATCCATCCTGATCCCCAGACATCACACACACAGCTCTGCTACATTCATCCTGATCCCTAGACATCACACACAGCTTTGCTACATTCATCCTGATCTCTAGACATCACACACACAGCTTTGCTACATTCATCCTGATCCCTAGACATCACACACACAGCTCTGCTACATTCATCCTGATCCCTAGACATCATACACACAGCTCTACTACATTCATCCTGATCCCTAGACATCACACACACAGCCCTGCTACATTCATCCTGATCCCTAGACATCACACGCACACAGCCCTGCTACATTCATCCTGATCCCCTAGACATCACACGCACACAGCCCTGCTACATTCATCCTGATCCCCTAGACATCACGCGCACACAGCCCTGCTACATTCATCCTGATCCCCTAGACATCACGCGCACACAGCCCTGCTACATTCATCCTGATCCCCTAGACATCACGCGCACACAGCCCTGCTACATTCATCCTGATCCCCTAGACATCACGCGCACACAGCCCTGCTACATTCATCCTGATCCCCTAGACATCACGCGCACACAGCCCTGCTACATTCATCCTGATCCCCTAGACATCACGCGCACACAGCCCTGCTACATTCATCCTGATCCCCTAGACATCACGCGCACACAGCCCTGCTACATTCATCCTGATCCCCCAGACATCACGCGCACACAGCCCTGCTACATTCATCCTGATCCCCTAGACATCACGCGCACACAGCCCTGCTACATTCATCCTGATCCCCCAGACATCACGCGCACACAGCCCTGCTACATTCATCCTGATCCCCTAGACATCACGCGCACACAGCCCTGCTACATTCATCCTGATCCCCTAGACATCACGCGCACACAGCCCTGCTACATTCATCCTGATCCCCTAGACATCACGCGCACACAGCCCTGCTACATTCATCCTGATCCCCTAGACATCACGCGCACACAGCCCTGCTACATTCATCCTGATCCCCTAGACATCACGCGCACACAGCCCTGCTACATTCATCCTGATCCCCTAGACATCACGCGCACACAGCCCTGCTACATTCATCCTGATCCCCTAGACATCACGCGCACACAGCCCTGCTACATTCATCCTGATCCCCTAGACATCACGCGCACACAGCCCTGCTACATTCATCCTGATCCCCTAGACATCACGCGCACACAGCCCTGCTACATTCATCCTGATCCCCTAGACATCACGCGCACACAGCCCTGCTACATTCATCCTGATCCCCTAGACATCACGCGCACACAGCCCTGCTACATTCATCCTGATCCCCTAGACATCACGCGCACACAGCCCTGCTACATTCATCCTGATCCCCTAGACATCACGCGCACACAGCCCTGCTACATTCATCCTGATCCCCTAGACATCACGCGCACACAGCCCTGCTACATTCATCCTGATCCCCTAGACATCACGCGCACACAGCCCTGCTACATTCATCCTGATCCCCTAGACATCACGCGCACACAGCCCTGCTACATTCATCCTGATCCCCTAGACATCACGCGCACACAGCCCTGCTACATTCATCCTGATCCCCTAGACATCACGCGCACACAGCCCTGCTACATTCATCCTGATCCCCTAGACATCACGCGCACACAGCCCTGCTACATTCATCCTGATCCCCTAGACATCACGCGCACACAGCCCTGCTACATTCATCCTGATCCCCTAGACATCACGCGCACACAGCCCTGCTACATTCATCCTGATCCCCTAGACATCACGCGCACACAGCCCTGCTACATTCATCCTGATCCCCTAGACATCACGCGCACACAGCCCTGCTACATTCATCCTGATCCCCTAGACATCACGCGCACACAGCCCTGCTACATTCATCCTGATCCCCTAGACATCACGCGCACACAGCCCTGCTACATTCATCCTGATCCCCTAGACATCACGCGCACACAGCCCTGCTACATTCATCCTGATCCCCTAGACATCACGCGCACACAGCCCTGCTACATTCATCCTGATCCCCTAGACATCACGCGCACACAGCCCTGCTACATTCATCCTGATCCCCTAGACATCACGCGCACACAGCCCTGCTACATTCATCCTGATCCCCTAGACATCACGCGCACACAGCCCTGCTACATTCATCCTGATCCCCTAGACATCACGCGCACACAGCCCTGCTACATTCATCCTGATCCCCTAGACATCACGCGCACACAGCCCTGCTACATTCATCCTGATCCCCTAGACATCACGCGCACACAGCCCTGCTACATTCATCCTGATCCCCTAGACATCACGCGCACACAGCCCTGCTACATTCATCCTGATCCCCTAGACATCACGCGCACACAGCCCTGCTACATTCATCCTGATCCCCTAGACATCACGCGCACACAGCCCTGCTACATTCATCCTGATCCCCTAGACATCACGCGCACACAGCCCTGCTACATTCATCCTGATCCCCTAGACATCACGCGCACACAGCCCTGCTACATTCATCCTGATCCCCTAGACATCACGCGCACACAGCCCTGCTACATTCATCCTGATCCCCTAGACATCACGCGCACACAGCCCTGCTACATTCATCCTGATCCCCTAGACATCACGCGCACACAGCCCTGCTACATTCATCCTGATCCCCTAGACATCACGCGCACACAGCCCTGCTACATTCATCCTGATCCCCTAGACATCACGCGCACACAGCCCTGCTACATTCATCCTGATCCCCTAGACATCACGCGCACACAGCCCTGCTACATTCATCCTGATCCCCTAGACATCACGCGCACACAGCCCTGCTACATTCATCCTGATCCCCTAGACATCACGCGCACACAGCCCTGCTACATTCATCCTGATCCCCTAGACATCACGCGCACACAGCCCTGCTACATTCATCCTGATCCCCTAGACATCACGCGCACACAGCCCTGCTACATTCATCCTGATCCCCCTAGACATCACGCGCACACAGCCCTGCTACATTCATCCTGATTCCCTAGACATCACGCGCACACAGCCCTGCTACATTCATCCTGATCCCCTAGACATCACGCGCACACAGCCCTGCTACATTCATCCTGATCCCCTAGACATCACGCGCACACAGCCCTGCTACATTCATCCTGATTCTCAGACATCACACACACAGCTCTGCTGCATCCATCCTGACCCCCACAGCTCCAACACACACACAGAACACAGCAGAGTCCTACATTTACTGAGCTCCCCGTGGTCATGTGATCCCTGACTCCTCCCACACAGGGTATCACATGACATGACATCGGAGGTCCTGGAAGCCATCGGCTCTGCAGGTTTGTGTGTCCCCTCATGACAGGACTGCCGGGGGAGGGTTAACTGTCGCTAGGGAGCAGTGCCCCTCCTGAACCCACCTTGCTACGCCACAGCGTCAAGGTATAACAGTACAGACATGACTTCCAGCCAGAGAACGCGGCACTCCGGCTGGGAATCACTGGACTAGAGTTTAAACCACGAAAGAAGTTACAGAACAAACTGTAACCTCAGATTTACCGTTAGACCCTAATTCCGAGTGGTTTGGTGAACTTTTTCTTTTCCAGTCCACGTTTCTCAGTTTGATGACCTCTACAGCGAGTGAAGCCGCGTCCTACGAGTTCACAACATTGACCTGCATCCCGGGGGTCATAGAGGTGAGTCTGAATGCATGATGCGGCACAAGGATGGGGGCACTCAGTGCTCTGTAACTTTCTAGTATACTTAGTGTTTGAATACCTTAAAGGGGTTGTCCCGCGCCGAAACGGTTTTTTTTTTTTTTGTTTTTTTTTTAAAACCCCCCCCCCCCCGTTCGGCGCGAGACAACCCCGATGCAGGGGTTAAAAAAACAACCCGCACAGCGCTTACCTGAATCCCGGCGGTCCGGCGTCTTCATACTTACCTGCTGAAGATGGCCGCCGGGATCCTCTGTCTCCGTGGACCGCAGGGCTTCTGTGCGGTCCATTGCCGATTCCAGCCTCCTGATTGGCTGGAATCGGCACGTGACGGGGCGGAGCTACACAGAGCCGGCATTCTACACGAGCGGCCCCATAGAAGACTGCAGAAGACCCGGACTGCGCAAGCGCGGCTAATTTGGCCATCGGAGGGCGAAAATTAGTCGGCTCCATGGGAACGAGAACGCCAGCAACGGAGCAGGTAAGTATAAAACTTTTTATAACTTCTGTATGGCTCATAATTAATGCACGATGTATATTACAAAGTGCATTAATATGGCCATACAGAAGTGTATAGACCCACTTGCTGCCGCGGGACAACCCCTTTAAGGTCTTTGCTGTCAGTGAATTGAAACATTGGTTAGCCTATACAACCCTAAGACGTCTCACCGTTGAGGGTTTGTTACAATTGTATCCAGTCTGGCAATCCTTTACAGAATTTGCCATGCTGGATAAAAAGTCTGTTCAAATTATTGTACAGGTTGTTATGGATGCCATGATACAAAATTGTATCATAGCTGCTAACAACGAACATAGTCCAGGGCAGACACTGGCGCCATGTTATTGCAATTCATCAGCCCTCCGCGATGAAGTCACTGAGGGAGCACCCTCTGTCTGTGAACACTTTACATGCCACGATCAACAGCCTGTAAGGGGTTAACAGCGGGGATCGGTGTTCTTGCCGATCCCTGCTGTTGCAGCTGGAGGCCATCTGTCAATCATAGCCAGCTGCAAATGGTGCGAGCTCAGCGTCTGAGTCCGCACCATCCATAGGATGTAAGTTTGTGTCCTGTGGAGGAAAGGGGTGAAGGAGTTTAACCCAAGAAATGTTATTCCGTATCTATATGATTGGTGGATCACTACTTATTAGGAGACCGGGGGTCCTGTGAACTCCATAGGAATGGAGCGGCGGTCAACCATGTGCGCTGATGCGTTTTTGTTTAACTCCATGGGACTACTAAAGAGAAGTGGAGTACAGCGCGCCGACTATCTGCTGCAGTCAGTACTGCACCATGAACATTGTAAAAGCAACCCCCAGCCACCCCGTAAAAAATGGCACTATTGAGGTTTTTTTGTTTTTTTTCATTTTTCTTCACTTTTCGAACGTTTTCCAATACATTATATGGTACGTTAAACGGTATCATTGAAAAATACAACTCGTTCCGCAAAAAACAAGCGCTCGTGTAGCTATGTCACTGATTGTATAAAATGGGTATGTTTTTTTTTTTTTTTTTGTTTTGTTTTTTTAAAGCGAGAAGACAAAAAAGGGCTGCAGCGGGAAGAGATTAATTGTGATGATTTTTATGGCGATGCGTTTCTTTATTTCAGTATAAAGGAGCCAACATTCAGCTTCTGGATCTGCCGGGAATTATCGAAGGTGCAGCACAAGGTGAGTGCAGGGTAACTGTGTATTGGGCAACTAATGGTTAAAGTATAGCTGATACTAAACTGTGCAGATGGAGAATTGTAACAGTCTCTGTCGTGGCCCGTGTGGACGTATGCGTGCTGTTTTGAACCCAGACCCAATGACCACTGGAAGGTGTAAAGCACCTGTTGGGCAGGACTTGTCCATCTGTGGTGGGATGAGAGGCCACAATATACCCGCTGGGTGTTGCCAAGTGAGGTATAAAAGGCAGGGTGTGGCACAAGTTGTGAAGCTAGCGTGGTGAGGAGTACAAGTGAGCGTGCGCCACAAGGTTGGTGTGGTCGGGCCTAGTGCCTCGAGAGAACCTTAGTAGCTTGTGAGGAGAAGCTGAGAGCAGCCCACTTGTATAAGCTGTGGAAAGGAATGTGTGGCTGGACAGACGGACGGTAGTAGATGTGGTAGCGATGGCTGTGGTAAGGGAGGGCCTCCACCACAAGGACGAATGAACCGCAGGGGTGGGGACTTCTTGCAACCCCAGGACTAGATGCCCAGTAACTGTGATTTGCGCCCAAGACGGTCTGGACCGCGTGCTGTCCGAGATACACGGACTCCGTTTCACAGATGAGAAATAAGACCTGATATATCATGTGACTGCCGACAGGAATAGGACCGGCTGCGAGATGTTATAGGATATAAGGCCTCATAGGATATAAAGGAATTACACGGACGGCACACAGCCCTAAAATACAGTAATGTGCAGCCTTATATGAGCGTTGATTGTTTATGAGAATGGACAATTACGGTTGTAAGGCCTCATGTTCACGGGCGGATCGGATTCCGCACCAGGAGACCTGCGGAAACCATTTGCAGGAGATCAGGGATGTAATGTGATCTTTTTTTTTTTTCCTGCGCGGATGCACTGTGGACAAAAAAAAAACTGCAACCCCACCTCCCGGGGGCAATGCTCACGGACGGAATTAAATTGTGGAATGAACACGGATGATCCGCAGTTCAAGCCGCCCTTAGACAATCATGGGCGCCCGCAGCTGAATTTAAGCATGTGGATTTGATTTGCGGACGTTTTGGTCCGGAAGACAAGTCGCAGCACGCTCCATTTTGCTGTGGTTGCCGCACGGATGGCTTCCATTGAAGTCAATGGAAGCTATCCGATCCGCGGCCCGTCCGCAGCTGACACTGCAGACGGGCCTCAGATCCTGCAAGAAAGCAGGAGATTTAAAAAGAAAACCCCACTGCACATGTGCGGCGGCGCGCCCGCTTATCTCTGCGGTAGAGAAGACAGAAGACCCCGCACAAGCCACGCAGAGAATCCAGACAGGTGAGTAATGTCCTCTTGCCGTGGGCAGGGTAGGATTCTGCAGCGGGCTCCCACCCGCGGAATTTGATCCGCTCGTGGACGTGAGGCCTTATTGATTTTAACCTTCAAATTCGCAAATAAAATGCGGGTGCACTGCGGATCGTTCGCACCCATTGACTTTTATTGAGCCCGTCCGCATGAAATCCGCACTGTAATGGAGCGTGCTGTGATCTGTTTTTTTTTTTTTTTTTTCAGCACCATACGGTCCGCAAATCAATTCTGCATGCTTAAATTCAGTTGCAGATGCCAATGCTTCTCTGTGGGCACTTTGAATTGTGGATCTTCCGCGCGGGTGACTCGTGAGGATTCCGCAAATCAACACCGCCTGTGGACATTGGGCCTTACCCTTCCAAGAGACACACGCCTTTTAATAAATTTGACATGAATTACTCCAACTATCCCCTCTTGGTTGTGTGTGCTAATACCGGTCATTTCTGAGTGGCGCTCGCTTCCAGGTTTTATTGGGTTACTATGCCTACTTGTTGCACCCCTGTGAACGACCCCTTTTTAGTCTATCACCTATTTTTATACAAGACCCCCTGTGTCTTCTGTACTCAGTTGCTCCTCTTGTCAGTCTTTTTCAGGCAGTCTGTTGTATAGACATGAGGACACGCACAATGTTAGCGCCCCCATCAGAGACTGAGGCAAAGATTCCTTCTGACCCCAGATGATTGGCTAGCCCTGCTGCTTGTTGCGCTATATAGATAGATTTATGGATATATATGTAATTACAGGCTCAGAAGAGCTAATGCTGTACAGAAATAGACATGTGCAACCTGGTCCTAGGAGCTTACAATCTAATATACAACAGTGCTTTTAGACAGGAACAATCATTGCTAGTGAATGGAGGTTGAGCGGCCTGTGGGCCGATCACTCATCCAGCTGACGGCTATTCCTTCCAACCCCCCCATATGTATACAGGCTGTGCATGTGTGTTCTCTGGGGAGAGGGCAATTAGATGCAGCCCTTAGGCAGTCCACGGTCCGGCTCTGGCTTCAGGCTACCACCCTCCGGCGACACGGCGCCCTCAGCAACCGGTGCGACTGTGGCATGTAAAAGGCTGACAGAGGGAGGGGGCTACCTCTGTCGCCCATTGGGGCCCCATCATGTGATTGCGGGGTCTCGATGGGTTGCTATGGCACACGGAGGCTGGACTATAGCCTTGGGGTCTGTCCGCTGTGTTGGGCTATGGCTAGGCTTCATATGCTTTCTAATGCACTACTATACTGAAGTATAGTAGTGCTTTAGAAGAATGACATAATATGGTGATAACAAAGTCCCCTAGTGGGACAAAAATAAAGTGAAAGTATTTTTAAAAAAAACAAACAAAAAAAAGACAAAAATATTGAAAAAAATGGCAAAAACCCATGTATTTCTCTTTTGCTACGTAAAATGAAATAAAAAATCACCTGTCGTATTGTTGCGTTCTTAATGACCCAGAGGAAAAAGTTTCTACTATTATATTATTTAACATGTACAGTGCGCCTTACAAGTGGAATAGAAAGTGATCAAAATGTTGCATGGATCGCCAAAGGGTACCATTTTAAAAGTACAAATCATCCCCCACAAAAAAACCCTTTCACAGCACCGTTGGAAAAAAAAACTTTGGGGGTCTTTGAATGCAGCGATAAACGAAAAATACATTTTTTTTTTTTTAAACTATAAATTTGGCACTGACCTAATCGTACTGGCCCGAGTAACTTACAACATATTTATACTGCATGGTGAAGATTGTTAAAAGTGAAAAGTTTGCCATAAATGTAGATTTTTATATCTTGTCTCTAGAATTAAAAGCAATCAAAATGTTATGTTACCAAAAATTGGATAAATACAAAACAAGCCCTTATAGAGCTACACTGCTGGAAAAATAAAAATGCCGTAATGCTTGGAACACGGCAACACAAAAGCGAATCTTTAAAAAAAAACAAAATAAAAAATGTCTTACTGTGTACAAAAATAGCAAAACATTAAAAACCGTATAAACTCGGTATCGCTGGAATCGTACCGACCGGAGAAGGTTATCATATGATTTCTTTTGCACACTGAACGCTATAAGAATGACATTCTGACCTCTGCTTTCCCCTCCTGGTATCAGAGGTGGGCCATGAGGGGTGCTCCAGTGTCCAGTGCCGCCATTAACAACCATAATGGGCCTCATAAACTCTTATGTTGGCATTGCAGGGAAGGGCAGAGGTCGCCAGGTCATTGCTGTCGCTCGGACGTCGGACGTGGTCATCATGATGCTGGATGCCACCAAGGGGGAAGTCCAGAGGTGAGCTGCCCATGATGGGCTCTATAGTCAGTGACTACTACACCCCGCAGAGGTCAGTGCCGACATCTTCCCCTTCATGTCGAGGTCTCGCGCCCCTGCATGCATGGATGGCGGCAGTAATTGTATCTGTCATTATGGAGAAACATTGCTGGTGCTTGTTGTACATCGATCATCCTGAATACCTGTGCTTCCTGTTTCTCCAGATCCTTGTTAGAGAAGGAGCTGGAGTCTGTGGGGATACGGCTCAACAAGGATAAGCCCAACATATACTTTAAGGTAAGTGGTCGTTGAAACAAAAAATACATTGTCACGAGGTCTCCAGCTCTTGTAGGATCACGGACAAAGCAGGAGACCTTCTCCATGTTCTGTGTGACTTGTTTTATTATACAGCACATGTTATTTCTGCGCAGAGGAGATAAGCGTCGCCCAGATACTGATGCTGCTCCTTATCTCTGCCAAAAGCATAGAACTTGTTAGAAGAGCTCCAACCTGCCCGCTTTACTCCATAGTTATTAAAGGGAACCTGTCCCTACCTGTGAGCACCATAAA
Source organism: Eleutherodactylus coqui (assembly GCF_035609145.1). Classification (NCBI taxonomy): domain Eukaryota; kingdom Metazoa; phylum Chordata; class Amphibia; order Anura; family Eleutherodactylidae; genus Eleutherodactylus; species Eleutherodactylus coqui. The sequence goes on along the minus strand of NC_089844.1, from coordinate 148,691,019 downwards.
GTATGTTGTATCGCTCACAGGCCAGTTATAGTGCCCATAAGGCAGGTCCCGAGGAGTTCGGGGATGTAGTTTGTATACTCATCCGGCTCCCTGTTCCCATGGTGTCACTTGTGGAAGTCTGGACAAGCGTCTCAAATGTCAGTGTGGGAACAAGGAGCCGGATGAGTATATAAACTACATCCCCGGACTCCTCGGGACCTGCCTTATGGGCACTAGAGCTGATTTTATGGTGCTTGTAGGTGGTGACATGTTCCCCTTAACCTGTGAGAGCATCCTGCTGATGTACCCTGCCACTTGGGAAACACGCCGAACCATGAAGATGAAACCACACACAAAGCATTAAGTTCTCAAACTTATTGGAATTTGATATCAAACAATTCGGCGTCTCCTGTGAACCAATAACTGGGGTGATCAGTAAGCAGTGGGGCCACCATGTTGGGCGATACAGTCATTAACACAACGTGGCATTTATTCGGCGAGTGCTGGGCTCCTGTCCTGGGGTGGTGATGACCAGAGTCCACAGTTCATCTTCATTAGGAGACTGTGAGAGAACGATCGCTCCACGTCCCACAGGTTCTCAACTGGAGATGGATCTAGGGATCGTGCTGGCCAAGGAATCGGCACGTCTGCTGATCACTGTCGGGGGGCGTCCATCATCCAGCTGGAAAATGGCATTGGGTTTGCTCTGAAGATAATGTGCGTCAGGCAGTGTGTCGTCAAAGCATTCTCATGTGTACTAGAGGAGATCGTCTGTCAACGCTGATGGCACCCCAAACCAAACATTGATGCCGGTGGTGCTGGGTGAGGGTCCGTCTCTCCAACGGATATCTTAACCCCAAGTCTGCCTCCACCAATCATCAATAAGGTCATCATCCATAATGGAGCATCCAAATCCGTACACTTTGCAGATTGTCGCCATTTGTGCATTTACCTTTAGTCAACTTGCTTATTGATGAAATGGCTCATGATGATTTGTAGAAGCCTCATCACTCCTTACTCATTATCCAGACAACGACTCAAAGCAATTTCCATTCACTGAAGTTGACTTCACAGACTGGTTTCCCCTTGTATGACGCTCCCACATCACGGGATTGGCTCGAAATTCATAGACTTGCATGACTTATTTGTCTGAACTTACCCTGACAATTGCCTAATGCTGCGACCAGATCTTCATCTTCTGTGAGCAGTGTATATGGGTAGCTGTAGGCCATGATATGGAGGAGGCTGAGGACAAGGCTAGTGCTGGGTATACACCACTGTATCCGCTGCAGAATTAAATTAGCTTTTTAGGTGACGTTGTCCTTTTCGTTTCTACGTTCACACTATTATATTCTGGAGGGACGCTGAAGGCTTCTTTCTTTTGTCTTCTAGCCCAAGAAAGGAGGAGGCATCTCATTCAACTCGACCGTCCCCCTGACCCAGTGCTCGGAGAAGCTGGTGCAGCTCATTCTGCATGAGTACAGTATCCTTTCTGCCGGTCGTTAGATCTATATAATCTAGTATTGTTCACTTTTTTGACTTTGCAGTAAACCGTGTAGTAAGTCTGTGAAGTTGTCAATTAAAGGGACCATCTCCAATCTAATGATGATGTTGTTTTTTTTGTATTGTTGCAAATACAAGAAAATCCTTTAAATCTGGAAGTGACCTGATGGATGCTGGATTATCAAACACTTGATGACCTGACAATCCTAGAAAAGTATTTATGGGGTAGAGAATGCACATTAATGTTATAGCTCTATAGTAGATATAGGATAAACTTCTTTAGTGGGAAAAGCCCTTTATCTACAGAATACGAGATGAATGTCTGATCGTGGGGGTCCAACCACGGGGACCTCCAGCAGTCCCAAGATTGTTACACCCAATGCCCCATGTGAATGGAGCAGCAATGCTCATACCCTTCTGCTGTTCCATTCACTTCTAGGTGGAGATTAATGCACACGGTGGTCTCCCACCGTGCCATAGAGGTGAATTGATTGGTGGTCCAGCATGCGCACCTCTGCTACTGTAATCCAGGGGAGTTGAGGTGCACAGTTCTTGTAATCCCTCTAGTCCCAGCTGTCAGACCTTCTGCAATCAGGTATTAACCCTTGTCTTATGGATATGGGATAAATGTCTTTAGTGGTAAAACCACTCTAGTTTAGATGGTGATCCCATTTGTGGACCAGGACTAATGTGAGGGATGGTGATCTCTGTACGGCGCCGCAGAATATAACAGCACTATAGAAACGAGTACAATGGATATCAGATTCTGGATTAAAGCCACTTTTATATGTATTATTCTTCTTCTATTTCTGATTTCACCCTTAATTGGCGTTGGACATTGTGGCGATACATTTCCCCTCAGTCTTGCTATTCACATCTGATGATCCGGTCCCACAGAGACCCAGATTCAGCCCTGCCACTTCCTCTAATCATTATAGTTCTAGGGACTTGTCCTTTGGGATCTTGTATACGATGGCAGCCATATTGGCTAAATACAAATGATCTTGGGATGTAATTGTCCACCATGCAGGATTAGGATTGGTGTCTGCACCAGCATCTGTGATTATGTCCGGTAGTGTTATATCTAATATGACGCCGTCCGGTGTACTGCGGTTTAGGCCTTAGGCCTACGATCATTCATAATAAAGTATAGCTTGCACCTTAATGAGACTTTTTCCAGAAATGTTCAACGCAGAGGTGCTGTTTCGGGAGGACTGCAGCCCAGATGACTTCATTGATGTGATCGTGGGGAACAGAGTGTACATGCCCTGCCTCTATGTGAGTGCCTGACAAGGTAGATGTGACCGTAGTAATAGAAATCACAAAGGGGGTGTCTGCTGGCTACATGAAGGAGCTGGGACCTCTGGTCGGTACCCCACTCTAATAGACTTGATTGTGAGATCCTTGACTAGACAGGCCCTTTACTAGTTCCTCCTGTTCTTAAAATGCAGGTGACTGCAGGAGTGTTGTGTTATTTGAGGGCCCCCATTTATTCTTCTCCTTGTGTGTCATCTGTACAGGTATATAACAAGATAGATCAGATCTCCATGGAGGAGGTGGACAGACTCGCCCGGCAGCCGCACGGTGTGGTGATCAGGTGAGAGACGGAGTCTTACTGACAGTTTTGCGCAAGGGGCATCCATAGGAGTGCAAAGAGTGTGATGCAGGAGTAGAGCAGTTAGTGCCGGTAGAGACAGTAAATGCGCTTATCAAGAAGTGCCCCAAGAAAGGACGTTTGGTGATCGGCCAATAGGAACATGGTGGCTCATTGAGGTGTGGAGTGGAGGTTAGTCGGTCTGTGGAATCGGATCAGAAGAGTGAGTGTAGTACAGATTACTGATAGAGGTCCTGCTGGCGATGATGGGAAGGTGTCAGATCACATGGGACATCGCAGCTTGCTGTATATGGGGCGGTGTAGCCGTAGACTGGCCGGAGTGCCCGTGTGTGATCCATACCCATCACAGAAAGGGTCTATCAGCGAACACAAGCCAGTGGAGGCCAATTGATGCGCAATGTTCTGCTGGTAATCGGGTTTGTCCATGCTGAAGGCCACCTTGTGAGGAATATACCTAGATGGTGAAAACTGTTTTGGTGGCATGAAGGGACCTAGACAAAATGAGCCGGGTGGTTGTACTATTACGGCTGATCAGTTTATACACTCCTGGAGTCGCTAGAGATTTATATGATTCCATTCTTTATTTCTGTCTCTTTCAGTTGTGGAATGAAGCTGAACCTTGACTATCTGCTGGAAATGTTATGGGAATCTTTAGCACTTACCTGCATCTTCACTAAAAAGCGAGGAGGTAAGAGGTTTTCCACTTACTTTTCTCACCTTTGCAACATGGGTTAAAAAAAAATTGTTCCCTACCCCCCCCCCCCACCCCCCTTGTGTACTTTGCTCAAACTGTCATAATGCATAAGTTGCTCTTGCTCCGAAGGGCCTGACATCTGTGCTTTACAAGGACAGACCATTAATTCCAGTGGGAACTATAATGCTTAATTTTTCCTGTGGTTCCAATATACAAAACGGGGGCTAAAAGAGAGCCTGGTAACTACAGGCCAGTAAGTCTCACTTCAATAATTAGAACAATATTGGAGGGGTTTCTGAGAGATTCCATCCTGGAATACCTCAAGGAAAACAATGGTATAACCCCTCACCAGCATGGGTTCATGAGGGGTCGATCATGTCAGACCAATCTGATCAGCTTCTACAATGAAGTAAGCTCTAAGCTGGACCTGGGAGAGTCTATTGATCTCGTATATCTGGACTTCTCTAAAGCATTTGACACCGTGCCGCATAATAGGCTGATATACAAAATGAGGCAGCTCGGATTGGGCGAATATGTGTGGATCTGGGTAAAGAATTGGCTCAGAGATAGAAAGCAGAGGGTGGTAATAAATGGTTCATACTCTGATTGGGCCACCATTGCTAGTGGGGGCCACAGGGTTCAGTATTGGGCCCCATTCTGTTCAATATATTTATCAACGACCTGATAGAGGGGCTGCACAGCAAAATATCAATGCAACAGAGGACAATGTACGGCTACAAACGGACCTAAATAAGCTGGGGGCTTGGGCAGAAAAATGGCAAATGAGGTTCAATGTGGATAAATGTAAGGTTATGCAAATGGGCAGGAGAAACGGATGTCACCAATATACACTAAATGGGGCACTGCTAGGGAAAAGTGATATGGAAAAAGACCTGGGGGTACTAGTGGATTGTAGACTAAACTGGAGTAACCAATGCCAGTCAGCTGCTGCAAAAGCCAATAAAGTCTTGGGGTGCATTAAAAGAGGTATAGGGGCGAAGGACGAGAACATTATCCTCCCACTATATAAGGCACTTGTCAGGCCTCACATGGAATACTGCGTACAGTTCTGGACACCGGTGCTCAGGAAAGATGTTACAGTGCTGGAGGGGGTTCAAAGAAGAGCGACTAAACTAATAAACGGAATGACGGGACTGGAATACCCAGAGAGGCATCAAAATTGGGATTATTCACCCTGGAAAAAAGACTGCTAAGGGGCGATCAAATAACTATGTATAAATACATGAGGGGACAATACAAGGATCTCTCCCAGGATCTGTTTATACCCAGGACTGCGACAGTAACGAGAGGGCATCCGCTACGTCTAGAAGAAAGAAGGTTCCATCACCAACATACAAGGGGGTTCTTTGCTGTAAGAGCAGTGAGACTGTGGAACTCTCTGCCTGAGGACATGGTGATGGCAAAATCTATAGAGGAGTTTAAGAGGGCACTAGACATGTTTTTCATAGCACTATGATATTACAAGATGTAGACATTAGGGGTTGTTCTCAAATGTTAATCTAGGGATTACTCTGGCTGCCATTATGGAGTCAGGAGGGGGGGGGGGGGGTTGAATCAGGCTGAACTAGATGAACATTGGCTTCATTCAGCCTAATATACTATGTTACTTGTTGCCAAGTTCTCTACAGATTACAGCTGAGGGTACAGTTGATTGAAGGAAGCATGGCTCTGCTTCCTAGGTATATATTGTGGCGCCCCCTAGCTGTAATAAAGAGTTGTATGCGTCTAGTGTGAAACCAATCTGAAAAATGTTCGTCTTCATCAACAGAGAGGCCGGACTTTACAGATGCCATTATCCTGCGGAAAGGCGCTTCCGTGGAACATGTGGTAAGACTTCTTCTGGTTGGGGTGGGGGTACAACTATACCACCTGATTCGTGTTTGCTGCCACCCCCGTGTCTCCACGGAGCCAAAAAAATACATTGAATGGACGCTTTTATTAGAGAACCCGATCTAGTAGCACATGGGAGATCCTTTGGCCTTCAGAACCCCAATTCACTGTGGCGAAGATTCCATTAGGTCAGAAGTGTCTGACTCCTTCTCACAGAGGGCCATATCAGCCTTTGGCTGCTTTGAAATGGCCGATTGTAATTGTGTAGTAAGGGCTCATTCACATAAGCTTACTTTTGCGCACATAATATGCAAATAGAATAAATAGAACACCTTTGATTTCAATGTGCCCATTGGAATGAGGCTAAATGTGTCATGACCTATTTTAGTGTGGATTACGCACCATAGTAGGCCATTTAAGTGAATGGATGGGCGCAAATACACAGTGAATACCCAGAACTCCAGCATATTCACTGCCTATGCTGAATGGCTGTCTGCGTTTTTGGTTTTTTTGTGCACAAATACCTGAGGTGGTGGGCCGGATTCTGCCAGCGGACCTTGTGTTTCACGTGTCTGCACTAAATGCTAAAATTGTTATACAGGAATACCGGCCCCTGCGGACAGGAAGGTTCTTGTAGTTGCTGCAGATTAGATGGCGGTGCTGACAGGTTCTGATCAGCTGACAGGAAGGGGTCATCAATTCATGCTGCTTGTGCCAAATTCTGACCTCCCATCAGCACGGGGCAACAGAAATTTGGGCTCGTCTGACCAGGAGATGTTTTTCCGCTGCTCAGTGATACAATTTTGTACTCTTTTGCCCCCCGGAGTCTCCTCTTTCTGTTTCTCTAAAGGCTTATCCACACAGGCGTATGAGTAATACGCTGCGAGTTGTAGTCATCGCAGCCCCTACACTCTGCCGTCAGAGATACGCCAATGATGGCTGTGATGGGCACTGCGCATGCCCAGGATTATCATGTCACAGACTTACGCGATGTGACTTTTTTTTATTCATTTTTTTCATATTATCCCGCTCTGTGCAGAGCGCGGCTGCATGTTAAATGCTGTCCGTTCGCAGGCATTGCAGAGGTGCAGCATTTCAATATGCAGCCCTTCAATGGCTCCGTATGAAACCCGGAGAATACAGCATGCTGCAATTTATTTGTCCTGCGTTTTATACACATGTCCCCTCGCGGTTCCAGCGCAGGTGTGAAAGAATTAATGTCCATAGACTTTCATTGCCTCCATTCACCACATATTACACACGGGAAATACGCGGTGACAATACGCTGTGTGAATGAGCCCTTAGTCACAATGGAAGTGGCCATCATGTTAAAGTGAGTCTCGGTCTTGGGACCACGGTAGTGCTGATTGATGTCCAGTAGTTGCTGGTGTTATGTGCTGCTCTGCCTCCAGATCTCCTGCCTTGGGTTTTCCTGGTTTCCATTCCCAGCCTGCCCTAGATGGCACAGTGCACTGTAATCTGCCAGGAGGAGGGGAGAGCAGGGCCCGCACATGTGGGTGACCCTGTGACTACAGCATGGCCCCATGGCTGCTGATGGCAGATGTCGGGGAGGCTCGGAGAGGCTGCTGCTCTGCACGTTTCTGTACACCTACTTTGGTGTTAATGGTACATTTTATTCTGTTTTGTAACAGTGTCATCGGATTCACAGGACACTCGCCAGCCAGTTTAAATACGCCCTGGTTTGGGTAGGTATTTTAGGGCGCACATATCTGCTGCTTTAGAATGGCTATGGCTTAAAAACTCTAGGCCCTCTGTAATAGTATTATGAATAGTAACATTGCTTCTCTGGTATTGATCCTGAGTTGTGCTAAAGTCTATATTATACTCCAGAGCTGCAGTCCTAGTTCTGCTGGCTGTTACTGGAAACAGTCTGTGAATTTGTAGAAACACCCCTACACGCTTCTATAGTCCAGTTGGGACAGACAGTTCTTTCTGCATCACATTTATATACGGAGTCTGGTATAAAGATAACCCTTTCCAAAATGCAAATCTCTATGCAGACACTGAACAAGCTGGGATGGGAGTGTTGGGAGATTTCAGTACTGAAGCCTGCAGAATTCTGAATACAGCTCGGAAGTATGAGGATGTAACTCGGAATAAGTACAGGATAAGTAATCTATGTACACAGTGACTCCACCAGCAGAACAGTGAGTGCAGCTCTGGAGTATAATACAGGATGTAACTCAGGATCAGTACAGAATAAGTAATGTGTGTACACAGTGACTCCACCAGCAGAATAGTGAGTGCAGCTCTGGAGTATAATACAGGATGTAACTCAGGATCAGTACAGGATAAGTATTGTATGTACACAGTGACTCCACCAGCAGAATAGTGAGTGCAGCTCTGGATTATAATACAGTATGTAACTCAGGATCAGTACAAGATAAGTAATGTATGTACACAGTGACTCCACCAGCAGAATAGTGAGTGCAGCACTGGGGTATAATACAGGATGTAATTCAGGAGCAGTACAGGATAAGTAATATATGTACACAGTGACTCCACCAGCAGAATAGTGAGTGCAGCTCTGGGGTATAATACAGGATGTAACTCAGGAGCAGTACAGGATAAGTAATATATGTACGCAGTGACTCCACCAGCAGAATAGTGAGTGCAGCTCTGGAGTATAATACAGGATGTAACTCAGGAGCAGTACAGGATAAGTAATGTATGTACACAGTGACTCCACCAGCAGAATAGTGAGTGCAGTTCTGGAGTATAATACAGGATGTAACTCTGGATCAGTACAGGATAAGTAATGTATGTATACAGTGACTCCACCAGCAGAATAGTGAGTGCAGCTCTGGAGTATATTATGGGATAATACAGGTTAATAGCAAATTAGTACGCAAAATACTGATGCAACCCTCAAAATTGCTGCCTTTCTTTAAACTTTTTTTTTTTGTTTATTAATTGACTAAATTTATTGTACTTTAAGGGAACCAGCACCAAATACAGCCCGCAGCGAGTAGGATTGACCCACAACATGGAACATGAAGATGTCATTCAAATAGTTAAGAAATAAAATGGCCGACAGCACCGATACGTGGAAGTAATTTACTGCTGCCTTACACCTTCTCATAGAATCCATTAAAAAAACCACACAACAGCCGACGTTCCAGCCGCGACTTGTTAGTGCTCCATTCTGGAACAGACGCTGGTGATATCCGCACCGTGCAAACACCAACCATACTGTTTTAAGCCACATCTATTTTTTTTTCTTAAGAAACTGGAAATATTTTCTAGTATATAACAAATAAAATATTGATACCTTGGTGAGTCATGTTTGGTGGATTTATTTATATTTTATAGACCTGTTTATCAAAACTGACAGAAAAACTATCGGAGCACAGCTCTGGAAAAATGAAAGCTGCTCCGATCTAGGGGGTCTATATTCCTTCTTAGGGGTGCTGAAATATGGGAGCATCCTATGCACATAACTCATTATTCAAATGCCTTAGGTTAGGGGAATTGTGCTATATGAATGGATGGGGCTAAAAAACCAGAAATTCACACACCATTTAGGCCTCATGTCCACGGGCGGATTTGGTTTGTATATAAAAATACGGACTTCTTTACCCCACACGGTGAAGACCCTCAGCGAAAGCGGTGCCCCTTTTTTTTTTTTTTTTGCAATGTCTCGCAAAAATTGAAGAAAAATCAAAAAGTAGTCGGATCTACCCCAAAATTATACCGATAGAAACTATAGCTTTTCCTCAACAAACAGACTCTCTTGACAGCCAAATCAGTGGAAAAACAGGAAATGTGTTGAGGGTTAACCCTTTCCAATCCACTGTCTGATGTCTGAAGACATTCTGATTGAAGGCTGTACAGCTCTGATGTCGGAAGACGTCCAGCAGGGTATTCTTACTGTAGATTTCTGGCCTCTCTGTTGTTGGGGGGGGGGGGCCTCTGCAGCATGCCCAATACCACAGTACTGGCTCTAGCCAGCAGATGGTGCCATTGTATAATGGCAGGAAGAGAAAGCCCCCTAGGAAACCCTGAATCCAAAATTGGATTGCCAAGGGTTAAGGCTCACACCTGCAGATTAAGGTCCATGAAGAATATGTAGTGTAAATCACGGAACGAAACACTATGGATTTGTGCATGTCGCATTTTAGTCCTTTTTTTGTGAGGGTTGCATTGATCGATGTGTGCAAAAAAAAAACAAAAAACGTGCATGGGCCAGTTGACTTTAATGGCCTATTTTGGGCCATAATACGGACCAAAATAAGACCTGCTGGGGTTTTTTTAACACATAACTGAAAATTGCGTGAAAAATACGCACATGTGAGCAAACCCAATGAAAACAATGGGTTCACTTCACTCTGTATTGCGTGCATTACAATCTCTATAAACTTGGTATCGCTGTAATAATACTGACACACAGCCTAAAATTAAAAATGTCACTTTTTTGCCATACCATAAAAACAGAACCTTCCCAAAAAATGGAACAATTGTTTTTTTTTCTATTTCAGTCTACTTAGAAATGTTTTTAAAAGTTTTTCAATGCAGTATATGTTACTAATGGCAGCATTAAAAATGCATCTTCACCCTCAAAAGCAAGCCCTCGTACAGCTGTGTCAATAGAAAGATTTAAAAACGTTACAGCTTTTGGAAGGTAGGGATGAAAATTATTCAGAAACTAAAAAAAAAATCTATAGTATTGAAAGGGTTAAAGGTTCAGATTGCAGCAAAAGATGAGATGATGTACAAGTTGCGTGTACTAGGCAGTTAGCGAAGCGAAATGATTGTGACTTTGGACCTAGATGGACATTAACAAAGAGGGACGGAGAGGGGCTTGGGTCAAATGTACGGGCTGTCTGCAGAATGGCGCCATAATCGCCCGCTGCAGTTTAGCGAGCGGTCTCACAGCATTCTTCACTACACTGGGGGATTCTGTCGGGGGTTATGTCAGAGGTGCCACAAACAGCACTATGATGGAACCATTCACTGTCCATATACCCATTGTAGCCCCAATCACAGTACATATGGCTAAGCCTCTAATAAAGGGAACACCCGTTGGATTTCAGGGCACAACTGAATAAATTCCAGGCCCCATTGCACTCCCTAAAAATAATCGCGCCCCGCCTTTTTTGGTATTTTCTAAGGATGTGTTCACACTGGTGATAGAATTGCGGATCAAACGCATGCGGAAGCCACTATTTCTGTCTGGTGATGTGAGACCGGCCTAGCCGGGTAGATCACTACCTTTTTGTCATGTGACCAGGGACTGCTCATCGAGGCCACCGCCAACTGCTCCAGGCTCTTGCAACCTTTTCCGGCTACTGCACATGTCTGGCATTTTGGCAGCGGGCACATGCTAGGAAGCTGGGGAAGGTCTTGTCGGGGTGAAGGAGGATCTTGTCGGGGTTCAAAGGCAGAGGCCTCCAATAAGAATTTTATCTTTCCGCACCAATCGCATCAGTGAGGGGTTATTAACCCCTTTCCTCCCCATGACGTAAAGGTACGTCATGGGAGCGGGGTACTTGCTGCAAAATGACGTACCCTTACGTCATAGGGATAGCGTGAGATCATAGCAGATCTCGCGCTATCCCGCAGCAGGAGCCGGCTGTCACTAGTAGCCGCCCTCACGCTGCGACAGCAGGGGGCATCGGAGATGCGCCCACCCACTGCTAACCCCTTTCCTGCTGCGATCTAAGTAGATCGCGGCAGGGAAAGGGTTCACATAGGGAGCACGCTCCCTCTGTGACTTCAGCCGGCTCTCGCGATATAATCGCGAGAGCCCGGCTGGTTGCTATGGCAACAGGGCGCCAGATACCGGCATCCTGTATTGCCATTGCCTAAGATCGCTATAATAAGGGATAAGGCATGGCAGGAGAGAAGTCCTGCCATGCCTTATTGTAGCGATCTGCAGTTCTGCTGTGTAAGTCCCTCAGAGGGACACAGATGGTGTAAAAATAAGAGAAAAATAAAGCACAAAAAATAAAAATTTCAAAAAAAAAGTTACACTTTTTTTAATGCTTTTTCTCATATTAGCATAATTTTTTTTTTTAAAAACCCACATATTTGGTATCAACGCATCCGTAACGACACGTACAATAAATTGAACACGCTTATTATCCTGCACGGCAAAAAGCGTTAAAAAAATGCTGAAAAACTGAGGCAAAATGCTAATTTTTAGCATTTTGCCTCCCAAAAAACGCAATAAAAGTGATAAAAAAAAACATATGTACCCCAAAATGGTACCAATAAAAACTACAGCTCATCTCGCAAAAAATAAGCCCTCAGAGAGCTCCGTACATCAAAAACTAAAAATGTTATAGCACTTTGAATGCAGTGAGTTTAGAAAAAAATAATTTTAATAATAGGGGTTTTTATTGTGGAAAAGTGGAAAAACCTAAAAAAAAAATATAAGAATTTTGGTATCGTTGTAACCGTACCGACCCGCAGAAAAAAAATGTAGTGTGTCATTTATGGTGCATAATGAACGCTTTAAAAAAAATCCATGGCAGAATTGATGCGTTTTCTCTCCCTACGATCATAAAAAAATGATAGGTTTTACAATATAGTCTATGTATCCAAAAATGGTACCAAAAAAATCTACAGTTCACCACGCAAACAACAAGCCCGCGTCATCGGAAAAATAAAGTTATGGTCTTTAAAAAATAGAGATGAAAAAATACCAAAAATCGTTTGGTCCTCAACGCCAAAATAGGCCATGTCCTTAAGGGGTTAAACTTCACCCTTTTTTTAAAAAAAAAACTTTTACATGATCGCTGTTATCCATTGGATAACGGCTATCATGTGACCAGGGACCGCTCACCATGGCCCTCGGTCACTCCTCCAGGCTCTTGGCTGCCTTTAGTAATCAGGAGAAAGGACATTTTAAATTTCCCGGGCCCTTCCCAGCTTCTGCGCTTGCGTGGGCCAGTTTCCGACGGGCGCATGCACAGAAGTCAGGGATAGGTCCGCAGATAAAGATCCCGTCGGGGGGCATCACCGGAGGCCTTAGGTAAGTAATTTCACCTCCCCTCACGGATTAGATCAGTGACGGAACGTTAAACTTTAACTTTTTTTTTTCATGATCGCCGTTCTCCATTGGATAACAGCAATCATGTGACCGGAGACCGCTTATTGTGTCCACCTGTGAAATCTCCAGGCTCTCAGCTACATTTGGTAGCCAGGAGCAGGGAGATTTAAATTCTTCCCGGCAAGCCTCGGCTTCTGCGCATGCGCCCGACATTCTACGTCTGGCACGCATGCGCAGAAGACACCATCAGGTCCTTGCAGGACCGGAAATCCACAGGACATCACGGAGGACGGAGGTGAATAGTTTCATCTCTCCTCAAGGATCCGAGATGGGAGAAGATAGATGAAACTTTGACTTTATTTTACTTTTTTTGAACTTTTATGTGATGGCCCTTATCCATTGGATAACTGTGATCACGTGACTGGCGGCGGGGGGGGGGGGGGTGTCGCATACCGCGGCCTCCGAGGACAGCTCCAGGCTATCGGTTACCTCCGCCAGATGATGGCAGGGAGCTATCATGTCCACAGCGGCTTTAGTCTACAAGGTCAGCGTGTTTTTGCGGTCCTGTAGAATAAAGCCCAGACCCCCAGGACGTCAAAACACGTAGGGGTGGTCACCAAGGGGTTAATTGCCCACTGTAATCAATGGGAGAATTCTTACGTGTTTTTTGCATATAGAAAATTTTTAGTAAAAACTACACCAGCGTGCGCAGAAGCGTAATACTGAGAACCCAAGCCAGCGGGGCCCGAGCCTTACAGGCAGGGGCCCGGGCACATGGCGTATTGTCTGACTGCATTCGGACTCGCTGAATTAAATTGTATCTCGCCCGTACGAATGAGGCCTAAGGGCATCTGACTGCGCCATAGTAAGGGGGGTCCACACGAACCACGGCAGCCCACATTTTCTTTGTGAGGTTCTTGCTGTATATGGGACAAACTATGACATGGAACAAATTTGTGATAATATTTGTGACTTGCCGCCATATTTGATAAGGGACAAGAAAGGCGGCGCACAGCGGCAGTGGGGCCATGTTTATTAAGGGAAGAAAAAACTGCACTTTATGTAATTTGCCCCATTAGCTCCTCATGACGTTATACATCTGCCAGTAATGGCCGACTACTGCCCGGACTTGGCACATGAATGATACAGACATCTGATCTCCCCGTCTTTTCCTCAGCGCCGGCCACTGCTCCTCCTCTGAGGTGTCTTCCCGCCCTTTCTCCGTCATGCTCTCCTCGTTGTCATGGAGACTGCTGACTCTGGCCACTGCTCCTCCCCTGAGGTGTCTTCCCGCCCTCTCTCTGTCATGCTCTCCTCGTTGTCATGGAGACTGCTGGCTCTGGCCGCTGCTCCTCCCCTGAGCTGTCTTCTTCCCGCCCTTTCTCTGTCATGGTCTCCTCGTTGTCATGGAGATTGCTGGCTGTGGCCGCGGCGGCCGTCGCGCTGGAGGTTGTGCGCGGCTACCTGAGGAGGCGGCAGCGGCCGGTGAGGGAGGTTCTGTTCTTCCCGGCTCCTCTCACCTGTATGGAGCCATTACTGAGCCCCGAGACCCGCTGCTGCTGCCCGCTCCCTCACCACACGGCCGGCGCGGTGCCGCAGCTGATGAGGCGGCTCCTCGGGGCCCGGCGCTCGCTGCAGCTCTGCCTCTTCACCTTCTCCAGCGCTCCGCTGGCCCGGGCCGTGCTGCTGCTCCATGGCCGCGGGGTGCAGGTGCGGGTCATCACCGACGGCGACTACATGGCGGCCGCCGGCTCACAGATCGGCGCCCTAAGGAAGGCGGGTAAGATGGCGGCAGTCAGGAGATAAGGAGAGTGGGGCTGCTGGTATATATGGGGGGCAGCGGGGCTGCTGGTTTACTTGGTGGGCTGCTGGTTTATATGGGGGGAGCCAGTGGGGGTGCGCTGCTGGTTTTATATGGGGGGGGGGGGGGCTCATGGTTTATTTGGTGGGGGATGGGGTTGCTGGTTTATACGGGGGCTCTGTGGGGGGGGGGGGGCTGGTATATAGAGTGGACTCTGGGGGGCGGGGGGCTCTGTAGGGTAAGGGGCTGCTGGCGTATATGGGGGGGCTCTGTAGGGTAAGGGGCTGCTGGCGTATATGGGGGGGCTCTGTGGGGTAAGGGGCTGCTGGCGTATATGGGGGGGCTCTGTGGGGTAAGGGGCTGCTGGCGTATATGGGGGGGCTCTGTGGGGTAAGGGGCTGCTGGCGTATATGGGGGGGCTCTGTGGGGTAAGGGGCTGCTGGCGTATATGGGGGGGCTCTGTGGGGTAAGGGGCTGCTGGCGTATATGGGGGGGCTCTGTGGGGTAAGGGGCTGCTGGCGTATATGGGGGGGCTCTGTGGGGTAAGGGGCTGCTGGCGTATATGGGGGGGCTCTGTGGGGTAAGGGGCTGCTGGCGTATATGGGGGGGGGCTCTGTGGGGTAAGGGGCTGCTGGCGTATATGGGGGGGGGGCTCTGTGGGGTAAGGGGCTGCTGGCGTATATGGGGGGGGGCTCTGTGGGGTAAGGGGCTGCTGGCGTATATGGGGGGGGGGCTCTGTGGGGTAAGGGGCTGCTGGCGTATATGGGGGGGGGGCTCTGTGGGGTAAGGGGCTGCTGGCGTATATGGGGGGGGGGCTCTGTGGGGTAAGGGGCTGCTGGCGTATATGGGGGGGGGGCTCTGTGGGGTAAGGGGCTGCTGGCGTATATGGGGGGGGGGCTCTGTGGGGTAGGGGGCTGCTGGCGTATATGGGGGGGGGGCTCTGTGGGGTAGGGGGCTGCTGGCGTATATGGGGGGGGGCTCTGTGGGGTAGGGGGCTGCTGGCGTATATGGGGGGGGGGCTCTGTGGGGTAGGGGGCTGCTGGCGTATATGGGGGGGGGCTCTGTGGGGTAGGGGGCTGCTGGCGTATATGGGGGGGGGCTCTGTGGGGTAGGGGGCTGCTGGCGTATATGGGGGGGGGCTCTGTGGGGTAGGGGGCTGCTGGCGTATATGGGGGGGGGCTCTGTGGGGTAGGGGGCTGCTGGCGTATATGGGGGGGGCTCTGTGGGGTAGGGGGCTGCTGGCGTATATGGGGGGGGGCTCTGTGGGGTAGGGGGCTGCTGGCGTATATGGGGGGGGGCTCTGTGGGGTAGGGGGCTGCTGGCGTATATGGGGGGGGGCTCTGTGGGGTAGGGGGCTGCTGGCGTATATGGGGGGGGGCTCTGTGGGGTAGGGGGCTGCTGGCGTATATGGGGGGGGGCTCTGTGGGGTAGGGGGCTGCTGGCGTATATGGGGGGGGGCTCTGTGGGGTAGGGGGCTGCTGGCGTATATGGGGGGGGGCTCTGTGGGGTAGGGGGCTGCTGGCGTATATGGGGGGGGGCTCTGTGGGGTAGGGGGCTGCTGGCGTATATGGGGGGGGGCTCTGTGGGGTAGGGGGCTGCTGGCGTATATGGGGGGGGCTCTGTGGGGTAGGGGGCTGCTGGCGTATATGGGTGGGGGCTCTGTGGGGTAGGGGGCTGCTGGCGTATATGGGGGGGGCTCTGTGGGGTAGGGGGCTGCTGGCGTATATGGGGGGGGCTCTGTGGGGTAGGGGGCTGCTGGCGTATATGGGGGGGGGGCGCGAGGGGCTGCTGGCGTATATGGGGGGGGCTCTGTGGGGGGGGGGTGAGGGGCTGCTGGCGTATATGTGGGGGGGGGGGGGTAAGGGGCTGCTGGTGTATATGGGGGGGGGGGGCTCTGTGGGGTAAGGGGCTGCTGCTGGTATATATAGCAGCTTACACATAAGTGCCCCAGCCCGGTCAGTCAGCTGATCGGTGGGGATCGTGAGCTGTGGACCCCCACAATGAGATATTGATGGTCTAATATGAGGATAGGCCATCTGTTTATACAAGGCTGGATAACCCTTTTGGTGCTCCTCTGGTCGCCTCTAGCCTCCTTGTGCTTTAGGATATAACATAAGTCTCAGATGGGAATAACCGTGTGGCCCTTGGAAGTGGTTCAGTATGGTGTAAGGCATGTGGAGGATGCAGTGCGATGAAGGGGGTCAGCTTTCCCCAAAGGGAATATAAAAGTGAGGTAAATGGAGAAGTTATCCTGCCATCTTTGAAGGCTACATTCCAATGGGTGAGTGCAATATTAGTCTGAGAAACTCGGCCCGATATCGCGCTTCCCAACGTGCGTCATTTCAGGCTGATGTTTTTATTCAAGAAAGCCTTGCATCACTTCTGCGGAATTGCAGTCCTCTGGCGCGTCACAGGATTGCGAGTGTTTCCCATTGATTTCAATGGGAAGCAACACACGGCATGCGCGTGCCATGTCATGTCTTTTAACCCTTTGCAATCCAATTTTGGATTCAGGGTTTCCAAAGGGGGTTCTCTCTTTCTGCCATTATACAACGGCACCATCTGCTGGCTAGAGCCAGTACTGCAGTATGGGACATGCTGCAGAGGCTTCCCCCGGCAACAGAGCGGCCAGTAATGTATAGTAAGAATACCCTGCCAGACATCTTCCGACATCAGAGCTGGACAGCCTTCAATCAGAATGGCTTTAGACGTCAGACAGTGGATTGGAAAGGGTTAAGGTCCCATTGGAAATCAATGGGTAAGGCGTTTCAAGGGAACACCAAAAGATAGAGCATGCTGCAATTTTTATCATGGACGGCGCAGGGTGGCGGCATCGGTGTAGTGGCTGCACAAAAAGGATGAGCCTGGCTGCTGCATGCAGGATAGATTGGAGAGTTTAAGGAGGGAAAGGCCGTTCAGATAAGTATTGCAATAATTAGGTTTATTAGAATGGATCAGGGCAACAATTTTAGGGCAGTCTATTTAGGCTGACTATTTTAACTCTCGAAAAACAGTGGTACCTGGGTTTACGAGTGCCTCAGCTTGCAAGCTTCTTGACTTGCGAGCAGGCTCTCTCCCGAATTTTTGCTCTGACTTAAAAGAACAAAAAATCAGGTTACGAGCCTGCTGGCTCGAGGGGGTATGTCTAATCACCTACTGCTGGCGATCCGGTCCTCTCAATGGCCTGCGGTGCTGCTGTGGGCTGCCGCGTCCTCCACACCAACAGAGCATTTCTTCCTGGAAGCAGGGCTTGGATACCCCGCTTCCAGCAAGCCAATGCTCTGATTGGCTGACACGGCGCTGAATTAACCAATCGGAGTATTAGCTGGCTGGAGGCGGGGAATTCAAGCCCTGCTTCCAGGAAGAAATGCTCTGTTGGCATGGAGGAGGACGCAGCCGCCGCTGCCCGCGCGAGGATTGGAATGCCGCCGGTAGGTGAGTATTGTTTGTTTTTTACATGTAGTTAGGGCTTATTTTTAGGGAGGTCTGGAACAGATTAATGGTGTTTTAATTAATTTCAATGGGGAAAATTGATTTGAGATGAGGGTGTTTTGGTTTAAGAGCTCCGTCACAGAACAAATTAAACTGTTAATCAAAGGCACCACTGTATGGCCGCCTGCAGATGAGCAGGTCGAATCCGGCGGCGAGAATTCTTGCAGCGGGACCCGACCCGAGAGCCTGCAGGGACGAGCGCGTACTCACCCGCGCCTGGCGGCCCCGGCTCTTTCATGTGCCGGCTGCCGGGCAGCCGGCGCATACGCAGACCGGAGCCGGCAGCCGGGTGAGTGACGTTTCTGTGCGAGGCTCTGCGAGCCCCGCACAGAAATAGGACATGCCGCGGTTTGTTTGCCGCGTGAGATTTCGCGCGGCCAAACCGCGGCCGTCTGCATAGGAGTGCGTAATGTAATGTACTCCTATGCAGGCTTTTAGTGGCGGAAATACCGCCGCGGGATTTCCGCCCGTGTGCAGGCGGCCTATAAGGGTTAAATTCTGCAGCTAAACACTGTCACCCAATCTGCACCGTTTAGATGTGGATTAGGCCAGTACAGTTCTCCCGCATACCAATATTATATCGCTGCAGAAAGGCCGCAGTGAGTACAGTCTGTGCAAAGGTTTTTCTGTGTCCACAACGAGAAAAGTGCGGATTCAGGAGATGGTTTTGAGGTGCAGGTGATATAAGCATGGAAGTGATTGGGCATAGGGAGTGAAGGAAAGATCAGAGTGAAATATGACCCTAAGGCTACAATAACACATGCGTGCCCGATATTGTGCTTGCCAACGTGCATCTTTCTCGCCAATTGCCGTCCTTAAGTGTGTGTTTTACTCGCGTCAAAGGATCGCAAGTGTTTCCGATTAGTTTTAATGGAAAACCTCACATCACACTCGCATGCCCATTGCATGGTATGCAAGTGTCATGCGATGCCTCTTAAGGTCCCGTTGAAAACAATAGGCGAGGCAAATAGACAGGACATACTGTGATTTTACATGACCACCACCCCCTTGCATGTGAATAAATCCATTCAAAAGAATGGATTTCGTATTTGCGCGACACAGAGGGTGTTCTGCCTAGGCGTTAAGGTAGTACCACACACTGAGACTGCTTTCACACGGCCGAGAAAATGGGGTCATATACATGAGCCCTAATAGTAAACCTTTCCACCACGTGTGAACGCACATGTATGCGGCAGAAGCCGCCACTGCCGCGCATATTTGCCGGCCGCGCTCTCCTCTATGGGAGCGCCAGCCGCAGCGGAAGATCGAGCGGCCGGGCCGCTTCAAAGCCGCCGTGGGTTTTGCAGCGGCGGTTCTCCCGACGGAAATCTCGCGGTTTTTCGCTGCGGCCAAACCGCGAGAATCCGCCCTGTGAGAACCCAGCCTTAAAGAGTTTTTTTGTAGTGACACAACTAAGTATTTCCATTGTAATGTGTTGGAATATTCCAGTCATTTTTTTTTACTATTTGAATAAAGCTTTAGAGCACAAATATGATTGATTCCTTTTAATTGAATCTGATTTGTGATTTTCCAGGCATCCCGGTTCGTCACAATCAGTCCTCCGGCTTCATGCACCACAAATTTGCAGTAGTTGACAAGAGCATTGTCATCACCGGCTCCATGAACTGGACTATGCAGGCTATCCAGATGAACCAAGAAAACGTCCTGATCACAGATGATGCCGTGTGTGTCAGCGCCTACATGGAGGAGTTTGAGCGTCTCTGGGAGGAGTATAACCCTGAGAGCTACCACTTCTTTCCGGAAGAAAACAAGAAGGGACCCTAATGCCTCATTGCTTTTGATATCACAGCTGCTGGACACATGCAGAAATCAGTGGTGTTTTTTTAAAGGGTAGCTGTTTCAAAATGTTCAGGTTTTTTTTTTCTACCCATTCCATCAAAAAAGCATCATCATAACACATTGCATTGGCGGTCTTGAATGCAGCGTTTGTCAAAGTGGAGGAAGTCCTGTAATCTTTCACCCTCACAGTATACAGTCCAATGTTCTGCAGACCACCTTTTTGCGTATACAGATTGATCAGCACAGGGCATATTTTCAGCCAAAATAGCATATAACAATACCCAGTGGGCACATGGCGGAAAACTGCAGTAGGTGCCAAATATGTCAGCATGATTGAGAAGAGTAATCCTTAAGGTACGCATACACATTAGATAAATGTTACTGAACCTGCTGATTTCAAGGGGTCTTTGCTGACCAGCAGATGTGTTCAGGAGGGTTCTGACTGTCAGGAAAGTGGGATTTGTCCTGCTATAGTTCCGCCTGACTAGTCCTTGGCTCTCATGGGAGTTGAGCTGCTGTAAGAGGTGTCAAGAACATATGCATACTTGGTCAAGCCCGGCATACACATGGTGGGGTAGTGAGGAATGGCTGGCGGCTAGACCAGTGTTCGGCTAACGGGTATCTGAGTTGTATGACCACCTTTTAATGTTATCTAGCATTATGAGATGGCCCTGTATACAGCATCGTATCTTGGACTTTTGGGGTAAAGTGCTGCTGTTGCTTAAATGTGAAAAATTAATATCAAAGAACTGGGGCATTACCCATTAACAACCACATATTTCACCTGCCATTTTTGTTTATTTTAAACACATTAGGGATCTGATTGGCATCATAGGCAATACTTTCACTAATTTTTGTAAGCGTTAGCCCCAGACCTAACAACACTACTTATCTACTTTTTTTAAATGGTGTAGCCAGGAAGGAGATTTGGACCACTGACTGTAAGAAGTGATGTTCCTTTTTAAAAAGTTTCAGTATTAAACGTCATTTCTTGCAAAAAGTGTATTCTTGATGCACTGCGTTAAAGTTGGTCCTGATACTTTTATGTGACGGGTGTGTAAATGTGGCTGCTTTTGTAAAAGCATATATTGTTATAAAAAACGTTTATTGCATAACACAAGTCACATTTATGATGGGTTTTGTGTCTAACTTGATGGTTTTCAAAACTTAAAAAAAAAAAAGCTGTGTCTAAGGCTGGGCTCACACGACCATAAGTGTAAAGCGCTTTTACAGCTGGGAACATAGCTGTGACCTTGCGTATAGCTGTGATATTGTACAGCCCATGACCGCACACTGTCATGCGTAGTATACCCGTTTTGTTTTTTGGTTTATACTTGCGTATGGGCGTGTGTATATGCGAAAGTGGAGAACAATGCACTCTATCTCACGTATATATGTGGCAAAATAGAACATGCAGAGTTCAATTTTGCATTCGCAGATTTTGCAATTCTGACACTAGTGTGAGCGGAACTGCGTAAGGCAATGTAATTCCCTGGGAGTTGCAGTGTATCACACGGGTGTACGGAGCCCCCGTAATACGGAATTCGAATATAGTCGTGTGAGCCTGGCCTAAGCCGTTGTGATCTACTCATATTTTTAAACTGGAAAAATGAGTTTTGGTGTAACAGAATGAACCATCTTTCAGGATGGCATAAAGAAGGGAAATATATCTCCTGTGGAACAAATGGATTGGTGTTGAAATTCATCATCCCTGATTTGCCCCCAGCATTATCTGCTGGGGCAAAGTTGAGCAGCACCCATACACATCAGTGAGTTGTCCTGTCTTGCACTTATCAGCAGGTTCAAATGATAAACTCTGTGTATTAGGGGGTGTTGAGGCTCTGGGTACTAGTGTATTATGTCGCCACCGGAAGTAAGGGGTGGCAACATAAGACAGTAGTTGTCAGAAATGTTAACGCCCCCAGTTTGTGACTGGCTGGGGGCGTGCTTACATTTTCCCGGCGGTCGCGGGAGCAGCAGCACCAGCCCTGGACGAGCAACAGAGAAGGAGGGCAGCACAGCGGAACGGTAGCACTAGGAGGGCCGGCGGCGGATGGTTTTTGTGCACTGTCGGCGGGGGCACATGGCCAGGCAGCAGCAGGGAGAAGGGAGGCTGGGAGCACTGTGTAGGACAGTGTCGGCGGGGGCACATGGCCAAACCAGCCACAGAAGGAAGGGGGTCCGGGAGCCTGTGTTTGGAGCAGGGGGCACTGGCGTGAGAATCTACAGTGTGTCGGTGAAGGTGGTCTGTCAGCGGAAGAGCAGTCCGGCAGGGGAAGAGCACCGTGCAGTCTTTTTTGTGGCAGTGATCGAGGGTTAGGGTAAGGGTTAAGTGTAACAGTTAGCCTTATATTATAAAGGTAAGCCTAACTGTTACACTTACCCCTCACCCTAACCCTCCATCCTTGTCAGAAATCACGGCACACTGCTCTCTGCCGCCTCAAAGCTGTGCTGGGTCTGCAGCCAATCGGGAGCTAGGGGTGTGAAAGGGGCGTTCCTCCTGTCAAACCCCTAGCTGGCGGTGGCGTCAAGGTACACCAGTACCGAGGCTCTGTTCACATCATTTTTGAACCCTAGATTTAGCATATACACTGGGTGCTTTCCCAGCATATATGCCAGATTTATCCTATAACCTGAGAAGATACCAAGAGTGCCATATGGGTTTTTTTTGTTTCTTTTTAAACATTGAGCCCTGTGGGTGATGTTTGCCTATATATGGTTACATACATATCCTTCAATGGAAAGCTGTAAATTTAGGCAATCCCTATGCGATATGTCTTTTGACTGAAGGCTCAAATATGATGTAAATAGTTAGTGTGCTAATAATAAATATGGGCTTATAACTTGTGTAAAATCCCAATAACACGTAGCACCAACATTAGACTATGGTCAGACATATGGTGTATTTGCTGTAGGTTATGTACTGTATATCTGCTCATCGGCAGTATTGGTATCCAGTGTGCAAGAAGTAAATTAAAAGATGCAGTCTTGATTCAAGCAGTTTCAAAAACCCCCAAGAAGCAGTCCCAATGGCCACTGAGATTTCAGATGGAAGTCCTTTATTGTAGCTGGCACAATCACCAAGATGAGTATATATAGTGTAACATTTAACTCAGAAGATAAATTAAAGGGGTTATACCAGGATCACAAGTTATCCTCTATAAGTAGGATCAGAAATCGCTGCTACACAGAGTCAAAAGGCCTATCGGCGGTCACTATGGGGTTAAAGGGCCTCTCCAGCTAAACACTCCCCCCCCCCCCCCCCCCCCCCCCCACACACACACACACCCCCCTTCAGCTGATTGCTTGTTACACTCTAGAGGTCTCCTATGTATTGCAGTTACTTCCATGCAGTGCAGGCCCCTGTCTGATTCTTATCAGGCACCACCTTGAGATCTAGATTTTTTTCCTTTGTTTCAAATTAATCCCCTGATGTATCAGCACAGCATTAGCTAGAAGCTGTACCATTTCTGCTTGCTTGGGACAGATTATCATTACTTTCTGTCTTTACTAAAATAAGCTACAGACCATAAGTGTAAAGTCAGGGGGATGAACTGTGATCTCATCTTATAACTGGCAGGCGCTGTGTGGTAGGGGTGTCTGTATCCCTCTCTAGGCAGTTGCAGTGTGATGCACTCAATGTAACAGCATAACACAGAAAGAGGGCTTGTTCATGCAAATGACCATATGCAAAACTTCGCTCGCCGCTGTGGAACGTATGAATGGGTTGTGGTTTTTTTTCTTGGAGTATTCAAACTCTGTGCTATAATAGAGCTTTAATACTCCAAGAACAGCGCTGTAGCACTGGAAGGAGAAGACAATCAGATCTCTGGAGAAATACAAATCACACCAGCCTGGTGCGCAATCAAATGATTTCTAGTTTATTCAAAAGTTGCATTTGGTTTATATATCATATATGACATCACAGGAAAAGTATATACCTCCAGGACTAATTAGGATACAGGATAGGCTACACCTAAAATGTTTAACATAAGTGACACCTTTTAGGCTGTAAGTATAATATGCAATGAAACCGCTATGATTTCAGTGAAAAGAAGTGCAGGGGGGGGGGGGGGGGGGTCTTCTGTCTTATCTGGTACTACTTACTGGTATATAGAAACAGTTTTGTTTAACCCCTTCACTACTTATATTAGCAGCATCCTATATCTTCCTACTCCACAATCTAATAGCAAAAACATTTAACTGATACATTGATCTACAATTTTCTTAACAAGAACATGAGTTTGAATAAACTGGTTGGAATATAGAGCAAGTCCTATAAACTTTACACAACACATTATCTGTATACAAAAATGGTGCCAATGAAAACTACAGTTCGCCAAGCCCTCATACAGCCATGGCGATGGAAAAATGAAAAAGTTACAGCTTTTTGAAAAGCGGCGATGAAAAGCCCTTAGAATCATTTGGTTCTTATGCCCAAAACAGGTGATGTCCTTAAGAGGTTAAATATCACCCTTCATCCCCGTTGTCCACATTCATCTCATGCTATTCAGTCAGTATCGATGGGAGAGAAAAGCAGGAGGAACCGTTAACTGTAGGAAATCTTCTCCATATATCCATTAAGCAGATTGAACATGTCGGAGCCTGAGAGCCTGGGGCCCTCTAACTGGATGTCGGCACGGGGCCCTCTAACTGGATGTCAGCACGGGGCCCTCTAACGGATGTCGGGCCCGGCTCATAGGATAGTCAAGGAAAAAAAACGGGGGACTTTCAGATACAACATACAACAGATACGGTATCTACGTGTAAACCGACCGGAGTCCTACATTATTCTTCAGTACAATGTCGGCCAAAGGATGGTTGGGAAACACTTGTCAGTCCTTTATGGCAGATGGGATTATGGCTCCAGTCTTAGAACAATCATGTAATATAGTCTCTAATGTGGCTCGTTAACTTATTGTCACCTGACGCATTTATAACTTAAAGCATACTAGTTCACGGCTTTCTCATATGGGATTCTATAAATGTGGATTCCACCCTTGCAGAACCTGCGCTTTCATGAACGTTTGTAAAACATGTACTAGTGTGACAGGAACCGTGTCTTATCCTATCAAAACGTATGCCCAGGGTGAAAGTCTGAAGCTGGTGCTTGAGGGTGGAGGCTTGAAGGAAGGTGTAGGGTGGAAGTCTAAAGCCTCCGCCATCAGGCCTCTAACCTCTGCTCTTAGGCCCCAGCTTCAGACTACCGCCCCAAAAGCCTTAGGCCTCCGCTATTAGGCCTTTCTCACACGGGCGACAGCGATGTCGCTGCTCTGTTCCCACACTTCAGTAGCGTCAGTGATGCGTTTTTGGGGGGGAAAATGTAGCATCACGTCGCTGCTAACCGCGATTTTCTCATGCGAAGAAAAGTACGTGGTTTTATAGCGACAAAGTTAATAGGACTTTAATGTTAAAATCACATCGCACCAAAATTGCAAGTTCGTGCTATGCGATGCGATAAACTAGGAGGCTTCATAGGGAAACATGGGCTACAAAACAGCAAATCGCGGCTGTATAGAGCATGCCACGATCTTGTAGTCCTGCAATGTCCCAACCTACAAAACATCACTCATGTGAAAGAACCCATTGGTAACCATGGGTGTCACATATATGTGTTTGGTAGGATTGCTACAAAATCGGGCAATTTTGTAGTCCGTGTGAAACCAGTCTTAGGCTTTATTCACATGAGCGTATATTGGCCGCGTTTTCACGCCCGACCGATATATACACCATCTGAGGCATTGTCTTCCAAAGCATTTGTTCACGGTGCATAAAATTGTTACAGCGTAAAAAAATGGAACATACGCAACCGAAATACATGCTGACTCTTATACGGTGGGTAAAAAGATAGTTCTGGTTCTATCTTTTGACCGATATATGACAGCAGCTCCTATAGACTCCTATGGGAGGAGGAAGCAGTTTAGCAAAGCCCCAACACTGCGAGAAGCTTACAGGTGCCTCTATGTAGGCATTGGAAGTCATTTCATGGATTTACGCGGACCGAGGGCTTTCCGGGTACAACATATTTTTCCACAAAAAATTTTGCACCTGGTCGTGTAAATGGCCGAGATAACGCTAATTAAGCATGGGACTTGATCGCGGAAAATCGTTCATTCAAGTGAATTTACAGTCCGGATGAGAGAACGCAAAAACGCATACGCTCGTGTGAAAGAGCCCTTAGGCCGGGTTCGCACGGAGCGGAATTTCCCTGCAGCAAGTCTGCACAGCAATTCCGCCTGTGGCTCCTAATCCTGGGATTAGCTAGCAAAGTGGACAAGAGTTTGCAAAAATCTCATCCACACGCTGCGGCCAAGCCGCACGAAAACTGACATGCGGCGCAGAATTCAATTCTGCAGCATATCAATTCTTTTCTCTTTTTCCGCAGTGGCCTCTCTATGGGGAGAGAAATCTGCAACGGAATGCCGACGGCGAAACCGCTCCAAGATCCGCTGAAGGCCGCGGGTTTTGAAGCTGCACTCTTCCAGCGTATTTCTCGCGTTTTTCGGTGTGACCTTTCCGTGAGAATTCCACTGGAATTCCGTCCTGTGTGACCCCAGCCTGACGTCAGTGATGCAGCACCTTACACCCTCAGCCTTCCGCCCTACAACCTCAGGCCCCGGCTTCAGACTTATGCCCGACACCCCCAGGCCTTAAAGGGGTTGTCCCGTGCCGAAGCGGGGGTTTTTTTTTTCAACCCCCCCCCGTTCGGCGCGAGACAACCCCGATGCAGGGACTTAAAAAAAAAAACGCTCAGCGCTTACCTTAATCCCCGCGCTCCGGTGACTTCTATACTTACCGGCTGAAGATGGCCGCCGGGATCCTCTTCCTCCGTGGACCGCAGCTCTTCTGTGCGGTCCATTGCCGATTCCAGCCTCCTGATTGGCTGGAATCGGCACGTGACGGGGCGGAGCTACACGGAGCCGGCATTCTGCACGAGCGGCCCCATTGAAGACAGCAGAAGACCCGGACAGCGCAAGCGCGGCTAATTTGGCCATCGGAGGCCGAAAATTAGTCGGCACCATGGAGACGAGGACGCCAGCAACGGAGCAGGTAAGTATAAAACTTTTTATAACTTCTGTATGGCTCATAATTAATGCACAATGTACATTACAAAGTGCATTATTATGGCCATGCAGAAGTGTATAGACCCACTTGCTGCCGCGGGACAACCCCTTTAACTAACAATACTTAATCAGTGCTACAGCCAGGTCATTTTCAGGATTGGCAGAGGTCAGACCGCCACCAATCAAAAAATTATCGCATATTCTTGAGACATGCCAGCACTTAAAAAAATGCAAAAATCCTTTAAAATTTATATTTCCAGGATTTAATATTTGTCACCCATACAAGATAGGTGATAAATGTCTCAGTGGAGCCTCACCCAGCACAAGAACTGGGATCCCATGCCAATTTTATCTCCATTCAACTCCATGGGATTGCCAAAGAGAAGCCGAGTACAGTGTTCAGCTGTCCCCACAGTCCCATATAGATACAGTGCTCAGCTGTCCCCGCAGTCCCATATAGTTACAGTGCTCAGCTGTCCCCACAGTCCCATATAGTTACAGTGCTCAGCTGTCCCTGCAGTCGCATATAGTTACAGTGCTCAGCAGTCCCCGCAGTCCCATATAGTTACAGTGCTCAGCAGTCCCCACAGTCCCATATAGATACAGTGCTCAGCTGTCCCCACAGTCCCATATAGATACAGTGCTCAGCTGTCCCCACAGTCCCATATAGTTACAGTGCTCAGCTGTCCCCACAGTCCCATATACAGTGCTCAGCTGTCCCCGCAGTCCCATATAGTTACAGTGCTCAGCTTTCCCCGCAATCCTGTATAGTTACAGTACTCAGCCGTCCCCGCAGTCCCGTATAGTTATAGTGCTCAGCTGTCCCCACAGTCCCATATAGTTACAGTGCTCCGCTGCCCCCACAGTCCTATATAGTTACAGTGCTCAGCCATCCCCGCAGTCCCATATAGTTACAGTACTCAGCTGTCCCCGCAATCCCGTATAGTTACAGTACTCAGCTGTCCCCGCAGTCCCGTATAGTTATAGTGCTCAACTGTCCCCACAGTCCCATATAGTTACAGTGCTCAGCTGTCCCCGCAGTCCCATATAGTTACAGTGCTCAGCTGTCCCCGCAGTTCCGCATAGTTACAGTGCTCAGCTGTCCCCAAAGTCCCATATAGTTACAGTGCTCCGCTGCCCCCACAGTCCTATATAGTTACAGTGCTCAGCCATCCCCGCAGTCCCATATAGTTACAGTGCTCAGATGTCCCCGCAGTCCAATATAGTTACAGTGCTCAGCTGCCCCCACAGTCCTATATAGTTACAGTGCTCAGCTGTCCTCGCAGTCCCATATAGTTACAGTGCTCAGCAGTCCCCGCAGTCCCATATAGTTACAGTGCTCAGCTGTCCCCGCAGTCCCATATAGTAACAGTGCTCAGCAGTCCCTGCAGTCCCATATAGATACAGTGCTCAGCTGTCCCCGCAGTCCCATATAGATACAATGCTCAGCTGTCCCTGCAGTCCCATATAGTTACAGTGCCCAGCTGTCCACGCAGTCCCATATAGTTACAGTGCTCCGCTGTCCCTGTAGTCCCATACAGTTACAGTGCTCAGCTGTCCCTGCAGTCCCATATAGTTACAGTGCTCAGCTGTCCCCGCAGTCCCATATAGTTACAGTGCTCAGCTGTCCCCGCAGTCCCATATAGTTACAGTGCTCAGCTGTCCCCGCAGTCCCATATAGTTACACTGCTCAGCTGTCCCCACAGTCCCATATAGTTACAGTGCTCAGCTGTCCCCACAGTCCCATATAGTTACAGTGCTCAGCCGTCCCCGCAGTCCCATATAGTTACAGTGCTCAGCTGTCCCCGCAGTCCCATATAGTTACAGTGCTCAGCTGTCCCCACAGTCCCATATAGTTACAGTGCTCAGCTGTCTCCGCAGTCCTATATAGTTACAGTGCTCAGCTGTCCCCGCAGTCCCATATAGTTACAGTGCTCAGCTGTCCCCGCAGTCCCATATAGTTACATTGCTCAGCTGTCCCCGCAGTCCCATATAGTTACAGTGCTCAGCTGTCCCCGCAGTCCCATATAGTTACAGTGCTCAGCTGTCCCCGCAGTCCCATATAGTTACAGTGCTCAGCTGTCCCCGCAGTCCCATATAGTTACAGTGCTCAGCTGTCTCCGCAGTCCTATATAGTTACAGTGCTCAGCTGTCCCCGCAGTCCCATATAGTTACAGTGCTCAGCTGTCCCCACAGTCCCATATAGTTACAGTGCTCAGCAGTCCCCGCAGTCCCATATAGTTACAGTGCTCAGCTGTCCCCGCAGTCCCATATAGTTACAGTGCTCAGCTGTCCCCGCAGTCCCATAT
The DNA here is from genome assembly GCF_035609145.1 of Eleutherodactylus coqui. NCBI lineage: Eukaryota > Metazoa > Chordata > Amphibia > Anura > Eleutherodactylidae > Eleutherodactylus > Eleutherodactylus coqui. The sequence goes on along the minus strand of NC_089844.1, from coordinate 148,661,896 downwards.
AGTTACAGTGCTCAGCTGTCCCCGCAGTCCCATATAGTTACAGTGCTCAGCTGTCCCTGCAGTCCCATATAGTTACAGTGCTCAGCTGTCCCTGCAGTCCCATATAGTTACAGTGCTTAGCTGTACCTGCAGTCCCATATAGTTACAGTGTTCAGCTGTCCCCGCAGTGCCATATAGTTACAGTGCTCAGCTGTCCCCACAGTCCCATATAGTTACAGTGCTCAGCTGTCCCCGCAGTCCCATATAGTTACAGTGCTCAGCTGTCCCCGCAGTCCCATATAGATACAGTGCTCAGCTGTCCCTGCAGTCCCATATAGTTACAGTGCTCAGCCATCCCCGCAGTCCCATATAGTTACAGTGTTCAGCTGTCCCCGCAGTGCCATATAGTTACAGTGCTCAGCTGTCCCCACAGTCCCATATAGTTACAGTGCTCAGCTGTCCCCGCAGTCCCATATAGTTACAGTGCTCAGCTGTCCCCGCAGTCCCATATAGATACAGTGCTCAGCTGTCCCTGCAGTCCCATATAGTTACAGTGCTCAGCCATCCCCGCAGTCCCATATAGTTACAGTGTTCAGCTGTCCCCGCAGTGCCATATAGTTACAGTGCTCAGCTGTCCCCACAGTCCCATATATTTACAGTGATCAGCTGTCCCCGCAGTCCCATATAGTTACAGTGCTCAGCTGTCCCTGCAGTCCCATATAGTTACAGTGCTCAGCTGTCCCCGCAGTCCCATATAGTTACAGTGCTCAGCTGTCCCCGCAGTCCCATATAGTTACAGTGCTCAGCAGTCCCCACAGTCCCATATAGATACAGTGCTCAGCTGTCCCTGCAGTCCCATATAGTTACAGTGCTCAGCTGTCCCTGCAGTCCCATATAGTTACAGTGCTCAGCCATCCCCGCAGTCCCATATAGTTATAGTGCTCAGCTGTCCCCACAGTCCCATATAGTTACAGTGCTCAGCTGTCCCTGCAGTCCCATATAGTTACAGTGCTCAGCTGTCCCTGCAGTCCCATATAGTTACAGTGCTCAGCTGTCCCTGCAGTCCCATATAGTTACAGTGCTCAGCTGTCCCCGCAGTCCCATATAGTTACAGTGCTCAGCTGTCCCTGCAGTCCCATATAGTTACAGTGCTCAGCCGTCCCTGCAGTCCCATATAGTTACAGTGCTCAGCTGTCCCTGCAGTCCCATATAGTTACAGTGCTCAGCCATCCCCGCAGTCCCATATAGTTATAGTGCTCAGCTGTCCCCACAGTCCCATATAGTTACAGTGCTCAGCTGTCCCTGCAGTCCCATATAGTTACAGTGCTCAGCTGTCCCTGCAGTCCCATATAGTTACAGTGCTCAGCTGTCCCCGCAGTCCCATATAGTTACAGTGCTCAGCTGTCCCTGCAGTCCCATATAGTTACAGTGCTCAGCTGTCCCCGCAGTCCCATATAGTTACAGTGCTCAGCTGTCCCATATAGTTACAGTGCTCAAATAAATCTGTCGGGTGAACTGCCAAACAATCGCAAAAGTGAACAAACAGACCAATTCTACAATCAGTGAGCCAATCAGAACACATTCCATCAGCCTATAATGTGCCGTATGGTATTTCCTGTATGTACCGCAAAATTCCGCAATATAGCGAAAAACTCAGCGAAAACAGAATTCTATATGGTCTATCTAAAATCCGCAATGCACTGAAGCCGCAATCATTGAACCGCGAGGGATCACTGTATGTCTTGGAGGGCGCATTCACACATCGCTGATTGGCTGCAGATTTTATCACAGATTTTGGTGCAGATCTGCAGCGGATTGCACCCTTCCAAATTGAAGGGGTGAAATATGCAGCATATCTGCAGTAAGAATGATGTATTTATTCTGGGAGTCAGTAGGATTACGCCGATACCAAGTTTATAGTTTTTTATGTTGTACTACCTAAAAAGATAAAATGCATTGAAAAAAAATTGCTTTCCGCCGCCATCTTTTATTTCTTCAGATCGTTATTTATTGAGATTTTTAAATGTGTATAACACCATAACAGCGACACAACGTAAGGAACCGCCGTGTCGGCGCAGTAAAAGCCTGGCAGAATAAAACTGCCTGAAGTACACAACATGTGAACCTATTATGGACAGAACACTATTGTACCCGAAATAACATTTTATCCAATGTAACGGAGCAAAATGTGCAAAAGATCAAGAAATGAGAACAGATGGCAGGTACCATCGGAAAATAGCATCTCCACAGTCAATAATAGAAGCATCAAAGGGAACTACAGAGGGTGGAGACCGTAAGAAGGGGCGTATTGTCCGTTGATCCAGTAGGATGAGAGGACAGAGGTCCGGCAGATGCTGTCATACATCTCCAAAAGCCCCCCATTCCTCTTTGTCCATCTTTTGACCCCCATAACTTTTTTACTCTTCTGTCGCTGCCGCCGGGTGAGGGTTCATTTTTTCCACCTGTAGATTTTAGTGGTACAATTTTGGGGTATAAGCAAGTCTTTCGTCACTTTTTATTCCATTGTTTTCTTGGAGCCAGGATGACCAAATAAGGCAGTTCTGGCGATATATATTTGTGTTGGCGGCCGCTGTGTGGGATTAATAATGGGACATTTTAATTTATTGAACTTTTACGGACACGGCAATACCAATATTTTATTGTTTGATACCACAAGTGCGAATTAAATCTTAACTTTACTTAATTTTCCTCCATAGGCGACTTGAAATTGCTAGTATTTGAGCACGATATAGTGCTATACTTCACTATTGCATTAGGCCAAATGCACACGGGCGGAAATTCCGCAGCCGGATTTCTCGCAGAATTTCCGCCCGTACCCGCTGCCATAGGATTGTGTTAGATAATGCAATCCTGTGCAGACAGTTGCGACTTGATGCCGTGAAAACTCGCGCGGTAAACAAATCCCAGCATGTCCTATTTCTGTGTGAGCCTCTGTATCTGTTATATCAGAGCACTGCGAAACAATTATATGGAATGTTTCTAATAACTGCTGTAGAGAGGGAACTAAACTGCACAGAGGTGTAACTTGAAGCTCCCGGGCCCTGATGCAAACCTGTAACAGGGCCCCCAACTATAATACTTTATTCATAGTCCTGGGCTCCCTATATGGAGATGAGAGGCCTTATGGGCCCCCTAAGGCTCCTGGGCCCGGGTGCAACCGCATCCCCTGCATCCTCTATAGTTACGCCCCTGACACTGTATATATCCACACAGAAGCACAAGATTATACGGGTAAACTTTAAGAAGAAACATCAACATGAAGTCTAAGGGAAGATTAAAAAGTTTTCAGGCTTTATGCCCCGCCTATTTATTTAGGACACACCCCTAACTTATGGGATGCGAATCACATATAGTACATATGACGCCTTTGTGCGTATGCCAAAGTGGATACAGACCATACAAGAGACCCCCTAAAGAAATACACATAAATAAAGGCAGAAGCAAAACACAGACTGCCTACAATAGACCCCCTTCCAAAAAAAAGAAACCCTAAAACAATCAGAAATGAATTGGTTGCTGGAATCAGTGGATGTGTGAGGGCACACAAGGTGACCGGGCTCAGGACCCCCTACAGACCACCAGTAGAGAGGAGCGTCTGACCAGACTGTTAGGAAGTGTTGGGACCAGTGGATGTGTGAGGGCACACAAGGAGACCGGGCTCAGGACCCCCTACAGACCACCAGTAGAGAGGAGCGTCTGACCAGACTGTTAGCAGGTGTTGGGACCAGTGGATGTGTGAGGGCACACAAGGAGACCGGGCTCAGGACCCCCTACAGACCACCAGTAGAGAGGAGCGTCTGACCAGACTGTTAGGAAGTGTTGGGACCAGTGGATGTGTGAGGGCACACAAGGAGACCGGGCTCAGGACCCCCCAACAGACCACCAGTAGAGAGCAGCGTCTGACCAGACTGTTAGGAGGTGTTGGGACCACTGGATGTGTGAGGGCTCACAAGGTGACCGGGCTCAGGACCCCCTACAGACCACCAGTACAGAGGAGCGTCTGACCAGACTGTTAGGAGGTGTTGGGACCAGTGGATGTGTGAGGGCTCACAAGGTGACCGGGCTCAGGACCCCCTACAGACCACCAGTAGAGAGGAGCGTCTGACCAGACTGTTAGGAGGTGTTGGGACCAGTGGATGTGTGAGGACACACATAGTGACCGGGTGCAGGGCGCCCACTACAGACCACCAGTAGAGAAGAGTGTCTCACCAGATTGTTAGGGGGTGTTGGGGCCAGTGGATGTGTGAGGGCACACAAGGTGACCGGGCGCTGGGCGCCCCCTACAGACCACCAATAGAGAGGATTGTTTGATCCTCCGACAAGCACAAGTATCTACAACTGTTTCATTGTCCGCCATTCAGAGACAGGTGGCGCCATCATTACACCCCTGCGTCTGTCGGAACCATTTCCAGGCACTTCGCTAAAGGACATTTGGTCTTACGACGCCCATTACATGTACGGCCTTTAACTCCCTCGCTTCTGTTTGCACCGATGTTGTGAACGATGAAACTGGACGCTACGAAGTGGAACCGGGTTGTCTTCAGCGACAAACGCAGGTTTAGTTTGGGCGCTGACCACGGCCATGTTCATTTTTTAGAGACCTCGGGGTGAGCGCCTCAATCCTGCCTTTGCTGTGGATCAGCACACTGCCCCCTGCTGGTATAATCGTCTGGGGGGCCATCGCATACGGCAGTCGGTCACCCCTAGCAGTGGTACGAGGGACAATTACAGCTTAGTGATATGTTCAGGACATCCTGCAGCCACACGTGTTCCTCTCATGGCGGCTTCCAAGAGGCAGCAGGATAATGCTCGGCCGCACACACGAGGGGGTCACAGGAATGTCCCCACAACACTGTCACACCTCAGTGGCCGCCCGGTCACCAGATTTATTGCCAATAGAACATGTATGGGACCATCTGGGATGCCAACTTCCATAGCCTACAAGTAAAGACGATCTAGAGGTCCAATAACAGTAAATGTAGAGCGATATGCTGCATGATACTATACAGAACATGTATGCCTCCATGCCTGCCTGTATCATATCTTGTATCCAAGCTAGAGGTGGTACAACAAAGTTCTAGAGCCTTCATGCCCGCCCGTATCACATCTTGTATTCAGGCCAGAAGCTGTGCAACAGGGTGCTAGAGCCTCCATACCTGCCCATATCACTTCTTGTATCAAAACTAGAGGTGGTAAAACAGGTACAAGAGCCTCCATGCCCGTTCGTATCACATCTTGTATTCAAGCTAGAGGGAGTACAAGAGGGAACTAGAGCATCCATGCCTGCCCATACCAAACCTTGTATCCAATCTAGAGGTGGTACAACAGAATACTAGAGCCTCCATGCCCGTTCGTATCACATCTTGTATTCAAGCTAGAGGTGCTACAACAGGGAACTAGAGCATCCATGCCCATCCGTATCACATCTTGTATCCAAGCTAGAGGGAGTACAAGAGGGAACTAGATAATCCATGCCTGCCCATATCACACCTTGTATCCAATCTAGAGGTGGTACAACTGGGTAGTAGAGCCTCCATGCCCGTTCGTATCACATCTTGTATTCCAGCTAGAGGTGGTACAATAGGAAACTAGAGCCTCAATGCCCACCTGTACCACATCTTGTATCCAAGCTACAAAAGGATACTAGAGCCCCCATGGGCCCCATATCACATCTTGTATACAAGCTACAGGCGGTACAACAGGGTACTAGAGTCTCAATGCCCACCTGCATTACATCTTGTACCCAAGCTAGAGGCAGTACAACGGGAAACTAGAGTCTCCATGCCCCCCGTATCACATCTTGTATCCAAGCTACAGGCGATACAACAGGGTAGTAGAGCCTCCAGACGAATCCTCAGCTTCTTGCTTTAGCACGCAGGCACCAACTATTGCCATGACTGCGCATGCACAGCATAACACTGCATCTCCTGCTAGGCCGTCAGCGCTCCATCACTAATGACGTAGCGTTCATTACCCTGAGGAGGTGAACTGTAGCGAATGGACGCTACATAACAGGAAGAAGAAGGTCTGGCTGGCTGGTGAGGTGACCCAGGGACTGGAGGAGCCAGGAAAAGATCGTTGGGGAGAAGATGTGGTAAGAAGACTGCTGGAGAGGAATAGCTAAGGATAGAATCCTATTTTCTAATGATAAAACCCCTTTAATGCAACCCTAAATGACCCAACAATAAGCCTGGCTATATCTTATATACAACCTCTCACCCCCCGACTTCAGATTGGACACTATTACATTTATATCATAAAGTATTTATGGGCTCAGTGTAATAAATAAATTCTTAGTGCTTCTCAGGCCTCATAATGCCGTATATACATTACTGCGCCAATTTACAGCCCCCAATAACTGCTTCGTTATAAGACCCCCTAACATTTCTCAATAACCCCTATGTAACATTTCACACCCCAGAATAATCCACCATTGGGGATGTACCCCTCTGTAACCTCCATAGAAGCATCTCCCCCCTGGTACACCCAGACCTGCACTGGCGAGGGCGCTGCCCATTGTAACCTATGGAAATACACATCATGTATCTGGATGATGAACACTTATTGAATGGAGCAGAGAATGACCCTCACAAGGCTTTATTATTGCTGCCATCAGTACAATTTATGGTTTATTCCTCCACCGGGCTCATTTCAATTTCCACACAACTGCAAGTTTTCTAATAACTCCAGAAATTTCTGATGAACCATGGGCACCGCTGCCAACCCAGACATGAAGTGCCAACCCTGCCCCATCTACTGATAATGTGGCACTAGAAGAACCAGCCATGAATTTCTCCATTTCTGTGGGCTATAGACCATCACTCATGGTGCCCACATCACCGTGTATATGGCAGAGCATGGTACTGGCAAGCAATGCCAGCATCGGCTTCACTGCCCTTTGACCTCTACTCGGCCAACTGCCATTTCCAATCAACTGTCGACGGCAGCGCTTGGATCAGAGACTACAGTATTGTGAAAAATGGCGTCCAATGGACACAGAGGAGACGGCGAGAAGAGAAAGAGGGAGGAGCAGAGCGTGAGCGGACTCACGGAGATAAAGAGGAGGAAGAGCGGAGAGGATGAGGATGAGGAGCCAAGACCGGGCAGCAGCCAGGACCTCGTGCCATCAGACCACAGCTTTGACATCAGTCGCTTCACCGGCCTTCAGATCTTGGGCAGAGGAAGCTTCAGCAAGGTAAGTGTTACAACTGCTTATCTCCTGGTGACCCGAATCTTCTGTCCATTTACTGGACAACTGAATGCAGACTGTTGGGGGGGATTTGGAAAGTATTCCCATTATATCTAACTATTCGAGTGGGACTTGTGCAAAAGTGTTATGTTTTTGAGGGGATTGGGAAATTATATTTCTAGTGTTTAGTATGAGATGTTCCTGCTTTTTTTAAGTTTTAAGCTGATGTGAAAAAAATGCTACAAAGTCAGAATGCTGCCAAAAATAAGAGTGTTAATTAACAAAATGTAAAGTGACTGAACAAAAGAGAAATCTAAATCATTATTTGGTGTGACCGCCCTTTGCATTTATAACAGCATCAATTCTTCTAGGTACACTTGCACACAGTTTTTGAAAGAACTCAGCAGGGAGGTTGTTGCAGACATCTTGGATGACTAAGCACAGATCTTCTGTGGATGTCTGTCGCTCAAATCCTTCTGTCTCTTCATGTAATCCCAGACAGACTGGATGATGATGAGATCAGGACTCTGGGGGGCCAAATCATCACTTCCAGGACCCGCTGTAGTCCTTTACACTGAGGATAGTTCTTAATGACGTCGGCTGGATGTTTGGGGTCGTCGGCAGAATACATTTAGAGGAAATAGGACTATTTTTGAGAAGAGAAAAGAAAACTCTTACTTTGCAGCATTTTTTTCAAACCTACCTGAAACCTTTACACAATACAGTATATTTAGTGATGTTTTTTAATGAAATACCAAGAATGATAAATCTGTATTTACTTATATGAGCTTTTATAAACAGAAGATAGATAGATAGATAGATAGATAGATAGATAGATAGATAGATAGATAGATAGATAGATAGATAGATAGATAGATAGATAGATAGATAGATAGATAGATAGATAGATGGATGGATGGATGGATGGATGGATAGATAGATAGATAGATAGATAGATAGATAGATAGATAGATAGATATGAGATAGATAGATAGATAGATAGATAGATAGATAGATAGATAGATAGGAGATAGATAGATATGAGATAGATAGATGGATAGATATGAGATAAATCCTCCCTGTAATAAATGTATATGATTTCCCCTCTGGCCGCTGTCAGTGATCATTTCCTCCTTCTTTCTTCAGGTGGTCCTGGCATCTTTCCCCGGAAGAAACACCTTCGTGGCCATCAAGGTTATCAACTTAAAAAGGAGCAACGCGCATATCATACAGAGAGAGCGACGGATACTCCTGACGGCCCAAGACTGCCCCTTCATCTGCCATCTGTACGCCGCACAGCAGTCTGACGACCGGGCCTACTTCATCACGGAGTATCTGTCCGGAGGAAGCCTGGCAGCAACGATCAAGATGTGCGGCTGCCTGGACATCAGCAATGTGAGGTGAGTAAATGACTGATCAGGAGACGGGGGGGAAATACTGAGGGTGACATGACAGGTATATAGAGGAATGGCGGGCGTGCAGGCGTGCCATGAACAGCGCCTCTCCTGGTGGGGACAGACACGCTGATCACATGATGTTAGGGGACTGATTTCATGTCATTGATACTACACTCTTCTCTCAGATTCTACACAGCGGAGATTGCATGCGGCCTCCAGTTCCTGCACCGACGCAGCATCGTCCACCGGTAAGCACAACTTCCCCACACTGCTCTGTTTCCTGGCAATGGTGGAGGTAATGTACCCAGCTTTCCTAGAGTCCTGCATTAGGCCTGGATTTGCTGCGGTACATCCCTAAGTCTCTTGGATCACTGAACTGATTTGCACTTCTCTTTTTGTATTCCAGAGACATAAAACCGGACAACATCATGCTGGACAGATCTGGACACATCCGCCTGATCGACCTGGGGCTGGCCCAAGACGGCGTCACGTCGTCTAATAAGATAAGTGGAGTGACCGGCACATTCCAATTTATGGCCCCAGAGGTGCTTCTTGGAAAGGAGTACGGCGCAGCAGTGGACTGGTGGAGCCTGGGGATTGTCGTATCCTGGATGGCGGCAGGACAATCCCCATTCTACCACGGCCCCATCAGGAGAAAGGTCATCAAAGCCATCACCAGGAGGGAGCCAAAATTTCCATCTTGGCTTGATGCTGACTTAAAGCATCTCCCTGGATGTATTTTTGTGCAAGTGGGGCTTACAACAAACTTTGCAACTTTTCACATCAGAAACTGGCATAAAACACTCATTAATTTACTCCTTTCAGTCATCATCTCCTAAATTTGGTAAATCTGGTTCACAAGCAATATAGCCTCCATTATGGCTTCAGTAATGTTGTCATGTTACAGCAGGTCACTTGTTTGAATCCACAAGAGGTAAAACTAACACTTCTGTCTTATGTCTTGTAGGCTCGGCCCGCGCCAACTGCCTCCTGAACCCACGACTCTGCTGTAGAGGAGCTCGGCTTACCACCAACACCCTCTCTCCACCATCTGTATGCTGCGTATTACCATCCGCTACACTGAACCTTGACCTCCTCCGGCTGGCATCAGATACCATCCTCTCCTGAAGACCCTCTACACCCCCGGAGCGGCCTGTGCTTGATCGGTAACTGGTGAGTTCAGGAAGAATAGCCCGAGTGACTATTATCCCTGAACTCCTGGTTACTAGTAAGACCTCAGCACAGGCCGGGTAAGTAGCACACACCACATACATGAAGACTAGACACAAGTGTAGACACAAACACATACATGGACACAAGTATAGACACAAACACATACATAGACACAAGTATACACACAAACACATACATAGACACAAGTAGAGACACAAACATACATAGACACAAGTATAGACACAAACACATACATAGACACAAGTATAGACACAAACACATACATAGACACAAGTATAGACACAAACACATACATAGACACAAGTATAGACACAAACACATACATAGACACAAACACATACATAGACACACGTATACACACAGATAGGTGGAGTTTTCGGCTTTGATCCTGGGACTTGTTCTGATCGCCATATTTGGGGTCAGGAAGGAATTTTTCCATCTTGAGGACAATTGGCTCATACCTCAAGGCGGTTTTTGCCTTCCTCTGGATTAACTCACAGCCAAAAATAGGTTTTATTTACAAATAAACAGCTACGTAAATAACATAATATAAACCTAAAAAAAGAAACAAACCCCTCAGCTGACATCACATATACCAGGGAGGGGAGCGGCTGGCGTTTGATCCTGAGATTTATTCTGGTCGCCATATTTGGGATCAGGAAGGAATTTTCCCCCCTTAAAACAGGATAATTGGCTCTTTCCTCAAGGGGGTTTTCGCCTTCCTCTGGATCAACACAGTTTATAAATAGGTTTAGTTTGATGCACTTTATATTTCACACAAACAATAAATAGTAATAAAGATTAATTTATTTAGGTTTATGAAAATAATACATTTTACACAGTCAGATAGGTCAGATGTCGGCTTTGATCCTGGGACTTGTTCTGATCGCCATATTTGGGGTCGGGAAGGATTTTTTCCCCCTTGAGGACAATTGGCTCATACCTCAAGGGGTTTTTCGCCTTCCTCTGGATCAACTCAGCCTCAAAATTCCCCATCATAAAATCTTCCATTTCCTACAACTATAAATAAAATGTTCTTTGCCCCCTTATATCTTTGTGTCCGTGTCTTTATTTACATTGGATGTCTTTATAGTGTTCTTGTAATGGCACTGGGATCATGTGTACAAGCGACATACTGATGGGGGGGGGGGGGGGGGGACCTGGTCCAAATAGGGGGTGAGGAGATTTATAAGGCCATGCATACTCCTCTGGGAAGTTTATGCAAATGGGATGATTGAGCAATGCCTCTACAGCGCCACCTATTGGAAGGCAGCATTCCAGCAAATCAGACATTGACTTCTAATAGGTGGCGCTAGAGAAGCATTGTTCCATCTTCCCATTTGAGGGTAGCACAGATACAGGAGAGTTGAGTATGTGGGGCACTCGGGCGATCTCCCCTTATGTCTGAGAATCCCGGACATACTGGGAGAGTTGGGAAGCATTAAGATGAGCGCTGAGCTCAGAGACTTCTTCATCAAAGTGTTTGACTTTGCTTAACAATAACATTGGAGGAAACATATAAAGGAAGAGAAAGCAGATAGTCCTAGAAAGTAGGAGGGACTTGTGGTTTCGCAATAGAAGGTGATTCCTAAATTACCTATAAGCAGGAGGCGTAAAAAAGCAGCAAAATAAAAATTCCTTTCAAAACCTTAATTAAAACAAATTTTTCCAAGGTCTTAGGGTCCTTTAAGGCCTCCTGCCCACGGCCAGGTTGGATTCCGTCTGCGAAATATCACAGCGGAATTAGACCCGGCGCCCCTCAGAGACCCCATACTCACCTCTACGGATCTACATGGAGTGTCTTGTCCGGCGCATCATGCGCTGCACTGTGCATATGCAGATTACCGCGATTCTTCCGCTGTATCGCGGGACGGACGGCTTCTATTGACTGCAATGGCGGTCGACCATGCATTTTTACACATAGAATAGAGCATGCTGTGACTCTCCTCTGTGAGCGGAAATTCGCAGTTGATTTCCGCTGGTGCACAGGGGAGAATCATTTACAGCATGTCTATGGGCGGTTATTGCTGTGGAATTTGCAGCGGGTCTCTGACCGCGATTTCCGCAGCGATAACAGAGATCTGCGACTATAAAGCTGTTTGATTATTTTCCAATTAATTTCCATTTATTTGGTGTGCTGAAAACGAAAACAAAATTGAAAAGAACCCTAGATGTCAGGAGTTACCACAAAATGGAAAACTCTTCAAATTTAGCAAATTTTTGGTATTTTTTTAATCTTAGGGTTTTGAACTAAATATAAAGTCAAAATTACTATTAATTCTTTCACATCAGTGCATTAAAGATATACAATGCCAATAAAACATAACTTTCGAAGAAAAGAACTTCCAGAGTGAGCTAATGGAAACCAGCATCAACATGTTGCAAGCCGACCGCGCAGGCTCTGACATGCACAGACTTGATTCAATTTTTTTCTTGGTTCTCATCTATGGTACTATTGTATCTTGACGCCACTGGAAATATGCGTGGAGACAAGATACAGGGTGCTTAGCAGGGCGGTGACGCCCCCAGGAGGTGATTGGCTGCCATGAGCAAGGTCCTAGTAAGCCGCAGCAATCACTCTCCCCGAAGCAGCCGTCCCCCTTCCTTCTCCCCGTGGCAAACTGCTGGGCGGCACCAGCGCTGACAGTGTGATACTGCAGCCACCCTAGGAATCCCCATGCTGTGAGGCTGTGCCCTCCCATATCCCCTGGCGAAGCCCTTGCACTGTGACTTATGAAGCCGCAGAGCATCTCCCCTGACCATCTGCTCCCTCACAGCTCCCTCCGCAGACGTGATGTCCTATGACAAAACGGAGGTCATTTTCGGATTTAGCGTACCAAAAAATATAAAGATTACGTGGAATAACGAAAACAGTCCGTGGGCATTGGGCCTTACTGAGGGTCCTTTTTACACGGAGCAATAATGGTTCAGTGGCAGCGCTGCCAACGACACAACAATCTATAATTCATCTGCTAATTGTCCGCTGTTTAGTTTAGGCTGGCATAAAGAACAAACGACGATCGGCCGACGTAAACAGGTAGTCATTCTTCTGTGAAAGGAGGCGGGTGGCCAGAAGATCTCCGGCGGTTCCGTCTCCTCACTGAGCGATATTGTCCCTGCGTGAAAGCGATACTCATTGGGACAACTGCTGGCTCTGTAAAAGGACCCTTGGTCTTGACCTATCTTTTGATGAAAAATTCTGGAAGCTCCCATAAACCCCTATGGGAGCTGAAAATAAGGAAGAAGGAGGGAGTCTACCTGCGTCGCACGCTTGGAAAAGAAGATGGCTGGCTCTATTTAGGCATTAGAAGTCATGAGGATTTCTACCAACTAACGGAATTCTGTGCTCCAGCGTATTTTTCACGTGATATGCCCATGGGAATGGATCAGAAAACGCTAATTATTCTTGGCATTTGATTGCCACTATTCTTCCTTGATGCAGTTTTTGGCCATGATGCGGCCCGCGTATAAGCGCATCGATCTTGTGAATGAGGCCTAACAGTCATTTATCCCCATACAGCCAATTATCTGCCAATGTAGACATTATTAACGGGTGACGATTGACATACTCATTGTCAGTCAGCACTAATTAAAGAGATTGTACCAAGATTTCAAGTTATCCCCCATCTACAGGATAGAGAATAACTTGCTGATTGGTGGGGGTTTCACTGCTGAGACCCCCGCTGATCTCATAGAACAGGGGTCCAGTGTCCCCCTCGGGCTGTCTCACTTCTATCCATCTATCTCTCTCACTATTGCTGGTATAAGTTATACATCTCCCTGTATATACTGTATATTATTGCACACCTTAAACAGAATCAAAAAACTCATCAAAAACAGATGCGGTTTTTAGTAGTGTATGCTGTTTCTTAAAAAATGTATGTGGTCTTTGAATACCACATGCAGTTTTTTATGTGTTTTTCTTAATTGTGGTTCAAAAGTACAACAAAAAACATGAACATACATACCCTAAGGCCACTGTCACGCATGTGTTCAGAAAACGTTTACCGCAATTTCGAGCAGCGTTTTTGAAAGCATGGTACAGCTCTTGAAAATTGCAATGTTAGGAAGACCCCATTCAAGCTCAGGTCTGATTAACCCCTTTAAAATCAATGGGAGCATTGTACCGTGGTTAGCAGGGTACTCGGGACGCCACGCTAATAGCGGTACAAAGCGGTGCGTGTGTGAGAGTGGCCAAAGGGACTACAAACAAATTTTCATGTAGTGCAGGAAATGCATCATGTTTGGAAAGATTAGGCCAAGGGGATCCAGGGATTACTCTGACTACTATTATGGAGTCAGGAAGGGATTTTTTTCCCCCAGAATGAGAGTAAATTGGCTTCTGCCCACAGTTTTTTTTTGCCTTCCTCTGGATCAACAAGAGGAGTGGGGGTGGAAACAGGCTGAACTAGATGGACATTTCTCTTTTTTCAGTCTAGCATACTATATTACCATGTTACTATGATTTTTAATGTAAAGTCCCTAAAGTCTCTGATCCTGTGTGGCGCAGAGCAGTGGAGCAGGTGTCCCCTGACAGGTGCAGGGTGAGACTCTCGCCCGGGGCAGATGCCCGTGTCATATGTGCGGTGATAACCTTATACGTGCTCTGGTATTACCTGTACAGTGTATTCCTCAGGCTGGGACTGCGCCACTCCAATATCTATAGTGTATCATGAGCACCAGGCATATAGTTACCTCATTTCTTACCATGGTATTAAAACATTGGTGCCCCCGGCTGATGCGGGTACAAGTTCTAATATAACGCTCTCCACTATTGGGCATTTGCTTTAAAAGAGATCCTCCAGTTTAAAGGGATTCACTTCTATTGCTGAAATGGAGATCAGTAGTCCTCCGTTCCGGCAGGGATCCGTGCGTTTCTAGCATTTTGGGAAGCAAATGTTTCCATCCAGACATTCCATCTGAATCCATTTTTGGGGGGTTCTGTTATAACAAAAGAGAAAATAAGGAAAACCACCAGCTCACCATCCAATCTCTCCAGAGGACGGAGCACGGAAACGCTTGACCGGGCGCAGCAAGGACGCAGAACAGAAAAAAGAGGTCCAGCTCATCAATGGGAAAATGTATAAAAATACTATATTTTTTTAGAAGGATGTCACATTAAAATGTAAAGGCTGTGTAGTCCAAAAATGGCCATAAACGCATGAAACAAATGCTCTAAACCCACTGACGTGTTTCCTCACTTGCTATGACTAAGAGTGAATGCCCACAGATGGAATCGCTGCGCGTTTCCAGCTGTGGAAAAGCGCGCGTGACTTCCGCAGCTATTAGGTTCTACTGAATCTAATAGCTTTCTGCCCGCCAATGCTCACATGCGGAATTCTACCGCGGCATGTTCTATTTTCCGCGGATTTACGCCCAGGCAGGTCTTCATTAATATAGCATTGATGGAGGCCGCGAAAATCCGCGATCACTCGCACGCAATATTTTGTTTTTAATCGCGGTACTCCTGCAGCGTAAATCCACTGGGGTATCCCGTGTCGCTCGTGGGCATAAGCCCTAAGGGTGTTGGATAAGCCCTGACTGAAAACCTTGATGTGGCAAAGCCCAGGAGCGTAACTATAGAGGGTGCAGGGAATGCGGGTGCACCGGGGCTCAGGCACCTTAGGGGGCCCATAAGGCCTCTCTTCTCCATACAGGGAACTCAGTACTATGAGTAAAGCATTACAGTTGGGGGCCCTGTTACAAATTTTGCATTGGGGCCCAGAAGCTTCAAGTTATATCTCCGTGCAGCATGGTTTAGGTATGGGTACGGGTACAGATACAGATAGAGGGGGGCCCCGGCTCACATTTTGCATCAGGGGCCCTGAGCCTTTAGTTACGCCCCTGGCAAAGCCTCTTATGTAATAACCATAATAATACTATTAATAATATAGGAGATAATGTGCCCCCCCCACCTCTGTACATTATAAGAATACTAGCCATCACCAGGGCGTTCAGTGGCCATGCAAAGGTTCTGCAACAATTAAGGTGTTTAACCCTTTCCAATCCAATTTCCCCGCCACCCTCACATTGTGGATTCCTTGGAATTACTCTAAAAAAACACACATAACAACAAACTGTCATGATGATTTTATTAGCGATTTTCTTTAATTAACCCTTTCCAAGCCAGTGTCCTGATATGATACAGACTGTTTGTGCAGGCAGAGATAAGCAGCCGTTATCTAGCGCCACTTATCTCACTGCAAAGTTCTGACTGGAGGCTCCTGGTCTGCAAATGCAAAATCTTTGAAAAGGTCCCTCCCAGGCATGTGCCATTTATAATGCTGGAATTAACTTATATGATAGAGGGGTCTTTGGTCCCCTAAGACTGCTACCCCTGTGCCCCCTATAGCTACACCCCCACTTGTAACATCATAATGTGATGTTTATACCAAGTGTATCTGCAGACGTGTCTTGTATGTCACTACGATTACTCCTTAAGGCATCTTGAAGGATGCGGCAGCTGAGGGGTTAAGTGCAGTGTAGCGGTCCCCTCTCCATCCATGACTGGTTTGAGAATAATAGCTGTCATCAAATATGCATTGGGAAGGAGCTGTGGCCAGTGTGTGTGTGCGGGTCCGCCGCTCCAGGGGTCTCCTAACCCTATAATCACAGGTACCTGTAGGGGGGAGGTGCCTGCTTTAGGACTGCAACCTTTGTGGACATGTGGCAGTTGTACTAAAGGTAAGCGCCGTCCTGCGGTCATCTGATCCGTCCGCACTCATGGCTTCTGTTTGTCGAGCCGATGGGCTCCAGGTTACGGGAAGCTTGTGTTTCCAGCTCGCTCCGCTCTCCGGCGTCACCTAATGTACACAATACCTATAGGTGTCACCACCTGTCGCTGCACCATAGGACACCGGGCGGGTAGGATTGTGGTACTGCCGGGGTTAAGGGGGGTTACAGGGTTTATAAGTAAGGTTTATGGAGGTTGGCATAGCTTGTACTGTATATCAGCTGGCGTCACTGAATGGCAGATGATGGGGGTTGTACTGCTGTACGGATCCGAGATGGGATTATATTCCCCAGTAGAGCAGTGCAGGGTCCCTAATAATAGAGAGTAGTGCCGGATGGTTCTCTGAAGCTGTACTACACGTGATAGGCATAGATACACCAACCTAGCACCGCAGTATCACACATGGAAGCCTTAGATACAATAGCCTAACAGACAGCGGCATAGCTTCAGTTTGGAGCCGCTGTCACTGATGTCTTAGGTCGCCCCTCAGCCATCTTTTTTTCTAAACTAAATAATCCCAGTTTTGGTAACCTCTCTGGGTATTGTAGTCCGCCCATTCCATTTATTACTTTAGTTGCCCACCTTTGTACCCGCTCAAGCTCTGATATGTCCTTCTTGAGTACCAGTGCCCAAAACTGTCCACAATATTCCATGTGTGGTCTGACCAGTGACTTGTAAAGAGGAAGAACAATGTTCTCATCATGCGCCCCTAGACCTCTTCTGAGGCACCCTATCATCCTATTTGCCTTGGCAGCAGCTGCCTGACACTGGTTGCTCCAATTAAGCTTAACAAAAACCCCCAAGTCCTTCTCCATGTCAGTGTTCCCCAGTGGGTTCCCATTTAGTGTGAAATGGTGACATGTATTTCCTCTGCCCATGTGCAGAACCTTACATTTAGCAGTGTTAGACCTCATTTACCACTTTTCTGCCCCCAGCGTTTCCAGATCCTCTTGTAACCATATACAGATCTATATGTACCCGCATTCTGTCCTCTTGTGTTAATTACATTACATAGTTTTGCATCATCTGCAAATATTGATATTTTACTGCATAATCCCTCCGTGACCTCATTAATAAATATATTAAAAAGAAAATGGCCTAATACTGACCCTTGTGGTACGCCACTAGTAACCCCTCACATACCGCTCCTTTTGGTACCCCACTAGTAACAGTGATCCTTCTAATACTGCCCCCTGTGGTACCCCACTAGTAACGGTGACCGAATCAGAGTATGTACCATTTATAACCCCCCTCTGCTTTCCATCACTGACCAGTTACTTACCCCCTTACACACATTCTCACCCAGACCAAGTATTCCAATTTTATATACCAACCATTTATGCGGCTCAGTGTCAAACGCTTTGGAGAAGTCCAGATACACAAGATCCAGTGACTCCCCGGTCCGGTCTAGAACTTACCTCCTCATAGAAGCTGATCAGATTGGTATGACAGGAGCGACCACTCATAAACCCATGATGATATGGAGTTATATGGCTATTTCCCTTCAGGTTCTCCAGGATAGCATCTCTTAGAAACCCCTCAAACATTTTACCCACAACAGAAGTAAGACTTACCGGCCTGTAGTTTCCAGGTTCACTTTCAGCACCAAATATTTCTATGTGCCAAACTAGTGGAACAGACCCTGTCCTTAAATATAAGAAACGACGGTCTGTCTAATACATTACTTAATTCCCTTAGCACTCGGGGGTGCATGTCATTGGGACCCAGTGATTTGTCTATTTTAATCTTTTTAAGGCACCTCCGCACTTCTACTTGGGTTAAGCGATAATCACTCCTGTGTGGACTGGAGACCACTCTGGCTGTCCGCCTCCATGCAAAGTCAGGTGTGCCTCTAGCCTTTCAGCTGCCTGAGGTTAATAGTGAAATGACACCCACAACCCCCCCCCCCCCCAAAAAAAAGCATTACTTCACGGGCTATTAAAAAAAAGAGCGCATATACAATTATTCATAAACTAGTAATCCAATAAAAAATTACAATACTCCAAATATATATGATTTTAGTCTTTAATAGAACAGTTCATTACACTCTACCATTCTATGATTCTATTGGGATGATCTAGTAATCCTGCATTGAGCAGGGGTTGGGCCACATAACCCTGGAAGTCCCTTCCAACTCTACCATTCTACAATTCTATGACATAAATACAGCCCCAGAACCAAGCTGAGAACATAAATTCAGCACCAGAACCAAGACCAGTGCATAAATATAGGGTTATAACCAAGCTAAGTACATAAGTACAGCACCAGAACCAAGACCAATAAAAAGAGAATTGGTAAAGTCAAGTTAGCCCCAGCTATTTCAGTTTATACTTCCTAATACTATGTGAACAATTCTAAAGTATGATGGGAGTCATAAATAAGAATGCTATTACCCTTCATTACGCTACAGACCATACAGTGACTACATGACTGATCAGAGGTAGCCAGTGGCAGAATAAACAGTGATATTCTGACTCACACATGATGTCATCTATCATTAGCATCATCATTTTCTTCTCCATCATGTCCAGACCGAAATGACAACTTCCCCTGGACACACATTGTCTCTTCAGAGGTTGCCACACAGACGTCTTTAGTACTTTGCTTTTTCATATCCATAATCCCTATAGTAAGATAGACTTTTAATAGTACCGCATATGGTTTCCCCTAAATACTGTATAACAGTACAACTCTAAGCAATGAATAACAAGCTGCAGTGTCCACCTGTAATGAACAATGTAGTAAATATAGAGCCATACTGTCACCATATAGTAATAAATAGCCATACTATTCCCTTGTAGTAATAGATATCCGTACTGTTCCGCTGTATGAATATATAGTCATAATGTCCTCTGTAGTAGTAATAATAGCCACAATGTCCCTCTGTAGTAGTAATAGCCACAATGACCCCTGTAATAGTAGCCACAACGTCCCCCTGTTGTAGTAGCCACAACGTCCCCCTGTTGTAGTAATAGCCACAATCTGCCCCTGTAGTAGTAATAGCTACAATGACCCCTGTAATAGTAGCCACAACGTCCCCCTGTTGTAGTAATAGCCACAATCTTCCCCTGTAATAGTAGCCACAACGTCCCCCTGTTGTAGTAATAGCCACAATCTGCCCCTGTAGTAGTAATAGCTACAATGTCCCTCTTTAGTAATAGAAATAACCACAATGACCCGTGTAATAGTAAGAGTAGCCTCAATGTCCCCCTGTAGTAGTAATAATATCCACAATGTCCTCCATAGTAAAATAAGTCACCCCCCACGGTCCCACAGTGCATTCTGTCCACCACTAGGCCTCTTCTGCCTGACATCCTGCATAACGACGTAATGACATCATCATGACAACTATATCACAAAGAAGGCACCAGGAGGCGGTGCAGGGAGCCCAGTGTGGCTTTCCACACCAGAGCTACAGCCGTTAATTGTATCTGTAAGAATATAATGTCAAATTGTAATTGTATCTGTGTCTTAAATATGGAGATACAATTAACTTAAAATTCTGCCATATAGGCCAAGCAGGCTGCAGCTTAATTACTGCCCCCCCTGCAGTAGGAAAGGAGCTCCGACTGAGGAAGAGTGCTCAACTCATAGACAGGGTGCCCCTGTTCACAGTAAATAGGCCGTTGATCATAGATGAATGACTGCCTGTTCACATGGCCCAATCATTGTTTAGTTTTAGAAACTGAACGAGGAACGATAACTGAATGAATTATCATTTGTCATTCAGTCACGGAAAGCATTTACACTGAACGATTATCGTCCTGTGTAAAAGGGCCCTTAGACTGGAGAGATTTAATGGAAAGTTTACTTTATCAGTTTGAATTTCACCTGACATTTCATTTTCCTGAGTGAATACACTAGAGAAAAAAAACTATTTAATAGATTTGCTTTCTCCTCATCACCCTCTACAATTTTTCCCTCATTACTTGTGAAAGGGCCAACAGTTTCCATTTACATTTTTTTACTTTTTATATAATTGAGGGCTCTTTCACACAGGGAGCTAGGCGTGCAAAAAACATGCACATAAAAAACACGTGGCTATTAGAACCAATGGTTTCCTATGGAAATGTTCAGATAAAGGGATCTGAACGTTCTCATAGGAAATCAGTGGTTCTAATAGCCGTGTGTGTTTTTACGCGCATGATTTTTGCACGCCTAGCTCCCTGTGTGAAAGAGCCCTGAAGAACAGCCTTAGATACACAACTCAGCTGACAATATCACACATGGAAGCATAGAAACACAACTTAGTAGACAGTATCACACGTGATGGACTTAGATGCACAGATCAGTAGTGTTACATAGAAACAGCTTAGTTACACTACGCAGCAGGCACTATTACACATAATAGGCTTAGATACATGGCTCTGCAGGGTATTATTGTACCTTAACGCCACGGAACTGGTGGGTGTGCACCAGGTTAAAGGGGTTTTGTCATTAAAAAAAAAAATCTATACTTACCTATTCCTTCCATGTCAGTTTCCTTAGCACATGTTCTCCTAGCTAAGCTTTTGCAGTGCCCCGGGTCACCTCACCTTGCTGGGCCCAGCTTGTTATGAAGGCTGCATTCCTCAAATTCCTTCCGGCCGGGTCAGTGAAGGTCACGTCCCAGTGCTGTAGCTTTACTGCCTAGTAAGGAATTGTAATCTATTTCAGAGACAGCTCGCATGAGTAATCTCTGAAGAAGATAGGCAGTCCCCCTGCTGGCCTGTGACGTAACGTACATTGGTTGCCAGGCAAAAGACTGCCAATCAAATGTACGTAACCTCACAGAAAGGAGAAGAATCAGGCAGCTGAAGGTGAAGTGACCCCCCAGACTGCAGTAGACAGGAGAAGACTGACGGAGCCCCCTGTTTCTCATTGGCTGCAGGCCTGGCTGCATATCCTCGGCCTCACAGGTCTTCAGCACTCTGGTTTGCAGATGAAATTGTCTCCTGCCCCCGCTCACACTGCAGCCGCCGGCACCCTGCCAGCGCCGTTCTCCCCTCTACAGCAAACTTCTCCTGAGGCGGCCGTGCAGCTTTCCCCACTGTCACAGCCGGCTACATCTTCCATGTGCTGATGGCCCCGCTGTCACTGTAGCCGGCGGCGCCCGCTGTCATTGTCCCCGCTGCAACTTCAATGTGTGCTGCAGCACCCTGCTCCTGCCCCAGTCGTCAGTGTAGCCGCTGCCGCCCTGGCAGCAGCGCTGTCCCTGTAGTCTCACATCTCCCCTTACCAGCTCCTGGAGGCGCTGGACCAGAGTACTCTGTCGCCGGACTTTACACTTTTCACTGCCAGAACCTGCACAGGGAGCACGGCCTGCAGCCAATCACAAGGGGCGTCACCTGGCTGTCAAACAGCCTTTCCCTGGTGGACACCCACCAGTTCCGGTGGCGTCAAGGTACAATAATACCACTCAGCAGACAGTATCACACATAACAAGCTTAGATACATGGCTTAGCAGACAGTTACACACATAATAGACTTGGCTACACAGTTCAGCAGCTCGAGATGATCATATGATGTCGCTGTGGATATGGCAGGCCTGGAGCTTTAGAACTACAATAACTCTGGTGCTGTTATTGTGCCACCTGCAGCATTGTCTTGGCAGAGCACCAGGTGATGACGGCAGGCAGGGAGGCAGATCTCTGGTACACATGTTGGCTCTTTGCATGCTCCTCTTTTTGATGTAAATGAGACATGCAGGTCCCTTTCTTGTCAGGCCATTGTCATTGTTATTTACTGGTCCTGGTGACGTACAGCTGACACCACTGGCTTTCCTGCCAGCAGCCAGACACTAAGCAGGGACAGACGGGAAGGTCAGGAGGATCCATGGACCATGTCTGGAAGAAAGAGGGGCCGCTGTCTCTTCTGATCCATGGACTGCAGCCAGCATGTACCACCAATGGCCCCAGTCCACCAGCCAGTCTAGTGCCAGCCAACAGGTAATGACCCTGGGGGATTTGGGGCTGAGATCACCCCAAGACATCTGATGTCTTAATTTGTAATACCAAGTAGCAGCAGGAGCGGAGGCTTGTGGTGTCATGAATGATAGAAGGTGCCGGACTGAAAGAAGAAATGGGGTGACATTGCATGCAACTTCCTAATATTTTTTCAGTTCCTCACCATTTTTAAGATCTCTGCTTTCTGTCAGCTAAGAGTTTGCTACCAGGATAGGTTATCAATAGTTGACCAGTGGGGTTTTGCTGATCTCCCTCATCTCAATCCATCAACCAGCCCGGGCTCTCCGCTCTGCTAACGAAACCAGATTGAGCGTGCCTTTAATTCGAACTTCTCATTCCCGCCTCCAAGACTTCTCCAGAGCAGCACCGGTCCTCTGGAATGCACTATCAAAGGCTACCCGAGCAATCCAGGACTCGCAGAACTTCAGGCGTGCTCTAAAAATGCACCTCTTCAGGGAGGCATACCGCATTCCCTAAACAAACCCCTCTGTACTCCGCCTGATAACATGCTCCCTGACCTACTGACTGCAATCCCTGCTAGCCATCATAAACCGCTCCTGCAGTCATTCTGTTTCTGCCGTCACACGGCTAAATGTCTGACCATTGTCTATGTGTATAGCATCCCTCACTCTCCACCTCGCCATACCGTGCACATCTCCACCCCGCCATACCGTGCACATCTCCAGCCCCTTTACCTTCTGTATGACCCCATTACTTGTAGTATGTAAGCTCGTTGGAGCAGGACCCTCACCCCTATTGTTTCCATCAACTGATTACTATGTAACCGTGGTTCTGTAATGTTTGTACTTTTGTCTTTCTGTATCCCCCGTCTATGTAAGCGCTGCGGAATATGTTGGCGCTATACAAATAAAGTTTATTATCAAGTTTATTATTATCTCAGTCCCCGCAGCGAGGCTTGACGTCCCCAATGGGGTTGAAGCCAGAAGTGCAATAGAATGTATAGCTCCCATTTAAATGGGACTAAAGTGTTCTCTGTACTTCAGGCTCCGACCTCAATGTGGACGGAGCTGTCAACATCCAACCTGTTGCAATGCGTATGCATCTGTAGACCAGAAGAGGTAGGGGCGGGGCTTAGGACAGAGGTGGAGCCTAACATCACACTCCTGTCAAGTTTACTATGCAGCCTAACTAAACTTAAAAGTGCTGCATTAGGTTCCACCCCAGTGAATAGCCCCACCCTTTCCCTCCGATCTACAGATGCATTCTGCCATCCTAGAACGGGTGTGCACAAGCTGCTCGGACGGCGGGCCATTTTGCTGCACCCCTTTAAATGGATTTGATTGGTGGGATCCAACCATTGGGTTGTCCACCGACCATGAAAACGAAGACCACATCCCCCGTTGTACATAATACAACACGTATGCTACGCCATTCTTCGCTCTTACATGTGACATCACCGGGTTTGGTTTAGTGCAGCCTGTGTACAGCAGGATGAGACGCATCTTCTTGTGCAACCTAAGGAGCCCCTGACATCACTCCTCTGTATATTTGATGAGGAAGGTGAGGGCAACGCAGTCACAAAGAATAGGGTGGGAGTTAGAATGCAAATTTATGGCGTAACATGATAGATAGGAGCTTTATGTTAACTGTTTAGAGACTTGGCCATATGGAGAACACTAAACAGTAGGTTGTAGGATCTTCATTTGTATCAAAGCTTTTGAATTCTTTACAATACCATAACAGACAGTGTCACACCTGCAAAGCTTAGATACACAGCTCAGCAGACAGTATCACGCATGAATGGTATAGATACACATCCCAGTAACATAGTATGTGCAGCAGCTTCAATTTGGAGCCTCTGTTGCTAATGTCTTCGAAAATACGAGGCAAAATAATGCTGCATAATAATAATAATCTTTATATATCGCCAGCATATTCCACAGCGCTTACAAGACAGGGGGAATAAAAAACAGACCACGGTTACAGGAAGTAATTAATTGATGGAAACAGTAGGGGTGAGGGTCCTGCTCCAATGAGCTTACATACTACAAGTAATGGGGGGATACAGAAGGTAAAGGGCTGGAGATGTGCACGGTATGGCAAGGTGGACAGTGAGGGATGCTATACACATAGACAACGGTCAATTTGGGCTGTATAGTGGCTGAATCGGTATGAATGCAGGAGGCGGTTGATTATGGCTAGCAGAAATTACAGTCGGTAGGATAGGGAGCCTGGGCTGGGTGATGGTTTGAGATGAGGGAGGCAATATAGGGTGGTGCTGCGCTGTGGAGGGCTTTGTGGATGAAGGTAGTGATAAATTGAATTCTGTATTTAATGGGCAGCCAGTGCAGTGACTGGCACAGGGCAGGGGCGTCAGAGTAGCGGCTGGACAGGAAGAGGAGCCTGGCTGCCGCATTCAGGATGGATTGGAATGGGTAGAGTCTGGTGCAGGGGAGGCCAATCAGCAACGAGTTGCAATAACCAAACCAAGAGTGGATGAGGGCAACAATGAGCTGTTTTAACGTGTCCACAGTGAGAAAGGGGCATATTCTAGCGATGTTCTTGAGGTGCAGGTGACATGTTCGGGTCAGAGATTGGATGTAGCGGGTAAAAAAGAGAGCAGAGACTAATATAACCCAAAGGCAGCAGGTGTGCTGGGAGTTATGGTAGTGCCTCACACTGAGATGGAGATGTCAGGAGGAGGTTGGTTAGTGGAGGTCGGAAACACCAGTAGGCCAGTTTTTGAGAGGTTCAGTTTTAGGTAGAGAGAGGACATGGTGTTAGAGACAGCAGATAGACAGTCGGTGGCGTTCTGGAGGAATGTTGCTGTGATGTCACGGGAAGAGATGTATAACTGGGTGTTGTGAGCGTAGAGATGGTACCGAAAGCCAAATGTCCTGATGGTTTGTCCAATAGGGGCTGTGTAGATGGAGAAGAGGATGGGGCCAAGGACTGAGTCCTGAGGAGCCCCAACAGCAAGGGGAAGAGGAGGTGAGGGGGCAAAGGACTGAGCCCTGGGGGACCCCAACAGCAAGGGAAAGAGAATAGGAGGTAGAGCCAGCAAAGCAGACACTGAAAAAGCCGTCAGATAGGTAGGAGGAGAACCAGGAGGGGGCATTGTCCTTTAGGTTGATGGAGCGAAGCATAGTGACGAGGAGTTTGTGGTCCACAGTGTCAAATGCTGCGGAGAGATCGAGGAGAATCAGTAGGGAGTAATCGCTCCTCAATTTGGCCGTCAGGAGTTCGTATGACGCCTAAGTCAGTGCACTTTCTGCTGAGTGTAGGGGGGCGAAAGCCGGACTGTAGGGGGTCAAGAAGAGAGTTTTCTGATAGATAGCTTGCAAGTCGGAAGTAAACCAGGCGTTCTAGTGGTTTGGAGATGAAGGGGAGATTAGAGATGGGTCGGTAGTTGGCAGCATCAGTCAAGTCAAGAGTTGGTTTCTTTAGCAGTGGGGATATGATGGCATGTTTGAATGAGGGGCGAAGATGTCAGAGGT
This sequence comes from Eleutherodactylus coqui, assembly GCF_035609145.1. Taxonomy (NCBI): domain Eukaryota; kingdom Metazoa; phylum Chordata; class Amphibia; order Anura; family Eleutherodactylidae; genus Eleutherodactylus; species Eleutherodactylus coqui. The sequence goes on along the minus strand of NC_089844.1, from coordinate 148,635,980 downwards.
CAGAGAAAGATTGAATATATTGGTGAGCTGGGAGATGACCACCATGGAGAGGGACCGGAGGAGGTGTTAGGGGAGAGGATCGCTAGCGCAGGTAGTGGGGCGAGCAGAGGAAAGCAATCTGGAGACTTCTTCCTCTGTCATTGGCCTGAGTACAGAGAGTGAGCAGAACCGGATGCAGTACTAACGAGACTAGGGTTGGGGCTAGTCTGGGATTGAGAGGTTGTTTCCTGCCGGATGCAGCATTACTTCAGCCAGGAAAATGCTGGTGTGCCAGACGTAGACTGTCACGTACGCAGGGCGAGGGCGAGGAAGGAAAGGCTCTTAGGTTGTGGAGTGACTGGTACCCAACTTTCCAGACTCCTGAAAAGCGACCATGAGCCACAGCCACAACTCTACAGCAACCCACCTGGCCCTGCACTTATTAACAATTTGTCCCTCACTGGACAAGAGGAGAGAGGGGAAGGGACGATACCTATCGATCCCACCTCTGGTCCTCAAACACTCTGCAGTATTGCAAGCTGGCAGTCGTTAGAATACAGGCTGGTTTGTATTTAGCGTTCTCCGACTTCTGCACGCATGCGAAGCGGAAACTCAAATCACCAACCTGGTCAGTTCTAACGCACTGCAGAGCTCTACAATATGCATACAAAACGCTGCCACCACCAATTTGGTTACGGTAAATTGGAACCCGATTTCTGAATACAATCTTCGGAGAATATGGTTTCGTGTTAACACGGACGAGGCTCACTAATTAATTTAAAGTTTAATTCTCAAAGAATCGAGCAGTGCTTATTTACAGAAAAAATACGAAAATGATGTTACAAGATAAATGGCAAGAGACTTACATATGATATCACAGACAGTAAAATAACAAGGATTAAAAGAAGAGTGTTACCATTCTGTGGCGTGGAGTCGCGCCAGAACTGCGGACCAGACCTCACGTATAGTGACCTCCAAGGGGCTGACCCGGAGCACACATTGTGTGCGACTTTTAAACTCTCACGGTGGTAACTCCCCTTTAGTTCCTTCCAGCCCCCTTAGGGGCTGGCTTATCTTGGGACACATAATTCCCTGAAATACATATTTCCTTCATAACTCCATGTGGGTGTGCCCCACCATGAAAATATGACAACGATGTTTCCTGTTGTGATTTTACGTGTGTTTTGAGCCCATGCATGAGTAGTTTTGGACGCATCTGATCCGAGATACGCAATTCTCGGTTCCTGAGCGTCGTGCAAATGTAGGGGTCCCTGCATCTTATTTGTGGGGATGCGACGTTCCATAAAATATCCTCGTCCGCGGGCTGCGACGTACAGGTCTTTCATAATTCCTAAATTACATTTTTCGTTCTTATGTTAGCTTTGCCTCCAAAACTTATCAGGTCAGTTACGACCATTTGGACCCGTAACAAGGGAAAGAGCTGCTGAGGTGTGAAGCCTGTTTCCTCTCGTTATCTCTGGCTCCAGAGGGCTGTAGGACATCAGAGACCCCCTGGGGGGAAAGTGTAAAAACCTTTTCTGAGGTCTACTGCAAAGGTATTCCAGCACCCAGCTCCTTCACCTAGAGCTACTGAGGTGTGAAGCCTGTTTCCTCCCCTTATTTCCTAATATTAACATTTGCTGGCTCTGGCTTCAGAGGGGCTGTAGGGCATCAGAGACCCCCTGGGGGAGAAGTGTAACAGCCCTTTGTGAAGTCTACTTCAAAGGTATTTCAGCACCCAGCTTCCCTAGGTACTGAAAAGCACCCAACTCCTTTGCCTATGGCTATACATCATGGTTGCTACACCACGTGGGACTAAGGTCCCTCCTCACACCTCCCTTTTTTTGTTCGGGTGTGGGAGGCCAATCCTTTACGGATTGCCTACCAAACCCGGACCTGGAGCATCCTCTCCCTGCCGAGACAATCCATCAGCATTACCATGCATACTGCCCTTTTTGTGTTGAATCGTGAAATCATATTGCTGTAGTGCTAGACTCCAACGGAGAAGCCGTCCATTTTCCCCTGACATGCGTTGCAGCCAAGTCAGAGGATTGTGGTCTGTTACCACGGTGAAGTTGCGGCCATACAGGTATGGCTGCAGCTTCTGTAGAGCCCACACAATGGCTAGGCATTCTTTCTCGATGGTGGCATATGCCACCTCCCGGGGCAGAAGCTTGCGGCTGAGATACAGCACAGGATGCTCGTCCCCACCAAGGTTTACCTGGCTAAGCACGGCACCCAGGCCATATGTACTGGCATCGGTCTGTACCACAAACCTTCTATTGAAGTCGGGGGCTTGCAAGACTGGAGTGCTGGAGAGAGCAGCCTGGAGGGCTACAAATGATTGCTCACAGTTGTCAGTCCAGGAGACAACTTGTGGCAGTTTCTTCTTGGTCAGGTCAGTAAGAGGCTTTGCTAGGACACTGTAATTGGGTACAAACTTGCGATAGTACCCAGCGGTACCCAGGAAGGACATGACTTGCTTCTTGGTCCTGGGGCGAGGCCAGGCCTGGATGGCATCCACCTTACTGGGCTCGGGCTTCAGTGTCCCCCCCCCAACACGGTGTCCTAGGTATTGTACCTCTTTCAGACCAATCTGACACTTGCCAGGCTTGATGGTTAGGCCTGCATCTCGGATCCGCCTAAGCACCTGCGACAGGTGCTGTAGGTGATCCTTCCAGGTGGGGCTGAAGATAGCGATATCATCCAGGTATGCAACAGCACACCCTTCGAGCCCCTCAAGCAGCCGGTTCACCAAGCGCTGGAAGGTGGCAGGGGCATTTTTCATGCCAAAGGGCATCACCTTAGACTCGTAGAGCCCGAACGGGGTGATAAATGCAGACCTTTCTTGAGCCTCCCTTGTCATTGGTATTTGCCAGTATCCCCGACTCAGGTCCATTATAGTTAGGTACTGGGCACCAGCCAGTCGGTCTAACAACTCATCAATGCGGGGCATGGGATAGGCATCAGACACTGTGATGGCATTCAACCTCCTGTAGTCCACACAGAAACGGGTCGTTCGATCCTTTTTAGGCACCAGGACTACAGGGGAGGCCCACGCACTCCGCGATTTTTGGATTACACCCAGATGCAGCATCTCATCAATTTCCCGCTTCATATCTGCCTGCACCTCCTGGGAAACCCGGTAGGCGGATTGCCTAACGGGGGAATGGTCCCCAGTGTCCACATGGTGAACTGCCATCTGGGTCCTCCCTGGTTTCCCGGTGAAGGAAGATAGGAAGGGGATTAGTGCCTCCTCCAGTTGAGAATGCTGATCCCTTGAGAGACAGGGGTTAATTTGGGCATCCTCGATAGACCCGCCCGCCTGAGCAGTGGCTAGCAGATCTATCAGGACTTCTTCTTCACCTTCCTCGGGGCGGCTGCACACTGGCATGGCGCAGGCCTCCCTCTCGTGGTGAGCTTTCATCATGTTCACGTGGAAGACTTTGTTCTTCTTACGGACATGATCTACCGTAACCACGTAGTTGACATCATTGAGCCGCTGGTGAACATGAAATGGACCCTCCCAAGCAGCCTGCAGCTTGTGCTGGGTCAGTGGGACTAGGACCCACACCTTCTGACCCACTTCGTATACTCTCTCTCTAGCGTTCCGGTCATACCACTGCTTTTGGCTGGCTTGGGCCTGTTCCATGTTCACACGCACCAGCTGTGTCAATGTCTGCATCTGATCACGGAGCTTTAGGACATAGTCAACCACGGATGTTCCAGAGGCATCTGTCTCCTCTTCCCAGGATTCTTTTACCAAGGTCAGGGGTCCCCGCACCCGCCTTCCATACAGGAGCTCAAAGGGGGAGAACCCCGTTGAGGCCTGAGGTACCTCTCGGTAAGCAAACAGCAGGTGAGGGAGGTATCGCTCCCAATCGCGCCCATGGGACTCGACCAACATCTTAAGCATCTGCTTCAGGGTGCCATTGAACCGTTCACACAGACCATTAGTCTGTGGGTGATACGGACTGGCTACCAGATGTCGCACCTCTGTTTTCTTGCAGAGGCACTGCATTAGGCTGGACATAAACTGGGGCCCCTGATCCGTAAGCATTTCCTTAGGGAAGCCTACGCGGGAGAAGATGGACAGTAGTGCGTCTGCCACCTTCTCAGTTCGGATGGAGGACAGGGCTACAGCCTCGGGGTACCTGGTGGCATAGTCAACCACGGTCAGTATGTAGCGTTTCCCAGAGCGGCTGGGGACAGCCAGGGGACCTATCAAATCCACCGCAACTCTTTGGAAAGGCTCTTCTATGATCGGCAAAGGAATTAGGGGAGCTTTGGGTCCAGGCCCCGATTTCCCCATCCTCTGGCATGTCATACATGACCGACAGTAGTTGGCTATGTCGGCACCCATCTTAGGCCAGTAGAAATGGTGGGCTAGCCGGCCCTTGGTCTTATTGACCCCTAGGTGCCCAGCTAGCGGGATCTCATGTGCGACTCTGAGTAACTCCTGCCGGAACTGATAGGGCACTACCAGCTGTTTCTCTTTACGCCACTTCAGCTGGGGGTCACCGGGATTAGTTTCCCGGTATAACCTCCCTTGTTCCCAGAAGAATCTCTCCTTGTCGGACTCAGGGAGGGGTTTTCCCGCGAGGTCCCTCAACACCCCCAGGGTGGCATCTGCATGCACAGCCGCCTGGAACTCCTGGCTGGGGGTAGCCAGAAGGGAGGTTAAGGTTGTGACCTCACTGAGTTTTCCTGGTACCAGCCCAGGGTCATCTCCGGCCCCGCTAGCTCCGGTTGGTTGGGAGCTGGAGGGCCCGAGACGCAGGGAAACCCCTGCATTCTGGCTACTCTGGCTGCGGGTAACCACAAGTATGTTGGCTAGATCTTTGGGTGACACCCCCGCTCCAGACTGGCATATTCCTGTACCTGCATTGGTCATTGGTCCACCCCCACCGGCCTTATCACACCCTGTGGTGCAGGGCACAGGCTCGGCAGGGGTACAACTCACATCATCCCCACATTTTGTGACATCACCTACCACCGGAGGTCCTTGCAGGCTCTCGGTGATATCACACTGGGGTGGGGTATCACCGAGCTCCGCGGGTTCACACTGGTTGGTAGTACTGTCATACCGGATTGGGTCAGTGAGCCCAAGAGGGGGGCAGACTGCATGGGACTCCCCACTGCTTCCCCCGTCTGAAGCATCACTGATCGACACAGGATCACACATTATAATTTTAACAACATCAACATCATTATTTTTGACATTACGATTTTCACTGGGTTCAGGGGGGTCAGGTTCCTCGTATCGAGACACCAACTTCCCCAGATCCTTCCCCAGTACCACATTTACAGGGAGGTCATCGGACAACACTACCTCCTTCACCCCACTTCCCGCACCCCAATCTAGGTACACACAGGCCATGGGTAAGGCGGAGGAGATACCTCCGACTCCAGAAACAGTCATGGTCTTCCCAGGAATTATGTCAGTAGGGGACACAAGTTCCGGACGGATGAGAGTCAGTTCAGCTCCGCTGTCACGCATCCCTACAGTGACAGTATTACCAACGGTGACAGTTTGTAGGTTATGATCAATCTTCCCACTACCCCCTTTGACCAGAAGCACGGCTGGGGCAGGTGGGGTGGGCTTGGAAGACGGAAGGTTTTTCCTCTTGTCAGGACAGGCAACACTGAGGTGACCCAGCTTGTGACAAATAAAACATCTGCGAGTCTCCGCAGCAAACTTGGAGGAAGAAGGGATGGTGGACCCCCTTGGGGGTCGAGCGGCAAGGGGAGAAGGGTTGTCATGTTTAATGTTCGGCTTACCCATTCTCCCGCTGGTTTCAGGTTTTCGTAAGTCCAGCTTTCGGTTGGCGACATATTCATCAGCAACCTCAGCCGCCTCGGCCGATCCCTTAATCCTTCGGTCCACGATGAACCGTCGCACATCTCCTGGGCACATATCCAGGAACTGTTCCTTTAATATCATGTCTTCCAGGTCATCAAACTCGGTGATGGATTGTCCCCGAATCCATTGTCGGAGGGCGGCCTTCTGGCCATCTCGCAGGTCCACAAAACTGTCCGTGGGGCCTCGCGATAGTGTACGAAACTTTTGGCGGTACATCTCTGGCGTGAGATTGTATTTTTTGATAAGGGCCGCTTTGATGACGGCATAGTCCGCACGTTGCTCCTTGGGAAGAGCAGAGAGGGCCTGGAGGGCCTTGCCCTTAAGCCCTGGGATTAAATACCGGGCCCATTCCAATTCAGGTATTTGGTATTGGCAGCACGTCTGCTCAAATACCTGCAGGAAAGCGTCCAGATCTCCTTCCGGGTCCAGAGCAGGGAAATTTTCCATTCGGGGTCTGAACGGTGAAGGGTCTCTGGACCCACTCCTCTGTGAGTCCAAACTGCCCATCTCGAGTCGTTTAAGTTGCAGCTGGTACTCACGCTCTGCCTGGCGTTCTGCGGCTTCTCGCTCGGCCTGGCGTTCACGCTCTGCGGCTTCTCGCTGTGCCTGGCGTTCTGCGGCTTCTCGCTCTGCGGCTTCTCGCTGTGCCTGGCGTTCTTGCTCTGCCTGGCGTTCTGCGGCTTCTCGCTCTGCCTGGCGTTCTTGCTCTGCCTGGCGTTCTCGCTTGGCATTTTCTTGCAGCTGGAAAACATATTGCAGGTAACGCTCAGGGTCTCTTGCACTCAGCTGTTGTAGAGCCTCTCGGGTAGGCAAATCAAAGTCCTGCTGAGAGCTGCTATTGCTGGGGTCTCCTCGATTCCGACCCATAGCCTCTTCTCCGATGGGGTCACCCATCTCTGTATCAGGGTTTGCTGTGGCTTGGTGCGAGACATCGTCTTCTCCCAGCACCTCGGTCACAGGGCCCTTTAGCTTAGCGGCCTGGCTTCTAGTTGCCATTTCCGCAGTTGCTTTGCCAAATAAAAGATAGAATAGAAAACAAGAAGAAAGGGAAGGGGACTGTCTGGGGATATCGTAAGTCTCTTACACAAAAAGCACTGAGTGAAACCTCGTAAGAAGGGCACCAATCTTCGCAAAGGCTGGGTGCTTCTTTTCGTACAAGGACTAACTGCTTAATCCTGGCACGAACGTGTTAACGTTATCCCACCGCTGCCACCAATTTGTCACGTACGCAGGGCGAGGGCGAGGAAGGAAAGGCTCTTAGGTTGTGGAGTGACTGGTACCCAACTTTCCAGACTCCTGAAAAGCGACCATGAGCCACAGCCACAACTCTACAGCAACCCACCTGGCCCTGCACTTATTAACAATTTGTCCCTCACTGGACAAGAGGAGAGAGGGGAAGGGACGATACCTATCGATCCCACCTCTGGTCCTCAAACACTCTGCAGTATTGCAAGCTGGCAGTCGTTAGAATACAGGCTGGTTTGTATTTAGCGTTCTCCGACTTCTGCACGCATGCGAAGCGGAAACTCAAATCACCAACCTGGTCAGTTCTAACGCACTGCAGAGCTCTACAATATGCATACAAAACGCTGCCACCACCAATTTGGTTACGGTAAATTGGAACCCGATTTCTGAATACAATCTTCGGAGAATATGGTTTCGTGTTAACACGGACGAGGCTCACTAATTAATTTAAAGTTTAATTCTCAAAGAATCGAGCAGTGCTTATTTACAGAAAAAATACGAAAATGATGTTACAAGATAAATGGCAAGAGACTTACATATGATATCACAGACAGTAAAATAACAAGGATTAAAAGAAGAGTGTTACCATTCTGTGGCGTGGAGTCGCGCCAGAACTGCGGACCAGACCTCACGTATAGTGACCTCCAAGGGGCTGACCCGGAGCACACATTGTGTGCGACTTTTAAACTCTCACGGTGGTAACTCCCCTTTAGTTCCTTCCAGCCCCCTTAGGGGCTGGCTTATCTTGGGACACATAATTCCCTGAAATACATATTTCCTTCATAACTCCATGTGGGTGTGCCCCACCATGAAAATATGACAACGATGTTTCCTGTTGTGATTTTACGTGTGTTTTGAGCCCATGCATGAGTAGTTTTGGACGCATCTGATCCGAGATACGCAATTCTCGGTTCCTGAGCGTCGTGCAAATGTAGGGGTCCCTGCATCTTATTTGTGGGGATGCGACGTTCCATAAAATATCCTCGTCCGCGGGCTGCGACGTACAGGTCTTTCATAATTCCTAAATTACATTTTTCGTTCTTATGTTAGCTTTGCCTCCAAAACTTATCAGGTCAGTTACGACCATTTGGACCCGTAACAAGGGAAAGAGCTGCTGAGGTGTGAAGCCTGTTTCCTCTCGTTATCTCTGGCTCCAGAGGGCTGTAGGACATCAGAGACCCCCTGGGGGGAAAGTGTAAAAACCTTTTCTGAGGTCTACTGCAAAGGTATTCCAGCACCCAGCTCCTTCACCTAGAGCTACTGAGGTGTGAAGCCTGTTTCCTCCCCTTATTTCCTAATATTAACATTTGCTGGCTCTGGCTTCAGAGGGGCTGTAGGGCATCAGAGACCCCCTGGGGGAGAAGTGTAACAGCCCTTTGTGAAGTCTACTTCAAAGGTATTTCAGCACCCAGCTTCCCTAGGTACTGAAAAGCACCCAACTCCTTTGCCTATGGCTATACATCATGGTTGCTACACCACGTGGGACTAAGGTCCCTCCTCACATAGACCATAACAGTGAATGGGTTCTGGTCATCATCGTTCTGGCAATTCTGCTTTTGTAGCTGTGTGACGCCCAGAACACAGCCGAGAACAGAGGCTTTCACGCAAGTGTGAACAAACCCTAAAGCTAAAAAAGACCCCTGTCCATCCAGTTCAGCCGATTATCCTGCAATGTTTATCCAGAGGTGGGCAAGAAAAAAACCCCAATGAGGTAGAAGACAATTTTCCTCATTTTAGTGGAAAAAATTCCTTCCTGACTCCAATCTGACAATCAGAATAATCCCCAGATCACCGACCCTTCTGAAGTAATTAGTGACTATAACATGTAATATTATTACGCCACCCTTGTACTCTATTAGTGAGTTTCCCATCCCCACGCAGAGAGCTCCATAGTCTCACTGCTCTTACAGTAAAGAACCCCTTCTGTGTTGTGTAGATGTAGGGGCCCAGAGCTATAGGCCACTCTAAAATGCCTTCTATGTTTGTCATGTTCATTTATATTGTCAGCAATTTCTGTATGCATAAAGTGTATGTGGTGCCCCTCTGCAGCACTGAAAGAGTTAACTTTCTGGTATGTGAGATGTCTAGCAATGTATCGTTTATGTGTGTCATGTGACCGTGCATTTGGGGTGTATATGTTTTTGCAAGGTGTATGAGTGGGGTCAATCCGTCTGCAAAGATTCTGCAAGTGGTTGTTGCTGGAGGGATTCTGGAGGCACTTCTTGGCCTAGTCTAGCCTGAATCAGTCTGAGAGCCAAGACACTTGGAATATCTGTCGATGTCTCTTTGAAGGGCTATTCATAGAATTTCCCTGTGCTGTGGAAATGAGAATGGAAGAAGCCGAAAGGTATCACCCATCTCCCCTGGATATCTCTTATCCCAGGAGACCGCGGGGTAGCTGCAAGCCCCTGTAAGAGACGTTCCGCAGAGTTGATTGCTTGCCGTCTTTTGAGAGAGAGACCTTCCGCGGAGTTGAGTGCCTGTCGTCGAGAGAGAGAGGAGATGTTACACAGAGTCGAGTGCCTGCTGTCTTTTGAGAGAGAGAGAGGAGACATTCCGTACAGTTAAGTGCCTGCCGTCGAGAGAGAGAGGAGACGTTCCGTAGAGTTGAGTGCCTGCCGTCGAGAGAGAGAGAGAGGAAACGTTCCGCAGAGTAGAGTGCCTGCCGAGAGAAATAATCTATTCCGTGGGTTATCCTCAAACTCCCCCTTTGAAAGCCTCCTCCCGGTGCCTAGGACGGGTCCCATGTCACCCTCCAGTTGGGAGATACTAGAGCCCCGTGACAAGGCCCAAACTCCACCCCACTGTCCCCTAAACTGGATACCCCACTCCTCGGTCACTACATAGAAACCTTCTTTCCTCTAGACATAGAGGTCGCCCCCTTGTGACAGTCCTGCGTATAAATAGATGATAGAGGGATCTCTGACATGTCATTTCTTTTTAGTTTCCATGTCGGAATTCCGCATGTGGATTTTATCCATTGACAGCGCAAATTCCGTGTGTGGATCCATGCCAAAAACTGCATAAAAAAACATGGATTTTGATGCATGTTTAGTGGCGGAATTCACAAGAGGACCAGAGAGTTGGTTGCATATCCGGTACTGGTGGTGTATCTTGATGCCACTGGAAGCTAGGGGTTTGACAGGGCTTCCATGAAGGAAGGCCCCTGTCACACCCTTGGCTCCCGATTGGCGGAATAGGCCAAGGTCCTGGAAGGTGCTGCACTCCCTGTGTGTTAGGCGCTGATCCACTCCTCTAACCCGTCTATGTATGACAGTAGCGAGAGTCCCCGATGTGGAATCCCAGCAGTCTGCGGGCGGTGGCTGTTAGTGTATTTTTCACAGTATGGAGTGTCCTGGAGCGCTGTTGGATCCCTGCAGTGTGCAGCCTCTTGCTGTGAGTTTTTTTCCCCCTTGGCCACTGTGGGCTCCATGCTGCCGGCCGTGATGTGCAACTTACATGGGGGTTGCTATGCATTGTGGCCGTCCTCCGCTGCTGTCATTCTACTGTCCCGATCCTAGCTGTCATTGGCCACAGGCTGTCTGTGTCTGTCCCCCCGGCGGTGTGCGCTCCATGCTGCTGTGAGGGAAGGTGGGAGGGGGTGGGAGGCGGTCGAGAAGTGCGCCTTGTGCCCCTCCGCTGGAAAATACGCTGCAGGGTGCTGTGCCCTCCCTGGTGCTGAGGCCGCTCACCACTTCACTAGTGAGGGCATTGCCGCCTTGGGGGACGCCGGCAGGGAAGGCACTTTCAGCTGGGGCTGTGGTATGCTTTTCACATACATCCTTCGTAGGCTGCCAGAACCTCAGAACCTGCAGCCCAGCAAGCTGTGCAGCCAATCAAGTAGAGGGGGGGGGGGCGGCGTCAACCTCTTGTCAATCTTGTCTCCACCAGCACTTCCTGGTGGCGTCAAGATACACTAGTACCTGCATATCCTAGGCATGGATAGCCTTCGTCTTCACACATGTAAGATATAGAATTACCCATGACCACATTACATTAAGCTACACATGTGAATAATGTCTTTCTGCAGGATCGAATGTGTTGTTGTATTACAGAGAGAAAACATTGGTTTCAATGGGAACCTTGTAATACTTCATTTCACCTTTGGGGTTGCTGCAGGGCAGTTGAATACTTGCTGCTGGGTTCCATCTATAGCAGGTCACTGGAGCTCTCTGGAGTGGGACACCATGTAATCTGCTTATCATTTAGGTCCAAACAAAAGGGAATTGATGAAAGTGGACAATCCCTTTAATTTTCCATATGGATCATTCTCTATAATGGACAGTGATAAAATACACAGAGCCGCCCGACGTATGCTACGCCATTCTTCGCTCTTACATGTGACATCACCGGGTTTGGTTTAGTGCAGCCTGTGTACAGCAGGATGAGACGCATCTTCTTGTGCAACCTAAGGAGCCCCTGACATCACTCCTCTGTATATTTGATGAGGAAGGTGAGGGCAACGCAGTCACAAAGAATAGGGTGGGAGTTGGAATGCAAATGTATGGCGTAACACAGGAGCTTTATGTTAACTATTTAGAAACTTGGACATGTAGAGAATATTAGACAGTAGGGTTTATTATCTGACTATTTTTAAGATCTCCATTTGTATTGAATTGTTTAATATACGTGAAATTGAGAGTGTAAAGACTTATATTATATGTCATGGCAGCCATATTGCCACTCATGTCACTGTTATGTAGGCTGATATGGTTGGAACCTTAAAGGGAACCCGTCATGCCACATGAGCACCATGAACTAAGTTTATGAGCTATTAGGACACGGGGGGGGGGGGGGGGGGGCGGAGGTCGGGGGCTTGCCGACCTTCCTGTTCCCTTGCTGTCAGCCCTGGGTGCTGGGTCCGTGCATCGGACTCCTCTCTGCAGTCAGTGCATGCTTGCACACATAGCGAACAGTACGTACACACTGACTGCAGAGATGAGTACGATGCATGGACTGATTGCTGGTTTCCTGGCACGGTGATGCGATGCGAGAAACAAATCGCGACATGTTCTATCTGGCTGCATGATCTCAAATTGCAGCCCCATTAAAAGTAATGGGAGAAACTCCGCAATCCTCTGCCGCTGCTGCGAGAGACGGGCAGAGGATTGTTTTTTCCCCGAAGTGATGCAAGGCGGTTTTGCCATGAAAACGCCTCGCATCGCTGAGGAATTCACATGATGGGAAGTGCAATATGGGGGCAGGATTCACGGCTCGATAATGCGCTCGCCCGTGTGAAGTTGAGCTTAAAGGGGTTGTCTCACGAAAGCAAATGGGGGTATACACTTCTGTATGGCCATATTAATGCACTTTGTAATGTACATTGTGCATTAATTATGAGCCATACAGAAGTTATTCCACTTACCTGTTCCGTTGCTGGCGTCCTCGTCTCCATGGTTCCGTCTAAATTCGCTGGCAGCTTGCTTTTTTAGACGCGCTTGCGCAGTCCGGTCTTCTCCTTTCAGCACGAGCCGCTTCAGTGTGCTCCCCGCTACAGCTCTTCTGCGCATGCGCAGACGAGCTGTCACTGCTCGGGAGCGCGCTAGAGCGGCCATTCTGTACCATCCTCTGTTAGAGGAAGGTGCAGAAACTGGAGCTGCCCAGCGGAGAAGCCCAGCCCAGCAGCCCAGCTGTCCCGAGAAGCCGCCCAGGTAAGTGATGGGTCGGGGGGTGATCTTCACTAACAGGTGAAGGTCCCGGGCCACAGCGGTAGGCCCCGGAGCCCAGCGCTAGGTTCCGTAGCCCAGCGCTGGGCTCCGGAACCTAGCGCTGGGCTCCGGGGCCTAGCGCTGGGCTCCGGAGCCTAGCGCTGGGCTCCGGGGCCTTCACCTGGGCTCCGGAACCTAGCGCTGGGCTCCGGGGCCTAGCGCTGGGCCGAGGGGGCCTTCGTCTGTCAGGGTCTAGCAGTGGGGAGCCGGGGCGGTAGCGCTGGGGAGTCGGGTCTAGCGTGGGGGGGCCGGGGGCTACGCCGGTTACCTGCTGCCTGGCGGTGGGTGACTGGTCGGCCGTGTTCACTCCAGGGGTCCGGTCGGCGGCTGCGGGGCGTCATGTTGTCATGGAGACACAGCTGGCAGCGTCTCGGGAGCGCGCACGTCGGGCTACAGCAAGCGACGGGAAAAAAGCCGGCGGCCATCTTGGGGAAACTTTTATAAGTTGCTAAAACGCTGGAACGGTAAGTACAAACCAGCTAGAAAAGTCATTTACAGGGGGGCTTAGTAATGTATGCTTAATTAGGGGGACTGGGCAAAAAAAAAAATTCACTGCTTCCTCGAGACATCTCCTTTAAGGACACAGCATTTTCCCCCCACTTTTGGCTTATCCTGTGGTTTCTATTGGTATATGTTGGAGTTTATATGACTTTTTGGAGATTGCATTTTCTCTTGGAGATGGGTGACCAAAAAGGCTGAAATTCTGTATTTTTTTTCTAATGATGTTCACTGTACGGGATAAATAATACGTTATTTTGATACATTGGATGAATGCAGTAACACCAAATATGTTTTTACACACTAAACACTAAAGGGACGCTGCCGGGCCAGAGGCCAATAAGATAATCGCTATTACTAGTGGGGCTACTATGGGGGTCATTATTACTACTGGAACCACTATGGGGGCCGCTGTTACTACTGCAGCCCCTATGGGGGTCATTATTACTACTGCAGCCAAGATAGGGGACACTATTACTACTGGAGCCACTATGGGGGTCATTATTACTACTGCGACCAAGATAGGGGACACTATTACTACTGCGGCCATTGTGAGGATCACTTTTTTGAATTCTCCCTTTTGTTTCGGAATTCTGTACCATGGAATCGCTGTTTTTGCTTTTCCTATAGTTAGAGGTGAGTGAGGGCTTTCCTCCACAGCTGAGTAGGTGCCCTGTAGGAGGCGCTCTCTCTCAGACATCTCCAACAATATATTTCTCATTGGGATGAGAAATTGATCTGTTCAGACACAACAAAAGACAAATTTGGAAACATCTCTGATTAAAGTTGTATGAATTGAAAGAGACCTGATTCCGAAGCTGTCATTAATTTTTCACAGCTCTACAGCAGTAGAAAATTATTAAGAGGGTATTAGAAAAATTAAAGGGTATATGATAACCTGCTGCAGTAGTGTACACCCACATACCGGATGGCGGGTACAGTAGATTCAATTACATGATCCTATAGAGGATCTGTTACCGGAGAAGAACGTGCTATACCGATTGTCACATTTTCGGTTTTCTAAGTTGGTTGATGGGGTTGATTGGTGCCCAGAACTTTTTTCCACTGCTAGCGCAAATTAGCCGTTTAGGACTCCTAGACTGGAAAGAAAGCCTACTTGTGCCTAATGTGATAGCTGCAATGTGTTTGGTAGAAAAAAAAGCATTTTTTAAACTAAAAATACACAAATACAGACAAATGAACCCGTTTTACTAAATTAATTTCTGTGTCAGAAAGTGATTAACCAAGTTAACGTTCTACTATGTAATTGGTTCTTCCTGTGTAGCAGAATGCACAATTTGGTGACAGACGTACCATTTTTCGACTCAGAATTACATTTTGTGACGAATAGTAGAATTGTATAAAACAGAAATATTTTTTTTTACATGGATCATATTGTAAAACAGAAGGACATGTTATAAAAACTGTTGCTATGCAATCCAGGGGCACTTTATCTAAGGCTAGCGATTTACATGCCATTCCTGGGTAAGTGCTGCTGGAGTAAGATGCGCCATTTAGAAAATGATACCCCATACATTAAGGGCCTGGCCACCGTCATATGGTCATTCATGAAACACACATTTTTTGCTACTGCATATGGCCACCTGCAGACGAGCGGGTCGGATCCGGCGGCGAGAATTCTCGCCGCGAGACACGACCCGAGCACCTGCACCTGCGAGCCCCGCACAAAAATAGGACATGCCGCGGTTTGTTTGCCCCGCGAGATTTCGTCTGCATAGGAGTGCGTATTGTAATGCACTCCTATGCAGGCTTTGAGCGGCGGAAATCCCACGGGAAATCCCGCCGCGGGATTTCCGCCCGTGTGCAGGCGGCCTAAAATGGATGAAAACGTAGTGTTTACCAGACCAATAAGTTAAATATAGACAAACAATGAATATGTTTGACTTCATTAAGCAAGGAATACGTTTAGGTGCGGTTTTTTTTTTTGTAGGATTAAAACGCTTTTCTGTTCAACTAAAAAAGTATGAAAACGTCAACTTTTTCAATATTGCAGTCAATATATAGCATATGGAAACGTATGGCTGTATGTATTCATATGTTTAACGTACATGTTTTTTGTGATCAGATGCCTTTAAAAGAAAAAAAAGTGTTAAATAGAGATGAGCGAGCACCAAAATGCTCGGGTGCTCTTTACTCGGGACGAAAATTTCGCAATGCTCGAGGGTTCGTTTCGAATAACGAACCCCATTGAAGTCAATGGGCGACCCGAGCATTTTTGTATATCGCCGATGCTCGCTAAGGTTTCCATTTGCGAAAATCTGGGCAATTCAAGAAAGTGATGGGAACGACACAGCAACGGATAGGGCAGGCGAGGGGCTACATGTTGGGCTGCATCTCAAGTTCACAGGTCCCACTATTAAGCCACAATAGCAGCAAGAGTGGCCCCCCCCCCCAACAACTTTTACATCTGAAAAGCCCTCATTAGCAATGCATACCTTAGCTAAGCACCACACTACCTCCAACAAAGCACAATCACTGCCTGCATGACACTCCGCTGCCACTTCTCCTGGGTTACATGTTGCCCAACACCCCCCCCCCCCTGCACGACCCAGTGTCCACAGCACACACCAAAGTGTCCCTGCGCAGCCTTCAGCTGCCTTCATGCCACACAACCCTCATGTCTATTTATAAGTGCGTCTGACATGAGGAGGAACCGCAGACACACACTGCAGAGGGTTGGCACGGCTAGGCAGCGACCCACTTTAAAAGGGGCGGGGCGATAGCCCACAATGCTGTACAGAAGCAATGAGAAATCCAATCCTGTGCCACCTCCATCAGGAGCTGCACACGTGGGCATAGCAATGGGGAACCTATGTGCCACACACTATTCATTCTGTCAAGGTGTCTGCATGCCCCAGTCAGACCGCGTTTTTTTATAAATAGTCACAGGCAGGTACAACTCCGCAATGGGAATTCCGTGTGCACCCACAGCATGGGTGGCTCCCTGGAACCCACCGGCTGTACATAAATATATCCCATTGCAGTGCCCAGCACAGCTGATGTAATGTCATGTTAAATGCAGGTGGGCTTCAGCCCACACTGCATGCCCCAGTCAGACTGGGGTTCTTTAGAAGTAGACACATGCAGTTACAACTCCGTGTGGACCGGCAGCATGGGTGGGTCCCAGGAAGCCACCGGCGGTACATAAATATATCCCATTGCATTGCCCATCACAGCTGAGGTAATGTCATGTTTAATGCAGGTGGGCTTCGGCCCACACTGCATGCCCCAGTCAGACTGGGGTTCTTTAGAAGTGGACACATGCAGTTACAACTCCGTGTGGACCAACAGCATGGGTGGGTGCCAGGAAGCCACCGGCGGTACATAAATATATCCCATTGCATTGCCCTGCACAGCTGAGGTAACGTCAGATAAAATACAGGTGGGCTTCGGCCCACACTGCATGCCCCAGTCAGACTGGGGTTCTTTAGAAGTGGACACATGCAGTTACAACTCCCTGTGGACCGACAGCATGGGTGGGTGCCAGGAAGCCACCGGCGGTACATAAATATATCCCATTGCATTGCCCTGCACAGCTGAGGTAACATCAGATAAAATACAGGTGGGCTTCGGCCCACACTGCATGCCCCAGTCAGACTGGGGTTCTTTAGAAGTGGACACATGCAGTTACAACTCCGTGTGGATCGACAGCATGGGTGGGTGCCAGGAAGCCACCGGCGGTACATAAATATATCCCATTGCATTGCCCTGCACAGCTGAGGTAACGTCAGATAAAATACAGGTGGTCTTCGGCCCACACTGCATGCCCCAGTCAGACCGGGGTTTTTAATACATAGACACAGGCAGGTACAACTCCTTAATGTGAGGTCCGTGTGGACCGACAGCATGGGTGGCTCCCTGGAACCCACTAGCGGTACAAAAATATATCCCATTGCAGTGCCCTGGACAGCAGAGCTAACGTCTGATTAAATACGGGTGGGCTTCGGCCCAAACTGCATGCCCCAGTCAGACTCGAGTTTTTTATAAGTATACACAGGCACGTACATCTCCCTAATGGGAAGTCCATGTGGACCGACAGCATGGGTGGGTCCCAGGAAGCCACCGGCGGTGCATAAATATATCCCATTGCAGTGCCCAGCACAGCTGATGTAATGTCAGCTTTAATGCAGGTGGGCAAAAAATTAATTGGATTACACTGTAGGCGAGGGCCCAAAAAAATTGGTGTACCAACAGTACCAATGTACCTCAGAAAAATTGCCCATGCCCAACCAAGAGGGCAGGTGAAACCCATTAATCGCTTTGGTTAATGTGGCTTAATTTGTAACTAGGCCTGGAGGCAGCCCAGTTAAAATAAAAATTGGTTCAGGTGCAAGTTTCAACGCTTTAATGAGCATTGAAACGTCTAAAAATTGTTTACAAAAATTATATGACTGAGCCTTGTGGGCCTAAGAAAAATTGCCCGTTCGGCGTGATTACGTGAGGTTTCAGGAGGAGGAGCAGGAGGATGAATAGAATACACAGATTGATGAAGCTAAAAGGTCCCCGTTTTTGATGGTGATAGAGAACGATGCTTCCATCCGCGGGTGCAGCCTACGTATTGCTTAGGTATCGCTGCTGACCGCTGGTGGAGAAGAGAAGTCTGGGGAAATCCAGGCTTTGTTCATCTTGATGAGTGTAAGCCTGTCGGCACTGTCGGTTGACAGGCGGGTACGCTTATCCGTGATGATTCCCCCAGCCGCACTAAACACCCTCTCTGACAAGACGCTAGCCGCAGGACAAGCAAGCACCTCCAGGGCATACAGCCCGAGTTCAGGCCACGTGTCCAGCTTCGACACCCAGTAGTTGTAGGGGGCAGAGGCGTTACGGAGGACGGTCGTGCGATCGGCTACGTACTCCCTCACCATCCTTTTACAGTGCTCCCGCCAACTCAGCCTTGACTGGGGAGCGGTGACACAGTCTTGCTGGGGAGCCAGAAAGCTGTCAAAGGCCTTAGAGAGTGTTCCCCTGCCTGTGCTGTACATGCTGCCTGATCTCCGCGCCTCCCCTGCTACCTGGCCCTCAGAACTGCGCCTTCGGCCACTAGCGCTGTCGGATGGGAATTTTATCATCAGTTTGTCCGCCAGGGTCCTGTGGTATAACATCACTCACCCTTTCCTCTTCGGGTATGAGAGTGGAAAGGTTCTCCTTATACCGTGGGTCGAGCAGTGTGTACACCCAGTAATCCGTAGTGGCCAGAATGCGTGTAACGCGAGGGTCACGAGTAAGGCATCCTAACATGAAGTCAGCCACATGTGCCAGGGTACCTGTACGCAACACATGGCTGTCCTCACTAGGAAGATCACTTTCAGGATCCTCCTCCTCAGGCCATACACGCTGAAAGGATGACAGGCAAGCAGCATGGGTACCCTCAGCAGTGGGCCAATCTGTCTCTTCCCCCTCCTCCTCATCCTCCTCATGCTCCTCCTCCTCAATGCGCTGAGATATAGACAGGAGGGTGCTCTGACTATCCAGCGACAACAGGCCCACTCTTCTGTAAAGAATTGAGGAGGCTGACTCCCACTGCGCCGCCCATGTGGGAGTTGGTATTCCACTATAGCTCTACGCTGCTCATAGAGCCTGGCCAACATGTGGAGCGTAGAGTTCCACCGTGTGGGCACGTCGCACAGTAGTCGGTGCACTGGCAGATTAAACCGATGTTGCAGGGTGTGCAGGGTGGCAGCGTCCGTGTGGGACTTGCGGAAATGTGCGCAGAGCCGACGCACCTTTCCGAGCAGGTCTGACAAGCGTGGGTAGCTTTTCAGAAAGCGCTGAACCACCAAATTAAAGACGTGGGCCAGGCATGGCACGTGCGTGAGGCTGCCGAGCTGCAGAGCCGCCACCAGGTTACGGCCGTTGTCACACACGACCATGCCCGGTTGGAGGCTCAGCGGCGCAAGCCAGCGGTCGGTCTGCTCTGTCAGACCCTGCAGCAGTTCGTGGGCCGTGGGCCTCTTCTCTCCTAAGCTGAGTAGTTTCAGCACGGCCTGCTGACGCTTGCCCACCGCTGTGCTGCCGTGCCGCGCGACACCGACTGCTGGCGACGTGCTGCGGCTGACACATCTTGATTGCGAGACAGAGGTTGCGTAGGAGGAGGAGGAGGGTGGTTTAGTGGAGGAAGCATACACCGCCACAGATACCACCACCGAGCTGGGGCCCGCAATTCTGGGGGTGGGTAGGACGTGAGCGGTCCCAGGCTCTAACTCTGTCCCAGCCTCCACTAAATTCACCCAATGTGCTGTCAGGGAGATATAGTGGCCCTGCCCGCCTGTGCTTGTCCACGTGTCCGTTGTTAAGTGGACCTTGGCAGTAACCGCGTTGGTGAGGGCGCGTACAATGTTGCGAGAGACATGGTCGTGCAGGGCTGGGACGGCACATCGGGAAAAGTAGTGGCGCGGGGCCGCCGCCGCCATCATACCTTTGAAAGCCTCCGTTTCCACAACCCTATACGGCAGCATCTCCAGGCTGATAAATTTGGCTATGTGCATGTTTAACGCTTGAGCGTGTGGGTGCGTGGCGGCGTACTTGCGCTTGTGCTCCAACACTTGCGCTAGCGACAGCTGGACGGTGCGCTGAGAGACATTGGTGGATGGGGTCGAGGACAGCGGAGGTGAGGGTGTGGGTGCAGGCCAGGAGACGGTAGTGCCTGTGTCCTGAGAGGGGGGTTGGATCTCAGTGGCAGGTTGGGGCACAGGGGGAGAGGCAGCGGTGCAAACCGGAGGCGGTGAACGGCCTTCGTCCCACCTTGTGGGGTGCTTGGCCATCATATGTCTGCGCCTGCTGGTGGTGGTGGCTCCCCGGCTGATCTTGGCGCGACAAAGGTTGCACACCACTGTTCGTCGGTCGTCTGCACTCTCAGTGAAAAACTGCCAGACCTTTGAGCACCTCGGCCTCTGCAGGGTGGCATGGCGCGAGGGGGCGCTTTGGGAAACAGTTGGTGGATTATTCGGTCTGGCCCTGCCTCTACCCCTGGCCACCGCATTGCCTCTTCCAACCTGCCCTGCTGCTGCACTTGCCTCCCCCTCTGAAGACCTGTCCTCAGTAGGCGTAGCAAACCAGGTGGGGTCAGTCACCTCATCGTACTGCTGCTCTTCCTCCGAATCCTCTGTGCGCTCCTCCCTCGGACTTACTCCAATTACTACTACCTGAGTGATAGACAACTGTGTCTCATCGTCATCGTCCTCCTCACCCACTGAAAGCTCTTGAGACAGTTGCCGGAAGTCCCCAGCCTCATCCCCCGGACCCCGGGAACTTTCCAAAGGTTGGGCATCGGTCACGACAAACTACTCCAGTGGGAGAGGATTCGGAACCATTGCTGCCCATTCTGGGCAGGGGCCCGAGAACAGTTCCTGGGAGTCTGCCTGCTCCTCAGAATGTTTCATTGTATTGGAGTGAGGAGACTGGGAGGAAGGAGGAGCAGCAGCCAGAGGATTCAGAGTTGCAGCAGTGGACGGCGCAGAACTCTGGGTGGTCGATAGATTGCTGGATGCAAATTCTGCCATCCACGACAGGACCTGCTCACACTGCTCATTTTCTAATAAAGGTCTACCGCATGGACCCATTAATTGTGAGATGAATGTGGGGACGCCAGAAACGTGCCTCTCTCCTAATCCCGCAGCAGTCGGCTGCGATACACTTGGATCAGGAGCTTGGCCTGTGCCCACACCCTGACTTGGGCCTCCGCGTCCTCGCCAGCGTCCACGTCCTCTAGGCCTACCCCTACCCCTCAGCATGGTGTATTACCAGTAGTGCAGAAACAGAACGTTGTAATTAAATGTGCCGCTTATTGGCCTGTGGTTGGAGGCTGACTTCGCTTACGGAACGCACAGCAGAGCCAGGAAAGAATTTTGCGCAAGCCTGCTGTAACACTTAGCTGGCTGCGTATTAATTAGGACTACTACCCCTAGCAGAGACGCAGTACACTCAGGACGGTCACAGGCAGCCCAAATAGAATGTTTTTTCCCAAATTTTTTGGAAAAGCCCACTGCCTATATAGACAGTATATCTCTTTCACTGTCCCTGCCTCACCACTACTGGCCCTGGACTATGTAAAATTACTGCAGACTGTTTCCCTCTGGACAGGATGACAGCGGTGATGTAACGGGCAACGCAGAGCCAGGAAAGAATTTTGCACAAGCCTGCTGTAACACTTAGCTGGCTGCGTATTAATTAGGACTACTACCCCCAGCAGAGACGCAGTACACTCAGGACGGTCACAGGCAGCCCAAATAGAATGTTTTTTCCCAAATATTTTGGAAAAGCCCACTGCCTATATAGACAGTATATCTCTTTCACTGTCCCTGCCTCACCACTACTGGCCCTGGACTATGTAAAATTACTGCAGACTGTTTCCCTCTGGACAGGATGACAGTGGTGATGTAACGGCCAATGCAGAGCCAGGAAAGAACTTTGCGCAAGCCTGCTGTAACACTTAGCTGGCTGCGTATTAATTAGGACTACTACCCCCAGCAGAGATGCAGTACACTCAGGACGGTCACAGGCAGCCCAAATAGAATGTTTTTTCCCAAATTGTTTTGGAAAAGCCCACTGCCTATATAGACAGTATATGTCTTTCACCTTTTTCACTGTCCCTGGCTCAGCACTACTGGCCCTATACTATGTAAAATTACTGCAGACTGAGGACGCAATGCTCTGCACGGCCGATATACAAAAAAAAAAAATGCAACACTGCAAAAAGCAGCCTCAACAGTACTGTACACGGTCAGATGTGGCCCTAAGAAGGACCGTTGGGGTTCTTGAAGCCTAAAATAACTCCTAACGCTCTCCCTATAGCAGCTCCGGCACCAGCAGCACTTTCCCTGAGCTATGTCAGAATGCATCTGTGGCGAGCCGCGGGAGGGGCCGATTTATATACTCGGGTGACACCTGATCTCGCCAGCCACTCACTGCAGGGGGGTGGTATAGGGCTTGAACGTCGCAGGGGGAAGTTGTAATGCCTTCCCTGTCTTTCTATTGGCCAGAAAAGCGTGCTAACGTCTCAGAGATGAAAGTGAAAGTAACTCGAACATCGCGTGGTACTCGTCACGAGTAACGAGCATCTCGAACACGCTAATACTCGAACGAGTATCAAGCTCGGACGAGTACGTTCGCTCATCTCTAGTGTTAAACTATAAAACTTTAGAAAGAAAAAAAGAATTTACAGTGAAAAACGTGTGTTTTTCATATCAAAAATGAATCGAAGCTTATCAAATTGTAAAAAAAAACGTGTTTTTAAAATTAATTTTTCATGTACGTTTCTTGCGCACGTGAAGCGTATGCAAAAGTGACAGTGTGGACGGGCCCTAACTTTAAAAATGCAAAATAAAGGTGAAATTGTGTTCCCTTCCCTGCCAAAGAAAGAAAAGCTGCTGTAAAACATATCTATTTCACTCGGATTATATTAAAATTTTACGATACAGAATTACCTTTTGTGGTACATAATACAGTTTTATAACACAGGATTGCTTTTTGGACATGGATTATATGACATTTTATGGCATGAAATAACATTTTGTGCCACTAAATACCATTATGGGTCATTTTGTGACAAATGATTGACATATAACTTTTGTGGCATAAAAAATACTATTTTGTCACGGAATGTATTTTTGTAACAGGGTCCAATCTGACTCTAAGTGTATTTTGTGTTTACAAAGTTAATTTTTGCGTTAACAGATCAAGTGAGAAAATGGAATAAAGAGCAGTATTGTCGCATCCCTCCCTGGAGAATGAAAAGCCGCTGTAAAACGCATGCAGTTTGGATAATGTATATATTTACTGACAAGTTATGTGTTTCGGTGTTGCATTTGTAAGCTATATCTGCTAGATATCTTGTCTTGTTACATTCTGTAGTAAGTGCAAAACCATGTCTCCCATTAAAGGGTTAATATATGACCATGCGCACTTACAGTCTTCTTTCCTCCTGTGTTCGGGTTCTTGCATCTTAGCACTTAAGTCGTTTCATTGGAAAAGTCTCAGGGTGGTAAAGTAGGAATGGTACAGGCTACTTGCATTATTCATATTAAACTGAGCCAAGAATATAGTGTTACAGCACAAGAGAGCCGCCACTATATCTTGGCTTCCTACTTCTCAGTGCTCTGCAGAAGCGTCACTATGACTTGATGACAATGTAACAGGAATCTCCCTGAACTTGTACTGAAAGTCTCTGGATTTCTCAAGTCTCCGTTAAGAACAATGTACTTCCATGGATCTATCTGTTTGCCTGGACTGTGACTTTCTAAAAGTAAACCGGAGAAGAGTTTGGTGGATTCCTGCAAAGAAAGGACAATTTAAGAAGGGACTTTCCTTTCTTTCGCCATTACCACAACCCGAGCAAGGTAACTGAAGATGTTGACTGCAATGAGCTTGATATTCATGAGCATTTTTCCTTGCTCCGAGAGCCATCTAGAAGCACAGAGTATTTTTGCTTAATTAAGGCAAGGACTTTAGTTGCGCTGACGTTACTATTTAATTCCATGCTCAGTATCACCTAACAGCATGAGCATTCCGTTTCGTAGAGTCTTAGATCTGCAATTTGCTTCCCGTGTTCTCAACCAAACGACATGATGCGTGCTGACGTCTGTAATCTCAGAGACGACACAGACGTTCCACTATTTTGTATCAAGACAGAAACATTAGCATGAGCTTGGAAGGTTGTCATTATGGGCGGCAAAAAAGGTGATGCAAAACCAGCCAAGAAAGGAGGTGGAAGGGGATCACCCACCAAGCCTGACCCCAGTAGCAAAGATGATAAAAAAAAGGAGAAAGGTAAAGAAAAAGGCAAGGATGCCAAGAAAACAAAGAAAGACGTAAGTGAGGAGGAAGAGTCTGAGGCAGAACGGGGTAGAAGTGAAGAGAGTAAAAATGAGGAAGAAGATGAAGATATTGTTCCAGCGGCTAGAGGTAGGAGAGGAAAAGAAAAAGGTGTGGCTGCCCTTAAAGGTGCTTCTAAAGCAGTGGCTGGAATAAATAAAGGGAAAAAAAGTCAAGTAGAGGAACCCAAAGATTCCAAAGACAAGGGACCAAAAAAAGATTTAGCAAGAGCTCAACTGAAAGGGGCAACGAAAGCCATGGCTGGTCTGGCCAAGAAAGCTCCTCCAAAGAAAAAGAGGAGTCTCAAGGCGACATCTAAACTTTTCATGAAATTCAGCAAGTTAAAACCAAGGAGATCAAAAAAAGGTCACTTCAAGACAGCATCCAAACTATTTATGGGCTTAAGAAGAAAGTTTGCACTAGATAAGAAAAAGAAACCAGCTACAAATTTGAAAAACACTTCCAAGCTTATGTTGGGCTTACGGAAAGACTCAAAGAAACAATTGCCAAAAGCAAGTGAAGCCAGTGATGGGTCAAAACAAAGACCTTCATTTTTACTTATAAGATTAGGAGGCAATACCCCAAAACCGGATCCTCCAGATAAGAAAGGGCCAGGGAAGATGTTTGGGGGGATGTTTGGCAGAAAAAAAGCAAAAGATAAGTTCAAACCAAAAGCTAAAGTGCTTGCTAAAGTATCAGCAGCTGCCAGCTGGTTGACCAGAAGATTTCTGTCCAAGAGGAATCGAAACTTGGAAGAAGAGCAAGCCATACAGGATGCCTGGCTTACTAGGATGGGAGCTCAGAAGCTGCCATTCCCTTCACAAGAGGAACTTGATAGATCTAGGTCAAATTTGAAACGGTTTCCAGGTGCTCACAGATTCTACGGCCAATATGAAGATGTTTACGGACATCCTAAAAACTATGAAGCCTATCGCCACCAAAGATTCCCAACTCAGAGATATTTACAAGATGGGCCTGGAAGACATGATGATGCATCAACTGAATATTACAACTATAACAATGAAGAATATGGTTTTGATCAGAATGGATATCCCAATGAAGATGAGGAATTTCCATTTGCACATAATGGTCAATTTTCAGCATATGCTGGAGCAGATGAAGAGTATGATGATTATTCTGGTTACCCTATGGAAGATGACTACACTTCATATCAGGATAACATGAAGTATTATGATGAAGGCAGTCATCTGCTTAAGAGCCAAAACTCGTATTTTCAATATGAGGTAGATGTTCATAATCCGCACAATGCATATTCTCCATACGGTTATGATGGGAATCAGATGGGATATTCTCAGGATCCAATGAATCCATATGATCCACAGGAAAGTGAGAGTGAGTCTTTTGGTTATTTCGATGGAAACCCTCCTTATTCTGACATGCAAGATGGGTATAACAACTACTCAGGTGCAATGGACAACAATAGCTACATGGTATCCCCATATGCAGAGCCATTAAACCCATATGCTCAAACTTTGGATGACATCATGGAACACGATGATCCAGAAGCAATGGAATGCTGTAATGATCCATACTACCAGTCTGAAGACCAGGTAGAAGAAGACACTTCAATGTTATCCCGAAGTAGGAAATATAAACTGTTCCCAAGACCACAAGTAAAACTTTTTGGCCGGGACAGATTGGATGTTCCATTACTACCATCTCCACATATAGCATTTACAGATTTTGAAGAAGAAGAAGAAGAAGATGGCGAAGATGAACCATTACTTCCACCACAGCAGCCTAGAAATCCAAGACCACTAGCTGGTAAATCTCTTTTTGCAAAATCAGTTCAAAGAAATTTTAGCCAGCCGCATGCAAGAGGAGTGCAAAAGCTGCTTTCTACAAAACCAATAGGAAGAAAAATAAATACTTCCCAATATCAAGATAATTACCAAGAACAGGATTTGCAAGACTTCTCACCTAGAGCATTTGGTAGTCCTTTGGGACAATTTATGAAAAAGTCACTTTCTCCCAAGCCAATCTTAAAACATAATGAGCAGCAGTTTCAAAGACGACCTCTTTCTCCACCGCCGAGGAATCCCTTTGCCGACACTACATCCAACAGACCACAGTCTCCACTTTCTGTCCTAAAACGTGTTAAAATGCCACATCCTAATACAAATCAAACTGGAAAAAATGCCTCAACACAACGATTAGAGTCTTTGCAGAAAGATTTGGCAGATGAGCTAAATTCTACTTTGCCATACCACAAACGATTTGGCCATAAACTGGCCGGTATGGAGTCATCAAATGTTTCAAGAAGAATCAATCCTTCATCTTCTAACAAAAATACAGAAACAGGCTCACCTTTACCGCTCTCCAAGCAAAGATTTCCCCTATCGCCCTCTACTGTTCCAAGATTTGGTAACCAAGGAAAACAAATATCTATGCCCCCCTCTCCTAACCTTTCCACGAGGCAGAGACCAGTTTCTCCAACGCCTTCTATGAATGCATTTGGCTTAAACAAATCTAGTAATGTCTCTCAAAATCAAGGTGGACACAAGCAGTCAGAGCTTCGTTCCTCTTTCAGACAAAGAGGAATGTTGTCCTCAGCACAGTTAGGCAAACCACATTTTCCAAGGTCACCTTCACCTCCAAGAATGGCACATTGGTCTTCCAATTCTAGCAATCTAAATACACCATCTGTTGCAGTTGCTAGTAAGAGCAGTGATGTACCCTCACCATCACTATCTACCATGAAAAGAGGAACCAGCTTTAGAAATAACCCTGGAATTCCTCTAAGTCTTCAACCATCAATGAATTTGAGAAGTCGCTCTTCGTCACCCTCAGCAAGTCCAGTGACACAAAGAATTGGTAATTTTGCAAAAAAAGACTTTCACATGTCATCATCACCACTCTCAACAAAGAAAGCTTTTGAAAGTTCCAACTATTATCCTGGAAGTCAAGTTGTGCAACAGAAATCTCCACAGTTGGCGAGAAGAATGGATGGAAAATTAAATGATCACCAAGGAATTTCTATGCAAAGGTGGGGGAATGAAGTTGAGTCAAGAGGAGAAGTGAAACCACTTACAATGAATCCATTTATGAAACATCTAAGACGCACCAGTGATATGAAACCACAAAATCCACCATCAACAAAACAACCAATGTCTCCAATGCCACAATGTAGAAAAGATAACATTAACCTGTCACATCAATTGTCTCAACGACCCGAAAATATATATGCAATGTCTGAACCCAGTAAATCGCCGGTATTGAACAGATATGACAGTATGAGAAGTTCGTCTACTCTTTATCCACCTAACCCTATGTGGCAAAAAAGTGATCATACTTCAGCCAGAGAATTTCAAGAAAGTTCTTTCCAATCTCCTTACTTTGATCCTCCAAGCTCAGCTCTGATGGGAAGACAAAATAGTATGAGAGGCATTGCAAACTCAATGCCACAAAACCCAGCACTGCCAGTACATAAACATGGTTTGTACACACCAAGAGAATCTCATGAGCCTTCTGCACATCCGTTTTCTGATCCCACATGGTCACCAGTCATAGGAAGACCTGGTAGCATAAAAGGGACTTTAACTCGTTCATCCCAAAATCCAGTTTCACAACTAATGAATAGCCAAGGAAGCAGCCGAATGATAAATAGAGAATACAATGAAGGGTTAATGATGCCACCATCTGACCCCGCTCCAAACTCTAAAAATCCATTCTGGAAGCGAATTGGACAGCCACTTGTAGGAATGTCTCAGGGTTCCCATCCATCGCAACAGATGTTACACAGGGAAGAACCCCCATTAGGCAACCGTCTTCAAGAAAAAATACCTTCCAATTCATTTGTTAAAAAATTTGGGCAGTTGGCAGGTAACCAAATGCAGAGGCCAGAGTCTCCATCTTTTTCTATAAACAATAATTTTGGAGCAAGTAGTCATCTTCACAATGACATGAGGAGTGTACCAAAATGGAATCCTGTGTCTTATTCTGGAAACATAAGCCAATCAAGACCCCAATCCTCTCAACCCGGGTTGAAGTCATTAGGTGGTTTTATTTCTGAGTCATTAAACCAAGCAAACCATGGATCCATAAATGGAAGGTCTAGTATTCATCTAAAATTTCGAGGATCTCCAACTTTGGCTGGTGCCAACCATTCATTCCCACAGAATCCACCACCAAGAGATCCATATATGTGGCATGGTGTAGAAAAGCATCCAACAGAATACTACAATGGTGACTTTGAAGATGATATGGGAAGATATGCTGTCGTCATGCCCCAAAGTCACCAGATGGAAAGCTTTAGAGGTCGCGGTAGTCTACGGAATCGGCCTTGGCCCAGGCACCATGCAGGAAATTTCCATGAGATGCCCGGGACGTGGTCATCTGAAAAATCCATGCATATGCCTGGATCCCTAAGAGGAGGCTCACGGAGGGCCAGGGAAAAGGTTGCCAATTATCTTACACATGGCAGCACACGAGCTCCAAAAAACTGGCAACATATGGTTCACTCAAGAGGGAGGTCTCCGATGAATAACAAGGTACGGTTACATTTTTATATTTGTTTGATGTGTTTTATACAACCCGATAATGGACATAAAAATATATAGGAAAATCAGCATAATTATATAGATTAGTGTTTCCCAACTCCAGTCCTCAGGGACCACCAACAGGTCATGTTTTCAGGATATCCTATGGTAAGAAACCCGGTGACAATGTCTGAGGCACCGACAAATATTACATAACCTGTGCAATACTGAGGAGATCCTGAAAACATGACCTGTTGGGGGTCCATGAGGGCTGGAGTTGGGAAAAACTGATATTCCTTTCTTCCTTTCTCTTTCTCTCTCCTTCCTTCTTTTCTATCTCTCTCCTTCCTTCGTTTCTCTTTCTCTCTCCTTCCTGCCTTTCTCTTTCTCCTTTATTTCTCTCTCCTTCCTTTCTCTTTTTCTCTCCTTCCTTCCTTTCCCTTTCTCTCTCCTTTCTTTCTCTCCTTCCTTCCTTTCTCTTTCTCTCTCCTTCCTTCTTTTGTCTGTCTTTCTCCTTCCTTCCTTCTTTTTTCTTTCTCTCTCTCCTTCCTTCCTTTCTCTTTCTCTCTCCTTCCTTTCTTTCTCTCTCTTTCCTTCCTTTCTCTTACTCTCTCATTCCTTCCTTTGTCTTTCTCTCTCCTTCCTGCTTTTCTCTTTCTCTCTCCTTCTTTCCTTTCTCTTTCTTTCGCCTTCCTTTCTTTCTCTTTCTCTATCCGTCCTTCCTTTTTATGTCTCTCTTCTTCCTTCCTCTCTCTTTCTCTCTCTCTGTCCTTCCTTTTTCTGTCTCTCTTCTTCCTTCCTTTCTCTTTCTCTCTCCGTCCTTCCTTACTTCTCTTCTTTGTCCGTCCTTCTTTCTTTCTTTTCTCTCTCCTTCCTTACTTCCTTCCTTTCTCTCTCTCTCTCTTTCTCCCTTCTTTCTTTTCTTTCTCTCTCTCCACATTTCTCCCTTCCTTCTCTCTTTCTTTCTTTTGTATCTACCTTTAATTTAGCAATAAATAAATAGACAGAGGCTTTCAGTAAACTTTGGTTAACCCCGCAACTGAAAACTTGCCTTGTGTAAAGCTGTTCCAGTTCTTGGTTGTTCCTTTGAGAAGTCTAATCTCTGCCCTCAATCCACCTTGGTTATCAGTTTCAATCTGCTATGATTTGACAGGAGCACAAAGCTCTGTGATTTCCCTCATAATACAGCACATAAAGGAAAGTCTAAGGGAGATTATAGGCCGGGCACTGATCCCCACAACACAAAGAGATTTATGCAAATGTGGAGAAATGATCCCGACCTAAGTCACGGCCTTAGAAAGGAGCGGAGATATTTAATTAGGAAATGGATGACATGAGGTTTTGGCAGCTCTGTGGATGCTGGGTTCATACAAGGGGAACATGGAGACTTCATTACTGATAGTTACATTAAGGCCGGGCTCACACGACCGTATGTGTAAAATCCTGCGTGAGTCTTGCAGGGTCTTACCCCTACGGAGCTGGCGGTAAGCCGGCCCACGCACGCTGTCATCAGTGGTCTTCTGTCTTTGATTAATTTAAACTTTTGCTCTGTTGCTTCGCAGCAGCGCACATCAGGGCCGCCCATACGCAGTATAATGTAACACACCTATAGAGTATAATAGTCTTTCTTGTGCGTAATAAGCGACAAAATAGAACATGTTGCGCTCTTTTTTTTTACGCTTGCGTATTATGCAAGGCATACACGCAAATGTGAGCGAAACAGCATAAGCGATGTATTTGTTTGCCTGCGAATTACCGCATATCATCTCGAGCGTAATACACAGTAAACCTACACTCCTTTGAGCTCAGTCTAAATACATATAATTGTGTATGCACAGCTGGTATAAGTTATACATCTCCTGTATATAGTGATATGCACCATGCTGGTATAACCTGGGTATCATCTCTATATAATTATATATGTACAGTCAGTATATGTTATATATCTCACTGTATATAGTGATATGCACCATGCTGGTATAACCTGGATATCATCTCTATATAATTATATCTGTACAGCTGGTATACATCCTGTATATAGTGATATGGACCATGCTGGTATAACCTGGATATCATCTCTATATAATTATATCTGTACAGCTGGTATACATCCTGTATACAGTGATATGAAACATGCTGGGTATCTCCTCTATATAATTATATATGTACATCTGGTATAAATTATACATCTTTTAATATATAACGATATGGACTGTGCTGGTATAACCTGGGTATCTCATGTATATAATTATATATGTATATCTAGGCATACATTTCCCTGTATATAGTGGTTTGGTGCATGCTAGTATAACCAGGGTATCTCCTATATATAATTAGATATGTTCAGCTGGTGTAAGTATATATATAACCTGTACATAGTAATATGGAGCGTGCTGGTATATCCAGGCCTGACAAGTGCCTTATATAGTGGGAGGATAATGTTCTCATCCCTCACCCCATACCTCTTTTAATGCACCCCAAGACTTTATTTGCCTTTGCAGCAGCTGACTGGCATTGGTTCCTCCAGTTTAGTCTACAATCCACTAGTACCCCCAGGTCTTTTTCCATCTCCCTTTTCCCTAGCAGTACCCCATTAAGTGTATATTGGTAACATCCATTTTTGCTGCCCATGTGCATAACCTTACATTTATCAATGTTGAACTTCATTTGCCATTTTCTACCCAAGCCGCCAGCTTATCTAGGTCCGTTTGTAGCCATACCTTGTCCTCCGTTGTATTAATTGTCTTGTATAGTTTTATATCATCTGTAAATATTGATATTTTACTGTGCAGCCCCTCTATCAGGTCGTTGATAAATATATTGAACAGAATGGGTCCTAATACTGAACCCTGTGGCCCCCACTAGCGACAGTGGCCCAATCAGAGTACGAACCATTTATTACCACCCTCCGCTTTCTGTCTCTGAGCCAGTTCTTTACCCAGATACACATGTTTTCACCCAATCCGAGCTGTCTCATTTTATATATCAGCCTATTATGTGGCACGGTGTCAAATCCTTTAGAGAAGTCCAGATATACAAGATCAATAGACTCTCCCAGGTCCAGCCTAGAGCTTACTTCATCGTAGAAGCTGATCAGGTTGGTCTGACATGATCGACCCCTCATAAACCCATGCTGGTGAGGAGTTATTCCATTGTTCTCCTTGAGGTATTCCAGGATTGCGTCTCTCAGAAACCCCTTGAATATTTTTCCAATTATTGAAGTAAGACTTACCGGCCTGTAGTTACCAGGCTCTCTTCTTAACCCCTTTTTGTATATTTAAAGAAATAGGGGTAAGAATTGTGCCTTGTGTTTTTGTATTGTTCAACAATTGAACAAAAACGGTGAAGGTGAACTCACCTGGTGCACGATGGGTTAACCCTGCCCAGGGGAATCACCACCGACACCCTGTGTCCAAGTCAGCATGTAGAAAACTTTCTTTGTCCACGATCCAATAGGTTTGGAGAGACGTCTGGAGCTAGAAAAGCTATCCGGATAACCAGATCCTCTCAATAGAAGACAGCCAAAATGATAACATAGCCCTGCGCTCAAATGGACTATAGAAGCACTCTTATACGTATCTGGGTGCAGTGCATGGAAACCTACTATAGGTTTATTTAACAAAGAATTTGCTTATTGCCACGCTTTTCGGCACTACTTTGTGCCTTTTTCAAGCAAATAATACATATAGTTCATACAGGCATATATATATTAAAAAAGACTTACAACAAGGCATCCGTCACGAGTGCTCCAAGCTGCACAATGACGTAATCATCAGGCAGGGGTTTTCTTCTACAACACCGGTTGGTCACATGACCTGACTATGGAACGCGCCGTGCGTTCCAATTTTTCACTTAGCTTTATTGATTGTGATCTTTGTGGATTGATAGCTTACACAACCAGTCTTTGTCTAATACATTACAAGCATAAATAATGTATATTAAAACCTCATGTGTGGAACTAAATATTAGTCTTATAATAAAATAGTAAAATGGATTCAGAAAACATAATTATAATATATAATAATAAAAATGTGATGTAATATGATGACACAATAATCTAGATGCTAACATTATCTAGCTCAAAATTGACTACAGGATTTTCATAATATGAATATTTGGGATAAATGAATTCTTTATGAAGTATTGGAATATAATTTAAAAAAAAATATATTGCAAAATTAAATAAACTCCAATACTTTCTGTTCACAAAGATCACAATCAATAAAGCTAGGTGAAAAATTGGAACGCACGGCTCGTTCTATACTCAGGTCATCTGACCAACCAGCTTTGAAGGAGGACCCCTCCTCGATGATTATGTTATTGTGCCTTTTTGTATATTGGAACCACATTGGCAATACGCCAATCCAGTGGTACAACCCTGGTCTCAATAGAGTTCCTAAATACAAGAAATAGCGGCCTATCACCTCACTTAGTTCCCTTAGAACCTTTGGGTGTATTCTATCTGGGCTCGGCAATTTGACGATTTAAATTTTTTTTTTGCCAACTCTGCACTTCCTCCTGCGTTAGGCAGGTGATATTTAGTGGGGGTGGGGGGTTCACCTTATCTCCCTGCATCTCGTGTGACATTTCTTTTTCATTTGTGAATACACTTGAGAAAAAACTATTTAATAGATTCGCCTTCCCCTCATCACCTTCTATCATTTCTCCTGCATTATTTGTTAAAGGGCCGGTGCTTTTAGTTCAAATCCTTTTAGCATGTATATAATTGAAAAATAGATTAGGGTTATTTTTGCCCTCTTCGACAATCAGTCTTTCTGCCTCCTCCTTGGCAATTTTTATCTTTTCTTTAGGGCTCCCACACACTTGCGATTGCGTTTTTTGTTAACGCGATTGTCAATGGGACTTTCTAATGTTAAAAACGCAACGCAATGCAATACACCAAAAATGCAGTTACGTGCGTTGCGTTTTTTTACAATAGAAAGTCCCATTGACAATCGTGTTAACAAAAAACGCAATCACAAGTGTGTGGGAGCCCTTATATATTTGTTTTTTTTTCCCTTTATTTTTTGAGTGCTTCTTCACTGCCTTCTTGTTTTAGTAATTTAAACGCATTCTATTTTTCAGTTATTGCCCCCCTTACAGTCTTGTTGAGCTACATTGGTTTCCCTCTATTTGTATTTCTTCTGTTTTTGAAGGGTATGAACTGCTCACATGTGGTATTTAGGACGTTTTTAAACTTCTCCTATTTGTCACCTGTACTGTTATTTTTGAGGAAGTTGTCCCATTTAATGTTGTAATTCTGAGCTAAACAAATTTTGCCTTACTAAAGTTCAGTTATTTTGTCGCTCCCTGGTAAGGCTTTCTATTGAATAACAGCTGTAAATTAATTATATTGTGGCCGCTATTTCCCAAGTGGCCCTCAACCTGCACCCCCATGATTCTGTCTGGTCTGTTGGTTAATAATAAGTCCAGAGTGGCCCTCCCTCTAGTTGGCTCCTGTACAAGTTGGATAAGGTAGTTATCTTTAATTGTTCTCAAGAACTTTTTGCCCTTGTGAGATTTGCAGGTTTCAACTTCATATCAGGATAAATAAAGTCCCCTCATAATAATTATCTCATTGAGGTTTGAAACCTTCTCTATTTGCCTTATTAATAAATTTTCAGTTTCTTCTGTTATTTTTGATGGCCACAGAAAACTCCTATCAGTATTTTATTACTCTTTCCTCCCTGTATTTCTACCCATAGAGATTTCACATGTTCTTCTCTTATAATTATATCTTCTCTTAGCCTTGACATTAAGTAGGATTTAGCATACAGATATACCCTTCCTTTCTGGATCCCACGATCTCTTCTGAAGAGAGCGTGTAACCATGCAAGTTCACCGCCCAATTGCATTTATCATTAAGCCATGTTCCCGTTATTCCTACTATATCATAGTTGTCTTCAGACATTCTCACTTCAAGCTCACCCACTTTATTGATCAGACTTATTGCATTCGTTATGATACAGTTTATACAGTTGGGGTTATTATTTGTATTTATTATGCTACTTATGGTCCTATTAGCTGCTTTGTCAGTTCCAACTGTACTAACTCCTCCCCGTGCTTGACCCCCCTCTTCCATTCCTTAATCCCAGAACTCCGTCTATACTGTCTTTCCCACTATTTTTTGTTGCCCTCCCCCCCACGTCCTAGTTTAAATGCTCCTCCAACCTTCTAGCCCTCTTCTGCACCAGCACAGCTGCACCCTTCCCATTGAGATGCAGCCCGTCCCTGTGGTAGAGCCTGTAGCCAACAGCAAACTCAACCCAGTTCTCCAGGAACCCAATGGCATCCCCCTCTTTTGCCAACTTTGCCAGTTCAGGACTGGTTCCCTTCCCTCTACCCCTCCTCCTGTCACCCAGCTAGCTGCCTGCTCATCCTGTTCTCCCAAACTACCATCCACCCCCACTTCTACCCCAGCGAGTGCCCCCAGTGAGCTGCTCCTCTACTCCTCCCTCTCACTGGTGTATGCTCTCTCTGGCTGGCTGCCAGAGAGAACTCCGGGACCCGTTCCTCTTCTCCTGACTCCTTTCTCCCCTCCGGATGGCTCCTCCAGCGGCTCCCATGCCGGTTCTTCTGGCATAATGCAATACATCCCTGCTCCACTGGTTCCTTCTTGACATAACTTCCCTACATATATAGTGGTTTGGAGCATGCTGATATGACCTAGGTATCTCCTGTATATAATTACCGTATATACTCGAGTATTAGCTGAACCGAGTATAAGATGAGTCAATAAGTTTTACCACACAAAACTGGTAAAACTTATTGACTTGAGTATAAGCCTAGCTATACTCAAGTATATATTAAAGGGGTTGTCCCGCGCCGAAACGGGTTTTTTTTTAATTCAATAGGCGCGAGACAAACCCAAGGGATGGGTTAAAAAAAAAAAGGTTTAGTACTTACCCGAATCCCCGCGCTGCGGCGACTTCTTACTTACCTTACCAAGATGGCCGCCGGGATCTTCACCCACGATGCACCGCGGGTCTTCTCCCATGGTGCACCGTGGGCTCTGTGCGGTCCATTGCCGATTCCAGCCTCCTGATTGGCTGGAATCGGCACACGTGACGGGGCGGAGCTACGAGGACCAGCTCTCCGGCACGAGCGGCCCCATTCAACACGGAGAAGACCGGACTGCGCAAGCGCGTCTAATCGGGCGATTAGATGCTGAAATTAGACGGCACCATGGCGACGGGGACGCTAGCAACGGAACAGGTAAGTGAATAACTTCTGTATGGCTCATAATTAATGCACGATGTACATTACAAAGTGCATTAATATGGCCATACAGAAGTGTATAACCCCACTTGCTGCCGCGGGACAACCCCTTTAAGTAAAAAAATAAAACGCAATGCTCACCTCCCAGCCGGCGTCTGTGTCCCCGATGCAGTGGTCTCCCCGGCGGTGCAGCAAGCTGCTTGAGAATTCGCCCCGCTGTCATCTCCCTGCTCGGCTTTGAATTCCCCCGCCATCAGCACTGTGTAAGTAAGCGCTGTGATTGGATTGAGCACCGCTGGGGAGACCATTGCGCTGAGGACACAGACGCCGGCTGGGAGGTGAGTATTCCTTTTTTTTTACCTCACTCGAGTATAAGCCGAGGGGGGCTTTTTCAGCACAAAAAAATGTGCTGAAAAACTCAGCTTATACGGTATATATGTACAGCTGGTATAAGTTATTCATCTACTGTATACAGTGATATGGACCATGCTGGTATAACCTGGGTATCTCCTGTATATAATTATATATGTACAATTGGCACAAGTTATACATCCTCTATATAGTGATATGGAATGTGCTGGTATAACCTGGGTATCTCCTGTATATAATTATAAATGTACAGCTGGTATAAGTTATTCATCTACTGTATACAGTGATATGGACCATGCTGGTATAACCTGGGTGTTTTCTGTAAATAATTATATATCTACCGCTGGTATAAATGAGATATGTATACTCATGTACATTATATTTTGATATGATGCAGCTCTGGGACTGGTACATGGTGAGATTTACTATAGTTTATGCATCACCGTGTTACTGGTTGATTTTAACCCTTCATTTGGCATACTATGTACTAATTATATACCTTCTAGATCAAGACAAATTCTCAGTGTACTAAATTATATAATAACTATTATTGGTCTATAGAGCTCTTTGGTATTAGAGGTTCTAACGGTTTATTAGCTCTATATATGCCAAATCTGTAGGGTGTGTCAGTATATAGAAAATCACTGCTCATGCTGTAACATCTACTAAAATTCCTTAAATCCAACTGTCCCCAAATAAACACAAAAAAGTCTAGAATTTTAAATATTCTGGATCAGAGGCGTAACTTGAAGCTTCTGGGCCCTGATGCAAAATCTATAATGGGGCCCCAACTATAATGCTTTATTCATAGTACTGAGCTCCCTATATGGAGAAGAGAGGCCTTATGGGCCCCCTAAGGCTCCTGGGCCCGGGTGCAACCGCATCCCCCTATAGTTACGCCCCTGTTCTGGATTATCAGAGGGACACAGAGGAGGAGATGGAATCTACTTTTAGAAGTTGAGATTTTAGCATGAAATATGTCTAATAATCTGGATTATTGGGCAATGATGTCCCAGGCACAAACTTCATATTATCCGAATTGTTAGATTAGGGGGTGATGGATTAAAGGACTTTTATTATACATGATTTTGGTGCATTTTTTAATCACTTGAAAAAGAATAAAAAGAAGTAGTTTTTACAAAAAATGATATTGCTTTATCAGTGGCCGAATCCATCCAGTTTTGAGAAACATGCGCCAAAATAACAACAGTAGTAAACAGAGTCGGACATTAACTAAACCCTACATCAATACGAAACTTCATTTATAAGAAGCAAATACAATATTATTGAGTCTCATTTGGTAACATGGTGCAATATATATAAATATAAAGCAATGAGCACAACGACAGAACTAAAAAGGATGCCATAATATGCCAGTACACCCTGAGACCCCCATTGGGTAGCGCGTTGGAGCTTTAGTGATTGTCGTAGTGTAGATTCCAATAGCTGATAAAATCGTTATGCAACAATATTGGCCCCTGCGGACAGGAAGCTTCTTGTAGAGCTGCAGATTAGATGGAGGTGCTGACAGGTTCTGATCAGCTGACAGGAAGGGGTCATCGATTCATGCTGCTTGTGCCAAATTTTGACCTCCCATCAGCAACAGAAATCTGGGTCCATCTGACCAGGAGATGTTTTTCCGCTGCTCAGTGATACAAGTTTTGCGCTCTTTTGCCCCGCTGGAGTCTCACCTCTCTGTTTTTCTTAGACACAATGGTGCTGGAACTGGTCGTCTGCTGTTATAGTCCATCCATGGTAAGAGACGAAGAGTTGTGTAATCAGACATATTAGTTGGAGCGCCAGCGTTGTATTCGGCTGCTCTTGATTGTGCAGTGCCTCAAAACGATTCCTGATATCTGACCCCTTTTACTGGATGTTTTTCACTGATCACACCATTCTGGCTGTACTATCCACACCATTACATGAGAAAACTCCACGCGGTTCGCAGTGCCATCCCAGCCCCGGCTAGTCTGGCGCCGATGACCAGACCTCGTTGGAAGTCGCTCAGATTGCTGGATTTTCCTATCTGATGTGGATTCACACTGAAACTGTTCCACGGAAAACTTGTGATGTGAATTTCCATACAGGAAAGCGCCAATTGTGTAAGGGACTGTGTCGTTAATAAACTGGCCATTCAGTGTACTTCTATCAGTAGTGGAGGGCAGAGGACTAGAAGGAGTCTTGGACCTTATTGTTTAATTTACAGGTGCTTAAATTACTTCAGCACCCCAATTTCCTAGACAAATACAAGTAGGACCTATGCAAGGTAGAAATAGTGTCCTGCTTAGTACAGAGCCCGAGGGGCGGGGCTTGACACATGAAGTCTCTCTTTGCTGTTCTTGAATCCTTGTCTCATGCTCCGCCCCCTGAGGTCCTAGGCACAACAAAGTGTAAAAACTTAGTCCAAAGTATTCTTTTAAAGGGACAACCCGTTTTTTTTACACCCTATTAGGCCTTAGTCAGACGGGCGTTTTTTCGCGTGATTTGCGGATCGCATGACGGCTGCCGGGAGCAGGTGAGTATATATATTTTTTTTATTTTAACACATTTCTGGATGAATTGCAGGGAGGGGCTTATATATTTAAGCCCTTCCCGACAATTCATCCTGCGCTCGCCAGCAGCCTATTGCTTTCAATGTAGCCGGCTGTATTGCCGACTCCATTGAATTCAATGGGCAAACATCGTTCTTCTCTGCCACAGCTGTTACAGCTGTGGCAGAGAAGAATGATTTGTCTTCTATATGTTCTCAATGGGGTCGGCGCTGCTGCCGCCGGCCCCATTGAGCACATATAGAGAAGAGAACAGGAATCGCAGATCGCAGATAGGTGCGATCTGCGATTTCTGTTCTATAATTTATCGGACGAGCGCATAAAAAGCGCTCATGTGTCCGATACCATTGCAAAGCAATGGTTTTAAAAAATCGCCGGACGCATGCGCAAATCGGGCGAAAACACGCCCGTCTGACTAAGGCCTTAGGACGTATGGATGTCATAGAGGGGAAGAGTGGAGAATTGTTGCAAACAGTACCACCTACTTTGTTGGGTGCAGTGGAACCAAGTATTTATTACATAGTCACCCATTTACTTGAATCACTGTAATACAATACGGGTGGCTGCTAAAGCCCCCAGCTGTAGTCAAGGGGGTTTCACTAGTCACACTCACAGAGATCATCTGATCGTCAAGCGCCTTTGATTTGAGGAGGGATTGTGCAGATAGCACAACCCCTTTAAAGAGATATGACTTGTAGATACGGACTGGACCCACACTCTCAAGCAAAATGGCCCAAACTGGAGATCCAAAGAAGCCAAAAACGATTGCACCATGTTATCAAATGGTCTCAGGCAGGATCTTCAAACTCAAGGAGCAACTAAGCTGTGATGACACTGCATGCAAAGTTTTACTTGCTCCTGAGTGACAGAGGATGAGCCTTTAAGGAGTCTGAATATTAGGAATGCTCTTGGGTATGTGAAGCCCGCTGCGTTCTGTGGTGACAACTGGAAAAATCCCCTGCTCATTCCATACATCTTAAAGGGGTTTTCCAAGGAAATACTGTCCTCAGGATAGTCATCAATAGTTGATCGTCTGGGGTCCGTCACTCAGGACCACTGCTGATAGGGCGTCAGCTGTCAGCGCCACATTACACCGCGGTACGAAGCGAAAGCTGCTGCCCCGACCCCTGCGCAGTGGCTGGTGCTTGTAACTGCTGACTGGGGTCTCATTAAAGTTATTGGGACCTGCACCTGCAGTTACGAGTGCTGGCCACTACATGGGGGTATCCCTGTGTACTGCAGCACTGACAGCGGGCGCCCAATCAGCTGATCATCAGGGTCCTGAGTGGCGGATCCCAGCTGATCAACTATTGGTGACCTATCCTGAGGATACATCATCAATAGTATTTCCCTGCTTTTATAAATGGAAGCATGTAATTCTACAAAGTTGTCAGCCATAATTCTCTTAAAGGGGCATGCCATTTGTCCACAACCATCATTCTTTGCACTGCATGTTAGCAGAGGGTTGATTGAGCATGCACTGGGTAGGTAGATTCTGCTAAAATCCAGCAGGTCACATGGGACGCAAGATCCGTACAGCTAATTGAATTCTTTTCTTCCATGAAGTTTTTCTTACATTTCATTGTTCCGTTGCTTTGTTAAATGTTATTTTTCCAAGAGTGACAACAGGAAGTGGCCACCATTACTACTCCTATACACTATCCTACCAAAAGTAATTGGGCACCTGCACAAGAATGAAAAGTAGTACTTGTTTCCATATGTTACTACTTATTGGGGCTCCTTTGGCCCTAATGACGTTGGATACTCTCTGTGATATACTTTCTACTAATGTCTGATACACTTCAGCTGGTATTTCCCTCCATTCATCCTGCAAACATCTGGTGAGTTCACTCAAAAAAAGATGAACACTGCTGAGATTTCCTGATCTGATGTTCCAGTTCATCCCAAAGCTGTTCAGTAGGGTTCAGGTCAGACTCTGTACAGGCTGGTCCAATCGTGGAACATCCATATCCTCAAATCAACCTAAAACAAGGGACGTTTGTCTTGTTGGAAGTATGGCCGACCATTCCCAGAGTATTACCACATTATTGTCTAGAATGTCAGAGTTCACCTCCGAGTTCATGTTTCTTGTTACTACAACCAACGAGACCATGCTATGTAACACATTCCCAGACCATAACGGAACCTCCGCCGTACTTACCTGTTGACACAACACACTCAGGTAAAAGGTGTTCCCCATCATCCTCCACACCCAGGTACGGCCATCTGATGTGAAGATGGAGAGTGGGATTCATCACTCCATAGAACGTTCTTCCATTGCACCATTGTAGACAGGCTGATGCATTGCGCTACATGATGGACAGCTTGTGTGCAGCGGCATAACCCCTATATCTCATAGAGTGCAGTTCCCGTCACCAACTATGGCTGACACCTCCAAGGGTCTGCATCTTATGTAGCATGGCTTAGGACACATGACATACTAATAAGAGTCCATTCTACTGATACGGGGGTCCAAATACTTTTGGTAGGATAGTGTAGAAGTTGTACTTTTTACTTATTTCAGTCTTCTGGAAGCAGAAATCTGCCCTGTTATGCAGTGACACTCTGCTGGTCTCTTTATCGCTGTCGACTACTACTACAAAGATGTAATGACGGTCTTTTCTTGTTGTTACTACTGGAAACACAGAAGGAAGAAATGGCTATAAGTAAGTAATGGCTGAAAATAATCTTCCGAAACTTTAATGAAGAACCATTTGAAGGTGTAAGTTTTATGTGTTGATACTAATGATTTTTAAATTCCAGGTGTATATACTCCTTTAAGAGGATATGTCGTGCCCTTGGTTCATGGAGGCCAGCTGCATAGCTTTGGAGCTGTGGGCCCGCTCACTCTATCACAGCTGTTCCTTTGTTACTATTCCCCTCCATCTCCTTGTTCTGAATCCAAATAGATTTGGCTCTTGACGCTTCGAATCTGTCAAGTAGGCGGTC
Organism: Eleutherodactylus coqui; assembly: GCF_035609145.1. NCBI lineage: Eukaryota > Metazoa > Chordata > Amphibia > Anura > Eleutherodactylidae > Eleutherodactylus > Eleutherodactylus coqui. The sequence continues at coordinate 148,594,273 of NC_089844.1, read as the reverse complement.
CCAACTGCTTACCTTCAATGAATGATGTCAGATTAGGCTGGGTTAGGCTGCGGAATTTCCGTGCAGACTTTCTGCACGGAAATTCCACCCGTGGCTTTTTATCCTGGGATTAACCAGCAAAGTGCATCTCATCCACACGCTGCGGCAAATCCGTTGCGGCCAAGCCGCACTGAAATTGACATGCTGTGCAGAATTCAAAGAAGTGGCATGTCAATTATTTCCCTGTTTCCATGGCGGCTGCTTTCCTCTCTATAAGGATACTACAGACCTTTTGACACTGCAAATCTCGCGGTATCTCTGTGCCGTCATTCTGCAAGATTTTGGTCTCGTGTGAAGCCAGCCTTACAGAGGGAATAGGTACAAAAGAAAAACTTCTATAGAGTAAGCAGGGCAGCACCTGCACAGCTATGCAGCTGGCCCTGTTGACCCGAGAACATAACAGGTCCTCCATAAGGGTGCATTCACACGGGTGAGAGCGAGTCGCACCCGACTCACATCTCACTGCACACGAAAATAGAACCCGCTGCAACTTTTCCATCTCCTATCATCGCTGCAAGAAAAAAATTGCCCATGTAAAGACATCCATTTCAAAGCTTGCACAGTTTTCTTGCCTATGTGAATGCACTCTAAAAGTGTTTTCACAAGAAGAGACCCCCCCCCCCAGTCTATATGTCCAGTCATTGAAGAGCACTATATTCACCAGGACAAAGATCAACTAATAAAGAGAGGTTCTCACTTATATGGACTCGGCCTGGCTATGTATCATAGACTGGTGGAGTTGGAAGGGACCTCCAGGGTCATCAGGTCCAACCCCCTGCTCAGTGCAGGATTCACTAACTTATCCCAGACAGATATCTGTCCAGCCTTTGTATGAACACTTCCATTGAAGGAGAACTCATCACCTCCCGTGGTAACCTGTTCCACTCATTGATCACCTTCACTGTCAGAAAGGTTTTTCTAATATCTAATTTGTGTCTACTCCCTTTCAGTTTCATCCCATTGCTTCTAGTTTTTCCTTGAGTAGTACTACACGGTCTAACATTTATTGGGATGGGCAACATGTTTCCTTTGTGGCAAGGGAAGTGTGTGGTCAATTGTCAGGTTTTAGGAGTCAGACCTTCAGCAATTAACTGATTACAGGAGTGCCTTCTTTTTAAAAATGGGTTCTTAGTGAAAAGGTTTCGTTCCATCGGCGTTATGGGATTCCATTTACCTGATTGGTTCGGGGAGTAGGAAAACGGCACCCCCTGGCTGAACGGTTCTGTGTTATGTTGAAACCGAAAAGCCCCTGATTGATTATATAGGGTCTGTCCAATTTCCATCCAGCATTTTCCCAGAATTTACTTGCAGCGGTAAATCATCCTGTTTTCTAGTGGAAATCAATGACGGAGGTTCCGAACAGAACCTCCGACGATGATGTGAACAAACCCTAAGGAGTGCAGTGCTTGTGTGCCATTAGTTTCAGACAATCCTACTCTGGCTTCTCAGCAGGAACTCTTACTAATCTGGTACAAAGTTCACCACAAAAGCACAAAAAGCTTTAAAACATTCAGAACACAAGAAAGTTATAGAATGTTAAGAAGACTCTGGTAACTTTCTTACATTTTTGTTGCTTCATCTAAGATGCAACCCATGAGAAGCCCCCAGAACACTGGACCGAGCCAAGAGCAGGATGACAATGGGGTCCAGGATATGACGCAGCTGGAGTGAGTATCACTGAGTGTCCAGAATATATTCTAGCGTTGTCATGTGTGCTGTATATACTTTCTGTATTAAGGTTCACATGTGGATTGAACCCCCAGATAAAAGAATCATATTATGGACTTGTAACTTAGTAATTCTCGTACCTCACAACTTCAAAGAATAAAAAGAGGCACAATCTCTGCAGCACACATGGCAGCAATTTCTTTTTAAAGATAAGGTACATATCTAACCCTGCCGCACCTTACCCTCTCAATTAGCGTCACTCTGGTCCCCTCAAAATAATGATGGCCTTCTGTGACCTTTCAAAGTAATAATGCCACTCTGTCACCCTCAAAGAAATAATGCCCCCTCTATACCCCTACAACCAGTGCCCCTCTGTGCTCTTCAAAGTAATGGTACCACTCTGAATTCCTCAAGGTAATAATGCCCGTCTGTGCCCTTTCAAAGTAATAGTGCCCCTCTGTGCCCCTGTCGCAGGTGTTGCTGCAACGCAGGTTCAGGATGGCGCAGCAGCTGAAAGACGAAGACAGAGGTCAAATTTTTTTAGCTTAACATAATCTTTACACTCAGACAGTAAAGTTTAACCCTTTGCAATCCAATTTTAGATTCAGGGTTTCCTAGGGGGCTTTCGCTTTCTGCCATTATACAAAGGCGCCATCTGCTGGCTAGAGCCAGTACTGTGGTACGTGACATGCTGGAGAGGTCCCTGACAACAGAGCGGCCAGTAATCTACAGTAAGAATACCCTGCCAGACATCTTCTGACATCGGAGCTGTATGGCCTTCAATCAGAATGTCTTTAGACGTCAGACAGTGGATTGGAAAGGGTTAACTAGCTTAGCATCAAAGAGTTTTCGTACTTGAGTATTACGGGAATTTAACCGTAAGTCACATATAACATGTATCCCCACTTGTCTGTATCTGGGGATCACTTCGGCGGGACAAGACACTTCGGACTTTCTCATTACTCAACTCTGTCCACGTAGTGCTCCACATTCATCATCATACTCCATACTATTGCTCGAAGGTCCACGGTATGACTAACCTCGCGGCCTCATATACCGTAGGTACCAGAGTACATCACTTAATTTCGGAGCTTCGCGTCACTGCGGGCACAATAGGTGCGAACAAGCATCCCACATACATTTTTGTCTAAGATCATCTCATTCTGGCCCATAGTGCTGCCTTATCCCCCGGTACAACAGCTGCACATCGCTTACATACATGTTATCACTTCACATATAGTGCCTCACGTAGCATATCCTGTTGTACTACTGCGAAACATCAAACAGCGTCGTCACACTTCTTACATTACAGTCCCTTTGGGGAGATACTCCCTCAGTCCGAACCTGTCCGTCATTGTCTCTATAGTGTGCGCACGCTAACAGTCGTTGGATCGGTCTTACATTTCTGGCCGCTTTGTCACATCTGAGTTCCTGGTGATGTCATCTTTTCATGGACCGAGTCCACTGCAGGAAGGGAGACTCCCTCTCCCTCCACGCAGCTTGACGGTTTTAGCCCCTGGTCATCAGGCCCTTTCAGTATGGTGCTGTTCCTCCGGCACTGCTCCCCAGCTTGGGGACAGCTGCCACGTCACTGGCCACCCTGTATGTAGCTCCCTACACACACTGCTGATCACTGGCTCTCTCTCTCCCACACAGTGACACAGCTATAAATCTATTTGTAGTGTACTGCAGCTCTGCTAGTGACCGGCGTCACCTGTGAGCCAGGGAGGGCTTAGCGCTCCATTCTCTTCTATTGCATGCAGCCGTTTTTCAAGCGGGAAGGCAGGACCATCCCTTTCAGAACGCCAGTTCTACCAATGGCCTGTTTCTGGGGGCGTTGACATGCATGGAGATGGAACCTCATACAGCCTCAGCTGAGGCTGCAATAAAGTGGCGCCTTATCTCTGCCTCCCATTCCCAGCCTAGTCTCTTTGGAAGGTGAAGAGGAGCTTTTGTTGACAGTAACTGATGCACCCTGACACTGGAACTAGCAAGCGCCCAACAGGTCCTCCCCTCTCCCAGCCACATCTCAGACTGTGAGGGTAGGCAGGGCTTAGCGTTGTTACCGGCAGTTGCTCCCTACTATGTAAGGGAGAGCATGGCAATGCTACAACCTTACACTCTATCAAAGTAATAATGCCCTTCTGTGCCCCTAAAAGTAACAGTGCCATTCTCTGTAGTCTCACAGTAATACAGCCGCCTCTGTACCCCTACAAAGTAATAGTGCCTCTTTGTGCCCCCTATAAAGTAATAGTGCCTCTCTGTGCCCTACAAAGTAATAGTGCCTCTCTGTGCCCTACAAAGTAATAGTGCCTCTCTGTACTGTGGAAAGTTAGGGTTACTCGCCTATTGGATTGTCATCTTTCGTCAGGATGGTTGGCAAATGTGTAGAAAAGGCTCAGGAGACTTGGAGTTTCTTTAAGTTCTGGCGTCTGCCAACATTTATTACATATGCAGGACAATGCCACAGCTTCAAAAAAAGTTAATTATCCGTACCCCATGAGGGTATGAGTCTAGGGGCGTCTTTCGTGTCAGACTTGGGGCCTTTACTTCAGGGTATGAGTCTAAGGTATGAGTCTAAGGGAGTCTTTCCTTTCAGACTCAGGTCCACACCGGACCTTGGTTTGCAGTCCTTTCAGCTCTACTGAGCTGTCTGTTTTCCTTTTCCCTGAGTATGGCAGGAACTGATCCTTTTATGTTACTTCCTGGCACACCCACAGGTGTTTTCCCTCACTTCAGGTTCCAGAATGCCTGTCCATAGCCCCGTACAGAACATTCTGTGTACTGCACTCCTACAGTACCGATACAAAGTAATAATACTCCTCTATGCTATAGTACCAATCTGTACCTCCTCGAAGTAATAACGCCCCTTTGTGCTATGATGCCAGTTTGTGCCCTCTTAAAGTAATAGTTCCACTCTGTGCCCCTACAGTCCATAGCTTTCTCTGTTCACCAAAACTATGGCTGCAGAGGGCAAACTTTCTTACGTTGCTGCAGGGCACATCACAGCTCTGTGCATAGTATAGCATGAAACCAGGACAATCCGCATGCCTTCCCGGACAGCACCTGAAAATTGAGACTGTCCCGCTGGACTAGAGCCAGTTGGATGGCATGAGTTTATGTATGCATATTTCATTGCAACGTTACTATATCTTTTCAGCATTGGGTATTTTATATGCATGTATTGAATATGTATACTGTTTGTGATGCAGCCATTGCCCCTTTGCAGGGACTTACAGGAAGCTTCTGTCCTCCACAACTTGAGGAAAAGGTTTGAGCGGGAGCTGATATATGTGAGTATTATATGGCATCTTTAGCAGGAGTTCTGTTTCAAGATGACAGTAACAAGCCTCTTGTCCCCTTCCCCAGACCTATATTGGTAGCATCCTCATTTCATTAAACCCATACAGGATGCTGAATATTTATGGGACGGACCATGTCCTGTACTATGAAGGGAAAGCCTTGGGAGAGACTCCTCCGTAAGTGGTCCTGATTCCTCTTCTCTTATTTATGCGTACACCTTTATAAGGACATCTCCCTCTATAACTATGCATGACACTTCGAGCTCTGTATGACAAAAGATGTGCGCCATAAAGAGATTAATTACTCAATTAAAATATTTTTTTCCAGACACCTTTTTGCAATTGCGAACATAGCCTACACCAAACTGATGGATGCCAAACATAACCAGTGTATTATCATTAGGTGAGTGGGCAATGAGTGTGAATACTGCATGGGGTGCGCTCATTCACAGCTTACAACCTGTTGGGATCCAAATTGTTATTCATAGCGGGCAGTATTATAGTAGTTATATTATTGTACATAGGGGGCAGTATTATAGTAGTTATATTATTGTGCATAGGAGGCAGTATTATAGTAGTTATATTATTGTACATAGGAGGCAGTATTATAGTAGTTATATTCTTGTACATAGGAGCAGTATTATAGTAGTTACATTCTTGTACATAGGGGGCAGTATTATAGTAGTTATATTCTTGTAAAGAGGGAGCAGTATTATAGTAGGTATATTCTTGTACATAGGAGCAGTATTATAGTAGTTATATTCTTGTACATAGGGGCAGTATTATAGTAGGTATATTCTTGTACATAGGGGGCAGTATTATAGTAGTTATATTCTTGTACATAGGGGGCAGTATTATAGTAGTTATATTCTTGTACATAGGGGCCAGTATTATAGTAGTTATATTCTTGTACATAGGAAGCAGTAATATAGTAGTTTTATTTTTGTACATAGGGGGCAGTATTATAGTAGTTATATTATTGTACATAAGGGGGCAGTAATATAGTAGTTTTATTCTTGTACATAGGAGCAGTAATATAGTAGTTATATTCTTGTACATAGGGGGGCAGTATTATAGCAGCTATATTCTTGTACATAGGGGGCAGTATTACAGTAGTTATATTCTTGTATATAGGGGGCAGTATTATAGTAGTTATATTCTTGTACATAGGAACAGTAGTATAGTACTTATATTCTTGTACATAGGAGGCAGTATTATAGTAGTTATATTCTTGTACATAGGGGGCAGTATTACAGTAGTTATATTCTTGTACATAGGGGGCAGTATTATAGTAGTTATATTCTTGTACATGGGAGCAGTATTATAGTAGTTATATTCTTGTACATAGGGGGCAGTATTATAGTAGTTATATTCTTGTACATAGGGGCCAGTATTATAGTAGTTATATTCTTGTACATAGGAAGCAGTAATATAGTAGTTTTATTCTTGTACATAGGGGGCAGTATTATAGTAGTTATATTATTGTACATAAGGGGGCAGTAATATAGTAGTTTTATTCTTGTACATAGGAGCAGTAATATAGTAGTTATATTCTTGTACATAGGGGGGCAGTATTATAGCAGCTATATTCTTGTACATAGGGGGCAGTATTACAGTAGTTATATTCTTGTATATAGGGGGCAGTATTATAGTAGTTATATTCTTGTACATAGGAACAGTAGTATAGTACTTATATTCTTGTACATAGGAGGCAGTATTATAGTAGTTATATTCTTGTACATAGGGGGCAGTATTACAGTAGTTATATTCTTGTACATAGGGGGCAGTATTATAGTAGTTATATTCTTGTACATGGGAGCAGTATTATAGTAGTTATATTCTTGTACATAGGAGGCAGTATTATAGTAGTTATATTCTTGTACATAGGAGGCAGTATTATAGTAGTTATATTCTTGTACATAGGGGGCACTATTATAGTAGTTATATTCTTGTACATAGGGGGCAGTATTATAGTAGTTATATTCTTGTACATAGGAGGCTGTATTATAGTAGTTATATTCTTGTACATAGGAGGCTCTATTATAGTAGTTATATTCTTGTACATAGGGGGCAGTATTATAGTATAGTCTTGTATATAGGAGCAGTATTATAGTAGTTATATTCTTGTACATAGGGGGCAGTATTATAGTAGTTATATTCTTGTACATAGGAGCAGTATTATAGTAGTTATATTCTTGTACATAGGGGGGCAGTATTATAGTAGTTATATTCTTGTACATAGGAGCAAAATTATAGTAATTATATTCTTGTACATAGGAGCAGTATTGTAGTATATTCTTGTACATAGGGAGCAGTATTATAGCAGTTATATTCTTGTTAAGGATGAGCGAGTATACTCGCTAAAGCACTACTCGTCCGAGTAATGTGCTTTAGACGAGTATCTCCCTGCTCGTCCTTAAAGATTCGGGGACCGCTGCGGGTGACAGGTGAATCGCGGCGGGGAGCAGGGGAGAGCGGGCGGGAGAGAGGGAGAGAGAGATCTGCCCTCCATTCCTCCCCGCTCTCCCCCGCAGCTCCCCGCTCCGCGGCGGTCCCCGAATCTTTAAGGACGAGCAGGGAGATACTCGGCTAAAGCACATTACTCGGACGAGTAGTGCTTTAGCGAGTATACTCGCTCATCCTTAATTCTTGTACATAGGAGGCAGTATTATAGTAGTTATATTCTTGTACATATGGGGCAGTATTATAGTAGTTATATTCTTGTACATAGAGGGCAGTATTATAGTAGTTTTATTCTTGTACATATGGGGCAGTATTATAGTAGTTATATTCTTGTACATAGAGGGCAGTATTACATTAGTTATATTCTTGTAGATAGAGGGCAGTATTATAGTGGTTATATTCTTGTACATAGGAGCAGTATGATAGTAGTTATATTCTTGTACATAGGGGGCAGTATTATATTAGTTATATTCTTGTACATAGGGGGCAGTATTATAGTAGTTATATTCTTGTACATAGGAGCAGTATGATAGTAGTTATATTCTTGTACATAGGGGGCAGTATTATATTAGTTATATTCTTGTACATAGGGGGCAGTATTATCATAATTATGTTCTTGTACATAAGGGGGCAGTATTATAGTACTAATGTTCTTGTACATAGGAGGCAGTATTATAGTAGTTATATTCTTGTACATAGTGGACAGTATTATAGTAGTTATATTCTTGTACATAGGAGGCAATATTATAGTAGTAATATTCTTGTATGTAGGAGCAGTATTATAGTAGTTATATTCTTGTACATAGGGGCAGTATTATAGTAGTTATATTCTTGTATATAGGGGGGCAGTATTATAGCAGCTATATTTTTGTACATAGGGAGCAGTATTAAAGTAGTTATATTCTTGTACATAGGGGGCTGTTTTATAGTAGTTATATTCTTGTACGTAGGGGGCAGTATTATAGTAGTTATATTATTGTACGTAGGGGCAGTATTACAGTAGTTATATTCTTGCACATAGTGGACAGTATTATAGTAGTTATATTCTTGTACATAGGGGCAGTATTATAGTAGTTATATTCTTGCACATAGGGGGCTGTTTTATAGTAGTTATATTCTTGTACGTAGGGGGCAGTATTATAGTAGTTATATTATTGTACGTAGGGGGCAGTATTATAGTAGTTATATTATTGTACGTAGGGGCAGTATTACAGTAGTTATATTCTTGCACATAGTGGACAGTATTATAGTAGTTATATTCTTGTACATAGGGGCAGTATTATAGTAGTTATATTCTTGCACATAGGGGGCAGTATTATAGTAGTTATATTCTTGTACATAGGAGGCAGTATTATAGTAGTTATATTCTTGTACATAGGAGGCAGTATTATAATAGTTATATTCTTGTACATAGGGAGTAGTATTATAGTAGCTATATTCTTGTACATAGGGGGCAGTATTATAGTAGTTATATTCTTGTAGATAGGGGGCAGTATTATAGTAGTTATATTCTTGTACATAGCAGGCAGTATTATAGTAGTTATATTCTTGTACATAGGAGGCAGTATTATAGTAGTTATATTCTTGTACATAGGAGCAGTATTATAGTAGTAATATTCTTGTATGTAGGAACAGTATTATAGTAGTTATATTCTTGTACATGGGGAGCAGTACTATAGTAGTTATATTCTTGTATTTAGGAGTAGTATTATAGTAGTTATATTCTTGTACATAGGGGCAGTATTATAGTAGTTATATTCTTGTATATAGGGGGCAGTGTTATAGTAGTAATATTTTTGTACATAGGAGGCAGTATTATAGTAGCTATATTTTTGTACATAGGGAGCAGTATTCTAGTAGTTATATTCTTGTATATAGGGACAGTATTAAAGTAGTTATATTCTTGTACGTAGGGAGCAATATTCTAGCAGTTATATTCTTGTACATAGGGGGCAGTATTATAGTAGTTATATTCTTGTACATAGAGGGCAGTATTATAGTAGTTATATTCTTGTATATAGGGGGCAGTATTATACTAGTTATATTCTTGTACATAGGGGCAGTATTATAGTAATTATATTCTTGGACATAGGGGGCAGTATTATAGTAAATATATTCTTGGACATAGGGGGCAGTATTATAGTAGTTATATTCTTGTACATAGGGGGCAGTATTATAGTAGTTATATTCTTGTACATAGGGGCAGTATTATAGTAGTTATATTATTGTACATAGGGGGCAGTATTATAGTAGTTATATTCTTGTACATAGGAACAGTAGTATAGTACTTATATTCTTGTACATAGGAGGCAGTATTATAGTAGTTATATTCTTGTACATAGGGGGCAGTATTACAGTAGTTATATTCTTGTACATAGGGGGCAGTATTATAGTAGTTATATTCTTGTACATGGGAGCAGTATTATAGTAGTTATATTCTTGTACATAGGAGGCAGTATTATAGTAGTTATATTCTTGTACATAGGAGGCAGTATTATAGTAGTTATATTCTTGTACATAGGGGGCACTATTATAGTAGTTATATTCTTGTACATAGGGGGCAGTATTATAGTAGTTATATTCTTGTACATAGGAGGCTGTATTATAGTAGTTATATTCTTGTACATAGGAGGCTCTATTATAGTAGTTATATTCTTGTACATAGGGGGCAGTATTATAGTATAGTCTTGTATATAGGAGCAGTATTATAGTAGTTATATTCTTGTACATAGGGGGCAGTATTATAGTAGTTATATTCTTGTACATAGGAGCAGTATTATAGTAGTTATATTCTTGTACATAGGGGGGCAGTATTATAGTAGTTATATTCTTGTACATAGGAGCAAAATTATAGTAATTATATTCTTGTACATAGGAGCAGTATTGTAGTATATTCTTGTACATAGGGAGCAGTATTATAGCAGTTATATTCTTGTTAAGGATGAGCGAGTATACTCGCTAAAGCACTACTCGTCCGAGTAATGTGCTTTAGACGAGTATCTCCCTGCTCGTCCTTAAAGATTCGGGGACCGCTGCGGGTGACAGGTGAGTCGCGGCGGGGAGCAGGGGAGAGCGGGCGGGAGAGAGGGAGAGAGAGATCTGCCCTCCATTCCTCCCCGCTCTCCCCCGCAGCTCCCCGCTCCGCGGCGGTCCCCGAATCTTTAAGGACGAGCAGGGAGATACTCGGCTAAAGCACATTACTCGGACGAGTAGTGCTTTAGCGAGTATACTCGCTCATCCTTAATTCTTGTACATAGGAGGCAGTATTATAGTAGTTATATTCTTGTACATATGGGGCAGTATTATAGTAGTTATATTCTTGTACATAGAGGGCAGTATTATAGTAGTTTTATTCTTGTACATATGGGGCAGTATTATAGTAGTTATATTCTTGTACATAGAGGGCAGTATTACATTAGTTATATTCTTGTAGATAGAGGGCAGTATTATAGTGGTTATATTCTTGTACATAGGAGCAGTATGATAGTAGTTATATTCTTGTACATAGGGGGCAGTATTATATTAGTTATATTCTTGTACATAGGGGGCAGTATTATAGTAGTTATATTCTTGTACATAGGAGCAGTATGATAGTAGTTATATTCTTGTACATAGGGGGCAGTATTATATTAGTTATATTCTTGTACATAGGGGGCAGTATTATCATAATTATGTTCTTGTACATAAGGGGGCAGTATTATAGTACTAATGTTCTTGTACATAGGAGGCAGTATTATAGTAGTTATATTCTTGTACATAGTGGACAGTATTATAGTAGTTATATTCTTGTACATAGGAGGCAATATTATAGTAGTAATATTCTTGTATGTAGGAGCAGTATTATAGTAGTTATATTCTTGTACATAGGGGCAGTATTATAGTAGTTATATTCTTGTATATAGGGGGGCAGTATTATAGCAGCTATATTTTTGTACATAGGGAGCAGTATTAAAGTAGTTATATTCTTGTACATAGGGGGCTGTTTTATAGTAGTTATATTCTTGTACGTAGGGGGCAGTATTATAGTAGTTATATTATTGTACGTAGGGGCAGTATTACAGTAGTTATATTCTTGCACATAGTGGACAGTATTATAGTAGTTATATTCTTGTACATAGGGGCAGTATTATAGTAGTTATATTCTTGCACATAGGGGGCTGTTTTATAGTAGTTATATTCTTGTACGTAGGGGGCAGTATTATAGTAGTTATATTATTGTACGTAGGGGGCAGTATTATAGTAGTTATATTATTGTACGTAGGGGCAGTATTACAGTAGTTATATTCTTGCACATAGTGGACAGTATTATAGTAGTTATATTCTTGTACATAGGGGCAGTATTATAGTAGTTATATTCTTGCACATAGGGGGCAGTATTATAGTAGTTATATTCTTGTACATAGGAGGCAGTATTATAGTAGTTATATTCTTGTACATAGGAGGCAGTATTATAATAGTTATATTCTTGTACATAGGGAGTAGTATTATAGTAGCTATATTCTTGTACATAGGGGGCAGTATTATAGTAGTTATATTCTTGTAGATAGGGGGCAGTATTATAGTAGTTATATTCTTGTACATAGCAGGCAGTATTATAGTAGTTATATTCTTGTACATAGGAGGCAGTATTATAGTAGTTATATTCTTGTACATAGGAGCAGTATTATAGTAGTAATATTCTTGTATGTAGGAACAGTATTATAGTAGTTATATTCTTGTACATGGGGAGCAGTACTATAGTAGTTATATTCTTGTATTTAGGAGTAGTATTATAGTAGTTATATTCTTGTACATAGGGGCAGTATTATAGTAGTTATATTCTTGTATATAGGGGGCAGTGTTATAGTAGTAATATTTTTGTACATAGGAGGCAGTATTATAGTAGCTATATTTTTGTACATAGGGAGCAGTATTCTAGTAGTTATATTCTTGTATATAGGGACAGTATTAAAGTAGTTATATTCTTGTACGTAGGGAGCAATATTCTAGCAGTTATATTCTTGTACATAGGGGGCAGTATTATAGTAGTTATATTCTTGTACATAGAGGGCAGTATTATAGTAGTTATATTCTTGTATATAGGGGGCAGTATTATACTAGTTATATTCTTGTACATAGGGGCAGTATTATAGTAATTATATTCTTGGACATAGGGGGCAGTATTATAGTAAATATATTCTTGGACATAGGGGGCAGTATTATAGTAGTTATATTCTTGTACATAGGGGGCAGTATTATAGTAGTTATATTCTTGTACATAGGGGCAGTATTATAGTAGTTATATTATTGTACATAGGGGGCAGTATTATAGTAGTTATATTCTTGTACATAGCGGGGCAGTATTATAGTAGTTATATTATGATTGTTGTCCAGAAGAAAGATTTTACATTAACTTACATTCACATGGTGTCTTCACCCTCATTCAGGAGTTCTGTTTCAGGGCTCTGTCTGGATGGCTGAAGGTGGTGTCCAGATGGACCCATGGACAGCTCCAAAGGCTGCTACAAGTAAAATTAGCTTTCATTTTTGTTTCAATGTTTTTGTTAGGTCAAATGCTATTCTGTCTGATCAAAATGCTGGTATCTAAATTAAACTTGCTAATAAGGAGACTAAATTGTGCATCTTCGGTCTCTGTTTTACTAATTGGAGCTCATGGAGCCATGCCAGAAGACACTGTGTGAATGTAGCTGAAGTCTGATCATTATTATTTCATTAATTTATTTCTTCGTTATCGTTAGTGGTGAAAGTGGATCTGGTAAAACAGAAGCCACGAAGCTGGTTCTGCGTTACCTGGTAGCGGTTAATCAAAGGCGCGGTGTGACAAACCAGGTGAGTTCTGTACAGTTAATTGTAGTACACTGGCATCAACACACAGACCCCCAATATTGTCAAGTGAACCAAAAATGTCAGTGCACCCTCGTACCAGTCAGTGAGCCTTTTTACTGAGACGCTCAGTAATCTGCACATTGTTATTCCTTGGATCCCAAAGATTTTCCATATATGCCTGAAATTTATAAGACCTCCAGTGATCTTCTGTGACCCCAATATATATCTTGTTTAATAAGAATATTGTTATTTATATAGTTTTAGAATTCTTATCTTTATTTGTATAATGATCCGTTAAATTGTTGCAACTTGTGAGGAGTCTTCAGACAGGCAGGTAAAGAGGCAGAATACATGTTGCGATAAATAGTAACAGTCTTTTCTTTGCCAGGAAAGCGGCAACACAATCTATAGAATCTTGGCAGCACACTCTTGGCCTTAACCCTTTGCAATCCAATTTTGGATTCAGAGTTTCCTAGGGGGCTTTCTCTTTCTGCCATTATACAATAGCGCCATCTGCTGGCTAGAGCCAGTACTGCGGTATTGGACATGCTGGAGAGGCCCCCGACAACAGAGCGGCCAGTAATATACAGCAAGAATACCCTGCTGGACGTCTTCTAACATTGGAGCTGTACAGCCTTCAATCAGAATGTCTTTAGACGTCAGACAGTGGATTGGAAAGGGTTAAGGGTGAATGCCCACAAATGGATTTTTACCGTGTTTCCCGTGGCGGATATCTGTGCATGCATTCCGCAGCTATTAGGTTCTACTAAACCTAATAGCTTTCTGCCCGCTAATGCTCACATGCGGAATTTTACCATGGATTTCCGCAGCGGGAAATAAATTGCGGCATGTTCTATTTGCTGCGGATTTACACCGTGGGAGGTCTCCATTAATATAGCATTAATTGAGACCGCGGAATTCCACGATCACCAGCAGGCACTTTTTGTTTTTAATCTTGGTACTCCCGCGACGTAAATCCGTGGGCGTATCCTGCGATGCTTGTGGGCATGACCCCTAAAACCCTTAAAAGTTCAGTCTCTTTGGGTACGCAGCAGGCCTGGCATGGCTCTGGGGTCCCAAACGACAGAACACACTCACAGTCTCTAAGGTTGTGGTCAGCAGGTCACTGACGGAGTGACTTCAACTCCATGGTCAGGAGGCAGTCCATGTTCTCCTTACTAGGGCTTTCTCGCAGCGCAGTGGTTTCAGCTGCACCCAACCTTTTGAGGTTTCAGGGCTTTCCATGGCTCATTGATGGCTAGGGAGGCATATACGTTTTATATCATTACAAGTTATTTGCATCTTTTTGAATAAGTTTTTTAAATGTATTATTGTATTTAAAACTGATCTAACTGTATCTTACTCCTTCCCATATCCACACATTAACTGGATGTTACAGATAGAGGTACTGCATGTTAGATACTTAACTTCTTACACTGTTTGAGATCTGTCCATCTATGCACATTTACACTTTATTAGAGACTAGAGATGAGCGAGTATACTCTCTAAGGCACATTACTCGAGCGAGTAGTGCCTTAGCCGAGTATCTCCCCGCTCGTCTCTAAAGATTCGGGGGCCGGCGGGGGTGACAGGTGAGTTGCGGCGGGGAGCGGGGGGATAGAGGGAGAGAGAGATCTCCCCTCCATTCCTCCCCGCTCTCCCCCGCCGCTCCCCGCCCCACGCCAGCCCCCGAATCTTTAGAGACGAGCGGGAAGATACTCGGCTAAGGTACTACTCGCTCGAGTAATGTAATTAGAGACCCCAATCTAGCAGCACGTTGGATCTCCTTTGGCCTTCAGAACTGCAGCAATTTATCTAGCTGTATGGGCTTCGTCAGACGAGTGCATCTGCAAATCTGCTCGCCGCTGTGGAGTGTATTTGTGCAGGAACGAGTCAAAAGCCTTTTTTTTACCAAGCAAACTTGGTGCTATTGCATACGTAAAAAAAATGAAGCGCAAAAATAGGCAAGGCCTATTTTTTTCTTGCACAAGAATCCCACCAGTGAAAACGGAACCATTGAAGTCAATGGCTTCGTCATATTTTGTGATTTTCACGCCCACAAGACCCGATGAAAATACGTTTGTCTGTTTAAGCCCTGTATGATGAAATCGTTCTGCAGGAATACTGGCCTAAACAGAGAAGAAGCTTCTGGTAGTTGGTGCAGATTTAATTACCTCTATGTATGTAGTGCATGGATATTATACAACACTTTACATCATACATTAAATGACAGCAGATTCTGTCCCCATTGGGGCTCACTATCTATATCCACCTTTCTTTTCTTTTTTTTTGGAGTGTGAAAGGAAACCAGAATGCCTGAAGAAAACCCAAACAAATACATGCTGTCCTTAGTAAGATTTGAACCTAGGAATGCAGCACGTCAATGCAACATTGCTACCCACTGAGCCACGCTGATCAGCTGACAGGAATGGTTCATCGGTTCATGCTGCTTCCGCCTAATTCCTACCCCCTTAGCAGCATGTTGCAATGAAATCTGGAGTCATCTGACCAGGAGATGTTTCTCCACTGCTCAGTGATACAATTTTTGCATTCTTTTGCCCGCTGGAGACTCGTCTTTCTGTTTCTGGAAGACACAATGGCGCTGGAACTGGTCATCTGCTTTTATAGTCCATCTGTGCTAAGGAACGTCGAGTTGTGTGATTGGACAAGTTAGTTGAAGCACCAGCGTTATATTCAGAGGCTCTTGACTGTGCAACACCTGTTGGTCAGAAGGATTCCTCACATCCTCCTGTGACCCCTTTCAGCAAAGAGTTGTGTCCGTCCACAGGATTCCCTTCCACTGGATGCTTTATTTGATTACGCCATTCTCTGTATACTCTCCACACTGTTATGCAAAACCTCACAAAGCTGATAATGAAATCCCGGCCCTGGCCAGTCTAGCCCTGATGACCAGTGCTCAGATCACTGTATTTCCCAGTTTAAAGTGGATTTACACTAAAACTGATCCGCAGAAAACTTATCACATGATTTTATGCTGCACTCCCGGGGTCATGGGGATAATTTCATACAAGGAAGCTCAAATCACAAGAGGCCTGGGGACTCTAATAAAGTGGCCATGTGTGTGTGTGTATGACATTATATTATCTGGGTGGTGACGGTATGTTTGATGCTACACATTTCTCACATCTTCACTCCTGCCTTCAGATTCTAGAGGCAACACCTTTGTTGGAATCTTTCGGAAATGCCAAAACAGTCCGGAATGATAATTCCAGCCGGTTTGGAAAATTTGTGGAAATTTATCTGGAGGAGTGAGTATTAAACATACTGGATCACATCTTGCTTGTTCATTGCCATATATGTTGCATTTGACCCACTGGCATGTTTCTTCCCCCTCAGAGGTGTAATTTGTGGTGCCATAACATCCCAATATCTGCTTGAAAAATCCAGAATCGTATTCCAGGTAAGTTCTCCTTTTCTCTTGCTGCCACCGCTCAGACTACCTGTAAAGCCATTATAAGCAGTTTGTAGTACAGTTGCCCACGAATGTGCCATATGGACCTGAAGCGGCAGGATCTGGCACTGGCGTAACTATAGAGGTTGCAGGGGATGCGGTTGCACCCGGGCCCATTAACCTTAGGGGGCCCATAAGGCCTCTCTTCTCCATATAGGGAGCCCAGTACTATGAATAAAGCATTATAATTGGGTCCCTGTTACAGGTTTTGCATTGGGGTCCAGGAGCTTCAAGTTACACCTCTGCATTAAGGGGTTAAGAGAAGTTGGGGTGCCCCAAGATAAACGCTTGCACCCGGGCCCATGAGCCTTTAGCTATGTCCCTGGGATCTGGGTATGACTGTAATCTTGGCACACCATATTGTCATGCCCCTTGTATACACAGTGGCAGTTCCCTGCATCCCAATATCTTTAGTTTTGATTTTTGACCCTGTATTGGAAAGAATAATCTAATTTGACCCTTATGGTTTAATTTTAGGCCAAAAATGAGAGGAATTACCACATTTTTTACGAGATGTTGGCCGGTCTTCCCTCTCAACAGAAGCAGGCGTTCTACCTTCAGGATGCCGAAACATATTACTACCTAAATCAGGTGTGTTATAGGAATGGGGCATATTGAGTGTGACCTGGGACCCCAGACGTTAAAGGTCATGGGCTTCTTACAGGGGTTATCCAGTTGTAAACTACTGATGGTCTATCTACATGATAGGACATCAGTAGCAGGTTGGCGGGAGTAGTTTGCTTAGGACCCTTGTCGATCAGCTGTTTTCTGGGCCGTTGCTTTCATGCACTGAGATAACTTCTCCAGGTAGCAGACAGCTCTGTTCCTACTGCAATGGCCCGGCCTTGAAATGAACAGGAACCTGGCCTGCAATACCAAACCTGGCCACTGCACTAAGAAAGGAGCTGTGCGCTTCTTGCAGAAATCAGCTCATAGCAGGTTTGCTCCAGCAGCTGACTGGTGGGTGTCCTTGGTTACAGACCCCCGACAATATACTTTTGACAACCTTTTCTGAGAATAGGCCATTAGACAAACTGGAGCAAGTTCAGAGAAGAGTTACCAAGATGGTGAGCGGTCTGCAAATCATGTCCTATGAAGAACAGTTAAAGGATCTGGAATGTTTAGGGCGCCCACCAACTGGCGTTTGCGATTTTCGTGCGTGAAGAACGCCGCGTTTTTCGCGGCGTTTTTTGCCGCGTTTTCGCGGCTTTTCCATTAATTTCCATTGACTTTCATGGGTGCATTAGGAGAAAATAAGGACACATATGCAACTGACAGTTCCTATGTTAAAAAACGCAACGCAAAAAAAAAAACGCCAGTGGACAGGAGTACATTCAATTCTAATTGCTCTTGAGAAAAAACGCAAAACGCAAAGAAAAAAAAATCGCCAGTGGGTGGGCGCCCTTAGCTTGCAAAACAGAAGGCTGAGAGGAGACTTAATATCTGTCTACAAATAGCTGAAGGGCTGTCACAGTGCAGAGGGATCAGCCCTATTCTCATTTGTACAAGGAAAGACTAGAAGCAATGGGATGAAAGTGAAAGGGGGGACACAGATTAGATATCTGAAAAAACTTTCTGACAGAGAGGCCACTCACACACATGCGCTTTTTACAGCGATTACCTCAGCGTTTTGAATGCCTGCCGTAGACTGCTCCCATTCATTTCAAAGGGGCCTCGAAAATCTGCGCTGCCATTTTCAAGTGTCATCTGCTTTATTTCAATACACCTCATCACCCATCACAATAATGGGGTGCGTTAAAAACTGCTATCGGACACAGTTACCTGCGCCTGAAAATGGCGGTAAAATCACTGCAGAATGCCATGCTCAAAATCGCTGTGTTTTGCTGACACTGTGTGTGAGAGTGACCTGAGGGTGATCAGTGAGTGGAATAGGTTGCCACTGGAGTGGTGAGTTCTCCTTTAATGGAAGTCTACAGAGGCTGGACAGACATCAGTCTGGGATGATTTAGTGATCCTGCATTAAGCAGGGGGTCCGATGACCTTGGAGGTCACTTCCAACTCTACCATTCTTTGACTATATAGTAACTGGAGAACCCCTTTAACAAACACTGTAACATTACTAGAAGTTAAAAAACCTGCCTCTATAATGGACATATGTGCCACTGTTCTCAATCAGCATAACTGGAAAAGGTTCGTTACAGTAAGGGTACTTTTAAACGGCCTAATCTGAGCCATGTGACTAGTTTGAGTCCTCTGGGAGTGGGTGTGGGGTCTCAGGGACTTCTGTACAGGAATTCACTGCAACATTTCGGCTTCCAGCACTAATAAATGAGGACGGACTCTGCATGAGCTTACACCAGTCAGGGAGCTTGGTGATCCTTTGATTGGCCTTTACATAGGCCGATTCAGCATGTATGAGGGATGAACGATGCTTCGTATATTGTTCGTTCCCCCATACTGATTGGCTGCTGTAGGCGGCACATCACTTAGAAGATGTCGACAACAAGGACTTTCTGTGCCAGATAAAAAATGTGAATAGCTGACTAATGAGCAAGTGTTCATTCATCGGGTCACTGGCCCTTCACACAGCCCGAGGATCAAGTACATTTCTACTAACGTTCTTGTCAAAATATCTACCGTGTAAAGGCCCCATAAGTGTGACAGCCATACTATGGGTGTTTGCAATTAAAAAAAATAAAAAAAGAGAAAAAGTAAAGAGTAAAATTAAAAATAAATCTACTGAGAGTTATAATTCATTTGTGGGGTATGAAACAACATCCAGCAAAACGGGATTCTGTGAATGGAAACAGCTCGTTGCCAAAAGGGGTCACAGGAGGATGTCAGGAATCGTTCTGAACAACAGGTGCTGCATAGTCAGAAGCAGCCGAATACAACACCGGTGCTCCGACTTATGTCCTGCCGTTCCTTACCACGGATGGGCTATAGCAGCAGGCAACAAGTTTCAGCGCTATTGTGTCTAAGAGAAACAGAAAGGCGAGAATCCAGGGGACAAAAGAGCGCAAAAATTGTATCACTGAGCAGCGGAAAAACATCTCCTGGTCAGATGGATCCAGATTTCTGTTGCCCCAAGCTGATGGGAGGTCAGAATTTGGTACAAGCAGCATGAAGCACTGACCCCTTCCTGTCAGCTGATCAGAACATATCAGCACCTCCATCTCATCTTCAGCTTCCTGTCCGCAGGGGCCGATATTTCCTAAGAACAATTTTATCACTTAGTGGAATCTATGCCACGACAAACTGCTGCGGTTCTAAAGGAAAAGGAGGTCCAACGCGCTATTAGATGGGGGGTCTCTAATGAAGGGGCCAATCAGTGTATATACATTGCACACCCTATGGGTAGCAAAAAGGCTCTGAACATGTAGGGGAATTTTTATGTACATTACTGCTTTTTTGCGTCTCTGTGGTTAGATATGCCAAATGTTGACTGTCTCCATATTTAGGGAGGTAACTGTGAGATTCCTTCTAAAAGTGATGCTGAAGACTTCCGAAGACTCCTGAATGCCATGGAATCTCTCAGCTTCACCATAGAAGACCAGGATAGCATCTTCCGGATTCTCTCTTCTATCTTGCACTTAGGGAATGTCTATTTTGAAAAGTATGAGGTAAGTACCCAAGAAGCAGAAAAGCTATGGAGCGTAGTTGCGCATATGACAGGAGTTTGAAGAAAACACGGGAAGGTGGGACTTGTCCTATCTTTCTTGCACGTACATGCGGGAAATATAGGGCAAGTCCTATCTTTTCTCGGGCATATTCTGCAACCCTGAGGAAACAGCTATCGTGTTTTCCCTGAAAATAAGACCCTGTCTTATATCAATTTTTTCCCCAAAAAAAGCACAGGGTCTTATTTTCGGGGAATGTGTCTCATCATACTTACCTTGCAGGTGACATCCGGGTCCCCCTGCTGCTCTTCGGAGCTCCAGTGCTCCTGCTTCAATCCTCAGCCGCCATCAGAAAATCGCTTCCTGGTAATGGGGTTCATAAACGCTGCCTCCAGGAAGTGATGGCTCTGATTGGTTCTCATGCGCCGCAGTTCGGACAATCAATTCAGCGCTTGAAGAATCAATCACAGCCATCACATTGGTTCATCGAGTGATGCATTGATTGCCTCAGCCATGGTGCTCAAGAACCAATCAGATCCATCGCTTGCTGGAGGTGGGGTTTATGAACCCCTTTGCCAGCAGGCGATCTTCTGTCTGTGGCTGAGATCTGAAGCAAGAGCGTCATTGCTCCAGAGACCAACGGGAGGGACCCGGACAGCGCCTGCTAGGTAATGCATTGTTTTTTTATGTAGTGTATCTAGGGCTTTTTTGGGGGGTAGAGCTTATATTCCTAGCCACCCCCCACAAAAAAACAGGGTAGGGCTTATTTTAGGGGTAAAACTTATATCAGGGAAAACACAGTAGTGAACACAAAACCATTGAAATCAGCACAGCGGACTTAATCACGCCCCTTTTGTGTTTAAGACCTCACATGGATTCTATGTCTTAAAATCACACTGATTTTTCGCATTGACTGAGCTAAATCCGTATATAGAGACACAGCTGCAACACATGAAAATCCACGGCAGAAATCCGCGGCAACAGTGTGATTTTTTTAATGCAGATTTTCAATCAAATGCACGTTGGTGGCATGTGACCCCAGTCCAGTAGGGAAATCTGCGCCACAGTTCACACAACGTGTATTTTTCTGCATGTGGTTTTTGAAATCTGTATCATGGAACAAAAGAATTGATGTCTGCATGGAAACCACATTGGGCAGCCCCATGCAAATTTCTCCCATTGAATGGTGCTAAATCCGTGAGCATATCTGCATGCAAGTCTATGGCAGCTCTCCAAGGGTGAACATGCAAAGAGACTGCAGTAAGTATCAGGGGTCTTGCTGAGCTCTAAGGGGCTGGTTTCTTTCAGACTGAATCCCAGGAGGTGGCTTCAGTTGTGAGTGCAAGCGAGATCCGAGTGGTGTCCGAACTTCTACAGATATCCCATGAAGGTCTACAGAAAGCCATCACTTATAAAGTGACTGTAAGTACTAGGCAGCAGGTAGCAGCAGTAAATCCTGCAACGGGCGGCTGATCTGATTGAGGTTCTTCATTTTGCAGGAAACAATGAGAGAAAAGATCTTCACTCCCCTGACCGTGGACAGTGCAGTAGATGCCAGGTCAGCAGAAGTTATTGCAAAGTTTGACCTCAGAGCCAACTGTTACTTAATGTAAAGCTGTCATCCAGACATTGGTCTGCCCCCTCAGCTCCTGCTATGGGGCTGCCGGGACGGACGGATGTTTTGATCGTTGCTCAGACATTATTTTTGTGTATTACAGAGATGCAATTGCCAAGATTTTATACTCCCTGCTCTTCAGCTGGCTGACTGATAGAATCAACAAGCTTGTCTACCCCAAACAAGATGCACTGTCCATTGCCATACTGGATATTTATGGCTTTGAGGTAATGGGATTACACAGATTGCCAGATTTTTCGCACCCATATCCTTCCCATCTGAACTACTGCCACCTCCATTCCTTCTATTTTAAAGTATTGAGTATATTGGAGATCCACCTTGTTTGCAATTAGCCAAAAATAATAATAATTGGCCTTGCCTGTCTTGGCTTCAGCACTATGGAGAGCAAATATACTTCTGTAATTTGCATCATTTACTCCCCTGCAGTGAACTCTGCTGACATCTAATGGGAAGGTTTCAAACTGCCATTCCTCATTATCTGCAACATTAAGGTGTCGGTGATGTGCATTCTGGCGAGACAGTGAAACAGGCAGAGGCAACACAGTTTCTCTGCAGCACAACATAATCTACATGCTTCACTCCATAGAAGGGCATAACACTTGAAACACAATGGGCCTAGCAATCCTGAATCAATATTATAGGCTTAGAACAGTCTCTTACGTGAGCGCTTGACAGTCTTTCTATCAAACTCTTGGTCTCTGCTTATATACTCTGGCGGTCGTGGCTGCTCCTGTTCTTCCAGGTATAACTTCTGAAGTTGGGACTCCAGATTCACTAGTCTCTATTCCAGCGAAGCCAGAATCCTGCTGCACACTGATGAGGGGCAAAACCCCTGAAACGGCTGTCTGTGCATGGATTCTGGCTTTGCTTGAAATTCCTGGTCATTGTTACAAGGCTTGTATAAAGAGTCTAACATTGACTTTAGGGATTGCTGCCTTCTAATAGGTGGCACTGTGGAGGTATTTTCCCATCTCCCTTATTTGCATATTCCAGACCGGCGCACTTTGACCATGTTGACACTGGGCAAAAATTTGTTGTAGAGTGTCCATTCCACTGATGCTGATTTCACCCTCTCATTAGAAAAGTTGGAATCCACACCACAAATCTGCTGTTAAAATTGACATGCTGTGGATTTAAGTCCTGCACCGCATCTCAATTTTTGCACTGATTTATTGAGGATTTTTTCTGCAGCGTATGGACAAGACTTTGAGGATCTCATCCACACTGCTGCTACTGTAAGTGCTGTGGAGAGTCCGGACGGGAAATGCGCAACAAATCCACCCCATGTGAATAGGGCCTGCAGAGTCGACATCACAACAGTGTGTCTGTCTGCTGTACCATTAACTATTGCAGCCTGGTCATTACCACAGTGATTGTCCATCTGGTCATCTCAGGCTACCGATAGAAGGGAGACTCCATGCACTGGAGCTCTCATGCTCTCGGCCACTCCGGTCATCAGCGGCCGCCGTGTCGTCTGCTGCTGACACAGATAGGGGCTTTTCTCTGCTGGTCTTAGTTTATATTCACTTGTGCAGCAATATCCCATTTTCTTCAGTGCAGCAATAGGTCGCACCTTCCACTACCTTAGGCTTCATTCCCACGAGCGCATATACCCAGCATTTTAACACCCCGGTGTATATAAGATACCCATGTGAAGCATTGGTTTTCAATGCAGCCGTTCACATGGGCAAAAAGACGGCACGTAAATACGCTGGCAACGTGAAAAATAGAGCATATATGCGGCCGGCACATATACGCTCAACCAAAAGATAGTTCTGGAACTATGTTTTGGCCAATATACACCGGCAGGTCCTATAGACTCCTATGGGAGCAGGGAAAGAGAAGGGAGGGGGAGGCATTTTTGCAGCGTCCAATGCTGCGAAAAGCTTACAGTTGCCTCTATATAGGCACTGGAAGGCATCCCGAGGATTTTGGGAGAGCGAGGGTTTTCAGGGGTGCGGTGTATTTTTTTTGGCTAAAAACGATGCTCGCAGTCATGTGAATGGATAAAAAACCGCTGTCCGTGATCGCGGAAAAACACCTATTCAGGCGCTTATACAGAGCAGGCGTAAAAACGCCTTCGTCATATATGCGCTCGTGGGAAAGAGGCCTTACACAATGAAGGGGGAATAATAGTCGAAGGACTCGTCAGTCACCTATTTACATGGAAACTTATATAATAAAGCAGGCAGCTATTAGTAGATATCATAATTACACCCCCTCCATCTATATAGAACATGCACACATCCACTCTTTATTGTATAGTTTTCTACAGTCCTTGCTATTATTATTGCACACAAGTAATTGGACATCTGAGCAGGAATCAAAAGTGGTATTTATTTCCATATGTTAATACTTCATGGGGCCCCTTTGGCCCTAATAACATCAGACACTCTCTGTGGCATACTTTCTACTAATGTCTGATACTCTTCAGCTGGTATTTCCCTCCATTCATCCTGCAAATCTCTGGAGAGTTCTCTGCTGTTCATATTTCCTGACCCAACGTTCCAGTTTATCCCAAAGCTGATCAGTAGGGTTCAGGTCGGACTCTGTGCAGCCGGTCCAATCGTGAAGCATCCATATTCTCAAAGGAATGTAAAACAGCGTTGGGTGTCTGACAAGGTGTGTTATTGCCACATTGTCGGCAGCACATTATTGTCTAGATTGTCAGGGTACACCTTCGTGTTCATGGTTCTTGTCACTACAACCAACAGAGCGAGACCATGCCATGTAACACATCCCTAGGCCATAATAGTACCTCCGCCGTACTATCCTGTTAGCACAACACACTCAGGTTCCCCATGATCCTCCACACCAGGTACCTTCATCTGATGTGAAAAAGGAGTAGTGCGATTCATCACTCCATAGAACATTCTTCCATTGCCCAACTGTCTAATGACGACCCTCCTTTCACCATTGTAGAAGGGCTGAGATGTTGCGCTTCATGATGGATAACTTACATGCAGCGGCACAACCCCTATATTCAATTGTGTACCGCTTCGATCTCAAATTATGGCTGACCCCTCCATGGACACGATCCATTCTACTGATAGGTGTGTCCAAATACTTTTGGTAGGTTAGTGTATTTGTGCATCATCCATAGACCCCAGTGGTAAGTGACTGGCTGCAAAGGCCCCTCCAAATGGGGCTGACCTGTGCTGAACCTTTATGGCCCATTATTATGTAAGGGCCTGGGCCCACCAGCGAACGCTCAGGTAAGCTGCATTCTCTTTCCTGACCTCTGTGCCTGCTCCTATAATAATCCTGTCCTCTAATCCGTAGGATCTGAACTTCAACAGCTTTGAACAACTTTGCATCAACTATGCAAATGAATATCTGCAGTTCTTCTTCAATAAGATTATCTTCAAGGAGGAGCAGGTGAGAGTCAGAAAGTGGGGATCTTGGTTCTTGACATCAGGTCGAGGGATGTGGAGTAGATGGCAGGTTCACGGTGACTGTACTTCTATGGGAGATATTTAATGGACACCTGATTGTTTCCTCCAACCGTCTTCACTCCTGAGTATTTTAAGCACCTTTCACCTACAGGAGGAATACATTCGTGAGCAGATAGACTGGAGGGAAATTTCCTTTGTGGATAATCAGACCTGCATAGATCTCATTTCCCAGAAGCCCTATGGAATTCTGAGGATCTTGGACGACCAGAGCTGCTTCCCTCAGGTAACACTACATTATTCTGTTTTATCTGGTTAAAAGGATCAACGTACGTCCTGGACAAGGGACCCTTCAGTGTAAAATGCCATGTTGGATGGACACTGAATGGCCCCTTTATTAGACCCTAACCCTCTAATGGTTGGATCTTCCTTGCATGGAAAGACCCCAGAGTGCGGCATAAAATCAGGTAACAAGTTTTTAGTGGATCAGTTTCAGGGTGACCGCCCACTACAGTTTTTTTTACTGCGAAATTCGCAGCGTTATTTTTTTCTGCAGGGGTCTATGGGACTTGTAATGTTAAAATCGCGATTTACCGCGAAATCTCGATTTTGCGTGATCGCGATTTTAACATTACAAGTCCCATGGACCCCTGGAGAAAAAAAAACGCTGTGAATTTCGCAGTGAAAAAAAACTGTAGTGGGTAGTCACCCTCAGTGTGAATCCACATTAGATGGGGTAATGCAGTGATCTGAGGGACTTCCAATGAGGCCCGCCTAACAGTGTAGACTAGCCGAGGCCGGGATTTCATTGTCAACTTTGTGGGGTTTTCTCATACAGAGAGTATATAGAGTATGGCATGATCAAGGAAAACATCCAGCGAGAGGGGATTTTGTGGGCGAAAACCACTCATCACCAAAAGGGGTCACAGGAGGATGTTAGGAATCATTTTGATAAACAGGCGCTGCACAGTCAGCCAAATACAACGCTGATGCTTCAACTAGCCCATCCAAATGCACAACTCGCCATTCCTTTGCACCAATAGGCTATAACTAAAGGCGACTAGTACCATTACCTGACCGCTCTACCTGTACATCTGTGTATACCATAAGTCTCCTTTGTTCTTTTCAGGCCACAGACCACACCTTCCTCCAGAAGTGTCACTACCACCACGGCACCAACGAACTTTACTGCAAGCCAAAGATGCCTCTTCCCGAATTTGGGATCAAACATTTTGCTGGGAAAGTTACTTACCAGGTCCGTCTGATTATTACATCACATCTACTTGCTGCACAATGGGGTAACATTTCATGATAGAAATATAATGTGACATATCATAGGCTTAGATACATGGAGACATAGCACACATTATAGGCTTAGATACTCTGAGATTGCATCAGACATGATAGGCTTAGATACACCGAGACTGTCACATATGATAGGTCTAGATACACTGACATGACTGCACACATGATAGCCGTAGATACACCAAGACTGTATTGCGCATGATAGGCTTAGATACTCTGAGATTGCATCAGACAAGATAGGCTTAGATACACCGAGACTGTCACATATGATAGGTCTAGATACACTGACATGACTGCACCACTTAGATACACCAAGACTGTATTGCGCATGATAGGCTTAGATACTTTGAGCATCAGGCATGGTAGGCAGAAGACAGTATCACATATGATAGGCTTAGATACTGAGACTACAATATACATGATAGGCTTGGATACATTGAGACTGTATGACAAATAATAGATACAAACATGTTAGGCGCCAATACAGTGAAACTGTATCATACATAATAGTCACAGATACACTGGGACAGTGTAAAACATGATAGACTTCCATACACTTAAGACTATATCACATATGATAGGATCAGATACTCTGAGACTGCATCATATATGACAGGTTTAAATGCCCTGATGCGGCATCCCACATGATAGGCTTAGATACAGCAGAATGACACTGTATCAGACATGATAGCCTTAGAAATACTGACATGGCAGCATACCTTATAGGATTAGATACTCTGAGACTGTATCATACATAAATAGAGTTAGCTGCACTGACACAGTATCACACATGATAGCTTTAGATACACTGAGACTGTATTGCGCATGATAGACTTAGATACTGTGAGGCAAAATTGGGCATGGTAGGCTTAGATACGCATAAACTGTATCAAACATAAGAGGTGCAAATTCACAGACATGACACCCTACATGATAGACTTAGATGCACTGAGAAAGTAACATACATGATAAGCTTTGATACACTGAGACAGTATCACATATGATATGCTTAAATACATTAACTACATCATACATGAAAGGATTAGATACTGTAAAACTGCATCAACCATGATTAGGCTCTGATATGGTATCACACGTAATCGGCTTAGATACAATGAGACTGTATTAGGCATGATAGCCACACTTTATAGGTTTAGATACTCTGAGACTGTACGGTACATGAATAGGCTTAGCTGCACTGACACAGTATCACACAATAGGCTTAGATACTCCAGTTTGGCTACACACTGTTCCTGAGGGTCATGTTATAACCACATCTAGTAACGTCACATGATGGGGAGTGTAGTTCACTTATAGCTGTTTATGCTATATCAGAGGATTATCCGCTCTAATTGCAGGTCCACAAATTCTTGGATAAAAACTACGACCAAGTGAGACAAGACGTTCTGGACCTCTTTGTCAACAGTAAAATTAAGGTAAGGAGGTTATTATAAATGCCACCAATTGGCAGCGGCCTTTATATATGAACTGTTTCCATTGTGTAAACTTATCAGGCGCACAAGGTGGTCAATGGAAATTACAGAGACAGAAGTAGGAATATTTAGATGGATCCCCGATTTTAACTTTTTCACTTCCTCAGGTATTGGCCAACCTGTTCTTCAGCCATGCTCAGGTACTGGCTCAGCAGAAAAGCATGATGGGTAAAAGCAGTACCATGACCCGGAAGATCAAGGCTCAGACTGTAGCTGCAAAGTTCCAGCAATCGCTCCTGGAGCTGGTGGAGAAGATGGAGAGGTAGGAGACAGAGGTAGAACTTCAAGCTCTCGGGCCCTGATACAGAGGATGTACCAGGGGCCACAACTATGATGTGCTGTCCTCATCAGGCAGCAAGACTCAAGTGCAACAGCAACCTCTGCATCCCCTATAGTCACTGGTATAACTATAGGGGATGTGGTTTCACCCGGCCCATGAGCCTTTAGCTACACCACTGCCTATAGTTATAACCCGGCATAGAAAGACCCAACTGTAACACCATGGGAAAGAACAGGGCATATCAACTACAGTAAATCACTCATGATATCTTTTCGGTGATGGACTACGGTGCACTGATGATGTACTAAATCCCCCCCTTCAATTTCTAAAAGTATGCACACCCCAAAGCATCATAACATCAATACCCAACCTCCTATTAACTATCTCTAATCTATCTCATTTTATTAGCCCCCCAACCCAAGTCACAATGACTTTGGCCAGGAAGCTGAGATCTGGGGTGCTAAGTGTCACGGTCATCCCACCGTAGTGCTGCTATATCTGTGCCCTTCATTGCATAAAGCAGTGTTTCCCAACCTTTTCAGCCTCTGGACACCCCTGGGATTTTTTTTTTTTTTTACCGTGGAGCACCTGTACCAAAAAGGGAATGTGGCTAGGTGTGCAGCTTATCATGAGGTATGATTTTACCTCCATTATT
Source organism: Eleutherodactylus coqui (assembly GCF_035609145.1). NCBI lineage: Eukaryota > Metazoa > Chordata > Amphibia > Anura > Eleutherodactylidae > Eleutherodactylus > Eleutherodactylus coqui. The sequence continues at coordinate 148,565,161 of NC_089844.1, read as the reverse complement.
CCAATGGCCCTATAGCATCCCCTCTCATTGTGCCCAGTAGTAACAGCACCCCTTTTCAGTGTCACCAGTAGTAATAGCGCCCCTCTCAGTGGCCTCAGTAGTAATAGTGCAGCCCTTAGTGGCCCCTTTAGTAATAGCATGTCACAAATGCCCCTGGAGGACCCTGGCCTCTGATGCCACTGTTCGTTTCAGCACGATGTCCGAAGCGTCTGTAATGAGTGAGTTGGAACAGTTCAGCAGGCTTGTAGGGATGCTGACGGACCCGCGGTTCCTTGTGGCTGCCTAATTATTTTTTAATATTAACGGCCAGAATTCCCAGCCGGGCCAGCTGTAGGATCCCGCGTGGGGATCACTGGCATAGAGGGAATATTATAATCACAGGTGAATTTTACCCACCGCCTCAGAAACATGTGTCTTTCTCCAACAGATGCAATCCTTTCTTTGTCCGATGTATCAAACCTAACAGCAAAAAGGTAAGAAAAATCGAGTTATCCAGATCGTCTTTGGAAAACACATTGTTATAAATATTCTATTTTTTTAACACGACTCTCTCAGGTCTCCCATCCTAGACGTATCACAGCTTCAGGATGTACAGTTTGCTAGGATTTGATGTAAAAGGCTGTTTAAAGGTATTCTGTCATCAGATTCATGCTGCCTCCATAGCAGCATGACCTCAGAACAGAGATGCCTACGGCCCCTGGGAGTGCTTTATTCTCAAATGTTGCAGAAAAAAACATAATTTGAAGTTTAACTCGGAGCTGAGCTTCAAGCCAAGGAGGCGGGCCGTGCCGGCCTCTCCCCGCCCTCACAGTGCAGACTGACAGCTTTCTCCCTGCTTGTGTATAGGGAGAGAGCTGTCAATCATCATGCTGTAGGTGAGAGAATCGGGAATCACAGGATTTCATTATGAAGAGAGAATTGCTGTATATACATTACTATAATATACAGTATCAGCAAAGGTTCAACCAATGTGACCATTAACCTTAACCCTTTCCAATCCAATTTGTATCCTGGTTTTCCTAGGGGACTTACTCTTTTTTTGCCGTTATACAATGGCGCTATATGCTGGTTAAAGCCAGTACTGCATGAGGTGACATGTTGGATAGGCTCCGACAGCAGAGAGGCTGGCAATATACAGTAAGAGAACCCCGACGGACGTCTTCTGACATTGGAGCTGTACAGCCTTAAATCATGTCTTCAGAGGTCAGACAGTGGATTGGAAAAGGTTAATTAAAGGTGGCCTATCCTTAGGTGGGATTCAATTCAATGTTGTAGTCAACACGTTTGTTCCTGTGGCTGTGTGTAGTACTGTGGAATGGGGCTTAGTTGCAGTACCAAACACACCCACATGGACAAGAATGGTGCTGTGTGAGGTATTGCTGTGAATTAGCAGCAGCACTCCAGCCCTTGTTCTGATGTTTGGTTTCAGACTCCGCAATGATCACATTGATGACCTATTCTATTAAATACCAGAGACCTCTTTAGGTTACCATATACATAGTTGAAAGATATACAAACTATAAATTGCAATACAATACATATGTTATACAGTGTATTAGGGTGGATGTTGTAGCTTCTGCTCGGATCTGTTACCTCCCTAGGAACCCTGCCTCTTTGAATCAGACGTTGTGACCACTCAGCTGAAGTACTCTGGTATTTTAGAGACTATCAGAATTCGGAAAGAAGGATTTCCGGTTCGGATCCCTTTCAGTTTCTTTCTCAGCAGGTAAGGTTATGTGGAAAGATATCCTGAAGACCTGGGGTGTGCTGCTTTAGCTATTCTTTCAATGTGCCTTCTTGCCTATCTAGTCTCCAGCAGTAAAGCAAACCTGTTCTCCTAATAGAACTCGTATTATAGTCTGCATAGTACAACATTTTGGTAACTTTTTAGCTCAGCGTTACCTTGATCTTATCTCCAGGTATCGCTGTGTCATGGACCTGGGACGTAATATCCGTGCTGATGGCCCCCTATGTGTCACTGTGTTGAGAAAGTTGTGTCCATCTGTTCACCCCATCATGTACTGCATCGGCATGAGCAAGGTAACATTTTATTTTACTTACTTGTCCTACTACTATAAACTAGTGGAGATATTTGACCCATAAATGTTAGTGATTTGGAGTAGCTAATAAACTCTTTATTGGAGCCATTTTAAGGAAAGGTTGAACTAGCAGTTTCCCAGTATAATGTTATACAAAGGGGTGCTGATAAGGTCTCGTCTTTGGCCACAAAAAATCGACATATTACAATGAAATATCACAGTTATTCTATATCGTCTCTTCGGATATGAATGCACTTCTGACTGCAGTGTTGCAACTTCTTCAAACTATCCAGATAGAATTCCTTTGGCTGGCAGCACACCAGGCGTCAGCCGCTGCAATTGTGTCACAAATGGAGGCAAATTTGATTCCTTTGAGGTCTTTCTTCAAATTAGGAAACAGATGATGTCCACGGGTGCCGGATCAGGTGAACAAGGAGGATGATCCAGCACCTTGAAGTCCAGGGCAGCCAGTTTGCTCTTGGTGATGGCTGCTGTGTGGGACGAGGCATTGTCATACGAGAACACGACACCTTGGGTCAACTTTCCGCAACTTTTAGACTTCATTGCCTCCTTCAATTTATCCGGAAGTGTTATGTAATGCACAGCTATGATAGTAGACCCCTTTGGAAGATCGGCAAACGGTATCCAATTGTTATCCCAGATGACAGACGCCACACCATTGATGACAACTTCTGCACTCTGAACCTCTTTGGGTGCGGGGAACCACTTTGTCTCCATTCTCCTGACTGCTCTTTTGACTCAGGATCATACATTAAAATCCACATCTCATCCATCGTCATCAGTCGAGATAGGAAAGCATCAGCACCCCGCCAGAAACTCTGCAGAATTCTCCAGGAGGCTTACACTCGCCACGCTTTTGATCTGCTGACAAACATGTCATGACCCATGTGGCAGACGATTCCTCGTGTCTAGATGATCATTAATCGTGGAGCCCACTCTTATTCTGGAAATGTTCAGAGACTCGGCTTTCATCTTAGCAGATATTTGTCAGTCTTCCAGAATCATGTCATCAATGGCTTCTATAGTTTCTGGAATGGTCACCACCGGAGGTCTCCTGGAAGAGTCTTCATCATCAGTGTTGAAGTGGCTGGTTGTAAATTTGACAAAGTGCAGTTGTCACCTGATAATTGTACCGTGTCACCATGACTGTCTTTGGCCAACAGTCATTTCAGGAACTTCATCACTGATCTGCTCTCTTTTGCAGTAAAATCTACTGCAGACTCTGCCATGTTATCTGCAGACCTGCATAACATAAGACTCAACTATGAGATCAGGCCAGAATGTGATCACAAAGTATTGCAAAGATTGAGCTTTCAAATTGTATAACTTACATTGATGTGAAAACAAATGAAGAATGAAAAGCCAAGGACCTATCAGAATCCCCTCATAGTCAATATGTGGGGACCCCTAAGTGCAGGTAGATTAAGATGCGGAGTGCGCATTGCGGTAAACAGAACAGTCTTTACTTGGAAGCTGAATTAGCGGTACCGTCTTTTTAACTTGGCACACAGTTTCAGAATGTTGCAACAGTTTCAGTACTCAGCAATGCCCACTGTAGACTTGGCAGCACTTCTAGGCTTGGCAGCCCTTGCTGCCTATCATTGTTCCCGGACATATTTAACGGTTCACAGAGGTATGTACTCACAGTCTCTATGGTGAACTTCCTTTCTCTCACAGCTTAAACACATAACCGTGATTTCCTCAAATTTTGCGGGTGTGAAAATCACGCCTACAAAACATGACGAAACACAACTATTGATTTCAATAATTTCGTTTTGACTAGCATGTTTCTTGCGCAACACTACTACATGCAAGAAAAGATAGGGCAGGATCTATCTTTCTGCTTTTTTTTTGCTCACGCAATAGCAGGGAGTTTGCATTGTGAAAAAAAAGAACTTTTCACTGGTCCATGCGCATATAGGCTCCATGGCGGTGAGCGTATTTGCGCATACGCCAATGTTAAAAAGTCCTCATTCGGCAGGTCTAAGACTTTGGAGCCCTCAGCTTGATGGTCTGGACTGCCCAGGTATTTTCAGCTCTGATCAGGAGGCTCCAGGGCTTCTCTCACAACTCACACTTTCAAGTTGCACCCAACTTCTCAGCAGGCTTCAGGGCTTCGTTTGCAGCTCAAAGCTCAGGTCACATCCAACCTTTCACTCTTCCTTGCACATTTCCCCACAGCTGTAACAACAACCCACACTTGCATGTTACATGCTGCCATTTGTACCAAACGAAGGCACCACCCTGCGGGACAACACATGCCCTACCATTCGTCCATCGGTCGTGCCCCACAGTGAATAGTAATGTATACCTTCCAATAGCCACTGCAATCGAAACCACAGAGAGCCTACACAAAGGGGCCATGACAGCGTCTGTTACAATAATCTACATAATAAATAGCATAATAAACATTAGCAACAAACTTCAGCAGCCGTGCAAATACCCTCATCAGCTATGGCATTTATTTGCCCATGGAAGTTAATATTTTTCATCCGCCTTATACATATTAAACTGCAGGAGCAATGCTAGTTATAGCAAGCCGTAATGCAGGAAATGCAGAATATCTGTGTCTTCCCTGCACTCCTATCAGTAGACACTAAATTTGCCTCTATCATATTTCTCCATTTCAGCTCTTCATGAAGGAGAGTGTTTACCAGCAACTAGAGAGCAAACGAGACCAACTGATGACCAAGGCGGCTCTAACTCTACAGCGTTATGGGCGTGGATACCTGACCCGAAAACGTTACACTACTCTCCGGTACAGGATCATTCAACTGCAAGCCCTGGCCCGTGGCTACATGGCAAGGTGCAAGAACTGTACTATACATAAATATATATAAAGGAATTGGCAAGACATAGATATGACATGGCAGGAGGTAATTTACAATAGATTAAATGGGTGGTTTACTTAAGACAACCCATTTGTATAAGGGCGTGTATAGCATACAGACAGCTCAAGTGGCTGCTTTGGGGCTGCATAGGCAGAACGGCCCTGCTCAGGTTTTTTCCCATGGGTGAAAGAAAATTAAACTGTACTATTAGCAAACCAGGGTGGAGGTAAGCAGACCAAGTAAGGCATCTGCAGAATCCGAGGAGTGAGCCTCAGCCTAGGAGACAGCGGGCTATGGATGTAGGCCTTGTCACAGTGGCTCTACCGTCTACCAGCCGGAGGGTAACCAGGGATGGTTTTATTGTACGGTATTATTGTATCTTGACACTACCAGGAATTCCTGGTGGAGCCAAGATTGACAGGGGATGATGCCCCCTGTACCTGATTGGCTGCACAGCGGCCTGGGCTGCAGGTCCTGGCAGCCCACTAAGCAAAAGGTACAATTTCAAAACCTTAATGTCATAAGCTGACTTCAGCCTTAGGCTGCAGCCAGGCAGCCCCAGTTGCAAGGCTCTTCCCCATCAGCGACATACAAGGCGTCCCCCTGCCAGCACTGAGGCCACAGTGCCAGGGGGAAAAGACAGTGTTACAGCCGGGCGGCGCTGTGTGAAGCAGCAGCAGACCAGGAAGGGGACAGAGCAGCGGGGTACTCCGGTGTATCCAGCGGCATCGTGCAGTGAGCAGGTTGCGGGGGCGCAAGTGACAGGCTGTGGATGGGACGAAGGGCTCATTCGGCGGTCAGTAGGGACGCATGCCTGAGAAGCACCGTGGAACCCAGTGATGACAGTCCATGCTGTGCTGCCTTACCGTCAGGCTTACTTTTCTTCTTAGCCGTACTTTCTTCTGTGCAGAGATTGTAAGACTAAATGGATAAGTAATCCTCACCCTAAGCCAGCACGGCCACCAACAAACTATGCACACACTGCTAGGACCTTGAAGTCTTGACCCAATCAGGAGCTGGGGGTGTGAAAGGGGCGTTCCTCCTGTCAAACCCTTAGCTTCTGGTGGCGTCAAGATACAATAATACCACCAGGGACACGTCCAAGGGGCCAAGAGCAGGCTATTAAATAGGTAAACCTACTGGTGGTTTACCTCAGTTCGTTTGTCACGTGTGAAGCCACTGTTTCTTCCTCCGTAGTGAATTCTCGAGAAAGAAAGAGTCCACACATGCAGAGTTGATGGTTAAAGGCAGAACCGTGAACGGTCGGTAAAGCAGTTTACTTGAATGCAACTTGATTAAAATCCAATACAGTGCACACTTGACATTCACTGGCAATATACTTAGTGCAGGGGAACACGTGGTGTGGCAGGGAGGCAACACGGGAGGACAGAGTGACTTACACAGGCCAAGTTATCTGTAGATTTTTGTTTCTGGATACTTTCTCACAAACACTCACCGACTCTCTACCGATACACCCATGGATTAGAAGAATGCACAGTGGAAACTCGCACTTCTTGCAGCTTCTTACTTTCTTGACAATTAGCCAATCACAGCCAGTACTCAATGAATGGCGGTGATTGGTTTAATCACTGCCATTCATTGGGTGCTGGCTGTTATTAGCTAAGCGTCAGCCAAGCACAGCCAGCGCTTCCAGGAGGCGGGGATTTTTGAATCCCCAGCCAGAAAAGAAGATGATCTGTGCTGGGGACCTGGTGAGAAGATGCGGCCAGGCTAACAGCACGGGACAGGTCATGTATGTGGGTTTTTTTTCTTCTTCTTCAGCTAAGGTGTATTTTCGAGGAAGGGCTTATATTTCAAGTCTCCCCCGAAAGTACTCGCATGTGTTGCTACAAAGTTGCCCGACTTTGTAGCGCTACAAAGTCGTGGTATCACCGCGAGAAATAGCAGCGATATCGCACGTACCAGTGATTTTCTCGCAGCGGTGCCATGTCACCCGTGTGAACGAGGCCTAAATGACATTTCCTGGATACATGTCAGTAAAATTTGCAATATCAGTGTATAGTGCTTAATAAGGGGAGGTGCGTGAGGGGGGTGCAACTTTTATTTACTACTTCTCTGTGTGTAGCATTTTGCACTGTATGTGTATTTTGTATTAACGCAACTTTACAACTTGCAGGTGTAGGTTTCACAACTGGAGAAGCAGCATGCTAAAAGTTCGAGCTGTGGTCCATATGTACGTGAATCGGAGGAGATACCTGAGGGTAAGATGTCAGTATTGTCAAACACTTCTTTGGTGCAGTTTTATTACATTCTACAAGGTTTTTAAGAAAATTAAAAAAGCTTTTTCGAGCTATCAGTACAGCTCCTACGACTACCTGATGCTCACTGTGTATTAGTGTGCATCATTAGTCTGAGACACTACATGCTGTACATAGAACTCAGGGACCCGTAGCGTAACTCAGAATTGGGCCCCTCCCCCCCAAAAAGAAAAAAATAAATAAAATATATATATGTATAATGCTGCCAAGTAAGAATGCTTTCAAAAATAAAAGTGTTTCTAGTTTATTTTTGTCTCTTAACAAAATGCAAAGTGACTGAACACAAGAGAAATCTAAATCAAATCAATATTTGGTGTGACCACTAGAGATGAGCGAGTATACTCGTTTCGAGTAATTACTCGATCGAGCACCACGATTTTCGAGTACTTCAGTACTCGGGTGAAAAGATTCGGGGGGCGCCGGGGGGCGGGGGGAAGCGTGGCGGAGCGGGGGGTAGCACTCCAGCACTCCCTGCTGCAGCCCCCCACTCACCCAAGGCGCCCCCCGAATCTTTTCGCCCGAGTACGGAAGTACTCGAAAATCGCGGTGCTTGGGTGAAAAAGGGGCGTGGCCGAGTAGGCTCGCTCATCTCTAGTGACCACCCTTTGTCTTTAAAACAGCAGCAATTCTTCTAGGTACACTTGCACACAGTTTTTTAAGGAACTCAGCTTGGAGGTTGTTCCAAACATCTTGAAGAACTAAGCACAGATCTTCTGTGGATGTCGGCTCGCTCAAATCTTTCTGTCTGTCCATGTAATCTCAGACAGACTGGATGATGATGAGATCATGACTCTGTGGGGCCAAATCATCACTTCCTGCTGCAGAAGTCAATCAGACATCTTCTTTTTTATTTTTCCGCAGCGGCTAAAACCTTTGCACAGTACTTTATGTAAATACACTACCGGTCAAAATTTTAGAACACCTCAATTTTTCAGTTTTTATTGATATTTATACAGTTTAATGTCTCTAACATACTTTGGCATGAAAGCATTGAACAAATAAACAAGCTACGGGTACTGGCACACGGGCAACTTGAAAGTCCAGTCGTGTGCTGTCCGGTGTGCTGAACATGGCAGATTGACATATGCTATTGTCTTCTGGAAATCGGACAAGATTTGGACATGCTGTGTAAAAAAGCCCATGTGCATTCGCCCCTTCAAATGAGCAGGTCCTATTTCCCTCCGATTTTCGTGTGCATGTACCCCAAGATGAATACAAATAATGGATTAACTTTGTTCCACCAAATTAAATCTGGATTTTTTTTACTTCAAAGTAGCCACCTGTAGCTGATATAACAGCTTTACACCACCGAGGCATTCTTTCTACAATTGCATTGTCATCAGATGATATTCAGAAATTCCTTCCAAACATTGTTGCAGAAGTTCCAACAAATGTGCTGCACTTGTAGGTTGCTTTGCTTTCATCTTGCTGTCCAGTTCATCCCAAACAAGCTTAATGGGGTTTTAGTCTGGAGACAGGGCAGGCCAATCCATTCTTTGTAGCGTACTGGCTTCTCTTGTTTTCCTAAGTAGTTCTGACATAACCTAGAAGTATGTTTTGTATCATTGTCTTGCTGTAATATGAACCCCTGACCAACTGGGTGAACACCAGAGGGTATTGCATGGCATATCAAAATGCTGTGGTAGCCCTTTTTGTCCAATGTGCCATTCACCCGGTTCAAATTGCCAGCTCTGCATCCAGCAAAGAAAAAAAACCCCAGACCATGACGCTCCCTCCTCCATGTTTGACAGTTGGTGTCACACACTCAGGAACCATTCTTTCACCTACTCGATGGCGCACAAAACCCTGTGTGATATACCAAAGATGTCAAATTTTGATTTATCAGTCCATAAGGCCTTCTTCCACTCTTCACTGACTGCCAGCTTCGCTTTCTTGGTAATTTCTCTGTAGGACAGACCTACACGTCTAAGGGTTATAATTGTCTGTCTGTCTTATTTGATTAATTGCCTTTTTCTTGCCATTATTATAGCAATGTACTCTGTCCTGAAGAACAAAACTGTCCAAATCCCATTGGGTATTGTAATGCAGTCTGTTCCAACACTGGTTATATAGAATCAGAGAGTTTGAAAGTAATCTACAAAAGTTGAGACACCTGTAGGAATAGTTTGCATCCAATTCCAGACCATAATTTGCTTTCTGTGCTGCAGAGCAGCAGTCATTGATGCGTTCCCTGAAAAAAAACTCCTTGGTTAAAACCGTAAATTCAGACTATTGTTGCTTTTCAAGTTAAAAGTTCATAATATTTTATGTTTTTAACTTAGTTTTGAACCATTATTCTAGTGCCCCTTATAGTAATAGTGCCCTCTCCAAGTGTGCCCAGTAGTAGCATCGCCCCTCTCAGTGGTCCCAGTAGTAGCATCGCCCCTCTCAGTGGGCCCAGTAGTAGCATCGCCCCTCTCAGTGGGCCCAGTAGTAATAATGCCCCTCTTTTATACCCACATCATGAATAATGCTCCCATTTATTGCACAGTTATTAAAAATGCTTAATCATGTTATCCCCATCATTAAAAATGGCCCCTTTATTGCCCGTTATAAATAATGCCCTCCTTCTTACCTCATTATTAAAAATACTGCCCCTTGTTGCTCCATCATTAATAATGCCTCCCTTTGTTCCTCCTTTCAGTAATAAAGATCCCCCTTGTTGCCGTCATTATTGGCGCCCCCTTTTGTTGCCCTGTCAGTAATAATGATCCCCCTTGTTGCCGTCATTATTGGTGCCCCTTTTGTTGCCCTGTCAGTAATAATGCTGCCCCTTGTAGCCCTCTATCAGTAAAAACCCTCCCCTTGCTGTCCCCATCAACAATAGCGTTGCCCATGGTCCCTCAATACACTCCCATCCTTTGCTGTCTAAGCTGCTCCATTCCGACGGTCCTTCCTTCCACTTCTCTGCCTTCTGGGTTGCATGGTCACATACCACATGACCGCGCGACCGAAAATCAGGTAGTATTGGACCATGGGAAAAGTGAAAGAGATGAATATACAGTTTTTTTCTTTTTTTACTTCACCCGGCCACCTCGTAAACTGGAGGCTTAGGGGAATATCTGTGGCAGCAACTGCTGCAGCAGTAGTTGCGATTGGCCCTAGGACGTGACTGTCCTCAATGGACTGAATGAGCAATCTGCAGACCCGATGCATCAGACTAATTTCTATGTCACAAAATTACATTAGATGCCACAAAAATATAATTTATTGAAAATTAGTTTTTTTATAGCAAATTATTATCACGTATAAAAAATGATATCATGTAACAAAATGATGTTTTGTGTCATTCTGTTTATTAACAGCGCTGTATTATTATTGTATAGTAGTGTTTACTCTTTTATTGTCCTCTCTTTGCTCAGTTCCGGCTGTTCTAGGTTATCATTATTACATTGTGGGCAGTATTGTTGTCAAGGGCTCAAAGTCCACCCAGTGTGTAAAAGGTCAGGGTGCAGTCTGTATGTATACATCACATCACCTTACCCTTAGAAATGAGTCAGTGAGGGAAGAGTAGGTGTTATATACACTATCAAGGTCAGGCCGGTGCCAAATATGACTTTATACCCAGAGAGTTGAGGCTGAGCTGTAATACCAAGCACAGCCCATAAACAGGTGTGGCGCTATTTCAATAAGCAGACGCGTTTTTTTAATCTTATACCAGATTTTTTACATTAAATTTAATGGTTCAAAGTCATCAACTATGGGAAATCAGTGGATGGGCATGTAGTACGTGACTGAACTGAGTTCTCCACAACAGGAGTGTTGGATGCGAAAGACCTCATCTGGATCAGATGTACTTTGTTGTCCTTAGGAGGATAGATATACACACAATATATAATCGCAGGGAAAAAAAAATATTAGTAATGAAACCAAAAAGTGAGGAGACTGGGAAATCTGACTCTAACCTTCCACCTCTGAGCTTCCTACCTTGGAGGGTACACAGGAAGGGCTGGCAAAGCTGTGCCACCACTTGTAAGCTACTGATCAGAGCATTGTGAAGGCGCATGCCGGACCTCATATTCCGAGATGGCACCCACTCCCTGTGCCTCTTCCAAGCGTTGGCTGCATCTCCGGGGAAAGTAGAGAGCTGCTCCTTCTATGTCGGGACCTCGTTGCGTGCCATATTAAATGACGTGGCGGGACGGATTTGGCCCACTGGTTTTGAGATGGACACGTGCTTTACACCAAACACACTTATCCGACAATGGAGCAGGACACCAACAGACAGGAGATCTAACCAATGTCCCCCATAAGAAGGAGCTGGAATAAATGTATAGACAGGTGCTGATTAGCAGGCTGGGCCACATGCCGACCAGTCCATCCACACACCCGCAGAGAAGTGCTCATGTCGATGCCCATTGAAAGTGAATCATATGGGCCGGGGCTGACACTTTGACATCACCCCAATCCGACGCAGCTGATGAACCGTGACAGTGAGATCCTCCTTGGAGTGGCTCTCCACTCTGGCTAATGCAGGGGGTCAAGAGCTGCAGACACCCCTTTATGACTTCCCTATGCCCTAATAGGGCAATCAGCTGATCACCGGGCCACTATGCTAGTATATAGAGCTGTGTGTTTCTGGGCAACGAGGCAATAAGCTGAATGGTGAGGTTCTGGGCAGCAGATCAACTATTGATGACCTATATGGATCTTCAATAGTTTAATCATAGAAAACCCTTTTTAAAGGGTTTTACAAGTTCTAAGAAAATTTCCGTGAAGACATGAAATGGTTAAATAATGACAAACTATGGTATACTCATTGCTTCAATCCTCCAGCAATCCAACGCTATCGCTCCCATCCTCACCGCCAGTCTGTGTTTACTAGGCTGCAGCAGTGACATCCCATATAAGTGCTTGTGACTGCTGCAGCCAATCACTGCTCTCAGCTGTCTTGAACCATGCGCCATTGAGCCCAGTGATACGTGTATACGGATGTCAACGCTAGTAAATATAGATTGGTGGTGAGGATGAGAGCAGTGGCGCTGAACCAGTGGGGGATCGGAGTGCTGAGTATATCATAGTTTCTTATTTTTAATCATTTACTGCCCTTTCTAAAATTTTTGTAGAACTATTATACAATGGTGTCATCTGCTCGCTAAAGCCAATGTGTGTGCACCAGAGAGGCTCCAACAGCAGAGTGGCTGGCAATAGACGGTAAGAATGCCCTGTCGGACGTTTTCTGACATTGGAGCTGTACAAGCTTCAATCAGAATGTAGGAAGACGTCAGACAGTGGATTGGAAAGGATTAAACTTCACTACTCACATCTGAAGCTGCATTAAGAATTCTGGTTTCTTCTTATGAGAAAGCAGTGCATTGTGGGATGACAAGTACACAATTAGAGCCCATATGTTGGGTCACATGTCTGACAGCAAGGTGGAGCTAAACTGCTGCCTGTTTCCAAAAACAATCTGTAGAATTTTGAAGGCAGCTCTGGATGTGCATGGAGAAAATGATAGAAATAATTAAAATTAAAAAAACAAAAAAACATTGATATAAAGTATTAGCAAAATTTAAATTGTGAAAAAGGCAAGTTTTGGCCAGATTCTGATGGTAAAGCTTGGCTGTTCGCGGGAGACCCAATATGATACAGTGACAGATATGTCTAGTGTATTCAGCAGATACAGGAGGACTGATGTCCATGTGCTCAGCACCTTTTCCACTAATAGCTATTAATAAGCATGGCTTTACCTGGGCTTCGGTGACACCACACCCATCCCAGCGGTGAGGTGACAGGCACAGAACAGAAGCAGGGCAGTATGAAGCGGGTGCGCTTTTCTCCTCAAGTAGACATCACAAAGGATCATGCTGGTTTGTTTCAGGTACATCAGGTGGCATGGATATTATAATATAACGGGTACAGGTATGTGGGGGTGCAAACATGTGAGTTCTGGAAACACAGGATGTCCTAAGCTGGCCAAACACATTAGATCAATGTCAAATGAAGCCTCTGATTTCAGCAGGACCATCTGACTATCTAATGTATGCAGGGCCTCCAGAAGCTCCCTTTACAGGAAAAAAAGGATCGGGCATTTGGGTTTCAACATACCCCACCGTTTTGTTCTTGGGGAGATAAGACAACATCAGGTTAGTCTGGCAGCAGCTTACTCCCCTCTCTACATGCAGAACACATGCATGCTCAGCCAAACCCAGCCTTCATGTGTATAGGAGGTCAGGGGAGACCCATCAGCCGAACGAGCATCTACCCAACAGCTATGTGAAGTGTATGACTACCAATTTTAGTTTTGTCTTATTTCCTATGCTTCCTGTTCACTTGCAGATAAAGGCAGAAGCTCGCAGGTTGGCTGAGGAAGAGCAAAGGAAGGCAGAGCAGGTGGGTGTGCGGCTGACATCACCGGATCTATTGCTGTGCCCGGTGTTCATAGTTTTTGTATTACCAGAATTAATCTGCGTACAACCGGTCTCGCACGACCGGATTTCAATTGCAGATTCCATGATAGGTTGATCCACGGTAATACGCTCTTTATTCAAATACATTGGATTATGCGCTTGCGCTCACATTAGCGGGTCGAAATTGTGTAATGTGCTTGCGGAAAATACAACGCAGCATGTTCTATTCTATCGCAGGTATCCATGACATAGAACCCATTCTGCTCTATGGTCACAGATATACCCGCAGCCCATACCCAATTACATTGCGTATGGGCTGCGGGTGCCCGCTTCATCGCTAAGCGACGGCGCGGAAAATATAATTTAAAGAAAATCTGATTATGAGTTATTTTCTCTATCCAGGAGCTGACTAAGAGGGAAGTGTTTAATGTCACTCATCTAGAGATCCCAGCAGAGCTGGCGGGCCTCCTCCGCACGACATCAGGTAAGCATCTCACCATGAAATAGTAGATATGCTGCACCGTAACCGGAGTGCTACAGATGAAATAAAGGAGAAGGTCCAGAATAACGTGTTTTATCATAAACCGCGAAAGTCAAAACTGATTTTAATATCTCGCTTTAATGCTGCCATATGAAGGCCTGAAGATGCAGGCCCAAAGCCTGAGGCTGCACTACTGACAGAGTCTGATGACAACCTGTGCCCTTCCAATGTTTTTCACACATACAGTGTTGTCACAGAGACCATGAAAGGTTTAAACATACTTGCCAACTCTTCCAGATCATCCAGAAGAGACCCAACAGACTTCTGGAAGTGTTGGCAAGTCTCCCGTGCTCTTCAGAACCTTACCGGAGCCTTCCGTTAGGCTCTCCTCCCTGAGCATTGCTTCCTTAGATCCGCTTTGCTAGCACTTTCCCAGCAGCCCCTTGTTTTGAGCCACAGACCACAGTTGGGCTTAGCTAATTATGGGAGAGACTTGGCACCATGAGGTGGGTTGTCCAGTCAGCTTTCTGATGAGGATCTGGGGGTGAAATACTTGGTGGAAAATTAAGGATGTCGAAGTAAAAATAACTTATTGAAAATGGAGGATGTGGGGATAAAAACGAGATACAGTGAAAAATGCAGGATGCGAGGATGAGAAGCGTACTGAAAAATAGAGGACTTGGGGGTGAAAATGGAGGATATGGTGAAAAATGGAGGACGTGGGGGTGCAAAACAAGATGTAAAAAATGGAGGCTGTTGGGATGAAAAATGTTTCTAAAAATGGAGGATTTTGGTGTAAAAAATGAAACGTGGGAAATGGTGAATATGGTGAAAAATTGAGGACTTGGGGATGAAAATGGAGGATGCAGGGGTGAACCAAGAAGTTGTAAAATACGGAGGATATAGTGTTGAAAATGAAACGTGGAAATAAAAATTGAGGATGTGGGGGTGAAAAACGTATTAAAAAATGAAGGATGTGAGGGTGGAAAACAGGATGAAAAATGGAGAATGGTGGGGTTTTCTATAAAGGAGGTGTGGCTTACAAACCAAATGTGTATATATATATCTATATATATATATATATATCTATATATATCTATATATATCTATATATATCTATATATATATATATATATATATATATATATATATATATAGAATCTACAAGGTCTCCATCACAACACGAAACCTAAGGGCTTATTCAGACGAGGCTATGCATAAATACGTTCGCCGATACAGAACATATTTTGATATGAACGAAGTTAGGAGATGGCAAGAAGCAGGTGGATACGTCCATGCCAGCAGATCGATCGCTTTTTTTTTGCGATCGAAACGCCAGCTCACACGCTTGTGTGTTACACCCTTTCCGTGGAATAGAATGGCAATTAAATGCCTAATTAGGGCCAGCTGTCTTCTTATCCCTCCATTGTACCCAGGGTAACTCCCTCCTTGTTTTTGAGCTGCCATTGAAGCCTATGGCACCTTTCTGTGTAACACGGACCAAGATAGAGCAGGACCTATCTTTTTGGGGAAGAAGATTCTGCGCGGAAAAAACCCGTTCGTCTCTATAGTAATCGAAGGCATTGCTTTGTCTCGTTGTAGGAGCGAGATTTTCGCGTTCAGAAATGCCTCCGCAAATGCGTTTGTCTGAATCCGCCCTGATAGAAATCATGTTGTCATCAGAATCAGCATGAAAAAATGAATGTACCTGTGACTATAATTTTGTTCTTTTCCCTCCCAGCTCAGAAGAACATCATGTTGGAACATGTGGTGCCAACTCATGTTCCGAGGGTCCAGGCCTTCACCCAGCTCACCCTGCCCCTCGACATCAACAACTACCCCATGTTCAAATATGTGCGAGTTTTTTTCAGGGTAAGAGATGGCACAAGTAAGGGTGGACACTGAATATCGTAGAGATCGAATATCACCGTCTATGTGGGCGGCTTATAATTAATCAGTTAGCATGGTCGTTATATTGGAACAGGGATGGACTGACAGTGATGTTGGCCTCCAGGCAGAGAGAAGTGCTGTCACCAAATTAGATCTAAAGGTCGTTGGGTAAATGCCCAAAGCTGCTAGTTGACTAGTAGTCAGCTACACTGAAGGCAACCACCACCACTAGTTGTTATCGACTGCCTCAGACAGAGGGTCCTACTCACGTTACAGGCCCATTGGCATTGACAGATTGCCTGGTCCCTCAGCCCACCCCTCCATCGTAACAATTTCTAAAAACTTGATTATCTTTCAGGAACCTCTGTTTGGGATGTTGGCAATGACACTTGGATCCTCACTGCTTCCTGTCGAAGATGATCTGAAGCCACAAGCCATTACTTCATTCAAACTGGTAATTATTCTCCTTAAGGAACTATTAATCAAATAGAAAATTTCATATTGAGATAAGGAGGCAGTACTATCTGCACCTCCATCACTTAAAAGAAATGGCAGTACTATCTATAATTATATCATTTAAAGGAAGTGGCAGGGAGGCAGCACTATCTGTACCTTCATCATTTACAGACAGGTAGACAGTACTATCTGTACCTCCATCACTTACATGGAGAGATATGGAGGCAGTACTATCTGTACCTACATCATTTACATGGAGAGATATGGAGGCAGTACTATCTGTACCTACATCATTTACAGGAAGTAGCAGGGAGGCTGTACTATCTGTACCTCCATCACTTAAAGGAAGTGGCAGGGAGGCAGTACTATTTGTACCTAATACCTACATCATTTACAGTAAGTATCATGGAGACAGTACTATCTGTACCTCCATCACTTACATGGAGAGACATGTAGGCAGTAATATCTGTACCTACATCATTTACAGACAGGTAGACAGTACTATCTGTACCTCCATCACTTACATGGAGAGACATGTAGGCAGTAATATCTGTACCTACATCATTTACAGTAAGTATCATGGAGACAGTACTATCTGTATCTCCATCATTAACAGGGACAGACAGGGAGGCAGTACTATCTGTACCTCCATCATTTACAGACAGGGAGGCAATACTATCTTTTCCTACATCATTTCCAGATATGTAGACAGTACTATCTGTACCTCCATCACTTACATGGAGAGATATGGAGGCAGTAATATCTGTACCTACATCATTTACAGTAAGTATCATGGAGACAGTACTATCTGTACCTCCATCACTTACATGGAGAGACATGTAGGCAGTAATATCTGTACCTACATCATTTACAGACAGGTAGACAGTACTATCTGTACCTCCATCACTTACATGGAGAGACATGTAGGCAGTAATATCTGTACCTACATCATTTACAGTAAGTATCATGGAGACAGTACTATCTGTATCTCCATCATTAACAGGGACAGACAGGGAGGCAGTACTATCTGTACCTCCATCATTTACAGACAGGGAGGCAATACTATCTTTTCCTACATCATTTCCAGATATGTAGACAGTACTATCTGTACGTACATCACTTACATGGAGAGACATGTAGGCAGTAATATCCATACCTCCATCATTAACAGGGAGAGACGGGGAGGCAGTACTATCTGTACCTACATCATTTACAGACAGGGAGGCAGTACTATCTGTACCTACATCATTTACAGACAGGGATGCAGTACTATTGGTACCTCCATCATTTACTGAAAAAGACAAGAAAGCAGCACTATCTATACCTACATCATTTAAGAAAAGATCCAGGGGGCCAGCACTACCTGTAAACATTTGTAGGCAAATTTGATGTACTGTTCTCCAAAGCAAGATGACCACCACCTTGTACTATAACATATCCCAAATATGGCGGTCATCTTCCTCTCGGTTATTGCAAGTACATATCCTTACAAAACAGATAGCAATAAAAAATAATGAAAAAAAGCATTCAGGTAGGTATCAACTTTTTGTTTTGAACATCTTGTCTCCTTACAACCTAGGTGTTGAGATTCATGGGTGATCCGTTCCTCAATGGAGCGCAGGAGATCTTATTTGGCAATTACATTATCCAAAAAGGATTGTCCAATACGGGACTGCGGGATGAGATCCTGGTTCAAATAGCCAACCAGGTCTGGAGGAACACCAACCCAAACAACGAGGAGCGGGGCTGGTACCTACTGGCTTCTTGTCTCAGCAGCTTTGCTCCATCCCCAAACCTGGACAAGCATCTTCTCAAGTAAGACCCTTCAGAATAATAGAAATCAAATCCATCATTATGTTTTCATCCTCATACATTTTTTATGGTTTTAATAAAAATTGTACAACTGGTGCAAATAGTAGGAGGACAAATTCCCCAAACTTAGGGCGCATTCAGACAACCGTATATCGGCCGGGTATTCACGCCGGCCGATATACGGCTTCCCTCTCTGCAAGGGGGAGGTGGTGGAAGAGCCGGGAGCCGGTGGTAAACAAAATGTCCCCGCTGGTGATCGTGATCAAAACACTAGTTTTTCTGCGGTCTCCATTAATACTATACTATTGAGACCTCCGCTGCGGAAATCTGCGATGAAATAGAACATGCTGCGATTTTTTTCCTATAGCGGGAATAAAGAGGCCATTCAGTGTATATGCAATCAATATCTCTAAGCACGTGGGCTGCATTCACACAAACGTATATTGGCTCGGTTTTCACGCTGAGCCGATATACGTCATTCTCATCTGCGGGGGGGGGGGATGGAAGAGCCAGGAGCAGGAACTGAGCTCCCGCCCCCTCTCTGCCTCCTCTCCGCCCCTCTGCATTATTTGCAATGAAAAGAGGCGGGGCGGGGCTAAGTTCTGAGAATTAGTCCCGCCCCCGTCACGGCTCTCCCCATTGCAAATAGTGCAGAGGGGCGGAGAGGAGGCAGAGGGGGGGCGGGAGCTCAGTTCCTGCTCCTGGCTCTTTCATCCCCCCCCCTCCCCCTGCAGATGAGGACGACGTATATCGGCTCGGCGTGAAAACCGAGCCGATATACGTTCATGTGTATGCACCCTTAAACAAATAAGTGGGATACGTTAGGAATTTCCTGCGCATAATGCAAAGAATAGAACCCGTTGATTTCAGTGGGTTAATTCTCACATATTTTTTTTGTTTTTGCAGGTTCAAAAAATAGGACCTGCCCAATCGTGTGTGTTTGCGCACCAAAGAGACCATAGAGGTTTATGGGAGGTGCGCAAACACACACATCTTCCCGCTTAGTATGCGCTAAATGCTGCGCATACACACGATCACTGGCACCTCATTAGGCAAATTAGACCTTTAAATCAGGGCGGGGTGATTCCCCCGTGAATGAGCGATGTTCCATATTTCCGCAGGCATAGGTGCAAATTACGCTCGTTCACTACACAAACATTGCGCAGGAACGGGCGTATTACGTTACACGCTCATCTGTGGAAGCCCAAATGGTGCATGTAGACAAGCCTTGTGTATGGAGAATCTCTGCACATCTGTGGTTTCTTGTTCTGATCAGAGGCCCAGCAGTGGTGGTAATGAACGAGCACTTTCTGCTAACGAGGTCATCACTGATTTGCTGTATTTTTCAGGTACGTCTCTGACTATGCATATGATGGTTATAAACCGATTTGTCAGCACAAACTCATCCTAGCAATTCAGAAATCTCAACAGGGATCCGAGACTGCAAGGACTTTCCCTCCCTGTTTAATGGAGTGGACCGCAAGCAGGGAGAGAGCGAACATGGCCTTGGATATTCATTGCTTTGATGGTACAAAACTGAAATCTTTAGATCAACTTTATATTATTGCTGCATAGTCTACATACAGTGCTGTGCAAAAGTTTTATGCCAGGGTGGAAAAAATGCTACAAAATTAGAATGCTGTCAAAAATAGAAGTG
The DNA here is from genome assembly GCF_035609145.1 of Eleutherodactylus coqui. NCBI lineage: Eukaryota > Metazoa > Chordata > Amphibia > Anura > Eleutherodactylidae > Eleutherodactylus > Eleutherodactylus coqui. The sequence continues at coordinate 148,545,345 of NC_089844.1, read as the reverse complement.
CTAATAGTTTTTTTGGCCAATTAACAAAATGCTGATTGAATGAACAGAAGAGAAATCAAAATGACATCAATATTTATAGTGACTGCTCTTTGCCTTCAGAACAGTATCAGTTCTTCTAGGTACACTTGCACACAGTTTTTGAAGGAACTCAGCAAGGGGGTTGTTCCAAACATCTTGGAGAACTAATCACAGATCTTCTTCACTTCCAGGACTCCTTGTTCTTCTTTGCAGTGAAGATAGTTCTTAATAACATTGGCTGTATGTTTGGGGGTCATTGTTCTGCTGCAGAATAAATTTGGAGTCAATCAGGTGCCTTCTGTAGATTTGCTAATTTGAATACCTTTTCCCAGGGAACTTTGCGTGCAGATCTCCACAAGGAGAACCAGCGCCTTCCCAGGGTGTATATGAATGATCATTTTTCTATAAAATACAACTTATATTTGTTTCTAGAAAAGTTGGTACCAACCACAATGACTGCAATTACAGCATTATGATGGTTGTCAACTAGCTTCCTTAGGCAGGGCTGGGACAAGGGGATTTGGCATTCTAAGCAGATCAGGCAAATTGTGCGCCTTCCCTGCAACTCCAAGAATCAATTAAAAAACACCTTGCTCTGTAATGAGAGATTTAAACACATTTTAAAAGAATCAGATACAGGCAGAATAAATATTTAATTTGATGATTCACTGCACTTTTCTTCTCCATTTGGCCCAGATCATACTGGCAGTTTTCTCCTGAAGACTGCAGAGTTTCCTGCTGAAATATCTTTAGCCCGGGGCATAGCTATAGTGGGTGCAAAGTAAGTGTCACACTGGGGCCCTGAATGCTGATGGGGTGATACAAACCATGCTCACTGCTCCCTGGGACTCCTGTAACAATAGAAAAGCTGAGTGACAACCATTGTGAGAGCTCTAATGGCAGCCAAGTCCAGGGTCTTGATAATGTACAAGTTTGGCCTTGAGTTGTCCTTTAAGGGCTCTCTTACACAAGCGTTTCTCTCCTGCGTGCAGCTGGAATATCTCCCGCACAGGAGCACGCAGGAGCAGCAATACCTGCTATGTGCTTGCAATCCCCATACACCATCTTGGTGTGTATGCACACATAGTACACACCAAGATAGTGCATACTGCGATCTTTTTTGCATGCGCATTTTGCTCACTGTATGCGAGAGGCACAATTGAAAGTAATGTAAAGATTGGCACTACATATTACACCTGCAAGACCCACGCACATAATACGCAGTGAAATATGCTTGTGTGAGAGAGCCCTAACAGATGTGAATTTCGAAGTAAAACCTATACACTTCAAGGAGCTGACTACCAGCGTGTCTCCCTACTGTCCAGGATTTGGCATCTGTCTCACTGTCCCAGAAGGCAGGAGACGTATTCCGCAGGGACAGATAAAAATGGAGTAAATTCAAAAATGGTCTATATTCACATGTTTCACACCTTTAGTTAATCCAGTCCATGTTGTGCCAGTCCCAGCTCATTTCCAGGTAATGCAATCGGGTGCCAATTAGAATGTGATTACTGCAGTCAATCACTGATCTCAGCCATACCAATGCAGATGCCGGAGGTTGGCTGCAGTGATCACTCTGCTCTGAAGTGAGCTGGGGACCGGAACAGCGTGTAAAGCAAAAGAGATGAGTGTAGACAGTTTTTTCATTTACTGCATAAAATGGGGTATTATTACTGAGTGGGGGCATTAATATTGTGAGTCGCGCACTATTACCGTGAGAGGGATGCTAAGGGCCACTTTTACTGTAAGGGTGTAACTGAAGGGCACTATTACTGTGAGAGGGACACTAAGAGGCACTATTACTATGAGGTAGCCACTGAGGGGCATTATTACTGTGAGAGGGACACTAAGGGGCACTATTACAGTGAGGAGGACACTAAGAGGCACTATTACTATGAGGTAGCCACTGAGGGGCATTATTACTGTGAGAGGGACAATAAGGGGCACTATTACAGTGAGGAGGACACTAAGAGGCACTATTGCTGTGAGGTAGCCACTGAGGGGCACTATTAATGTGAGAGGGACACTAAGTGGCACTTTTACTGTAAGTGTGTCACTGAAGGGCACTATTACTGTGAGAGGGACACTAAGCGGCACTATTACTGTAAGTGTGTCACTGAAGGGCACTATTACTGTGAGAGGGACACTAAGCGGCACTATTACTGTAAGGGTGTTACTGAAGGCCACTACTACTGTGAGAGGGATACTAAGAGGCACTATTCCTGTGAGGTAGCCACTGAGGGGCACTATTACCATGAGAGGGTCAGTGACAGGCATTATTACTATGGAGGGACATGAAGGCACACTACACACACCCCAAAAACTGTCTCTATTTTCATTGCTCAATATTTGGAAGGTAACGACCAGTGTGACACGGATCTTCATCTAATCTTCTGCTGTTCTGTATACATGTAGGTGCCAAGATGTTATGCCCCATCCATTCATGGACTGACGGAGAGGAGTTGGCAGGGGATGTCCTTAGGCACAGGTAGTTTGCTGAAGGCTGGCACGTTTCTGAGAATGTAATTCATTTTAGTTAAAGCAGACACAGTTTTTATATGATGATATCCGATCGATTCCTTATCAATTCCACATCCAAAAGCGTTCATTCACTTGAATGGATATCTGCGCCATAGACTATACAGCATGTGTGCAGATTTAAAATCTGTGTGCAGAAAAAAAAAGTGATCTGTCACTTTTGCAAATAGATTCCATGGCTGAATGGATTCCACATTGGAATGTGGCTAACGTGTCCAAATCCGTGGCATTCGGAAATAAAAATCCATCTCAGAAATGTGCGCGAACTATGCTGGTTTCTGACCTGGATTTTCATTGAAAACTAAACTTTGAATGTCCGTGTGCTTTGTCTGTGACAGAATTCTAAGAAGTAAAGAATAAACTGTCATTTTCTTCTTGCTGTTCTCACGGCATACAGAGGGGTTCCTGGAAGTGATACAACAAGTACATCTCCGTTTTTCTTCCTTTAGGGGGGTGACTGAAGGCTGGAGAGGATGGTCAGTATGTTTAAAGGATGGCGGCCAATGGTCAGAACTGGCAGGCCATGATTATGTCCTGGACCTGATCTCTAATGTGGAATTACCCAGAGAATTCCCCAGACAGAAGTCTTATTTCATCACCTCCGAAGCCACACAAGAGAACATAGAAAGACGCAGTGTGTAAGTATCCTACCGAGTGTGGACTTGACAACTTTATACCTAGTTAAGGTATCTTCACATGGGGCAATTATCGCTAGAAACATCGAATTTGGGTGATTATCGTCTCGTGTACATGCGGCCACCGACAAAGCACTATGCGAGGAGTCGCTCACTTGTCGGAGCTGCTTGTTTTTTAGCAGAGGTTGGCGAGCAACATATCATTTTGGCCCACTGCGCCTTCATTCACAGAATGACTATCACTCTTGTGTCGGCCAGTAGTCCGTGAAATAGCTGTTCGGCACAGTCGGCCTGCGTAAAGGTACCTTATAAAGTGATGAGACACCATCCTACTGAGAGTATTTGGACTCCCCTATCAGTAGAATGGATTGTCTTATTAGCATGTCACATGTCCTAAACCATGCTACATAAGATGCAGACCCTTGGAGGTGTCAGCCATAGTTTGTGATGGGAACTGCATGCTATGGAATATAGGGGTTACGCCACTGCACACAAGCCGTCCATCATGTAGCTCAATATATCGGCCCGTCTACAATGATGCCAGGAGCGTCGTCATCAGACAGTTGAGCAATGAAAGAATGTTCTATGAAGTGATGAATCACACTACTCCATATTCACATCAGATGGCCATACCTGGGTGTGGGGGATGATGGGGAACACCTTTTACCTGAGTGTGTTGTGCCAACAGGTAAGTACGGTGGAGGTTCAGTTATGGTTGGGGATGTGTTACATGGCATGGTCTCGGTCCGTTGGTTGTAGTGACAAGCACCATGACCACGTAGGTGAACCCTGACATTCTAGACAATAATGTGTTGCCCACAATGTGGTAATACTCTGGGAATAATTAGCCATACTTCTAACAAGACAATGCGCCTTGTCACACATCCAACGCTGTTTTATATTGGTTTGAGGATATGGATGTTTCATGATTGGACCGGCTGAACCCTACTGATCATTTTTGGGACAAACTGAAATGTTGGGTGAGGAAATATGAACAACATCCATCTTATTTGAGAGAAGCCACCAGATGTTTGCAGGATGAATGGAGGAAAATACCAGCTGAAGAGTATCAAGCATTAGTAGAAAGTATATCACAGAGAGTATCCAATGTCATTAGGGCCAAATGAGCCTCATTAAGTATTACCATATGGAAATAAATACTACTATTGATTCTTGTTCAGGTGTCCAACTACTTTTGGTAGGATAGTGTATATTGCCTGGATATGCCACCACTTTATGATCAGTGGGGGACTGATCTCTGGGGTCACAACTGATCCTGAGAATGAAGACACAGCAGTGCTGATTATGTATTCCCTGTAAAGCATCGCTCCCCCACCCATGTGTGCAGAATGCTGCACTTCTCTTCCCCATGTGTGATATTTAGCAATGAATATTTATTGCACGCTGCAATTTTTCCTTTCTCTGTTATCCTCATTTCATAGAGTATTTGAGAACAAGTCTGAGACAGATGAAAACGTCCCTCCTCCACCTATGATGAAAGCTCCCTCTCTACCGCAGCAGGGTGTTCCAGAGTCAGAAGGTTATTACAGTCATGGTGAGGAAAACTGTCATAAAACTTGATTTTTTTATGTCCCTGAATGGTCCAATTCCAGTAAGATAATGGTTGTAATAAGATACTTCATTTAGACGGACTGCTCCTCCATAGAGGGTTATGCTCTCCTCTCTGCTTGGTCACGGGGAGAATCTCCGTACAGGGAAGCAATAATCAGGGTTCTAATAAAGGGGCCATTCCGTGCATTGACTACTATAATGATGGACCTAGAAGTGATCTGATTGTGCTGCAGTACATTGTATTTTAATTGACAGATGATTGATCTGTGTCCTTTATGCCAGCAGATTCGGACACATTGAGCGAGCCCCCGACTCAGAAAGGCATGGATCATTACTTGGACAGCCTGTTTGATCCCGTTCTGTCTTATGGAAATGGGGTAAGAAATGATGCAACGGCCAGGTAGAAATTTGCAATGAGTGCAGTGCATTCAGAATTCTGCTGGCAGCCACACTCCATTCCATCACGGCGCTGACAGACATCCCTTATAGTTTAGGTGGGCCGCCAGAATGCTCTTTGCTCAGGTGCATTTCAGGGGGGAGTCATTTTTTTTCGACATCCGACTATTCTATAGAGTCTTATGTAAGAACTACATCCTCCACAATGCCATACAGCAGTAAAAGAATTACTACTGAGGCAGTAGGGTGATTCTAGAAGTTCTAGAGCCTGGGAGTTGAAGAAAAAGCAGAACAATTTAGAATGTAGCTCTGGATGTGACTAGAGAAGACAGCTCAATATAAGTCAAGTTCACTGCAAGATAAGTGAAGCAGGCTGCTGCATATTCTGTGGAGCTGTAAGTGGTAACATTGTGTTCATACAAGAAGCTATGCCGTGATCCATCGGACACCAGATCTCTGTTCCTGGGAGAGGCATTGATCTGGGTCAGTGCCCTCACACGTGGCATTATTATATCCTATTACACTATCCACTGCTCCGTGCCATCCTGGAGCTGCATTAGAAGTAGATTTTGAAAGTCCTTCTACAAAAGGATGCTTCAGGTACTTAGGGCCCATTCATACAGGCGTATCTTCCCGTCCGTGTGCTCAACATATTTTTGGCTGACAGCATCCGGTATTTTGGGCCATATTCACAAATCAAAGTCGTCCAAAAAAGTCTATAGAAAAATAAAAAAGCAGTGAACACGGATGTCATATGTGTGCTGCATGTTTTTACCCGTGTTGCCAGGAGACAGTGAGAAAAAAAGTGATACCAATTGGGGCTTCTTGTGTTTTTTTTTTTTGCACGTGTAATAAATAGATGACACACAGATGGCACAAGGATGTAAAGAAAATGGCGCCTACACAACCGAACCACATGCAGCACGCACGTACACCCCTTGATGTTGTATACATCCATGTGAATGAGCCTTATAGTTGCAGATAGTTTTTTAGCTCTCTGCGTGTGCCCCCATGACAATTCTTCCTGCTTCTAAACTATCAGGTTGTTGCAGAGTCTTCAGGAAGATCAGGTTTATTCTCAGCCTACTGGGAGCGTTCACAACCGCAGCACAAAGCATGATATTGCGGTTTTATACCTATACAGTCTTCATTATACATCAAGCCTTCATCCCGATTGAATGCTTAAATTTGCGTTGTGTGTGTATATATATACTGGTGCATTGCGTGTGTGTGTGTGTATATATATATATATATATATATATATATATATATATATATATATATATATATTAGGTGATATACCCGGGAGTTGTGTGTGTGTGTATATATATATATATATATATATATATATATACACACACACACTAGGCGATATACTGGTGTATTGTGTGTGTATATATATATATATATATATATATATATATATATATATTAGGTGATATACCCGGGCATTGTGTATATATATATATATATATATATACCAGTGCGTTGTGTGTGAGTGTGTATATATATTAGGTGATATACCCGGGCGTTGTGTGTGAGTGTGTACATATATATATATATATATATGTATATATATATTAGGTGATATACCGGTGCGTTGCACGGTGATTTTATGTATCACAGTCCTGGAATATACAAAGAGCACCACAAAAGTGAGCCAAGCACCGCACTGTTATGGAAGCTGTCCGAAAGGAAATCTGTTTTGCCCATAGCAACCAATCACAGCGCAGCTTTCATTTTACCACAGAAGTATAAGAAACAGCAAGCAATCACAGCGCAGCTTTTATTTTACCTCAGCAGTATAACAAATAGCAACCAATCACAGCGCAGCTTTCATTTTACTTCAGCAGTATAAGAAATAGCAACCAATCACAGCGCAGCTTTCATTTTACCTCAGCAGTATAACAAATAGCAACCAATCACGGCGCAGCTTTCATTTTACCTCAGCAATATAAGAAATAGCAACCAATCACGGCGCAGCTTTCATTTTACCTCAGCAGTATAGGAAATAGCAACCAATCACAGCACAGCTTTCATTTTACCTCAGCAGTATAAGAAACAAAAGCTGCACTGTGATTGGTTGCTATTGGCAACAAAAATTACAGGGTAATTCGGTGAGTTTTCAATTTTTAATTATGCCAATATTTGTCACCTGGTGCTGGAGAACACAAATGGGACCAGAACTGTAGATTTGTACACGACACAAACAGACAGATTTTGTGTTTTATATAAGATTGGATACATTTATGCATAAGGACGTGATCTTCTACTTCTGACCCTTATACAGTCAGGATAAAACAAGTCCTGTCTGGTCTGAGGTAACTTCTGACCCCGCATTCAGTGTGTGACTAATGGCCCATCTACACCCGACAGTCATCTAACCGACCGCACAAGTGCTGGCATCACCGCTGAGGTCATTAGCGCTCGTGCAGACTGTTTACACCAGCAGACGTCACTGCTGGATCGCTGGCCTCTCGCTCAGCGCTTTACATTCTATGGCCTCCTGCACACGACAGGATCGGATCTGGCATGTGGGATCCTGCAGCAGGATCTGACCCTATGCCCGGCTGCTCACCTCACCGGATTCACCTTCTGTACTGCGGGAGCACCAGCCGGCGCGCATGCGCAGTGCAGATAATGCCGCGCCGTCGCTAGGTGATGATGCGGATCACTTGGCCCTTCTGCAGTGCTCACAGCGGAAGGGCCGCGGGACTGATGGCTTCCATTGACTTCAATGGAAGCCATTGGTGTGGAAAACCGCGCAAAATGGAGCATGCTGTGATTTTTTTGCCACGAGCAGAAATTTCCGCTCATGTGCAGGAAGTAAGCGGATCTCTATAGGAGGCTATGGGCGGTATTTGCTGCGGAATCCAGGGGCAGCCGCCGGCCCCAGATTCCCAATTCAAATCCGCCCGTGTGCAGGTGCCCGATGTGAAGTTCTGGTCGGGGAGCGTTTACATGGAGCGAGAATCTCGCGATCTAGCGATATTCTTTATAGTGACTGAAAGTCAGCGATAATAAGAGATGAATAAATAGTAAGGGCTCCCGCACACGAGCGAATGTGTCGATGCGCTTGCAAGAGGATGACGTGATTGCGCTGTGAATGGATCACTAGCATGTGTTCGCAAGCATATCCACACTGCCAAGTCCATTTACATCGGCGCTGGATACACCCACGCGGTGTTGAACCGACTCAGAAAACTAATTATTCCCCACTGTTATCAAATAGCACTGCGAAATTGCGCAGATACGCACGCAATTTTGTGCGCACAGGGTGCTCCTATGGTAGCTTGGGAGCGCAAATGGGCACAAAAATAGAACATGTTGCATATTTTTCACCTAACGGAAATGCGGGTGCAAAAACGCTGAATGTGAGGGAACCCATTGTACTCAATTGTCAGCGGTTTGCACAAGTGATTTTGCACGTGCGAAAATGCTAGCAAAATTGCCTGTGTGCAGCAGTCCTAAATGATTTTTTTGCGTTTACACGGGATGATTATTACTTAATTTCATTCATTTGAACTAAGTTTGAGCGCTAATCATCCTGTGTAAATGGCCCCTAACCCCCACCCTTGTATTGTGGCCAATGGTGTAGAAACTGAGAATGCAATAATATAGAAAAATAGGAGGCTTTATATTATACATTTTTTCCCTTGAAGGTCCTTGTTATCGATAGGTCCCTGGTAGAGATGAGCGAACGTACTCGGATAAGCACTTCTCGTCCGAGTAATGTGCTTTATCCGAGTACCTCCCCGCTCGTCCTGAAAGATTCGGGGAGCGCCGCGGAGCGGGGAGCTGCAGGGGAGAGCGGGGAGGAACGGAGGGGAGATCTCTCTCTCCTTCTCTCCCGCCCGCTCTCCCCTGCTCCCCGCCGCAACTCACCTGTCAGCAGCGGCGCTCCCCGAATCTTTCAGGACGAGCGGGGAGGTACTCGGATAAAGCACATTACTCGGACGAGTAGTGCTTTACCGAGTACGTCCGCTCATCTCTAGTCCCTGGGCCTCATAACAACCATTCATAATCATTCTTTAATCATTGCTCTAAAAATGACATAAGGACAGGAGGTGTTGTCATGGGGACATGGAAAGATTAGCTTTTCTCATAGCAGTGCTGTTACTTCCCCCTCTTCCTGGTAGTTACATATAGACTTGTATGGAAGAACTTTCCTTCTGTCTTTATAACACTTTGTATTACTATACCAGCCGGGCACTTCTTCATTGGCACAATGGTTTCCTGCTGTCACCTGATCTCTCTCGTCTCGCTCTTTGTCAGAGATCACGTTCCAGCTCATCCCTATGTCGTTATAGGCCAGTTATCTTCATCTCTTCTCTTCTGTAGGATCTGGAAAAGCTGACGGCAATGTCCCAGAAAATGAAAGGGGGTGGAGGTGTGGGGGGCAGGGATGGCACCGAGGTGCCCGGAGAATCCAATTTACCTAGTGAGGCATCACACCGCACAGGTGAGTTTAAACCCACTACCAAGAATAGCATTTTGGGTTCTGGTACATCCTTCATATATCCTTCATTTTCATCTGTAGAACAAAGCATGTATGCCCAGCAGCAAGCGTATATCAACCAGCAGGCCATGTTACTGGTGAGTATACCCACACTGCCAAAGGGGATGTGGGCGGTCACGTGGACTTTCCTGCCACACCTTAAAGGCGCCGTGTCCTATCCCAAGTGGACTTGATTATTGCAGGGATAGACACATAGAAGAACAGGCTGTAGTCTTCATGTATGAGGTAGGTGACTGGCTAACTAGATCGAAAAAACTCCTACAAGGCTTCCTTCAGATATGGCGGCACATTTATATAGGGCCAGCATCTTACATGTTGGTCTTAGGGTACTCTTAGACGAGACGATTGTTGCGCACTCAAGTGCCCAATGACCGTCCCAACTATCGCTTCCGTGCTCTTACACAGGAGCGATATAATTGCTTATTGAATGGAGGCGGAGCGCGCCGGAGATCTCTTCCAGTCTCCCTTTTACAATCACAGTGAACAGGCAGTCGTTCAAAGGTGGAGCAAGATGGATGAGCAAGAAGTCATTCACTAGTCACTTTGTTTCAGTGAGCTGAAACGAAACGACTAGCGACTAATAGCGATATCTCGCTCAGTACCGTCGGGCCACGCATTTACATATTACAATTATCAATCAAAATTGCTCATTTGAGCAGTTTTTCATCTAGCAGTTGGCACATGAAAAAGTACCCTCAGATAAGGGGCACTGGAGTGAGATGCAGAAAATGTATTAATAGGTGCTGATTCTGGAAGTGGTTGTAGCACAATAGTCTTTTATCACCTATTGATAGGTGGGGTTGTCACCGTTGAGACCCCCACCAATCCGGAGAGCAGTGGTCCCGTGTCCCTTTCTTCTCCTCACTCTGATAGGTCTGTGTTGGAAAAACCACTGCATGCCCTATTTTTGTACTTTTTTTTTATCCAGGAATCACCCATTGTTTTCTATGGAAGCATTAAAAAACGGATCACACTCGCATGCTATCTAAATAGAATATGTTTGTAGTGCATGTTACTATGGGGACCACATAAAAAAAAGAGGAAAATAGGTGAAAACTGCATTCAAATCGCTCATCAAAATCGTTAAGCGCATAGCACATGCATTAACCCCATAAGGACACGGCCTATTTTGGCGTTGAGGACCAAACGATTTTTGGTATTTTTTCATATCCATTTTTCAAAAGCCATAACTTTTTTATTGTTCCGTCGACGCGGCCGTATAAGGGCTTGTTTTTGCGTGGCGAACTGTAGTTTTTATTGTTACCATTTTGGGGTACATAGACTACATTGTAAAACTTTTATTATCTTTTTATGATCGTAGGGAGAGAAAATGCATCAATTCTGCCATAGATTTTTTTTTTTTTTTTTTTAAGTGTTAATTATGCAGCATAAATGACACACTACATTTTTTTTCTGCAGGTCAGTACAGTTACAACGATACCAAAATTCTTATATTTTTTTTAGGTTTTTCCACTTTTCCACAATAAAAACCCTTTTTTTGGAAATTATTATTTTTTTCTAAACTCGCTGCATTCAAAGTGCTATAACTTTTTTATTTTTCCATGGACTGAGCTCTGTGAGGGCTTATTTTTTGCGAGATGAGCTGGAGTTTTTATTGGTACCATTTTGGGTTACACACCTTTTTTTTATCACTTTTATTGCATTTTTTTGGGAGGCAAAATGCTAAAAACTAGCATTTTGCCGTGCAGGATAAAAAGCATGTTCAATGTATTGTACGCGTCGATACCAAATATGTGGAGTTTTTAATTTTTGTTTATGCTAATATGAGAAAAAGCATAAAAAAGGTTTTTTTTTTACTTTTTACATTTTTATTTTTTGTACTTTATTTTGCTCTTATTTTTTCACCATCGGTGTCCCTCTGAGAGACTTTTACTACAGCACTGCAGATCGCTGCGATAAGGCATGGCAGGACTTCTCTCCTGCCATGCCTTATTGCTTATTACAGCGATCTTAGGCTATGGCAATACAGGACGCCGGTATCTGGCGTCCTGTTGCCAATTGCAAACAGCCGGCCTCTCGCGATGTTATCTACTTAGATCGCGGCAGGGAATGGGTTAACAGCGGGGGGCTGTCGCAGAGGGAGGCCGGCTACCAGTGACAGCTGGCTCCCGCTGCGGGATAGAGCGAGATCTGCTATGATCTTGCACTATCCCTATGACGTAAGGGTACATCATTTTGCGGGAAGTACCCTTACGTCATGGGGAGGGAAGGGGTTAAAATCGCATGGAAAACAGTCCGTTTTTCACTGACCAAAATCCTATACAATGGATGGGTGATAAGTCTAATCTGGTAGAACCCCTTTAATACATCTGTCACATTTCTGAGCAGCCTGCGTTCCTCCTCCTGAAATCTGCACCAGGTAAGACCTGCCATAGATTTCCTCTATAATTTATGCCAGTTTCTAGGTAAACTATAGTAAGTCTGACGAGTCGCAGGAGACTGTAACACCCCCCCTCCCCCAGGCAATAGTTACACATCTTGGTGCAAATACGGCGTGCATCAAAAAAGTGTGACTTTTATATGCCACTAAACTGGGGTAGGTTATTTGTTAAATTCCCCCTATAGTATTTTTTTTCTGTCATTTTTTGGATGATGCTGTGTTTTTTGGTGGCCTTCCTTTAGGTAAACATGGGAGGGTTTTTTTCCCTATAGATGCCTATGAGAAAACACCAGAAAAAAAAACTGTAGCCTGCTGCATGCTGAAATAAAAAAAAAAAACGCAATGGACCCAAAAACGCAGCAATGGTGGGAAAAAGATTCAGTAAGAGAAATGTTGTGATTGTAGGGTTCTTCATATTTTTCTTATTACTTAAATAAAGCTCGACAAAAAATGACAACATTAAAATTACAAAAAAGTGGCATTTTTAAAAAAAGAGTGTGTGACATCAGCCTGAGGGCGCCCACCCACTGGCGTTTGCGATTTCCGTGCGTGAAAAACGCAGCGTTTTCCGCGGCGTTTTTTGCGGCCTTTTCGCGGCGTTTTTGCGGCTTTTCCGTTAATTTCCATTGACATTCATGGGTGCATTAAGAGAAAAATAAGGACACATATGCAACTGACAGTTCCTATGTTAAAAATCGCAACGGACCGAAAAAAAAAACGCCAGTGGACAGGAACACATGTTATCTCTATGCCTGTGCAGGAAAAACGCAAAACGCAAACGCAGGTAAAAAAAAACGCCAGTGGGTGGGCGCCTTATGGTTGTAACTTCATGTTTCTTGTAAACTCACGATTTTTGTTGGTTAGTTGGTTAGTTAGGGATAATGGGAGTCATGTAATCCAGATACGTATTCGCTTACATCCTATGTCCAATGTTGGGTTTACTGGTCGGCCGTTATTATCTCCTCATCTCCAGGCCCAGCAGATGACCATGCAGGCAATGGCTCTGCAGCAGCAGATGGTCAGCAGTTCCTCCTTAGGTACTTCCATTTCTAGCAACCAAAAACACAGCATCAAGACACCATCCAGCAGACCCAGTTCTTACAGGGTGACACCTACAGTAGCTCCAATGCCCAGGACTGGCACACCCAGCCAGGTAAGTGGCCGGCATTCAATACACCATGAACAGCACAATCTTGATTTAATCTTCACTTGGGGTAAATTGCAGGAGGACACATCTAATTCTACTTTCTCATTTACATACTAGAGGAATGTCGTCAATGGATCTCCCTACAGGACCCCAACATCTCCAACCAGAGGAAGCTCCATCATCCACAGACCTGGTGAATTTGCCCTTTTTAAACAGTTCTTTCTGGATGTGAAAGCTAATTTGCAAAACTTTTGTTTTTCCAGAAAGCATCACATGACCTATGAGGTTCTCTATACCAGTGGTCCCCAACTCCAGTCCTCAGGGACCACCAACAGGTCATGTTTTCAGGATATCCTATGGTAAGAACACCTGTGGCAATGTCTGAGGCACTGACAATAATGACATCACCTGTGCAACACTGAGGAAATCCTGAAAACATGACCTGTTTGCGGTCCCTGAGGGCTGGAGTTGGGGAACCCTGCTCTATACCACTTGGTGCTCTGCCCAATGAGAAAATAGACCCTTTTTCTTGTATGAAAGGGGTTGTCAATATGACCATTGGGGCATTTGGAGATCATATTGGGGGATCCCAAGTGACCATTTCTTTCTCCCTTAGCGAGTGCCTTATCATTATCTTGTGCCATTGCAGGCATCTCTGGACAGATCAGGCAGGAAGAGCTCATCCATTACAGCCCACTAAACTCTGAACACTTTTCTGAACCAACGCACAACATTAAGGATATCATAAACCAATACAAGCAGCCTGGAGTGACCAGACCTGCACCCGTTCCTGTAAGGTAAATTAAAGTGCACGAGCACTCCAACAACGTGGAACCTGGGATGAATAGCCAATCACACCGATTCCTGCTCTTGAAACCCCTGGCAATCAACTGATTCTGCCAAAGGAAGCCACGGCTAGCTACACAATTCAGCTTAAGGGAAAATGTAGTATTACAGGATGGCTGTTCACATGAATAACTGTCCTGTGATACCAGGATAGTGCAGGGACCGCCAGAACGACAGCTGCTCTTACTGAGCAGCTCTCCGTTCTGAGTCCTAGAGGGGACCTATGAGGTTTATATGTTCTAATAGGGCATATAAACAGGAGATGCCATCGTGGCATAAACCCCCTAATGGTATGACATCAACTCCTGTAGATCAGTGTTCTGCAAACTTTGCTGAAACTACAACTCCCAGCATGGCTGTCAGCTGAGGAGTCATTGGTTGTAGACAAGTGCTACGGAGTAAGGCACAGAAATGGAAATATGATTCTAGGCTCCAATGTAAAATTTATTACAGGGGTCCCTGATCATGCGCTATTTGTAATACTGGTGTCTTTTTATGTGCCTGGGGGCTTTTAGGCCCCTTGAGGCACCAATGTTCCGGTGCCACTGCTACTTTTGCCCGTGCTTTAGCTATATTACTGATAGCTGCTGTTTGCATAATTAGTAAAATCTGTTTTTGGTTTATAGAAGGGAGCCCCCGAAAATCTTTGGAAGAAAAATGGACCCACATGAAGAAGCTTTAAAGATACTTAAGGGACAAATGTCTAATCGACCACTTGCAGGCCCTTCACCAGTGTCCAATATGTCTTATGTTCCTAAGGTAAGCAAACATACTATGAAAGTTGGCTCTAAAAAGACAAAGGACTCCAAAGAGCTCATCTTACTGTGGAGGACCCGGCACTTCCATGCATTACATAAACAGCCTATTGATTTCAATAGGAATTGTGTAATACTTTATTTCCCCTGCGGAGGTGCTGCAGGAAAATTGAATAGTTACTACCCCACAGACTACAGACAATCACTAGGGATCCTATAACTTGTGGTCAGCTTGTAGTTGGGAGACTACCTCTTTACGATATTTGAGATAAAACAAAGGTAAAATTTCTTACAAAAGATGAAGAAAAAATGTAGTATTCTTGTGTACAGCTAGTGGAGGAGGATGAGTAATTCTAGGGTGAGCAGGTAGCCCATGCTACTACTATGGAGTCTCTGACCAACAGTTGATATTAACCCCACCCTAGAAGCAGAGCAAACCTTTTCTTCATAGAAATCCAAATGTTAATAAATAAGGGAGAGGGTAATAAGATTCTGTATACCTGCAGCCACTGCAGTATGCCATAAGCTTCTCCTAGTTGTGGCTACTAGCAGATAGAATTTTAGCCCCTTTAGTGGCACGCCCGGAAAATCTCTGGGGCTTGCTGAACTGACCATGCAGTTAAACCCCGGAAGATTTCTGTGGACAGCACTTGTGCTGAAATACTGGCCAGGGCATACAGTTATTGTGCCACTGTACACATTTGCGAATTACCTCAGGAAAATCTCCGGGGCTTTCTGCGCTGACATCGTAATAATAAACCTGCCACTGAAGGGATTAAAGGGGTCTTCCCTTCAGATATTTTAATGGCATATCTACAGGATGTGATCCCCACCGCCCCCAACTTGGCTGAATGTTGAGGCAAGAGGGTGGTTGGAACTTCTGCAAAAAGCCAAGCAGGAGAAGTCAATGGGAGTTATGCAAACAGCATAGCACACCTCAGCAGTTACAGAAACAAAGTAGCTCGCTGTGCTATTCTATTTTCATAACTCCCGTTGACTTCCATAAGACTAACAGTGTAGTGAAGCCTGCTTGTCTGTTTCCATCAGTTCCAGCAACCACATTCAGCTGTGCCATTAGTGGCAGAAAACATAGCTAAAGATATTTATGTATGTTCCAGAAATGAGTCGAGCATCTATCAGATCAGAATACACTTTTAAATGATAAAATTCTGTCTGCTTGCAGCCACCACTAGGGGGAGCATACTGCATACGGATTTCAGTCCAATGTGAGCTCCCCCTAATGGTAGCCGTGGGTAGACAAAATGTTATCATTTATTTCTATGGGTATACAGGAGATTTGGAGCTCTGTATCAGGATAAAGTAGCTCTGACTGCTATAACAATATATTAGTGAGCACAGCATGTTGGACCTAACTTCATAAATGGAGATGTGTTTTACTGAGGTCTGTGTGGTGACAAGATCCCTGCAAAACATTTCAGTTTGCTATCTGCAGTTTCTGGTTTATCAGCTCACATTTACTTGCTGTTCTCTGTTTATAATTTAGATTTCTAGAGACACCATAGCTTTGGTAAAACCTGTGCCCAGCATCAAACAAAAGAAGCCAGCCAGTTCACCACCGGTCAGTGCCGTGAGACCCACCACAGCCCCTCCAGGTAATCCCTATACATTGCAGTAGGACATTTAAGTCTAACCATTCTTTCAATTATTTTATGTATAGATTAAGTGATTATAAGCATTTTTGCAGTATGTTCTAGCAGTGTATAATGTACAGTTTTAGCATAAAACCTCCTATTGAGCTGTGCAGCTAGAAGGAGCGCTGCTAACTGCAGAGCTAAATACAGAATTTCCTTCTTCAGTGTGCTGCTATGTCGTCTCTACTGCAGGCACCACTGCTTCCATATAACACTTTATTACTAATGTCTGCTTTTTGTTTTATTGATGTATACATATCTCCCATAAAACTAAATGTTATCGTCCTCTTGCCTCCCCTGTCATGTGTCTCTGGGCGCTGTGTAAGGAGAAGCCATCCTGTGCTGCAGACGTCTTCTCTCCTTCACATAGTCTCCACTCCTCGCCTGACCTGATGCACTGTGTCAGTGGCTTAGTGCATTAGGTGTAATGCAATGGGTAGAAGACAACACTGGTGTTTCTACTAATATGTCTGAACACACAACTTGCTGTTCCTTAGCATGGATGGGTTATAACAGCAGATGACCAGTTCCAGAACCTAGATAGAAGTTGCACTGCGCTGATGGGAGGTCAGAATTTGATGCAAGCAGCATGAATTCCTGTCAGGCTGGTGGGGTAGTGGTGTGGGGAATGGTTTCTTGGCACACCCTGGGTCCCCTGATACAAGCGTATGGGCACCATGATGAATTATTATGTTCTGAATAGAGTTGCCATCCATAATTTACTGTATCGATGAGAGTATTTATTTTGTACCTGCCATATTAATGGCTGGTAAAAAATAATTACCTGGTATGAGCACACTCATATGCACAGCAACCCTATCCTCAAGTGCTATCATTTACAAGCTTCGATTAAGATGGGACGCTGCTGTAGTGCTCAGAGAAGATCCTTACTTCTTACCCCCGATGTCTGCATTCATGCACATACTGTACAGACCGCAGATGCTAGGGAGGTGTGAGGATCTTCTCCGAGAGCTGCAGTGGTGTCTTACCCTGACAGGAGCTTGACAGTAATTTATAGCACTTGATGATAGGTTACTGGCCAACTGAATGTGCAGGGTTGGGGAGGGCACTAAAAGAGGTCATTTTTACAGTTGGGTACTCAAAGGGGGGTGCTATTACTGCTTGTGCCACTTAGGGGGGACTAATACTGTTTGTGCCATTAAGATGGGCACTAATACTATTGGGGCCACTAAAAGAAGCAATATCACTACTATGGACATTAAAAGGGCACTATTATTACTGGGGACACTAAAGAGGGCACTATTATTACTGGGGCCACTAAAGAAGGCAATTTTACTACTGGGGCCACTGAAAGAGGGCACTAATACTACCGTGGCTACTAAAGTCGGCCTTATGACTATTGGGGCCACTTAGAGGGGGCACTAATATTATTGGGACCACTAAGAGGGAGCACTAATATTATTGGGGCCACTGAGAGGGGGCACTACTACTACTGGGGCTACTGAAATACCAGATGTAAAAACATATGTCATGATAAGTCACACCCCAAACCATGCCCACTTTTACCTTGCCCGGTATTTTTTGGTGGCAAAAGTGGCAACCCTAGTTCTGAAGGCCAAAGACGGTCCAACATGCTACATCATCTCTGATAATGACTTTTACCCCTTTGGTGGAGCAGGTTTGTGTTCCTGTAATCATTTCTATGCCTTGCAGTGTCAGTCTCCCGGGAGCTGTCAGAAGAACAAGAAAACATCCAGACCCAATTACATCGGCAGTACAGCGAGGAGTTTTACACCTACAGCAATGTGTCTTGGAAGATCTTCATCAGGAAAGAGGTGAGATCCCCTCTTGGGTGAAATCCAATATGGCTGCCAGTAGAGTTCTCAAAGGGTTATCCTCCAGCCTTCCAAGAATCATGAATTGCAATCCAGCCTTGTTATCCACGAGATTGGGGGGGGGTCACCAGGTGGATTTAACCTTTCTGATAATTTGGCTATGGAGCCAAGTTGACAATTCAAGGGTTTCTTGAAGCGTTATCCAAGCGTTATCCAAGAGGTCCAAATATGTAGCAAATTGTCATATCTGTCTTGGTCCTGAGCAATGACCACACACCAATGGGAGTTGAATGCTTTTAGAAGAGGGCCAACTAAATTTTGGGGGAACAGCTTATAAAATTGCAGAGTGTATCCATTTGGGCCAGGGCATTTACCAACTTTAAGGTCTTCAATGGCAACCAACATATCTGATTCAGAAAAATGAGCCTCCAACTCCTTACTGTCCCCCAAGCCAGGAAGGGACCCATAGGTTGTTTAAGATAGTCCCTGATTTTTCATGCACGGTCCTTGTCTGATAGTGAGGCATATTTGCCCTGGATGTTATTAAGGCATTCATTGTAATCCTGGTATTCCTCTAATATGTCGCTAGTAGAATGGATTTTCCCTTTATGATCAAAATGAAGGGACATTATATACGGGGGAATTCGGTCGTTGGCTCTACACACTAGCGTGAGAAATCAATAAGCCCCGTAGGACACATTTAAAGGGGATGTCTCGCGAAATCAAGTGGGGTTATACACTTCTGTATGGCCATATTAATGCACTTTGTAATATACATCGTGCATTAAATATGAGCCATACAGAAGTTATTCACTTACCTGCTCCGTTGCTAGCGTCCTCGTCTCCATGGTTCCGTCTAAATTCGCTGGCAGCTTGCTTTTTTAGACGCGCTTGCGCAGTCCGGTCTTCTCCTTTCAGCACGAGCCGCTTCAGTGTGCTCCCCGCTACAGCTCTTCTGCGCATGCGCAGACGAGCTGTCACTGCTCGGGAGCGCGCTGCAGCGGCCATTCTGTACCATCCTCTGTTAGAGGAAGGTGCAGAAACTGGAGCTGCCCAGCCGAGAAGCCGCCCAGCTGTCCCGAGAAGCCGCCCAGGTAAGTGATGGGTCGGGGGTGATGTTCACTAACAGGTGAAGGCCCCGGAGCCCAGTGCTAGGCCCCGGAACCTAGCGCTGGGCTCCGGAACCTAGCGCTGGGCCGAGGGGCCTTCGTCTGTTGTCAGGGTCTAGGCTGGGGAGCCGGGGCGTAGCGCTGGGGAGCCGGGGCGTAGCGCTGGGGAGCCAGGGGGGTAGCGCTGGGGAGCCAGGGGGGTAGCGCTGGGGAGCCGGGGGCTAGCGCCGGTTACCTGCTGCCTGGCGGTGGGTGACTGGTCGGCGGCGTTCAATCCAGGGGTCCGGTCGGCGGCTGCGGGGCGTCTGGTTGTCAGGGAGACACAGCTGGTAGCGTCTCGGGAGCGCGCACGTCGGGCTGCAGCAAGCGAAGGGAAAAGAGCCGGCGGCCATCTTGGGGAAACTTTTATAAGTTGCTGGAACTGTAAGTAGAAACCAGCTAGAAATATCATTTACAGGGGGGCTTAGTAATGTATGCTTAATTAGGGGACTGGGCAAAAAAAAAAATTCACTGCTTCCTCGAGACATCTCCTTTAAGCGCTTTCCTTTGGATGGGGGCATGCTTGGGGTCGTGAACACATTTGGAGATTTTACCTGGTTTTATCCCCCTCCAGGTGTTTTACCCCAGAGACAGCATCAACAATCCTCTCATCCTGGACCTCATCTTCAAGCAGGTGAGACTCCAGATCTTCATATTCTATATTCACAAGTCCAAGTATGTATCTACTATTATGACTTTAAATGGGGCTTCTGTATAGTCTGCTTATTAAAAGGACATGCTGGGGAAATTGTAGTTTCGCAAAAATGAAAAGAAGCACATGTTGCAGACCGCTGGCCTGGCAGTTCTACATTTACCTGATATATTGTCTACCATTATCCCATAGATCATCAGTGATACCTTGTCTGAGAGCTGCATCAGGATCAACCAGGAGGAGAGGCAGAAAATGAGGTCTTTGTTAAGTGAGTCGTGTAGTAATATAGATGCTGCAATGTCAGATTTATCACAAATGATTGTTACCTTAAGGAGTTATTGTGCTTATCCCCTCAGCACAAATATGCTTAATCAATTTTTATTGAAGCATTTTAGTTTTTACATAACCGTAAATAAACATTTTCAATCATCATAATAAGGCTGGATTCACACGAACGTATATCAGCTCGGTTTTCATGCCGAGCTGATATACGTCATTCTCATCTGCAGGGGGAGGGGATGGAAAAGCCAGGAGCAGGAACTGAGCTCCCGCTCCCTCTCTGCCTCCTCTCCGCCCCTCTGCACTATTTGCAATGAAAGGAGGCAGGACAGAGGTGGGGCTAAGTTACGAGAATTAGCCCCCGCCCCCGTCCCACCTCTCCCTATTGCAAATAGTGCAGAGGGGCGGAGAGGAGGCAGAGAAGGGGCGGGAGCTCAGAGCACTGCTCCTGGCTCTTTCAGCCTCTCCCCCTGCAGAGAGAGATGATGTATATTGGCTGGGCGTGAAAACCGAGCCGATATACGTTCGTGTGAATCCAGCCTTACATGTATCTTTCATTAAACCACCTATTATATCTAAACACGATCAGGTAGTTAAACAACAAGTGATAATTCTTAATTATGCTAATAGCCCCTAATTAGCATTCCTGTCTATCAAATGATCAACAGTTGCCTTTATCTAAGCCCTATTTTTTAAGCGTTCCCGAGAATCATAGCTCTTAGTACAGCTACAAGAATTAGATTGCTCTAAAAGAGGAAGGAGAAGAAAAAAAAAGTGGGGGGAAAACTCTCCTCCATATACCATACATACATCAGTGGGAAAGGCAAAATATGTAGTATAATGATAAATGGAAGAAAAAAATATGTGTCTATAGCCAGGTGACGTTATTATCTCTTGTGTGACATATAAAAAGAACAATAAAGATCGATCCCAAACGGCATTCTACTAGTTTCCAATCAGTCTCCTACGTTCTGGAGATTTCTGGAAGTGCATCCAGGAACTCCAGACACATATAAACTTTATCTCTTTCCTTTGCCACCAACTCCTCCATAGTCATCAAGTCATTAACCTCCTGTATCCACTCCACCGTTGTTGGGACTCTTTGCCTTTTCCAATATGTAGGAATAACTGAGTGTGAGGCTCTTAAAAAGAAACGCAACAGGTCTTTCTTGACAGACGATATTGAACCAGGTAGCATAGACAGGAGAGCTATCTGCGGGGTGGGAGTAATTGAACTTTATGTAATTTCCTTGTAAGTGGAGAACACTAGAGATGAGCGAACATACTCGTTTCGAGTATTTACTCGATCGAGCACCGCGATTTTCGAGTACTTCCGTACTCAGGTGAAAAGATCCGGGGGCGGGGGGAGGCGTGGCGGAGCGGGGGGTTGCAGTGGGGAACAGGGGGGAGCCCTCTCTCTCTCCCCCCCACTCCCCGCTGCAACCCCCCACTCACCCACGGCGCCCCCCGAATCTTTTCGCCCGAGTACGGAAGTACTCGAAAATCGCGGCACTCGGGCGAAAAAGGGGTGTGGCCGAGTAGGTTCACTCATCTCTAGAGAACACCATACCGCAAAAGGGCACAATGCTAGAACAGTTCCACCAAATATGCAGCATGGTTCCAAGCTCTCTACCACACCTTCAGCAATCCATAGAGACTGTGGGGAAAATGCGGTGCAACATAGCTGGACATCTGTACCATCTCATTATTATTTTATAACTCCTTTCTGGTGCTCTACAGGCCATGGACAGCTTGTGAGCCAGTAAGAAGGCTCTGCCCCGCTCCTCGCATTGAATCGAACATCCTAGGTTATGTTCCCACTTCTTTATGAAGGTTGGGTCCCAGTTAAGGGTATTTACCATAATTTCTTGGTAAACTTTTGACAGGCATCTATTTGGGTGCGATTTTTTTTTTTAGTAAATAGTATTTCAAAGGGAGTGGGTGTAATCGAGAAATTAGTGTAATTGGATTTCAGGAAGTGTGCTAATATCACGTATGAGAACCATGATAATAATTTTCCTGGGTGAAACGCCCTCAGGTCCTTATAAGATGGGACCCCTACCTCTCTCAAAATGTGATACACTCTAATGTCATCTTTCATTGACCAACCTAGGAAGCTGGCAGCCTCCATAGCAGGAGGGAAATCAGGGTTACCAAATAATGGAGTTAATGGTCCCCTCTTATTGATGATTTATCCCACATTTTCAGGAAATCTTCCCCGAAAGGCGAGCGCTCTATAGTATTAGGTCTTAATGTCTGTGCCAACCATGGCAAACCCCCCAGCTTCGTTTCCAACAAATCCTCTTCTAGACTCACCCATTGTTTGGACTCTTTGTGGAAATGCCAGTCAAACAAGCGCATTAGCACTGAGGCCAAATGGTATATCTTAGGGTGCATTCACACGAACGTATATCAGCTCGGTTTTCACGCCGAGCCGATATACGTCGTCCTCATCTGCAGGGGGGGGGGTATGGAAGAGCCAGGAGCAGGAAGTGAGCTCCCGCCCCCTCTCTGCCTCCTCTCCAACCCCTTTCCGCCCCTCTGCACTATTTGCAATGAAAGGAGGCGGGACAGGGTCAGGGCTAAGTTCCGAGAATTGGCCCCGCTCCCGTCCCGCCTCTCCTCATTGCAAATAGTGCAGAGGGGCGGAGAGGAGGCAGAGAGGGGGTGGGAGCTCAGTTCCTGCTCCTGGGCTCTTCCAGCCTCCCCCCCCTGCAGATGAGGACGACGTATATCGGCTCGGCGTGAAAACCGAGCCGATATACGTTCGTGTGAATGCTCCGCTCCTCCATCCCCTGTAGGTCTTGTTAGTGTTTTAAAACCTATCCTACTCCGGTTCCCTCCCCATACAAATCAAGTAAATGCTGTTTGTAGTTGTTTGAAGAAATCCTCCGGAGGGACAATGGGGAGCGTCCGAAACAGATATAGGATGCGAGGGACAATATCCATTTTGAGAACATTAGTACGGCCAAACCAGGGCAAGAATTTTTTGTCATAATTATTTAAATCCTTAATAGTATCTTCTAGTAATGGAAGGTAATTTAGAGAATATATTGACGACACATCTCTAGCTATATGTGTGCCCAAATACTTTATACTAGAGTTCCTTCATGTAAATGGGAAACGCTGTGATAAGCTAGCAGCCTTCCCGGGAGGTATAGGTACGTTCAGTGCCTCCGATTTTGACATATTTATTTTAAAGTTACTCTATCGGCCAAACCTGCAAATCTCTGCAAGAGAGATACGTGGTTGTGTAATATACAATAGCACATCAGCCGCATACAAAGACATTTTGTACTTTTTGGGCCCTATTGAGAGACCATGCACAGTGGTGTTCTGTCTCACCGCCACGGCCAAATGCTAGACAGCGGGCAACCCTGCCTAATTCCATTTGCTATTGAAAATGGGGGTGACAGAATCGCGTTAGTCCTCACCCGTGCTGTAGGTCTGTTGTAAAGGGCAAAAATCTTCCCCATCACCCCTGGTCCCAAGCCAATCTGCTCTAGCGAGGCCCTTAGGAAACCCCAATGCACACGGTCAAAAGACTTTGCAGCGTCTAAAGATATTATACATAATGGGGTCTTTTGTTCCTTTGCGTTTTTTATCAGGAGGACCACCCTATTGGTGTTGTCCCTCGCCTCCCGTTCCCCCATGAACCCTACCTGATCTCCATGTATTAAAGATGGAAGGATAGCACCTAATCTATTTGCCATGCATTTAGATCAGGGATGTCAAACTCATTTTCACCGAGGGCCACATCAGCCTTATGGTTGCCTTCAAAGGGCCGATTCTAATTGTTAATTGTAAGACAGTATAGTAAAAGTTAAACCCATAGTGGCCCGTCTGGTAATAAGGTCCCCCATAGTGGCCAGTGGCGCACACTAATATACATATATATATATATATATATATATATATATACACACACACACATACACACAGACGCACACTATTATACACATACATGCACACAGACGCACACACATATACGCACGGGCACACACACACACTATATATATATATATATATATATATATATATATATATATATACATATACACATACATACACACACACGGACACTTCTGCATTTTTATACACATTTTTATACTTACCTGCATCCAATATGGTCCCACTGACAGATATACCGGCTGCTCTCAGTTCTTCTTGGGGCCCTCCTGCGTACTTGGGCCCCTGATGTCTCCCCAGGCCTGCAGCCATGAACAGAGATAGGGCCGGTGAGAGGAGGCCAGCGCTGACCAGGCTCACCCTGCAGCTGCTCCTCCTCAGCGCCGCTCTCCTGGCTGCAGGGATCATGTTCTCTGCACTCCCCTTCCCTCCTCCGCGGCCGTTGTCAGTCTGCTATCGGCACTCCTCTATTACTGTCTGCACTAGACAGAACAAGCCGAGAGAAGATCACCTACTGACAGCAGCACAGAGGTGAGGCAACTTTGTGCACAGCCGGCCGGGTCACAGAAAATGAGGCGGCGGGCCGGATTCGGCCCGCGGGCCTTGTGTTTGACACCTGTGATTTAGAGGATAGTTTAACATCTCCATTAATTAATGAGATCGGTCTATAACTAGCGCATATAGATGGATCCTTTCTCCGGCTTTGGGATAACTGTAATTAGTGCGGATAAAGACTGATCCGGGAATGGGGAAGATGGAGATATACTGTTCAATACTTCTGTAATAAAGGGTATTAGCTGTTCCCCAAAAGTTTTATAAAAGCGGGGAGTGTACCCGTCCGGACCCGGGCTTTTCCCTGCTGGGGTTCCCTTAATGACCTCCACTACCTCTTCTACTGTGAAATCATTCTCTGAGGAGGGTTTAATCTCTGCTGAAATAGACGGTAGAGGGTTCTCTTCAACATATTCTTTTAATATCCAGCTGATCTAGAGGCAGCTCAGAGTATAGTCCTTGTATATTGTATAGATCTTGATAGGATTTCTGAAACTGCCCCGAGATGAGTGTTGGGTCATCACTTAGTATTCGCAGGCAACGTTCTGGGGTGTAAATGCCTTGCTAGTGGTCGGCTACATTTATTGGCATATTCAGAAGCATATTTTTTGATATGCTGTCTGTATTTGGTGTACTTTTGTCCAGGAGGGCCTTAAGCTCCAGCCTAGTAGTAATAAGTTAATTCAGCCTGTTAGGTGTTTCTTGGCTTTGTGGGCCACCTCTAAGTTTCGTATTTTGGCTAGTAAATTAACCGCTGTAGCTGAATTCTCTTTTTTTAACCGGGATCCATGTTTGAGCACCCCTTGAAAGGGAAGAGAAGTCGGATCACTAGAATGGTCCCCTACAAAGTTATCTATAGTCGAACAACTCTCCGCAGCGCATACTGAGTCGTGCAATAAATTCTCAATTAGCCTCCATGAGCCGGAATGTCCAACCATTCCCGGGGATCTCTAAAAATAGAGAGACCGGTGCGTGATCCCACCACACAAGACTAACTATGGTAGAAGATGGATGCCAAGTAAGGGCATGGTGGCTCAGTAAGAACAGGTCTATCCGGCTGTAAGAATTGTGCGCATGCGAAAAGAAAGTGTAGTCTTTATCCTGGGGATGTAATATTCTCACACGTCTACTAGTTGTGCGTCGTGTAGATGTTGCTTCATAGCTCGAAGATGTGACTTCGGGAGGCGACCATGTTTATATGAGGAGTCAATCTGCCCCCATCACAAATACAATGGCAATAGGCTTTCCTTCTGGACCCTCCTCTCCTCTGGAGACCCCACTATCCCCATATTCACTAGTCTGTAAGTGGATTTATGGCGATCCCCAAATGACTACACTAAAAACCCTAAGAACCACATACCTTGGTGTTGACTGTGGGCTGATACTAATATATAAGAATACCAGCACCGAGGAATTATTATCAGCATATGTACACTGTGACTTCACCAGCAGAATAGTGAGTGCAGCTCTGGAGTATAACACAGGATGTAACTCAGGATCAGTACAGGATAAGTAATGTATGTACACAATGACTCCTCCAGCAGAATAGTGAGTGCAGCTCTGGAGTATAACACAGGATGTAACTCTGGATCAATACAGTCACTCCACCAGCAGAATAGTGCCTTAGGGGGCCCATAAGACCTCTCTTCTCCATATTGGGAGCCCAGTACTATGAAAAAGCATTATAGTTGGGGGCCCTGTTACAGATTTTGCATCAGGGCCCAGAAGCTTCAAGTTGCGCCTCTAATGTACACAGTGACTCCACCAGCAGAATAGTGAGTGCAGCTCTGCAGTATAAAACAGGATGTAACTCAGGATCAGTACAGGATAAGAAATGTATGTATACAGTGACTCCACCAGCAGAATAGTGAGTGCAGCTCTGGAGTATAATACAGGATGTAACTGAGGATCAGTACAGGATAAGTAATGTATGTACACAGTGACTCCACCAGCAGAATAGCGAGTGCAGCTTTGGAGCATAATACAGGATGTAACTCAGGATCAGTACAGGATAAGTAATGTATGTACACAGTGACTCCACCAGCAGAATAGCGAGTGCAGCTCTGGGGTATAATACAGGATGTAACTCAGGATCACTAAAGGATAAGTAATGTATGTACACAGTGACTCCCCCAGCAGAATAGTGAGTGCAGCTCTGAAGTATAATACAAGATGTGACTCAGAAGCAGTACAGGATAAGTAATGTATGTACACAGGGACTCCACCTGTGAATTTATGAATTTATGAATGGGTGAGTGAGAGCTGCCTCTGATTGGTGAGGGCTGTGACCAATCAGAGGCAGTCCATTCAGCAGGCGGAGATTTTAAATCCCCGCCTGCTGAATACTACAGAGAGCAGTTCAGGAGAACTGCAGGCCGGACGCAGCTGAACTCCGGCTGCAGGAAAAGAGTGAGTATACTTTTTTTTTTTTTTACACATTCTCAGGATGGTTTTCAGGGAAGGGCTTATATTTTAAGCCCTTCCCCAAAAATTCATCCAGCGCTTGCCGGCAGCCCATTGCTTTCAATGGAGCCGGCTGTATTGCCGGCTCCATTGAATTCAATGGGCGAACATCGTTCTCCTCTGCCACAGCTGTGGCAGAGGATAACGGGCAGCGCTGGGCCGTTTCGCTAAAAACACTGCTAGGTGCAGATTTTTCAGTGAATCGTCGGCCCCGGTCACACGATTTGCAGATGCGCATCCGTTATGTGATCCGCAAATCGCGGGAAAAAACGCCCGTGTGACTGAGGCCTAATAGTGAGTGCAGCTCTGAAGTATAATACAGGATGTGACTCAGGAGCAGTACAGGATAAGTAATGTATGTACACAGTAATGTATGTACACAGAGCTGCACTCACCAGCAGAATGGTGAGTGCAGCTCTGGAGTATAATACTGGCTGTAAATCACATTGGTGCTCAGGGTGTTGTGATTTCCCTTCATCTATTTAACACTGTTAACAATGGTGAAATTTTCTGCCTTCCCTACTTGTAGAATAACACTTGTAGCTTTGATATCCACAGTGGAGTACAGGGTGGATTCTGTTAACGCCATTGCAGATGACATGGTGAAAAAAAAGGTTGTGACTGCTGCCCGGGAGGAGTGGGAAGTGTATTTCTCAAGGCTTTTCCCGGCTGCTGTAAGTTGCTCTACCAATAAGTATGGCATGTTTCTTTAAGATGTCAATATTGCTTCAAAGATTTCACTGGCAGCTCCCTTTTCTCCTGTAGGGCAGTGTTGGCACCGGTGTACAGATTCTTGGGGTTTCTCATACTGGAATAAAGCTCCTGAAGATGCTGAAAAGTGGAGGCAACACCCCGGAACAGCTGCGAGTCCTGAGGAGTTACAGGTATGTGGGAGCTGAGCCTCATACAGCTTTACAAACCCGTATTGTCCATCACCACTAGGGGGCAGTACAAGACAGAAAAGTTTGGGCTGCTCTCTCAAGTTACTTCCTTGGAATCGGTTTTTGGACACTCTGCTGTACACGTCCAAGAAGCTGATTGATATGTTAGAAGTTAATGGGGGCTAATGGCTTATATTTACCTTCTTAGAAATCCAAGACATAATCCATTCCCAAGAAGTGATGTCTTTTGATGATTCTTTTTTCACTCTCTCCACACAGTTACACGGATATCATGTTTGTCACCGTTCTCTCCAAGAATATGCTGGAGTTTAACTTGACCAATGAGAAGCTTATACTTTTCTCATCAAGGTCCAGCCAGGTGAAGAGCTTTGTAGATTGCTTCTTAATGGAGCTCAAGAAGGTGAGTGTCAATACATCTTAAGATGCCGAGTGCAAGTCTCGGAATAGGATTGTTATCAATGGTCCATCAACTATAATGATCACAAACACTGAGGAGGTCTGAGTATAGATATCAAAAGCATGATACAAGCTGGAGGTCTGTTACAATGTGCAAGAAATTCTCTGTGAGGTTAAACAGAGCAAGCTTAGAAATCCCTATCCTCCTCCTGCACTCCAGGCTGATGGCTCTAGCCTGCACTGGCATACTGTAACATACAAGGGGTCCAACAAGTAACTATTGGGCCCCATAGCAAAACTTTTAACGGGGCCCCACTTCACCATAACTACCTTCAGTAGTAAGTTCAGAAAATGAAAACCGTATTCACAGTGTTGGATCAATACACATAGTGATGTCAAAGTAAAGGGCAGGTTCACACGAACGTAACTTAATAGCGTATTATGGGCGCGTAATACGCGGTGAATGGAGTCAATAAAAGTACATTGATTAATCCATTCACACTTGCGTATAAAATGCACATAAAAAAAAGAACGCAGCAGGTTCTATTTTACTGCATATTACACACGATAGAGCCCTATTGTTCTTTATGGCCGTGTAATAAACGCTGTATGTATGCAATTACATTGCATATGTGCTGCGTTTCTGCGCCACTACACTAAGCGACAGCGGGAATTTTGTTTTAAAGAAACAAGTCCCACTGTGTATGACAGTGTGCGTAAGATACGCTATCATGCACCGTCTGTAATCGCTGCCGTGCGCGGCAATACACCGGTTCACACTGCGGTAAAATGCTGCATTATACACACAGCGTTTTACATCACGCCCGTGTGCTTCAGGCCTTAGGAGGGTCAGCATAACCACAGCTCTCTCCAGACTGTGTCACATACTATACACTTGGCATCTCTTCTTTTTTTAATCAGATCATTTTATTGAAATTATAATTTTACTAAAATTGACCCTTAAGGGCTCATGTCCACGGGCAAAATAAGAATTAAAATCCGCAGCAGATTTTAACTCTTCTTCTGCCCGCGGATCCGCACCCCATAGGGATGCATTGACCACCCGCGGGTAGATAAATACCCGCGGATGGTCAATAAAAGGGATTTTTAAAAAAACGGAGCATGAAAAAATCTGGACCATGCTCCATTTTCATGCGGGTCTCCCGCGGGGACGGCTCCCACGGGCTTCTATTGAAGCCTATGGAAGCCGTCCGGATCCGCGGGAGACCTAAAATAGGAATTTAAAAGAATTTACCCATCCGGAGCGGACCGGGAAGGTCTTCTCTTCTTCACGGCCGCATCTTTCTTGCTTCGGCTCGGCGGATGTGCCCGGCGCATGCGCGCGGCACGTCGGCGACGTGCCGCAGCCGTGACGAGTTCATCCGCCGGCCGAAAAAGAAGATCCGGCCGTGAGGAAGAGAAGACTTTCCCCGCCCGCTACGGATGGGTAAATTCTTTTAAATTCCTATTTTCAGCGCTCATGTCCGCGGGGCAGGAGGGACCCGCTGCAGATTCTCCATGTAGAATCCGTAGCGGGCCTGATTTTCCCTGTGGACATGAGGCCTTAGTTCCTATATATTTACACTTACATGAACATAATGTACAGAACATTTCCCCACCCAAACAATATATTTAAACATAAGTATACATAAATGACTCATATCTTCCATCATCCCCAATGAAGCCTACTACACATATACAACAAAAAAAAACAACATTAAAGACTAATTCTCCTCCACCTTCTTACCTTCTCCTCACCTCCTCCTTTATATAACTCAATACAACCAACACTCATGATTGACTACCGATTTTATATACCAGACCATCGTCCCCAAATGTCCTCAAACTTAAACAATCTAAACTTTTATATATCCCCCTCTCCAAAAATATAACCTCCTTATACCAAAGTCTCCCACTATTAGGGAGGCAGGCTGCATCAAGCAGGCAGTAATCCGTTTCCGTGTCTGGCATAGAGTTCCCTGAATTCCCAGAACAGCATGCCCATTAAACCCATCAGCAATACCCAATATGCAAAATCTGGGGTAAAGCCAATGTCAACAAGATATATATATCTCCAATACTCTACTCCAAAATGTACATAGTTTTACACAGCCCCAGTCCATGTGCATCATCAGTCTACACCTCAGACAGTCTGAGTTTAATGTAATACCCATATGAAACAACTTTAAAGGTGTGCAATAAACTCTATGTACTAAATATAATTGTGATACCCATTGACTTTCAGATAAGGATAACATGGGTATCGTAAGCCACACTGCGGCCCATTTATCTTCACTAATTTCACCTAGATCTTTCTCCCATTTTTCTCTTGCCTTTATTGGAAATTGCTATGAATAATAAGAACTGATCTGTCTATATAAATAAGATATTATACCCTTCTTAGAACACAAAGGGCGTTGGACTGTAAGTACAGACACTGTCCGGGCTTGAGCAGCAAACATATGCTGCAATCCTTTGGAATTGCCAGCCCCCCAGACCTTTACCCCCTTGTAAGGTCTCCAATTTAATTTTAGCTGATTTATTATTCCACAATAAGCTCAATAATTGTATGGAGTCTAAAAAATGTGATGGAATCCAAACCGGAGAGTTTTAAAGTATATAAGGGAGTTATGGCATGAAAACCATTTTAATAAGATTTCCTCTGCCAATTATCGATAATGGGAGATGATTCCAAACCTTGACCTTGTCCTCAAACGTTCGTACCAATGGAAGCAAGTTAGCAGAAATAAAATCCTGAGGTCTAGAAGATACCACAATTCCAAAATATTTGAATTCCTTCACTATTTGTAATTACATTTGTTCCAACGGAAAGTCTGCCAGAAAAGTGTTTATGGGAAGAATTACGGATTTCCTCCAATTAATAGCAAAACCTGACATCCTGCCAAATATATTAAAGGGCCCATAGATTTACTCACATCCCCCAAATACAGCAACAAGTTATCTACATACAGTGAAACATCTTCCTCAATTTTTTCATACTGCAATGCAACTATATTGGGTGATTGTCTTTATTAACCCAGCCAGGGGCTCGATTGCCAACACAAAGTGAAGAGGGGACAGGAGATACCCCTACCTTGTTTCCCTCTCTAACACCATCCTTCCAGAAATACAGTTGTTTGCCTCACTCTTGCCCCTAGCATTAAATCAAGCAATTTAGCCCATAACTTCTCAGCAAAGCCCATCGTATCAAGAACAGTCAAAAGCCTTGGCAGTGTCCAGTGAAAAAACAGCCCTGTCCTCCACGAACCCGATGATCCACCTGAAGATTCAAATATAATCTTTAATTAATAGCGGTTGATTTTTTTGACGTAAAGCCGGACGGATCATCATGTATTAAATAAGTCATAACTGAAAGTAATTTTTTTTTTCGCAAGTACCTTGGCTAAAATTTTTACATTTGTGGTCAATAAAGATATTGGACAATAAGAATCAGGAAGAGACAAATCCTTTCCCGATTCAGGATTTAAAACAATTGTAACATGTCTCCTAGATGATGGAGGTATGCCTTCATCAAGTCATTCATTAAAAACTATGTATTTTTTAGTAGGACTCCTATCTGTCTATCTTTGTGTTCTCAGGACTCCAACTACATGGTCGCTGTGCAAAATTATGTAACAGAAGACAAAAGTTTCTTGAGCTTCCATAAAGGAGATATCATTCGCTTGCAGCCTCTGGAAACACTGCAGAAAGGTCAGGAAAATTAGAGAACGTGAAATTTACTGACATACTGTATGTTTGTTTGCTGACTGCAGCTTCAAGATATCAGCCAATCAGGAGCCTGCTTTTTTATATTGGCACATGGCGGCTGTATACACATGTATACAGTAAGCTCCCCCTAGTGGTGGTTGCAGGTGGCCATAACAACTTCCATAACAATCGGACAGAGCTCCGACCTCTATGAAGATATACTGTGCTTTTTGGCTGTGGGCCCCCTGATGCTCTGCGTCAAATATATACAACTTTGTGCCATGTTCACACAGGGCTTATTTACTGCAACATTTTCATGTAGGTTTCTGCACCATTTAAACTAGCAGCAACTACCAGTCAGAAGCTTGGACACAACTTTTTATTCCTTGTTTTTTCTTATTTTCTACAATATATATTTACATTGAAGACATGAAAACTATGAAGTAACACATGGAATTAAAGGGGTTGTCCCGCGCCGAAACAGGTTTGTTTTTTTTTCAACAGCCCCCCCGTTCGGCGCGAGACAACCCCGATGCAGGGGTTAAACAAGAACACCGGACAGCGCTTACCTGAATCCCCGCGCTCCGGTGACTTCTTACTTACCTGCTGAAGATGGCCGCCGGCATCTTCTCCCTCGGTGGACCGCAGGGCTTCTGTGCGGTCCATTGCCGATTCCAGCCTCCTGATTGGCTGGAATCGGCACGTGACGGGGCGGAGCTACACGGAGCCCCATTGAGAAAAGAAGAAGACCCGGACTGCGCAAGCGCGTCTAATTTGGCGATTAGACGCTGAAAATTAGACGGCTCCATGGAAACGAGGACGCTAGCAACGGAACAGGTAAGTGAAAAATTTCTGATAACTTCTGTATGGCTCATAATTAATGCACAATGTACATTACAAAGTGCATTAATATGGCCATACAGAAGTGTATAGACCCACTTTGTTTCGCGGGACAACCCCTTTAAGTGGTAAACAAAAAAAGTGTCAAACCCAAATTTGTTTTATGTTTTAGATTCTTCAAAGTAGCGCCTTTTGCTTTGATGACAGCTTTGATGACACTCTTCATTCTCTCAATCGGCTTCATGGAATGGTTTTGTAACAGTCTTGAAGGAGTTCCCAGAGGTTCTGAGCACTTGTTGACTGTTTTTGCTTCACTCTGCAGTCCGACTCACCCCAAATAATCTCATTTGGGCTCAGAGTGCAGTTTTCGCTTGAAATGAGGATTTTAAGATGAACTTAAAATCCATTGTTCAGCTACTGGAGATAACGCAAATACCTTTATCTGTCAGTAGACCAGGGGCTGTTATCTCTGAGGGGGAGATAATATTGTATTCTGCTGACAACACCAAGGAGAACAATGCAGTTTTGCACACACCTGGGCATGTGATTAATCATGTGCTGGGCTTTGCAACATGGAGGCCCATTTACATGCAAATGAAGATGATAAAATATTAATGGCCATCAGTGGCCCTTAACACTTTATGCAAAAAGATCACTAAAACTTTCATTTGTTTGAAAGATTATATTTGCGTGTAAGTGGCCCTTTAAAGTTATGATGGACAGCCATATCTCTTTACTTATTTAAGTAAACTTAATTTTGGGTGACTACTTCTTGAAACTGATAGGAGAGAATGCCAAGAGTGCGTAAAGCTGTCATCAAAGGAAAAGGTGGCTACTTTGAAGAACCTAAAATCTAAAATATTCTGGTTTGTTTAACACTTTTTTGTTTACTACTTAATTCCATACTTGTTTTTTCATAGTTTTCATGTCTTCAATACGAATCTACATTGTTAAAAACAAAACAAAACAGGGAATAAAAAGGTGCATCCAAACTTTTAATTGATACCGTATTTTTAAAATCTCATTCTTTGCATTGCAAAGCATGACATCTGCTGCAAATTCGCAATGTTTCTGCGCCAAAATCTGCTGTGAACTTCCCGCCGTGGATTCACTGTGAATTTTCTACTGCGGTAAAACATCCGCAGTGGATCTCCAGCTGTAAACATACATTCAGGCCTCATTCACACAGCAGATTTGGCTATGGACTTGAAGTAGAATCCGCACCAACTCCACATCCTAATTGTCTTCCATGGATTGTAACACCCATTAATGCTATAAGGTACACGGCAGGGATTTTTTCCATGTGCAGATTTGAAATCTGCATACGGGATAAAAGTAAGTGATATTTCGCTTCTTGATACGGAATCCATGTTAGAAGAGCCGCACATCCACTATCCCAACAAAAGTAATTGGACATCTAAACAAGTAGTATTTATTCCCAATGTTAATGGGGCTCCTTTGGCCGTGATGACATTGGATACTCTCTGTGGCATACTTTCTACTAACGTCTGATACACTTTAGCTGGGATTTCTCTCCATTGTTCCTGAAAATGTTTGGCAAGTTCTCTCGAAGAAGATGGACGCTGTTCGTATTTCCTGATCTGACGTTCCAGTTCATTCCAAAGATGTTCAGGTAGGGACTCTGTGAAGGCCAGTCCAATCGTGGAGCATCCATATCCTCAAACCAATGTAAAACAGCGTTGGATGCGTGAGAAGGCACGCTGTTCTGTTGGAAGCATGGCCGACCATTCCCACATTGTCACATTACCACATTGTCAGCAGCACATTATTGTCTAGAATGTCAGGGTTCACCTCCATGGTCATGGTTCTTGTCACTACAACCAATGGACCGAGACCATGCCATGAAACACATCCCCAACCATAACAGATCCTCCACCATACTCAACTGTTGGTACAGCACACTCAGGTAAAAGGTGTTCCCCATTATCCTTCACACCCGGGTACATCGATCTGATGTGAAGATGCAGTAGTGTGATTCATCACTCCATAGAATGTTCTTCAATTGCTCAACCATCCAATAATGACGCTCCTTGCCCCATTGTAGATGGGCCGATGCATCTTATTTGAGAGAAGTGTATCAGACATTAGTAGAAAGTATGCCGCGGAGAGTATCTGATGTCATTAGGGCCAAAGGAGCCCCAATAAGTAGTAACATATGGAAATAAATACTACTTTTCATACTTGCTCTGGTGTCCATTTACATTTGGTAGGGTAGTGTAGAGTTCCCCCACTGAAAAAGGCTAATCCATAAATTTACAGTAACCTCAAATGAGTATTTCAGGAGGAATCCACACCGAAAAATCCGACAGATTCCCTGATGTAAATGCGGTTAAGGTCACTTATACACGGTAACTGTAGCATTCCATCTTTCTAACATTCTCTGTTCATGTTCATGCTGCATAATGGATCCTTACACAGGCCAGAACTACGGTTGTGTCGTTAGGAAGAAGGTGATGTATTTGGAGGAGCTAAAGCGCGGCACTCAGGATTTCGGTGGGTTCCTGTAGCATGTTCTATTCATCTGTTTACTCTGTTCTACTCTGAAAGTTGGTCTTTTGTGCAGATGGGGTCATTCTCCATGCGTGCAGCTTCCAGTATCTCTTCTTCTGAGTGGTGGCATGTGTAGATATGTCTTATTTTGCTGTGAATGTTAGGACTACATGATCAGCTATACTACATCAACGTCTAGCACGTAGCACTACCAAAGCCATCATAAAAATACCCAATCAACTGTAGACATCAATACAATCTCTTCTCACACAGGCTGGAAATTTGGGGCCATTCACGGCCGGGCGGGATTGTTCCCAGTTGAGTGTGTACAACCGGTAGCGGCTCCAGATTTTGTGAACCTTCCAGCTGACAGGAAAGAAGAGCCAAGAAATCGCCAGAGTCGAGCGGCGGCATCTGCGGCAGTGGCTGTAGCTGTGGCTTCAACGGCCGTGGCTCATGAGTTTGATAAGAAAACGGATGTAAGTTGGAAAAAAGTCTTTGGAGATCTGTAGTGCAGACATGTTTACCTTTGTAGTTGCCTCTTATAGTGGACGTTGTAGACAGCCATCATGCTTTTTTTCAGGGATCACCCACTCCAAGTGAATATGCGGAAAGTTTGGATGAATATACAGGGGCGGACACCTCTGAGATCATTCTACAGGGAAGTTCGTATAACATGGTGGAATTCGCCAAAAAGTATTTCCGAGAGGGTCAGAGAATGTTGGCGCAAGAGGAAGCGGCTAAGACGTCAGGGTAACCTCACCGTCCTTGTTTCCTAGGGCTATTGTGGCTGGTGGTGGGGTGTTCCTATGCACAGGAGCGGATGTATCCTATGTGCAACCTACATAGCTGCTCAACTATTAGTAGTTTGATGGTGGGACATGGGAAGGGGCTCAATGAGGAGCTATTAGAGAGCAAGGGACCTCCATACTGTTGTTGTACTGAGCCCCTTTGCCTGTGTCAGGCTCTACTTCTGCATGTACCATAACTTGGTCAGACTGAGCCAAAGTGTTAATAAATTAACTTTTTTCCTTTTATTCCAGAGAATCTTCTAAACAAGGATCAAAGAAAAGTCGAGAGTTCAAAGACCCGGGTGATATGATGAAATTCACCAAGGTGAGCTACAGAGGACTTGTCATATGGTATAGTCAGTGGGATTGGTTGCATAGCTCTGCAGCCATGACTCTTGAACTCAACCGTGTTCACTTTCATACAGGCTCTTCTAAAGTCTGATTCCTGATGCTGGGAATCTGTCAAGTGGGTGGTCCTACAGCTCATTGTCAGTGGGTGATATTGGGCTTGATTAACAGTAGGTGGTGTGGACCATCCACTTGACAGATTCACAGTGCTGGGAGCTGGACCTAAGAAGATCCATATGGGAGGATGAGGGTGAGTATCAAAAAAGGACAGGCGGCTATAAAGTCAACGAAGCAGAGCTATGTAACCAAACCTGCAGACTTTACCACTTGACAGATCATCTATAGCATTCACTTTTCACATGCATATATTCTTTCAGCCAGCTTATGTTCACATTGTAGAATTTCTGTAGCAGATACTCCACTGCAGATTTTGATGCAGATTTCATCTCCCATATTCAAAAAGATGAGATCCACAGTGAAAATCCATAGCATGACATGGCGTGGATATAAAATGTACACTGCAGGTCACTTTACGCTGCAGATTTTCTCAACAGCGTATGGATGGGATTTCCTGAAATCTCATCCACAAAGCCTAGACTGTAAGATGCTGCTGTTTTTCTGCAGCCATTTTCGCTGCATGTGAACATACCCTTGAAGGGGTTGTGTCAAGTTGCACAACCCCTACCATAATATAAGCCCTGGCATGAACAGCTGATCATGGCAAGTTCTCCTCCTGCAGCTCCGACAATCGGCTGGTTTTGCAGGGTAAAGCAATGGCCAACCAAACATTTTCCCTACAACAGTTGCTACAAGGGAAATGTAATATTACAGGGCAGCCATGTGAATGGCCATCTTGTATTACCAAGACAGCAGACAGGGTGATAGCTTTGCACATCTATGTAACTATAGCACAATCAGTGGACAATAAAAAGTTCTGCAACTTTCTAAAAAACTTTGTGTTTAACTTCATCACCATTTTCAGTAACTTGGCATACCATTCTGGAATAAAACCCCTATAGACCTAATACGTCTCACAGCTGAGTTTGCCATAATTGCCTTATATCAGTGATCTCAACTTATTGCTCTCCAACTGTTGCAAAACTACAGTTCCCAGCATGTCCAGGTTGGAGCCCTCAGTCTTACATGATTCTTGTATTAATGATGCTCTGTATGTCTCCCTAGAACCCCATACAGGAGTCACTTATTGAGTTCAGCGACAGCAGTATGAACAGAATCGCCTCCGAACTCTTCCTAGGTAAGAATAATTTCC
Source organism: Eleutherodactylus coqui (assembly GCF_035609145.1). Taxonomy (NCBI): domain Eukaryota; kingdom Metazoa; phylum Chordata; class Amphibia; order Anura; family Eleutherodactylidae; genus Eleutherodactylus; species Eleutherodactylus coqui. The sequence continues at coordinate 148,507,301 of NC_089844.1, read as the reverse complement.
AGTATGTGAAATTGCTCCATTATATGAAGTTATATACTAGCTGCATATTATTATGTTGGTCTCCAATTCATATCTTCACTTACATCATGTGCTCCGTATACACTGAATGGCTCCTTTATTAGAGACCCCCATCTAGTGGTGTTGCGCCTTCTTTGACCTTCAGACCCACAGCAATTTGTTGTGATGTAGATTCCGCTGGGTGATGAAATTGTCCTGCAAAAATATTGGCCCCTGCGGACAGGAAGCTTCTTGTTGTTGCCGCAGATTAGATGGAGGTGCTGACATGTTCTGACCAGCTGTCAGGAAGGGGTCATCAATTCATGCTGCTTGTGCCAAATTCTGATCCTCTGATCAGGGTAACAGAAATCTGGATTCATCTGACCAGGAGATGTTTTGCCACTGCTCTATTATACAGGTTTTGCGCTCTTTTGGCTACTGGAGCATCGCCCTTCTGACTCTTTTACAATGGTGCTGGTACTGGTCATCGCCTGTTATAGTCCATCCGTGCTAATGAAAGACGAGTTGTGTGTTCAAACATGTTAGTTTGGAGGAACAGCATTATATTCAGCTGCTTTTGACTGTGCAGTGCCTGTTGGCCGGACCCATTCCTGACATCCGTTCTCCTCTGACCTCTTTCAGTGAAAAGTTCTTTCCGTTCATAGGATCCCTATTTTGCTGAATGTTTTTCCTCAATTACGCCATTCTCTATATACTCTCCGCACCGTTACATGAGAAAAACCAACAAGGTTCACAAAGTCAGTGAAAGCCCGGCCCCGGCTAGTCTAGAACTGGTGACCAGGTTTCGGTGGAAGTCACTCAGATTGCTGGATTTTCCCATCTAATGTGGATTCACACTATAACTGATTCACAGAAAACTTGTCGCCTGATTTTTTTGCTCCACTCCGGGGTCACGGGGAGAATTTCCATACAAGGAAACGCCAATTATGAAAGACTAATAAAGGGACCATTCATTGTACATAACCCTCTGTAGAAGATATGTCCCTTGTAGACTAATGTCTTCCATTCTTTCTTCTACAGCTGTGATGAGGTTTATGGGGGACGCACCGATGAAGGGTCAGTCCGAATTGGATGTGGTGTGCGCAGTTCTGAAGGTAGAGAGGATTTGTCAGCAAAGTTTATGTTCATTCACACTAAATCTTTATGAATAAGAATCCACTTTCTCGCCCATATCACGGGGGGACACAGCTGAAGACCGTGGGTACAGCTACTGCCACTAGGAGGTGGACACTAAGCGGAAAAAGTGTTAGGTCCTCCTACTAGCTATACACCCCCTGCAGTCACCAAGCTAACCAGTTTCAGCTTAGTGTCCGTAAGAGGCAGACCTGTTTGTTGCCGGTCTTCAAGAACCACTTGGACTCAGGAAATACAGGGCTAGCAGGAGTGTCCTAGTAATCCTAACGAGGGTGAAAAGAACGGAGTTAACTGTTATGTTGCCTGCACAGACTTCAGAAGAAAATGAGGCACATCCACCCCCTAACTTGAATGTGACCTGCCAGCCACAGTTTGCCCCTTGCACCGGAGCACCCCCTTCCTCCTTCAAGGCAGGTGAGCACAGGAACTATGGAACACTCATTTCTTTCTTGGTGAACGGGTAAGTATCTCTCCACTCTCCAGCAAGGTGAGTATTCTCTCTCCCCATCCCGCACTGCCCACTACAACTCCCAGGGAGGCGCAGAGCTATGTCCCTGCCTCAGGAACGCTCTACCGGCTTAACTGACAATGCCATTGGGGTTTGGAGAACCTTCTTTCTATCCTGGTATCTCTTTTTCTCCCTGCCACACTCTGCAGCTCTCTTCCTCTTCCTGGCAGCATTTCACTCAGTGGGTGTACCTGCCTGACGGGGTGCATGTTGCTTCTTCACCGGTGCTCCTCTGGAGCTGCTGTAGGAGGGGAGGTTCCATTCAAGTCCCCTTGAGTTGGTAGGGGGGTCTTCCTCTTGCAGTGGCCATTTGGTGCTCGGGGCCCGCTGCTGTTCCCTTTTCCCTCTGTGGCTACACAGCATGCGATATGGGAATGGGTGGTTCTCTGCAGCTAGATGGTGTATCCCAGAACCTCTGTCCACAATGCGGCTGTACTTCGCACCCGATGCCAGCCTCTCCCACTCCTCCGCTGCTTTCTCCAGTGCTGGGTGAGGCCCCTTCGACGGTGGACCACTGGCCATAGGCTATAGCAAGACCTGGTTTTTTTTGCTCCCCCTCAAGACGCCGCAAGGCAAAACATGTCGGGGTGGCTATAGGTTAGATTTTAATAGGGTTTTGGTAGTGCTGACTTATTAATTTCGACGTAGGCATTTGGAAGTTGGCCCCCAGGCCCATGTTAGTGTGTGTATATGCAGTTACACACATGATACTAACTGATGACTGCTGGTCACATTTCATTTTCTACCACCATTTGCTCCTTTAATTTTAAATATCATTCAATGCTGTCTTTTTGAATAATAAAGTATTTATATTATATATTAGGGGATATTACCTATGGGTGTTTTTTGCCTTTGGCAATTAGAATTGTGTTTATATCACCCAGAGTATTCCTAGGGCAATTTCATAATATATTAGTGAGCAAGTAGTTATCTTCACCAGCAGTGGGTCCACCAGTGTCCCATTTGGCGAAACACACCACTTTTCCCATGGCAGATGCTTCGTCTTTTAAAGACGTGCGTTGTAGCAAAATGGAATGACTAGCCAAACCGTCCTCTAAGGCAGTGGATTTTCGTCTCTACCTGGGTCAACAGGGTCAGTACTGAACAGGCTAAGCAACTACACCGAGGTATTCTCTCTGGCTACCCTCCAGAAGAATTGGCAGACATTATGATTCAGATAAGCCAGACGGGAATTGTAAATGTGACTGTGACTCTTCCCTGGATACAGCCAGACTTTTAGCTCGTGCCTCAGCAGCTTTGGTAGTCACATGCTGTACCCTGTGGCTAAAATTCAGGGACGCAGATGCCTCCTCTAAGAGGTCCTTAACAGGCCTTCATTTTGTTGACTTAAGACTTTTCAGCACCAGACTGGATGAGATCATCTCTGAAGCCACTTGTGGTAAGATTTCCCATGTGCCACAGAACTGATCCAGAAAAGAATTTCTCAATTTCGCTCCTTTCCCGGCTCCAGCCCCCGGAGCTGATAGTAAGAAAACCTCACAGGAACAAAAGCAAAGGCCCTCCTTTAAACCGAGACCCTCTTGGAGCCCCTGACCGCAGCCCTCTAAGTCCTCTTGTACTAAATCTTCTGCTGAGCAGACTGACATTTCCACATGAAGTTACTGAGATCTGTCATTGCATCCATGGAAGGAGCTTCTGTCATCTTATGGCATCATGGATGCCTATCTTCATATCACCATCTGTCAAGCACATTAGTGATTTCTCCACTTCGCCATCTGATCAAATCACTATTAATTAACGGTCCTTCCATTTGCGTTAGCCACAGACCCCCGTGTCTTCATAAAAGTTCTGGCGTCAGTGATGGCTTCCCTCCACTCCAAGGGGATAGTGGCCATTCCCTATCTTGATGACATGGTAAAAGCCCAAACTTGGTCATCCAGCCTGGATAGTCTGCACATCACTTTGGACACCCTGTCCAGATTCAGATGGATCATTAATCACCCCTCTCACTGTCGCAACATTTGGACTTTCTTGGTCTCTCCTTCGACATGGCTCAGGCCCATGTCTTACTGCTGCCGCTGAAACTACTTCTCCTCCAGAAGCAGGTATGTTCTATGAAAACTCAGAATTCCGTGACCATTTGTCACTGCATAAGAGTGCTGAGGCGTATGGTCTTCTCCTTTGAGGCGATTCCATTTAGCCAATTTCATATGCTTGGCCTCTCCAGTTGACCATTGGGACAAATCTGTGGACTCTTTTGATCAAAAAATCCACCTCTCTCTGCAGCAACACCTTAGTTGGCTGGATTCCCCACTGACCCATCTGGAGCGCTCCTCTCTAACCCTCCAACAGTAGGTACTCACCATGGATGCCAGCATTTTCGGCTGTGGGGGTGCTCTGCGGTATCTCATGGCGCAAGTCACTTGGACCATAAGGGAGTCCACACTACTGATAAATGTGTTGGAACTTCTGGCTATTCTCCCGTCGCTTCATTACTTAACACACCAGCTGACAGGCCCCCCAGTTCAGGTCCAAACAGACAACACGATGGCTGATGCTTACATAAATCATCAAAGCGGTACAGGCAGCACGAAGGTCATGGCAGACACAGCGAAAATCCTGACATGGGCCAAAGATCTCCTACATAGTATTCTCCTATCCCAAAGTGGACAGGATGTGTTACAGTCTTATCCATTTTAGCCGTTGAGTAAAGTTTTATCTCATCTTTTAGCCTGTAAGGCGGCTTTCTTAGTAGCTGTCACCTTCATCCAGCTCCATTCGGGCTCGCAGCTTTGTTGGCCAAGCCTCCATTCACTGTCTTTCATCAGGACAAGACAGTCCTACTTCCTGTCTCTCCTTCCTACCTAAGAGGATATAATTTTGCCCCTCCAAAGTTCATCCTAGACATGCGCTCTCAACAAACTGGATCTAGTGTGAGCCTTGTGGACCTTCCTCTCTCAGACAGCCGCTTTCACTCGCTCTGGCTCTTTTTATGATCCCTAATGGCCCAAAACATGGCCTTACTGCTTCCAAGTAGGTCATCTCTCACTGGATCCGATCAGCAGTGGAGGAGACCTACGGTGCCAAGGGTAGAGTGCTTCCCTTAAGTGTTACTGCGCATTCTACTTGGGCAGTGGGTGCAGTTGTAGGTGTTACACAATGGTACTTCCACTATTAAAGTATGTAAGGCCACTACATGGACCTGCTTCCACACCTTTTCAAAGTTTTACCAGGCTTATACTTTTGCATCCGTGGATGCCTCCCTCAGTCGAAGAGTTTTACAGACAGCCATAAACTGGCCGCATGCTTTCTTCTATACTTTCCTCACCTCTGAGGGACTGCTCTGAAACATCCCACAGTCTTCAGCTGTGGCATCCAATGATACAGATGAGAAAACAAGATTTTTTTACCCTAAAATCTGTATTGTCTCGTTCCTTGGGGGACACAGCACACACCCAGTCTGTTCTTAGGACTTCCTTGTTAGAGCGTTCTCTCTAGAGATACATACGGTGCTGAGCTAAGTTACAGCGGGAAAAGCTTTACCCGCAGTCTTCAGCTGTGTCCCCCAATAAACGGGCCGAGAAAAAGATTTAATGGTAAGTACACAAATCGTGTTTTTTTGGACTGTTTGCTCTTTGTCATTGCAGCTGTGCGAGGACCATGAGGTATTGAAGGATGAAGGCTATTGTCAAATCATCAAACAGATTTCTGACAACTCCAGCACTAAGACGTAAGTCAGCTAATCCAGGGGTCCCCAACTCCAGTCCTCAGGGACAACCAACAGGTCATGTTTTCAGGATATCGTATGGTAAGAACACCTGTGGCTATGTCTGAGGCAACGACAATAATGACATCATCTGTGCAATACTGAGGAAATCCTGAAAACATGACCTGTTGGGGGTCCCTGAAGACTGGAGTTGGGGAACACTGAGCTAATCCATACCCTACTTCCCCAGATCCTCCCATACATTGCCCAACAAAGATCTGAGCTAGGCCACACACTGATCTGTTGGGACCATAACAAATTTTGGTGCGTTACCACCACAAACCTTAAACTTGAAGGGTCTCTAAGACAGTTGGCCACACTGCCCTCCCTCTTGCTTACTAATATCACACTCAGTCAACAATGTCAACTCTAGTAACCTATAAACCTCATTTACATTATAGGGACAGTTGTCAGCGAGGATGGCGGCTCCTCTACATCCTCACTGCATATCACAGATGCTCTGAAGTCCTCAAGCCATACCTGTTTAAGTTCCTTCAAGACACATGCCGAAGTCCAGGTCTGCACTTCCAAGGTAAGTACAACATATGAGCTTACACTTCTCTATACCATCCAAGAATAAGTACTGCTGGGCTGTTGCCCGATGTACTGCATCCCCTCTACATTATACATACATCAGTGTTAAAATAATGTATTCACCTGTCAACCTTAACCAGGGATCGCAAAGGCCTGTGAGCAGAATCTACGTAAGACCCTGCAGTATGGGGGGCGATCTGAATACCCGGGTGCAATGGAGCTAAAAGCCATGGTGGTAAGTGGTCACGTCTACGGTAATGATGATGAAAAGACTAATGAAGGAACTTCAGACACTTTGTTTACTAGCTTAAAATCTTTGCTGGAAAAAAGGTGGGAAAGTTGCGTATTATGTTTGTGGGAGAGTGTTGTGGGCATGCTCTGTGCAGGGAGGCCAGTAGCCGTGAGGGCGGTGCCACCTGCAGCCCCACAAATATAATATAATTTGCTCCAAAAATTGGCATAATTTACAGCGCAAATCTATACCACTTCACAGCCAGCATAGATTTGATTCTTTGGTGCATGGACCGGCCAAACATGTGACAAACTGATTTAGAAGCATTCTTGTTGTATCTTACTCTACTGCATTAAGAGTGGTGTAGGAAATGTCAGTCTCAGGGCTTATTCACACGAGCGTATATCGACCGGCGTTTTCACGGCTGGCCGATATACGCTACACCATGTGATGCATGGGCTCGGCGTATATGCTGCTAAGCTGTCTCCCCCTTCCCTTCCCCTTGCCGACTCACCTCCTATCTCCTCCCCTCTGACTGATTGCAATGGGAGTGGGTGGAATGGGGGCAGAGATAACCTCATGCCCCCTCCCAGCAATAAGCAATTGGAGTGGGCTGAGATTAGCTTCGCCCCACCCACCCCATCCCATTGCAAACAGCAGCAAGGAGTGGAGAGGAGAAGGATAAGGGAGTTTAGCAGTCACGCTGCTAAACTCCATTCCACCTTCCTTTTTCAGTCGCTGTCATTGGCTCCCATAGGAGTCAATGGCAGCGGCCGTAGTCCGGCCAGGAAGATTGCTTCCTGCCCGGCGTAAAAGCACCGGTCCGGGCACTTTTACGCAGTGGAAATACGCCTGTGTGATCTGATACATTGTAATCCAGTGCATCAGATGGTAGCGTATATTGGCCGGCCGTGAAAACAGCAGCCGATATACGCTTCTGTGAATAAGCCCTAAGGTAAATGTGCCGCAATGTCTTCACTACTATTGTCCCTGGTAAGCACTGCAGGAAACTCAAAGCTGTATTGGCAGGGGATTTATAAAAGTTTTTATGTTAGAATTCTGGTGTAAAAAAAAAACTAAATGATCAAATTCACTCTACGCCAGAAATTCCGGAAATTATAGAGGAAAGCTTCGCCACTTTTTCCCATGGATTTCAGAAGAGGAACACTGGTTGATTTGTTAATAGATTGACAAATCTATTAAGAGCAATATGCCTCCTAATATACTTGATGCATCTCACTCCAGTGGCACTTATCTGAAACTATTGTGTAAAACACCAATCTTATTATTTCCTATGTGATCTTTTAAGAAATCGCATCGCGCTCTCATGTCAAGTGATTTGCATGCCAATGTGATGCAATTTTTACCATTGCAATTGGAAGCACTTGTGATCTTTTCACCGGTTTGACAAATGTGCTTGAAAATCGCAAGTACATAGATGTGTGGGAAAAACACTTTGTGCACGCATCTTGAATCACAAATTTACAAGCGTGATATCGGTCTGAGCTTCGTGGTCTGATATCACACTCGCCTGTGTGAATGCACCCTTAGGGCGCCTACCCACTGGCGTTTGCGATTTTCGTGCATGAAAAACGCAGTGTTTTCACGCGCGTTTTTGGCGCGTTTTTCGCGGCTTTTTCGCGGCTTTTCCGTTAATTTCCATTGACATTCATGGGTGCATTAAGAGAAAAATAAGGACACATATGCAACTGACAGTTCCTATGTTAAAAATTGCAACGGACCGAAAAAAAAACCGCAAGTGGACAAGAACACATTCTATGCTAATTGCTCTTCAGAAAAAACGCAAAACGCAAAGGAAAAAAAATCGCAAGTGGGTAGGCGCCCTTAGGGTGACTACCTACTACAGTTTTTTTTCACTGTGAAATTCGCAGCGTTTTTTCTTCTGCAGGGGTCTATGGGACTTGTAATGTTAAAATCGCGATCGCGCAAAATTGCAATTTCACGGTAAATCGCGATTTTGCGCAATCGCGGTTTTAACATTACAAGTCCCATAGACCCCTGCGGGAAAAAAAACGCTGCGAATTTCGCAGTGAAAAAAAAATGTAGTGGGCAGTCACCCTTACTCTTCATTCAGATAAACGTATTCTCGCAGCTATTAGCTGCAAGTAAACGTCACCCAAAAATCGCTACCATGTGAAGCATTGGATTCCAATGCATTCATTTACATAGGTGATTTTGTTTTCGTGGCTAAAAATCGCAACTGTGATTTTTCCTCGCAGCGTCAAAATATGGGCCATGTCCTATGTTTTGATGGAAATTGCAGGGAGCTCCCATAGATTGCTGGAAAAAAAAGGAGGAGAGGGAGTTTACCTGCTCTGTCACTTGTTGCAGAAGACAGCTGGCTTCTATTTAGCTACTAAAGCTAACTAGAAGCCATTCTGCCGCTATAGAGTCCATTCACGTGATGCACTCCTGTGAGTGGACGAGAAAACACTAATTCTGAAAGGAATTAGATTGCGGCAATGCTGCGTTGCCACAATTTTTTCACTCCAAGCTTAGCTCTGCCCCCATCCTGGCCCGTCCCATTGCAAACAGCTGGAGGGCGGAAAGGAGGAGAGAAGGGTGATGGAGTTTAGCGTCACGCTGCTAAACTCCCTCCCACCTCCCTTCTCCCGCCGCTGTGATTGGCTCCTATAGGAGTCTATGCAGCGGCCGACAAGATAGTTCCAGGACTATCTTTGCTGCCCGGCACAAAAGCATCCGGCGCCATATTAGCACGCTATATATACACAAGCACTGTTAACTCTCGTGTAATAGCACTAATTGCTGGCCTGCACCTGCGCTTACAGGAAAAATGCAAGTGTAAGTGTCTGCCACTAGTGCTTGTGTAAGGGGCCTTCCACACAGGATGGAATACTTCACTAGAGGGTTGTAGAATATGCCTCCTGCAGAATATTCAGTCCCAAAATCTGCACTGCTAATGTGCAGATTTTGGTGCAGAATTGAAAATAGCAGAATCCTGCCAGTAATTCTGTATCAAAATCCAAAGTTAGCAGTGGTGTTTGATGCGGAATTCAGAGATCACATATTGCACAACGCTGTTGCAGAATATTCCGCCATGCGTGGAAGATCCCTAACAGCAGCCACAATTTGCTCCAGATGATGAGCGCTGATTAATGAGATCAGTGCTCTTTAAACAGGCCAATTCAGACTTTAAGGTTCACACAGGGCGGATTTGCTGCAGAATTTCGCCGCGACAAATCCGCCTGCGCCCGCTAATCTCGGGATTAGCCAGCTATGTGGACGAGATTTCTCAGAAATCTCGTCCACACAGGACGGCCAATCTGCTGCGGTAAGTCAGGCAGGAACCGCGGCTGCGGCGACCGCAGCCGCGGCTTTACAATATGCAGCATGTTTATTTAATTTTTCTTTCCGCTGCGGCCGCGCTCTCCTCTATGGGAGCGCCGGCCACAGCGGAAGAGCGAGCAGCCGGGCCGCTTCAAAGCCACCGCGGGTTTTTCCGCGGTGGTTCTCCCGGCGGAAATCTCGCGGTTTTTGCTGCGGCCAAACCGCCGGATTTCCGGCGGGAACCCGCCCTGTGTGAACACAGCCTAAGAGGCCTTTAACACGGGCTGGAATTTGGCTGCAGGACACAGAGCAACATGCAACTGAAGCTGCCGTCACAGCTTCCACACCCAAATCTGCACGGCTACATGTGCATTTCGATGCAGGATTGCCAGCAGAATTAAGCTATTATCAATTCTGCATGACAATTCACATGGAGCCGTGCAGATCTTAGTATGTGTTGTGGTGCGTCCTGTGGCCAAATTCCAACTGTGTGAAAGGTCCCTAAGGAGATGATCATTAGTCCCCCATTGAGTTCCATCAGTGTTGGCAACACATCCCCAATATACGCAGTGGGATGAGACGCTGACAATGATCATTTTTTGTGCCACATGAAGCATGCCATCGTTAGACAAACAACTGTTTACTTGCACAATCACACAGCCCAATCATTGGGCCAATGAATGCTCCTAGGAATGTATAGGGTTCTTTATCATATGAGTAGTTAGACATGTAGAGTAGTATTGAACAAAATTTTGAAAAGTTTGGTTTGGCTGGTTCACCGAATTTCGACAAAAAAATCAGTTTGGTCCAAATAAGTTTGAACTGAATTGGAACTTCACCAATACCCCTAAAATATGTATATAACATTGGTGGTGTTGGTCCTGTGATTCTGTGGGTAGCACTGTTGCCTTGCAGCACTGGGTTCCAATCCAACTAAGGACAACATCTGTATGGAGTTTGTATGTTCTCTCTTTGTTTCAGAGTAATCATCTTTATATAGCACATATACTACCGTTCAAAAGTTTGGGGTCACCCAAACAATTTTGTGTTTTCCATGAAAAGTCACACTTATTCACCACCATGCATTGTGAAATGAATAGAAAATAGAGTCAAGACATTGACAAGGTTAGAAATAATGATTTGTATTTGAAATAACATTGTTTTTACATCAAACTTTGCTTTCGTCAAAGAATCCTCCTTTTGCAGCAATTCCAGCATTGCACACCTTTGACATTCTAGCTGTTAATTTGTTGAGGTAAGCTTGTGAAATTGCACCCCACGCTTCTAGAAGCATCTCCCACAAGTTGGATTGGTTGGATGGGCACTTCTGGCGTACCATACGGTCAAGCTGCTCCCACAACAGCTCAATGGGGTTCAGATCTGGTGACTGCGCTGGCCACTCCATTACCGGTAGAATACCAGCTGCCTGCTTCTGCTGTAAATAGCTCTTGCACAATTTGGAGGTGTGTTTAGGGTCATTGTCCTGTTGTAGGATGAAATTGGTTCCAATCAAGCGCTGTCCACTGGGTATGGCATGGCGTTGCAAAATGGAGTGATAGCCTTCCTTATTCAGAATCCCTTTTACCCTGTACAAATCGCCCACCTTACCAGCACCAAAGCAACCCCAGACCATCACATTACCTCCACCATGCTTAACAGATGGCGTCAGGCATTCTTCCAGCATCTTTTCATTTGTTCTGCGTCTCACAAACGTTCTTCTTTGTGATCCAAACACCTCAAACTTGGATTCATCCGTCCACAACACTTTTTTCCAGTCTTCCTCTGTCCAATGTCTGTGTTCTTTTGCCCATCTTAATCTTTTTCTTTTATTGGCCAGTCTCAGATATGGCTTTTTCTTTGCCACTCTGCCCTGAAGCCCAAAATCCCGCAGCCGCCTCTTCACTGTAGATGTTGACACTGGTGTTTTGCGGGTACTATTTAATGAAGATGCCAGTTGGGTACCTGTGAGGCGTCTGTTTCTCAAACTAGAGACTCTAATGTGCTTATCTTCTTGCTTAGTTGTGCAACGCGGCCTCCCACTTCTTTTTCTACTCTGATTAGAGCCTGTTTGTGCTGTCCTCTGAAGGGAGTAGTACACACCGTTGTAGGAAATCTTCAATTTCTTAGCAATTTCTCGCATGGAATAGCCTTCATTTCTAAGAACAAGAATAGACTGTCGAGTTTCAGATGAAAGTTCTCTTTTTCTGGCCATTTTGAGCGTTTAATTGACCCCACAAATGTGATGCTCCAGAAACTCAATCTGCTCACAGGAAGGTCAGTTTTGTAGCTTCTGTAACGAGCTAGACTGTTTTCAGATGTGTGAACATGATTGCACAAGGGTTTTCTAATCATCAATTAGCCTTCTGAGCCAATGAGCAAACACATTGTACCATTAGAACACTGGAGTGATAGTTGCTGGAAATGGGCCTCTATACACCTTTGTAGATATTGCACAAAAAAACAGACATTTGCAGCTAGAATAGTCATTTACCACATTAGCAATGTATAGAGTGCATTTGTTTAAAGTTAGGACTAGTTTAAAGTTATCTTCATTGAAAAGTACAGTGTTTTTCCTTCAAAAATAAGGACATTTCAATGTGACCCCAAACTTTTGAACGGTAGTGTATATATTATATTATAGAACTTTACATTACTTGGTATTTTCTGTCCCTATTAGTTTAACATACAAACTCCATGCAGATGTTGTCCTTGGTCAGATTTGAACCCGGGACCCCGGTGCTGTAAGGCAATATTGCTAATCACTGAACTACCACTACTGTTCTACTGGGATGAACCACCCAAAGTTCACTCTGAACTGAACTTTTAGCAAAGTGTGACCTAAAACAGGGTTGGACTGGTTCAGTTCGCTCAACTCTAATGTGGAGGGATTAATCCCGCAGCACCTATGATCTCACATGACTTCAATATTCCTTATCTCAAGCACTTTGTTCCTCTTACAAGTGACATATATTTTCCCACAGGCCGGGAGAAGCTCCAAGAGGCAACTGTTTCTACTGCCTGGAGGAATTGAGCGACATCTCAAGATAAAGACTTGTTCGGTAAGTGCAATTCTGAAGAAAAGGTAGTTTTACATTAAATTGCTTCTAGATGCAAAGGATGCCGGACCAGCGGACATGCCGGATCAATGGGACCTCTTATCATATAACATGGGTATTATATCTGCAGGTGGCCTTTGATGTCATAGAGGAGATCTGCACAGAGATGGGGGTTCACAGGGACGAGGCCTATAATGAATATGCCATTTTTGCTGTGACTAATAGGGGTAAGTGCCAGATATGTTGCTTAATATTCCGTATCTGAAGTAGAAACCTAATCGCTGATGAGCGGACTCTATAGCATATTTGATTTCTGTGCAGTCTACATGATCATGTAGATCCACATAAACGATTGTCTCCATTATTGTCTCATTTGTTGTGGTGACCAGGTCAGAACGTGAGACCCATTAATAGGAAGGAATACATCTTGGATGTATCTGCAGAGATGGAGCAGATTGACAGCAACTACATGTTTTGGTTTAGACGCGTCATCTGGGCGCAACCGCTAAAGTTTGAGAATGAGTTATATGTAACCATGCACTATAACCAGGTATGGGGAGGAGCTGAGTCTCTGCTAACAATATTTGGGGGGAAGAAGGGGAAGCCAGCGTGGGGTCCGAAGTACTTGGGGGTCATAATGTCTTCTAACAACAATTACACGCAAGCACATGAGGTCCAAACCATCAGGTCAGCAATGTGCACGGATCCAGTCCTCAGTACAAAAGATCTCCAGCAATGCAGATGGAAAAAGCCCAAAGCAATGAAGTTTAAAAAGCCATAAGTTTATTGGGAAAGGTATATAAAAACACACCGCACACAAGGCCGGTAGAAGAATTGCAGAGCTCCATGTTACAGACGGGAGTCCTTCTTCACAGCATGCTTCACATTTATATACAGTACTTTTCCCAATAAATTGAAGGCCTTATAAATGTCATTGTTTTGTGCCAGATCCGTGCTTTTTCTATTTTCCTCAATTACACTGATAGTTGGGGTACAGGACACTGGCACTTGGGGTACTGGGTAATGACACACTGATAGTTGGGGTACAGGATAATGACACACTGATAGTTAGGGTACAGAACAATGATACACTGATACTTGGGGTACAGGACAATGATACATTGATAGTTGGGATACAGGACAATGACACACTGATAGTTGGGGTACTGCACACTGATACTTGGGGGACAGGACAATGACACACTGATAGTTGGGGTACAGGATAATGACACACTGATAGTTGAGGTACTGGATAATGACACTGATACTTGGGGGACAGGACAATGATACACTGATACTTGGGGTACAGGATAATGACACACTGATACTTGGGGTACAGGACAATGACACACTGATAGTTGGGGTACAGGATAATGACACACTGATACTTGGGGGACAGGACAATGATACACTGATAGTTGGGGTACAGGATAATGACACACTGATACTTGGGGGACAGGACAATGATACACTGATAGTTGGGGTACAGGATAATGACACACTGATACTTGGGGGACAGGACAATGACACACTGATAGTTGGGGTACAGGATAATGACACACTGATACTTGGGGTACAGAATAATGACACACTGATAGTTGAGGTACAGGATAATGACACTGATACTTGGGGTGATAGGTGGCCAGAGATGAAGCATTATTCTACACTGTGCTGCTGTTCCTTCTTAGGTATTACCGGATTATCTGAAAGGACTCTTTAATGTCTTCTCTCACGCTAAACCCACTGAGCAACAATTCCAGCAGATAGCAAGACTGGCAGCTTTGCAGCATCGTGCCAAGGACAGCGTCTACCTGCCTACTGCGTGTGTATTCCCCCTCATGTCCCCTTACTCCTCTAATACCCGCTAGCTACATATATTCATCCTGCTTGGAAGTCTGATTCCAGATTATAGTAATATAGAGCGCCACCTGTTGACATTAAAAGAATCTACAGCTCTGATTGCGATTGTGATATTGGCAATGAACAAGTGGCTTTCTGTAATGTTTGATGGCGTACACTGAACGGCCCCTTTATTACAGCCCCCGACCCTCTCATGATTGGCGCTTCCCTGTATGGTTTTAAGCAGCATAAAATCATGTGACAAGTTTTCCGTGAATCAGTTTCGCGGACGGGCTATAACAGCGGACCTCCGGTTCCAGCGCCATTGTTGTCTAAGAGAAACAGATAGCTGAGACCCCAGTGGGCAAAATAGAGCAAAAATTGGATCACTGAGCAGTGAAGAGTCTAGATCTCTGTTGCCCCATGCTGGTGGGAGGTCAGAATTTGGCGCAGGCAGCATGAATCGCTGACCCCTTCCTGTCAGCTGATCAGAACATTTCAGCACCACCATCTAATCTGCAGTGACTACAGGAAGCTTCCTGTCCGCAGGGGCCGATATTCCTGCAGAATGATGTCATCACCCAGTGGAATCTACACCACGATTAACTATTGTGGTTCTGAAAGCCAAAGGAGTCCAAGATGCTACTAGATAGGGGCCTCTAACAAAGGGGCCGTTCAGTGTTATCCCCATGAACGCTCTCTTCTCTGCTGTCTGTGACCTCCCCTTCTGGTTCTCTGAACGTGACTATGTCTCCCGGTTGTACTAGTAGTTGCAGCCAGTCGGTGTTATACTCCGCTCTGACATGTCCCTTTCTTCTACAGTCGGGAGGTGCAGGATTACATCCCCGGTCAGTACTACAAGGTGGTGAAGCCGCAGTCTTGGTTGAACATGGTGATGCAGCATATGCAGCAGATCCAGCCTCTCAGCCCTCACCAGGGGAGGGCGCAGTTCTTAGGTAAGGAGAAAACAAGAGTTGAAATGGCTTAGGCCACTCACACACCGTTTGTTAAAATGTCGCGTTTTCAAACGTTTTGAACTGCGTTTTCAAATGTGTTCGACAAGGTTTTTAAACGCAGTAAAAAGCGTTGAAATGTGCTAAAATAGCTCAGACAGCGTTCGAAAATCACAGCGTTAGAAATGGCGAGTTCGAACGCTCTTCTGAGAAGCCCCATTGAAATCAATGGAGGCATTTTACAGAATGGCCTTAGGCCGTTTTCACACAGCCAAGAAAATCGTGCAAGATTTGTGCGTTGCGAGACACAAAAATCTTGCACAAATATGAACCCTTTTTTTTTTTTAATGGAGTCATACATGTCCTATTTTTGGGCGTACCCTTACATAACATCACTCATTGCTTTCAATGGGGCTGGCGGTAGCACCACACCATGTCCTAGGTGCACGCGGTGTGATGTGAGGTCTCCCCGTTGAAAACAATGGGAGACACTCCGCAATTGCTTCTTCCCCGAAGTGATTACATGTTAATGAGCGCAATATCCGGCCATGATTCCCAGCCCGAAATCGCACTCACCCGTGTAAAATTAGCCTAAGGCCTTATTCACACTGGCGTTGTTAGCCACGTTTATACATCACGACCATCTGAAGCATTGGGTTCCAGTGTATTTTTTAAAATGACCAATTTTTAGTCGTGCCAAAAAAAATAGGACATACACGACCGAATTTATACTCTGCCAGAAAAAATACGTCTTGCCCTTTTTTTTGACTGATATATGCTGGCAGCTCCCATAGACTACTGTGGGAGCTGCAAAAAAAAGGGAGAGGGAGGGAGTTTAGGAGCGGCCAGCGCTGCTATAAGCCTACAGATCTCTCTATTTAGGCATTATAAGTCATTCCAAGGATTTATGCCGACTAATGGATTTCCGGACAGCGGTGTATTTTTTCAATAATGCGTCGCACCCCGCCATGTAAATGGACAGGGAAACGCTAATTAAGCTCGGGACTTGATTGCAGCGATTTCCTTTCCATGTGATTTTCAGCTGCGATACTGCCAGCGTGAAAACACATGTGCTCGTGTGAAGGAGGCCTCAGGTAGGTCCACTCGCAGCACACTTACACACATCACAGCAGTATCTGCATGTGTAACATGAGGATTTTGCTCCGGATTCACAGCAGATTTCTTCTCTCTACATTGAACGGGGTGAAACCTGCTGATAAAATCTGACATTTTAAACTCTGCTTCACAGGTCCGTGTCTTTGCAGTATGGGGATGAGATTCGTTAAACCGCATTTACTACTGTATTCCACTGCAGATGTTACCTGCACAGACCTCCAACTAAAATCTGCAGTAATCCCTTCCCTGTCCGGATGCTTCTTTTCTGTGCTGCGGGTGTGCTGGCCGGCGCACATGTACATACCGAGAGTGCCGCGCATGTGATGGCACGGATTCCGCGGATCGGACAGCTTCCATTGACTTGGAATTGGTCCACGCGGAATCCGCACTGGAATAGGACATGCTGCGATTTTCCCTCTGTGAGCAGAAAATCGCAATTGATTTCCGCTTGTGGACATGGAAAAGTGATTTTCCATTGCATGTCTATGGGCAGTATTTGCTGCAGAACCCGGAGGCAGACACCCGCTCCGGATTCCGCAATGCAAGTACGTCTGTGTGAATTGGGCTTAACACATATATTTCACAACTAATTAAGCAGGATTCACATCAGCATTCAGTTGTTGCATTGTTCTGCTCCATCCTAGGAAGTACCAAATCTAGCATATATGGGACCCGGATGGTGCAGAACAGACCCCATTGCTATAATGGGATCCATCCAGCTTCTGCTATAGGGGCCTGAATGTGCCCAGACAGAGCCGTGCAGTATTCTGCACCATTTCATCCAGGATTTCATACCAGATCTGCAATGGAGACTCCAAACAGAGCCTTAACTAGCAATTATCGGAATTACACCTGGTATGAGTAAAGCAATACTGTTAATAAGACAGGACAGCAGAGGCTCCTATCATTGTCCCGCAGGACCGTCCACAGAATGAACAATGCTATTTACAGCAGTCTGTATCCTGCTTATGGCGTTATAGGCATTGGTTGTCATAAAACGGTCTATGGATTCATTCACACCTGCGTATTATGGATTCATATTGGATGTATGCTTTACAGTTCAAAAAACGATGCCTTTACATTTAAATGTTTTTATTCACCTTTCCGTTTTTCCTATTTGCGCATGGCGATGTTTTCTCAATACGCAATCTGTTTCAGCTGATCCAGTAGAATGGGTTAAACTTAAAAACATATGTTTCATATTGGCATGGTTCTCATGCGCGTTTTGGTTTTTATCATCCGTATTTCTGGAACATCACAACAGCATAAAAAGAGTTGCCCCGTATGAATGGAGCGGGGATGCACATTCTCGACAGCTGCTCCATATATTCTTGGGATCGGTGGGGTTTCAGTGGTCAGACCCCCACTACTCAGCCAGGTATTTTGTAGATAGAGGACTAGTACTGTTGGTGGGATAAGACCTTAAAACAAATAATGGATGAAAAATGGACAACTCGGAAGAGAATGCCAAGAAAATCTAAGCAAATGATCCGTATTGTCCATCCATATTTGATCCGTATTTTCACATGCAGGCGTGAATATACCTTATGTAACTGACAGTGAAGCTGTTGGGTATCGCATTTCCTACTCGTTCCTCACTATTAAAGGATGCCTCTTGCATATAAACGATTTATCTCTATATTTTGGATTCAGGGTTTCCTAGGGAGCTTTCTTTTTCTGCCATTATACAATGGCGCCAACTGCTGGCTAGAGCCAGTACTGCTGTATAGGACATACTGGAGAGGCCCCTGACAACAGAGCGGCCAGTAATATACAGTAAGAATTCCCTGCCGGACGTCTTCCAACATCAGAGCTGCACAGCCTTAAATCAGAATGTCTTCAAACGTCAGACAGTGGATTGAAAAGGCTTAATTGTATAGAATTGTCTTATAAGCAATTGTCTAATATACAGAGAACAATCATTACCGTCATGCACTACTAATATCTTCTCTCCCCCCCAGGTCTGGTCAGCGCTTTCGCCATGTTTGGTTCCTCTTTCTTCTACATCCAGAGTTGCAGTAACAACATGGTCATCTCTCCGTGTATCCTGGCCGTCAACCAGAATGGGCTGAACTTCCTCAACAAAGAAACCCACGTACGTACCTAGAGCCACGGCTGACTGACCCTTAGGCTGCTTTCACACGGCCGAGAAAATAGCGCGAGATTTGTGCATTGTGAGATGCACAAATCCTGCATGAATATGAACCCCATTCTTTTGAATGGAGTCATATACATGAGCGATTTTTTTTTTATTTTTATTTTTTTTTCCCGCATCACATTGTGGTGTGGGAAAAAATCGCGACAGGTCCTATATTCTTGCGTTCCTTGGGACACATTGCCCATTGTTTTTAATGGGACAGGAAAACACATCGCTCCTATGGGAGCTGCAAAAAAAGGGATGAGGAAGGAGTTTAGCAACGTCCAAAGCTGCGAAAACATTACGGCTGGCCACGATGCGGCCAGCGTAAAAGCGCGTTACCCGTGTGAAAGAGGCCTTATACTGCAAATGCTGCAGAATTTCCCCAGCATATATATATATATACATGTGAAGATGGCCTGAGGGTCCTTTCATACGTATAGCTACGGCACTGATCTCGCTGATCGGGGCTCATCCACAGTACCTGCTGATTATGACCCTATAGGGGACTAACAATATGCTTTTTCACCTTCCATAGAGTTCCATCATTGTTGGCAACACATCTCTCATTTACATGGGGAAATGTGCTGCCAACAACAAAGGATTTCATTTGTGCCGCAGGAAGGCTGTGATCAGCCAATGAGTGTTTGCTCATCTGTCAGGTGATTGATGTCACCTTCACGTGGTCCGATGATCAGGCAAACGATCGTGCCTAGGAACATTCTGACCCAATAATCAGGCTGTGTAAAAGGCCCTTTAGGATGCATGCATACAGCAAATACATACAAACAATTAGATATGCATATGCACTTTGGCAGGGGTGTAACTATAGAGGATGCAGGGGATGCGGTTGCACCCGGGCCCAGGAGCCTTAGGGGGCCCATAAAGCCTCTCTTCTCTATATACGGAGCCCAGTACTATGAATAAAGCATTATAGTTGGGGCCCTGTTACAGGTTTTGCATTGGGGCCCAGGAGCTTCAAGTTACGCCTCTGACTTTGTGTGCCGCCATATAGTTCTTCCATATGGCATCATTTGATTGCAATACTGCCTAGAGATTTTCCATAAATAAAGCTTAATCACTATACAATGAACTTCCTATTATACTCTGCGTTTCAATTCTCATCATTTTAAGCTCTCCGCTTGCTGCCAGTGAATGGTGATATCCCTGATGCTGAAAACTAAACCTGAAACCTTCCAACTTATACAGCTAAATGCAATAGAGAGATCAGATACACTTTCACAAGTCCTGCATCTGTGTCAATTGGACATGATCGGAACCCGTTTTCAATATCTAGGTGCTTCTATTCATTGACATCAAGCATATATGTTGAAAATGGTGAGGAGTCGGTTTACTTGAGGGAACGTGGCTGTTCTCCCGCCCTGGTATATGTGGATCTGGTTTCCGATGTGTCTTCTTTCACATTTATCAATGTTTTCCAGGAGCTGATGGTGACGTTCCCGCTGAAGGATATCCAGAGCACTAGGACACAGCGTCCGGCGCCAGGACTCAGCTACCCTTATGTTGACATCATGCTGGGTGATATGATGTCACAACGGGTAACGCAGCTGCAGCTGGAGCAGGTAAAACAGCGGCTTCCTGTTATACGCTGTGTGATATAACACTGGCGAGCACATCAGTCATCAAGGGGAACTGCGGTGGAAATGGCATCTAGTAATAGTCTATGTGACAGCGAAGAGGCTGGAAATGAGGCCTGGGACTCAAGGGGGAGTTACATTACCTGGTGCCCTCCTTTCACCTGTACTGCCTTGGATCTGCCTGTTCCAGGCGTTCCCCTTCATTCTTACAAGACGGACGCTCCTTGATGCACACTAGACATCGATAGTCAGAAACTGCATGCTGTTCTCGCAGTGCCCAGCGCTGCTCACATGAACAACGCTGACCAATCAGAGCAGCTTGTATGGTCTTAGACTATCCAATGCACACTAAGCAGTAATGCAGGGGTGTCAAACTCATGGCCCGCAGACTGAATATCCTTTCTTTTCTTCCATCAGTCCTTGGTACGACTGCTCCTTGAGTCATGGACAGAGGTTACTGCTATATAATAGACTATAATATTCCAGTAACCTCTTTCCGTGACTCAAGGAGCAGTCGTACAACAGAGTAATGGAAGAAAAGAAATGACATTGGGTTGAGTTTGACACCCCTGCACTAGTGCTTCAGTAGTGTAAGAATCGTCACCGCCATCTTGGAACACCATAAGGCGGCCCCAGGAACCAGAGGATCAGAATGGGGGGGAAGTATGGTACCAAGTAAGGGCTCATACACTTTAGGATTCTGGTTCCCCTTTACCTGCTTCATTATAGAAGCCCTGCCTGAACGAATGGATCGTCTCATGATGGAATGGGGCCACATGGACCCCATTGATTAGTTCGGTTTCTTTTATGGTGCCTTGTGTTTTCCGGGATGAAATAGCGCTGCAGGCGACAGTATTTCATTCTGGAAATCAAAAATGGTCCTTTGACAAATTGTGTCACAGGACTGGAGGGTCGCTTTACATCTGTTTATGGGAAAGTTAGGTGACAAACAAGGGTTGTCACTCAGCTTTTCTAGACTCCTGAATGGCAAGGCAAAGCTGCCCTTTGTGCACCACCATATTGTTAATGTAACTCTGAAGCAATCAATACCCTTGCCACTTAAATGCGTTTTTGCCATAAAGCTTAAAGTGGATGTACCAAAATGGACTTTTATCACGTATCTACTGATCCCAAGAACAGGGGTCCCAGGTCCTCCTCTCCTTCTCACTACCAACACACTACACCCCATACAATGAGAAGGAGATTGGATGGAGCCACGGTTGTGCTGTGCCTCTCCATTCATCTTCGGTGGGACTGCCGGCGAAAGCCAGGCACTTGTACTTCCATCAGCCCCATTGAAGTAAATGGAGCTGTGCAGCATATGTGCTACTGCCACCCCATTCAGTCTCCATGAAACTGTGGTAGGTACAGCGAGCCCGCAGTGAGGAGAAGAGAGGGTAATGGAACCCCTGTTCTTGGGATCAATGGCGGTCTCAGTGGTGAGACCCCACCGATCAGACTTTTATCACCTATCATTAGGTGATTTTGGTACAAGCCCTTTACAGTGTATAATAAAATAATATCCAGATTTCTAATACACTGTGGGTTTCAAGATCTTTGCTTGTTGTCAGTGAATAGAAAACTTTTCTCGTTTACAGTTAGAGGCTCAAAATGTGCCACTATAAAACAGGACCAAATCACAAGGAGTTTTCAGCCTCAAGATGTAAACCAGAATGATACCATTTACTGGAAGCAAGCAGAGCTCTTGAAAATAAGGGGGAAATAAAGTATTTTAGGAAATTGCTAAACTTCTTATTAAAAGTGCTTTCCAAATTCTCTACCATCTCGTCCCCACTTTTGGTCTCCAATGAGTTATAATGCATTCTGTCCGGGGTTGGATAATACAGATTTTGCTCTGCTATAAAAGTTTGCTTTACTTCCTGCTGTGAATGACATCTCTTATCTGTTCTGTCTATGGAATCTTCCCATCACTTTCTGTCTTCTGCTTTACCATGTGGACCCCGAGTCAGACCTGTAGCCGTGGGTATGTTCCAAGTTGCTCTCCAATATCCATTTCATCATTGTCAGAATTGTAGATTTGCAGGGCACCGACGGCCGATATGCAGTAAAAGGGACCACATATGGCCCAATACTTCTGCCTGATATGACCTATCAGTGGGCCGTGTATGCCACATCTCTCTGTAATACCACATATGCATTTTCTCACTCCTCCACCAAAATGAGTACAGAAAGTCACTCTTGAGACATTGGATATATTCGAGGCTGTACCATGTCCTAACTCTCATGTCGTTACTGTTTAGGACCCCCGTTATGTCCATCAGAGTGCAGCTACATCTGCATTTCCTCATGTTCATACACTAGTGCAGCCATCCTGCAGTTGCATGTGATCGGGGTTAGAGTTAGGGTATGTTCACACAGCAGAATTTGCATCACTGTGGATTTCTGCCATGGCTGTGTACAAGTATACCCGCAGATTGGCACATGGATTTAACCCATTTTTAATGGGCAAATCCATGTGGGGAATTCTTGATGAAGAATCTGCATGAAGAAGTGACATATCACTGCTTTATATTTTAAATCCACGTACAGAAACAATCTACGCTGTATAGACTTAAATGCAGATTTTCATCAAAAGTAATTGGGCACGGATTCTGCATTAAACCCATTACAAACTTTCCTTTTTGTGAACATACCCTACACAGCAGTGTTTATCACTTGCAAAATGCAGGAGGAGAAACACTGATTGCGGTCGGCACTAGGATTCATCAATTCAAACTGTACGATGAGTCTAAGTGCCGACCACAATTAGCGTTTCTCCACCTACATTTATGCTGCTGCATAACAGCACCCTTTAAGTGACATCTAAGATCATTATCTCCATTCCCACCTGTAGAGGGCGTATTATTTCTCTACTTCTAACCCTCTCTTCTTTGTCTACAGGGTCTGGAATTATGCAGGGTGGTCGCAGTTCACATGGAAAACCTGCTTATAAGTCGTGATAAGCGGCTAACACTCCCACCCAGCGAGATCACTCTGCTCTGATTGTCGCCATGATGGCCCGACTGAACGGTTTTATTCTGCACTTTAAAACTTAGCACTGGATGAATTGTAAATGTAAATGAACCCCACTCCTGCTCCGAGTGCATGGTGCTAGATATAATCACAGCAAGGGCACACCTAGCATAGATGTGGCCCCTGCAGCTGCTATGAGGCCCAAAGGTAGTAGGGCCCCAGTTATTGTTGGATCAATTCCCACGGAAGGCGCAAATCTTTGTAGGGTTCCCCCTCTGTACACAACAGTAAAGCTATTTCCAATCAGTAAAGAAGTGACATTTCTATAATAGTGATCTACTTGTCCTTTTGTGGTCACTGGTGCCCCCTAGTGCTTTCTTGTAAAACATAGGTTAATCAGAGAAGGTCCAGGGTCCGACCTATGGACTTCCAGAGGTCTCAATAACAGGGGGTCCTATTCCTTATTCTCAGTATAGAAGTGCTCATATCCCATCGCTCACCATTGAAATGAATGAGAATTTTGGGGGGATTTCTCTGTAATGATGTCGGCTCAAAGCTAAACAACAGAACCTCTTTTCACCTTTAGCAGTCGCCTTTCCTGGGTACTAACCCTGCCTCCCAGTACTCACATAGCCCCAGGCCTTACAGTAGAGCCAAATAGTGCAACAATCAGACATCCCAAGAAGTATAGATATGAGGCACATACCAACACAGGGAAAACACAAATGCTACTAGGAATGCATTATTGGATGACAGTTGCAGAAGGTGATGACCCCACTGTTCCTAAGCAGCCCTACATTGTTCCTATGGATGACCCTGTCTAAAACACTGTTCCTGAGTACAGGAAGGCACTAGAGTCCAGACAAGAGGCTAAAGAAGCAAATGCTAGAATAAACCAAGGCAGATAGAAACAAACAAGGAAAGATTAAATAAACCACAAACTAGGAAACAAAGACGGGACTAGAAAATTAAGGAGCAAGGCACACTGACTGAAGAGACAAGACTGGACTAAAAAAAACAAGGCTAGATGCAAACTGGTATAAAAAAAACTCATCCATGTAGCATCTGCAGAATACTAATATTTATCCATGATTTTGCCATCCGTATGTAATCCGTATGTCCTTTTTTTTTTTTACCTCTGTATGGACTTCCATTTACTTAAATGGGCGAGTCTCGTCTGCAAATTGCATCCGAATAGTGCATATGATGAGTTGTTTTCTTGCAATCCGCATGTCCGTGTAAAAAAATTGAAGTATGTCTTGCCACATTGACTAACATGAGATCATGTGCTGGCCGAGTCTAGAAAAAAAAAATTGCTAGTCTGCTCGAGGTCCAAGACGCACTGACTGGAGAGACTACACAAGACTGGACTTAGAAAATCAAGGAGCAAAAGACATTGACTGGACGGATTAGACAAGACAGGACTAGAAAACTAAGGAGCAAGAAAGATTGACAGGACAGACTAGACAAGACTGGAGTAAGGTTAACCAAGGAGCAAGATACATTGATTGAACAGACAAGATTGGACTACAACTAGGTACTAGTACAAGGAATACTGGATGAACACATGTCACAGCTATCAGCCGCACCACACTGCAGAAACCAAAAATATTTGGTTCGCCTTTATATAATCAGACACTTCTTTCTGTAAGAAAGCTGAGCAGTGTGGTCCACTGATCCCCTCCAACGGTCCCAGCAACTGCCCCAACAAGAACATAGAAAGCAGGAGATTATGACACAGCAGGAGACCTTCTGTTGCTCGTGACTCACTCCTATTCCTCTCAGTGGTAACATAGCATACCCTTTTTCTTCGTGAGAGTCCCCCTAGTCTGACCAATCCAATCATTCCAGTTTTATGACTTGTCCGATTTGTCATAAAGTGGTACATTGTTGTGTACAAATGATACAGCCCAATATGGTACCCAACATTCAATCAGATCTGCCTTAAAGTTAACATCCTCATTGAACGGGTATTTATAATAGATCCAACATGCTGTGCTGATTAATTTCTTACTATATCTTTATAGCGATCAGACCCTCATTTGTCTGAATGTGTAGTAGACATAGTTACATGATAACATTCTGTCTGTCTGCAGCCACCACTAGAGGGAGCTCTTTGCATACAGATTATGTTATGTATACAGTATATATTGAACTACATAATAAACCGGTCTACAGTAAGCTCCCTCTAGTAGCTGCTGTAGGAATTACACACATCATTCTTACAGATGAGACTCTCCAGCTTCCTTCTTCTGAATCAACACAGCAGGAAGGTAATAAGTTGGACTTGATGGACCTCTACACCATGTAGCGTACAAAGGAAGAATCTGTATCATGTACTGAAATTAGATCAATGTATGCAGGTTTTTTTTCACGGTTCATAGAACAATTAAGTGTTTCATGGTGTCTCGCACAGAGGCGGTTACATTTAAGGAGTGGTCTCAGGATCTAGCTGTGCATGTCTCATTAATATGTCACAGTGATTTATTTTGGGACTGTCCCTTTAAAATGAATGTCCATTTTTTATTCCCTAGATGTTTGTCCTGTTTTACAGCCCATTTTATTACGGTTTGTTGGTTTTATAGCTTGTGTATTTTATGTGTCATTGACATTCAATTTTGTAATATTTTTTTCACATTGTTGTAATAAATTTTTTTTGTCTCAAATTTACAGATTAATAAATGTTTTACCAAAACTTTACATTTCTATGTTCTTTTTTTTCCCCCACTATACTGAGGTCATGCATAGATCTCGTCAGCTGTATGAGAAAAATGGCGCTGAGGCATGAGGAATATTTATGGAAGGAAATAATACCATTACTGGACTATAGGCACAGGATAGGGAATTATTATCTGATTGGTTGGGGTCCGACTGCTGAACCGCACCATTCCAGTGAATGAAGGTCGCTGCATGAATGGAGTGGCGGTCTAGCATGTGAGCTAAGGCTCCATTCATTTCAATAAGAGTGTCAAAGATGGCAAAGTTCAAGCGCTTGGCTAGCTCCAGCAGTCCCACTGAAATGAATGGAGTTGCGGTGCACATGCTTGATCACAGGGACCTTTGGGACACCCGTTCTCTTGATAGATGGGGGTCTCAGCAGTTTGGCCTCGCCCAATCAGAAAGTTATCCCCTATATTGTTGATAGGGAATAACTTTCAAAGTTTGCGCAACCCCTTTAATCACTAGAGCATTAAAACTTTTGCAACTTTATACTTGAGTTTCAGTTCCTCACCATCTCCACTTACTATCCATGAATGAGAACATTCTTGTTTCAATTCAAAAGCTGAAAACCCATCTGGGGACAGCTGACATCTTGTGATCAGTGATGCAGTGCCTAGTGATGGCCGTGTCACGATCTGCTCTCAGATAATGTGCTGACCTCTCCCTTGTGCAGCAGAAGGTAACATTTGGCAGTCATGGGTAAACATGGTGACTTGAATGACTTTGACCGCGGGCAGATTGTTGGTGCCCAGAGGTGTGGTGCCAGTATTTCTGAAACAGTCACACTTGTTGGCTAAACCACGATGTCAAGTGTGTACCAAGACTGGTTGAACCATGGACAGACAGTGGCAGGCCACATGTAGCTATTCCTAGAGGTGAACGTTGGGTGGCACGTCTAGTAACAGCATGCTACAGTGGGGCAACTGGCTCAGCAGTACAACAGCGGGAAAGTGAGACAAATTTCCACTATGACCATGTGGCGTACCTTGTGTTGTCTGCGGTTCAATAGCTGAAGACTGACAAAGGTGCCCCGATGACCCTGTGTCATTGCCAACAGTGTCTCGCATGGGCCCAGGAAGGACGTCAATGGACCTTGGACACATAGCAGAAGGTTTTCTGGAGTGACAAGTCCCGCATCTGATGTAAACAGCATGATGCTGTACCCCATGGGTGCACCGATGGGGTTCAACTGGCTGGTGCTGATGGTGTCATGGTCTGGGGCGCGTTTTCCTGATATGGCCAAGGACCGTTGGTCATCATGCCACAATCCTTTAATGGTGAACACTACAAGGACCTGTTAGCGGACCATCTGCACCCATATCTTCAGGAAGTCTTCCCTGACCACAGTGCCATCTTTCATCAGGACAATACTACGTATCATTGTGCTCGGATCACTATGGAGTAGCTGGAGGAACACAATGCATTCTCCACACTTCTTTGGTCCCCAAACTCACTGGATGGCGCATGCGCGTGATGTTAGTCCAGCCAGGAAAGAGTCACAGCGCATGCAGCGCAAGCGTGATGACACTGAACGCATGACTTCTCCAGCGGGCAGAGCCGGAGATGCCACAAAGTACTGAAAGGGCAGTTTCATCTGCGATCGTCAGGGATACAGCTGGACTGCGGGCACAGCGGGAACGCCCATAGGAGGGTGCTACCCTCATTTGCATATAGCATACATCCCAATGATCAAGCTCTTTCATGAGAAAGAAGTCACAATGGAAAGTAAAGAAGGTACCATTATACTCTTCATACCATTGGACATCTACTTGTGTATTCAGTTGGTTGCCCAAAATCTGGTGACATCACCCAAGACGCCTCAAGGACTTCTGTTTATAGTGATTTATTCCTTTTTTTGGGGGGGGGGACATTTTATAGGAAATAATTGCCGCAAAAAAGTTAGGAAAGCGAAGTTTTAGGTCGGCCATGCAGTGATAATGGCACATGCACGTTCATGCTGGTTTAACCCTGTATTGCCTGAGGCTTGTGAGCGAATGACAAAAGGGTGATTTTGTGTGAACGCTGAACCTGTCAGAGTGCATCGGGAAGCAGGTTGTGTAGGATTAATCGAACTGGCAGACCAGCGAGGAGAAAAACAGAGAGGTTCAAAGCAGGACAAAGAGGAAGCACTATGATGCCCGTGCGCCAACAAGGGGAGGATTTGTTGCTTTGGATGCCATGACGTGAGATAATTGTGCAATCAGAGAACTCGGCACCATTTAACCAATACACAGATTTATTGTATGAATGCCTGACAAGAGATATTATGCCATAAATATGTACTGGGTGAAGGTGGAACTACTGCGGCCTGCGCTGGTCCTGGGAATAGGGGTGCCCAGGAAAAGTCACCGCGCAGCCGTCACTCTCCATTGAGGCCCATGGGTCATATGGACAGAGCCAAGTAAGAACGCGCGGGAAAGTGTCTATGGGATTTATCTCGAATATATACCAGTCAAAATAGAACATGACGCGTTCTTTTTTGTGGCCACGTATTTTGCAATTCCGACGCGCTAATGTGATCGGAACTGCATAAGCAATGTAATTGACTGCCTGCGAGTTACGACGTATCACACGGGCGTGCAGAGCCCATGTAATACGTGGGAATCATATGCCCATGTGAGTCCGGCCATATGTGGCCCTAGTTACTGGAACGCGGTTTTGCTGCCGTTGTTTGATGTGTACTCTTGCTGGCACTGATATAGGAGCACTCTACTGCTGATACTGTTGTGGGGGCAATTTCCAGCTGGCACTGTTTATGGGGGCACTTTCTTGCTGATGCTGTCTTTGAGCCCACTCTCCTTCTGAAATTCTTTATAGAAGCACTCTTTTGCTGGCACCGCTTATGGAAGCACTCTCTTCCTGACAGATTGGAGCACTCTCTTGCTCATTTTGTCTATGGGGCAATTTCAGGTTGGCTAGTGGGCCCACCAGCTCTCTTTACAGAAGCATTCTCCTGCTGACGCTCTCTATAGGTCTGCTTTCCCACTGGGCACTCTCTATAGAAGCACTATCTTGCTGGCACTCTTCATAGCAGCAATCTCCTGGCACGGTTTATTAGGGGGGCACTCTCTTGTTGGCACGAACTACGGGGACAACTTCCAGCTGGCACTCTCCTGCTGCCACTATTTATGGGAGCACTCTTTAGTGGGCTCTGGCAGCACTCTCTTCATGACACAATTTATTGTGATTGCTGAGACTGTCTATGGGCCCACTCTCCTACTGGCATTCTGTATAGAAGTGCTCTCTTGTTGGCACTCTTTATGGGAACACTCTCTTGTTGATGGTTGACTATGAGGGAGATTTCCTGTTTATGGACCCACTCTAATGCTGGCACCCTCTGTAAAAGCATTCTCTGACTGTTGTCTAAAGTGCAAACACTCATCCATCTCTGAGCGCTCCCTAAATTAATTTCTTCTCTAAGTTGGCAACTATGAGAGGGTGCGGATACGTCCTTGGCTTCTCTATCTTTGCTTGTTTACACATAATGAAAGTTATATCCTCATAAGACTCAATCTTTGCAGTACTTTGTAAGTAAATTCTGGCCTGATCTCATATTCGAGTCTTATGTTATGCAGGTCTGCAGACAACATGGCGGAGTCTGCGGCGTGCCGAGGGTAAGCCTCCTGGGGAATTCCGCAGAGTTTTCGGCGGGGTGCTGATGCTTTCCTATCTCGACTGATGACAACGGATGAGATGTGGGGTTTTATGTATGATCCGGAGTCAGAAAAATGGAGACACAGTGGTTCCCCTCATACAAAGAGGTTCAAAGCGCAGAAGTGGTCATTAGAGATGAGCGAGCACCAAAATGCTCGGGTGCTCGTTACTCGAGACGAACTTTTTGCGACGCTCGAGGGTTCGTTTCGAGTAACGAACCCCATTGAAGTCAATGGGCGACTCGAGCATTTTTGTATATCGCCGATGCTCGCTAAGGTTTTCATTTGTGAAAATCTGTGCAATTCAAGAAAGTGATGGGAACGACACAGCAACGGATAGGGCAGGCGAGGGGCTACATGTTGGGCTGTATCTCAAGTTCCCAGGTCCCACTATTAAGCCACAATAGCGGCAAGAGTGCCCCCCCCCCCCCAACAATTTTTACTTCTGAAAAACCCTCATTAGCAAGGCATACCTTAGCTAAGCACCACACTACCTCCAACAAAGCACAATCACTGCCTGCATGACACTCCGCTGCCACTTCTCCTGGGTTAAATGCTGCCCAACCCCCCCCCCCCCCCCACGACCCAGTGTCCACAGCGCACACCAAAGTGTCCCTGCGCAGCCTTCAGCTGCCCTCATGCCACACGCTGGCCTCATAGCCACACCACCCTCATGTCTATTTATAAGTGCGTCTGCCATGAGGAGGAACTGCAGGCACACACTGCAGAGGGGTTGGCAGGGCCAGGCAGCGACCCTCTTTAAAAGGGGCGGGGTGATAGCCCACAATGCTGTACAGAAGCAATGAGAAATCCAATCCTGTGCCACCTCCATCAGGAGCTGCACACGTGGGCATAGCAATGGGGAATCCATGTGCCACACACTATTCATTCTGTCAAGGTGTCTGCATGCCCCAGTCAGACCGCGGTTTTTTATAAATAGTCACAGGCAGGTACAACTCCGCAATGGGAATTCCGTGTGGACCCACAGCATGGGTGGCTCCCTGGAACCCACCGGCTGTACATAAATGTATCCCATTGCAGTGCCCATCACAGCTGAGGTAATGTCCGATTAAATGCAGGTGGTCTTCGGCCCACACTGCATGCCCCAGTCTGACCGGGGTTTTTAATACATAGACATTGGCAGGTACAAATCCCTAATGTGAAGTCCCTGTGGACACACAGCATGGGTGGCTCCCTGGAACCCACCGGCGGTACATAAATAAATCCCATTGCATTGCCCATCACAGCTGAGGTAACATCAGGTTTAATGCAGGTGGGCTTCGGCCCACACTGCATGCCCCAGTCAGACTGGGGTTCTTTAGAAGTGGACACATGCAGTTACAACTCCGTGTGGACCGACAGCATGGGTGGCTCCCTGGAACCCACCGGCGGTACATAAATATATCCCATTGCAGTGCCCATCACAGCTGAAGTAACGTCCGATTAAATGCAGGTGGTCTACGGCCCACACTGCATGCCCAAGTCTGACCGGGGTTTTTAATACATAGACACTGGCAGGTACAAATCCCTAATGTGAAGTCCCTGTGGACACACAGCATGGGTGGCTCCCTGGAACCCACCGGCGGTACATAAATAAATCCCATTGCATTGCCCATCACAGCTGAGGTAACATCAGGTTTAATGCAGGTGGGCTTCAGCCCACACTGCATGCCCCAGTCAGACTGGGGTTTTTTAGAAGTGGACACATGGAGTTACAACTCCGTGTGGACCGACAGCATAGGTGAGTCCCAGGAAGCCACCGGCGGTACATAAATGTATCCCATTGCATTGCCCATCACAGCTGAGGTAACGTCAGGTTTAATGCAGGTGGGCTTCGGCCCACACTGCATGCCCCAGTCAGACTGGGGTTCTTTAGAAGTGGACACATGCAGTTACAACTCCGTGTGGACCGACAGCATGGGTGGCTCCCTGGAACCCACCGGCGGTACATAAATATATCCCATTGCATTGCCCATCACAGCTGAGGTAACGTCCGATTAAATGCAGGTGGTCTTCGGCCCCCACTGCATGCCCCAGTCTGACCGGGGTTTTTAATACATAGACACTGGCAGGTACAAATCCCTAATGTGAAGTCCCTGTGGACACACAGCATGGGTGGCTCCCTGGAACCCACCGGCGGTACATAAATAAATCCCATTGCATTGCCCATCACAGCTGAGGTAACATCAGGTTTAATGCAGGTGGGCTTCGGCCCACACTGCATGCCCCAGTCAGACTGGGGTTTTTTAGAAGTGGACACATGGAGTTACAACTCCGTGTGGACCGACAGCATGGGTGGGTCCCAGGAAGCCACCGGCGGTACGTAAATATATCCCATTGCAGTTCCCAGCACAGCTGAGGTAATGTCATGTTTAATGCAGGTGGGCTTCGGTCCACACTGCATGTCCCAGTCAGACTGGGGTTCTTTAGAAGTGGACACATGCAGTTACAACTCCGTGTGGACCGACAGCATGGGTGGCTCCCTGGAACCCACCGGCGGTACATAAATATATCCCATTGCAGTGCCCAGCACAGCTGAAGTAACGTCAGCTTTAATGCAGGTGGGCTAAAAATTAGTAGGATTACACTGTAGGCGAGGGCCCAAAAAATTGGTGTACCAACAGTACTAATGTACTTCAGAAAAATTGCCCATGCCCAACCAAGAGGGCAGGTGAATCCCATTAATCGCTTTGGTTAATGTGGCTTTATTGGTAACTAGGCCTGTAGGCAGCTCAGTTAAAATAAAAATTGGTTCAGGTGCAAGTTTCAACGCTTTATTGAATTGAGAATTGAAACGTATAAACATTGTTTACAAAAGTAATATGACTGAGCCTTGTGGGCCTAAGAAAAATTGCCCGTTCGGCGTGATTACGTGAGATTTCAGGAGGAGGAGCAGGAGGAGGAGGATGAATATAATACACAGATTGATGAAGCTAAAAGGTCCCCGTTTTTGATGGTGATAGAGAACGATGCTTCCATCCGCGGGTGCAGCCTACGTATTGTTTAGGTATCGCTGCTGTCCGCTGGTGGAGAAGAGAAGTCTGGGGAAATCCAGGCTTTGTTCATCTTTATAAGTGTAAGCCTGTCGGCACTGTCGGTTGACAGGCGGGTACGCTTATCTGTGATGATTCCCCCAGCCGCACTAAACACCCTCTCTGACAAGACGGTAGCCGCAGGACAAGCAAGCACCTCCAGGGCATACAGCGCGAGTTCAGGCCTCGTGTCCAGCTTCGACACCCAGTAGTTGTAGGGGGCAGAGGCGTCACGGAGGACGGTCGTGCGATCGGCTACGTACTCCCTCACCATCCTTTTACAGTGCTTCCGCCGACTCAGCCTTGACTGGGGAGCGGTGACACAGTCTTGCTGGGGAGCCATAAAGCTGTCAAAGGCCTTGGATAGTGTTCCCCTACCTGTGCTGTACATGCTGCCTGATCTCCGCGCCTCCCCTGCTACCTGGCCCTCGGAACTGCGCCTTCTGCCACTAGCGCTGTCGGATGGGAATTTTACCATCAGTTTGTCCGCCAGGGTCCTGTGGTATAGCGTCACTCTTGAACCCCTTTCCTCTTCGGGTATGAGAGTGGAAAAGTTCTCCTTATACCGTGGGTCGAGCAGCGTGTACACCCAGTAATCCGTAGTGGCCAGAATGCGTGTAACGCGAGGGTCACGAGAAAGGCATCCTAACATGAAGTCAGCCATGTGTGCCAGGGTACCTGTACGCAACACATGGCTGTCCTCACTCGGAAGATCACTTTCAGGATCCTCCTCCTCCTCAGGCCATACACGCTGAAAGGATGACAGGCAAGCAGCATGGGTACCCTCAGCAGTGGGCCAAGCTGTCTCTTCCCCCTCCTCCTCCTCCTCAACGCGCTGAGATATAGACATGAGGGTGCTCTGACTATCGAGCGACATACTGTCTTCCCCCGCCTCCGTTTCCGAGTGCAAAGCGTCTGCCTTTATGCTTTGCAGGGAACTTCTCAAGAGGCATAGCAGAGGAATGGTGACGCTAATGATTGCAGCATCGCCGCTCACCATCTGGGTAGACTCCTCAAAGTTTCCAAGGACCTGGCAGATGTCTGCCAACCAGACCCACTCTTCTGTAAAGAATTGAGGAGGCTGACTCCCACTACGCCGCCCATGTTGGAGTTGGTATTCCACTATAGCTCTACACTGCTCATAGAGCCTGGCCAACATGTGAAGCGTAGAGTTCCACCGTGTGGGCACGTCGCACAGCAGTCGGTGCACTGGCAGATTAAACTGATGTTGCAGGGTGCGCAGGGTGGCAGCGTCCGTCTTGGACTTGCGGAAATGTGCGCTGAGCCGGCGCACCTTTCCGAGCAGGTCTGACAAGCGTGGGTAGCTTTTCAGAAAGCGCTGAACCACCAAATTAAAGACGTGGGCCAGGCATGGCACGTGCGTGAGGCTGCCGAGCTGCAGAGCCGCCACCAGGTTACGGCCGTTGTCACACACGACTATGTCCGGTTGGAGGCTCAGCGGCGAAAGCCAGCGGTCGGTCTGCTGTGTCAGACCCTGCAGCAGTTCGTGGGCCGTGTGCCTCCTATCTCCTAAGCTGAGTCGTTTCAGCATGGCCTGCTGACGCTTGTCCACCGCTGTGCTGCCACGCCGCGCGACACCGACTGCTGGCGACGTGCTGCTGCTGACACATCTTGATTGCGAGACAGAGGTTGCGTAGAAGGGTGGTTTAGTGGAGGAAGCATACACCACCGCAGATACCAGCACCGAGCTGGGGCCCGCAATTCTGGGGATCGGTAGGACGTGAGCGGTCCCAGGCTCTGACTCGGTCCCAGCCTCCACTAAATTCACCCAATGTGCCGTCAGGGAGATATAGTGGCCCTGCCCGCCTGTGCTTGTCCACGTGTCCGTTGTTAAGTGGACCTTGCCAGTAACCGCGTTGGTGAGGGCGCGTACAATGTTGCGGGAGACGTGGTCGTGCAGGGCTGGGACGGCACATCGGGAAAAGTAGTGGCGACTGGGAACCGAGTAGCGTGGGGCCGCCGCCGCCATCATGTTTTTGAAAGCCTCCGTTTCCACAAGCCTATACGGCAGCATCTCCAGGCTGATCAATTTGGCTATGTGCACGTTTAACGCTTGAGCGTGCGGGTGCGTGGCGGCGTACTTGCGCTTGCGCTCAAACACTTGCGCTAGCGACGGCTGGACGGTGCGCTGAGAGACATTGGTGGATGGGGCCGAGGACAGCGGAGGTGAAGGTGTGGGTGCAGGCCGGGAGACGGTCGTGCCTGTTGTTACGGCACTCTGCCCCCCGAGCGCCAGGTGGGGTGCCCTGATCTTCCCGCACCCCACTGTCCCTGCCTACTTGCCTCAGCCCTGGCTAACCCCAGGCGGACAACTGGGCGGTGGTCCCTGCGCTGGCTAGGGACCTGGCGACTACCTAGATGGAACTACTAACAGGGGACAGAGTGCCGACAGAAGAGGCAGGTGGAACAGACCAACAAAACTTCCAAAGCAGACTAAGGCTGGAGATGGAGCTCACAGGCAAACTGACAGGATACTGACGAGCAACTAGAGCAGACTGAGACAGACCTGACTAGAGGCTAGCAGAACCAATAAGTGGCAGTGAGCTCAGGTCACTGCCAGCCATTTAACTTAAAGCCTCCGCCCAGGGGCGGAGAGTGGGAGGAGCCGACTCTCCCACTGTTGCATATGGAAGGTGGAGGAGAGCGGGTGGCACCCTACGGGCGGACACGCCCACGCCTCTGCACGCTGGCTGCTCCACGCCGCCGGGAGAGCCCCGACAGCAGAGCTCCGGGACGCCGGAGCCGACATCGGAGCGCCATGCGCCGGCTGTGGGACCCAGTGCCGCCCTGCATGGTAACACCTGTGTCCTGAGAGAGGGGTTGGATCTCAGTGGCAGGTTGGGGCACAGGGGGAGAGGCAGCGGTGCAAACCGAAGGTGGTGAACGGCCTTCGTCCCACCTTGTGGGGTGCTTGGCCATCATATGCCTGCGCATGCTGGTGGTGGTGAGGCTGGTGGTGGTAGCTCCACGGCTGATCTTGGCGCGACAAACCTTGCACACCACAGTTCATCGGTCGTCTGCACTCTCAGTGAAAAACTGCCAGACCTTTGAGCACCTCGGCCTCTGCAGGGTGGCATGGCGCGAGGGGGCGCTTTGGGAAACAGTTGGTGGATTATTCGGTCTGGCCCTGCCTCTACCCCTGGCCACTGCACTGCCTCTTCCAACCTGCCCTGCTGCTGCACTTGCCTCCCCCTCTGAAGACCTGTCCTCAGTAGGCTTAGCAAACCAGGTGGGGTCAGTCCCCTCATCGTCCTGCTGCTCTTCCTCCGAATCCTCTGTGCGCTCCTCCCTCGGACTTACTGCAATTACTACTACCTGAGTGATAGACAACTGTGTCTCATCGTCGTCGTCCTCCTCACCCACTGAAAGCTCTTGAGACACTTGCCAGAAGTCCCCAGCCTCATCCCCTGGACCCCGGGAACTTTCCAAAGGTTGGGCATCGGTCACGACAAACTCCTCCGGTGGGAGAGGAACCATTGCTGCCCATTATGGGCAGGGGCCCGAGAACAGTTCCTGGGAGTCTGCCTGCTCCTCAGAATGTGTCATTGTAATGGAGTGAGGAGGCTGGGAGGAAGGAGGAGCAGCAGCCAGAGGATTCAGAGTTGCAGCAGTGGACGGCGTAGAACTCTGGGTGGTTGATAGATTGCTGGATGCACTTTCTGCCATCCACGACAGGACCTGCTCACACTGCTCATTTTCTAATAAAGGTCTACCTCGTGGACCCATTAATTGTGAGATGAATGTGGGGACGCCAGAAACGTGCCTCTCTCCTAATCCCGCAGCAGTCGGCTGTGATACACCTGGACCAGGAGCTCGGCCTGCGCCCACACCCTGACTTGGGCCTCTGCGTCCTCGCCTGCGTCCACGTCCTCTAGGCCTACCCCTACCCCTCAGCATGGTGTATTACCAGTAGTGCAGAAACAGAACGCTGTAATTAAATGTGCCGCTTATTGGCCTGTGGTTGGAGGCTGACTTTGCTTACGGAACGCACAGCAGAGCCAGGAAAGAATTTTGCGCAAGCCTGTAGTGAGACGTAGGTGCGTATGACTGAGCTAGTGGAATTCACAGCGCAGAAGCAGTCAAGTGTCCAAAGGCCACTAGTAGGTCTTAAAGGGGTTGTCCCGCGGCAGCAAGTGGGTCTATACACTTCTGTATGGCCATATTAATGCACTTTGTAATGTACATTGTGCATTAATTATGAGCCATACAGAAGTTATAAGACGTTTTTCACTTACCTGCTCCGTTGCTAGCGTCCTCGTTCCCATGGAGCCGACTAATTTTCGCCGTCTAATGGCCAAATTAGCCGCGCTTGCGCAGTCCGGGTCTTCTTCTGTTCTCAATGGGGCTCCGTGTAGCTCCGCCCCGTCACGTGCCGATTCCAGCCAATCAGGAGGCTGGAATCGGCAATGGACCGTACAGAAGCCCTGCGGTCCACGGAGGGAGAAGATGCCGGCGGCCATCTTCAGCCGGTAAGTAAGAAGTCACCGGAGCGCGGGGATTCAGGTAAGCGCTGTGCGGATTTTTCTTTAGGTCCCTGCATCGGGGTTGTCTCGCGCCGAACGGGGGGGGGGGGGGGGGGGGGGTTTGAAAAAAAAAAAAAAACGTTTCGGCGCGGGACAACCCCTTTAAGTATTTTGCTTCTATTTTTTTAAAGGCTGAGCTGAGACAGCAGATACTGTAGGCAGCGTGTATATGTATACTGTTTCCCTCTGGACGGGATGACGGCGGTGATGTAACGGGCAACACAGAGCCAGGAAAGAATTTAGTGCAAGCCTGCTGTAACACTTAGCTGCGTAATAATTAGGACTACTACCCCCAGCAGAGATGCAGTACACTCAAGACGATCACGGGCAGCCCAAAGATAGTATTTTTCCCAAATTTGTTTGAAAAAGCCCACTGCCTATATAGACAGTATATCTCTTTCCCTGCCTTACCAGTACTGGCCCTATACTATGTACAAGGACTGCAGACTGAGGATGCAATGCTCTGCACGGCCGATATACAAAAAAAAAAAAATGTGCAACACTGCTAAAAGCAGCCTCAACAGTACTGCACACGGCCAGATGTGGCCCTAAGAAGGACCGTTGGGGTTCTTGAAGCCTAAAATCACTCCTAACGCTCTCCCTATAGCAGCTCCGGTACCAGCAGCACTGTCCCTGATCTCTGTCAGAATGCATCTGAGGCGAGCCGCGGGAGGGGCCGATTTATATACTCGGGTGACACCTGATCTCGCCAGCCACTCACTGCAGGGGGGTGGTATAGGGCTTGAACGTCGCAGGGGGAAGTTGTAATGCCTTCCCTGTCTTTCTATTGGCCAGAAAAGCGCGCTAACTTCTCAGAGATGAAAGTGAAAGTAACTCGAACATCACGTGGTACTCGTCACGAGTAACGAGCATCTCGAACACGCTAATACTCGAACGAGTATCAAGCTCGGACGAGTACGTTCGCTCATCTCTAGTGGTCATCCATAGTGATGGCGTCTGTCTTCTGGGATGAACATGGGAGACCATTTGTGGACCTTCCAAAGGGGTCTACTATCACAGCTGTGCCTCACATAACACTTCCGGATAAACTGAAGGAGGCAATGAAGTCTAAGGCCACCCTCACACATGCATAAAAACTGGGCTGTGTGAGAGCGGCCTGAAAGTTGTGGAAAGTTGACCCAAGGTGTCGTGTTCTTGTATGACAATGCCTCGTGCCACACAGCAGCCATCACCAAGAGCAAACTGGCTGCTCTGGGCTTCGAGGTGCCGGATCACCCTCCTTATTCACCTGATCCGGCACCCTTGGACATCATCTGTTTCCTATTTTGAGGAAAGACCTCAAAAGAAATCAAATTTGCCTCCATTTGTGGGACAATTGCACGACTGACGCCTGGTGTGCTGCCAGCCAAAGGAATTCTATCTGGATGGGTTGAAGAAGTTGCAACACTGCAGTCAGAAGTGCATTGAGTTACAGACTATAAACCACATTTATACATTTTTTAGTTACAATATCGATTTAATTTCAATTCTCCTCAAAAACCAGCATGCTGTTATCACAAAGTTATTGTACCAATCAGCAGCCATCTTGGTTCACCCAAAATCACCTCCATATTGCTACTCCACTGTCTGCAACAGATCTGGCCGGTTACGTGGACAACGACAATGTGGCATCTAAACAAAAGGTGTCCCTTGCGCCAGATCCTAAATAATATGCTGTAGCCCCATGGGTGCCATGGTTACATAGAAAGAAAATACACGTAAACATATTCAGCGAATCACCGTTTATTTATCCTTCCTATTTCCGTACGTATTCGACTTTAGTAGTACAGCAGGCAGTGCTGAGGACAGACCTCTGGGTCTTGTTAGTGGCTTCGTATCATTCATTTGCCCCGCCTACTAGTATGATTGACAAGGCAC
Organism: Eleutherodactylus coqui; assembly: GCF_035609145.1. Taxonomy (NCBI): domain Eukaryota; kingdom Metazoa; phylum Chordata; class Amphibia; order Anura; family Eleutherodactylidae; genus Eleutherodactylus; species Eleutherodactylus coqui. The sequence goes on along the minus strand of NC_089844.1, from coordinate 148,468,339 downwards.
TGAACCAATCCTAGGAAGAATCGCCTCAAGCCGGCCGGGTTCCTCAGACTAGCTGGTTTGTCAATCAGCAGCCATCTTGGTACTTCAGGAAGCGGCCATCTTGATACTCCACGCCTTCGCAAACGTTACTCCAGTCACGTCGACACTATTTGTGCAGCACCAAAACAAAAGGTGCCCCGGGCGCCTGCTCCTAAACATACATTTCTTGAGCTTCCAGTCTTCAAAAAATAGTGAAATGAGTGACTTAGAACGGCGTCCGACGACTCGCTGTGCGGCATTTGCTAGTCCTACGCGCGCTCAGAAGTTGTTAAACATCAGCAAACGTACAGGCACTATCGTAGCCACCCCCTTTTCGCTGGGTCTTCCTGTCGCTTGCCGCGTCACACCGTCGCCCCTCCTACTATCGTGATTGGCATGCGGCTAGACCAATCGTAGAGAAGAAGCCCTCAGACCGGGCCTGTCACAGCGGCGGGCAGCCTGCGCAGCGAGAGCCGCTTCTTCGGTTGTGTGAATGGAAGCGTCCGCCTGACTGACTGCCTCCTCGGCCATGCCCGTCTCCAGTCCCGGCTGAGCCATGTCCTCGAGCAGTTACACCGACCTGCGGGAGAAGCTGCAGTCTCTGTCCCGGGAGCCCCCGCCTCCTGCTCCGCAACAGCCGCCGTCACCACCACCACCGCCGCCGCCGTCGAGCATGAAGAAGCGCAAGCAGCCGGCGTCGGACACGGAGGAGGAGGGCGCCGCGTCGGAGCCGGAGGAGGAAGAGGCCCGTAAGGTGCGCTCCGGCATCCGGCAGCTGCGGCTCTTCTCCCCGGAGGAGTGCTCCCGCATCGAGGCCCGGATAGACGAGGTGGTGTCCCGCGCCGAGAAGGGGCTGTACCGGGAGCACACGGTGGACCGCGCGCCGCTGCGCAACAAGTACTTCTTCGGCGAGGGCTACACGTACGGGGCGCAGCTGCAGAAGCGGGGCCCGGGCCAGGAGCGGCTGTACCCCCGCGGCCAGGTGGACGACATCCCGGACTGGGTGCACGAGCTGGTGATCCGGCGGCTGGTGGAGCGCCGCCTCATCCCGGACGGCTTCGTCAACAGCGCCGTCATCAACGACTACCAGCCGGGCGGCTGCATCGTGTCGCACGTGGACCCCATCCACATCTTCGAGCGGCCGATCGTCTCCGTCTCCTTCTTCAGCGACTCGGCGCTCTGCTTCGGCTGCAAGTTCCAGTTCAAGCCGATCCGGGTGTCCGAGCCCGTGCTGCTGCTGCCGGTGCGGAGGGGCAGCGTCACCGTGCTCAGGTAACTGCTGCTGGGACTTGTGGTGCCTCTCTGCCCACTGGATGGGACGTGTAGTTCTACGTGCTTCCTCTCCGCTGGCTGGGACTTGTAGTACTCCCATCTGCTCCATCTGTGTGTCTCCTAGTTATAGGTCTGCCACCTGTTTCCTCTTCCCGCTGGCTGGGACTTGTAGTACTCCTCACATTGTCTGCATCCGACTGGGACTTGTAGTTCTACCTGTTTCCTTTCTACTGGCTGGGACTTGTAGTACTCCCCACACTGCATCCATCTGGCTGGGACTTGTAGTACTCCTCGCATTGCCTCCCTCTAGCTGGCTGGGACTTGTAGTACTCCTCGCATTGCCTCCCTCTAGCTGGCTGGGACTTGTAGTACTCCTCCCCACCCTGTCTGTCCTCTTCCCACTAGCTGGGACTTGTAGTACTCCCCACACTGCATCCATCTGGCTGGGACTTGTAGTCCTACATGTTGACTGGGTCTTGTGGTACTCCCATCTCCTCAACCTGTCTGCCATCTGTTTCTTCCCGCTGGCTGGGACTTGTAGTGCTCCTCACATTGCTTCCTCCTTGCTGGCTGCGACTTATTGTTCGCTCCCCCTCCCCCATTCTGGTATTTGTGGTCCCCCTGAACACTCCTACCATCCTCCCCCTCGATGCCTGGGACTTGTAGTCCCTCTGAAGCTCCCCCTTATATCTGTATACTAACTGGGACGTATGGAGCCATTGAACACCCTTCCTCTGCTGGCTGGGACTTGTGGTCCTTGTGAACCTCCACCTCATAGACTGGGACAGTATGTACTACTGAACACCCCGGCTTCCCTCCTCTCTGGCTGGGACTTGTGGTTCCTCGGGTCATGTGCATCCATTTCTTAAAGGGGGTGTCCCGTCATGGCTGGGGTGGTCCGCTGGTTGTCCCTGCTGGGCGCTGCTCCCACGGCTCTGGTTGCGGTGGGCAGGAGCTGTGGGAGCGCTGCGGGGCGCTCAGGGAAGAGCTGCCATGGAACATCTTAGAGACCCTCCAATCCTGGAACAAAGATGGCCGCCGCGGTTCCCGGCTATCTAATGTGCGCCATACAGGGGGATAAAACGAACAATAAGCGCCCACCTTCTCCGCTCTGTCCGGCCGCATCGCTGATCACCCTTCACACAGGTACAAGCCAGCGATTGTCTTAGGTTTTGAAGAATAATGTAGCAGCCCCCGGGGATGTGGCCGTCAGACGGTCGGGGGGCGCGGCCGCCATCTTTATGTCCTGGACTGCAGGTTGGTGCCGCGGCCTCTCACCCCCGCTGCCCGGCTTCCACAATGCTGCTGTAGTCAGACAGCGGAGCGCGGACTGTACAAGGGAGGCTCCCGCCCTGTCGGGGGTCACAACTGTGACGGGCCCCCCTGAGCAGAGATGGATGCAGCCGGGGTACAGGGTCATGTATGGAGTGGGCTGTCCGGTACATCACCCCGCCTGAAGCTTCCCATCGCGTTGCTATGGAAGGCGCCGGCCCCGTCTCCACAAGCGGAGAATCATTGCTATTCACCTGCCGGCTCCTGCGGCGGCGATCGCCGTGGGATGCCACAACGCCCGTGGGCAGGGGGCCTTATGCTCTACAGCACGGATGAAGGAACAGCATGTACTGCTACAGCACAGTGGAGATAAGCGGCAGCGGATGTATCTGGCAGCCGCTTATCTCCTTAGGGGCGCTCGGGGTCGGTCATCATGAAATCCATCAGGCCTGTATCTCGTTTCCTCTATAGACACGGAGTTCTCCAGCCTGTCGTCTATAAGAGCTGGCGAGCCACAGCTCCCAGCATGCCCTCCCAGCAGCAGGTTGTCTGACCCCTCGGCTAGTGACCTATAACAGGACTGATGAAACAGTCTCCTGTGGTGTCAGTGACTTGGCCCGCTGCCCCCTGCCTGTGGGTGAGGGGAGGGCACATGATGTATGTTCCAGGTGACGGGTGCTGCAGCTGGCGTGTGCCCGAGCCTCCAGGTCAGGGCATCTGCCAGTCTGATAACCCACGGGGCGAGGGCACCTTCCTGGCCGATCATTATCATAACCTGCCAGGTCGTATTACTGCGCAATGACCTTATTAGCGGTTATGTAATCCGGGGCGCGCTAATTAGTCTCTAAGCCGGGATTATATTTAGATTTTATTTACTTTTGCCCTCCTGGCATGAACGAGAACTGGACCGCCTGCCCGGGTAGCCGGGTCTACCGGGACTTCTCAGCCGCCTCATCAGAACTGCGTGTTGTGTGCAGCTGGTGTATTCCTCCCCCAAAGGCTGTAATCCGGCATCGTCTTACACTGTGATGGTGGGGGGAGATGTGGCGGGCACTGGCATCGGTCCACTGGAGGACCTTACATGGGACACTTCCCCCCCCCCCCCCCCCCCCCCCCCCCCTTATTACAGCCCCCGACCCTCACTATTGAGATTCTCCCCGTGACCCCAGAGTGCAGCATAAAATCAGGTGACCAGTTCTCCGTGGATCAGTTTGTGTGAGTCCACATTAGATGGGAAGATCCAGCGATCTGAGGGACTTCCAGCGAGGTCCGGTCATCAGTGCTGGACTAGCCGGGGCCGGGATGGCACTGCCAACCGTGTGGGGTTTTATTATGTAATTGTGTGGGGAGAATGGCGTGATAGAGGAAGAACGTCCAGCAAAGGGGGATCCTGTGGGGAAAAATGACTCAGCACTGAAAGGGGTCAGCGGAGGATGTCAGGAATCGTTCTGACCAACAGGCGCTGCGCAGTCAGGAGCGGCCGAATACAACGCTGGGGCTCCGACTAACGTCCGAATGTACAACTCGCTGCTCCTTGGCACGGATGGGCTATAACAGCAGACGACCAGCTCCAGCGCCATTGTGTGTGAGAGAAAGCTGAGGGTCTAGGGGGCAAAAGAGCGTAAAAATTGTATCACTGAGCAGCGGAAAAACATCTCCTGGTCAGATGGATCCAGATTTATGTTGCTGATGGGAGGTCAGAATTTGGCACAAGCAGCATGAACCGATGACCCCTTCCTGTCTGCTGATCAGCACATGTCAGCAGCTCCATCTAATGTGCAGCTCTACAAGAAGCTTCCTGTCCGCAGGGGCCGGTATTCCTGTATAACAATTTAATCACCTGGAATCTATGCCGCAGTGATCTGCTGCAGCCATGAATGCCTCAGGAGGTCTGCGTGTTACTACAAGGGGGTCTAATAAAGGGGCCGTTCTCTGTATGTAGAGCGGTGCTGCTGCCAGTGGGGGGCCTTCAGGATCTCCCCTCCAACTACAGGTTACACTCGGGGGTCTCTTCCTGTGTGTTTGGGGTCCTGGCCATATTACCTGGGGTCATGGCATTGTTACTTGGTGTATGTTTAGGATGCGGACGCCCCGGGGCCCCACTTCACCGTGGTTTCCATTTCGGGAAGCACTTGTGACTCATCAGTGTCCGTAATAGGAAGGTTGTTTGCATGAAATCGGATCTTCAGCCTTGGTGCCAGTTTAAGGAGCAGGATGTGAATTTGCGCCATGTATGTAACACGTGTGCATGATGATCACCCGCACAGATCATTCCTGTGCAGCGCCGGGAAAGGAAACCGCACAACCAGCTGCTCCCTACTGCGTCGTATTATATACGGGACTGGGCAAAAGGGAAACTGCTTAAATAGCACTTCCATGTTATATCTATAATCGCTTCCTTAAAGTGACCCTCCAGGCCTGGACAAACAAAGATGGCTGCCGCAGCTTCTGTCTACCTGACAGTGTAGTAAACGACACCCGCTGTGACTGACCAGTGCTGCCCACATGAGCCGTACTGACCAATCGGAACACATCCAGTGTCTCGGGCAGGGAACACTCTTGCGTATTTTGGCTCCGTGTGTGTGTCCATAACGGGATGTGCGTCCATAGCGGGATGTGCGTCCCGGTCTGATTGTGGGTCTCCTGCCACAAACGCCCAGCATCGTACATTCCTGCCCACCCGGGATACCTGCAGCCCGACCGGGACGCACTGATGTATTACAAACGTGAACATGGAGCCGTAATACACAAGTCTGTGCCCGGCCTTGTGCAGTAGCATGCGTCACTAGCCTATCAGGTAGTTGGCAGCGGTGCGGCCATCTGTGCCCGCGCCCGGAGGGTCGCTTTAAGCTGTCTGACAACATATGTCCGCAGTCGGGCCGTTCCTGACGGGATAGACTAAGGGAGCCTCTATTGTTGGGTTTGGGGGTAGCATGCTCTAGTATAAGAGGGGGTTGTGGGAAATGTGGCCGACCAGCCGCCTCCTCTGAAGTAGCCCGGTCGCCGTATCCTCCTTGCGTTCCACAGTCCTAAATCTGACTGGTCAGAGATGGTAATCGGGCGTTGTGGAGTCTCTGCAGCCGCTTATCTCCCCACTACAACATGCACTTTATTGCTACAATGGTTACTCTTAGCCTCTATATGGCCATCCTATATATGTATTTTCTTATATGCTAACTATTCTCTGTTATCAGCCACTGAGATGACTAAGTGTATAGGGGGACTCTTACATGGGACACCCATTGTTTCTGCGCTTTCACAAAGGAGCGATCAGTTGCTCAGTGAATGGAGGTGGCGCGCCAGAGATCTCTTCCGTCCCCCGCCTCCATGAGTGACTGTCTGTTCACACGGGGCGAGAAGTCGCTTTGTTTCTGTGCGCCGGCGACTGAGCCACTCCTCGCTCAGCATTTACATGGGACAGCTATCAATATCGCTCTGTGACTTCAGCGGCCAGTCGGCCCATGTAAAGTACCTTGTTACTGTGTCGCCATATAGAGCTGCAGCTTTGGCTCACTGTGTCTCTCTTCTTGCAGTGGATACGCCGCGGATGAGATCACGCATTGCATCAGACCCCAGGACATAAAGGAGCGGCGGGCCGTCATCATACTTAGGAAGTAAGTTAACAGCCTGGAAGGTGAAGAGTTCTGTAAATGTTAGTTTGGTGGCGCAGTGGGGCTCTCACTCAGGGCAGATGGCTGGTTGGTGCCCTTCCTGCCACCTGGGTTGCCCCAAGCTATGCTGCTACATGCCACGTATGATACTTGGAGGGCATTGAGGTGAGCATGGCATCACATACGGAGTCCTGGCAGATGAACAGAACAATAGGAATTTCCCCTCAGGCAGTTGTTATATGTGGTGTGAAATGCGCCAGCCACGTGAGGAGGGTTACACATCCTGCTGCCACTCTCCAATCCTGGCGCCGCTCTGCGGGAACACTCATACATCGGGAGGATTATTCATTATCTATAGGAACTTATATCGAGCTCTTGCATTGCAGGAATGTCCACATAGGGGAATGTCCAGAAAGGGGAAGTCCACATAGATTTACTTACCACTTCCTGCCCAGAAGCTTTGCCCTCCCCTGTTCCTTACCTGGCATGGGTCAACTGGACGTTTAGTCTATGGGTATACTTTTATTTTAAGGCCACATGTGGTACTAGAAAAGTCTGTGGTGCAACGTATTCTTTTTGTATAGTCTGTGGGTAGTCTGAAATATTGCCGAACGACTTCCTTTAACCAGTTTCTCTCTATACTATTCCATACCACAGGTGAGGGATAAGTAACATTTTTCTCCTGATCCCACAATTGCAGTTTTTCAGCCATACATGCTCTGTATAAACTACCAACACGCATCTAATGGCTGTCCGTTCCTGGGGGGGCCGGGCCGGTCTGTCCCCCACTCGTTCCACCAAACCGCACCTCTAGGGCTGGAGATGCTGTGTGTACCGAATAGGCACACGTGTATGACATCTCTGAGGCTGACAAAGGGCAAGTCGCTGTGTATGCACTTGGTCCCGAGTGTGTGGTGCATGCACAGTGTCTACAGTCCTCATGGAAGGGGTGTTGGGTTTAGGCTCGATGAGGGGTAAAGAGTCCAGACCTGTCCCAGGGATGGGGAATGAATGAAACGGCTGCGCTGTATCTGACAGACTAGTTGCTAGGGGTGCAGTACCTAACAATGTGTCAGGCAGCGAGTCCCTAGCAACTAGACTGTCTTACCCCTTTAAGGGCTAAGCCTAGTAAATTTACAGTACAGCACAGGATTAAAGCTCCTCCAATCGATCAGGTCATCAGCTGTCACACGGCCGAAGACCTGGGGGAGAAGGCAGAAGCAGTTTTTAACCGCTGCTGCCTTCTCCTTTCCCAGGTACATAACACTCAATGAACGCTATGTAGTGCTGTGAGAAAGCGTCAATCACATGACTCCCGAGTGCCCCCTGCTGTGACAGTACTGCAGGGTCCTAGTAGACCCAGATCCTCTCTGTTAGTGACTGTCACTACAGGGGATGTTACTGGGGCTCCTATGGATGCCGGAAATTACAATGCAAAAGTGTAAGGGCTTTTTTATTTTTTTTTTATTTTAATGTGAATGACCTCCAGAAGTCTGGGGAAAAACGCAGCAAAAACTGATGGCTGGAAAAACAAAAAACAGCAAAAACATCACATGTAAAATGTCCGGTCCTTTTAGGACAGAAGCCCCCTGTTTCTTAGGGGGTTAAATTACACAGCAGAATTACTACTGAACCGGGCAGAGAGTATCTTAGTGCAACTGTTACCCCTCCCCCAGAAGTCATCAGAAGGAAGCTTTCTCTTATGTGCGGGCATGGAGGCTCTAGTACCCTGTTGTACCGCCTCTACCTTGGATACAAGATATGATTCCCCCGGGCATGGAGGCTCTAGTACCCTATTGTACCGCCTCTAGCTTGGATACAAGATGTGATAAAGGTGGGCAGCTACAGAAGTGTGACAATGTTGTGGGGGCTCCTGTGACCCCCTTGTGTGTGCAGCCGAGCATTATCCTGCCAGAAGTCGCCATGAGAGGAACACATGTGGCTGCTGGATGTCCCTTGTTCCACTACTGGGGGGGAGGGGGGGAGAGACTAACTGTTGTATACGACGGCGCGCCCCCCCCCCCCCCCCCCCCCCAGATCATCACACCAGCAGGGGGCAGTGTGCCACTCCACAGCAAAGGCAGGATTGAGGTGCTCACTCGAAGTTTTCCAGACACGAACACGTGAGTGCTTCACTCCTGCCTTTGCTGTGGAGCAGCACACTGCCCCCTGCTGGTGTGGTGGTCTGGGGGGGCATCATATGTCATCAGCACCCAAACTAAATCTTGGTTCCTCACTGAAAACAACCCTGTTCCACTGTAGCGCCCAGCTTTGTCCTTGACACCACTGCAAACAGGTGATAGTGATGGGGGTCGAAGGCTGTACATGTAATGGGTCATTGCACACAAGGAGCCTCAGAGCTTTTATAGGACCACAGGGGAATCCCTCTTATGGCCCCAGGTGGTAAGACCGTTCATCTAATCACCACAACTCTCATCGTTTACATATCTGCCTGATGTCCCATTTACACGGGGCATGCGGTCGGTGAACGGTGCCTGACTGCACCCCAATGCTGCTCGCTCCTGTGCTGTTACAGAAGTGAAGGACTGATGATTACACAGACCGGCGTGTCGTTCGGTTGCCACACATGTTTACACGGGGAGCGTGGGAATCTGACGGCTTCTAAAGGAGGATTCTCCCACGTGAATGACCCTGAAGATGAAGCTGCATGCAGAGCAGCAAAATGACAACTTGTAGGGGTGGGATTTCTGACAGTGTGATCTGCATTGGGATATATTGGAGTGTTGTGGAACCTTCGCCCCTTATCCTGAGGCCTGAACACGGTGCAGATTGCAGCTAAAACTGTCATAAACGTTACGTAGAAGTATCCTTTAGCTCTTTAGCCCTAGAAGCCGAAAGCCACTTGTTGTTGTGTCATTGTTGGGCTGCTGCCCCTAGAGCGTGTTCTCTCCTAGACAGACCTGCTAGCATGGGGAACCTCCTGAGTGACTCCTTTCTTTATACCTTACAGAACAAGGACAGAAGCTCCGCGGCTGGAATCCAAGTCCCTGAGCAGCAGTTATCACCCCGAGAGGTTATCTGGCAGTAACAGGCAACATATCCTGAAACCAAAGCGGTCCCACCGCAAGGCTGACCCGGACGCAGCTCACCGGTAAGTGGCCACACGTGTCCGAGCCTTGCTCAGGCCATACAGTCTCCTATAATACCGCGCCTGTAGAAGCGTATGGGGCCCCGCCGTATCACTGATTTACCGTAGAGGCGGTTGTTTTTTTACCTGTTGGCTTTTGCATGGAGCTGACCGTTTAGGTCTTGTTCACACAGTGGGGTTCAGATGCAGATCCCACCCTGACGTCTGTCGGTCCGCATTACTTTACCATTCTATTGAATGCAGTAAAAATCTGTGTCAAACGTTGTGGATTCTGACATCTGCATTATAGATGCCAACGACTTGACGTGGCGCTTCTAGGTACAGTGTCCATGAGCAAGCTCTGTTCAGCTGCCACATGCGGGTTTGCCACGTTGACGGGTGAGGTCCACGGTCCGATCTGCGCCTCTGAGGTTTTTTTGCAGAAGGGCTGTCATGTCTAGGGTGAAGAGATCTGCTGAGGATCTAACTGTTTAGATCCCCATGTGAAGAAGACGGTTCCTCTGGACACTAGATAGGGCATTGTTTCTAGGGGTGAATATAGACCATGGCGGTATATGAAGGCATCGTAGCGCACCTGCTGCCTGTAGTACAGCGCTCTGCGCACCAGATCTTCTATAGGTCTCACCTTCCAAATTCAGAGGAAATGTAATATTAACGCTCAATAACATTCTGATTCATCGGGCGTGGATACTGTCTGCGCCTGCTGGCTCTTTGACTTGTAGTGGAGCGTGAATTTAACCCCCTGACTATTTGTGTTGCAGTACGGTGCAGGCAGGCGTCCGCAGGGTATGTGCTCCCTACTGTTGTGGCGCTGTGGTTGTCCGTGTGATCAAGGGCCGGACTGTGGCTTTAATAGACAGCTGCTCTAATGTCGGAGACCTGAGACCCCTCCAAGCTCCTGCTTTACCCCTTGTATGCTGCAATTAAACATACAATATTGCACCTTGTAAGTGGAAAGCAAAGGACTGGACCTTATGTCACAGCGGCATCCTGCGACTTGATCTATAGACAGACCGCGCAGGCTCTATTGAAGAACATGAGACCTGTTGTCGGGGGGGGGGGGGTACGCTGTATGCCGTAACGGCCTGTTTATAAGGCTTGTGTATGTGCCAGTACATGTATGATGGGAAATGATAGAAGGTCCATTACGGTATAATGTAAAAAGTTTAAACCCAACCACAAACAAAATATCTTGGCCTAATCCTGTTACTCTAAGGCTGGGCTCCCACAACCGTATTGGAATTGCATATTACGCAGGCTGTCCTAGGCAATCGATCACACAGTTCTGCTCACACTAGCATTTCGGAATTGCCTAATTGGCGAGCGCAAAATAGAACACGGCATGTTCTATTTTGCTGTGTATATACGTGAGCGTTCCCATTGTTCTCTATTGTCTTGTGTAATGGTGTATGGGCTGCGGGTATAAGAGTCATCGCTAAGCGGCGGCCCAGGAAGTATAAGCAGTAAAGTGTGCGGCACATGACCGCCTGTGAGGACGCAGTACAATTTCACCGCTGTGTGCAGGGTCATGGCTGGTACACAGCTGTAAGATGCCCCGTGGTGTGTTACACTTCCGGCTATGTGAGCCCAGCCTAAGACAGAAGGTTACCAGGTGTTAGAAGAACATGGCTGTGTTCGATAAGGGCGCAGAACGTAATGGGTCGCTCGAGTAATAATACCGTAAATGGACAACTTTCTGGGCATTAAAAAAATCTAATGCAAACTGGTGTTTATAATGATTGGGGGGACAATGCCCTGTCCATCCGGGGTGATGGGTGATATGGTGTTATGATGCTTTTAAGCCTTCTCATTGTACGTTTGACTGCCCTGAACTACGTGGCGCAGTCCCATAGCACTGATGGAGTGCCCTCTGCCCACCAGCGGCTGCTTAATGCTGACCACAGAGTAAACCTCCAATCGGGGCAACATGTATGTGCTCTCCCGAAACGACTTCAACAAGACACAAAGCCGTATCACATAACCAGAAGTGTGTTCTAGGATGATTATAATATTTAGGGTGATCAAAATTTAGTTCCTAATGTATATGTTACACATAGAGGGTAATGGGCCGGCTGCACACGGGCAGATCTGCATTGTGGAGTCTGGAGCACAGTCTGCCTCTGGACTCTGCAGCAAATACCGCCCATAACATGCTATTGAAATACGCTTTTTCCTCTACACTGGCGGAAATCAACTCTACTCCCCCCTCGGACTAAAGATCGCAGCATGTTCCACACGGACGGCTTCCATCGAAGTCAATGGAGGCTGCCCGTCCACAATGACTTTGCGCAAAGGTCACGGCAATTATGTGGGAAAAGCAGAGCTTTAAAAAAAAAAAAAAATCTGTACTGTGCATGTCTGACGGTTCGCCATGTGGACCATCTGCAGTACAGAGACCTCAGAAAGGCGGGTATGTGCGGGTGCCAGCTGGGCTCGGGTTCTGATTCCGTATGCAGAATCCAGTGCTCATCAGAGACTTAAAGGGGTTGTCCCGCGAAACAAAGTGGGTCTATACACTTCCGTATGGCCATATTAATGCACTTTGTAATGTACATCGTGCATTAATTATGAGCCATACAGAAGTTATTCACTTACCTGTTCCGTTGCTAGCGTCCTCGTCGCCATGGTGCCGTCTAATCTTCAGCGTCTAATCGCCCGATTAGACGCGCTTGCGCAGTCTGGTCTTCTCCCTTCTGAATGGGGCCGCTCGTGCCAGAGAGCTGCTCCTCGTAGCTCCGCCCCGTCACGTGCCGATTCCAGCCAATCAGGAGGCTGGAATCGGCAATGGACCGCACAGAAGTCCTGCGGTTCACCGTGGGTGAAGATCCCGGCGGCCATCTTCGCAAGGTAAGTAAGAAGTCACCGGAGCGCGGGGATTCGGGTAAGTACTATCCGTTTTGTTTTTTTTAAACCCCTGCATCGGGTTTGTCTCGCACCGAACGGGGGGGGGGCTATTGAAAAAAAACAAAAACCCCCGTTTCGGCACGGGACAACCCCTTTAAGTTTTCAAAAGTCTTTAAGACGTTGCCCCATCTCATTGTGTCATGGATGAGGTGAGAAACCCATTGCTGTTTCGGGACCAGCGCCCCAGGAGTTAAGGAGACGGCAGAAGTTCTACTTTGTTTAACGCCAGGCGAGGTGGTTGAGTTTCTCATTTTACCTGTGAGATGCTGATATGGGACAACCAGTGTGAGGATACATTCACACACAGCAGAAATGATATGGGTTTTCCACAATGGAAAGCTTGCACTAAAATTTGTGTTTCCTCATCAAAAACTGCTGACAATAGGGCAGCTGTCTATTAACCCTTTCCAATCCACTGATGTCTGAAGACATTCTAATTGAAGCCTGTACAGCTCCGATGTCGGAAGATGTCCGGCAGGGTATTCTTACTGTAGATTACTGACTGCTCTGTTGGGGGGCCTCTCCAGCATGTCACATATTGCAGTACTGGCTATAGACAGCAGATGGTGCCATTGTATAATGGCAGAAAGAGAGAGCCCCCTAGGAAACCCTGAATCCAAAATTGGGTTGCAAAGGGTTAAAGCCGCAGTCCGGCCCTTGATCACACGGACAGAGTGCCACAACGGTACAGAGCAGATTCCCTGCGGGCTCCTGTTTGCACCGTGCTGCAACACAAATAGTCAGGGGGTTAAATTCACGCTCCACTGAGTCAGAAGAACCGCCAGGCGCACACAGTATCCACACTATTGGTGCTGGTCTGCAGCTGAGGGGCTGAAGTCTTGCTGTGGTTCTGCACCAATGCTGCAGGTTGGGATGCAGCTTTACTACTGTGGAAAATCCCCACTATTTGTGTTTGTGTGACCGTACCCTAAAGGTGTATGCCAGTTATATCACAGGGTGGGGGACTGCTGAGACCTCCACTAATGGGAGGAGGTCCCATGTCTCCTTGTGTTACAGGCAGTGGACAGATTGGCTGAGCATGGATTGGCCACGCTGTTCATTCCCAGTCATGTAGAGGCGCAGACCCCCATTCTGGTGATCGATGGAGGTCTCAGCAGTCAAACCCCTGCCAGTCACATATTTATCCCCTATTCTGTGGATGGGGGGGGGGGGGAGGGGATAACTTTTTTACCATTTTATTTATTTTTAGCCAGTAATTTTAGCTGCTGCTGTGTGAATGAGGACGGTTTATATCCCATCAGAGGTCTTCATAATGGTAAGGAACAGAGAATGTGATCCCATGCTGTATCTGATCCCCCTCCTGCCTTTTTCTCCCACAGACCTCGCGTTCTCGAAATGGATAAAGAGGAGAACAGAAGGTCCGTGCTTTTACCAAAACCGAGGAGACGAAGCAACTTCAGCTCTGAGAACTATTGGCGGAGGCCTTACGATTATGTGGACAGCTATACAGATACGGGTGAGGATGAGGATAGCCCGGCCCGCAAAGTAAAAATGAGGCGACATTGAGACCGCTCTTCCAAGGACTCAACCCCCTGCTCGGTGGACCGTGGAACTTCATATATAATTTTTTTTTCCTTTCCTTGTCCACCACGGCTGCATTGGAAGGCCCAGTCCTTTTCTGTTCTCCAAATCAACGCACCATGTTCTGGATCCAGTCTCGCTGTCCGGCTTGTGTTCCTTTTATTTGTATCTGGGTCTGCAGCGCTCCCATGAGACTGTCCCAGGCGTCGGCGCTGGAGTGTTGGTCTGTGCCCTTGGAAGGAGACCTACACCCAAAGCTGTTTGGTTGACGACGTTTCCGTATTTTATTTAGCAGGTTTTTTTTCTTTGTTTTTGTTTTTTTCTGTCCCAGAATCTAGGAGAGAAGAATCTGAGGAGTCACAGATCACGATGAGGCACCAGTTGGTGCGAGCACCGTCCTCTGAGGTGGCTGCGGCCGCCATGTCACCCTCTCTTCCCCCTTCTTAAATTGTTAGGAATCGTCTTCAATGTTTTTCAAATGATTAAATGTTACCGAGAAATCCAGATGTTTTATTTCTAGCGATATAAGCACTAATAATAAAGTATAAGAGCAGATTTCTTTTATTCTGTACCGCCTCCGGTTGTCTGTAAATTATCCAATTAAATTCTGTTTTGCTGAAATCATTTAGATCCTGTTTATATGAGCGATGCCAGGACCCTGCAGGGCAGATCACTTGTGCCAGTGTGAGGACTAAAAGGGTTCAATATACACTTTCCCACCCCTAGAAGTTGTTATTTTTGCTGTAAATCTCAACATGTAATTACATCTCAGATGTACGAATGAGTAGTTGTGGTGTGATTAGATGAACGGTCACCTGAGGCCCTAAAAGTAGTTCTTGGGTCATCAGCAATTGATCAAGAGCGGTCCATCAGCTGATCGTCTCTCACACTGTCGGTACATCAAATGGTCATGGCAGGAACTGACACTTCCTGCTTCACTTACGGTGAGGTGTTCCAATCCACCGTCTCCTGTTGCTGAACTACTGCTGCCCTATCCAAAGGATAGGTGATCAGTTCAAAAAGCCTGGAATACCCCTTTAAGTAGACCATAGGCTCTGAGCAGTTCCCAATATTTCTGCCCCCTTCCCATGCTGTGTATATAGTAAATGCCCCTCTGTGCTAGCATTTAAAGGAATTTTCTGACAGGCAGTAAAATGTGGTCTGGGGAGGGCGCAAAATAACAATCATTCACTGGTCAATCCATTCCTGGTGCTTTTGTGCTGTTCCTCCACTGTCTCTCAGTCATGTGACCTTGCATGTAAAGGACCTTCTGCAGGTCCGGTGACTCATTACAGTGTGGTTTTTATTATATTTTACTGTGAAAACGGCAACCAAATTGCTTTGTGCATCAACTCTTTGGATTGGGGTCTATTTGAGCAAGTGCTTCTCATTGGAGTTTGTGTGTTTTGCAGCAAGCACAATCTAGCTGCCATGTGCAGCAAGCTTGTGAGCGACCAGGAGTCCCAGGGATTCCCGATCACCCATGGCGCCTATGTCGTAATCGGACATTGATGGTGCGGCTGCTGCTCCCCTTCTCTATAGACAGCTTGTTTACGTCCTAATTGCACCTACGTCATGCAGTTAGTACATACAGAGCCGTCCACAGCACAGGCTGTGTTTGCTGCGGGCTCAGGAGCCAAGCCCGCTCCATACAGGGTGGGTATTGGCTTTCTCTGACAGCCGACACCTGCCTGCAACAGCGGGATCCGAAAACTGTGATCACAGCTGTTAACCCTTTAAAAGCCCCAGTCAGTTCTGACAGATTACTATACAAGTCTATGGAAGAATGTGCGCACAGGACTCGGAAAGTAGTCAGGTTCTCGTTCAGCGTGCAGATTTTACAGACGGCCACCGTGGGAACCAGGAAGCAGGTGAGTGTAAAAAGTGCGGCACTGCGCTCTGTCGCCTGGCCTAATGACAGCAAAAAATGATAGAAGATGTTTAATCTGTTAGGTAACATTTTTGCAAAAATCCAGTACAAATTATCCATCATAGGTCGTGGCCCTTTCCCAAAAGGGCCACAGCTTCACCACACAAGCACCATGGTGCCCCTCTCTGTTCCACAGCGCCAACACACTTCAGTCACTGCAGGGAACGGGGCATGAAGACAGCTGGGTATCTGTACCATCTCATCATGATCTTGTAGGGTTTTTTTTTTTCCTGGGCGGCACAGGCGATAGATAATTTATAGGTAAAGATGAACACCTTCTGCTGTATTGTAAATCCTAACACCTGTTCGCAGGCCCACTTAAAGCGAGGTTCAGCAGTATAGGTCTCACTGATCAATAAACTGTAAACCGGAGAGAGCCCGCCTGCAGACGGGCGGGTCGGATCTGGCGGTGAGGATTCTCGCCGCGGGACCTGACCCGAGCGCCTGCAGGGACCAGCGCGTACTCACCTGCACCCGCTCCCTCCCCCTGAGTGGTGAGAAAGGAGTGTGATTGGTAAAACTCCAACCAAGAGAGGCCACCCTCACTGAATATACTCCTTTTAATTCTTGGAATGACTGGAATGGAGAGCCATTTAGTACCTGGCGCACCCGCCGCTCTTCACTTGCCTCCCATCCCAAAAAGTACCTGTGTATTTCCTGGCAGTGTAAGGGGGCCATCAGCCTGTGATATCTGCTGTCTTATCCTTAGATCCTATAACCAAAGTTAGTTGGGGGTGAGGACCCGGGCCCTCTTGCACGGTCTAATCCAGGGGGGCAGTCTTAATGGGATCGTGCCGTCCTCTTGTTATACACGCATCCATTGGTTTTGGGCAGCGTGATGGTGCCAGTCTATTAGGTTTTGTAAACCTGCAGCTCCATGATATAGCTTAAGGTTTGGCAGAATAAATGCCGCAGCCTGGAACTCCATTGACCCGAGAGAGAGAGGCTAGCGATGATAAACTCTCCCCCCCTCCTTTTGGCTCCATTCTATGACGGCTGAGCACTGCCTCCGATTGGTCCACAGCGCTCATCCAATCAGAGGTAGTGCTTTCTGGAGACAGGGATTTTTCAATCCCCAGCCTCCAGAAGACAGATGAAGACTGACGGAGAGAAGAGTCAGACAGTGCTTTACGGTGAGTTCATTTTTTTTTCTTTTCGTTTTCTTCACAGCTAGGGATAATTTTCAGGGTAGGGCTTCTATTTCAAGAAAATCATTGCTGCAGGGATTGCCTTCGTCCCATTGCTTTCAGTGGAGCGGCAGCATCGCGGACCACAGCTGTGTCAGGGGAGTGCGATGTACTCCCTATGTTTTCAATGGGCGATCACGCAAATGTTTCTTAGTGCTGCAAGGCTTCAGTGAAGATATCGCTAATGAGACTGAAACCATTGAAGATCATTTCTTTTCATAATCATGCGTTTTCACTCACTCTCACATCGCAGGGATGTCTATCGCCACAACTTCACACAGGCGAGTGCGGTATCAGGCCGTGACTCAGTCTGATATTGCGCCAAAGATAGGACGCGCTGCGATATGTTTCCTGCATCGCAGTGCTATTAGGGAAAAAAAATCATGTGTGACTAATTCAAAAGAATAGGATTCATATTCTTGCGAGATTTATGCATCTCGCAACACACAAATCTCACGCGATTTTCTCGGCCGTGTGAAAACGGCCTCAGCGCCCATTCTTACAGGCATGAGCCTATTTCAGTCCATGAATAGTCAGTGAATTACCTGCATATTTTGACATTGATTTTCCATGCAGAAATACACAGAAAGGCCCGTTGTTTTAATGCGCAAATATGCAACAAATATGCAGAATTCCCGCGTATTGGCTGTGTATTTGCGCTAGCCCATTCACTTCTATGCCCTATTTTGTCATGTGATCCGCACCAAAATAGGTCAGGCAGCGTATTTTTTGTGCGATTAAAAAATTGTGTGAAAAATATACTCCGATGCGAATGAACGCATTGAAAACAATGGGTTCTATTCACTTTGTATTACGCAAGTAAATAAATACCCCCGTGTGAATGAGTCCTTAGGCCGCCTTTACACCGGCTGTATCTGCTGCAACCAAATCTTCAGCTTTTTGGGTTTAGTAACTGTACTTTGATATTAGCGCAATGGATGGAAGATACAGATCTCTGCATCTGTACCCTTGTTGTGCCACTCGCTGTTGGGCATAACCTGGTTATTTGCCAGTCAGGTGCTCCCAAGGTGCCAGGCAGAGTGGCACCAAGTGAATACCATGGCACCCTCTAGTTCAGCTTTAAATGCCCAAGTCCTGACGGGTCCTTGCCGTGCTCTAGAATGCTGTCCCTGGGTCGGTCGTCTGTTCCTTGTCTGATGTACTGAGCACATCCTGTTGCCAGCTGTGCCCCACAGTAACCCCACAGCTCCTGACTGTATGAATTTCCATGTGGCAGGTGTATTTTTTGTTTCCTGTCTGTTCAGTCGTTGGGTGCAGACATGTATAACCAGTATGTAGAATCGGCTTATCCTGTACTTACATCCTGTATTATACCCCAGAGCTGCACTCCCTATTCTGCTGGTGGAGTCACTGTGTATATATATTACTTATCCTGTACTGCTCCTGAGTTACATCCTGTATTATACCCCAGAGCTGCACTCACTATTCTGCTGGTGGAGTCACTGTGTACATACATTACTTATCCTGTACTGATCCAGAGTTCCATCCTGTATTATACTCCAGAGCTGCACTCACTATTCTGCTGGTGGAGTCACTGTGTACATATATTACTTATCCTGTACTGCTCCTGAGTTACATCCTGTATTATACCCCAGAGCTGCACTCACTATTCTGCTGGTGGAGTCACTGTGTACATACATTACTTATCCTGTACTGATCCAGAGTTCCATCCTGTATTATACTCCAGAGCTGCACTCACTATTCTGCTGGTGGAGTCACTGTGTACATACATTACTTATCCTGTACTGATCCTGAGTTACATCCAGTATTATACTCCAGAGCTGCACTCACTATTCTGCTGGTGGAGTCACTGTGTACATACATTACTTATCCTGTACTGATCCTGAGTTACATCCTGTATTATACTCCACAGCTGCACACACTATTCTGCTGGTGGAGTCACTGTGTACATACATTACTTATCCTGTACTGATCCTGAGTTATATCCTGTATTATACCCCAGAGCTGCACTCACTATTCTGCTGGTGGAGTCACTGTGTACATACATTACTTATCCTGTATTATACTCCAGAGCTGCACTCACTATTCTGCTGGTGGAGTCACTGTGTACATACATTACTTATCATGTACTGATCCTGAGTTCCATCCTGTATTATACTCCAGAGCTGCACTCACTATTCTGCTGGTGCAGTCACTGTGCACATACATTACTTATCCTGAGTTACATCCTGCATTATACTCCAGAGCTGCACTCACTATTCTGCTGGTGGAGTCACTGTGTACATACATTACTTATCCTGTACTGACCCCGAGTTACATCCTGTATTATACTCCAGTGCTGCACTCACTATTCTGCTGGTGGAGTCACTATGTACATACATTACTTATCCTGTACTGATCCTGAGTTACATCCTGTATTATACTCCAGAGCTGCACTCACTATTCTGCTGGTGGAGTCATTGTGTACATACATTACTTATCCTGTACAGCACAGAAAAATCATCCCAATAGGGGTTAGACCTATGTTCAATCGCCAGTAAGGAGATCCAAACCAATACCTCCAAATGAAAGTCCATATAAGAAAGAGATCCGGCAGCACTTCAGGATGCAATGAAAAATCCAATGTTGTTTTATTTACCCATCACCCACAGACAGCGACGTTTCGGCTTAGGTAAGCCTTCTTGTGTACATACATTACTTATCCTGTACTGATCCTGAGTTACATCCTGTATTATACTCCAGAGCTGCACTCACTATTCTGCTGGTGGAATCACTGTGTACATACATTACTTATCCCGTACTGATCCTGAGTCACGTCCTGTATTACACTCCAGAGCTGCACTCACTATTCTGCTGGTGGAGTCACTGTATACATACATTACTTATCCTGTACTGATCCTGAGTTACATCCTGTATTATACTCCAGAGCTGCACTCACTATTCTGCTGGTGGAGTCACTGTATACATACATTACTTATCCTGTACTGATCCTGAGTCACGTCCTGTATTATACCCCAGAGCTGCACTCACTATTCTGCTGTGGAGTGAAGGATAGGTAATATATGTACACAGTGACTCCATCAGCAGAATAGTGAGTGCAGCACTTAAAATATGTCATAAGTGTGTGATAGATACAGGGGCTTGCACTTCTCTTGAAAATAAAGGTCCCCCAAACCCCTACCCCACTTGGTGAACTGTCCCCTACCTCCATGCAGAGGCTGAATTAAGAGCTGGCCGTGGTTCTCTGTTCACTTCTGTGGGAGTTCCGGGTTCCCCTCCCCATTAGGGTGCTGCAGTGATCAATGACTTCTGCCTTGTTATTGGAGCTTAATGTATTCTGAAATGCTATGTGCGGCTCAGGATGCTGCACTACACATCACCATGCTTTACACTGCAGCTCTACTGTTGTGGACGTGCCGCAGGAAGTTGGTGCATGTAATGCCACTTTCTATCAGTGCAAAAAAACGAATGCTAATGAACTACAAGTAGCTAAACCGCCAGTGAGGGGAAATCTGTATGTGGACCTGGGGGGAGTCAGATAGTCAGGGGTCACAACAGGTAAAACTGGGGTCCTAACAACTATACAATCTAGCAGTGTTGGGAGCGCTCACAGAAGTTGTGGATGGAGGTGACGACCTATTGGAACCCGTAGTGCAGATTCAGTGGGTGGGGTGGGGGTTCTGTGCCCCCCGCAATCAGGGTTATTGGAGTAAAAGCACGCGGCCAAGCCACTCCAAAACCCACGGCTAAGTGCCGTGGGTTTTGAAGCGGCGCTTCCACGGCAGAAATCTTGCGGGTTTTCGCTGTGGCCAAACCACGAGATTCTGCCTTGTGAGAACCCAGCTTAAAGCTCAGCTGGCCCTAGACGACATCCGATATATGGAAGAGCTGCGAGCCAAAGATGACGACAAATGGCTGAAATACTACGATGTGTGGGAGGTATGGATGACGTTTCGAAATTCTGACAAGTTCAAGCAATGGCTTGAACACGGGGTTGTACCCACCTGATAGACAGGGAATTCACTAAGGGCCCTACCCGGGACGCTACTCCCCCCCCCCCCCCCCCTCCTTACCCCCTTTTTCCTCACCCACCTCCCTTCTCCCCTACTACACAACCACCTCCCTCTCCCCCAACTTACTCACAGTTCCACTCAACCACTTTCTCCGACACCACCTTCCACGTTACACCTTCACACACACCACCTTTCTACTTCACAACACATCATATCCACGTTGAGTCGAGGATCACCCTTAGATGACCCGACTCCCATATACCTTTTATGGTTAAACTTCGCATAAGTAATAAGCACGGTTTGATAGACTGCAAGAGATTGTTTCTGATAATATTTAACTGTTGAAGTTAATCCCTGAAGTCTGGAGCTACTCTACATTACCCTGCTGCGGCGGTAGACATCTCCACCGCAACGGACAATTGTACCCCTCTACTGTACTGCCAGCCAGACTTCGGAATAGTTAATGTCTCTTATGCATGTCAACCACTTCCTAACTTGTATGTTCAAAATCCTGAATAAACACATTTTGATAGTAAAGCTCAGCTGGCCGATGTGCGATCACCAGCCCTGGTTTTCTTTATGGAAAGCTCAGGACTTTTTTGGGTATCAGCGGTAGTGGGATCCGCGGCGCCTCTAGAGAAGCGGCAGTACCCGAAGACACAGCTCGCTTTTCCTTTACCCAGAGCAAAGATTCAGTTCACTGCATTAGTCTGGCATCTGAATATTCGGCAAGGTAGGTTGTTTTTTGGACGGGCCCCACGACACCCAACACCCAGCACACATGCAGTTCTGGGTGCTTCATCAATCACAGGGCCGTGAAATAAACTATTTGCATGCTCCCATCCACTGACTTTGCATAGGATTAAAATAAATGTGTCACTTGATTTTCTTCTGCTAAACCACCGCCATAACTTTATCCTCTTGAGGGACAGCTTAGTGAACATGTCCCTGTATGAACTGTCCGCTCCAGTATTACGGAGCACGAATACATATGATACAGTGTGTGCTATCTAATGTACACCCATCGCCAAAAAACACTCCAGCCCCCAGAGGAAGTTGGCGTTTTGCTAAAAAAATGTCGTCCTGCAGTTCCATCTCGGGCAGATATGTAATGAGTTGTGGTGATTAGATGAGCGGTCTTGTCATCGGAGGCCCTAAAAATGGTTCCCCCTTTGGCCTATAAAAGGCTCTCGGAGGCTCCTTGTGTGTGGTGACCTCTTCTTCCACTTGTAAAGCTTGCTGACCACTAGACGCCTCTATGACGCAGGGAAGAGATTTCACCCCATTACTAGAGTCCACTGGATGTGTGAGGGCACACAAGGTGAC
Organism: Eleutherodactylus coqui; assembly: GCF_035609145.1. Lineage (NCBI taxonomy): Eukaryota > Metazoa > Chordata > Amphibia > Anura > Eleutherodactylidae > Eleutherodactylus > Eleutherodactylus coqui. The sequence continues at coordinate 148,446,173 of NC_089844.1, read as the reverse complement.
CGGGCTCAGGACCCCCGACAGACCACCAGTAGAGAGGAGCGTCTGACCAGACTGTTAGGAGGTGTTGGGACCAGTGGATGTGTGAGGACACACAAGGTGACCGGGCTCAGGACGCCCCCTACAGACCACCAGTAGAGAGGAGCATCTGACCGGACTGTTAGGAGGTGTTGGGACCAGTGGATGTGTGAGGGCACACAAGGAGACCGGGCTCAGGACCCCCCTGACAGACCACCAGTAGAGAGGAGTGTCACACCAGACTGTTAGGGAGTGTTGGGACCAGTGGATGTGTGAGGGCACACAGGGTGACCGGGCTCAGGACCCCCCTGACAGACCACCAGTAGAGGGGAGTATCTGACCAGACTGTTAGGAGGTGTTGGGACCAGTGGATGTGTGAGGGCACACAAGGTGACCGGGCTCAGGACCGCCGACAGACCACCACTAGAGAGCAGTATCTGACCAGACCGTTAGAGGGTGTTGGGACCACTGGATGTGTGAGGGCACACAAGGTGACCGGGCTCACGACCCCCGACAGACCACCAGTAGAGAGGAGCATCTGACCAGACTGTTAGGGGGTGTTGGGACCACTGGATGTGTGAGGGCACACAAGGTGACCGGGCTCACGACCCCCGACAGACCACCAATAGAGAGGAGCATCTGACCAGACTGTTAGGGGGTGTTGGGACCACTGGATGTGTGAGGGCACACAAGGTGACCGGGCTCACGACCCCCGACAGACCACCAGTAGAGAGGAGCATCTGACCAGACTGTTAGGGGGTGTTGGGACCAGTGGATGTGTGAGGGCACACAAGGTGACCGGGCTCAGGACCCCCCTACAGACAACCAGTAGAGAGGAGTGTCTGATCGTCCGACAAGTATGAATATCTCTAACTGTTTCGTTGTCCACCATCCAGAGACAGGTGGCGCCATCGTGTCTGCGTCTGTCTGAATCATTTCCAGGCACTTGGTCGGACATTTGGTCTCACAGCCCCCATTACATGTACAGCTCTGACACCCAACGTCGCCTCCGTTTGCAGTGATGTCGTGAGGGATGAAATTGGATGCTACGCAGGGAAACCGGGTTGTACTCAGCGAAAAATCCAGGTTTAGTTTGGGCGCTGACGACGGCCGTCATTCCTTTCCGACGACTCCATCTATGGGGAAGGATTGGTTTTACAATGAGTATATATACATTTTAGCCTGATGTGATGTGGTTTGTTTTCAAGATAACATTTCCGATAACAACCAATCACGGTGCAGCTCTCATTTTACCTCAGCAGTGTAAGAACTGAAAGCTGCGCTGTGATTGGTTGCTATGGGCAACACAGACAGATTTTCTTTTATGCAGCTCACATAAGAGTGTGGTGCGGCCTCCTTGTCCGTTCCCACCCTGCATTATGCTATAAGCCCTGATCTAGTCATCCGCTCCTTATCATTTAGTCATGTAGTATTGTCTGTAATCACATCCTACAAGCCGGGATACGTCATTATAAGTCAGCTCCCTGCTGATGTGCTCCAAGAAAACCTTCCCCACACCATTACTTCACCTCCGCCAACTGACAGGAAGGGGTCATCGATTCATGCTGCTTGTGCCAAATTCTGACCTCCCATCAGCACCATGCAACAGTAATCTGGATCCATCTGATCAGGAGATGTATTCCGCTGCTCAGTGATACAAGTTTTGTGCTCTTTTGCCCCCCAAAGTCTCGCCTTTCTGTTTGTCACACAATGGCGCTGGAACTAGTCATCTGCTGTTGTAGTCCATGCGTGATAAGGAACAGCGAGTTGTGTGTTCATACACGTTAGTTGGAGCCCCAGTGTTGTATTTGGCTGCTCCTGACTGTGCAGTGCCTGTTGGCCAGAACGATTCCTGACATCCTCCTCTGACCCCTTCTGAATTGTTTCCATCCTTAGGATACTTTTTCGTTGGATGCTTTCCTCGATCACACCATATCTGTATCCTCTCCACACCGCTACACAAGAAAACCCCACGTGGTTCGCAGTGACATCCCGGCCCTGGCTAGTCTGGCACCGATGACCGGGCCTCGTTGGAAGTCACTCGGATCGCTGGATTTTCCTCTCTAAAGCTTATTTCACACAGGTGAGAATCTCCCGCAAATATGAACTCCATTCTTTTGATGCAGTCATACGCATGAGCGATGCTGCAAGGAAAAAAACGTAGCATATCCTATTTTTTCACGTTCCTCGGAACGCATTGCCAATTGATTTCAATAGGGCCTTGAATGCATCGCATGGCTCTCATCGTGCCGGTGATGTGCATGCAGGTGCGATGCAGGGTGCCATGCATGGGAAACACTTCCGATCCTTTATTGTGCGTGAAGCTCGGATCAGAGTTTTACAGAAGCGATGTGAGGCGTTTTACCTGAAATTCAGCTCGCATCCGTGGATAAAACGTATGTCGACGAACGTGATATTGAGTCGAGTTCTCGGCCGATATGATGCTCACCAATGTGAAACTAGCCTAACGTGGATCCACAGCTAACTTGTCAGGTGATCTTATGCTGCACTCCGGGGTCACGGGGGTAATTACCATACAGCGAAGCTTGTGAGAGGGACGGGCGCGCTAATAAAGGGGTTATTCATGTCTACGTGGTTGCAGCTACTGAGAGTTCAAAATCAGAACAGGCCGCCACTAGATGGCGCCAGAAAACTACAGCTAGATATAGTAGTTCTGTATATGGCAACTAGAGGGTCACCTGTAATCTCACTGCCCCATAATATGGAGGATAGTCATGTACATTAGTGTAGCTCCTGGAAAAGACCTTTTAAAGCCCGAAGTTGACATCTTTTTTATTAGTTCTAACTATTTATGCATACGTTGCCAAATGGATTCTGTTTTCGCTCCCTTTGGCATTCAATCCAACTTTCCTCGAGTCCTGAATGGCATATCTGTTGCAACAATACAACAGTGACATTCAGGAATCTTGGAAAGCTGGGTGACAGCCTGGGTAGCTCTCACTTCTAGGAAACTTGGACTTCCACTATAGCATTAACAGCCTGAGGAAGGACTGTGGCAGAAACGTTGCTGCAAGTGATGAACCCCCTTGATGATGTCAATACATTTTCACGTAATTCTTGCATCAAGTTTGGAGTGCGGTTTGGTTACCATCATGTTTGTCATGCAGCCATGGTGACATGATTGTTATTGTACGCGCTGCCTATTACGTTTGTTTCCACGAATGGCGGAAGGATCAGGACCGACGGGTGACAGTTGTTCAGAATCAGCCAGGTTAATCTGTGCCTCAGACACTGAACCCGCCACGGCTCATTCTGGCCTAATTATAATCACGGAGACGTTTGATGGCAGATGCTAACGGCTTCCCCTGGACTAGAGGTCACCTGATCACAGTGCCAATATCAAGTCATTAACGCCAATTAATCCCGTAACTTCTCCACCATTATACGAAGTTGGGTGGAGAGCAGGATTCCAGCAAACGTCCCTGCTCAATATTTGCACAGATTTCTTTAAGTTTTAAGAACTCTGCTTGCAGTCAGTGAACTGTCATGCCCACAGGTGCACAACAGATAGCTCTGATACGCAGCAGTAAGCCCCGTTGCTGAGTCAGCTGATCATGATCAGGTTGGGGTTTCGTTAATATCTATTAATAATCTTAAAAAGTGAAGGCATAGGATTTGTCTGCACTTTATGATCGTGGGGGCTTGACCTTTGAGACCCCCACCGATCCTGAGAATGAAAGGGCTATAGCACTGGTATAACGCATTCACTTCAACTGGGTTCACACGGGGCGGAACATCCGTGCAGAAATTCTGCCTGCATTTTTAAATCTGCGACTACGCAGCAAAGTGGATGAGATTTGCAAAAATCTCGTTCATACGCTGCCGACAGTCCCCTGCGAACAAGCCACGAGGAAACTGACATGCGGCATGGAATTCAAATCCGCAGCATGTCAATTGTATCGCTGTTTCCACTGTGGGCTCTCTCCTCTTTGTGGGGAGAGACTTCCACAGCGGAATACAGGCGGACAAGCCACTTCAAAATAAGGGCCAAATGGCGCGGGTTATGAAGCAGCTTTTCTGATGGAATTTCCGTGCAGTCCCACTGCGGACATTCCGCGAGATTTCCGTCCTGTGGGCACCCAGCCTTAAGGGCATATCTTCTGTACGTGTGGTGTCTTCAGTTTTTATTGATTAAGGTCTTCGAGCACAACTCGCATCGGACCTGATATAGACATCCTGTCTGTGTGCTGTCCAATGTTCTAAACACCGCACAATAACGTGCTATTTGCGTCTGAAAATCAGACAAGAATTGGACATGCTGCGATTTATTTCTTTTAGGGCTCCTACCCACTTGCGTCTTTTTAACACTGCGTTTTTTAACGCAAATTTACATGGGACTTACTAATATTAAAAATGCATCGCACAAAAATCGCAAAGCACTAACTTGCAATACGTTTTTAACATTAGAAAGTCCCATTGACAAAAAACGCGTTAACGCAGCGTTAAAAAAACGCAATTGGGTAGGAGCCCTTACTCAGACTATCAGTACAAGTAAAAAAAAAAGCTGTGTAAAACCCGTTCAAATGAATGGGTCCTATATCCTTCCAATGTTTTCAAAAATCGGATTGAAACAACATGGAAAAAACACTTTTTCCCTATAAGGTGGGAATACCCCTTTAGGATGGATGAATGGAGTTGTTCTCCTTTATACAGTCTGTGCCAGTGTGAACGGGGCCATGTGCCGCTGACCAGTGACAGCTCTATGGCGATGAACGATGGTATTCTTTCCATGTACACAGAGGGATTGAGCTCTGATCAACATGTTCCTTGGCAGTTGGCACTTGTTGGCACAGTCTTACTTGCACATGGTCTCTCCATGTAAAAGCACTCTTAGGCCATATTCAGATGGCAATAATATGACCGCATGTTAAGGCCCATTTAGGCACTATGATTATCCCTCAAAATTTGCACAAAAGCCATGACCGATAATCGTTGGGTGTAAATGCGGCCATGTTTCACTTTTTTGCCGAACGATGAATTGCAGTTCGGCATGAAATCCATCGTTCGGCAGAACAGCTGATAAGAAGGACCGCACGCTGTGTTCTGCCCGAGGAGTGCTGATTACATCTGATTACAATGTCTCAGCTGTCAGCCCTACAACAGGACAAAGGCAATTTATTCAGAGAACAGAAGGTGGTCTGTTCCCTGAATACAGCTCCCGCCAGGTCACACGCTACTAATTGGTACTAATAGGCATTAGTACCAAGTAGTAGTTTATGCAAAATGATCGCTCAAAAGCCATCTTTTGAGCGATCATCTTAGTGTGTCAATGCACCTTTAGTGTCTGTTTCACGGCAGCAAATCCTGGTCTGACTTCAGTTCTAATTACCTCAACTGCAAGCATCATAGACCACCTGATGGTGTTAGTTTGAGTCATTACATTATAAATAGAGATGAGTGAGCATACTCGGTAAGGACAGATACTAGAGCGAGTATCGTTCTTACCGAGTACCTGCCTGCTCGCCCACAAAGATTCGGGTGCCGGCGGGGGAGAGCATAGAGGAACAGGAGGGAGATCTCTCTCTTTCTCTCTCCCCCCTGTTCCTTCCTGCTCACTCCCACAACACAGCGCTCACTCACGCCGGCACCTGAATCTTTGCGCGCGAGCAGGCAGGTACTCAGTAAGGACAATACTCGCTCGAGTATCTGTCCTTACCGAGTACGCTCGCTCATCTCTAATTATGAAGTCGTGTAGCAGACACTAAAATGTAGTCATGCTACGAATGTCTGAATGAGGTCTTAGTTGGGTATAGTATCAGGAAAGCCGGATGAAAGCTCCCACAGAGGTTTTCATCCAGTTTTCCCAGACTCCTGTATGGTAACATTATGTCCCAAGTTCAATGCTGGCCCTAGATAGATGCCACCTATTGAGAAATGTTTTTTGTCACACAGCCCCCTAAGAAAAAACGATATATATTGCACTGATAGGCAGTCTGCCTGTATTCTGCTTGTGTAGAAAGCTACAAGAAAGCAGCATACCCACACCAGAACAGCTCAGTGAATACATTCTATACCAGAATCAAGCTCATAACATAAATACAGCTCTAGAACCAAGCTCAGTAAGTAAATGCAGTGCCAGAACCAAGCTCAGTACATAGATACAATACCAGAACCCAGCTCAGTACATAAATACAACAGAACCAACATCAGAACATAAATAGAGCCCCAGAACCAAGCTCCTTACATAAATACAGCAGCAGAATCAAACTCTTAATATAAATACAGCACCAGAAACAAACTCAGTGCATAGATACAATATCAGAACTAAGCTCAGTACGTAAATACAGCACCAGAACCAAGCTCTTCCTCAGTGATTTGCTTAGTTGGTTTAAAGAATTAGTACTGCCTCGGTGAATACAATACCAGAACCATGCTTATAACATAAATACGGCACCAGAACCAAGCTCATAACATAAAGACGGCACCAGAACTAAGCTCATAACCTAAGTACAGCAGCAGAGCTACGTGATAGTGTTGTAAGGGCGCTGATGAACTGAGAGCGGTGCCTTTCAACATTAGAGGGACGGAGACAGAGCCTGGAGAAGGATGATTCATGTAGCTCCACAAGATGCTGCTGCATAGAGGAAGAAGATCATGTAGGCAGTCTGGACCTGAAGGGTGATTGCCCGCAGCCAACATCCCCTATGCAATCCTATTGACCTCAATGGGCTATTTGGATGCGTAATATGCACCAAAATACGACATGCTGCGTTTTGTGACCGACAGTCGCATGAAAAATACATTTGTCCACACACCCCAATGCCAATGCATGGGGATTCAGCACTATGTAATGCGTGTGTAAAAACATACAAATGTAACAGGGAGCGTCATGGCGAATAAGCCAGAGATAAGAAGAGATTCTTTTTAGGGTCAAATTCACTTTAACAATTATCCCAGTAATCGCGGATCTTCATTGTAAGCGTTAAATGCGGTCCTGGACGGCCGCAGGTCCAAGTCACGGTGGGTAAACTGGGAATTAAAGGAAACCACAAGGAATTTTCAGAGCTCGTTATCTTATTTTTTTGCCTCTCGTACGATCTCTGCGCAGTTAATCAGCTGCAGATGTTGACCTCACGAGGGATGACTACAGGAAGAAGGAGGGCCGATCTCATGCAAACATCGGATCCTGCCCAGTGATATCATCAGCGGGATTATTAACATCCTCCGCTTATATCATATTATATAACGCTGCCAGGTCCCTGTGCCAGAGGAGCTGACAATCTATTGTCTCCATCTCAGCTGTAAGCAGACATGAACCATCCTGTTTACATCTACTATGTCATCAAAAGTATGTGCGCCCCCTTACTAATGAGTGAACTTGGCCATTTCAACCTCACCTATTACTGACAGGTGTATATAATCTCCAGAAGCGTTAGCGTGGATTCACGTGTGGCGTAACGTTACGTCACCAACAAATCTGCTGTGACATTTATGTGTCTTAGGGCATAAACAGATGGGCGTGTTTTAGTCCCGATATGCGTCCGTTTCGTTTCCCCTATCGAGATTCTCGCGTGTTAAAGATACTACGTGCGGAAAAGATAGGGCATACGCCCATACGTAATTAGCTTTAAAGAACAAAAAAACCTCAGGAAGACCGCCCATGACGGTGTGCGTGAGATACGCTGTCAGGCGCCGGCTCCACTGCGGTGAGACCCCCCACGTGACTCATGTAGGGTTTTACGCCTGCGAGACTTCTGCGAGATTTCCGCAGCCAAAGGGTTTTGATAGTGGCTTCTTCCGCTGCTGCCATCTCTACCTATAGGGAGGAGAGAGCTGGCAGCAGAAATGGCGATACAAATGACATACCGCGGCTTTGAACTCCACGCAGCATGTCAGTTTCAGCGCTGCTTGGCTGCAACGGACTGTCCGCAGCGTGTAGACGGGATTTTTGCAAATCTCGTCCACTTTGCTGCTTAAATTTCGGGTTTAAGATTGCCGGCGGCGTTTCCGTGTAGAAAGTCTGCACGGAAGTTCTGCGGCAGTTCTGCCCCGTGTGAACCCAGCCTTACACTAACTGTCTATTTCAACGATGGGAGCATGGTTACTTTTTTTTTGTGAGTGCAAAAAGTACAAAAAAAACACGCACATGCCCCGCAAATACTCAGCACCTATTGCACAAATAAGCGGCGCAAATGCGGGCGTAAATGCACTCACACCCATGTGACACCAGCCTTATTGTGCGAAGGCAAAATGTCCAAAATGAACAAGAGACGGAAAACCGGATCACTGAAATAAGTTAGCAGGTTTGCAACCCATTTCCAGTTGCTGACTGATAGCAGAGGTGTTGAAATAGTAAAAATCTGAAACACCAAGAATATTACAAAGTTGCAGAACTTTTCATTACTGGTGATTACACGTCTTTCTGGATATGAAGGGTAGCCCGAGGGACAGGTCTATCTGCCACTTTCACGGTTCATATAAAGCGGAACGTCTGCAGACAGGAGTGTATATGATTCACGAGGCGACACGTGGAAGGAAGTCACAAGACGATTCTTCCATTGTATGGGTTTGTGTCTACAAAGAAGAAACAGATTTGCAATATCGTTGGGCATGTTGTCAACATGGTTCACTTCCCTCTGCTGAGTCTGACACGGGTCGCGTGTTAGAGGGAACTGACATTGCTAAATAGAAGGTCAAGAAACTGATAACAGAGAATATAGCTCATCATACTGCAATACCCTACATGGGCGGACTATCAGCCTAAAAATTGCTCAGATAAGTGCTTTTGACCGGTAGTCATCCCATGTAAAAGCGGGACCTGAAAGGTACTGAGTGAGAAATCGCTTATTAGTCGCTCCTTTTCAGCTCTGTGATGAGTGACTTCTCGCTCAGTGTGAACAGGCAGTCGTTCATCTATGAATAACTACCTGTTCACTGTGAATGGAGAAGGGCAACTGCAAGAGATCTCCAGCGCTCCACCTCCATGCACAGACTGACTATTACTCTACTACTGGTGTCTTTTTATGTGGTAGAGGAGTCTAGGGACCCCCAGGCTGCCTCCCCATGTATGTATGTCAGCGCTGGTAACCCTGATATCCCATGAACGCGCTGTGTGCCCCTCTGACTAGGACCTCCGGCGCAAGCGCAGTGCACTGGTAAAGACTAGATCTATATACCTTGCTTCGCTGGTCATGTGCAGGAAGATGTAGCTGGAGGGGTAAACGGCGCATTCACAAAATCTTGACACTACCAGCAGCAGCACGGAGTGGGAAAAAAAAGGCCAGTTTTCTGCTATGGCGTGCTTACCCCAGGGGGAGGGGGGGGGGGGGTGATGGCATCGCCCCTATCACTTGAGACAGCATGGGTGTGCCAAAAACAAAGTGAGAATTTCTGTTAAGGCTAAATTTTTGTGTACAGCCATGTATGACCTGCTTGTGTCATGCTCCATTACACATGGAAGACGCACACGCTCACTTATGTTTGCTTTATATAGCACTTTCTGCAATACTTCTGCTCCTCCTCTGTTTGGAACGGATATCATAAATTTCCACTTGTCTTTCAAAGGGGAGTTTTATCAGCGAGCTGCAAAAATACTACACTTTAGGGAGGCGAAGTTTGACCAGCTCAGAGATACCCTTAACCTTATTGACTGCGACAATGTTCTCAAAAATGAGTACAGACGATAAACGAGAAATGTTTAAAAACATCTTAACTACTTACTGTGAGCGGTTCATACCTTATAGGAATAAAGGGTTAGGATTAGGGAGAAAGAAACAATGTGGCTCAATAAAGATGTAAAGGGGGTAATAAACAGCAAAAAGAAGACATATAAATTACTAAAACAAGAAGGCAGCGAAGAAGCACTGAAAACCTATAAGAAAAAATATAAATAATGTAAAAATCAGGTAAAAGCAGCAAAGATGGAGACAGGAAGACTTATTGCTAAAGGGAGGAAAACTAACCCTAAACTGTTCTTCAACTAGTAAAAAGATTAATACTGAAAGTGCTGGCCCTTTAATAAATAATGTAGGAAAAATTGTAGAGGGTGACGATTAGCGAGCAAATCTATTAAATAGCATTTTCTCCAGTGTATTCATAGAGGAAAATGAAATGTCAGCTTTCAGAATGATAAAGTAAATTCTCTATTAAATGTCACCAGTCTAGCCCAGGAAGAAGTGCAGATCTGCCGTGTCTCAATGGCATATGCAGCATCTCAGAGGGAGACCACGGACACCTGACATACCTGAGGAGCTGGGAGGGTAAAGTGATGGCTTGTCACGGCGACACTTACCAAACTCTTTCTCAGAGTGAACACACGCAGCCAAGGCCAGAGTATCACTGCAGGCCACCGGGGACACCCATAGGATACGGAGATAAACAGGGGTTGTAGTTGTAACGGGTGATGTCACCGTTCCTTCACACACTGGTATGACCCTCGGTAGAGAATAAATATAGCCACAAACAGTTCTTGAGTACCAAGGATTGGTTTGAGCCCGGAATAAACTTTACTTCAGAAAAACTTTAAACAGAGAATACAAGGCAGTTCACTTAGAGTATTTACAGTGCAGGCAAGACAAAAGATTTGAGGTCAGGGAGGAAACTCAGAATGACAGCCGTCCTGCAGTCTACGTTATCTGCCAGGAACCGCTCCTGGAAGGTGAACACTCCGGAGGAGGAAAGGGGTAGGGTCAATCAACAGACACTCTGACAGAAGTTAACTTGAAGTACTTCCACCCAGCCTTGGAGACATGTGGGTGTGATAATTAAAGGATGTACCTCTACGCGGTGATCCTGGCTCTGGATGGCCGTGTAGGAAAAACTCGAGGACTTATTACCTCTGCACTGGCCTTGAGAAGAAGTAGTTACTTACAAATGCTCTCTCTTACTCTTGGGGGCTCACTCCACTCACATCCAGAATGCAAACAGCATGGGGAATCTCTCCTCCTCTTCCATCTTCACCACAGAGAGGCTGAATGGCCTCCATGTGGTTCTGCGTTAGGCGGAACTCATGTAGCAGACAAGATGGAAGACCGTTTTCTGCTCTCAAACACTCCTATTTATACCTTCTCTCATACCACATGACACACCAGACTTGATACATTTACATGCAGGTTTTGGATTTTATTAAACATTTAACCTCTCAGGTGCTGCAGCTGTGCAACACTCACACTGGAAATGACAAGACAGGTTTGCACAGTGCATCAACATAAGACAAACGTATGATATTTATGGAGGGGACCAGGATGATGTACTAGGCCATTACACATACACCCCCGAATTCCAAGGCAATTAAGTAATGTGATAGACAGACCGTTGTTTCTCATATTTTCAGACTCCATTAGTAGTTTATTAGCTTAATTTGCATGTAAATGAGCCTCCCTTCATTGCATGCAGATGACAGCAGGTGGTCTGTTCTCTGCATACAGCCCCTTTGTTCTGCTATGGGACTACAGCTGAATACAATGTTATCAGCGCTCCTGTGGAGAATCACAGCGTGCGGTCTCTGCTATCAGCTGCCCGGCCGAATTTTAAACTCAACTAAAAATCATTGTTCGGACAAAAAGCAAACAATGGTAGCATTTACATGTAACGATTATCGCTCAAAAGACATTGCTTGAGCGAATTTTGAGCGATAATCGTTGCATGTAAGGCCTCATGGCCACGGGGTTAAAATCCGCAGCGTTTCTCCTGCATGCGAATCCGCGCCCCATAGGGATGCATTGGACACCCGCAGGTAGTTAAATACCTGTGGATGTCATTTTTCCCGTCAGGTGGGGATCCGCGTGCTGGAAAAAATCCGGACATGCTCCATTTTCATGCGGGTCTCCCGCGGGGACGGCTCCCGCAGGCTTCTATTGAAGCCTATGGAAGCCGTCCGGATCCGTGGGAGACCCGTACCAGAATTAAACTCACCTGCTTCGGGCGATGCAGGTCTTCCCTTCTTCGCGGCCGAATCTTCTTTCTTCAGGCTGGCGGATGTGATTTTTAGGCCTCATGTCCGCGGGGCAGGAGGGACCCGCTACGGATTCTACATGAAGAATCCGCGGCGGGCCTGATTTTCCCCGTGGGCATGAGGCCAAAGGGGGCTTAAGTCTGACTTCTATTGTGGGTAAAATGTTTGAAGGGTTTCTAAGAGATGCTATCCTGGAGGACCTCATAGAAAGTACCCGTATAACTCCATATCAGCATGGGCTTATGAAGGGTCCCTCCTGTCACACCAACCTGATCAGCTTCTATGAGGAGGTAAGTTTCAGACCGGACCGGGGAGTCACTGGGTCTTGTGTATCGGGACTCCTCCAAAGTGTTTGACACTGAGCCGCATAAATGGTTGGTATATAAAATGAGAATACTTGGTCTGGGTGAGAATGTGTGTAAGTGGGTAAGTAACTGGTCAGTGATGGAAAGCAGAGGGTGGTTATAAATGGTAAATACTCTGATTGGGTCACCGTTGCTAGTGGGGTACCACAGGGGGCAGTATTGGAGGGGTTACTAGTGGGGTATCACTGGGGGGCAGTACTGGGTCCTATTCTATTTAATATATTTATTAATGTGGTCGCAGAGGGATTGTGCAGTAAAATATTAATATTTGCAGATGATACAAAACTATGTAAAGATATTAACACAAGAGGACTGAATGTGGGTACATATAGATATGTATACAGTTGCAAATGGATCTGGATAAGTTAGGGACAGACAAGTGGCAAATGAGGTCTAACACTGATAAATGTAAGGTTCTGCACATGGGCAGGAAATACAGGTCACCATTACACACTAAATGGGAAACCACTGGGGAACACTGACATGGAGAAGGGCTTGGGGGTTTTAGTTATCTGCCAGTTAACTGGAGCAACCAGTGTCAGGCAGCTGCTGCCAAGGCAAATAGGATCATGGGGTGCATCAGAAGAGGTCTAGGGGAACATGACGAGAACATTGTGTCAGACCACACATGGAATATTGTGGACAGTTTTGGGCACCGGTGCTCAAGAAGGATATATCAGAGCTGGAGCGGGTACAAAGGCGGGCAACTAAAGTAATAAACGGAATGGGCGGACTACAATACCCAGAGAGGTGATCAAAACTGAGATTATTTAGTTTAGAAAAAAGACGTCTGAGGGGCGACCTGATAACTATGTATAAATATAACAGGGGACAATACAGATCTCCTATCATCTATTTATACCCAGGACTGTCATAAGGGGGCGCCCTCTACTCCTAGAGCTGTGGTTGCGAACTTATGGCATGCGTGCCACAGGGGGCACGCAGAGCCCTCTCTGTTGGTATGCGCTGACAGCTGCTTACCACAATAGTATTACCAGCCGGGGTGCTGCGGCTCCCCGGCCAGTAATCACTGTGCAGCGCTGTTAGCGACGGGTGCACATACTGTCAGCAGCGTGTACACCCGGGATCTTCCTCCCCTGACTTCTCCTTCTTGCTTCCACAGGAAGCAAAGGCAGGAGGAGGCCAGGCACACACACTGCAGTCTGCAGCAACGCCGAAAAGAGAAAGACGCTTCGACGACAAGGAGGAGGTAAGTATATAGGTTTCAGTGGGGACGCTATTACTAATGGGGCTGATATAGATTAGTCACTATTAGTGCCCCTTATATCAGCCCCAGTAGTAATAGTTTTAGTACTAAGACCACTGTGGGGGAAACTATTACTACTGGGGCCACTGTGGGGGGGGGGGGGGGGGGTGTCACTTAGTTCTGTAGCCAAAATAGGGAACTCTATTACTATTGAAGCCACTGTGGGGGGGTCACTTGGTGCTGGGATCAATATAGGGGACATTATTACTACTGAGGTCACTGTCAGGGGTCACTATTATTACTGTGGCCACTGTGGGGGGTAACTTAGTACTGGGGTCAATATAGGGGACACTATTATTACTAAGGCCACTGTGGAGGTCACTATTACTACTGGGGCCAATATGGGGGACACTATTACTCATGAGGTCACTCTGTATGTGGCAGCGTATCTTAAGCTAACAGGGTATGTTTACACGTGGTGAAAATGTTGCAGAAGGTCCGCAATGGAAATTACGCAGCATTTCCGCAATCAAAAAGCAATTGAAATCCGCACCATTAGTACAGATTGTGACTGGAAATCAGCTGCATATCCGCAGGTGATTTCATACTATGCGGCGCTCCCCCTCACCTCCTCCGAAGGCTTCCTGATGTCAGCGCTCCCCGGTTTCTGGATTCCCAGCAGCCTGGTCAGGTGCGGCGCCGCTGTTCAGGTGATGCTGGTCAGGTGAGTCCGCTGGGAACCAGAATCCGAGGAGCGCTGACAGCGGAAAGCCTGAGGAAGAGGTGAGGGGGAGCGCCGCATAGTATGACATCAGCTGTGGATATGCGGTTGATTCCCAGTCAAAATCTGCACCAATGTTTTTTTTGTTGCCCTCCTTTGGATAAACAGATAAACAATGGGGGGTGGGGGGTTATTGGGCTGAACTGGATGGACATATGTCTTTTTTTCAGCTTAAAGGGCCCCTTCACATGATCCTATGTGTTTATATGTTCACCGTACGCGCTGTATATTCGCACGAGTGAATTTTTGACCCGATCGAGACCCAATTTTAATTAGCGTATTTTAAGCCATTCACAAAGCAATGGCAAGCAACCATCGGATTAAAATGCTCGGAATGACAATTAATGCCTAATTATGGCGAGCTTCCTTTTTCTCCCAGTGTTGCCCGCAGGGTAACTCCCTCCCCTCCCTTTTTTCTAGCTGCCATAGAAGTCTATGTAAGCTCGCTGCGCATCACATTAAAAGATAGGTCAAGATAGGTCCGTATAAAAAAGACGTCCGAAAAAGATCGAGTAGGTCCTGTGTTTGTCTGAATGAAGCAATTGAAATCCAATTCATCGCATGGTCGCGTTTTATGTGCGACTTTTTTAGGCGCAGAAATACCTGCATAAATACGGTTGTCTGAATAAGCCCTAAGATAGTATATTACTGCCGGTAGATGTTAACCCTTTGCAATCCAATTTTGGATTCAGGGTTTTCTAGGGGGCTTTCTCTTTCTCCCATTATTCAATGGCTCCATCTGCTGGCTAGAGCCAGTAATGCGGTATGGGACATGCTGGAGAGGCCCCCCCCTGACAACAGAGCGGCCAGTAATGCACAGTAAGAATACCCTGCCGGACGTCTTCTGACATCGGAGCTGTACAGCCTTCAATCAGAATGTCTTCAGACAGTGATTGGAAATGGTTAAACTATTTTTCTGGTGAAGGTTCCCTTTAAATGCAGATTTCTGCTACGGAATTGCCTTTTTAGCAGCTGCGCATGCGGATTTATCCCAGTTCAATGTGACAAATGTGTGTGCGGATCCCACACCAAGTATGGACATGTCACCTCCTTCTTTTCTCCCCAAACAGATTTCTATGAAGGCTTATTCACACATCCGTGTATTTTATCCGTGTGCAGTCCATGTTTGCAATAGGCTACACACGGATAATGAACGGACCCATTGACTTCTATTGGGCTTTTAGGACATGCAATTTTTTAAACTGCCCCACAGCCAACGGAAAATGTGCTATATTTGTTCATATCATGGGTGAGAATTAGACATGCAGTGCCCAATGCTTGCGGGGCCCGTGGACTTGCGTCCGTGTGCTGTCCGATGCCAGTTGTGCCTGAGACGTTTGGGTGCGACGCGCATACGCCTGTAAATAAGCCCCTACAATCCATAGTACACTTTGCCATGAAGGATCATCCACACAGGCGTGTGCAGTTTCGATTTTACTGCATGTGTCTGTTGCATGCGTTTTAGTGATTTTAGTCCGTGATTTAAGATGGCTTCACACGGGCGTATGCGTTTTTCACGCGATTGACCGTAACGTATTTGCGCAATGAATGAGCCTTTTTTGCGTGCCTATTGCCATATTTTACTGTGCTTTTTGTGCTCACAGGGCATGCTCATTCACGAGCAGCAAACACCCCCCAATTTAAAGATCTATTTAGGGCAAAAACAGACAACCGTATGCGCAACCACACTCGCTGCTACGGAGCGTAGTTGCGCATGAACGGGGTTCTTTTTTTTCATTCTCGGACTTTTCACACTCTGTGCCATAGCGCGCGAGTTTGAAAAAAAACAGCAGGAAGATAGAACAAGTCCTATTTTTTCTCGCCCGTACTATTAACAGATGAGAATACCGCGAATGAAAACGAAACCATTGAAATCAATGATTTCGTTTCGTCCTGTTACGCGGCCGTGATTATCACGGACGCATAACAGGACAAAATCACGCCTGTGTGAAGAAGCCTTAAGTCTGATTTCCAGATGTGTTTTTTTCCAGTGGAATTACACAACCTATTGCGCATCTCTTGGTGTATTGCACGCACATTTGCGCACCCTGCCACAGACCGTTTAAGGGGACCTTTGGTGAACAAATGCGCACAAAAATAGAGCATACTGCTTTTTTTGCAACCGAAATAGGCTGATAAAATACGCTTACATGAACGAACCCATTGAAATTAATGGGTTCTATTCTCTGCGTGCATAAATTTTGCGCCCGTGTGAAGGAGTCCTAAGAAGCAATATAGACAAGCTTCTATTTTTGCACATCTGAAGACACCAATTTACTTTAATGGGTCCGTGGTCTGTCCGTAATCAGTAAAAAAATATGGACAGGAAATACGCCCGTGTGAATGGCATCCGTGCAGAATCGGCGCCCATCATGTGTCAAAATCCACCATGTAAACATAGCTTAAGAAAGTTGAAAAACTTTTTATTATGCAGTGAAAAAACTTTCTTCCCATTACAATTGTATTGATGTTAGCTTTATACTTCATTGATGTGATGTGTGCCATTGTGGGAGTTGTGGATCTAATTCCAGATGGAGAGAGCCCTGCAGTGAAGGGAGGCACCACCAGGATGTTGATGATTCTAAGCCTAAACAAACTTCTCAATGAAACTACAACTCCCATGAGCCTGTGCGCGCTGTCGCGCATGCGTGCAGAGCGGGGAGGAATCTCTGCGGCTGCCAGATTGCCAGTGTAGAGCTGAGTCCGGCTCCGGCGCCTGTGATTGGCTGAGCCGCACGTCAATCACTGGCCGGGCTGGATCAAGTTCCCGGCCGCTGTGAGTGAGGCTGATGCGGAGAGCGGCGGCGGTGCGGGGAGCTCGGAGCGGGCAAGATGATGAAGTTTCGCTTCAGGCGGCAGGGGCACGACCCCCAGAGGGAGAAGGTCAAGCAGGAGCTGTTCGCCTTCAACAAGGTGGGCGTCCCGGGGTGTATGGGGGGCTGCTGGGGCTGTGCGCCCTTATGGCAGGGCTGGGGGGCTCAGTCATTGTGTGCAATGGGCATATGAGGTGTGACCTGCTATCTAGGGTGAGGGGCTGTGGACCCTGAGGATGCCATGGGTTGGGGTCTCTGTGGGGAAGTGGATGGTGACCCCCATCATTGTGTAGTGTCTTATAGCTAGGGGTCTTCTCTCTAGGAGGATGAGACCCCCGCCTGCTGACCTAGAAATGAAGACTTACTGAGACTGGGGGTCCTTGTACTCCTGACTGATGCTGAGACCCCCTACTGAGTGTCTGAGCTGCTGGTGCACAGTACATGCTGGGGGTGCGGGTGTACTATATGGCGGCACGTCTATGGAGCCTTACTACAGTGCGTTCTGCACCTCTGTCCTGTCTTCAGGATCCACTAACTTGTGGGCTTCATCTTATTCCTGATATTCATCCTTCTCCTCCAGCTGACTTTCAGAAAGTTGAAGGGGTGTACCCCCAAAACATGCGTACCGCCTAGTCAAGAGAGGGGTGATAAATCTGTGATCACTGGGACCCTCATTCTCATGGGCCAACCCCTTTTTTAAATTGCTGATCATGTATTATACTCCAGAGCTGCACTCACTATTCTGCTGGTGGATTCACTGTGTACATACATTACTTATCCTGTACTGATCCTGAGTTACATCCTGTATTATACTCCAGAGCTGCACTCACTATTCTGCTGGTGGAGGCACTGTGTACATACATTACTTATCCTGTACTGATCCTGAGTTACATCCTGTATTATACTCCAGAGCTGCACTCACTATTCTGCTGGTGGAGTCACTGGGTACATACATTACTTATCCTGTACTGATCCTGAGTTACATTCTGTATTATACTGCAGAGCTGCACTCACTATTCTGCTGGTGGAGTCACTGTATACATACATTACTTATCCTGTACTGATCCTGAGTTACATCCTGTATTATACTCCAGAGCTGCACTCACTATTCTGCTGGTGGAGTCACTGTGTACATAGATTACTTATCCTGTACTGATCCTGAGTTACATCCTGTATTATACTCCAGAGCTGCACTCACTATTCTCCTGGTGGAGTCACTGTGTACATACATTACTTATCCTGTACTGATCCTGAGTTACATCCTGTATTATACTCCAGAGCTGCACTCACTATTCTGCTGATAGTTGCATCCTACAGTGTAGCAAATTTTGGGCTGTTGGAGGTGCATTTTTCAAGAAACTTCTTGACAGTTTCTAGTAACCAGCAGAATTATGAATGCAGCTCTGCAGGCTGTAACTCAGGACTAGTACTTGACTTGTTGGCACCAGAACTGTTTGGTAGATGGCCAGATTGCACTTTAGGGCTCTTGAACCTTTTTTCCTCTGTGCCGGTCCTTGACAGGAGATCCTTGCGGTGCGGGACCTCCTGAGCTGTAATGTTAATGCTGCTTTCTACACATAATATACGCAGCGTTGGCGCTGCCCGTTCACCAGGACATCTGAGTTCCCTACTTGCATACTTTACAGTAAGTAGAGGTCTTGGTGACTTGAGCCCTCACAGCTGGGAGTCTTACACTTGTATCCGCCCAGCCCCACTTGGCGCTCGTTCACATGGCGCTCGCAGGGGTCGGTTGCGTAAATACACTGCATAGTTATGCAATCCTAAATGGCAACCGCCTGGTTTTTTGTCCGTTCCTGCGGATTTTTGTGCATAAATCTGCCACGTCTTTGCGACGGCAAAAAACCCAACCGCCCAGAAGGACCCGTTGATTTGCGTTGCCATATGCAGGTCTCCTCCATATCTGCGCCGGCCCGTTCACCTCGATGGCCTGTTTAAGTGCATAATGCACTGCGCAAATATGCTGTGTGAACAAGAGGATGATCCCCAGACTGATACATTGTAACAATATGGTCCAGTAGTAGTTCTGAGAAGCTGGCGATGACTCCAGTACCATGGCTCCACACTCTGACCAGTCACCATCTAGAGCCATTGTATGACAATCAATAGGGGGCTCCACACTGCTGCCGGGTGAAGAGGGGCTCCGCAGGAACGGTCTGTCACTGCTTCCAGCTGACTAAACCCTTCCCTGTTCTCTGTCATCTCGATCGCACATCATGTAGGTTGGCAGGTGGTGAAAACCCCCTCATCAGCAGCACAACATGGCTTTACACCCGATCGGCACGCAGCCCCTCACCACTTCCTAAACCCTTTCTTTGTGACTGTAACTGCTGCGTTCTCACACTACACAAGTTTACAACCCAGAGCAGAGACACATGGCCGCACGTCTCCACTGGAGGAACTGCAAGCATTGCTTTATGAGACTCCACCAGCAGAATAGGGAGTGCAGCTCTGCAGTATAATACAGGATGTAACTCAGGATAAGTAATGTATGTACACAGTGACTCCACCAGCAGAATAGTGAGTGCAGCTCTGGAGTATAATACAGGATGTAACTCAGGATCAGTACAGGATAACTCATGTATGTACACAGTGACTCTACCAGCAGGATAGTGAGTGCAGCTCTGGAGTATAATACAGGATGTAACTCGGGGTCAGTACAGGATAAGTAATGTATGTACACAGTGACTCCACCAGCAGAATAGTGAGTGCAGCTCTGGAGTATAATACAGGATGTAACTTGGGATCAGTACATGATAAGTAATGTATGTACACAGTGACTCCACCAGCAGAATAGTGAGTGCAGCTCTGGGGTATAATACAGGATGTAACTCGGGATCAGTACCGGATAAGTAATGTATGTACACAGTGACTCCACCAGCAGAATAGTGAGTGCAGCTCTGGAGTATAATACAGGATATAACTCAGATCAGTACAGGATAAGTAATGTATGTACACAGTGACTCCACCAGCAGAATAGTGAGTGCAGCTCTGGAGTATAATACAGGATGTAACTCAGGATCAGTACAGGATAAGTGTAGATTAAGTCTATTTATGTAGCATGCATGTGCTGTCTGTGGCATTACTAGTGATGTCTTGCTGGTGGTCTGTGCCCCCCAGCACCGTATGGCATCCGGTTTTGCTGGGGATTTAGTCCTGTCTCATCTTATTGTGTCACTAATGAGAGCTGACAATGTCTGTCTCGTCGCTGGATCTGGGGCATGTAGAGGCACAGGGTGTGATGGGATATTCCATAGTAAGTAGAGGACAACTCCTTCTGTTTCTGGGGAAGCTTGGTGACAACAATGATTGCTGCCAACAAGTGTTCTTACCCAGCTGTCCCTGAGCCCTGAAGGGCAGATCTGCCCAGTTGTGCCATGACCCATCTCTCTAGTCCCGTATCGTTGCATTACCAGATATGATATCCTTTTCAAGACACTGGGAAAGCTAGTTGGCACCTCTCATGGCTATCACCCAGCTTTCCTGGATTCGAGGGGGGTAGCTGTCTCGTTATGTAATGATTTGTCCCGTGTGGCGGCTGCATACGCTGGGAGTCGGGCTTTGGCTGTAGTTCGGAGACGGCTGATCTGGAGTGTGACTGAGTCAGTGCAGATGGAGGGGAAGGTGGGCTCCATGAGGACGTCCTCCCCGGTCATCCTGGGACTTCACAGCTGCAAGACATTAACAAGTTCAGAAAACAGCAAATTATGTCAGATTGCAGCAGCGCAGGAAGACTTCATGATCTTATGATTAACTTGTGCATTGCAAGAGGTGGCCTCCAGGGACGCAGCGTGGGCCCCCAGCCTGCCAAACACTGATGGATCTCTCGTATTCTCTTCCTCATCCATATTAAAATCCTTCTTTCCCTCCTTCCTATATTCTTGGGTGCAGCAGCTGGATCCCTCCTACACACTCAGCTGAGCGCCACTTCCCTGACTCAGTCTGTAATAGATCTCATCAGACAGCTGGGAGGCCGAGGTGCTATACAATGAACTGCTAAACAAAGCCGCCTCCTCCCCTCAAGTCCTCTGTCACACTCCCATCATGTAGTAATTATTGCTACGTTACATGTAGTTACTAGAATACTGCCCCCTATGTACGAGAATATAACTACTATAATACTGCCCCCTATGTACAAGAATATTACTACTATAATACTGCCCCCTATGTACGAGAATATAACTACTATAATACTGCTCCTATGTACAAGAATATAACTACTATAATACTGGCCCCCTATGTACAAGAATATAACTACTATAATACTGCCCCTATGTACAAGAATATAACTACTATAATACTGCCCCCTATGTACAAGAATATAACTACTATAATACTGCCTCCTATGTACAAGAATATAACTACTATAATACTGCCCCCTATGTACAAGAATATAACTACTATAATACTGCCCCCTATGTACAAGAATATAACTACTATAATACTGCCCCCTATGTACAAGAATATAACTACTATAATACTGCCCCCTATGTACAAGAATATAACTACTATAATACTGCCCCCTATGTACAAGAATATAACTACTATAATACTGCCCCCTATGTACAAGAATATAACTACTATAATACTGCCCCCTATGTACAAGAATATAACTACTATAATACTGCCCCCTATGTACAAGAATATAACTACTATAATACTGCCCCCTATGTACAAGAATATAACTACTATAATACTGCCCCCTATGTACAAGAATATAATTACTATAATACTGCCCCCTATGTACAAGAATATAACTACTATAATACTGCCCCCTATGTACAAGAATATAACTACTATAATACTGCTCCTATGTACAAGAATATAACTACTATAATACTGCCCCCTATGTACAAGAATATAACTACTATAATACTGCCCCCTATGTACAAGAATATAACTACTATAATACTGCCCCCTATGTACAAGAATATAACTACTATAATACTGCTTCCTATGTACAAGAATATAACTACTATAATCCTGCCTTCTATATACAAGAATATAACTACTATAATACTGCTCCCTATGTACAAGAATATAACTACTATAATACTGCCCCCTATGTACAAGAATATAACTACTATAATACTGCTCCCTATGTACAAGAATATAACTACTATAATACTGCCCCCCATGTACAAGGATATAACTACTAGAAGTGTTCTCTTGCTCCTGTTTTCTCGCCTCTTCTGCATTGTAGGCCTTATGAATTATTGACGCTCTCGCTGCGCTCTGCATTATATATGACGTCTTCTCTTGCAGTGTTTGTATTTATGAGCCGGTTGTACCGTCTTTCTGTAGAAGGAATCTGAAGAACTGCCTGTGACCCTTCCTACTCCTCGGTGCAGATCCCTTTAAGCCTAAAATACACACTGGGTTTACATGTGGGGACAAACTGATAAAGGGATATTCCACTGAGGTGCACAGTATGGCGGTATGCAATGGGTGATTGTTCAATCAGTAGCGCGTTATTATGGTGCCCCCGGTCCTCATACCAGCGGTCTCTCCTCTTACAGGCCTATAGGGATGTGACAGGACCCGTATCTTGTGCCTTTCTTGGATACAATACTCTTTATTTGAAGCGGGGTGGAGGATTTTTGGAAAATCTTAGGCTTTCTATCTGTCCTCCCATCATCACAGGACCGGCAGGTGTCTCTCTGACTTCTAATGGTTTTTGAGAACTTCCTTAAACCCACCCAAAAAGTTCCCACCGTTGTAGGATTTGGGCCTCTGGTATATTATGGCTATGTCCTTGTGCTCTGGGAGGACTCCGAGCCACTTGGGTTTTGGGGCGCAGTTGAGTTTGTACACTTTGTAGTGCGCCTCTTGTAGCCCCTTGGGCTCGGAGTCCAGCCCTTGTGGCCGACTTCCATCCTGGCTTAGTCTTGGTGTAAATTATTTATATTTTTTTAACCTTTTCTTTACCAGTGCTGGCCTTCCTTTTCTACTTCAGTCCTGTAAGTAAGTGGTTAAGCCTGTAGAGGCTACCTCCGGTCATTGAGCAGAGGCCCCTCTTCCCGGGGTGGCATTGTGGTCCGCTCTCTGATCTCGCCCTCCTTTCTGTGCCCCCTTCCCCTCCTCTTCGGGGTATTGTGCATGTTCTGTATAGGAGACAAAAGCCCCATTTTTCTCCAGTCCTGGATTAGATGCGCAATGGGAACAATAGTCGTCCCTAAACTTCTCCCCATCCCCCCCCACCCTCCTCCTCTATTCCCTTTGGGTTGTTGGAGAAGCTCGTATTCTTGAAAAAGGGGGGGGGGGGGGGGGGTAGGTAAACTTTTTAAACTTTTTTTTTTTTTTTGTTTACACTTTGCAACTTTTTGCAGCGTCCACACATCGTATTTACTTCCCTTGTGTTTTCTATACCTCCCCCGTGTCGGCATTGTATGGCCGCCGCTGTTAGTGACTTCCTTGACCAAGCCTTAGACATTCTTTATGAATTCCTGGCTCCTTTGGGGTCGGCGATGACTGGCCAGCTGTGCGGCTATAACGGGATCTTCCGCCAGTGATGCCGTCCTAAATATGAAGTTTTGCACAAATCGGTCCCATTGGGCAATCCCCAGCTGTTGCAGAAGGACACTTCCCATATGTAGGCCTTGTGTCAGATATTTAAAGGGGCACTCCCCCCCCTAAAGTGTTCATCTTACAGCTCCTTATAGATGCAGCTGATATTGACAGTCTATGAAAAAGGAGTTTTATCCTCTTCCTGCCATTCATGCTGGTACAGAAGACTCCAGCAGCCTTTGCCCAATGTAGAAGTGTCGGTCTATACTGCCATCCTGGCAGGTACAGTGAAGCCTGCAGTGGTGGTGATAGTCTGCAGCAGTGGAGACTGCCTGCAGGCCATCTCACGTTACCTCATGTTTACTCACAGCTTCGTCTGGCGTTGCAGCCTGCAGGTTCTGACAAACGTTTCTTATCATAACACTATTTGCATATTATACAACGCGATATAATCATTGCCTTAAAGAGACAGTACGCTGCAAGTATTAGACTTATTCAGGTGTTGTTATGATGGCACACAAGGTGTTAACCTGGCTCTGAAGACTTGTTGGCTCTTTGATAGGTCTACGTTAATGTATGGTGATAGTATGAAAGACATTCTGGAGCCTCTTCTCTCAGAACTTTACATTGTTCTGTCCCTCTGTTGTTCCTCCTGGAAAACTATGAACAAGTTACGTTGGGGGTGTTTCTCTACACAGACTGATGCTGTCCAATCGGTATTGACTGCCTTGACTGTAGGGACACGCCTCTGTGACAACTGGGAGTAGTAATACCCTGTTGTCAATCTATACAGGAGGATAACAGGGGAACACACTACTTAATAGTTGTACAAAAAGATGCCCTGGTTAAGTAAAGACTTCTCCCCCATGAACAGTTCCAGATCCGTCGGTGGCCAGAAGACCACCTTAGGGGTTGTTCCCATGTAGTGGAAAATGGTGCTAATGGTCTGCAATAAAAGATCCGCATAAAAACCACCTCCTAATCCGTGCCATTGGCTAAAGGGGTTGTCTCGCGGCAGCAAGTGGGTCTACACACTTCTGTATGGCCATAATAATGCACTTTGTAATGTACATTGTGCATTAAATATGAGCCATACAGAAGTTATTCACTTACCTGCTCCGTTGCTAGCGTCCCCGTCGCCATGGATCCGTCTAATTTCGCTGTCTTCTTACTTTTTTAGACGCGCTTGCGCTGTGCTATCTTCTCCCCTTCTGCTCGGTCCAGGCACGAGCAGCGTTCTGGCAACGCCCCCTTCTCTGCGTCATCGCGTAGCTCCGCGTCATCGCGTAGCTCCGCCCCGTCATGTGTGCCGATTCCAGCCAATCAGGAGGCTGGAATCGGCAATGGAACGCAGTGAACCCGCGGTGCACCATGGGAGAAAACTGCAGTGCATCCCTGGGAAAGGACTGGTGGCCATCTTGGGAGAAGATTTTTTTTTTTAAAAAGTCCTTATTTCGTCGGATCGGTAAGTAGCAAGCGGCTTAAAAACCGCTTTACTTTGCTATTTTATGCCAGGGGGGTGACAGGGGGAATGGGGTAAGGTAAAATTTTGAGGTTTGCCGCGAGACAACCCCTTTAAATGAGGAACGTTGCACTAAAGCCCAGTGACCCTTGGGTTATGCTATGAAAGGGGGTTATCAGGAAAGGGGTTAGCTTGCCAACTAGAGGGTCTGACAGGAGGGGCCCTACTGATTCTGAGAATGGGGGTCCCCAAGAATGATCAGACTGGCGGTCGCATGTGTGCTCCATTCAGTTCTATAGAACTGTAGAGGGTTGAGTGCTTGAACTCTATGTTCTATAGAAGTGAATGGAGCACACGTACAACCGCCATTCTGCTCCTTCTTGGGACCAGTAAAGATTCCACTGGTCAGACCCCCAAACTAGTAAGTTATCCCCTTTCCTGAGGAGAACTTCCTTCCATAGTTTAACCAATGGGTTACTGAGTTTTAGCGTAACGTTCCTCGCCTCTGCCATCAACTGGAGGTCGCCTCCACCCTGAACACACGGACTGAGTGATAATAGCACAATAATACTCATGTCCTCTTGCCTCGATTTCTGTGGAAACATTGACATCACATGGGTGCTGGAGCCAAAATATGGGGGGGGGGGGGTGTCTTCAGTTCCATTGACTTCAATGGTTGTGAATCTATCTATGAGACTCCGAGCCCAATGACTGTAGGCCGGGTGATCAGCTGATTGCTGTGGGTCCCTAGTGATCAACTTTTGATGATGACTCCTGAGTATTGGTCATCAGTAGTTGCTCAGAAAACCCCTTTAACTTCTAAACTTATTCTGACGCCACTAATAGTATTAGGGGGGCTTCAGTTTAGGAGCCAAACTTCTAAATGTACCTAATCTAGCTCCCTGCTAATAATCTAGGCGTTCTCCACTTTGGATAGTGTAACTTGTCACCAAATAAGCTGGTCCCAGGGTACTTCCTGTCATCTGCTATAACTTGGTGATCTGGCAACAAGTGTTCAGCTTTCCTGCAGCACCTCCGCAGGAGAAAGGGGGTATTACACAGTTTGAAATCCGTAAGCGATTTGTGTGATGTATGTGCTCAGCCAGTGAAGACAGCATCTTCAAGAAGTCTTAAGAGAAGATCCTAAAATGTGGGACTAACTTGGAATTTCCTAATGCAGTCTTGGGTTTACTAAAGAGGATGACTACCTGCAGCCCACCGATATCCTAGAATCATCCCAGTGCCGCGACTCGTTCTTGTCTCCACCGCGCAGGACCGGGGGGTTGAGGGGGACAAGCGCTCGCCTGTAATTAGAATCAGATTGCTGTGGAGATAATTGATTCATAGCGGATGCAGCTGTTTTGTGATCTCACCCAGGGGGAGAGGAGTCACATCGTTCAACCTGCTCCTTGACGGGGTTGGCTCCCTCCCTCCCTTAGCTGGGGGGCTCTGCTCGCCTTATTTTCTGCTATTTATTTTTCTGCATAGCCTCATGTTGGCTGCGCTCCTTACACTGCTGGAAGCCGCCCAGCTGCGCTCCCTCAGCGGCCATCACAATCCGGGGAAGGAGATGTAGTGGGTTTTAATGAGCCCATCCTATGGCCAGGTGCTGGAGTCAGGGCTGAGGTGCCAATTAGTGGGCACCTCCCACTGCCATGTTTACAGATGAAGTTAGGGGGTATCTTTGGATTAAGGAGCATATGGGGCTCGTCTTGAGTTGTTGCTGGGGTCTTTAGGTGAAATGTCAGAGGGGTTGGGGGGACGGCGGTTTCTTGTAGAGACTGCTTATTTGGCAATGGGGAATGCATGGAAATTGGAGATGAGAATATGCCTCCATAGCACCACCTATTGACAGGTACAGGAGCTGCCCTATGAGTAAATATCAAGAGGCTGGTACTAGAGGACTGCCAGGCCTTGTGAATTTAAGGTCAGGGAGCACCCAGTGTTTCAAGAGGACCCCTTAAGGTTAGCAGCCATTGTGCACTTAACCCGCTACCAATGAATATGGCAAGTTGATGCTTAGTGGTCATTATGGTTCCCTTGCCAGCCAGGCAATCCATTGTCACAGCTATTTGTCTGACTGAATGGCAAGTTGGGTTGTTGCCTGGCATTTAGCAGTGATTTGCGTTCCGTTGCAGTGGATCATCTGGGCCATGCGGGCATCCTTAGAGGAGTTGTTGGGCACATAAGGGCTCCCTACAAGGGTGCGCCGTGTGATATGGGAGTGCTGAATCCCCATTGACTTGCATTGGGGTATTCGGATGAGCACCACGGCCTGTTCAGGCTCATATTACATACCAGAGGGCCCATTGAAGTAAATGGGGGTGTACAAATACGTGATACATGATGATTCACAGTGTATCTGCACATAAGATCAATGGGCCTAGTTACTGTGAATCTTGTGCGTGTGAAAATACACACGGACTATGCTGTCCCAGTGCGTTAGTACACTGTTTACACTGCTGAAACTGTATATTGTGTGAATGAGCCCTAAAGCTGATTATATAACGAAAAGTTCTGTTTGTGGGTTTCAAGATCTCTGCTTTCTGCCAATGAAGGGCAAAGACACTTTCCCGTTGACAAGAAAGCTGAGAGTCTGTTATAAGATGTTCATCTGACAGCTGGATGTGATCAGAGAAGTTTTGGGATGCTGACAAGAATCTTCCTATTTTTGGACAGGAAGCAGAGATCTTAAAAGCGAGGAATTTAAAAACGCACAGGGATCTGTTAGTTTATCAGTGGGATTCCTTGACAGCCTTCTGTGTTGTGATATGGCGAGGCGGCGGATATGGCGACAGATATGGATATGGGGGGGTGGATATGGCGATGGATATAGGGGGGTGGATATGGCGATGGATATAGGGGGGTGGATATGGCGATGGATATGGCGATGGATATGGGGGCGCCGGATATAGGGGGGTGGATATGGCGACGGATATAGGGGGGCGGATATGGCGACGGATATGGGGGGGCGGCGGATATGGCGACGGATATATGGGGTGGTGGATATGGCGATTGGATATAGGGTGGTGGATATGGCGACGGATATAAGGGGGCGGCGGCGGATATGGCGACGGATATAAGGGGGCGGCGGCGGCTATGGCGGCGGCGGCGGATATGGCGCCGGCTATGGCGCCGGCTATGGGGGCGGCGGCGGATATGGCGCCGGCTATGGGGGCGGCGGCGGATATGGCGCCGGCTATGGGGGCGGCGGCGGATATGGCGCCGGCTATGGGGGCGGCGGCGGATATGGCGCCGGCTATGGGGGCGGCGGCGGATATGGCGCCGGCTATGGGGGCGGCGGCGGATATGGCGCCGGCTATGGGGGCGGCGGCGGATATGGCGCCGGCTATGGGGGCGGCGGCGGATATGGCGCCGGCTATGGGGGCGGCGGCGGATATGGCGCCGGCTATGGGGGCGGCGGCGGATATGGCGCCGGCTATGGGGGCGGCGGCGGATATGGCGCCGGCTATGGGGGCGGCGGCGGATATGGCGCCGGCTATGGGGGCGGCGGCGGCTATGGCGCCGGCTATGGGGGCGGCGGCGGCTATGGCGCCGGCTATGGGGGCGGCGGCGGCTATGGCGCCGGCTATGGGGGCGGCGGCGGCTATGGCGCCGGCGGCGGCTATGGCGCCGGCTATGGGGGCGGCGGCGGATATAGCGGGGCGGATATGGCGACAGATATAGCAACGGATAGGGGGGGGCAGATATGGTGAGGGATATGGGGGGGCGGCGAATATGGGGGGCGGCGGCGGATATGGCGACGGATATGGGGGGAAACGGCGGATATGGTGACGGATATATTGGGGGGGGGCGGATATGGCGACGGATATGGGGGGGACGGATATGGTGACAGATATAGTAATGGATATGGGGGGGCGGATATGGCGATAGATATAGGGGGGCGGATATGGCGACGGATATGGGGGGGCGGATATGGCAACAGATATAGCAACGGATATGGAAGCGGCGGATATGGCGACGGATAGGGGGCGGATATGGGGGGCGGCGGATATGGTGACGGATATGGGGGGAGCGGCGGATATGGTGACGGATATATGGGGGGGCGGATATGACGATGGATATAGGGGGCGGATATGGCGACGGATATGGGGGGGCGGATATGGTGACAGATATAGTAATGGATATGGGGGAGGGGCGGATATGGCGATAGATATAGGGGGGCAGATATGGCGACGGATATGGGGGGCGGATATGGCGACAGATATAGCAACGGATAGGGGGGGCGGCGGATATGGTGATGGATATGGGGGGGCGGCGGATATGGGGGGGCGGATATATGGGGAAGCGGATATGGTGACAGATATAGTAATGGATATGGGGGGGGGCGGATATGGCGTCGGATATGGGGGGAGCGGCGGATATGGCGTCGGATATGGGGGGAGCGGCGGATATGGCGATGGATATAGGGGGGCGGATATGGCGACGGATATAGGGGGTGGATATGGCGATGGATATATGGGGGCGGATATGGCGACGGATATAGGGGGGGGGCGGATATGGCGATGGATATATGGCGACGGATATAGGGGGGGGGGCGGATATGGCGATGGATATAGGGGGGGCGGATATGGCGACGGATATAGGGGGGGCGGATATGGCAACGGATATAGGGGGGCGGATATGGCAACGGATATAGGGGGGGGGCGGATATGGCAACGGATATAGGGGGGGGGCGGATATGGCGACGGATATAGGGGGGGGCGGATATGGCGACGGATATAGGGGGGGCGGATATGGCGACGGATATAGGGGGGGGCGGATATGGCGACGGATATAGGGGGGGCGGATATGGCGACGGATATAGGGGGGGGCGGATATGGCGACGGATATGGGGGGGCGGATATGGCGACGGATATGGGGGGGCGGATATGGCGACGGATATAGGGGGGGCGGATATGGCGACGGATATAGGGGGGGCGGATATGGCGACGGATATAGGGGGGGCGGATATGGCGACGGATATGGGGGGGGGCGGATATGGCGACGGATATAGGGGGGGCGGATATGGCGACGGATATAGGGGGGGGGCGGATATGGCGACGGATATAGGGGGGGTGGATATGGCGACGGATATAGGGGGGGGCGGATATGGCGACGGATATAGGGGGGGGGGCGGATATGGCGACGGATATAGGGGGGGGGCGGATATGGCGATGGATATGGGGGGGTCGGATATGCCAACAGATATGGATATGGGGGGGGCGGATATGGCAACAGATATGGATATGGGGGGGGGCGGATATGGCAACAGATATGGATATGGGGGGGGCGGATATGGCGACGGATATGGGGGGGGCGGATATGGCGACGGATATGGGGGGGCGGATATGGCGACGGATATGGGGGGCGGATATGGCGACGGGTATGGGGGGGGCGGATATGGCGACGGATATGGGGGGCGGATATGGCGACGGATATGGGGGCGGATATGGCGACGGATATGGGGGGCGGATATGGCGACGGATATGGGGGGCGGATATGGCAGCGGATATGGGGGCGGGACGGATATGGGGGGACAGATATGACTAAGGGAATTGGCGACAGCAGTTGTCTGGTAGCCGCTTATCTCACTTCAAGAGTCAGGATGGCTTTGTCTCCAATCACCAGTTACCAAGTGTAGTGAATTCTCCACTTCCAACCAAACGTTTATAGCTAAAGGCCCATTTACATGGAGCGATGACTCAAACGAGAGTTTGAGTGACAGCTGTGAGCGATCATTTTGCATAAACTATTAAGTAGCTACTTAAGAGCAATTAAGTGTGCAAATGAAGCCTTAGCTGAAAGCAGTTAATAGCCGGAGGGCTCTCATCTGCTTTCAGTTCTTTTGTTCTTCAGTGGGAAACGATGCTATCAGCACGACTCGTGGAGAACTCCTGATGAGGCTGAAGGACAATTTTTAGGTTGGACTGAATTTAACGATTAGCTAGCAGCGCCCGAAGAGTTCACGATGGGCGTGTGTTTAGACACAACGATTATCGCTAAAATCGCTTTTTAGCGATCATCGCTCGGTGTAATGGGCCTTTTGAGGCTACAGCATAAATTGTATCTTACAATATTGCTGTAGCCCTGTAATCTCCATCTGACAGAATTGGTCTGGCCATGTTGTGACCTGCGGCTGTTGGCAACTCTACCTCCAACCCTACTGGACTGACTTATTTTACAATCTGCAGATTGTGGTAACTTGCTAGATGCGATGCTACGCCGCATCGTGAGTTATGTTGCGCCACCGTCTGTCGCCCTCGCCTAATCTTGCTCATTTTGCAATGTTCTGACCTATGATTTTTGTCTTCTCTCATAGACGGTAGAACATGGATTCCCCAACCAACCGAGCTCTCTCGCCTTCGACCCTGTGTTGCGGATTATGGCGATTGGTGCGAAATCTGGAGCTGTTAAAATGTATCCTTTTTATGGAAGTAATGGAACCCAGGAGTAAGAGGCGGGCCGTGCAGGTGGGCAGCTTGTCCCTCACTGGGGGTGGGAAGGCCTTCTACAACGGCGAATGAATACGGTAAAGCAGATCTTGTGAAACTTCTCAGCCTGAATCTATAGAGAAGGACTTGTGTTGGCATTGCTTTAATGATGGCTCCAACTCATGTGCACTCTGGGAATGGGCACTGCATATATGGGGCACTTCAAGAGTGCATGTGGCAGCAGCAATACTTAGAGTGCATTCAAACATCTCAAATTTATGGTGCAGATCAGCAGGAAATCGGTGACTTGTTATTAAATCCTTGTGCCGCACTTACACAGGAGCGAGTATTGCGCAGAGCAGGCCGGGGAGCGTTCTCCTCTCCTGCCTCCATTCACCTCAAGCACCTCATCACGTTTCTGCATGCGTTTACATCGGGCAGAAGCCTGGGAATTTGAACAATGATCGTCACGTATAAAAAGGGTCATTAGAGGAGTTCTTTGGGTGTGTTTAGTCCCTCTGTGAATGGAGGTGAAGTGGGAGTTCTTGCCCGCCTTGATGAACAGTAAACAGGCATCAGAAATTTTGCGGCTCCTGTTGCTGCCTCCCGACAGCCGCTTGATTTTTGGTGCACTGAAAAGTAAACGACTTGGCAGCCCGTGGCCGGTCGGCAGATGCTTGTACACAGGACGACTAGTGCCCAAATTCACGCTTTCCAGCGTTTTAATTTTTTATTTTTTTATTTTATGGTGATGATCGCCCAGTGTAAAGGTACCTTTTAGTTTGCCAAAACTTCACAATTAGGTTTTTTGTTAAGGGGAGTAATGGCCGACCCCCCCCCCCCCCCCCCCCCCCCCCTTCCTGACTTTTCAGAAAGCCTGGAGTTTGGGGTGGTCTTCCTGCTGTCTTGTATGGTGGGCTGCATTTATTTGGCCTCTTCACACTATTATTAGGACGATGGTCCGGGGTAAGCGGCAGCTATTGAGTCATTTCTGTCCTATCTGCTACTGGGAAAGCAGGGTAATGATGGTATGTGGCAATTATAGCTCAGACTTGGGCATTTCCCGGCTCTCTTGGCATACTGAATGGCATGTCTGCCTTGTTATACTGCAGTACTGTGAATTATCTCCCATTTGTCCTGGCTGTAGCTTTGCTTGTGTTAAGCCCCCTGGCATCGTTCTGGGTGACCGCTCTGATTAGAGGCGGAGGGAATGTGGGTCACTAAGCAACATTCCCCATGAATGGGTCGCCCGTGCACAAGGAATGGGATGTGGCCCCCTTTCAATGAGCGCCTGTAGCCATGGAGATGCCAGTGATGTGGCCTGAAGAGAAGGGGCACAGTCAGGGATTCACCCACGATGTCTGACAGCTGCGTCCTGCCTGGGGCTCCATGAAACCTTTGTGGGGCCCTTCATGTAAGGATGATGGACTTGTGCAGAGCAGCAGTCCCTTCACTATGCCCCCTCCTCCACTCTGTGCCACTCATGCGAGATCCATTGCCTGGCAGGGGGCAACAGTGGGCATGGGAGGAGAAGGCTGCTGAAGTAGAGAAACTAAAATCTATGGGAGAGAATCTCTAACCAGAAAGTTCCAAAACTTCTTCTACTATATAACTTATGACGAGCTAACAAGTGTTTCATGTTAACTTCTCTCTCTTCTAGCAGGACTTGTCCTTAAGACATCCATAGACGTAAGCTAACTTAATCCTATGGCCAACTGCATCTTAACTCTCCAATGAGTGTGCTGCCTCTGTGGAAAGAGAGAAGCGGTGATGCCACTTAGCTGTAGAAGTAGCATCTTAAAGGTGGTTGTACCAGAACTGCAAATTATCCTCTATCCACAGGATTAGGGATAACTTGCTAATTGGTGGGGGTTTCACCACTAAGACCTGTCCCGCCCCCCCCCCCCCCCTCCTTATGGGCTAACTGCACCCCGTCCCCCTGAAGTGAGCAGGGAACTGAATGGACTGCTGGTCGCACATGTTCAGCCAGCTTTCCACTCTGTGATGTCACTGCAGGTGGTAGAAATGAGCCTACAGAGTGATGAGGACCCCTGTACTTGCTTAGATTGGTGGGGGTCTCTGGTCAGACCCTCATCAAGCAATTCAAGTAGCCCCGTCGTTTTTCTTTTTTTTTTTTTTTTGTGGTATTACAGCCCTGCTCCACTGAAGTGAATGGGGCTTATTCGCAACACCAGACACAACCTACAAACAATTGTAGTGCTGTTCCTTGAAGGTGGCCATGTTTTTTCCATTCCTGAACAATTCCCCTTAAAGGGGTTGTCCCGCGATGTTAAGTTAAGCACTTCTGTATGGCCATATACATGCACTTTGTAATATACATCGTGCATGAAATATGTGCCATACAGAAGTTATATACTCTCCTTCCCTGCGCTGTCTCCATGGTGCCGTCTAATTTCAGTGTCTAATCGCCCGATTAGACGTGCTTGCGCAGAAGGGTCTTCTCCCTTCTGGTCAGTCCGGGCACGAGCGGCGTTCTTGCTCCGCCCCCTTCTATGCACCATTGCGTAGCTCCGCCCCATCACGTGTGCCGATTCCAGCCAATCAGGAGGCTGGAATCGGCAATGGACCGCACAGAGCCCACGGTGCACCATGGGAGAAGATCCGCGGTGCATCGTGGGTGAAGATCCCGGCGGCCATCTTGGAGGAAAAGAAGGAAGAAGTTGCAGAGAGGGGATTCGGGTAAGTAAAATTTTTTTTATTTATTTTTTTAAATTTCAACACATCCCTTGGGTTTGTCCTGCGCTGAACGGGGGGCCTATGCAAAAAAAAAAAAAAAAGTTTCGGCGCAGGACAACCCCTTTAAGTGACGGCTGTAAGCTTCTATTCTGTAATATATCCTATTTATTTTTGCCCAGTTTTTTTTAATAGAATCCCTCTCCATTTCGTTGCTTGGAGCATTGATTGATATCTCGCACCAAAACCCAACTTGCACTCCCCTCGCTGCCCACCCTCTTGTACTGGCATAGTGTCCCCACACAGCAGTCATCCCATAACGGACCCCCCTGATATATTTCTCTCTATCGCCCCATTAATAAGCGGCTGCATTGATGTCCTGGAATGAGCCGTTTGCACAGCTGTCAGTGAGATGGGAATATCCAGGTCACCGCTCCAGTCCTCGTCCCGCACAAAGGACGATTGTCTGATTGCAGCTGGGCCTGACGGCCGGGGTAGGGGTCTATCAGCCGTCACTGGCTCCTATGTTCTGCATATCGGGTCTAGGAAACTTGGGGTACACTCTGTGTTGGGGGCTTCTTGGTGGCTGGGAGGCTCTTGTCACTGAGATTTCCCAGAAATGATGACCACTTTATTACCTTGATTCTAAGGCCTCATGTCCACGGGGAAAATCAGATCCGCTGCAGATTCTCCATGGAGAATCTGCAGCGGGTCCCTCCTGCCCCGCGGACATGAGCGCTGAAAATAAGAATAAATTAGAATAAACTCACCTCCCATCCGCTCCGTTTCTTCTCTGCGTCGCGGCTGGATCTTTTTTCTTCGGCCGGCGGATGAATTCGTCACGCCGGCGGCACGTCGCCGGCACGTCGTCGACGTGCTGCGCGCATGTGCCGGGCACATCCGCCGAGCCGAAGCAAGGGAGATGCGGCCGTGAGGAAGAGAAGACCTTCCCGGCCCGCTGCGGGTTAGTAAATGCTTTTAAATTCCTATTTTAGGTCTCCCGCGGATCCGGACGGCTTCCATAGGCTTCAATAGAAGCCCGCGGGAGCCGTCCCCGCGGGAGACCCGCATGAAAATGGAGCATGGTCCAGATTTTTTCATGCTCCATTTTTTTTAAAATCACTTTTATTGACGATCCGCGGGTATTTATCTACCCGCGGGTGGTCAATGCATCCCTATGGGATGCGGATCCGCACGCAGGAGAAGAGTTAAAATCCGCTGCGGATTTTAATTCTTATTTTCCCCATGGACATGAGCCCTAAGGCTTCATGTCCACTAGAAAAATACAATCCACGCAGACTTCTGCAAGATTCCGTGTGGATTTGCTTTAAATAGTGTTTTTTTTTTTGTGCAGATATCCGCACCTATTGGCCGCCTGCAGACGGGGGGGGTCGGATCCGGCGCGCCTGCAGGGAGCAGCGCGTACTCACCCGCGCCTGGCGGCCCCGGCTCTTTCATGTGCCGACGCAGCCTGGAGCCGGCGGCCGGGTGAGTGACATTTCTGTGCGAGGCTCTGCGAGCCCCGCACAGAAATAGGACGTGCCGCGGTTTGTTTACCGCACGACATTTCGCGCAGCCAAACCGCAGCTGTCTGCATAGGAGTGCGTATTGTAATGCACTCCTATGCAGGCTTTCAGTGGCGGAAATCCCGCCGCGGGATTTCTGCCCGTGTGCAGGCGGCCATTGATAGCAATATGGCTGATCTGCACGGAATCCACACTAAAATGGAGCATGCTGCATTTTTTTTCTGCGCGTGAAAAACGCAAATCGATTTAAATGCCATTTGCAGGTGCAAAATTCAATTTAATTGACTGCAGATGGCCAATGATATTCCTATGGGCAAGAATTCACCCGCGGAAACCGCAATTCAATTTTGCTAGTGGACATGAGGCCCAAGGTCTGAGCTTAAAATGTAAGATTTCCCCTCTAGCTGTCTCCAGCTGTTGCAAACATGCATCTTCCAGTATACGGTGATGGCTGAAAACCATCAACAGGCTGGCTGCTGATGGCATACAGTATTGTACTATAGCTCTTGCCTGTGTAACTAGTAGGGGGGGGGGTTGTGTTAGGAACACGCAAGCTTCTGGTTTTGTGGTTTTAGGGCAACACAACTGCTGTTTCACCTATAGATGACAAGGTCGCAGGCAGTGAGGCCCCCCGTCTGTAGGGGTCACGATGCAGGGATTGTCAACCGCAGGCCTTCATTATACACTCATTAGTGGAGGGATTAGAATGGGAATAATCAATCAGGTAACAGCAACTTGCTGATGGTTTCCATTTAACTTCTACTGTTGATAAAAGGTATTGCCCCCACCAATCCTGTGCGGTCACGTGATGTATTACACAGGTGTATCCCAGTACAGAAACCATCACATGCCCCCCAGGTGTAGAGCGGACAACGGGGTCTGGTGGTGGGATGTTACCAACCTATCAATACAGGGCAGCTCAGCGCTTCTGGAACTTCCAGAGTCCCCTGTTGTTCATGTTATTCGGAGGGGGGAGCCGTGCGGTGCAGCCGCCATGCTCAGGAAGACCCCGTAAACTGACCGAACATGGACAACGAAGCCTTGTATGAACTGTGAAGGCATCAGGCACACATTGTCTGCCCTCGCTCAGGGGGTCTCACAGGCCATTGGGACATCCATCAGCACCAGAGCCATCCGTAGGGAACGGCGTGTGAAGGGTTACCACGGACGAGTGGCGGCACACAACATCACAGCAGTGAATGCACAGCGGCGCCTGTGATGGTGCTTGGAGCGTCGGACTGTAAATGAGTGGAAGCGAGTGTTGTGGAAGGATGGGTGCAGAGACATTCCGGACAACGTGGCATTACCTGCCCTGTGACAATACTTGGGTGCAGCTCTGTGTCTCCACCAACATGACCGAGCGCCATGACATACAGCACGCTGTGTTGAGGAGCAGGACGTCTGCAAACTTCATTGCCCCCTCTCCCCCCAAAGTCCGGATCTCAATCCCATCGAGCATCTATGGGGCTAACTAGAATGCTGTATCCATGCACCTCCAACAAGCCCATCCCCCCCCAATCACTATCTGAGGCTCTTCTCGCTCCACACATCTATGGGAATATAGGGGCAGGTGACCGAGGAGGGTTACTGCAGGCATCGGGGCCCAACACCGGGCTGAAAATGTGAGTAAGGCAGACTTTCGTCCATTTTGTGTCCAATGTAGTGTATGCTCTACAGGCCTGCTCCTGGGGCAGCTCCCTATCATGTTATAGATGAAATCCCCTTAAAAAGTGTCTTAGTGCTGGGAACGTAAAATATGAAGTTCCAGGCGCCCATGTGGAAGACATCTATTACTATTCATTCTGTGCCGTTCCAGGACACTTGCTGAGTAAGCAGGACCGCGCCTGTCATCTGCTCTGAACTTTAAAGTTCCTGTTGCCATGGTAACAAGCATCGGAGGAATCTAATACAGAACCCATCACTGCTCTACCCAGAGGTATATGGGGATTAATAATCCTCTATGCTGATTACAGGCCCAAGGCTGCACTACCCGGGATCTGACAACCTGCCCAGTAGGACTACTCCTACATGCCTTATAAACCCGTAAGATGTTTCCAAACCCCAGAGGGACCACATCTGTCAGCACTGTCCATTCACTATTAGTGCTAGGGCGGATTTGTGGCCAATATTGTTACTTCAGTATATTGCGGTGCAGAGCAGTATTATAGTAGTTATATTCTTGTACATAGGGGGCAGTATTATAGTAGTTATATTTTTGTACATAGGGGGCAGTATTATAGTAGTTATACTCTTGTACATAGGGTGCAGTATTATAGTAGTTATATTCTTGTACATAGGGTGCAGTATTATAGTAGTTATATTCTTGTACATAGGGGGCAGTATTATAGTAGTTATATTCCTGTACATAGGGGCAGTATTATAGTAGTTATATTCCTGTACATAGGAGGCTGTATTATAGTAGTTATATTCCTGTACATAGGAGGCTGTATTATAGTAGTTATATTCTTGTACATAGGGGGCAGTATTATAGTAGTTATATTCTTGTACATAGGAGGCAGTATTATAGTAGTTATATTCTTGTACATAGGGGGCAGTATTATAGTAGTTATATTCTTGTACATAGGGGACAGTATTATAGTAGTTATATTCTTGTATATAGGAGCAGTATTATAGTAGTTATATTCTTGTATATAGGAGCAGTATTATAGTAGTTATATTCTTGTATATAGGGGGCAGTATTATAGTAGTTATATTCTTGTATATAGGAGCAGTATTATAGTAGTTATATTCTTGTATATAGGGGGCAGTATTATAGTAGTTATATTCTTGTACATAGGGAGCAGTATTATAGTAGTTATATTCTTGTACATAGGGAGCAGTATTATAGGAGTTATATTCTTGTACATAGGGGGCGATATTATAGTACTTATATTCTTGTACATAGGGGGCAGTATTGTAGTAGTTATATTCTTGTACATAGGGGGCAGTATTGTAGTAGTTATATTCTTGTACATAGGGGGCAGTATTATAGTAGTTATATTCTTGTACATAGGGGGGCAGTATTATAGTAGTTATATTCTTGTACATAGGGGGGCAGTATTGTAGTAGTTATATTCTTGTACATAGGGGGCAGTATTATAGTAGTTATATTCTTGTACATAGGGGGGCAGTATTATAGTAGTTATATTCTTGTACATAGGGGGGCAGTATTATAGTAGTTATATTCTTGTATATAGGAGCAGTATTATAGTAGTTATATTCTTGTATATAGGAGCAGTATTATAGTAGTTATATTCTTGTATATAGGGGGCAGTATTATAGTAGTTATATTCTTGTACATAGGGGGCAGTATTGTAGTAGTTATATTCTTGTACATAGGGAGCAGTATTATTGTAGTTATATTCTTGTACATAGGGAGCAGTATTATAGTAGTTATATTCTTGTATATAGGGGGCAGTATTATAGTAGTTATATTCTTGTATATAGGGGGCAGTATTATAGTAGTTATATTCTTGTACATAGGGGGCAGTATTATAGTAGTTATATTCTTGTACATAGGGGGCAGTATTGTAGTAGTTATATTCTTGTACATAGGGAGCAGTATTATTGTAGTTATATTCTTGTACATAGGGGGCAGTATTATAGTAGTTATATTCTTGTATATAGGGGGCAGTATTATAGTAGTTATATTCTTGTACATAGGGGGCAGTATTATAGTAGTTATATTCTTGTATATAGGAGCAGTATTATAGTAGTTATATTCTTGTACATAGGGAGCAGTATTATAGGAGTTATATTCTTGTACATAGGGGGCGATATTATAGGAGTTATATTCTTGTACATAGGGGGCAGTATTGTAGTAGTTATATTCTTGTACATAGGGGGCAGTATTGTAGTAGTTATATTCTTGTACATAGGGAGCAGTATTATTATAGTTATATTCTTGTACATAGGAGCAGTATTATAGTAGTTATATTCTTGTACATAGGGGGCAGTATTATAGTAGTTATATTCTTGTACATAGGGGGCAGTATTATTGTAGTTATATTCTTGTACATAGGAGCAGTATTATAGTAGTTATATTCTTGTACATAGGGGGCAGTATTATAGTAGTTATATTCTTGTACATAGGGGGCAGTATTATAGTAGTTATATTCTTGTACATAGGGAGCAGTATTATAGTAGTTATATTCTTGTACATAGGGAGCAGTATTATTGTAGTTATATTCTTGTACATAGGAGCAGTATTATAGCAGTTATATTCTTGTACATAGGGGGCAGTATTATAGTAGTTATATTCTTGTACATAGGGAGCAGTATTATTGTAGTTATATTCCTGTACATAGGAGCAGTATTATAGTAGTTATATTCTTGTACATAGGTAGCGGTATTATAGTAGTTATATTCTTGTACATAGGGGGCAGTATTATAGTAGTTATATTCTTGTACATAGGGGGCGATATTATAGTAGTTATATTCTTGTACATAGGGGGCGGTATTATAGTAGTTATATTCTTGTATATGGGCGGCGGTATTATAGTAGTTATATTCTTGTATATGGGGGGCGGTATTATAGTAGTTATAGTCTTGTATATGGGGGGCGGTATTCTAGTAGTTATAGTTTTGTATATGGGGGGCGGTATTATAGTCTTGTATATGGGGGGCGGTGTTATAGTGGCATTAGTGCTCATGTGGCTGAATGCTACTTCCCTAACACACACACACCCCGATCATTTTGTGGTAGCACTAGTAAATCTGCTTCCAGGATGAGGTGAATATTCTGTCCCTTGGCATGATGGGGGTGATGGTCGTAGAAGTAGGCTTTGCTAGTTCATTCCGTTGTGGTGCTGGCGGGCGGCTGTCAGTCCTGGCACTATGAATGGGGTTCGTCCGCATGTAGTACATGTACATACGCTGTGTTCTCACCACCATCCCTGTCGCTTGAATATGAAGTTAAATCAGCGGGGTGGATGCTGGAATTCTGCATATTTCTGGTCGGGAACTGTTATATGAAGTAGCCGGATCCCCTGCTGCAGACCTGAGCTCTCTACAGCCTGGACTTTGAGTTGAAGCCCCCTAGTCATAATAACTAATGCAGCCTGAGGATGGCGCTCTTGGGCCCATTTTAAAGGGCTGGTAACTATATGAATTCCGCTACAGAAATGTGCAAAAAGCGTTGCAGTCGTCCTGGTGTGTGTGTTACGTGAAACCCCCTGCCTGTATTTGGCACGAGCCCCGCTGAGCCCGGCCGGGGTTGGATCTCTACTGCAAGCAGAGTAATGCGGAACCGCTTCTATGGAAAAGATCTGTCTGGCCCTCGTGCATCTTCCTAGTCTGACAACCGTATTCCCAAGTGGCTCAGAGTGCATCGTCTCCACTGATCACATCCAGATTTTTTTAAATGTAATCCCCCCCGTTTAGTTTTCTTGCAGTCCAGACAATCAGGAGCCGCACGTGTTTTGGTGTTGGGGAAATGGCTGCGTGTTTGCACAATAAATGTGATTATATAACTCTATGTAGGACGTGTGATCTGTTTGTGTAGTATACAAATACACATGTGCGCCTGCGGAACTACATGTGAGCAGAATGCAGCTAAACTATATTAACTTGTCGTCCGATTCTGGATTATCGGATGTCGTGGAGTGTGTATCACCTGGGATACTCAGTGGCTGCTGTGCAGATATCTCCCCCTGCTATACATGTACTCTAGCGCTGACCGTAGATGGGTTCGTCTCCTTGACCCTCCACCTCCAGATATGGGGCGCCCGGTGTGGAGTTTACCGGCCTGCACAAGGAAACGGCCACCGTGACCCAGATGCACTTCTTACCTGGACAGGTAGGTAGATGTATGCTTTGTGCTTTCTTTAGGGGCCTTTCAAGCAAGGCAGAATAGGCTGCGCCAATTGTGCCCCACAATCATCAGGCTACCTGTGGCTTTTTATGCAGTTTAAGCCATTCCACATAAAATTATGATATTTGACATGGAATTCCACAGTTGCGGATTTGGCTGCACCCTTCGGCATAATTCTGTCCCTTATTGTACAACGTTTTCTGGAGCTGGACATGTAAAGGTGTTCTTACACCGAACGATGATGGTTCGGATTCCTGCGATCCAGCGACCATCTCAACTATTATGGTTCAGGGTAAATGCAAGCAGCGACTAAACGTCGTCTGTAAGTGGGCGGTCGTTCACTGACCAGCGCTCCGCTTACATGGGCGGCCAGGAGTCGTCAGCGATGCTCGTTCCTTAGTAAAAGCACAAGAACGATTATTGCTGGGGCGACCTGTCGGGCTTCTGTTGCCCATCAGATCGTCTCATGTTTTAAAGCAGAGAAGTTGGGTAGCAACCAAAATGAGTCACGCTCCTAGGGCGTCTTGCATTATCTAATGCTGGCACGTGACGAGCGCCGATCATCTAAATTGGTGTTTGTTTACTTGGCTTCATGCACAAGCTGATTCAGCCTCTGTGGGGGGTGATTGATCATTCATACAACTGTTTATGTCCCACTTTTAGACGACCGCTAAGGTCGTTGTCACTTGTGCAGAGCGTTTTGACAGGTTGAGTTCCCGCTGGATTCTCGCTCGGCGCCTCATTTTCTATGTGAAGCAGGGAGCGCTCGCACGCCACGAGAATCCAGTGACTTTTGTGTGTTTTTTTTATTTTTTTATTTTTTTTTTTGTTTTTTTTGTTTATGCTGACAAAGTCCGTGCTAACGGGAAGTGAACAAATAGTAAATGTAGCATTTACATGGGACTGTTACCTCTCAATTTCTTTATGAAACAAACTTTGAGTGATCATTCTGTGTAAATGGCCCATAAGGCTGCAATAAGTGTGGTGTCCCTCTGCACAATGCATACATGGGCTGGTTGCTGGCTGTTTATCAAGTGTGGTTTGAGAGTATAGCATGTCAATTTGGGCTTGTTACTGCCGTCTTTGGCCAAATTCCCACGGATGGACTATCATTGCGGAATTTGCAGCCAAACGCCTGCTGTGAATTCCGCAGCTATGTCCGTCCGTAGACATGCAATTGTTAATGATTCGCTCCGGCCCCTGAGCAGAGATCGACTGTGCATGCTGGCTGAGATACTCGGGGTGGTTCCGGGCAGGTGAGTTTGGGGTCTCTGGGGGGTGCCAGGTCTGATTCTGCTGCGAGATTTCAGTCGGCATTTGACCCGGCCGTGTGCATGCGGCCTTAGGCTTGCATTCTGTCGTGTGTCCTGCGGTCCAAAAGTGCACAAAACCCAAAGTGTGAATAGCGCCATATATTGTATACACCAACCGCACAATCCTGTCTGCCCTGATCTGCTGCTGGGAAGAATTAATGCGAGCAGCTGGCGGAAATGTATCCATACAGGCCGATCAGTCAGTCGTCAGGCCATGTAAATGGGCATTTACACTCCCATAGGGGTTGTCGCCAGCTTTCCCAAGCCCATGGATTGTACTTCTGTCCAGCTATGTTGTAAGGCCAGGCAGCATTGCCATTATAACTGTTTGTATACTACCAACTAGGGGTTATCTGCAGTTTTTCCCATTCCCGGCTCCATTGGTAATAACTGTTCTCGCTCTCTCCTCCAGGGCCGGCTTCTTACCTTGCTGGA
Organism: Eleutherodactylus coqui; assembly: GCF_035609145.1. Classification (NCBI taxonomy): domain Eukaryota; kingdom Metazoa; phylum Chordata; class Amphibia; order Anura; family Eleutherodactylidae; genus Eleutherodactylus; species Eleutherodactylus coqui. Next base: position 148,402,877 of record NC_089844.1, on the reverse strand, counting down.
CGATAACACCATCTACTTGTGGGAGCTGCACCAGAAAGATGGCTGCTCCTACCTGGAAGAGACCCGCAGCTTCCTCCTCCCGGGCCGACCAGGGTTCGACTGCCCTAAGTACTCACACCCCCCTTTCTCTCACGCTTGTCTGTTGGGTAGAATGGTCTACGCCTGCTGGGATATAATGGGCGTTGTAGTCTAATGGGTGCAGAGGGGCACATTGCAGACCACAGATGTATAGGGTTGGCCCTTCAGTCTGACAGTATGGAACAAATGTCAAATCTTGTCTATATAACTTTATTTTTCCCCTTTGAGTGGCCGAGCCTCCTTACTGGTAGGATGGGATTATTGCCAACACTTAATGCATTTAAAACAAAATACTGAGTACATCGTAAAGGTTCAGCTAATCTGATTTTGCTTGTTAGAATGCTGATGACAGGATTTTGAATGCAGCTTTGGATGCAACTGGAGTAGAAGACAATGAAGTTTAAATCCGGTGTTGGAGAAATTACGTTTGTTAGGATGAGTTGTCTATTTTCGGAGTACAAATGGTCATCCTGTCACTCCTAATAACGGAGGGCCCTAAGAGCCCCTCTGTCCACTGAGCATGCCCCAATAGGGCTACATAAAGTCCAAATTATTAGTCCTTCAGCCCCCATTAAGACTGGACCAATCAGAGTCCTTGGAGAGGTGGATCTGACCCCCTAAAGTCTTTTTCAGTTGTGTGTCGGCATACAAGCGTGAGGAGGGGGTGATGTTCACGGTGGTGGAAGCCTTGTGGTGTCCCGGTGCCGGGCTCTTATCTCTGAATGTCTTTTTATAGCTTTCACTTCTATTAAGGGGTTGCCCCCTGTCATCAGGATACGGTTCTCTCCATTGAGACCCCCTTACTTATTTCGACGACAGGTGTCCTTTTTCCCTATCCTCTTCACTGCCACCTTCTCCAAAGGTCCTCTTGGAATTGGAATCTCATTGGAGCATCACCCATTGTAACCAATCAGATCCCAGCTTTCATTTCTCATAGGTACATTAAATAAATGAAAAGAGGGACCTGATTGGTTGCTTTAGGCTTCTGTTTCACTTTGCACTACCTGTGACGTGCCTCTTTGTGGACCCCACTTGTGTAGTGCTAAGAAACAAATTGTCACTAATAAAGTTGTATGTTTATATAAAAGAGGGTAATAAGAGTGAAATTGTGCTTTAATGGGGTGGTTCAGGATTAGGAAAAATATATAAATATTTAGCGTTCTCCCAGAAACTGTGCCACAGCGGTCCACAGGTTGTGTCTGGTACTGCAGCCCTGCCGCAGTTCAGTGAGGTAATTGGTGCTTTTACATGAACGATTATTTTGTATGCCCACGATCAGCGTGTCAATGCCCGCACCAACTGAATGATGAACGGGAAGTTGTCCATTTAGTTTCTGCATGCAGAAAACTGAACACCGTATCGGTCTGTGAACAGGCAGCATCCCTTATACACCACTACCTGTTCACTGTGAATGGAGGCGGCCTGAACGATCCCCGGGCGCTCCACCTCCATTCACTGAGCGATGATACTTCCTGTGTAAAAGCACAAACTCTTATCGCTGGACATCTGTTGCCTGACTGATCGCCCCTTGTAAAAGCACCCCAAGCTGCAATACCAGACACGACCTGTGGACAGATGTGGTGCTCTTGCTGGAAGAAAGCTGCAATGTTTTCCTAATCGCGGACAAACCTCCGGGCCGTGTCTGTATGGTACATGGATCGTCATGTAGCTCCTGACTGTCGGTATCTGTGTTCAGCTCCCCTCCCAGTGTTACCCGTGTGACGGTGATCCTGGTGGCCTCGGCCTGTGATGTGGTTGCACTTGGGACAGAAGGAGGAGGAGTCTATTTCGTCCAAATTCCAAGCTTGAAACTCCTGGAAGATCAGACCCTGCTGCAAGATGAGATACTCCAGAGGTGAGGGCAGTCCTGGCCGTGAGAGGTGGGCATTGGATGCTGGGTTTTGTAGTCCCCTTGCATATCCATCTTCAATGCTATAGTGTTTTTCTGTATCTGATGCTGTAGCCTTCAGTAAGCCTTTGCTCTTAGTCACTATTTTTCTTATAACTGGTTCCTCTTTATATCCATCCTGATATAGATTGCAGTACTTTAGCGCAGCTGTACAGAGACCAAACTATTGGGGTCCCAAAGTAGTTACTAGTTAACATGGGCAGGATAATAGAGGAGCTCGATCACAATCTTACAACGGGTTTACAATCTGCTTCAGAGACCCCAATATATGGCTCTCCTGGCATGCTGGGAGTTGTAGTCTTGCAATAACTGCAGGTCGAAGAGCACGGCTCTAGACTACGGAACCCCCACACATGGGTGCTGGCGCTGTGATGCCATGGGTGCTAGCCCTCTGACTACTCTGGCTTCCTTTCTAGCCTTCCAGATGAGTACAGATGCGGGAAGACATTGGGACCAGTTGAGTCTCTGCAGCAGCATCCACAGCAGCCGAGCAAGATGCTCATAGGATACAGCCGCGGACTGGTGACCCTCTGGGACCGCGAATCCAGGAAAGGGGAGCATCACTTCTTGGGGAACCAGGTAACGGGAATGGTGGTAATCCTTAGTTATAGAGAACCGTCTAATACCTGAAGTAAGACTCTGGACATCCATACTGCGGGGCCTGACACTTGTCACACTCCGCCCTCTCAGACCGTCTTCACCTTTCTATGAAAAACCGTGTCCGCTGCACGTCCTGAGTACATGTGTACTACTAGATCCATATTAAATCTGTCCGTGTGTGATCTGTTCTCAAAAGCACAAAGACTTTAGTGGGTCGTTTTGGTCATTGAATACGGACCAAAATAGGACCTGCTACATAGTTTACGTAGGACATCTGTGTGCAAAAAAAAAAATGTAAGTACACTAACTTAATAGGTCCATGTGCTTTCCAAGATCTGTCGCTAAAATAAATGGGGACTCCATGCGGCCATAAAATATGCCTGCATGAATGTGCCCTGGGGCTCCTCTTACAGAGCAAGGATCTGCCCAGTGTCAGAAGTGCTGATTGCCACATGTTAATGATCGCCAATCGTTATGTGCTGTCAGAGTATCGCTGGTATGGTAGGTAACAAGTGATCCTTAAAGGGGTTGTACTACAAGTTATTCCCTCTCCACAGGATAAGGGATGGCTTGCTGATGGGTATGGGTCTCACCACTGCAGTGACGTCCCTGTGAATGGCGTTGTGGCGGAGCCTGTGCAGTCAGCGCTCCATTCATTTCAGTGGGGCTGATGGAAATGGCCAAGCAGATGCTGCTCGGGTATCTCTGCAGTCCCATTGAAAGTGAATTGAGCGCTAGAATGCGTGCGTGACCAGCAGATCATTCAGGAAGGAGGAGGGAAATGGACTCCTTCTCGAACTCCTCAGGGGTCTTGGCCACACGGATCAGCAAGTTATTCCCTATGCTGTGTAATTGTGGTACAACACTCTTAATACAATCCTTCATCTCCATACAGCTGCTTGAACCCACAACCAGCTGACAAAGGAGCGCATGCCTGTTCTCGGGCTGGTCAGTGGCCCTTTACAGTCCGATAAGTCAAGCAAATGTTTGTGCATGATGATCGGACCATTTAAAAGGCCTTAACAGAGTATCGGATCGGCCTGCAGGGTTCCTTTTAATCAATGGCTATCTCTCCCCCCAGCAATTGGAGAGTCTGTACTGCGAGAGCAACGGTTCATCCTTCATCACCTCGCACAGTGACGGAGGTTACATGGTGTGGGCCGAGAGCAGCAATTCCTCCACAACGTCCCAACCCGTCACCTCTACAATACCGTACGGTGGGTTCCCCTCCTAAATCGCATGAATCGGGCATAGATTACGGGGAGGAAGGAACGTTCTGGGTGGCTGTTAACTTCTGCTGACAACTACTAAAAGTCATCTGCTATGGAGGGACTGCTGAGTGCAGTAATGGTCCGAGCTGGAGCGCACGCCCAACGTGAGAACTGCCACGTGCAAAAAGAAATGGCAGCTAAAAGCCTTTCAAATCATTTACGCAATTATATAATTTTTATATATATATATTATAAATATTTTTTTTTTTTCTCCCCTCAGGTCCATTTCCCTGCAAGGCCATCAATAAGATTCAGTGGCAGTCCAGCAGCTGTGGGTATGTATCTTTAAGACGTTGTTTGTTCCTATATTCCACTTGTTTTGCTGATGCACTGAGATCTGCGGGTCCTTATCGCCCTACTGTTGTACACAATGTTTAATTTTTAGTATGTGCCTTTTTTTTTTTTTCCTTCTCCTCCCCATGAGACATTGGGGTTCCTCATCCTCCTCCTGCAGTTGTTTTGCATCTTTGTTATCCCAATCATACAATTGACTTCCTGTGATATTCTTGCACTTCTTAACATTTCCTTCCTTCCTTCCTCATCTCGGCTGCAGGAATCACTTCATCATATTCAGCGGGGGCATGCCTCGTGCCAGCTATGGAGACCGGCACTGCGTTACCATAATGCAAGGGAAGAACCTGGTGACCTTGGACTTCACCTCTCGAGTTATCGACTTCTTCACAGTCTGTCCGGTCAAGAGTGAGGATGGTACGAAAAACTTCTGCGTCAGAACTTCGTGATTTCTTTGGTTTATGCATTGTGTAGGGCTTATTAGGATAGGTCTTATTTTCGGGGAAACACAGTAGGTCATGCGTGACTGGGTAGTGTTAATCTGCTAACCGTTTCCATGAGTGACCCAGCAGAATTTTGTAAGCAGCTCTGGATGGAGAAAATCTTTCTCAGAGATCGATACAAAAGGTAATTTTTAAATCAAGCCACTCTGGTCCTGGAGAAACAAAGATGGCCGAATCACTTCTCTGGCTACCTTTGACTCACGGGTCAATTGTAAAGGGGTTGTGCCAGAATCACAAGTTGCCCACCTATGTACTGGATGGTGGGTAACTTGCTGATCTGGTGGGTGCTCACCACTGATACCTCCACTGATCTCGACTCTAGGTCCCATGTGTGCCTCTGTCACTGTGGGGTCGCTGCTTCCCCTACAGTGATGTCCGAATGAATAGAGCACTAGCTCACGTGCAGTTGGCCATTCCATTGGCATGTCCATTCATTTCGGTGAGGCTGGCGGAAATACCGGAGCGCTTGCAGATCTATTCTCAGCAGTCGTATTTGAATGCAGTGCTGGTCATGCAAGAGCTCCATTAATTTTCAGTCTACTCACTGTGGGAGGCGCAATGAACCCACACTGAGGATGCCTTGGGGAAATGAGAATTTCCCCCCCCCACACACACATTAAGATTGGTTGGTCACTGACACCCCTACCAATCAATAAGCAGTTTTTCCCTATCCTGTGGATTTCCACACTGTTCATTTCAGTGGAGCCACTGGAGATGGCATACTGCTTAAACCCCGTCTCCCGAAGTACCATTGAAATAAATGGAGTGGCTGCATGTATGTGCGATGGTTGCTCCAGTCATTGCTCGACACTTAAGACCCTCGCCAATCGGCAAGCTATTCCCTATCCATATTTGCTTTTATGGGACGACCCCTTGTTAATGCTGAAATCTTACAGGATTGCACTCCAATATCCAATTGTTCACCGATCACATTGGACAAGCATGAGGTGGCATATAAGGACTTGGTCACTCTTTGATTACTAGTTCTCCAATTTGCCTCCAGGATATGACAACCCTACAGCCCTGGTGGTCCTGGTAGAAGAAGAGCTGGTTGTAATTGACCTTCAGACCCCTGGCTGGCCAACCATTCCATCCCCCTATCTTGCCCCGCTTCACTCTTCGGCCATCACATGCGCCTATCACATTTCCAACGTCACTCTGAAGCTTTGGGAGCGGATAATTCTTGCCGGTGAGCAGCAGAACCTGCACTTCTCATCTGTGGTGAGTGCCATGACTTCTGGGTGCAAACCCTATAAGGGGGATATATGGGTCGTTCTGCCCAGGGCTTTTGGTGGGTGACGTCCAATTGCCTCTCAAATCCTTAAACTTTCTGCTTTGTTACAGAGCTGGCCCATCGATGGTGGGAAGAGTTTGTCTGAGGAGCCTTCCCAAAGGGGTCTTCTGCTGACGGGGTAAGGTCCAGATCAACTTGTTCTTGGAGATCAGAAATTTATGGGAAGGGTTCTGATTGAGATTATATGGCTATAATTTGGTTTTCTGGCAGAGGATCTTTCTAGACGACCTCATTTAGCTGATAACGAGGATTCATAGACAACAAGATGCAATCTTTTTAAAGGGGTATAAACTCTAAAAACTGACCCGTTGCACCTCCCCCGCATGTAGCAGCTGTCTGACTTCTCTTAGGACGTCTTGCTGTGTACTGCGGCGTCTGGAATCCTGGGTTAGGGCCTATAATGCGGCGTCCTGGACGGGAGGCCTTCCTGTGTTATCTGGACTGCCGGGAAGGAACGCTGACTTGTGTGTGGGCTCGGGGCCTCTCCTTTTATTATGTAGCAGCTGAGCCAGAAACTAGACAGAATATTGGAAAGTAAAGACCCTGAGACTGGAGCAAAACCCCAGGAGCTGGGAGTGTAGGGTCAGGGTCAGCCCAAGCCCAGATGTGCGGGAGAGAAGGTGTGGTGAGCCATGGAGCGCTGCTTACCCCCTCTATAAACTTCATCTAGCCTTGCAGGCTCTTTACATATGACTCCTTATTTTCCATCCTTGGAAACCATCTCTTTGAGGATACAATGCATCGCCCCCTCCCATCTCTGCCTTCTGCCTCATTACTTTCCCTTGTCTTGTAGTCATGAAGATGGCACCGTACGCTTCTGGGACGCCTCTGGTGTTGCTCTGCGGCCGATCTATAAGCTCTCCACAGCCGGGATCTTCCAGACGGACTGTGACCACAACGAGAGCCTGAACCAGAGCGGAGACGAGGACTGGCCACCATTCCGCAAGGTGTGCAGACGCTGCTTAAAGGGGCCTCCACCCAGAGCCTAAGTAGCCATAGAAGTTACAGCAGTTGCCCCAGCTTCTTTGTTGGGTTTTATTTGCTTTTTCAGGGTATTTTTGTGAACCGTAGTGCAAATGTGATAACAGAAGTGCATCCGTATTGGTTGTCGCCTTTTGGAAACTGGTGAACTGTGATTTCATCTCCACGTTCAATCCATAATACAACCACTTCAGTAAGGCCCTTCTTACACGGGCTGGCCCTCTGCAGTTATAAACTAACTCCGATTCATACAGTAGTACGTTGGTCAGGATTAGTACGCGCTTTACATGACGAGGATTTGCAGTATGGAAACTCTTTGATCCCCATACAAGGTGCATTCCTCATCAGTGAAGCTCGCCGTCTGCAAAGGGGATTCTGCTACCAACAAACGACCATCTTTATGTTCTCGTAAAAGATCAAATCAGCCGCTTTAACAAGGAAATGAGTTGATTATGGCGAACGCTGGTGCCACATTAGCTTGTGGAAGCAGACCTTTACTGAGAAGCTCGTTCAAAGGTGATGGTGAGGGTTGTCACCAATACTGGCTGTCTCAAAGCACAAAAAAAGACTTTCTGCAAATTTTGGACATGTCTAATGTTTTGATCAGTGGGGGTTCTGCTGAGACCCCTGATCTCTGAAGAGGGGCTGAAGCGCTAGCCTAAGCATAGTGCTCCTTCTTGGCTATCTACTGTCGGCTCTTCTCGGCAGCTGAAGACAGATGCATAAGTGAGTGGATAGACCCTTATGCATCTTCAGCTACCCAGAGGAGCCCGACAGTAAGGGGAAACTATCCTGAAGGGGTACAGCGCTCTGAGTGCAGCTCTAATCTGCTGTTGATGAGCTATCAGTAGTATTGGATTGGAAAACCCCTTTTTAACCATCTTTTGACAGGTCTTGGCTTCTGTTTAACAGCTGCTGGATTTGTTGTGCAACATATGACAATTGCAGACGAAGGCTCTGAGTGGCGCGGGCAGCGTGGATGTGTTCCTGCTCACAGCGCCCTCTACTGGCCTGGATTCCAGGCTGATGGCTGCTACCTAAACTGACACTGTCCCAAACCGCCACACTGAGAACAAGATTGGGTCAGGTTTTCAGCCCTCAAATGCAAATGATGCATGACTCCATTCACTTACAGCAAGGAGAGATCTTGCGAATGGTCAGGATTTAAGGCACAAAGTAGATTAAAGTTGCAGATGGGGGGGGGGGGGGGGGGTCCTACAACAATCCAGGTTTACTTGCATAAATTGAGACTGTCCTACACAAAACAAGGTGCCGGATTTACGTGTTGCGTTCACGGCTGCTGGCATCTTCCGTCCTTTGATACAAGATCTGGATTCTGTTTAATCTTGGCGCCGCTGTGTGATTCTTTGGCCTGTGCAGAGTCCCAGCATCTGGTTCGCAGCGCTCCCCATATGCTGCACGCTGATCCCTGCCATGTGTTCTCCTTACGTCTGCTTTCTGGCGTCCTCGCTCCTTCTCCTTGGACCTGTTGAGATCTTGGAGGAGCCTTCAGGAATGTTGTGGATTTATTGCTTGTTAGGCTCTCCTGTGGCATGTATGAAGCAAACCCAAAGTCTAGAAGCGTCCACCTGTATGGTGACCTCACAGCGGGGGCGCTATAAGCCAATCCAAGGGGAGTGGATGAGTCTCGGCTCCGCCGTAGTCCATTGCACTCTTGGCACCCGTCTTCTAGGGCAAAGCTCCAGTTTTGAGTAACATTTCCCAGTTGAGAAGCACAAACCTGAAGTTGCTGTAAATGCTTCTCTTGTACTGATCGTCGCCCAAGAAGAGGGATTGCAGAAGGTCGATGCTTTTTCTAGTTTTGTAAGGTGGTGTTAAAGGGATCATCCTGTTTTCACATGTTTAACACTTTATAGGATGGTTCGCTGGCCTTGGCTTCTTGCCTCCAATCGTGTGAGGCTCAGCGCTTCATGTGTCTGAGTCCTGTGAGCCATCAGCTTTAGCGATGGCACCCTCTACAGGCAGGAAACGGGATAACAGCAAAGCACACAGAGTATAAATGTATTTATAGGCATACTGTCATCCAATTATATTCTGTCTTACAGGTCGGCTGCTTTGACCCTTACAGTGATGACCCCCGGTTGGGCATACAGAAGATCGCTCTCTGCAAGTACAGCAGCAAGCTGGTGGTAGCGGGCACCGCTGGGCAGGTAATGGCCATCACATCTGACGTTCAGTTGGGAGGGGTCCTATTTCTCCTCCAGCAGACTTACAAGCCATATAATGCTCCTCCTGGGGACTGAGGTATGCAAATAGGAGATGGTACAACAGGCCTTTCATTGTGACTAAGGGCCCTTTTACACCGAACAGTTATCATTCACATTCTCACTGGCTCGCATGAATTGATCATTCAGTCTAAATGCCTGCATGGCTGTTCATTCGAATCGTGCAGGCATAAAAATAAATAAAACTATGACCTGGCCTTGTAAACAGGCAGTCATGTATGAACTGCCTGTTTACTGTGAATGGAGGTGGGCAAGAGGACTTGTTCCCCTCCATTCATTGGGCGATGATTGCTCCTGTGTGAAAGCATTGGAGTGACTGTTGCTGGGATGGCTGTCGGGACTTCTGTGCCTGACTGTCCGTGTAGGGGTGCATTTGCACATCGCAGACTTGATGTGGAGTTTGGTGCAAATTTCACTCTTCCTATTAAATTGAAAGGCTAAAATCCGCTGCATATCTGCACAGAAATCTGACAATCTGCAGCAAATCGTCAACGTATGAAGGCACCTTATAAGGCCTAAGGATATAACCGTAGTCATGCTGCAAGGCTTGTTAAAGGGACGTCTGTCGGTTGTATTTGGCAGATGAAGCTAATCCCAATATAGGATGTGACAATTAGATGCAAGAATTTTTTATTTTTTTTTCCTTTTGTCCTCTGGTTGCGGATTTGGTCCTGCTTCCTGTACATGAGTATCAAATTGTCCAATGGGCGGTGCTACTGCCAGACATCTGGGCTTGATTTCCCTTCTATACCTGTTGTCATGCCACCTCACCCTAATGATTGATGGCTCAGGCTAGAAGAACCATGCATCTGTGCTGCATTCCCAGTTTCGGCGCATGCATGCGACATCATTGAGGCTGTGGATGGCAATGCACATGCGCCAAAGCCAGATATGCAGCGCAGATACACGGCATCTCGAGCCTGAGCAGTATGTCCCCATCATACTTTTAAGCACCCTTCCTTCACCCAAATGATTGGCAAAGAGCCCAAATGGCTTTGGCAGTAGAACCACCCGTCAGATGGGCACAGTCTCATATTACATAATTGAAAGAATGGAAAAGGGAAGAGTGCGGTTGGGGCGCACTAACATCTGCGCACTGGTTTTCCATTTTTGCTTTTTTTTGTTTTTTCCATCTCTGCTAACATTATAGTCCATCGATGACTGAACAGAATGTCTGCATAACTAATCTGTTATACATGGGTAAGCGCAGGTTGGAAAGGTTAAAGGATGCAAAACAGATCCATTTATTTTACAGATCCATTAAAGAAAATGGAAACGAGAGTTTCCATGTTTTCATTTCCATTTTACTATCTGTTCCATTTCCCAAAAACAAAAAAAACTATTCAAAATGGAGCTCGAAACTCGGATGTAAATAAGCCCTTATTTTATTTTTAATTTGGATTCCTATGCTAAATGTGACTTTTAAAAGAGTCAGTCAGCTACATCGACCTCTGTGGGAATCAACCTTCCAATAGGGGGCGCTCCAGAGCCATGTTGATCTCCACTTGCATATGTAATATCCAATGACTGCTCCTCGGCACGGACAGAGGTACATTGTGACCATCACCTAATCCGTGACTGAAGAGAGATTCCTCTAAGTGTAGATCTGGTCCTGGCTGTAATCCAGAACTTGTTCCAGGATACCCAGTCAGTTCAGTAGGGCATCAGGTCAAGCACTATTCTAATGGCACAATGTGGGCGCACGGATGAGTTACAGATCACTTTGGATGTCTGGCAGCGATGGGAGCAAAACTGTTCTCTCTCCAAGAGGAACTAGCAGAATATTTTACCTCCGTGACGCGTCGGCATTCAGTAGTGACTACTCCTTCATCTCTTCTAGGTTCTTGTCATGGATCTGAATGATGATAAATCTGATCACCTGGTCAGTGTGGCAACCGTTGACCTCCTACAAGATCGAGAGGGCTTCACGTGGAAGGGTCACGATAGGTTGACTCCTAGAAATGGCTCCTTGTTTTTCCCATCTGGGTTCCAGACCACCATGTTGGTACAGTGTATGCCGCCCGCCGCCGTCACCGCTGTCTCCTTGCACTCCGAGTGGAATCTGGTGGCGTTTGGCACCAGCCATGGTTTTGGACTCTTTGACTATCACCGGAGGAGTCCAGTCCTCGCAAGGTAAGTCTTATCACACAGTTGATATAGCGTCTCCTGCTTGTCCCTCCATTCTTTTACTTCCAGCACTGCAGCCCAAAGTTATACAGATGCGAAGTTCTCCGCTCCTACCGTTGTCTGTTTCCTTAGGCGCCTGGCCTGCTTAATGCATTAGTATTCTCTCTTTTTGTACGCTGCTCCCCTCATTAATAATGCACCTTGCTGTCTGTGCCAGTGTTGGTCCTGGGAGTGCAGAGACGTCTTGTATTTTGATACATTAAGTGATTTGTGGTAGAAGCTCTTTAAACCTGAGATTGGTTTGTTAGCGGCCGTGGCGCTGCGGTATACTAGATCCTGCCAGGGTTGTTTGTTTTGACTGCACAGGTCCCAGGAGGGCAGTGCGAGGTACCTGCACGAAGTCCGCTGCCTGGGTGTAAACAGCCGGCGGAGCTGCTGATCTAATGGCTGCTTTATCCATACAGGTGCACGTTACACCCCAATGACTCCCTGGCCATGGAGGGGCCCCTGTCTCGGGTTAAGTCTCTGAAGAAGTCTCTCCGGCAGTCATTCCGAAGGATAAGGAAGAGCAGAGTGTCTGGGAAGAAGAGGCTGAACACTGCAAGCCCCAACAGCAGGGTAGGGCCGCATATACGCTATATAATATTGTCATGGTTCTTGACAGCCATTTTACTGGCTGTACAATTTCAAGGTTCTTGCTGCAATTTACTACTTTTTTTTTCTTTTTCTCAGCTTCAAGAAGCGAATGCACACTTAGCTGATCAACCGGGTCCGCATGACCTAGATGTAGCGCCAGTGCAGAGGAGGATTGAGCCGCGATCTGCAGATGATTCCCTTTCTGGTGTGGTGCGCTGCTTGTATTTTGCTGACACTTTTTTGCGGGATGGTAAGAATGTCGCTCTTGTATGGAATAGTTTATCCCATATTGCCTTCAGTTACAGAGATGCCCCATATGTACAAGTATAGAACGACTATAATACTGCCCCCTCCTATGTACAAGTATAGAGCGACTATAATACTGCCTCCTATGTACAAGAATATAACTACTATAATACTGCTCCTATGTACAAGAATATAACTACTATAATACTGCTCCCTATGTACAAGAATATAACTACTATAATACTGCCCCCTATGTACAAGAATATAACTACTATAATACTGCCCCCTGTGTACAAGAGTATAACTACTATAATACTGCTCCTATATACAAGAATATAACTACTATAATACTGCTCCCTATGTACAAGAATATAACTACTATAATACTGCCCCTATGTACAAGAATATAACTACTATAATACTGCCCCCTGTGTACAAGAATATAACTACTATAATACTGCTCCCTATGTACAAGAATATAACTACTATAATACTGCCCCCTGTGTACAAGAATATAACTACTATAATACTACTATGTACAAGAATATAAGTACTATAATACTGCCCCCTGTGTACAAGAATATAACTACTATAATACTGCCCCCTGTGTACAAGAATATAACTACTATAATACTGCCCCTATGTACAAGAATATAACTACTATAATACTGCCCCCTGTGTACAAGAATATAACTACTATAATACTACTATGTACAAGAATATAAGTACTATAATACTGCCCCCTGTGTACAAGAATATAACTACTATAATACTGCCCCCTGTGTACAAGAATATAACTACTATAATACTGCCCCTATGTACAAGAATATAACATCTATAATACTGCCCCCTACGTACAAGAATATAACTACCATAATACTACTATGTACAAGAATATAAGTACTATAATACTGCCTCCTATGTACAAGAATATAACTACTATAATACTGCCTCCTATGTACAAGAATATAACTACTATAATACTGCCCCCTATGTACAAGAATATAACTACTATAATACTGCCTCCTCTGTACAAGAATATAACTACTATAATACTGCCCCCATGTACAAGACTATAACTACTATAATACTGCTCCCTATGTACAAGAATATAACTACTATAATACTGCTCCCTATGTACAAGAATATAACTACTATAATACTGCTCCCTATGTACAAGAATATAACTACTATAATACTGCCCCCTTGTACAAGAATATAACTACTATAATACTGTCCCCTATATACAAGAATATAACTACTATAATACTGCCTCCTATGTACAAAAATATACATACTATAATACTGCCCCCTATGTACAAGAATATAACTACTATAATACTGCTCCCTATGTACAAGAATATAACTACTATAATACTGCCCCCTATGTACAGGAATATAACTACTATAATACTGTCCCCCTATGTGCAAGAATATAACTACTATAATACTGCCCCCTATGTACAAGAATATAACTACTATAATACTGCTCCTATGTACAAGAATATAACTACTATAATACTGCCCCCTATGTACAAGAATATAACTACTATAATACTGCCCCTATGTACAAGAATATAACTACTATAATACTGCTCCCTATGTACAAGAATATAACTACTATAATACTGCCCCCTATGTACAAGATTATAACTACTATAATACTGCCCCCTATGTACAAGAATATAACTACTATAATACTGCCTCCTATGTACAAGAATATAACTACTATAATACTGCTCCTATGTACAAGAATATAACTACTATAATACTGTCTCCTATGTACAAGAATATAACTACTATAATACTGCTCCTATGTACAAGAATATAACTACTATAATACTGCCTCCTATGTACAAGAATATAACTACTATAATACTGCCCCCTATGTACAAGAATATAACTACTATAATACTGCCCCCTATGTACAAGAATATAACTACTATAATACTGCCTCCTATGTACAAGACTATAACTACTATAATACTGTCACAATATTCTGACCTTGATCTACATGTCGTCCTAGCTGTCCACCATGGCCCTACTCTGTGGGCGGGCACTAACTCTGGCTCGGTGTTTGCATACGCGCTGGAGGTTCCTTCGAGGGAGAAGTTCTCAGACCGCTCTACAGAAGCTATCCTGGGGAAGGAGATTCAGCTCATGCATCGAGCGCCAGTAGTTTCGATTGCTGTTCTGGATGGGCGAGGAAACCCTCTGCCAGAACCTTTTGAGGTGTCACGTGACTTGGCCAAAGCGCCTGATATGCAGGGAACACACTCTGTACTCATTGCTTCTGAAGAGCAGTTTAAGGTAAGCTCTATGTAAATGACCTATAACTAAAGGCCCACTTACATGGGACAGCTATCAGGCAAACTATGCCTGACACTCGTACCCACACATACCCGCTCTCATGCTGTTACACTGGAGTGAGTATCCCTGGCTCTGACAGAGCGGCCAGCAGGGGGCAGGGCTGCTGGAGATTGCCCTTCTTGCTCTAACCCACCCCTCTCTTTTCACTTAACGGCTGCTCTTTACACTGAAAGGCCACTGTGTTAAGTAAATGGAGAGGGGCGGGGGAGCGCGAGAAATCTCCTAGCTGCCCCACTGCGAGCCAACGATACTCGCTCCTGTTCAGCAGCACAGGAGCGAGTACATGCGGGGATGAGTCCCGGGCATCGTTTGCCTGACATTCGCCCCATGTAAATGGGGCTTAAGATGCAGAGCTTTACGCTGCAGCCTGGCGTTGAATATCCTTTGTGCATTTACTTATTTGTTCTTCCTCCTTCTCTCCAGGTCTTTACTTTACCCAAAGTCAGTGCCAAAACAAAATTCAAGTTAACAGCCCATGAAGGCTGCCGGGTACGTAAGGTGGCACTAGCCAGCTTCACCAGCCTGGCATCTGAAGATTACTCTGAGAACTGCTTAACCTGTCTGACGAACCTGGGAGACATCCACGTATTCAGTGTCCCTGGGCTGCGGCCTCAAGTACGCTACGACTGCATCCGCAAGGAGGACATTAGTGGGATTGCATCTTGCGTATTCACAAAATATGGCCAAGGTCAGACATTGATATGTGGCGCCACCGCCCCCCCCCCCCCCCCCCCCCTCCCTCGATTCTTGGAAAGCTGAGTGGTAACCAATATGGCTGCCGTTCAATATAGGGGCAGATGTGCTATTCAGAAGCTGAGCAAATGTGTTCAGCTTCCAAAGACTCTAACCCAAAGTGTCACCCAGCCTTCTCTGTGAATCTGTGAAGGGTGCATTTACACAGGTGACACATCTCCTCCCCCGTCTTATACTCACACCTCAGCTTTTGCAAGTGATATCTGTTTGCTATCGCACTCGTATCAAACCTTCCTGTGTAAATGCACTCTAATATCAGCTGACAGCAAAGTATTAAATTTTTTTTTTTTTTTTCCCCTCCATCAGGATTTTACCTGATCTCTCCCTCCGAATTTGAGCGCTTTTCTCTCAGTGCCAAGAATATCACAGAACCGTTGTGCTTGGTGGAGTTTGATAGACCCCACGACCCTGTGCATCTCAGGTGAGGCCTTTATGTCTAGATTAGAACATTTAAGGGGGTCTGTGATGAAGACGTTCTGCCCGTAGGGGCACTTATCAAGCTCCTCTTGTGCTTTCAGTAATAAAGAAACTTTGTCCCCCAAAAACAACCAAGCCAACGGCACGCACATTCCCCGCGAGTGTGACAGCATCCCGCTTGTATCTGAAGGTAAGTGCGTTCCCTGCCTGTCTTGGTTCATGCAGTGCTGCTGAAAGCATAATTGGACTGGGATATTGCGGGGGTGTAATTTTTGGCTCCTCTTTCTGTTTAGCAAATTCCTATGAGCACAGCAACACGTTATCGCCGTCTCCCTTGGACTCGCCCATAAACAGCACAGACACCACGCTGGACACAACCGGGGACATTACAGTGGAGGATGTGAGAGATATGCTGGGGTGAGTTCTGCAGGGACTATTGTGGTCTCTGGTGCTACAATGACGGGCGGCACTTACCTTGTCTCCTCCTTTCTACTGATAAGCAGTGAACCCTTGGGCGCAGACCCCTATAGATCATCCAGTAAAGGATGAATTCATCCCAGAATACCCCCTTTCCCCACAGGATGGAGGATGACTAGATGATCAGTCTAATCACTGGGGGGTCCCCATTGATTGCCAGAACGGAGGTCGGGGGTCTTGTGTGCCGAGTAAGTGTGTGCATGCTTGGCCACTGCTCCATTCATGTCAGTGTGAGTATTGGACATAGCTTCAACTCTGGAGTGGTGGCCAAGCATGCACACATTAGTCGGTTTCTCATGGGGACCCGGTACTGCTATTCTGGTAATCAGTCGAAGCGCCCCCCCCCCCCTCCCTCCCCAATCAGCTAGTTGTCCCATCTACCTAGAATACTACCTTTTTTTTATTGCCTTTTCTTCTACTGCAGGCAGCAATGATCCAGCAGCTTCTTCCTCCGTTCTGCAGTATACTGAGGTGAATACTACCTGGTATAGGGGTATATAATCTTGGCATGTTTCTCTTTTTAGGTCCAATGAAGAGTCAGAGAAAAACATGAAGAATTCAGCAGATGAGACACGGCCCCCGGAGATCCTCATCAAATGAGGTAGGTTGATGCTGGATGTTATGCTTTGTCATCATGGTGTGCACATGTGACTGGCTCCGTTATAGTTTTGGCTCCATCAAATGTGGATCCACAGCAGAACCCGTGCTGCTGGAAGCTCCTGAACAGGCCTGTATGGCGAGGTAAATGCTGCAGTAGTTCCATGATGGCTGTATATCTAAATTGCCCCTTTATTGCCTCCTGAAGGCAGAGAGATTTTAACGCTTTCGATAAGTTGCGGGATTGTTTATATACTAATTGCCCGGTATAGAAGTGTCACTGTGGCCAAGGATAAAATGTGCTTAAAGAATTGGGTCAATGTAGCATATATAACTTATTTGCTGTCCACTCCCACCCCTACATCTCTTCTAGGACCGGCCTGCCTGTAGCCCCCGTGCCTCTCTGACCCGGTTTACATCTGTCCTTTTCATGGCTTCTTCATAATTACTACGTTGGACTTGACAAGGCCTCGTCCTGATGATACCAGCTTCCCGGCCTCCTGCACTGGTGCGCCCCCTGTACCTGGCTCCATGACGTTGCCTTTTGTATTGGTGGATGATCACCGCCTTGTGCCTCATTCCATAAGTCTTCGCCAGACGGTTGCTATTTTCTGGAGCATTGTGGGAACACATAGGGGCCTCTCCAGACACTCTTGATTCTTAGACCATTAAGGACTATATGAATGCTTCATCGTTGTATCAGTATTGCAGCAGTGTCCTCATGGATGCCAGTCGCTGACCACTCAGTCGGGGGGGGAGGGGTGGGCGCTGGTCTTGTGACTTGCCTGCGGTTCTATTCTCTTATATCCTATATATTCCAGTCAGCATCTTGCACAGACAACATAATTGCATTGAATTGGTACAGCCCCTAACCCAGCAATAACCCGCTCGCTTTATAATAAGGCATGGAAAGGGAGCCGCTATGTCCCTGTCATCACCCAACCCCCGCTTCTTGGCGATCAAAAGGTGACGTTCTGGCTGCAACATTAATGTGAATGTGAACTGAGAACTCATTCCTAGCCAAGGACTATGAATTGTAAACAACTGTGAGTTATGGACCCCTGCAGCATTTCAGGGGTTAATCAACTTTTTTTTTTTCTTTCCTTTTGACCATCATGCAATTTGATCTATTTTTGTACGCCTTGCCTTCCATTTCTGAGGCTATTTTTTGGTACCGCTTTTCTGTGAATCTACTTAGGATTTGTAATAAGTTCGAGAGATGGGGCAAGCGCTGGAGGCGTGGCTTTATGCACCTGGAAGGAACTACTGGTCCCAGCATGGCACTGATGGCGGCAGCGTGGAGCCACGTGTTATCTTGCTGGAAGGAGGGGGTTATTCTGTTAACCGGATTGTCTTTGACAAGTTTCTTTTGAAGAATTATCCAATTTACATGGATTTTATTTTTCTGTTTAGGATGTTTCTTATTTCATTTTTTTTTGGTTTAGCGTTTTTCGTTTAGATATAAAACTTTTTATTAAAATAATAAAGAATATGGACGGTTTTGTAATGAAATTTTATAAAGCGGAGGTGAGGTTTGTAAATGTGGGGAGGAAAATGCTTAACTTCATGGTCCATGTATTTGTGCTATGTTGGGCTGTACACAAATCATAGGACCCCATGGAAAAACTTCAGACGGGTCCACAGCGGCCCCTAAAGCTTATCTCCTCTTACTACCTAATATTTTAGAGGGTGGAGACATGACTTTAATCCCTAGTGCACAAAGGAAAAGCAAGGCAGTTAGAACAGTATGAAAAAATGCTGTCTGCTGGCAGCCATCGCTTGGAGGTGCATTTGGCACTAGTTTTCTCCTCTGCAGGCTCAATCTCTAAATTTCAATTTTCTTTGAGCTGGTAGGTGCAGACTGCTGCAGTTTCTCCCATACCCTGTTGTGGAGAAGATATCCTGCTCTCCTGTGTGCACACTCTCAAAAGTAACAGCAGTATGAAAGACTGACTAGTTACAGCAGTGTAGATGTGATTCCAGTAGCTGTAAATTACTTACCACTTGCTGTAGCAGTGTCTTCGAGTCTCTCTTCTCTCCTTTGTCCCCACCACCTCCATTTTTTTGTGTAGGCCATGTGTAATGGATACTGTACTCTTAACTGGCTGACTACAAGACACACCCCGGGTTTAGAAAAATTAATAGTAATTGCAGACTCTGGTCTGGCCTAGCGCTGCTTTTCTCTGCATTTTAGGGTGGGTGAACTTGCCCTTTTATACAGGGGTGTCCTTCTCTTTGTATATGAAGCATGGCAAAGCTGGGCAACATATACAGGTCAA
The DNA here is from genome assembly GCF_035609145.1 of Eleutherodactylus coqui. NCBI lineage: Eukaryota > Metazoa > Chordata > Amphibia > Anura > Eleutherodactylidae > Eleutherodactylus > Eleutherodactylus coqui. Next base: position 148,383,802 of record NC_089844.1, on the reverse strand, counting down.
GCTGCAGGCATCTCTTTGGTTTTAATGAAAGGTCTAAATGATTGATTTGAGTGTGAAAGCAATTTCTTTTCTTGCTCTGTACTCCTCCTAGCAAGGTATGACTCCTCCTCCGCATCTGATTGGTCACAGGATTGTAACATGAAAAAAACCCCTTCAAACCAGCTTTGATTTCTACTACTCTGTTCTGCGAGAGAAAAGTCGGCCATGTAAGTAAGGACGTTGTAAACAAGAGGTCTATCTTCATGTGTTTCACAACGCACAAAACTCGCGTGAGCACATCGGATGTGTGAATATGGCCTTATAGGGCCATCCATGCTCCCCTGGGCAAGGTTAAAAATCTTAACTTGAACTTGATCCTGAAACAAAAATGACAGTTCAGCTGTCAAAATAGTGATGGCCTATAGAATAATTTTTTCCCCCCTCTTCTGACAGCCACAACCTATTTCCTGTGACTTCATGTACAAGTTTAGAGTACAGACAACTTTGGAAATATTATTTTTAATTCCTCCCTTATTGTGGACTTGAACTTTGTTTGATCGTGATGGTGTAATACCATAACACAGGTCCTTGCAAATAATGGGCATTGCATTCAAGGGGCAGGCAGACGGCCCATTCAGTGTAAGGTAAGTGTTCCTATTAAAATCAATGGGGAAACACTGCCTGATCCTCTGTGTGTGAAACGAGCAGCGAAGGATCAGAGGCTCACTGAAGCGAGGCAAAACTGTTCTGCGTGAAAAACACCTTGGCATCTGTGGGTAAAACGCCCGTTGACAAGCGTGATCTCGTATTCGCCTGTGTGAATGTAGTTTGAGGGCAGCTCCACACAGATGTAGTTACATACAGAATAGAACCCCACAACCATACGGGCCGACGTGTGAAAACGCTGTTCACTGCACAAATACACTGCGCTGAAATGTGTGTATTCGCGCTTACGCTCGTCTGAAGCTGCTCTAAGCCAGCCTTCTACAGACGGAAAAGATTACCATCCTCCTTGAAGACTCCTGGCCTCTGATTTTCATTACAAGGCCTGTTTGAAGTCTGACATTGACTTGCAGGAATGCTGCCTTCCAGGAGGTGGCGCAGTAGAGGCTTTGTTCTATCCTCAGAAAAAACTTCTAACCCCTGCTGTTTAACCCTTTATATGCTGCAGTCAGTGCAACTACAGCATATAAAATGTGTATGCAGGGAGGGGGCTTCCAACTCTCATCAGACCCCCACACTATGATCATGGGGTTCCAAGGGGGTTGTTATGGCAGATGGAGACTTGAATATGGCCTCCAGGTCTGCCAGCTACCGTGTCTGATAAGGCTCAGCCTCTAGCTGAACTTCAGTATAGCAGTGTATTACAAAATCTATGAAGTATGGTGATTAAGTTCCCTAAAGGGACTAAAAAGTGTAAAGCTTACCCCACCCCACACCCAACGTTGAGCTGGACTGCAGGTTTGTGTGTCTTCTGGCACGTTCACAGCAGTTTTTCCTGGAAGCGTGCAACGGCGAAAATTCCGTGTGGAATCCTGCTACTGAATTTCCATCTCTGGGCATCGGGCCTAAACCGCCGGTTGCACATGCTTGCATTCCCTTTAACACTTGATAAAGCAGCAGTTGAAAGTGAAGTGCAAATTTTATTAAAATATAAAGCTCATACAGTAAATGTCTAGGCTGGTCCGCCCCCGCCGTGGCATCCGTGGCCTCTCCGTAGTAGACAGTACATCTTCCAGTAGACTCGCACACAGGTCTGGGCCTTGCTCTTCATGGAAACAGTTGCCTGGATACAACTCACTACTGACAGCGCCTTCTTCAGGAAGATCTGGGTGCATACAACACTGCGGGGGGCTGCACATGGCTGGTAACGGAGGGAACCCTAGGTGATGTTATAGGCTACAGGATCAGCTAGAGTCCCTGCAGTAATACCTGCTGCATATACTGTAAGGAGCGGACGTATAAGAAGGCTGGACCTGCATAGAAAGTGCCGTTAGTGGACGAGGGCTACATGGCGCGTTTAGTCGCACAACCAAAGGATTGCAGTGCAGCTGTAAGACTGCACACTGTCATTAAGGGCAATGGCGTTCTAGTGCGGCACAGGTTGCCAACAATCAAAGACTGGAGTTATTTTTTGAAACTTGTGCCTCCATTAACATTAATGTCACTCGCCCAAAGTCTGCACCGAGCCCTAGCCTCCATCACCCATGGGTATAGAAAGAGTAACTGCATGTATCATTCATCAGCTGCTATGAGCATGGCAGCTGCCCAGGAACTGAACCGCAACCACCCACAGGCTGGATGTGGTATTGCAGCTCATTTGCTTCAACAAAGTGAGCACCATCTGATGGACAGGTGCAGCAGGTAGCCATGTTTTTCTACTCCTGTACAACCCCTTTAGGTTACTGCGATGTATTGCTACGGTAAAGACTAAGTACATTAGATGCAGAAATAAAGTATCGGTGGTGCGCTGGTACGGGGGAGGTAGCGTGGACCCAGCATTGCACCATAGTGGAGGCTGCAGCTTTGGTGACAGTTTTGGAAGATTCATCATTTCACTTTGTGTGCAAAACCCCTTCCCCATCTATATTAACCCTTAACACTGTAGAAATGGAGTCACTGAAGAGACTGTAAGCGAGCAGTAGTGCAGTCATTAAGGCTGTAGTTCTCTCCCAGCTTTTATACAGTAGAGTCACCCTTCAGGGGGCCAGGAAGTATTAAATATATTAACATCCTCTGTTCAAGCACTGCCACAAGGCTCAGGCAGTAAGGTAGCACTGCTGCCTGCAAACAAGTCCCAAGATGCTTTAGGACTGGCCTAAGCTGGTGGCTTGCGAAAGGCACCCCAGGCGTGGAAGCAGCGGGTGAAGGCGTGCGGTTCGTTTCCCTTACGGACCAGGCGCAGTTTCCGAGGACGACCAGGATCCTTGGCTCTCATGTGTTGGATGTAAACCTGTAGGGAAAGCCAATGTATGGTTACAGGATATTGCCGAATGGTGGGTTCTCACAGTAGAGGGAAGTGTTGATGTGTTCCCTTTAAGCGCCCTACAGCAACAGATACTGAAGTACAGCTGTAAACTGTCCAAAACAGACAATTCCTGAAGAAGGCATACGGGTAAAATGGCATTTTCAGATTTCCCACGCCACATGCTAAGGGTTGCAGAATGGGTGGCTCGGATCATTGCTGCTCAGAGATTGTCCCATAAAGCCACCTCTCTGCCTGGGAGATTGCGGACTAGCTCTTATGCTGAAGAATGCATCAAATCTGTGCCAGCCTGTAAATGGGGTGGGAGCCTGCGACTACAGATTAAGGCCACTCTGACCCTTTTTTTTTTTTTTTTTTTTTACAGCATGTCAAAAATGTAAAAATGCTGCACTGAGCCTCTATGAATTTCAAGGGGGCTCCTCAGACAAGCGTTTTAGCTAAACGAACGCTGTCTGTTCTACTTTAGTGCGTTGCAGCGCTTTTTAAAAGTACATCACCCATTGCAATGATGGGGTACATTACAAATGCTGTCGAATGAGTTAAAAGCATTCCAAACTTCTGTAAAACTGCTAATTTAAATACGCAGTGTTTTTACAAACCCCGTTGTGAGACTGGCCTAACAGCGCTAACAGAAAGTAGATTTCAGACTATCTAGTTAGAGGTGCTAACTGCTAGTCATTCATTATTGCTCCTGCTCAGGCTAGCTGATATGCATCAGCAGGAAAGCAGAAGAGAATAATTATCTGTAAGTCACTAAACTACCCATGAGAAAAGAGACATCACAACCTTTGGCACATAGACTGAGGGGAGGGGCCTCAATAGGAGGGAGGGGCCTGGACATTTTCACAGTTTGCATTAAAGTGCACTAAATGCAAGTTTCATAATAGACATTCAGTACCTCAGTGAGGTTTAGGACTTCCTGGTTACTTGGCGACACAAGTCAAACAGGCAAAGATTACAGTGTAGCCATGTGACCTGACAATCCAATAGGAGGCAATGTGGTCACGTTACAGTATGCAAGTAGCTGCAACCCACAAATGGCAAGATATTAATTGTGTTTGGATTTACTTGGGTCTGCAGGCCACACAGTGACCACACTGACTTCTCTGAGATTGCAGGACTATACTGCCATCTACAGCCGCACAACCTGTGTCACAGCCAAAGTTGGTGTGTAGATCCAGAATAAACTAGGTAGAAAGCTGGAGCACCTACTTACCTGACAGGCCTTTAAGCTGAGCTTTATCTCCACCTGGCTGGTCTGACTCCCGACCCACATGTAGACCTAGAAATAAACAATTATAATGAAGTCGGCTTCCCCTAGAACAAGGACGTACCCGTCGTTGTACCCGCACTCACCTCACTGCCATTATCCAGCAGCATGATGTCATCGTCAGCGAGATCGTCCTGACAGAAGTCGGAGCATTTTTCAGACACAGAGAAATAGCCCTTCTCGTTGGAGCATCTGAGGGAAAGGGTTAAGCAAGAAATCAGTCACCACAGATCAAGAAAATGTCTAGCAGCAAACCAATATGGTTTCTAATACTATATTATCTGTACACCATTAGTATTCTCTACCCCAGGGGTGAACGATTTTTTTTCTAGTCTAAGTGCCACATTGCATTACTGAACCACTTCCAAGAGCCGCAAGGGTATTCCTATTTATGGTAGATCCTAAATATATGCCGTAATACAATTGAAGTTCCACTTCTGGGACTCCCGTCTACTGAGAGAATAGGGGTTACTTTCCCCCCAATCAGCACTCCTGAGAGGATGAGACAATGTATGTGGCTCTCTCCATTGTAGATGATGGATGCCGAGGTAACGGCCCGGCCTTTCATAAGTCCTATAAACTACAATGCCTGCATATACAATGCCTCTAACGCATATACTCATTTCTGGAGTGCCAAATGGGTCCGGGGACTTTATTCTCCTAATATATAGGAGACCCAGACATGGCTACACACTGCACCCTTAGTACTTGTCCTTATATATAGGAGACCAGACATGGCTACACAGTGCACCCTTAGTACTTGTCCTAATATATAGGGGACCCAGACATGGCTACACAGTGCACCCTTAGTACTTGTCCTAATATATAGTACACCCAGACATGACTACACAGTGCACCCTTAGTACTTGTCCTAATATATAGTACACCCAGACATGACTACACAGTGCACCCTTAGTACTTGTCCTGATATATAGGAGACCAGACATGACTACACAGTGCACCCTTAGTACTTGTCCGAATATATAGGGGACCCAGACATGACTACACAGTGCACACTTAGTACTTGTTCTAATATGTAGGGACCCAGACATGGCTACACAGTGCACCCTTAGTACTTGTCCTAATATATAGGGGACCCCGACATGGCTGCACAGTGCACCCATAGTACTTGTCCTGATATATAGGGGACGCAGACATGGCTACACAGTGCACCCTTAGTACTTATCCTAATATATAGGAGACCCAGACATGGCTACACAGTGCACCCTTAGTACTTGTCCTAATATATAGGGGACCCCGACATGGCTGCACAGTGCACCCATAGTACTTGTCCTGATATATAGGGGACGCAGACATGGCTACACAGTGCACCCTTAGTACTTGTCCGAATATAAAGGAGACCCAGACATGGCTACACAGGGCACCCTTAGTACTTGTCAATTCCTGTTGCCCTGTTATGTGCCATTCCTCTTCACCCCAATATGGAAACTACATGTCAGCAGCCGCACAGATATTTCTATGTCCAGATGTTTGGGGCAGCACAGAATGGCATTGTGGGCCACGCTGCGCACTTTTGCTCCAGTGGCTGCTGCAGCCAGTCAGAATTTAACCATTTATCCTATGATGGGGATTCAGTGCTGTGTTCCCTGTAAAGCGTTGTAGTGCCATGTGGTTTTGCAGCCCTGTACCAATTTGCAGTGCCCAATGACCGTGGGCGATTTGTAGGGAGAATACCATCTAGTCTGCTTGCATACCTGAATAAACGGGAGAACTTCATATATTCAGCATCCTCATCATACGGTTTCTGGCTGCCAATGCCCACCCAGAAGAAGTTCTCTGGTTCCTCGCCTTCATTTATAACCTGGAAATAGAAGAAAAACATCTTAAAGGGGTTGTATTGTGATCAAACTGTTATCACCTGTAGTGGTGTCACAGAGTGGAATGGCAGATGCTACTCCATTAATTTCAATCAGGCTGATGGAAATAGCAAAGCGCTTATACTCTGCCATCTCCAGCAGTCCCACTGAAAATGCACTGTGTATGCACAGTCATCACTCCATTCAATCTCCTCCTCAATCTGGGGAAGAAGGGGATGCAGCGAGCTCACATTGAGCAGGATGAGGGAACCTGGGACCCCTATCCTGAGGATCGGTGGGCGTCTCAGTGGTGAGACCCCCACCGTTCAGACTTATTACCTATCCTATGGATAGATGTTAAAAGTTGATTCTGGTACAACACCTTTAGATTATCCTCCGTTACCATAAAAACACCCAAACCTTTTCCCTTGGGCATCGCACCTGTTTACTATACGTGTCATCAAACATGGTATTCATCATATCCTCACAAAGCTTTGCCTCGTCAGGGTCTGCTGCTCTTCCTACCCAGGTGTACACAATACCCTGGTTATCGGTGCTCTCAAAGGGGACCTGAAAGAAACAAGCGAATGAGGAGGGAATGTGGTGAACTATATGGGGAAGAGGTTATGGCTAACCGCTGCGGACTCACCTTCAAGAGAAAGCAGAACTCAGAATTTAGCAAACTGCAGTCTGTGTTAATCTGGATAACCCTGTAGGGGGCAGAACAGAATTATATACGAGGAGTAAATAGAAAGTTAGCCAGAACATCTGAAGAGGTCTTTGTCTCCGCCATATTAACCCATTGTCTCCCTTCATACCTTGTGCACAGCGAGCTCCCGTTAGTCCTCATTTGGTATAAGCTCGGCTGCAGCCCCACGTCCCTCATCTTCCGTTTCCCTTTATGAATGATGAACTTTCTCTTAAAATGAGACAGGAACTTGGCGTTTTCTTGTTGTTGCGTCATCCTGACAACCTGAAAGAGCAGAATGGCAGGGTGAGGCTGAAGAAGATGAGACATAAACCTGCAGGTAAGTACTGATAGAAGAGGTTACCTCCAACTTCCCTGGGAACAGGCTCTCAAACTTCTTCTGCAAACTGAATGTGAATGTCAGCCAACCCATGTTGGAGGCCTCTCTGCCCTGCCAGAAGTAGACCACACACTGGAAGTCTTCCTCTGGCTGCTTCTCCTCATCATCCTCTTCCTCCCCCTCTTCTTCTCCATCACCTTTGATCTTCCGTTTCTTACTCTGCTGCTGCTCTTCTTCCTCCTCATGTTCTACCGGGACCCAGTACCTGAAGGAACATATTGTACATGAGCTCCTGCAGCCAAGTGTGTGATGACCACCATGTCCACCACCCACATATGGATCAGGTGTCATACAAATTCTTGTCACCACAATTACCTGCACAGGAACACATAGCAATCCTCTGTGTGAAAGTGGCCAAACTCTTCTTCAGGTAGACGTGCAAACTTCTTGCCTTCCAGTACAAATCCCTCCATCCCATCCAGATCTTCATTCCACTCCTCAGTGAGTTGCTCAGCCTGCGAGACAAGATCAACACATGTTCATCATCGATGCTGGAAGTTGTAGTTCCACAACCAGTGGAGAGCTACAAGCTGTAAAGCTCTGTACTGCAGTGAAACCTATATTCCATGCACGCAACTGTGGTCAAATGTCACCCTTCAGATGCAAAACACTGAGCAAATTGCAAAAGGGTGCATAGACAGGCAGGGGTATGACAGCGCGTCGATGCTGATTACCCATCTATGACAAGAGGGCGAAGATGGCTGCCCTGTCTCACCTCTGACGCCTGCATTGGGGGCTGGCGTGGCAGGAAGAGCGCAGTGAGGTCGGCTTTCATCTGGTCCTTCTTTTCTGCATCTTTCTTCACTTTGCCCTGCAGCCCAACAGTCTGCACCACACTCTCAGCATTTCTGGTGTAGTCCACCTTCAGGACATCATCCCAATTCTTAAACTTGGATTTGAACACCTAAAGAGACAGAAAGTGAATGAAGGTTTCTCTGCAGCCAAACATTTCTAGACACCTATACTATGCAGTCAACCATGTTGACGCCCATACCTGACACTCTGTGCCCTCCAGGTTGCGGATCACCATGGCATGCTTGGGGCGGTGTAGCATTCCACATAGCTCCTGTCCCAGCTTCAAAGCAGCCGCTCTGACCAAGCGAGAAGACTTCCTTCCAATCCAGATGAATATGTCTGTGTGGCAGTCCAGGATGTAAACGGACTTGGTCTCCAGCAGGCTTTGAAGCTGCAGAATATGAAGAAACAATAAGCTGCTCATCATACTTACTGTATATAGTGGCTATACATGTATTGATACAGCTGCGGGGTGTACTATACAGAGGAGCTGAGGGCCCTCCTGTGCGGTGTAGTACAGAGGAGCTGAGGGCTCTCCTGTGCGGTGTAGTACAGAGGAGCTGGGGGCTCTCCTGTGCGGTGTAGTACAGAGGAGCTGGGGGCTCTCCTGTGCGGTGTAGTACAGAGGAGCTGGGGGCTCTCCTGTGCGGTGTAGTACAGAGGAGCTGAGGGCTCTCCTGTGCGGTGTAGTACAGAGGAGCTGAGGGCTCTCCTGTGCGGTGTAGTACAGAGGAGCTGAGGGCTCTCCTGTGCGGTGTAGTACAGAGGAGCTGAAGGCTCTCCTGTGCGGTGTAGTACAGAGGAGCTGAAGGCTCTCCTGTGCGGTGTAGTACAGAGGAGCTGAAGGCTCTCCTGTGCGGTGTAGTACAGAGGAGCTGAAGGCTCTCCTGTGCGGTGTAGTACAGAGGAGCTGAAGGCTCTCCTGTGCGGTGTAGTACAGAGGAGCTGAAGGCTCTCCTGTGCGGTGTAGTACAGAGGAGCTGAGGGCTCTCCTGTGCGGTGTAGTACAGAGGAGCTGAGGGCTCTCCTGTGCGGTGTAGTACAGAGGAGCTGAAGGCTCTCCTGTGCGGTGTAGTACAGAGGAGCTGAAGGCTCTCCTGTGCGGTGTAGTACAGAGGAGCTGAGGGCTCTCCTGTGCGGTGTAGTACAGAGGAGCTGAGGGCTCTCCTGTGCGGTGTAGTACAGAGGAGCTGAGGGCTCTCCTGTGCGGTGTAGTATAGAGTTCTCACCAGCCTCATCTCCGGTACAAGGTCAATTTTCGGTCTCTTTTTATGCTCCACGCAGATCTTGTAATTAATCTGTGGCAATTCCAGATACCCCAGACCCAGTCCAACCTACAGGGGGAACACAGACTGGTTAGAGGCTGCTGACCAAGAACAGCACACATAGCGGGTCAATCCTATGCCGCTGAAATCTGTAAAACTACAAGTCTCAGCAGTTACTTCACCTGCAATCTATGGGCTGTTTAGTTACCTTATAGAGTTTGGGGCGAGACGGCTGGAAGTCCTCAGGCACCCAGGGTTTGATCTCATCTGGCTGTCCACCCAGTGCTTCCCAGAATTCGGGGGTTTCCTGCTCCTCTGCAAGTAATAAGATTTCCGCCTTTCCCTTCCTCTCGTTTTTGTTGATCTTCTCAGCAAACAGTCTAAGCAAGAGGATTGTGGAAGGAAGAGTAAACTTAGAACAGAGGCTCCAGTAATCGTATTGTAAGACGGCACAACTACCCTGCTCCAGCCGTGCACCCCCTGCTGGTAACATCTTCAGGGGTGCAAACACGTGCCCCATTCATTCCAATGGGAAACCAGGCCATAGTTTATATGACATGGATTTTCCACACGTGCATATCAAAATCCTTGTCACAGGGGAAAAAAAGGTGATGCCACTTCTTAAAATGCGCTAAATCTGTATGTGGATCCACAGCGACCGCATGTGCAAATCCACAGATCAGGTGGATCCATGTTGGATTTTTCCAAAGCAGAATGTGTCCATCTGCATATAAACTAAGGCTATATTCATACAGCAGATTATGCTGCAGATGCAATACTGTCATATACGCAACCTCTTGGATGTTAATGATTACTGTTATAGCGCCATCTAGTGACCAGCACAGAACTCACAATGATGGAATGGAAACCTTATGCTTGTACATACATATCAGATTGGCAAACATGTCGTTTAGGTTTTTGCATAAAACACTTATCAATTCCATCTATGAGGATCTGGGACTCCCTCCTTATTAAACGTACTTACCTGGCTTTGGTCGTGTTACTGAGCGTTGCTTGTGAGCCTCTCCAGATGTAAATTTCCAGACCGTGGTCCAGGAGAAACACGTACCTGAAAACGCACAATTTTAGATATAAGAGCCCCTGCCATCCTACCAAATCATCAATATTCTTATAGAGGTGAAGGCACCAACCGAGGATCCAGAGAGGAGCCTTTTAATGGCACGGGTTCCAAGCGAATATTTTTCTTGCCATAAATTCTATAGAGTCTGGGAGGAGAGAACACCACATAAATTGTCAAACTGAGCACAAGAGAACAGCGCCTCCACCTGGTCATAAGCTATATCTTGTAGTCATAGTACCACGGTCCCAGCTCTAGTGGACATCAATAGAATTGCTAAATGACCCCCACATACTAAATATCAGTATTTGATCTATATTTTCATTTGATTCACTTAGCAAGGAGCAGGACCAGGAGCCGATCCTACTCCATACACAGCTGGTGCTGGCTGTCTTTGACAACTGACACCCACCCGAAACAGCATTTACAATGATCGTGGCTGATAACCCTTTAAATGCTGCTGTCAAGGTGGGTCACTAATACCGGATTGGTGGGGGTCTGTTGATCAGGACCCCTTGCTGACCAGCTGATTGAATAGGCCGTGGTGCTCAGGCGAGTACCCTGCTCTCTTCTCAGGCCTGTGATATCATTTTCATTGGTCACATGACCCAAGAACAGCTCAGTCCCATTCAGGTGAATGAGGCACAGCCACTATAAAACGTATAGCACTGTGTCTATAATCCATTTAAGTGAATGTGGCACTCAATCGAGCGCTGCGACCACTTCAGTACGGCTGATCAGTGGGATTCCCAAGTGGAGGACACCCACCGATCTGATATTGATGACCTATTCTTAGAATAGGCTATCAATATCTCAGTTGCTGAAAAATCCCTTTAAAATAGTTTCCCAGCATTCCCTGCACATGGAAGCTCCCTGCTACACTCACCTGGTGATGTACTGTGAATCCTCCACCGTATAAAAGCCGCTGGCTGAACCTCCTTCTATGTAGGAAATCTCATTGTCGAACACCTGAAGTTAGAAGAGGAGAGGCCCATACAGCACAAGTTTCCTTTCTACTGATCAGATATGTTAAAACTACAATAGTTTCTCACCTGACTAAACTCTTCGCTCTCATCACCCATCTCTTCCCGTATGGAGCGGCACTCAGCGCCCAGGTAATTCCGCAGGTTCACAGCATGGATGGCAGAACAGGCCTTCTTATCGAGTGTGGCCTCTTGTCCGATCCAGTAATAAATCTCCCAGTGAAGACCGCCATTGTCATCCAGGAATGTCTGAGGGAAGGAAGTCAGATCGCTTATCATGTAGGGTGGATGAAGTTGGTTAATAAAGCAAGTCAAATAACATCAGAGAGGTCTGTCAGCAGAGACCCCTTATGACCATCAGATAGAGGTTGATAGTGCTGACTAACGATTTTGCCCCCTAATCTTTGAGCTCAGAGATTTCTATATTTTGGACAGACGTTTAACCCCCTTCCCACAAATGAAACTACAGTTTAAAGGGGTTTTCCAGGTCTAAACTATTGACATACCCGCAGGATAGGTCATAAATAGTTGATCGGTGGAGGTCAGCTGAGTGAAGAGGATGTGGCATTGAGGAGAGTGCTGAAGCCTCTTCTGAGGCACGTGATGTCACATCCATCAGTCACGTGATGTCACATCCATCAGTCACGTGGCTTTAGAACAGCTCCAATCTATTCAAGTGAACGTGATTGAGCTGCAATACCTAGCACAGCCGCCATACACGTTATAGCGCTGTGCTTGGTATGCACTGAAGTGCCAGCGCCACTCATCCGAGCACCGCTGTCACTTCAACAGATCGACAGGAATCCTGAGCGGCAGACCCCTGTCAATCAACTATTGATGACCAATCCTGAGGATAGGCCATCAACAGGTTAGTGCCTGAAAACGCCTTAAAGTCCAGTGGATGGCGTAAGCACAGGCGCTGCGTCCATGCAACCTGCTGCTGGCTGTAATATACAGCCAACTTTCCACTGCAACAGCCGAGATCAAAATCATCATCTAGGTAGTTTGACAGAGGAAGGGAGCTAACGGTGATGCAATCGGTGCCCTGCTACTTGATCATGGGGCATCAAGGAGTTGCCAGTGCATTTTTAGGCCTTAGAAAAACAAACAAAAAACACTAGGCCTGCCTCAGGTATCTGTCCATCGGCACAGCTTAATAGATTTGCCTGTCGATAATAAACTGACCGTTATAGTGCCTTGGCATACTGAGAATACCCAAGTATAACATAAGGGATCAGAAAACCCCACTGATTTCCTGATTACTTTCGCTTTGATAAGCCGGAGGGGCCAACAGCTGAGAACAGTTGATACAATGTTATCAGCTGTAATCAGCTCTCCACAGGCAGAGCACAGAGTGCGGTCCTGCTTATCAGCTGTTCTGCCAAACTATGGTTTTCAACCAGAACTGAACACAGTCGTTTGGCAGAACACTGAAAGATGGGCACATTTACACCCAACGATTATCGGTCAAAAGATGGCTATTGAGCAATGATCGTTGTGTCTAAATGGGCCTTACGTCTTAGTGGTATGTCAAGAGCATCCCTTCAACATGTGGGGTAGTGAAGATAAGGACATGGTACATAATTACGTAACACAGCATTTCTTCACCTTGAGCACAATGTAACAGTCCGCTTCATAGAACTTCCCATGGAAAGCCTCATCCACCATGATGGGTATAAAGTTTTCGATCTGCCAGACAGTGACACCTGGGATCTGACCTACATCTTCAGTGAAAAACTCTGAATAATCCAAATGCGGCTTTTCCAGGCCCTGATCCCAGCGCCGGGTCTTCAGGTCTGTGTATTTCATGTCACCGTTCTCCTACATGGAAAAGGAAAGAAAAGGACAATAAATCAGCAGAGAGCTAATAAAGTTATCTACAGAACAACATTTATTACACAGCAAATACATAGAACAGTGTATAAAAAAAGCATATGCCACTTTTATTGATATAAAGACATCAAGAAACTCGTCATATGAACGTTAGCAGTAAATACACACCGAGATTTAGAGGGGCTTCTCTGCCAAAATTATTTCCCATATAAACTTAGACTTGTCTGAGTGGCTGGTTGTTAGGGATATGTGGCCTACTGTGTCTCTAGCAATCAGCTGGTCTCGTTGTACTATGGTCTTATACTTAAGGCCCATTTAGACAACGATTATCGCTCAAAAAACATCTTTTTTAAACCATGCCGCTTATTACAGCTCAGAGGTCAGAGGTCAGATGTCAATGAAGCTCACCTGACTCTTCTTGTTCTTCTCTTCAGCCACATCTGACATCCCCTTTAACACCTGCTTGGCCTGGTCATCCTTGGAGGAGTCCTTCAGTCGTCTCAAACGCATCCTCCTTGCTGAGGGATCTTTTGTTACACTTCCAGCTGAAAGTTTGGACACAGACAATAACTTAGAGCCTAGTTCTCATCTGCCTCAGAAGTCCCACCACAAGTGTGGCGCAGTGTTTGGAAGTAAGTAACCATGTTTTTCTAACCCTGGACAACCCCTTTAATGCCACACAGGAAGATACTGACACCATGACTGAAACCCCACAGACTCTATTAGTCATTGTTCTGCTCCTTCAAGGAAGCAGAGCAAAGAAGGTTGTTAACAGTGCTGAGAATGTGACCCAATGCTTTACGCTTTTTACTATGAGCGTCTGTCTACTCTCAGCCTAAAAAAAAAAAACAGGAGATAGGAGTATAAAACACTAAAGCTGGTCACTTACCACCTGCAGCTGCGGCGGCAGCAGCGACAGTGGCCGGGGACGCCCCTGCCAGGCGCAACTGGTTCTGTAAGGAGAAGTCAATGTTGTAGAACTCGGAGGTACGGTCTGCTGGTTTAGGGGGCATCACAAGGTTGGGGTTCTCCCTTACATCCAGGACCTGAAATGTCAGTGATAAGTAAAGCAATAAGTCACAGAGCAGAGGTTTAAAATGAATATACTAACAATAAAAAGACTAGACGAGGGTGGGTAAAAGATGCAAAAAATATAGAACTCACATTAGCTTTCCAGCTCTGTGTATAAATAGCCATAAAATGGCAATAAAATCATATACCTAAAGAGCAAAAACACCAACCCCGCAATATGGTAGGGGGGGTTGATCTAAACAGTCTGGGGGCAGCTGGAGGCAGAAAGAGTAGGTAACAGTAACACGTGGGTGGCGTTACCTACCTCTAACTCTGGCAGGAAGTGGATGGCCTCTGGCAATGTGACCAGACGGTTTTTATTTAGGACCAGCTTCCGCAATTTGCTTGATCTGAAAAGAACAGATAAGATCCATAAACCCTCCACATCAATCTCCCCCAGTTGAGGGCTTTTTACATTGACACACCATTCATATTCTTGCTGGATAGCAGTAATCTGAACGTTAACCATTCAGTGTAAACACGGTCGGCGACTGAACGACAAACAACAATTTGTTTGCTTATCGTTCAGTGTTGGCAGGCAAGAAAATCAAATGAGGGGCAGGCGGTTGGAGCGATTTCCATCCCTCTCCACCTCCATTCACTGAAAGCACAGGAGTGATTATTGCTGGGACGACTGTCGGACGTCCCACGTAAATAGGCCTAGGTCCTGAATCCCCTACAGGCAGCTACATTACCTGCACAGACTCTCAGGGATGAGTTCCAGGTTATTGTTGGATGCCATAAATTCCTCCAGATTGCAGAGTTTGCCTATTCCCGATGGGATCCCATCGAAGTCCAGCTTGTTGGAGTTTAGGTAGAGTTTCTTCAGCTTGGATAACTTGCAGATGGCAGACTGGAACCAAAGTGCAAGCAGAGAATAAGCAGGTCTAACGCATAGAGCAATGGGTGCATACAATACTGACTGCAATATTAATCTGTTCTTATGGTACAGTTATGGTACGTACCGGAAGAGAGGTTAGCTCATTGCGGGAGAGGTTGAGGGTCTCGAGCTGAGTCCACTGATCGATACACAGTGAAAGTTCAGAGATTTGGTTGCTGCTGAGGTTGAGGCGTTTCAAGTTGGCAAGTGTGTACAGGCACTCAGGGACCCGGGTCAGGTCATTCATGGACAAGTCAACGTCTGTAAGGAGTTAAGAGTTCAAAAAATGAGCAGTGGCTAGTAAACTTAAAGGGACCCTGTCAGTAGGTTCACGCTACCTGAACCATGGGTAGTATATATATTGAGGGGATGTATGTTTCGGAACAAACGTTACTTTGAAGACCCGCTCCAAGTCACGAGGCAATGTAGCACCGACCTCTCCCCAACAGGATTGCCTAGACCAGTGATGGCGAAACTTTTAGAGACCGAGTGCCCAAACTGCAACCCAAAACCCACTTATTTATCGCAAAGTGCCAACACGTCAGGGGGCGGGGCTTATCACGATGTACTATTTGACTCCCATCGTTCTAAAAAGGACAAGCCTGCTTCAAAATAGACAGTGTGCAGATTTTGACTGGTTTTTGGATGCGGAAATGCTGCAAAATGTCCTCAGCAGAAATTTCTGTCGCAAATTCTGCAGCATTTCTGTATCCAAAAAGCAGTCAAAATCTGCATGCTGTCTATTTTGAAACAGCCCTGCCCATTTCTGCCGCATGTAAACATACATCAGCAGTTATAGTGACATTCCCCAGAGCAGTCCCTGCGGTAATAGAGACATCCCCCAGAGCGGCAGCGTGATTATAGTGACATCCCACAGCGGCCCCCGCGGTAATAGTGACCCCCCACAGCGGCCCCCAGTATAATAGTGAGATGCTGCAGCGGCCCTGAGTATAATAGTTAGACCCCATAGGAGTCCCGAGTACAATAGTGACATCCCACAGTGGCCCCAGTAATAATTGTGCCCCCACAGCGGCCCCCAGCAGTGACAGTTCCCCCCTGAGGCCCATATACTTACACCCTCATCCTCGTGGAAGCTCCGCTATTCTTCTGCCCGGCGCCGCCAGCAGCGATGATCGCAGGTGCACACTGTGCCGTCAGTGTGTTGCCGGACGCCTCCTCCCCCTGCTCTCACGGAACCTAAGAGGAGACGTCAGGGGAGGGGAAGGCGGAGCCCGGCTTCACACTGACGTCACAGTGTGTGCCGGGATCAGCGCCGCTAGCAGCGCAGTAAGTGAATACCAGCAGAGGGGCCGCGGCCTCTGCTGGTATTGACTACTAACGTGGTGAGCTGCCGGCGACAGCGCGTGCCACAGGTTCGCCACCACTGGCCTAGACTGACAGCTCTCTCTTTGTTTATGTATAAGGAAAGAGCCATCACTCGAGATGATGCAGGCAGAAGAGACCAGCGGCGGCACCACCCCAGTGACTCCGAGCTCTGTTCAGAGCGGATCTTCAAAGTATGATTATTCTAAAAGGCTACAGCCTTTCAGAATAAAACATACATGCCTGCAATGTACATACCTGTCTCGGGTTCATGCTGCCTGTCGTTTAGACAGCATGAACCTAGTGACAGTTACCCTTTAAATAAACGTTCCCACTATAAACATTTATGACTCAACAGATTGCATATCTATTCTATGCAGTAGTGAAGGTCCGCAGGTCTGACCCTCCCAATGCAGGAACCAACTATAGGAAATATTGTAAATAAAGCACGGTGAAGAGGAATTACTGCCTTGTAAATGATAGCAGTCGTTTACCCGCTAAATAAGCAAGGCCTTCCAGGGATGTGGGTAGATTGCTCTGTGTTCGTTGTGTGTTCCTTAAATGCAGTGTCTGCAGGGCGACCATGGCAGGAAGTTGCCTGTTAACAGGATAGAGAATCAGTGGTTATGAAAGGTTACCAGATCAATAGCGTGAGATACAAGAGCATTGAAGGGGCATCCTGACCGGAGCTGGGCGTGCATCAGGGGGTTATTATTGAGGATGAGGGTCTGCAGATGCACCAGTCTTCGCATCTGTGGAGGCAAACTGTCCAGCTTGTTGTCACCGAGATCCAGATACAGCAGGTCAGTCAGATTAATGAACAGCTGATTGGGGATGTTGTCAACACTGTGGAGGAGTAGAACATAAAGACTTCAAGAAACTCGTCATATGAACGTTAGCACTAAATACACAGAGATTTAGAGGGGCTCTCTGCCAAAATTATTTGACATATAAACTTAGTCTTGTCTGACAGGCTGGTTGTTAGGGATATGTGGCCTACTGTGTCTCAACAATCAGCTGGTCTCATTATACTATGGTCTTATACTTAAAGGGGTTGTCCCGCGAAAGCAAGTGTGGTTATACACTTCTGTATGGCCATATTAATGCACTTTGTAATGTACATTGTGCATTAATTATGAGCCATACAGAAGTTATAAGAAATTTTTCACTTACCTGTTCCGTTGCTAGCGTCCTCATCTCCATGGAGCCGTCTAATCGCCAGATTAGACGCGCTTGCGCAGTCCGGGTCTTCTTCTTTTCTGAATGGGGCCGCTCGTGCCGGAGAGCGGCTCCTGGTAGCTCCGCCCCGTGCCGATTCCATCCAATCAGGAGGCTGGAATCGGCAATGGACCGAACAGAAGCCCTGCGGTCCACCGAGGGAGAAGATCCCGGCGGCCATCTTCACAAGGTAAGTAAGAAGTCACCGGAGCGCGGGGATTCAGGTAAGCACTGTCCAGTTCTCTGTTTTAACCCCTGCATCGGGGTTGTCTCGCGCCGAACGGGGGGGCTGTTGAAAAAAAAAAACAAACCCCGTTTCGGAGCGGGACAACCCCTTTAAGGCCCATTTAGACAACGATTATCGCTCAAAAACTATGTTTTGAGCAATAATTGTTGTGTGTAACTACACTGACATTGTGCAGTTTTCGTTACCCCGTCGCTCATCGTCATCTTTCAGCGTGCTGGGAGACAACGATGAGCCTTATCAGGGATTCACAGCGGGATACAGCTGATACTATTGTTTCAGCTGTATCCTGCTCCCTCATAACGGGCTGGGTATGAATAACAGAGCGGTCCAGCTGTGTTCTCCATACCTGGCATGGAGCGCTCGGCTGTATAACAACCCGACGCTCCAAGCAGAGAACAGATAGATGCAGAAGACAAGCAGGGCCACACCGCATGTCTTCTGCATCCTCCGCTCAGAGCGCTTGGCTGTAGAACAGCTGGGCGCTTGGAGCGGGGAAAAAGCTGGATGCAGAAGACACCACTCAGAGTGCAAGGTGATCGCTCAACGTTTAAGTGATCATCTTGCGCTGTAAATGACACAACGATTATCGCTCAATAGATAATTGTTGTGTGTAAATGGGCCTTTAGTCTGGACCCACCCATATATTAGATGTATAGCTGGCTGCGGCTTCACCCATAACAGTTGATCTCGGAGGATTTCTAAAGCTGGTCTAGTTGCAATCTGAAAGGGGTCTGGGGGTTGCCTTCCTCAGTCAACTCTTTAAAAAGAAACACTATGTCACCCCTAAAACAAACCTCACTGGCCAGCGGGGATGACACATCAATCACTTCTTAAACTCTCTTTTACAAATAAACTTATGTACCTCCATAATTAGGTTCCAAAGTTATCCCGCTCGGTATGCAAATCAGTGAAGTCATGTGACCGAGAAGCATCATGCTAAATGGGCTAGACTTGGCACCTCCCCACAAGAATCTTGAAATATTGAAAAAAAAAAAAAAAACCCGCTTCGGCGCGGGACAACCCCTTTAAACTGCGAGGCTCAAACCCAGGCTTTGGTCCTCCGGCACCCCAATCTCGTTGTCACGTGTAGGGAAGTAACGTTGAGCGATGGAAAGATACATTTTAATTTATTGACAGAAGCTTGAATGAACATTTCCTTTTAACAAGATGCACCAAAAAGCTTTGCAGTAAATGGAAGTGCCCGCACCAATTCGAGAAGATCTGTTCTCGCTGCGTGACCCTGACTGTTACCACAGCCTAAGAAAAGCTCTATGACTCATGTCTGTAAACGGGACGGTCACTGTTGGTTCGGCTTATACTAGAAATTCAACTAGGATCTTAACCTCAGCTATAATTATGTATATGTAATACTGTTGTGACAAACGAGTACCATGACGGCTTTGTTCTCTGGTTATGTTTGTTTCTGTTGCAAAAGACAAATAAAGCCCTTTAAAAAAAAAACAAAAAAAACCAACAAACTTTGTAGTAATCAGTAATCTTTACTGCTGATTTACATATGGAGAAGTGGGATAACTGAGGAAACCACAGGGCAGTAAAAGTGATTGATTTTTCATACCCTGCTGGCTAGTGAAGTAAGCCCTAGAAGAGAGATAGGGGTGATAGGTTCCCTTTAAAGGGTAACTACATTTTCAACACATAGTGACACAACAGAAGTTTTGCTGGTTACAGGCCTGGGGGCCGGCACCCTCACCAATGAATAAAACGAAGGGGCAAAAGCATTTATCCAAATGCTGTGCCCCATTGTCTTTGATCAGCAAGTACAGACTCCTATTGAGGATGTACACTGCTCCGAGGAGAGACAGACGGGCACAGCGCTCAGACGAACACTTCTGTTTTAGCAATTGGTGAAGTCTCAGCACCGGGACCTCCTACGATCAAAACTTCACTATGACGACATGTCAGAGGTTTGTTGAAAGTTCAGCTACACTTAATGGGAAATCCCTTCAAGGCAGTGAATAGAGACATCTCACCTGTTATGGCTGAGGTTGAGGACCAGCATGTTTTTAGCATTTTCCAGCTCTCGTGGACACTCCGTCAGCTGGTTATAACTCAGGTCCTGCAAGGCAAAGTGACATTTTTTTTTTTCCTATGAAGTTTTAGCTTAGAGTAATCTAATAACCAGACCGGTAGTAGAAGACTAATTGGAACATTAACATCTGGCTGCTCGACCTTCTGATGGGTGCAAAGGGGGCATGCTTCCCGGCTATGCAACAGACTATCACATACCGCAGCAGGCCGATATATGTGGTGCACTTTTCAGAAGCGCCCCTTACAGTCCAGCAGGAAGCCGGATCTGCAGCAGCCACTTATGTAGTGATGAGCACAGCCCACATCCGTGCCCCATACCTACCAGGACAGACAAGTCATCCAGCTGGAAGATGTCATCCGGGATCCCAGAATTCTTCAGGCTGTTGGCACGAGCTACGATTGCCTGGGAACGAAGAGTAAAGCAACTAATGAGCTAACAGAAAATGAACAACAACGTATATTTGTGCAGCAGAGAAACCAATAAGGATACCAGGGAGAAGGCCAGGGCTACTTACCCGCAGGCAGGGTAGGGACGAGAGCTCCCCATGTAACGTGGTCAGGCTGTTGTGGCTCACTGACAGGTGCTCCTGGAGAAGAGGAATACAGTTTATCAATACACATCAGGACTTAAAGGGACCCCGTCATGGCTGTTTACACATCAAAACAGCTAATCCAGTCATATAACCTAATATAGGGGTAGTCTTTCTGTATTAACGGTTTTTTAAAAAAGTGCCCCGTACCGGTAAACCTCCTGTCCAAAGAGTGTGAGCGCCATATACTAATGAGCTGCCCTGCGTCCGACATCCTATCTCTCCTCCTCCCGAATTGGTGAATACACTTCTTTTTTTCCCCTTTAATACTACTAACTTACATATGGCAAGTCATATTTATATATTAGCAGAACTTTGGTCAGGATGAACTGAAGGAGTACAAACTCTTGATGACAGATTTGCAAAGCAAGGGTTAAAAATGTAAAGGGGTATTCTCGTCCCAGCCCAACATGGCTGTGATGGGAATGCTCACCAGTACTCTGCAGGCAGGGTGGCTCGGAAGTACGGAAACATCAGATCGGTCCGTCTTACCCCGTTTCTCTAACTCCCACAGAGTAAATAGTGGTTATAGAAATAGCATAGCGAGCTACGCCGATTCTGTAACTCATGCCTTCCCGTACTTCGCCATTTCCATGACCCCTATTCACTTCTATAGGACTTATGGAAACAGCTGAATTCTGGAGATACGAGAGGGTGCGGATACGTCTGACTTTTATTTAAGTTATATCCTCATGAAATTCAATCTTTGCACTACTTGGTGAGTCAATTCTGGCCTGATCTCACATGCGAGTCTTATGTTATGCAGGTCTGAAGACAAGATGGCAGCAGATTTCTCTGCAAAGGAGACCAGAGCAGCAATGACGTTTCCGTTCCTAAAAGGGATGTCGGCCAAAGACCTTCTCGGTGACACGGCGCAACCAGCAGGTGACACGGGGCAACCAGCAGGTGACACGGGGCAACCAGCAGGTGACAACTGCACTTTGTACTCCACAGTGAAAAATTAGTTTGTCAAACTTAAAACTGGCCCCCTCAACCCTGATGATGAAGACTGTCCCAGGAGACCTCCGGTGGTGACCGTTCCAGAAACCACAGACGCCATCCATGAAATGATTCTGGAAGACTGACGAATTTCTGCTAAGACGAAAACCGAGCCTCTGAACAATCATGGAGGAAGAGTGGGCTCCATGATTGATGATCATCTGGACATGAGGAAGGCGTCTGCCACGTGGGTCATGACATGTTTGTTAGCAGATCAAAAGCGTGCAGAGTGTAAGCCTCCTGGAGAATTCTGCAGTTTTCGGCGGGGTGCTGATGCTTTCCTATCTCGACTGATGACAACGGATGAGATATGGGTTTTGATGTATGATCCTGAATCAAAAGAATGGAGACACAGTGGCTCCCCTCATACAAAGAGGTTCAAAGCGCAGAAGTTGTCATCCATAGTGATGGCGTCTGTCGTCTGGGATAAACATGGGAGACCATTTATGGACCTTCCAAAGGGGTCTACGATCACAGCTGTGCATCACATAACACTTCCTGATAAAGTGCATTGACGATGTAGAATAGCTGTGAAATGTCATTGCGTTATGTTGTTTGTGGTCAAAGCAGAGGACCTGTTGGCACCCCCTCATAGGTGCAGAACCCTCAGGCTTTTTATGCTACATCCTGGGGGTAAGACATAAAAGTCCCACATAGGAAGACCCCTTTAATTGCTTTCCTTGATTAGCGCACCCTGCCATAATACCTTGACAATTATTCACATACACACATAAGGGTACACTAAAGGCCCATTTAGAAACAACGATTATCGCTCAAAAGAAGTCATTTGAGCGATAATTGTTGTGCCATTTACAGCGCAAGGTGATCGCTCAAACCTTGCGCTGCCAGCGGAGGATGCAGAAGACAAGCGGATCATCCCGGCTCGTTTTCTGCATACAGCCGGTCGCTGCTCGGTGCGCCTGGCTGTTATACAGCCAAGTGCTGGGAGTGGAGGACGCAGAAAACAAGTGGTGTGTCCCCGTTTGTCTTCTGCATCCAGCTGTTTACTGCACGGAGCGCCTGGCTGTTATACAGCCGAGCGCTCCAAATGGGGTATGGAGAACAGAGCTGGACCGCTCTGTGCTCATACCCAGCCTGTTATCAGGGAGCGGGATACAGCTGTAATATGGATATAGTTAGATCTCGAATTTTTAAACGTTTGAGCTCTCATGTCTGATTCTTCTTCAACATGTTTCTCCGCGAATATCACGGATCGTCAGGAAGTCACTGAGCCCACCTAACAGCTCACAAGGATATCTATTCAGCATTATAACCGCCTGTCGTTTCATCAGTTTGTCCTTTAGTAGATTAAATATATGAATGACCATCCAGGACATTATCAGTATAACCGCGCACTGGTAACGCAAACAGATGATAGATTATTAATGGGGATAGAAATATTCTTGGTTTTACAGCTTTTCCCCTCCGTCATCTGTTGGGCCTCGGAGGGGGGTCTTCAGATTATCTCTACGCTCCAGACCAGAAAAGCTCCCCTCCGGCAGTAATCAAGATGGCGGTGGCACACGGCGCCCTGTAGTCGCGTCATCACGCTCTAACACATGATAAAGCGCACTGACGTCAGGAGGGCGCGCTCGGATGATGGATTCCTGGCCAATTAGTGACGTGGGACCGTGTAGAGAGGCGGTATTAGACCTATGTGGGGCTCGGTCACCGCGGCTACTGAAGCAGCAGGTTACGATTATGTGTTTAGCATTTTATCCATATATGACAGTTATGGACTAAATGATAATAATATGGGATGAGTTGCATAGCCCCCCCCCCCCCGCGCCAAAGACCGTTTGAATCACGGAGGTAGATCGCACTGATTAGCTGGAATGGATAGCTGTTAAGATGTAGTTTACATGTATAGTTTGGCCCGGGCTTTGATGACTCTGTACAAGGTACTCCCAGCAGGTGGGGTTTGGCACACTATATAGTCTGGGCTCAGATGAGAGCCCTCACACGGTCTACTATCCAGATTATGGGCTGACTTTTAAAATTTATTTTCTTTTGGTTGCATTTTCCTTTTTTTGGGGAGAGAGGGGAAGGGGGGGGGGGGGGGGTTGGGGGCTCTGAAAGCTACCGTAGTTTAATCTATCCTCCACCATAGGCTAGGTTAGACTCACAAGCAAAAATCTTAGCCAGTGATTGATCTGATCAAGCCGGGTGTCTATGCTTAAGGCCCATTTACACGGCCCGATGATCGCTCAAACTACAGTTTAAGTGACAGCTTTGAGCGATCATTTTGCATGAAGCATTTAACTACTCAGCTACTTAAGAGCAATTAAGTGTGCAAATGAAGCCTTCACTGAATGCAGTTAATAGCCCGAGGGCTCTTATCGGAGCTCAGCTCCTTTGTTTTCCAGCAGGAAACAATGCTATCAGCACTCCCCGTGGGGAACTGCTGACAAGGCTGAAGGACGATTTTTAGGTTGGACTGAACTTAACGATCAGCTAGCAGTGCCCGAAACGTGCACGATGGGCACGCATTTAGACCCAACGATCGCCTTGTAGTGATTTTTTTTAGCGATCATCGTTCCGTGTAAATGGGCCTTTAGTCTGAATGAATGCTAGATAGCATGAGACACCAGGGGCTATTTGATCAGTTTTGATGCAGGGCAGATATCAGCCAAGAGAAATCCATTGCATCTTGATATTTGATCTAGTTTGCAATTCTCTTGTTCTGCCGAGGAGACGGAGGAATATGAGTACTGTGGTATGGGACATGCTGGAGAGGCCCCCCGACAACAGAGCTGCCAGTAATATACAGTGAGAATACCCTGACGGACGTCCTCCGACATCGGAACTATACAGTCTTCAAATCAGAATGTTGGAAGACGTCAGACAGTGGATTGGAAAGGGTTAACACAATAGGATGTAATGGCCTAAGCACGTAGACTGATCTGCAATGTGGAAAGCCGTGTGACCGCCCCTATGGGCACTGGAACGGCTGCCAAACTCTTTACCTACATAGGGGTCAATAACGGAAGAACAGAGAAGGCTTGACGGGGCGGGACAATTCCTTCTCATTGCTTACCAGCTTGTGCAGAGAAGAGAGCTCCTCCGGCAGGTAGCACAGCCCCGTCCGGTTCAGTTTCAGCCATCGCAGGCTGGACATAGACCGCACATGTTCCGGAAAGTATCCGCCCTGAAGAGAGAAAGACAACATGGAGGTCAGAGACTCGGCATCCCCGGAGGTCCGCAATGGAGATATATGCCGATAATGAATGGTAAGGCTGCCTGCACAGTCCCACGAACCAGAATTAGGAAACCAATGATTTCCAATGGGTTTACTCCCATCTGCGATGTGAAAAACAAAAAAAAATAAGTCACAGCATGATCCCATCTTCCTGCGTTTTGCCCATCTTCCTGCGTTTTGCCCATCTTCCTGCGTTTTGCCCATCTCCCAATGTTTCCCTATGGAGCCTCCTTTTTATCGCATCGCAATGCAAGAACTTGTTTGTGTTAACATTAGAAGGTCCTATTGTCCGTCTCACAAGAAAAATCGGAGGAAAGTCGCAAGCAGCAGTGATCTTTTAGTGAAAAAAAGCAGAAATCAGGGGAAAAGATGCGATGTTCTCACTGCCAAATAGAGATCGCCAGCTTGAAGGAGCCCTTAGGCAGAGAGGGCCCTGACTCGCTGTAACAAACCCTCAGCTGTGTGATGGTAGTGGGTGTTAAGCTGAAGTAAAGGCTCCATATAAACAGTTATGATGCAGCTATGCCGTTTACAAGCAGATGATACGCATCACACAGGGGTGAGGTTATGGAGGACCTAAATGACACGGTCTGAGAGTGGGTGCAGCCACCAAAGACAGCCGGCCTGCAGTGTAACAGGTGGGGTGTGCAGGAGCCCCAGATAACCAGCAGTGTACCCCAACCTAGGTCTCTCCAGCTGATGGAAAACTACAACTCCCAGCATGCCCTAACAGCTGAACGCTGTCAGGGCATGCTGGCAGTTGTAGTTTTGCAACAGCTGGAGGGTCACAGATTGGACACAACGGCAGAACAGACTGGCAAAACTGTGCCAAGGAGAAGTGAGCAACTGACGACGTTCATGCCCGGGCATTGGCCACGTGAGTATTCTTGTAAGTAGCTCGGGCATCAGCTGATCGCTGTTATCAGTACATAGAGGTATAGAGGTGCTGCTCAGCAGCCCCCCCCACATGTATAAACAGAGAAGCCATCTGTATGGGCACAGACCATCATCTGAACAGTTGTCCGCTCCCGTGCCAGTGACCCTCTGGCGCATATGAATGGAAGTAATGATGGCAGGTTTAAATGCCATTTGTCTGTCAGCACATGTTATGAAGGGCAGAGAACTGGCTGTGAGCCCTGCGGGCACCGCTGCCCGCCAGACGTCTGTGGACAATGAGCTGCTTGTGAGTCACAGGGGCCCGATGGACACTCCCAGCACTAGTCACCCGTCATTAGTGTCTCACCAGGCCGGATCCTACTAATTATAGGGCCATCCCTCAGACGACCCCTTCTATACCTCCCATCAGGGTAAATGCAGAAGTAGATCAGAGTGAGCTGCTCTCCAACTGCTGCAAAACTACAACTCCCATCAGGCTTTGCAATAGGCTGCCCATACCCTTTACATTCCCTGCAGCATCATGGCTATTACAAATCGGGCGCCCAAACTAAAGCCCTGGTTTGGGGGGGGGGGGGGGGGGGCACGGGCTGATAAATTAAGGATTCGTACAAGGAGGGACAACGATAGGTTATAGGAGCCCAGTACGTCATCCCAGAAGCCAATCCCATAATCCAGCAGGCCCACATCTGCTTTGGGGATTTCTGTATGAATTCCACGTGTCCGTTGCGTTTTTGGAGCAGAAGAAGGAATTAAGCATTTCTGTTTCTTCCACATTGCCTTCAATGGATTTTCAAAAATACACAAACCGCACAGCAGCAGGTCACGCCAATGCCCCCCGATGCCCGACTTGTCTGATGCTTGGCATCACAAGACACAAGCTGCTCTGCAGCCGTAGGCCGGCTCACATGACCGCGCTTACCAGCAGGCTGTGCGCGACCACATAGCACGTACGCAATACTTACTGCGTGACGCCAATCGCCATAGACTACCTTGGCGTGTAAGCGCACATAACACGCAGTAAGATAGCACACGCCGCTAGTTTTCCCTCGTAATACGCGCAGAGAAAGAACACGTTATGAGCGCCGTAAACTAACGGGCCATGGACGTCAGGTTTGTTACATTTGTCCCAACCCACAAGAAAATCGGATGCGCAAAAAAAAAAAAATAATATGCAGTAAACGCGGCCGCTAATGTGCGCTTGCTGTGTATTTATCCTTTTTAATGCTCCCAAAGGTTTGGGCCGTGAATATGGACCAAAAAAAGAACATTCTGTGATGTTTTTCACGCGCTACATCTGCATACACCAATGTAAATCAATGGGTCAGTGTGCGGTCCGTACGGATAAGATTCCCAGGACACCCCCGCCACAACCGTTAGTCGCTGGGCGGCCGGTGACTTCCCTCCCCGTAGGTGCCGTAATTACTGTTTATCTGCGAATTCCATACAATATAATCTCGCTGTCAGAGGCGCAGTCCTGAAGACGTCATCCAGGTTGGACAAATCCTTTGCAATAAAAGCCCCCAAAATGAGCCGATTCCAAGGAGAATAGGGGATGATTTCAACCACTACTGCCATCATCAGGCAGTGGAGAACTACAAATACCAGGATAGAACCATTACTACAGGCTCCAACGGTAGACAGGGGTATTGGGCGTACCCACAGTAATGGCAGCGACCTCTTAGTGTAGTCACTATACTCATACAGCCTGCTACAGAGGAGCTGGGCCCAGGAGCTCACAATCTAATCTCCTCATTGCACTCACTAAGGCCACCCTCACACATGCGTCTTTTCCAGGGTTCATCGCTGTGTGTTCAGCGCAGCGCTAAACGCTGTCCAACTCCGCCATTGGTGGGCTTCTCGGACATCGCTAATACACAGCATTTATCCAGCGCCGTCTGCTCTATTTTCACGCGTTTCTGCGGTTTAAAAGGCAACGTTTACTCATTGAAATGAATGGGGTTCGTGTTCAGCGCTGCGGTCACCGCGTTTTTGACTGCGTTTTTTCAGTTCTGGCATTGGCCGTCTGCAGACGGCCGGGTTGGATCCCGCCGCGAGAATTCTTGCAGCGGGATGTAGACTTGTGCCGCTGCAGAGACCTGCGGCCCACATGCTCCTGGCATCTTCCGTCTCTGCCATGTGCCGGCTGCCGGCCAGCCAACACATGTGCAGAGCGGAGCCGGCCCGTCACTACTGACATTTGTGTGCGGGCCTCTGTGAGATCCACACAGAAATAGATCGTGCCACGATCAGCTTGGCCTCCTATATAACTGTGCTGAAACGCAGTGAGCGCTGTGTTAAAGAACGCAGCATTGTTACAAGCGCCTGTGTGGGAGCGGCGTGAGGGTCCTCTTAGACGAGCCGGCATTGGCACCGGCTGTATGAGTGATGAGAGGGACTGAGTGATTAGTCAACGAGCCGACCATGCCTGCAGAGAACGGACAAAGAGCAAAACGCGAACCGTTCGGTCAGACATTGGCGCTTGTTTAAACTGAATGCTTATCATTCACTTTTGCTCGTTTGAATGATTACTGTTGCGTGTAGAAGGACCTTTAGTGAAGCCGAGTATCTGCAGTATATGCAGAGGGAGGAAACAGGAGCGGCCATACCACAAGCACATACAGGTTAGATTACACCACATTGTGGTGAACGCACGGCAGCAGCTCCTACGTGGCCACAGCGGCCCCCGCAGCTGCCGCCAGCCATCTCCGAGGGGCTAAATATAATGCCGGGGCTGGAGGAGAGCGAACTACAATGAATCATACACCGCTGCGTGTAGGAGAGCCCTTCTGGAGACATGGTGTGGGTGCATACTACATACATGTGTATGTGCTCCGCTACGTGTGGGATATGTTAGATATGTGAGGACGTGTAGAAATACCATTACACATACCGCCAGCATACAGCGGGGTGCAGAGAAAGAAAAACAAAACACACGTTTAGCGCGGCCTCACACGGGCGTATCTGCGAGCATTTCAGAGAGCACAACATTTGCGCACAGAGAACAGAATCCGCTGCTTTCAGTGGGTTCGTTCCCATTTCTTTTCTTGTGAGCGTGAACAATATTACGCAGCGCGCTGCATTTTTTTGCACCCAAGTTCCCCATAGAAGTCTATGGGAGGTGCGAAATACACAGCGCAATCTAATGCAAAAAATAGACCTGGAACTCCTTAGGCTAAACCGCCATTTAAATCACAGCGTGTTCGGCCACCGCGCGATGAACATGCCACGCGTGCGCAAAAAGTACAGTAAAACCCGCCAATATGAGTGCAAAACAAAATACAAGCTCAGCGAGGAACGACAGCTACACGGTCCAAAGGGACCCTTATTGGCAGCCGTGGTTCCATGCACGGCGTTAGATGTAATACTGGTGGCATGACCCAAAACAGAAACCAAGGCGCCAATGCGAACGGGCCGTTACACTGTACACACCAGTATATACTGTATATATGTGTGTCCAGCTGCATTATGAACGGTCTATACGCTCCTCTGCGTGTCGTATGTATATTATTATGAGCTGTACTCACCCCTCCTCTGCCACCGCGACCCAGCGCTGCAGCCCCACAATAGTCACAGGACGTCACCCGACTGCTGCAGCGCCACCCTTCTAAACGCCTGGTATCACGGTACCAAGTAGGTGTGCACTGATGCCAGGAGAATGGGGCAGTGGCGCTGCAGCGGTCAGGTGACATTTGCCACAACAAATGCCGGGGGGGAGGGAGGGGGATGCAGCACAGGAGGGGCACCTACTGCTTGTTTTGTTATTTAAGGGGAATGCTGTCCTGTACCCGACATCCCCTTTAAGGCTATAGGTTCCCTCGTGGCAGATTTCCTAGCAAGTTTCTATAGTAGAAAATTTACAGTAAATCTGCACCAAACTCCGGACGGCTTGTCGCAGATCCTAAGGCCGCCCTCACACAGACGGTTAAGAAAATATGCATTTTTTAACGCTGCATTTACTGCGGTTTCAGCAGCGATGACATGAGGTTTTGCAGCCAAGGAAGCTGAATGCCAAGTGGCACACAGTGTCTCCCCAAAAATAAGACCCTGTCATATTAATTTTTGACCCAAAAGAGGCACAGGGTCTTATTTTGGGGGATGTCTCATACTCACCTAGCCGGTGCCGGATGGATTCCTCCCGGCGTTCCTGCTGGCTTGCTTGCAGTCGTCAGTCGCCTACAGAGCATCTCTTGCTGGTGAGGCCTCGTTCACACGGGCGACACGGCATCGCCGTGAGAAAACCACAGCATCACTGCATTGCTGGTCCGTGCGATATCCCTGCAGTTTCTTGTGGGGATACAATCATTTTGTAGCACTGCAAAGTCGTATGTTGTGCTACAAAGTATAAGCCCTACCCTGAAAATAAGTCCTAGCTGCAGGGGGGGAAAAAAACACACATCACCTTGAAGCGCTGTCTGAGGCTCCACTGCAGCTTCTCCCTGTTCCCTGAAACTGTATCTCTTCTGACCAGGGATTGAGAAATCCCCCCAGCTGGAAGCGCTGGCTATGATTGGCTAATGCTTAGCCAATCAGAGCCAGCCTCGATGAGTGGCTGCGATTGTGGGCGCTGGCTGTGATTGGCTAAGCGTTAGCCAATCAGAAGCAGCACTTTCAGGAGGCGGGGATTATTCAATCCCCGGCCAGAAGAGATGAAGGAGAATAGTGCTGAGACCTGGGGAGAGGATGTGGCCGGGCTGACCGCCTCTAAGGTGATGTATACTGTTATTTTCCCTGCAGCTGGGGCCTTGTTTAGGGCTTTGACCGTAGGATTTCCTACTGTGAAAGTTGAATCACACCAAATGAAGACTGCGTGCATATGGCGGGACCCGCGAGGCTTGTGTGTCGGGTTGTCACATGCTACAAAACATCGCAGGTGTGAAGGAACCCATCGGAAAGCATGGGCTTCACATACATGCCATTTGTAGCAATGCGATAAGACTGTGCCACTTTGTCGTACGTGTGAATGGGGATTGAAAACTTCGCCTTCAGCAAGAGATTGCTCTGATTGGTTCTTGAGAGCCATGGCTCAGCCAATCAGAGCCATTCAATGAAGGGCTGTGATTGGTTCATCGGGCAACAAGAGATGCTCTGTTGGTGCTGATAATTGCACAGAAGCCTGCAGGACCGCCGGAGAGCAGCGGGAGGGACCCGGACGGCACTCGTTAGGCGAGTATTACTGTTTTTTCTCCACACAGTGCGACTAGGGCTTATTACCAAGTTTAGCCGTGTTTTCAGAAGCGCTAAAGAGGCTGCCCGTTTATTGCATTAGGCAACGCATAGCGCCTAAAAATGCTGAAACACCCGAACATAGAACAGCTGTGCTTTAACGCTCGCCTGAGGAGCCCCACTGAAATAAATGGCAGCGCTGAAAACACAGCGTTAAAGGCGGAAAAAACGCCGGTGAGAGGGGGGGGCTCACACACAGATTCATCCTCTGCGGAAAATCCATAGCAAAACCGCCATATTGGAACACTCCCCAATATACACATCTACACGGGTACGGGCCAGACGGACCCGACGCTGCCACAAAACCCACAAGGAACGCTCCAAGTATTTTCTATTCTTAACATTGGGCGTTTTTATTGCTGAACTATTACAATAAGCATCTAGTTGCCCGTTACGTGCCACCCGCCGGCCACCAACCCCTCACAAGTGGCCACAACTTACGTCACGGCTCATATTACCCTCCGCTCAACGTTTATGGAAGGAAAAGCCATCCTAAAATCCCACGTAGCGCTATTTTGTTTTGGAAAACAGGGGCGGCCATGATGGAAGACAGGCGGACCCCGTTACACAAGAGCCCACCCCGCGCGGCCTCCTTCATACCAAAGGACGGATTCATTGCCAGCAGTTCTGTTCTGCTGCTCCCAAAACACAAATGTGAACAGCGGCTTAATGCGTAAAACCGTAAATGTCACATGACCCCCCCAGTGAGCGCCAAACAAGAGGAAACCATGCAACTCATGGCCGAGCGCTGTCATGGCGACCGATGGATAAACACACTGTTATAGCCGACTGCAGGTGCTCATACTATATTATCATCTACAGGACCCTGCCGGACCCCCACTACGCTACACACAGGACCGCTCTGGACACCCGCTATACTATATACATGACCCCTGCTGCGCTACATATACGGGGCTCCGCCGGCCCCCTTCTATACTATATACGGGACACCCCGGCCTCCTACTATAGTATATACGGGGCTCCCCCGGCCTCCTTCTATACTATATACGGGACACCCCGGCCTCCTACTATAGTATATACGGGGCTCCCCCGGCCTCCTTCTATACTATATACGGGACACCCCGGCCTCCTACTATAGTATATACGGGCCTCCCCCGGCCTCCTTCTATACTATATACGGGCCTCCCCCGGCCTCCTTCTATACTATATACGGGCCTCCCCCAGCCTCCTTCTATACTATATACGGGACTCCCCCGGCCTCCTTCTATACTATATACGGGACTCCCCCGGCCTCCTACTATAGTATATACGGGACTCCCCCGGCCTCCTACTATAGTATATACGGGACTCCCCCGACCTCCTACTATACTATATACGGGACTCCCTTGGCCTCCTACTATAGTATATAGGGGACTCCCCTGGCCTCCTACTATAGTATATACGGGCCTCCCCCGGCCTCCTTCTATACTATATACGGGACTCCCCCGGCCTCCTTCTATACTATATACGGGACACCCCGGCCTCCTACTATAGTATATACGGGGCTCCCCCGGCCTCCTTCTATACTATATACGGGACACCCCGGCCTCCTACTATAGTATATACGGGCCTCCCCCGGCCTCCTTCTATACTATATACGGGCCTCCCCCGGCCTCCTTCTATACTATATACGGGACTCCCCCGGCCTCCTACTATAGTATATACGGGACTCCCCCGGCCTCCTACTATAGTATATACGGGACTCCCCCGGCCTCCTACTATAGTATATACGGGACTCCCCCGACCTCCTACTATACTATATACGGGACTCCCTTGGCCTCCTACTATAGTATATAGGGGACTCCCCTGGCCTCCTACTATAGTATATACGGGCCTCCCCCGGCCTCCTTCTATACTATATACGGGACTCCCCCGGCCTCCTTCTATACTATATACGGGACTCCCCCGGCCACCTGCTATACTATATACGGGACTCCCCCGGCCTCCTACTATAGTATATACGGGACACCCCGGCCTCCTTCTATACTATATACGGGCCTCCCCCGGCCTCCTTCTATACTATATACGGGCCTCCCCCGGCCTCCTACTATAGTATATACGGGCCTCCCCCGGCCTCCTTCTATACTATATACGGGCCTCCCCCGGCCTCCTTCTATACTATATACGGGACTCCCCCGGCCACCTGCTATACTATATACGGGGCTCCCCCGGCCTCCTACTATAGTATATACGGGACACCCCGGCCTCCTTCTATAGTATATACGGGACACCCCGGCCTCCTTCTATAGTATATACGGGACACCCCGGCCTCCTTCTATACTATATACGGGCCTCCCCCGGTCTCCTCCTATACTATATACGGGCCTCCCCCGGCCTCCTTCTATACTATATACGGGCCTCCCCCGGCCTCCTTCTATACTATATACGGGCCTCCCCCGGCCTCCTACTATAGTATATACGGGGCTCCCCCGACCTCCTACTATAGTATATACGGGGCTCCCCCGGCCTCCTTCTATACTATATA
Organism: Eleutherodactylus coqui; assembly: GCF_035609145.1. Classification (NCBI taxonomy): domain Eukaryota; kingdom Metazoa; phylum Chordata; class Amphibia; order Anura; family Eleutherodactylidae; genus Eleutherodactylus; species Eleutherodactylus coqui. The sequence continues at coordinate 148,350,527 of NC_089844.1, read as the reverse complement.
CGGGACTCCCCCGGCCACCTGCTATACTATATACGGGGCTCCCCCGGCCTCCTACTATAGTATATACGGGACACCCCGGCCTCCTTCTATAGTATATACGGGACACCCCGGCCTCCTTCTATACTATATACGGGCCTCCCCCGGTCTCCTCCTATACTATATACAGGCCTCCCCCGGCCTCCTACTATAGTATATACGGGCCTCCCCCGGCCTCCTTCTATACTATATACGGGACTCCCCCGGCCACCTGCTATACTATATACGGGACTCCCCCGGCCTCCTGCTATACTATATACGGGCCTCCCCCGGCCTCCTTCTATACTATATACGGGCCTCCCCCGGCCTCCTGCTATACTATATACGGGACTCCCCCGGCCTCCTGCTATACTATATACGGGACACCCCGGCCTCCTACTATACTATATACGGGCCTCCCCCGGCCTCCTTCTATACTATATACGGGACTCCCCCGGCCACCTGCTATACTATATACGGGACACCCCGGCCTCCTACTATACTATATACGGGACACCCCGGCCTCCTACTATACACGGGACTCCCCCCGGCCTCCTTCTATACTATATACGGGACTCCCCCCGGCCTCCTTCTATAGTATATACGGGACTCCCCCGGCCTCCTTCTATACTATATACGGGACTCCCCCGACCTCCTACTATACTATATACGGGACTCCCCCGGCCTCCTGCTATACTATATACGGGCCTCCCCCGGCCTCCTTCTATACTATATACGGGACTCCCCCGGCCACCTGCTATACTATATACGGGACACCCCGGCCTCCTACTATACTATATACGGGACACCCCGGCCTCCTTCTATACTATATACGGGCCTCCCCCGGTCTCCTCCTATACTATATACGGGCCTCCCCCGGCCTCCTTCTATACTATATACGGGCCTCCCCCGGCCTCCTTCTATACTATATACGGGCCTCCCCCGGCCTCCTACTATAGTATATACGGGGCTCCCCCGACCTCCTACTATAGTATATACGGGGCTCCCCCGGCCTCCTTCTATACTATATACGGGACTCCCCCGGCCACCTGCTATACTATATACGGGGCTCCCCCGGCCTCCTACTATAGTATATACGGGACACCCCGGCCTCCTTCTATAGTATATACGGGACACCCCGGCCTCCTTCTATACTATATACGGGCCTCCCCCGGTCTCCTCCTATACTATATACAGGCCTCCCCCGGCCTCCTACTATAGTATATACGGGCCTCCCCCGGCCTCCTTCTATACTATATACGGGACTCCCCCGGCCACCTGCTATACTATATACGGGACTCCCCCGGCCTCCTGCTATACTATATACGGGCCTCCCCCGGCCTCCTTCTATACTATATACGGGCCTCCCCCGGCCTCCTGCTATACTATATACGGGACTCCCCCGGCCTCCTGCTATACTATATACGGGACACCCCGGCCTCCTACTATACTATATACGGGCCTCCCCCGGCCTCCTTCTATACTATATACGGGACTCCCCCGGCCACCTGCTATACTATATACGGGACACCCCGGCCTCCTACTATACTATATACGGGACACCCCGGCCTCCTACTATACACGGGACTCCCCCCGGCCTCCTTCTATACTATATACGGGACTCCCCCCGGCCTCCTTCTATAGTATATACGGGACTCCCCCGGCCTCCTTCTATACTATATACGGGACTCCCCCGACCTCCTACTATACTATATACGGGACTCCCCCGGCCTCCTGCTATACTATATACGGGCCTCCCCCGGCCTCCTTCTATACTATATACGGGACTCCCCCGGCCACCTGCTATACTATATACGGGACACCCCGGCCTCCTACTATACTATATACGGGACACCCCGGCCTCCTACTATACACGGGACTCCCCCCGGCCTCCTTCTATACTATATACGGGACTCCCCCCGGCCTCCTTCTATAGTATATACGGGACTCCCCCGGCCTCCTTCTATACTATATACGGGCCTCCATACTGCACTCTCTACAGACATATAAGTCGGCACCAGTTAACCCCTCGGCCCCCTCAGTGTACCCCGCTCCACCTCCAGGGCCCCCCTCACCTTAAAGTCATTTCCGCTCAGGTCCACCCCCCGTATGAAGGGCAGCACCCCGGTGGCCGCCATCTCCCGGTCTCAGGGAGGGTCTGTCTGCACTGAGGAGCAGGAAGCGGTTAGGCTCCGCCCTCTCCGTTCACACAACCCTACAACGTCCTGTCACCAGCGGTACACACCCTAACCCGGTCTCATCCCGGCCCCGCCCCCTCACAGCTATCCTTCCCCGTCCCGCTGTCAGTCCCAGGATGATTGACAGCTCATGGCGCCAACGAGTGGCGATCCAAGTGTGATTTATTTACTCAGTGATTCCCTCACCCCGCCACAGAGGGGTTAAACAAAGGTCCCAATCTGACATGGCAACCAATGGCGTCAGCAGAATGCAGCGCTTTCATTGGACAGTTGAGCTTCTATTTTGAGATGAAGACATTTTTTTTTCGAAGTTGTTTTTAATAAATGCAAAGATGATTGGTCGAGTCTCCTTGTCTCTTCAGTAATTGGCTGTTTCTTTTCACTTCTCCTTTGATTGGCTGCTGATATTAACCTTTACCTGTGATTGGTAAGTGGGCTTCGCAGTGTCACTTGTGATTGGAAGGCAGGTGGGATGGAGGCGTGTGATTGGTCGGAGCGCTCAGCGAGCGAACACCCGGACGTTGCTCGCAGGGAGAGCAGCAAAGGCCGCGGGAAAGGCTGGTGAGAACTCGGGGTCAACGGGGTATTCAGGGATGGGAGGACGGGAAGGACGGTAATGGCGGGGTCTATAGAGGTAAGTGGCGAGGCAACACCACCAAATACCTCGTCCCATCTGTAATTACAGTAGAACTACAATTCCCAGCATCCTTTGTCAATGTAATGTAATGACCCTGGTTTGCTGGGCATGATAGGACTTGTAGTTCTATAGCGGCTGCTGGGACTCTGTACTCCAGTCTGACGTTTGGGATATTTAGTATCAAGTATCTATTGTTACTGGCTCGTGCCGACCCGCTACCTTTCACAGCTGAGGGTTTGTTACAGTTGTGTCCTGTGTAGAGAAGCGCACACAGTTTGTTACAATGTATCAGTCTGAAGTTCAGGATGTTTACTGTACACGTCTGCAGCTGAGAGGTCTGTGCAGGTGTTCAGCCTTTGAGCAGAAACAAGAATGTTCCTATTCACTGACAGCAAGCAGAAATCTAGAAAAATGGTAAAAAACTGAAACGCCAAGTCTGTTAGAGATCTGCAGCGATTGTGGCTTATGTACAGACGTGGGAGACGTCTTACAGGGGCGCTCATCAACGCCTTGTGTGTTAGGTTGACTTCACATGAGCGGAAGCATATTCACAAGTGCGTTTTTGCGGCGTGAACGATTTTTTTGTTCCCCCCCCCCCCCCCCCATCAGCTTATTTTACTGTACCTCTTACCCTCACAAAGCATCTTCTGTTGCATGCAGACGCATCGCTTGAAATGGTTAATGTGTTCTTCTTCCAATGCAATAACCTAGTGCTTCGTGCTTCTCCTCGTGTATTGCGCCCTTCTTTTTGGACCTTTTAGTGCGTAAATACACAACAAATTAGACTATGTTCTAATTTTTTTTTTTTTTTTTTGTTTTGCGTGACCAATATGCGAAATGTGAACCAACCCATTGAAATCAATGGGTTCTATTTTCATTGTATTGCACGCACCAATACGCCCGTGTGACGCCGGCCTTAAAGGGACCCGTCCCTACAGCACTATAAAGTAAGTTAGGGCGCTGTTCGGTGACGTGGAGCCGGTTATGTATCTTCTTTCTACTCCCCCTGCTCTTGATCCCGCTCGGTCACCCACTGAAGAACGCATGGAAATCTGACTTGTATAGGGGAGCGTGTGCATGGCTATCTGAAAAGAGTCCGATTTTCATGCGGCGCGTAATCCTCACCAGGTGACGGCGTTGGATCGCGGGAGCAGGTGAGCATAAAAAATCCATCACCCGGTTCCCCGTCAGCTCCCCAAACAGCACCAGAACTTAGTTTATAGTGGTGCAGGAAGGTGGCAGGTCGCCTTAAGTTCTACTCCCCACTTATCACGCTGACGCACAGCCTTGATAGCGCCAACTGTTTTTTCAAACGCCTCCTGATTGCGCCAGAATGCGTGTTTTCCTCATTAACGGCTATTATTGAAATGAGCATTACATTGTGCTACAGGCCCAGCGCTTTAAAGATGCCCATCATACAATGATCGAGCCCTGCCGCCTAGTGCCACCACCCTGCACATGGGCCTGTAAATCGCCATCCGCACGGGAAAATCTGTCTTCTAGATTTTTTTTTTATTTTTCAACCATACATGGTAAAAGTTTGTGCGCCATCCCGTATGTCATCACTAAGGAGCCCCACTTTTATATATTCCATATTACGCTGTATACAGTATACTACCCTGTTTCCCTGAAAATAAGACATAGCATGATTTTCCAGAATTTTTCAGGATGCAAAATGATTTTTCAGGCTTTTTGAGGATGCTTGAAATATAAGCCCTACTCCAAAATTAAGCCCTGCTAACAGTTAATTAAAAAAGTCAATTTAAATAGTGTCCAGGCAGCTGTACATGTAAAAAAGTTAAACCTTTTTGAATAAAAATTAATATAAGACACTGTCTTATTTTCAGGGAAACACGGTATATAATGAATACTGAACATTGTAGATGTTTGCGTACTTGGAAAAAAAAAACTAGTTTTCGGCGCGGATCTGTCAGTTTGCTGACTTGTATAACAGACGCATCCGAGAATGGGAAGCGGGGGAAGCTTTATAGCATCGGACACAGCAGAGCGCGGCGTCTGACATCAACTCCATGGCCCACATATGCCCCCTGAAGGAGCCGTCCCCTGTGAAGGAAGATTCCAATGCGCAAGCTCAATGAAGGGTTCATTCACACGACCGTGATTTTGGCGATGCACGGCTGCGTGACCTGTGGTAAATGGGGTCAATGTGTTGGACTGCGGGACCCCTGCAGCGTTAGACACACGGTCGTGCGAATGAGGCCTAATACACGCAGGATCGGGAGTCGTCCATCACTCGGGGAGGCATCGTAGCTCCGTGGCTTCTTTCAGCTGAGATCTGACTCTTATCAGCTAATTTCCATGGGAAACCTTTAAAAAGGTGTAATAAACCCGTCATATCTGCGTAGGAGAGGTTCTGCCAACCCCGTGCGCCACTGATACTAGTTTAATAGGCACATTCTTGATGAGGGTTTCCCTTTAAGCAGGAAGCCCCTATAATTTGACAAGTTGGTCCAAGTTGCCAGAGGGCGCAGTAACTATTTATTACACCTGTGTCGGTGGCTCATGGACTAATCGCACTGCCCTCTCTGACTGATACATGTAATGACGCTCCTATTTCTAGTGTAAACACGGCTGCGGGCCGGGTACAGATCTGTCTGAGTCACAGCGATCACCGCATCGCTTCCTGCATGTTGGATTTTATAGAACAACGATAAAACAGTCTTTAGAGCAGCGATCTGCAAAATCGGGCTAACTGCTGCTAAACTACAACTCCCAGCATGCCCTGGCAGCCACAGACTGACAAGGCATGGGAGCTGTTGTCGTCTTGCAGCAGCTGGGGAGCTGCAGGTTAAAAGCGCATTCTGGGCATTTTAACCCCTTTAAGTACTGATGATAATTCATCAGCAGTTGATCTTGGGGGTCCACCACTTGGGACCTCTGTCAGTCACCTGATCTCAGCCCTGCATTAACTGCAGCGGAGCCTCAAGTGCTATAGAGGGTATAGTTCTCATTGACTTCACTGGAAGCAAAGCCTTGTGTCACACTTCTTGCTCCGACCCTGGAGGTCATCAGTACTAAAAGGGGTTAAATGCCCAGAATAGCCCTTTTAAAGGTCATTGATGTAGATCCTGGTCATTGTTGTGTGAGTCGTTGCCTAGTTTTTCCGGACTCCCGTTAAGCACCTTTGCCCAGTACTACAGTAATGTGTCCGCTATTCCCAGATCCCTTGTTATAAGTGGGTAGATTTCCATTCAGGATTCTGGGAAAGCCGGAAGACAATTGGCAACCGCAGTGTTGGCTATATTGACCTTCTCCCAACGTTCCTCGCAGCGGCGGACTTTAATATCTAAAGGCCCTTTTACTTGGGCCACTAGAAAGAGTTTAATCTACACACATTTAAATGGCCTTTATGCAGATGATCAAAGTTAGTGCAATTGTGGCCCTGCGCCAAAAATGCAGATGTGTGCCAGTTATGAGTTGGCACAGACCTGAGCTATAATTTAGACCATCATAATGTATTGGACTGTGTCCCTCCTGCTAAATCCTACACCCTTTTCTCACTACTTTTGGAAAAGTAGCGAGAGAAGGGCAAAAAGTAAAAAATTAAAGGGGTTATCCTTGTCCACAGTATGGGGGATGACTTTATGATCGTTGGAGGTCTCCCCGCTGAGACTTCTACCGATCCTGAGAACGGAGGTCCCTTGACTGTCTGAGACAGTTGCGTACAAGCGCTTGGTAATTTCCATCAGCTCTATTACAGTGAATGGAGCAGCGGCGGTGCAAGTTTGCCCGTTGCTGCATTCAATGTGATGTTATCCACTATCCTGGTCAGATTTTGGGATAACCCCTTTAATTTGTAATGGTGGCATGCGCCATCATGTGTCACTATTTTACTCCACAGTTGTGACGTATAGCTTGTATTTCACATGCGCCATTATTTAGGAAGTGGGTCAATGCAAACTGATGACCTCATCGGCTCAGCTGATGTACCCCAGGTATAAGAATCTAGATGTGACGCGTAATCTGCTCTTTCCTCCTCTGCAGTGTTATCATGGCTGAAATGCAGCTTTCGAAAAAAGGCAAGAAGTCAGACGATGGCATCGGCACCATGGTGGATTTCTTACTGGCCAATGCCAGGCTGGTGCTCGGTGTCGGCGGAGCAGCAATGCTGGGCATCGCCACATTGGCAGTAAAACGGGTAAGAATTACTTACTGTCCATATTTTACAGCCATTTATCAGATGTTCTGATATAAATGGGAACCCAACACCCCATATCACTGAGGGGCGCTGTTTAGTAGACTTAGCCCAACCCTAAAGGCGCCCATATAGCTTCAGCAGCTGTCACTAAACAATTGTTCCACACACCATGATCGTAGGTGAGCTGTAAGGGGGTGCGTCTATCAGCACAATGTTGGCAGATTCCTAGTGCCAGTCAGCTGTGTTTTGGATGCAGCTTTATGTGTGACTGGAGTATAAGACATGATATAACTCAGGCATTATATGTAAGTGTAAAATTATGCTTAAAGGGGTTTTACCGCTAAAGACATTTATTCCCCGTTTACACAATAGGGGATAAATGTCTTGATTGTTGGGACCCTCAGTGATTTTGAGACCGGCACACATGAATGTAGTAGTGATGTGAATGAGTAGTGATCATGCATGTACTTCAATGGGACAGAAAGAGAATGCCAAGCACATTGATCACCGTTCATCCCACAGTACAAGGGAATGGGGGAGCGGTTCAACATACGCACTGCTGCTCTATTCATATGGGGCATTCGGATGAGCCAGTCTCAGGATGGCTGGGAATCCCAGCAGTTGGACCCCCAGTGATCAAACATATATTGCCTATCGGGAAGTAAAGAATGTCATTAATGGGGAAGACCCTGTTAAAGGGGAATCCAAATTTGTCCCTGTCTAATTAAAAATATATTTGGGTAACGGCCCCTTTAAGTGAGCCATTGCTGTAAAGCTGACTCTGCACATGACTGTGGCTGATTCTGCTCCTATTGTCTGCAGCTGATTGACCGAGCAGCATCGCCTCCTGAGGAGAAAGTGGAAGAGAAAACCATAGAAGAAAGCTGGAAGGAAGCCGTACTGATGAAGGCCTCCCCAAAACTTCAGCGAAAAGCAACCCGCTCGGACCTGAGCAGTGCATTACCAGCGCCTGAGCCCGACCCGCCTGTCACAGGTCAGCAGAGGAACCGAAAGTGTCCTCACCGGTGGATATAATATCATATATAATATGCTTTATCACATCTCTACTCCGGTCATACCCAAAGCTGCTAACAGGAATCTCCTGCTTTATTTCTATTTCAAGCTTCAACGCAGGAAAATTTATTAAGACCCGTATTTCAAATTCTGGTCTTAGTATTTCCGCCGGCGCATGACGCACCTAATGCATGAGTAGGCGCATGACTCTTCATATATTAGGCGTATCTCGGCTCCTCCATGCGCCTAATCAGAAATGTATGCCAAGTCGGATCTGGTGCTCATTTCTGGTATAGTTTACACCAGCGTAAATTATGCATAAATATCTGTCTGTGCTAGCCACGCCCCTTCCTGACAAGCCACGCCCTGTTAAAAAATTTAAAAATTGGCAGATGGTGACATAGAAAGCCAGAAAGTCGTATATTTTTGCACAGATTTCCACTTGTGCAAAAATCTGCCACTTTTATGTGATAAATTGGCGTAGAATCTTCTATGAATGTCCCTTAGGCTTATTTCCCAAGAGCGTATATTGGCCGCCGTTTTCACGGTCGTTCGATATATATGCTACCATCGGTGGCGTTAAAGCTGAAGTTTGTGTGCCCGTTCACATGAAATGGGCCCTGGCGCATATACGCCGGGGCTACCATGCTGTTGCCCCTTTCCCCTCCCTTCCCCTCCCTTCCCCTCGCAGGCTTACCTCTGCTTTCCACGCTGCTATACTCCCTCCCACCCCCGGCCGCTGTCATTGGCTCCTATAGGAGCCCACAGAGTGGCCGATGCATTCCGGCCCAAAAGATAGTTCCAGGACTATCATTTGAGCCCAACGTAAAATCACCCGGAGCTATATTGGCCGGGCGTTTTTACGTCACGAGAATACGGCCGTGTGATCTGATGTATTGGAATCTAATGCATCAGATCACAGTGTATATCAGCCGGCCGTGAATGTATATGCTACATATTCCTAAATGCATCTAGGAACTCAGCTGAGTCTTTATGATTGTGTCGGTAAGCACGGTATGGAGTGTCCAAGCAGCAGTGAGTTCACTTCTTCATGCAGCTTTAGATGTGACTGGAGTATAAGATCAGTAACGTCATTGTAAAGGGAACCGATCAACGCCAACTAAGTTATGGTGCTGTATGGGGAGGAACCTGGTAAATGCACAGCAGTTTGAAAAGAGTCAGACTTTTGGACGGGCGCAGACACGGCGGGAGAGTCAAAAATAAATATTACAATAATTTTTTCTGCGCTCGGTCAGAAAATCTGATTCTTTTCAAACTGCGGCACACGCACGTGATTGCATTCACACAGCGATCTGAAAATGGCCACACTTCACCAGCAGGCGGCGCAGGAGCAGGCGAGTATAAGAAATAAATCCCCCGCCTCCCCACACACTATAACTTAGTTTTCGGTGCTTTTCGGAGTTGACAGGTTCCTTTTATAGCAAGAGAGGAGCGAAGGAGAGCCTGATTCTTTTCTTTCCATCCTTCCAGATGTCGCAGCTTCGAGCAGTGATCCTCCACAACCCCCTGCTGCTGAGAAGACCCCAATGTGCCTCACCGTACGGGAGACCCTCCTGCATTACTACACCCACAAAGCAGTTGTGCCCGAAGACAAGACCCAAGTGGCCAGACAGCTGCTGATGGACATTGTTAGCGAGCTACAGGACTTTCTGAAGGCAAAGCACCCCGAAATGCCTTTCTTTGCCATGCAGTTGGGGGGCTCCCTGGGTAATGGCCTCCCCGTTACCAGTTTGGACCAGGCTTACGTATTGCTGCCTCTAATGCTTGAACCGGATCTGTGGACCTTCGTACCAGGGCAGGAAACCATTCTCAATGACCCTCTATTTTGGATGATTAAGAGGGTTAATCTGGAGTATACGGCCCGGGGAAGCAGTCTATGGGACAGGTATATGTTGGGGGGCTACCTTTCCACCAGGATGATCATGGAGTCCTTGCACAAGACCATCACAGCATCCATCAACTGGCCGTCCATCGGGACAGTCCTTGAGTGCAATGTGTGGCCGGTTGTTGCCGCTCATGACCTTAGACTGGAGGTCGTCCATCAAGACTTCAGAGTGACGATCAATGTCCTTCCAATGGCTGAAACCAAAGACGTTGTCCTGCTGGCATACCCCCACTCTACCGCCCCATCCGAAAACCTCTGGCGACGGAGCTACTACCGCGAGGAGATTCTCCGTCTCCAGGAGCTGGACAGCAATGATTCTGGCATTCGGCAGAAGTGCCTACACATACTAAGGAGTATCGGCCATCAGCGCTCAGGACTTGGCCAACTGTCTCCAACCCACTTAAGACATGTCCTTCTCCATGTCAGTAATGACTCATCTGATTGGTCAGAATCTAGTATTGCCGACCGCTTCCTGCAGATCATAGAGTCGCTCATCGGGTATCTGGGCAGCGGGACCCTCCCTTGCTATTTTAACGAAGAAGTCAATTTATTCTCACACCTGACGGAGGAGGAGATTGACGAGATCGGATGTGGACTGTATCAGATTTTTTCCGATCCCAGCTCCTTGTTGAGAAAATGAGGTTGTTTGGAGCCAACTGATGGGCACCACGGGCACTTAATGCTGAGTGCATCCTGCCAGAGGTCTCTACAGAGTCACTCTTGCTATTGTATAATGAAAAGGTCTGCAACTTCCAATCTACTTGTGTATCAATTGCTGACAATGTTAAAAATCTCTGCTTGCTTTCAGTGAATGCAAACACTGCGAGGTTGAACACTTATCCTGCTCACACAGCTGCACCGCCCATTAGAAGGGAGAGCTCTGATACATTGTAACAAGCCAGGAGCAGCACATGATCAAGGGCAGGTTTATAGCCTTGGGATGTAAACAGTTTTTCCATTCACTGACAGCAGGCAAAGATCTTGAATACTTAAAGAAATTGAAATGCAAACTATAGTAGAAAGTTGCAGAACTTTTCCTTACACTGTGATTAAGCTTTACTTGTATTGGGCTTCTCCAGGAATGTTCAATAAAGTTACTTGGCGCCCTTGTTCGCGGATTTTGTGTCGTCATGGTAACTGCTCACCATGAGACCAAATATTAAATGAAAGTACGTCCCGTTCTTTCTTCAATTAACTTTATTGACACAAACCTGGAGATCCCAATAATCTCCCTAAGCAGGACTATAATTCATTCTCTTGATGCCTTTCCATTGATCTCTCATCTGCCAGTGTTCTATGCTGAAGTGGACCGGCGTACTGATAAGGACGGGCGCTGCGCTCACATACTATTGCGTTATAGAATCAGAAACTTCTAGGCAATTCTTTTGTCGTCGTGTGGTTGAATTATTCTTTTGATTATAAAAGTTTCTGTAAATTTAGATCGGTGTACGATTAGTCAGACTGTCGGTCTGGCAATGCCTGCTGGGAACTGTAGTTTAAAAGACCATAACTAGAATTCCCGCAGAAGCGATGTGTGTACTTGGGTAACTGCTGCTATATTGTAATGAGAGGTTTGCCGAGGTTTTTGCCAATAGGGTTCATCATTTCATACATGGATTTTGTTTACGTTTTTAACGTCTTGCGCACTTATTTTCTTTATGCCTTTTTGCACTAATCACTTTCTTTGAGCTCATTAATTCACTGTTGTGAGAAAATATCTAGTTGAAATATGGATCCACTTGGTGGCTGCAGCCGGTTTAAGGTTATACAGATGCTAAAAGGCAGCGCCTTATTCTAATAATAGAGAAAGGCGCTATCCATGTCTGGGAAAGATGGTGACGTCCAATATGGCTGCCGTTACAGCTCCCACAGAGGGCGTTGCCAAGCTTTGCTGTAATGGTGGCCATGTTGGATGCCACTCAGCTTTTCTAGAAAATGGGATCCAGAAACAAATGGTCAGAGGGATGGTGAAAAAAATAAGTGCAAGTAATATATATTCCCCGCCACGCTAGTCTACTTTGTTCTGAAATGGAGGGCCGATTAAAGAAACGGGTGACTGGATCTTTTAAGACAGGGTTGCATCTTGTTCCCAACCTTGTGTACTGGATGAGGTCACAATATGGCTGCTCTTGGTGGGTGAAGCGTACTGGAGCGTGGCACGGGGTAGGATGTGTATACTAGGCACTGTTCTGTGGACATATATTCTGGGCTGGATGTTTATTATAAGCCATATATACCAGCCTGACCAGCTCAGTATCGCCCTTCCAGATTGGTTAATGGCCAATCGACACGAACAGCGTCAGAATTCCTCATCTCCGCTGCACTATTGCGGTTGCTATGGGCACACGCTTATATGTATGGTTGTCGGGCAGAACATCCCTAGCAACCGGTCTGTGTTAGATTACTTCCAACTTTGGGAGTAATGCCAACCTCCTTGCCCCTTCTCTGTCCTGTCAGACCCTATAAACCAGTTGCTTTCCTGCTGTCTTGCACTACAACTCCCAGCATGCTCTGGCACTTTGCAGTGGAGCCATTTGTATGGTTATATATACTAAGCACATGATTTTGAGTCACTGTGGGTATAAACACTGAAGATGGCACCGTATTTATATACTCCCCCTCCCCTCCATGTAGATGAATGCCACGCATACCAGCTTACACCACTAGCAGGTCTTGCTTGAAAACCTGCTTGTGCAACGTTGCTAATCTACTCTAGTCACAGCCAAAGCTGCATTTTGCGGGCTTCCTGTTGACTCTTATAGTATAGCATGCAGCCCTAGATGCGCCTGCAGTATACAAGAGATGAAGGCCTGCAGCCTATGGGTTTGCTGTCAGCTCTTAGGCCTTTGTCACACTGGTGTACGCTGCAGGACTTGATCTTGTGCAGATTGCAGTCCCAGCCAGAGCTTTTGGGTTTGCTCTTGGCTCCAAGATATAGAACCTAACTTGTCTACTTCAGTCCCATCCAGAGCTGCATTCTGTGGGTTTACTGTCGGCTCTTAAACTGCAGGAGTTCCCCTCTCTATACTCTAGTCACATCCAGAGCTGCACTCTGTGGGTTCGTTGTCAGTTCTCAGGCTGAAAGTCTCCCTCTGCTGGTTCAGGATCCAGTAGTCACAACGTATCAAATTCGATGAGCTCTGTTGTCAGCATAGTGTCGCTGGATTGCAAGAAACAAAAACCATTTTGAATGCAGCTTTGGAGGTGAATGGAGAATAACATCTGATGCCTTTCTGGATCAATAAAGCAAAGCATCTTCAGTCACACCGGAGCGTTTAATGTCTCTACGTAACGGTAGCCTCCATGTTGAGGTCTAGAGCAGGTTTATACCCCTCAAGTACATGTCATGCTGGGACTTGTAGTTTCACGACAGCTGTGTGGCCACAAGCTGGTTATAAATAACAGTCCACCTACTATACGTGATAGCAACGGGTAGTGGCCATATATTGGAAGTATAAATCCCTTCCTGCTCTCTATAGGGGTCGTTAACAGCCCCCCACATACTTCCCTTCATATAATCTGCAACAGATGTGCCAAATGTATAGACCACTGACCCCTAAAATCTACAGGGCGGCCATGGAAAAGTAGGCCGGCACCACAGTCTTATGAAACTGTCTACAAGAAAATCTGTTGCCCATAGCAACCAATCACAGCACAGCTTACATTTCTCATACTGCTGAGGTAAAATGAAAGCTGTGCTGTGATTGGTTGCTATTTCTAATACTGCTGAGGTAAAATGAGTGAGGTGCCGGCCTACTTTTCTGCAGCCACCCTGTATCAGAGACCCTCCGTCCTTAAGTCATCCTTTTTCTGGGAAAGCTGGGTCACAATCAATATGGCCGCCACTACAACTCCCATAGTGGTCGTCCCCTGGATATGAGTCCGCTTTCCATAAGAGGATGACTCAAGGACTTACCTTTTACTGACCGGTGTATACAGGCCTTGGAGTTGTGCACTGTGCTGATACAGGTGGGTGCAGCCATATTACCCCGCACGGCGCCGCTGGCCTCTCGGGGTTTCGCCTCGGCTGCTGCTTTCCATTGTGGATTTTGCTGCTTAAAATTCTATTTTTTTAAAAATAAATTGTGATAATAAAGTTTTTTTTTCCCCTGACTGCGGGGTGTGCTGGTGATTTGTGTTATATATTTATTTATATCCATCCTATCCCATCCCTCTATTTTTCTGCACATTTGCGCACCAAAGGTCCCCATAGAAGTCAAAGGGGCCACACAATCCGCATGGCAATGTGTGAAACACTGTGTAATTGTGCTGGCAAAAGAAAACCTCTGGAGCAAATTAGCCATTGCGATCAGGTGGTTTTATTATGTGCAAATGAACATTTCCTGCGGGGGCCAAAAATACAGCGATGCACGTGCAAAAAAGCACTGTTCATTCTGCAAATACACAGCGCTCTGCTTGCCAATACGTGTACGCCTGTGTGAGGCCGGCCTCAGAGGGGTTGTCCGTTTGATGCAATTGTGGTACATGGGGGGAGGCACCATTTTTACTACTTGTGCGTATTTTATTCTTATGTCCATGTTGCATCTGTCTGTCATCTGTTTTTCACACATAGGTGGAAAAAAAAAAGCCAGAAGGCTCAGTTTTCTCAAAATGTACAAAAAATGGAGCGTGCAAAAAATCTGCAGTGAAAAAATGCTAGTGTGATACGTGATTGCTTGATTTTTTTATAAATGCACCCATAGACTTTAATGAGCGAGTTTGGGCCGTGGATATGGAACATAATAGGACATACTGGGACTTTATTTTTTTGCGCAACATTAGTTCACATTTAAAAAAATACAGCAGATTAAGCGTGCCGTTCATAGTCGGTGAATAAAAAGTATATACACAAGAAAATGCGCTCCTGTGACTGGGGCGTTATGTTTGCACATAGCGGTACTCCTCTGTGGTCAGACCTGATGACCCCCCCAAGTCCTCCTGATCTTTGTTGTGGAGTGACTACCACTTGACCGTTGCAGTGGGCAATTGTTGTTCTCCTGTCATATCCACTCCCAGCATCTATGCCAGGGCAACGACACCGGACTACTGAGGCCTCGAATTAGCTACAGTGATCAGGTGGTAGCTGGTCCAAAACAAAGACCGGAAGAACTGCGGGGCGGCAGTGCGGGGTCGCCGGGTCTGAGAAAGGGTCGGTATGGCTGGCCCTATTTTAACACATGTTCCTGCAACCGGACAACCCTTTAACACCACCGGCCGTAACTGTACATCCTGGCTGCTGTTTTTCTTCATATTTTTGTTTTTTATCCCCCATTGACTTGAATGAGCATGTCTTGTCCACAAATCACATCAGAATAACCTATATTTTCCGTGTCTTGCCACGCTGACTGACGTAGGTCTGTGCTGTCAGAGTGCAGGCTGCCTTTACTCTGACAGCGCATGGACAGTAAAAGCGAGTGTGCCAGCTAGCCATAAAGTACTGTTCAGCTTAAACCCCCTCTGTGTAACTAATCCGGGTCCGGAGACTAGCTGAAGACTCCTCAGGTCATCCTTAGTTGATCAGCCGGGGTCCGCTGCTCAGCACCCTGACTGGCCACCTATCCGGGTGCCCATTGTCAGTGCCAAAACATATGGAACCGAATGGGCGCAAATCGCTCTGACCCGTGTAATAGCTGGCCCTAGTAATTGCAGGTACAACTCCAATAAAAATCAAGGAGAGGTGCGCCTGCCATTACCAGCGCCGGCCACTACACAAGGGTCAAAGTGATCTGCTTCCGTACCGTACCTTGTGATGCTTACAGCGGGTGCCCTACCAGCTGATCAGTCGGGGTCCCAAATAATGGACCCCAGCCTATCAACTATTTATAACCTATGCTGAGGATAGGAAGGATCGGCCACCTTGAAGTTCAACGCCCAATTCTTTTGTTCTCCTTGAAGATAAGCCACCACCAGAAGAGTCTGGCAGCTGATTACCTCCCTCTGCCTACTAAAGTCCGAGGAACAATTGGATGAACTGAGCATTCATGTGTATCAGGGGGGTCCGGAGAAATAGCTGGCAGCTGGGGCGACTAAGTGTATGGGTACCTTTACCTTGGTTAACGCATTTGGAGCCCCTCCTTTATAGAAGGGTACTTCCATCAAGATAATCCTTTTCATATGACTTAGGCCTTTTACCCACTAGTGTTTTTTTAACGCTGCAATAACGCTACTTTTTTTTCAATGTGACTCTCCAATGTTAAAATCGCATTGCACAAAAATCGCAAAAGAACAAACTTGCGATTTTTTTTCTTTTTTTTGTGTGCGACGCAATTCTAACATTAGAAAGTCCCATTGAAAAAACACAGCGTTAAAAAAAAAAAGCTGGTGGGTAAAAGCCCTAAGGCTTCACAGATGAGGGTTGAGCCTTCCCTCTAGTAGTCGGAGCCTCAGGATTGGATCTCTCTGTCTGATCATGTATCATAGTGTCATCCTTTCAATGGAAGTTGTATGTTGGGAAGCAATTTGTATTCAGACCCTATATTCACAGTGTGGCAGCTTCCTTGATTGTTTCGTCTTCCTGTACTTTACCACCAAGCCACATTTCTTTATGCCCAGCAACATTGGTTGTGGTTGGTCCGTTAGAATGAGGGTCATCCGCTTTGATGTGAACAGGGCGCCTCCTAAATTAAAAACAAACAAGAATAGTAAAGATTTTACGAATGAGACGCATCTCTCTCGTGTATCGGCAGTTTTAGACTGGTATTCCAGCTTAATACGTTCAGCACTTCTCCACTGGATAGGTGATGGGTTACATTAATGGTGGTTCAACTGATACTCCATCACCAACTGCACAGCATGTCAAATGGCCAAACTATTGATGGAATGTCATGCTCTTGTGTTTATTAAAGTAAATGACCAATGCAACAATTAGGCCTCATGTCCACGGGGACAGATCCGCAGCAGGTCACCCGCACCGCATAGGGATGCATTGGACACCTGCAGGTAATTAAATACCTGCGGATGTCATTTTCCCTTGAGGTGCGGATTACGTGTGTGGGAAAACACCCGCAGCATGCTCCATTTTAGTGCGGGGCTTCCGCAGGCTTCTATTGAAGCCTATGGAAGCCATCCGGATCCCCGGAACACCCGCAGCTGAATTCCTGCTCTCCGGCGCAGAAGAGCAGGAGTTTAAAAAAAAAAAAAAAAAAGAGTGCACGGCGCATGCGCACGGCACACTGCCGGTGGGCCGAGCACATCCGCCGGGCTGAAGAAAGAAGATCCGGCCGCAACGGAGGGAAGACCCGCAGCATCCGGACAGGTAAGTAAATCTTCTTTTTAGGCCTCATGTCCGCGGGAAAGGAGGGACCCGCTGCGGGATTCTGCATGAAGAATCCGCGGCGGGCCTGATTTTGCCCGTGGACATGAGGCCTTACCGTGTATAGATGTAAATTACACGCCCGTGTATTCTGTTTTCCTTTTATCACAGGGATTAAATCAAATGTCCAACATAAACATTCGTGTATTTCCTAGCCTATTTCATTTACTGTGGCCCAACGCCCACGGCTGTGTTTGCACTGCAGGATCTGTTGCGAGCGTTCGTCTACGGATCCCGCAGCAAATATTGCCCATAGGACATACTAAGCAAAATGCTTTTCCATAGAAATCAACTGCGATTTCTCAGCTAATTTCTCTGTAGTGCGATCTCTAGCTGGAACAGACACGTATGTGCGGACAAGATTACCAACAATAGCCAGCACCGCCCTGGTGTCACCGGCAGTAATTCCGGCTGCAGCTCGTGGTGCACTACAAAGCCCAGCAGCCGTGGGTGTAAACTGAATGTCCCTGGAGTAAGAAGAATGTTGTGTCATGCCGGCCCGGTGCATGATCAGCCTTGTAGTGATCTGGATTATGGTTTCTCCAGCAGGCTTTTGGGGTATTTTGTCACTTCCAAATTGAGTATCGTGTGCACACATCATCGAACCAGAATCAGACACCAATGTTGGTCTAAAACTGGGAGAGTCTCTACAATGTGTAGAGGCTCAGGCTTTTTATTATAACACATGACAACCGCCCTTCAATGGGCGTGCAACAGATTACATCAGTAACATATAAGATTCTCATTCGCTAGATTATACAGAGTCTCCCGCCTCCCTACCCTCCCGTCCGCCAAGGTATGGACTTTGTATTCTTTAGCATGCAGACAGCCTTAAGGAATTCTGTGTAGTTGACAAATGATTTGTTTAACTAGCTTGTGTTTGAAGAGTGGAAGGGGGCTGGGTATTGAACACAGGATATAAGAATATACACGACACTATGGCCCTTAACTCTTAGAAGCTGGTTGTGCAACTTGTGTAACTTCTATGTACTTAACTAACATTAGATCAGACATCCATTGTCTAGCAAATACTATGATTAGATTGTGTGTGTGTCCTTTAAACTCCTCAGAGCTGAAAGTCATTACAATAGCAAAATACATTTGGGTTATATACAAATAGCGATAGACATTTTATACTAAATAATTATCATGTCTATCACAATCCCCCCTTAAAATGTCTATCCTCTAATTCTTTATCTAATTTTCACAGTCTTCTGCGCATGAGCCTATAACCGGAGCGCGTTGAAGGTTCGTTTTAGGGTCTTCAAGGGGGTGTAGGACTTGTCCACTCCTTCTGGGGATGCATTCAGCAAACTCATGGTGGGAGCGGCTTTTCCAGCATCAGTTTCACAGGTCTCTCTGACACAGGGGATAACACAGCAGACTAGAACAGAAAAGGTAACCATCAGTTCACATACAACAGCGACGCCCGTCTGTGCCAGGATCCTTTACCACCCGCTCATCCATGGCGAGTGCTGGTCCCAAAAGTTAGCTCTTTTTAGTTAGTGCGGTCAGCTTTTTTAATAGCAACTGCGTCTTTACCCGCGGGTCACGTGTCGTCTGGGATGTAGGTACAACAAGTCTCCCCTATCATCTTTCAGACACTCTCCTTTTTAGCTAAAGTCATATCTAAGGTCATTCTATTTTTTAAAAAAAAGTCATAGTCGAGGTAGGTCCTATTGGTCGACTAGTCCCTATAAGGCGTCTCTAGTATAATTTATAAACCACTGCTAATTATAATAAACATAATTAATCCAGTCAACGTTTATTTACCATAATGATCAGGAAAATGGACTCGAATCTAGTTTTTACTTGGTCTCTAGTTTTTAAAACTTGTCAGGTACCCCCCTTGGCTATCCTATGACGTCAATGTATACGTGTAGATCAAAACTACCACCAGGGGTCTCTCTTCTCGCTCTAGTATAATGTTACAATACTAGTAGCGTGCACAGGTACGCACGGCGTGGGACTCCCTAATCTTCACCCACACCAATGTCCCTCCTGGAGATAGTCCTAATGGTGAACACGTCCAAGTCGCCTCACCCTTGCGTCAGGGCTTTCCCACTGCCCGTAAGTCCCTACTCCTAGGAGGGGGGGGGGGTCCCTACCTTACCTCAGAGGGAGGCCATGGATTCCCTGGGCTCATTTCCGGGCATCCATACCCTCTATCTGTACAAGTTAACACCCCACAGGGTGTGCCCTCGCCGGAACCTAAGGTCTTCTGCACTATCCCTAGGCAAATGGGAATTCCACTGACAATCCATCTTAGGAGATCGGGGCAGGCACAGTACTAGTACATTTCTCCTTTTTCTTTGGTAGCGCATGTGGTTGGCATTATCGGAACTGGCTCTTCATCTTTTTCAAACAAGGGAAACGTTGGTGTCTGACAGGATGTGGAGGAGCATAAGGGCTTTACTAAGGCACACTCCCCTGTCCAATTACCCTCCAGGCGGGTCCTCTACCTCATGTCTCCACAAAGCCAGTAAACGTCTCCTAAGGACTGGACCTGATTCTGCATCTATTCCCCTCCTATCATACTGTAGGAGGAGCAATACCCATTGGTGAGTTCCCCAAAAATCTCCCTCCACCCTGCCTATTTGCCTGGCAGGTGTAGTTTCCAGGGTAGTCAGTAATACTCTCTCCGGTGCAAAACACTTAAGTAGTTATAGAGTATTCCTTCTTCCATTTCTCACGGACAGTGTAATTAGCGGAAATGTTCGTGAAGAGACTAATAAACCACTCTTCAGCATCTACAGGGAGATTTAGGGGGACCATCCCCGAGTGTAGTCGGGCACTACCGCACACGCAACAGTTAGACTTGTTGCTCCTGTTAGCATTGTACCTCATCAACTCCAACCAGAGATTCTGGTCAGAGTAGCCAGTCGCTACTGTCAAGGTGTCCTCAAAGGTAGGGTCGGCTATGATCATCATGTTCGTCAAGGTCTTTATCTTACGGCGGAGGGGGTTAATTATGGGCACGGGACTAAGTGAAGGCTTCCATTCGGCTGCATCTACCATATCCCTTATTTTAAACTTCCCTAAGGGATCTGTCTTCCCGTACCGGTATGTCCCCAGACTATAAGTCTCCCCGTCCCCCGAGTTTGGATCTTCCATGGTTAGTGTAACAACCGCATTAAAACCAAGCAGCATACTAAGTTCAGCCTTCCAATACCTGCTGTCCTTATTATTCTCAAGGAGGGTTATACGACTAATTAGGGATTTCCCGCTCCTATTTTTCTTATTTAAGGCACTTCGCGGTTTATAGGACTAGTCTGTTCCTGCGTTCCATCCCACTAATCCCCAATAACGGCAGTCTTCTCCCCAGACGTTATCAGTGGCGCAAACATATTGTATTCCCCGGGTATATAAGTCATATAACCAGCTGGACTGAGCTAAATCTGGCCTGCGGTGGGATCTTGCGCCTAGACACGGGACCACAGTACAATAGTCGAAGGAATATGCAGCTACTTGAGCATTGGACGAGTTATACTAGAAGGTAACCATACCCCCATATTCTTCCGACTAAGGATTCCAGTTGCCACCCTCCTCTCTCACTAGCCCTAACCAGAGTAACGTCTTTGGCACAACTAAGACTGGTCTCCCGGATCTGAAGCTTTCTTACAGTATGAAGCGTGGATCCATGTAAGTCTTTCGGCTAGTTTCACAGCTGTGGCAGTAGTCAGAAGCACCTGGTAGGGGCCATCAAATCGGGGCTCAGGAGGGTGCTTCCTGGGGAACTTCTTGACGCACACCCAATCCCCAGGCTGCAAGATATGTGTCCCAGTGTCTGCCTCTGAGTCTGGAAGAGAACACCTGTGCATAGGCTTTGGTTAGTTCTTTAACAACGGAAATCACATACTCAGTCAACACATCAGATTGTAATTGTAACCACTGAGGATAGTAACAACCTAGCCTTGGGGCTAGCCCAAACAATCTCGTAGGGAGATAATGTATAATCCCCCCTGGGTTCATATCTAACACTGTATAAGGCTATTGGATGACAGTCTTTCCAAAGTGGCGTCATTTTTAAGTATCTTACTTTTTAGCGTGCCACTACGTCTCTCCACCTTTCCACTACACTAAAGGTGGTACAGTATGTAAAAGGCCTGGGATACACCCAGAGCAGACATGACATGTTACATTCACCTGTGAAGTTTATACCTCTGTCTGACTCTGAATCACCTCTGGTACCCCATATTCACAGTTTACCTCGTTCATGAGCTTCTTTGCGGTTACCTACTTGTTTACCTTGGTAACAGGGTCGGCCTCCAACCTGCAAAGACATCAACAACAACAAGCACGTAGTCATACTTCCCAACAAGTGGGAGCTGAACGTAGTCAATTTGCAATCCCTGAAATGGGTAGAGTGGTCCCGGCAAGTGTGGTGTGGCAAATTTACTTCTGCCCTGACTTACCCATGGCATAGATCATGCTAAACCGGACAAATGATGCAGCAGCTACAGAGAATCTAGAAGTCGCCCAACCTCTTTCAAGCGTCGTCGTCATTACTGCTTTACTAGGTGGGTCTTTCCGTCCATCAGCTGGGCCATCATGGGATACAGGAACTGTGGTGGGCAAGTGCTGTTGACCGTTCACCACACACTGTCCTGTTTCTGCTGCTCCCATATTAGTCCATTTATTTTTTCCTTCCTTGCTGGCTGGTAACTGTAAAAGTCTTTAGCATATCAAAGTCCAAATTTTTGTCAATGTCCAAAGTTTTTTTTTACCACTGACTCATGCTGTCAGTATCTTTCTTCTTTCTTCCACGGCTTGAGGGCCGCTGCCTTTGCTGCGCTGTCAGCGAGTGTGTCGTCTCTCGCCTCTCCAGTGTAGGAATCGGTGCGAACTCTCAACTTTGTCAGGTAGAAGTAGGGCCTCCATGCGACTCTGTACCGTTGCACCATTCTCAATTGGTTGTCCTGCTAAGGTAAAAAACTGTCTGGCCTTCCATATTGGGCCGTAATCATGAGCTATGCCAAATGCATACCAGGAGTCAGTGTAAAGGATTGCCGGTCTTACCTCTCGCCACTCTACACGCCTCAGTGAGGGCCTTCCATTCCGCTTATTGTACTGTGACATGCGGAGGCAGAGCTCCTGCTTCTAGGACATCTTGTTGTGTGACCACTGCATATCCGATGTGGAGTCATCAGTCCTCACCCTGGTACCATCTGCAAAAAGCTCAACATATGCATTATCAACAGAGGTTCTGATAACTGTTTGCATATCTGCAGTTTCTTACTGAATTAGTACTAAATAATCGTTCTGATGTTCTATTTCACATGGCTCGGAATCTTGTAGCACAAAATCATTTATTTTTTTTTTTTTCAAACCCAATAGCTGATCTACAACACCTAGATCATCTATGACCCAGATCACCTATGCCTCCCCCCTTTTGAACCGCAATAATCAATGGAAAAAGAGTCATTGCGTTCAAACTAGTAAACCAAGAGGCACAAAAACAAGCACTTTGTAGGTCAAGGTGACATTGTATGCAGCGAAGTCTGAGCGAAAATCTCCTTAAAAAAATTTTTTTTTTAATTTCAGGTCGCAGTTAGCATTTTTTAACACAAGGGGGCGCAACACAAGTAAAATTTTACGTCACCCAGTGTAATAGTATTTCAGGGTATGGCCAGCGTTTAGCTTTTACTCTCCTGTCGGAATATAATTATAGCTTCAGTGTAAACTGACACTAGAATATACAAAAGACTTAAAGAAAAACTAAAGAATACGGATGAATTAACATCCTACTCTGGGCAATTCAGTCCCTCTTTCTTCACATAAAAAGTAAAATTACTTCACCAAATTGCATGAAAAAGTTTGCTGGGTGACTATAGGGAAATTATTTCATCTGTAGGAGCCTTCCGTAACATCATCTGTCTGAGCATCCATTGGAGAAGCGGGCAGTGGAAAACAGAGCCCCTGGGAACATGAGAGAGCGTCCCCTGTCATGTATTCCCAGCCTCTGCCCCCCATGCATCAACTCCAATCTTCCATGCACTATAAACCAGCTTAGTCATCTACTATGTCCCAAGCTGCATCTCCACAAAGGTTTGTTTCCCTGAACTTATCACACATCCAAAGTGGCCACATCTTGGAGCGTAACAAAGTCTGGTCAAACAAAACCTTACTTCAGACAATCATGATGTTAGCACTGGATACAGTGGCATTGGGAAATATAGGCTTCCCAAATGCAGCAAAATGGCCGCCAGAGGCAGAAAGGGGCGGGGCTACAGATCTCCCAGGTGAGGCAAAATGGCTGCCGGAGGACCGGGCGGGGCCAGGGGCAGCAGCACTCCCAGGTGAGGCAAAATGGCTGCCGGAGGACCGGGCGGGGCCAGGGGCAGCAGCACTCCCAGGTGAGGCAAAATGGCTGCTGAGTAGCAGCACTTCCAGGTGAGGCAAGATGGCCGCTGGAGGAGGAAGGGGCGGGGCCAGGTCCTGTCCCGGATGGGGAGGGACCGGAAGTAACATCACGCACCCTGAAAGTGAGCACATGGGGGGAAATAACTTCAGGGTGGGGGCAGGCCTCACTACATTTACTGCAGAGTCACACTATGTTGGATTGTAAACATTGCAAGCACGGCCGCCATTACAGGGAGGGGCTGTAGTCAACACAAAGACATTACATTGTTCATTAGCAATACACATACCCCCCTACATGCTTTCCCCTCTTCAATCTCTTAACTACATTATACCTCCTTCTAGCAATCTAAAAACACATTTCTTTCTGCTAGGCTTCCTGCTCATCTTCTGAAAACTTTCTACAATCTATCTTATCTGTCTATAACCTGGCATTTCTTTCTGCAACTTTTCCTGATCCTTTCCCATTGTTCAGTAACCAAATCACAAGCTCTATGACCTTTGTCCTTGCTCACTTTGCTCAACTCTATGCTACCTGCTTATTCTATTCTATTCAAAGTTTCTGCACACAGTACTGTTTCTCTTGTAAAATCTGCTTTCTTCAAATCCTTCCCATATAACCCTTCTTTCCCACTCAGATTACAATACGCATTAATTCTATAAAACACAGGGAAAGACAAAGTAAACAGAAAGGGTTAATTGAGAAGTGCTCTTAGTGGCTTAACTTCAGTCCACTCTCTTACCAGCACCCCTCCCCCAATAATCAACACTGCACATTGTTTCTATAATAGCAGACAGACGGGATTACTGGAGAATACCCACAACGGCTCAAGGTATATATCTCATCTACCTTTATAACAGCCCACTGTATACTAGTAATCCCCAAGAGCACTCCTTGTACACGATCTAGACAGGACATTTAGCTATACACAGAGACTGACGATTATTTTCAATGACCAAAACCTCAATAATATTCTGGAGAAATCAGCCGTCACAAAGCACGGCTATACTTCACAGTATATACCTTTCCACATATGAGAACATAACACGCTCAATCATAAAGTTAAGTATACGTATCATAAATCTTCCTAACCTCACACTAGTTTTACCTAGGAGCACGTGTCACTGGCGTGTTCCCTCAGACTTAAACAGCCGAGTCCGCCCTCCCGACACATTAACCCTCACAGAATTTATCTCTTGGTCTTGTATACACAATTTTTAACCGTCTCAGACATAACAGACACAACAGCATACAAAATACCCCTAGACAGGTAACAAGGTGATTTTTCGAGTGGACAGACCTGTCTTTCAGTGAAGGTCCAGTCTGGATCAGGAACAGGCAGAAAAGCAGTCAGAACCCAGCTTTGACACAGGTAGATAAAGCAATCTTACCGTGTTCTGTAGATTTTCGGGCCCCTGAGTTCTGCGTGCCATCTGCCGATCTCTGTACGTTCCAGGCTGTGACCTCACAGATCCACTCGCTCACCCAGGGACTCCACTGATCTGGATTATGGTTTCTCCAGCAGGCTTTTGGGGTATTTTGTCACTTCCAAATTGAGTATCGTGTGCACACATCATCGAACCAGAATCAGACACCAATGTTGGTCTAAAACTGGGAGAGTCTCTACAATGTGTAGAGGCTCAGGCTTTTTATTATAACACATGACAACCGCCCTTCAATGGGCGTGCAACAGATTACATCAGTAACATATAAGATTCTCATTCGCTAGATTATACAGAGTCTCCCGCCTCCCTACCCTCCCGTCCGCCAAGGTATGGACTTTGTATTCTTTAGCATGCAGACAGCCTTAAGGAATTCTGTGTAGTTGACAAATGATTTGTTTAACTAGCTTGTGTTTGAAGAGTGGAAGGGGGCTGGGTATTGAACACAGGATATAAGAATATACACGACACTATGGCCCTTAACTCTTAGAAGCTGGTTGTGCAACTTGTGTAACTTCTATGTACTTAACTAACATTAGATCAGACATCCATTGTCTAGCAAATACTATGATTAGATTGTGTGTGTGTCCTTTAAACTCCTCAGAGCTGAAAGTCATTACAATAGCAAAATACATTTGGGTTATATACAAATAGCGATAGACATTTTATACTAAATAATTATCATGTCTATCACAGTAGTATCTACGAGACAGAAGCAGTTTTATGGGCCACCCATTAAGTTGGCTTTTAGTAAGGTGAGCAGATTTTGACCAGGGTCAAAGTGAGACAGAGGGGTGTGGTCAGGGGCGGGGCTTATAATTTTACCTCCATCGTTATAAAATGTACAGGGCCATTTCCAAAAATGACGGAGCAAATTCTGCAGGCAAAATCTGTACCATTGGTGCAGATTTTGAGAATTCCTGGGTTGGTTAGGCCTAGGCTGAGCAGCCGGCCGTCGCTCGGCCTCCTCCATGCTCCACACATAGACCGACTTGTTCGGTGAGTGGGGGTCAGACTCTCCAGCCTCGTGTTCACGGACTGACTGCTCTCAGACTCTCCCAACTTCTGTCTCATTGCATCCTTGCAAAGATATATATAGCACAATCAGCAGCGTCCGAGAAGCCGGCCACGTCCTAGGAGACAGCGGGGTAGAGTTTGGGCCTTGTCACGGTGGCTCTGTCTCCCACCTGGAGGGTAACACATCCTAGAGCCACGGGCAGGCTAATAAACAAAGGAACCCAATTCTGGATTACCTTTCAGTTCTTTTTTGTGTCTCGTGACGCCATTGTTTCTTCTGCAGCCGGTGATTTCTAGTTGGAGGAGTAAACTATCTCTCGCACAGCTTCCGTGGGGGAATTCCTAGTTGGCGGAGTCATTTAACACACAGCCTCTGGAAACAGACAGGCGACTGGTCGTTTTACCGGAACTTGGTTACAAACTTCTTTTCAGTAAATAACAATTTAGCAGCGGCTTGTCAAGTGATGTGACCGGGAGAACTGGTGGGGTGCAGGAGAAACCCCAGCCACAGTTACCTGTAGGTCCCGGCCCGCTACCATTCTTTCCTCTCTCAGTCTCTACCGGTCTACACTCACAAGCGGAAAACACGCTGCTCAACCTCGGCGAATATTGAGCGCCGCAGGCCTCAGCCCATCCTCTCAGCCTCTTCCATTCCATGTCCATGGGTTGAAGGTACCCACAGACAGCTGCCTTGTACACCTCTCTTGAAAGATCTCACTCCAGACTCTCTAGCACACCTTGCATATATATGTATATATATCACAGTCACATGATCGACGATACATAACCCAGACACCAGACATTTAACCCATCCAGTGCTGCAGATTATGCAATGCACTCCACTCACACAACACAAAAGACACTGACAACACAACATTGAGCATACACACAAACACCACACACAAAATGTTACATTTTCCAGACAGGTCTACACATACCAGACATTAACGCTTTCAGTCCTGCAAACATCCAATAAACATAAATCAAATGCATGCCACAGACAAGACATTGACACGAGACAGACATAGGACATTATGGATGGGCCCTATTAACTCTGGGCCA
Source organism: Eleutherodactylus coqui (assembly GCF_035609145.1). Classification (NCBI taxonomy): domain Eukaryota; kingdom Metazoa; phylum Chordata; class Amphibia; order Anura; family Eleutherodactylidae; genus Eleutherodactylus; species Eleutherodactylus coqui. Next base: position 148,323,404 of record NC_089844.1, on the reverse strand, counting down.
CTGCTGGGTCCCCAAGCGGGACTGTCCTACTTAAATTGGGACGATCGATCACCTTACTTTTAGGCCGTCTGTCCACGGGTGATGCGGTATCCTGCGGCGAAGCTCCGCCGCAGGAGCCGCTGCCCGGAAGCAGGAGCCGCCGGCGAATCTCCGCCGGTCAGCCCTATCTAATAGATAGGCTGACCGTGGAATAACGCAATGATTCTCCGCCCATGGACAAGTGCCGGCGCTTTCCATAGCAATGCTATGGGAAGCGTCGGCTGGCGTGATTCGCCAGCGGTTTACCACCGGCGAATAAACTGCCGTGGACAGGGGGCCTTAGGCTGGGTTCACACGGGGCGGATTTGCCGCGGAAATTCCATGCGGAATTTTGCGGCAGCAAATCTGTATGCGGTCGCTAATCCCGGGATTAGCCAGCCATGTGGACGACATTTCTCAGAAATCTCAGCAAATCTGCTGCGGCTAAGCGGGCAGAAGCCGCTGCTGCGGCGCGGATTTGCCGAACGCAGCATGTCTATTTTTTTTTTCCCGCTGTGGCCGAGCTCTCCTCTATGGGAGCGCCGGCCGCAGCGGAAGGGCGAGTGGCCAGGCCGCTTCAAAGCCGCCGCAGGTTTTTACGCGGCGGTTCTCCTGGCGGAAATGTTGCGGTTTTTGCTGCGTTCAAACCACGACATTTCCGTCGGGAATCCGCCCTGTGCGACCGTGGCCTAAGGGTGTATCCAGAGCAGGTGCTCCCCCACATGACAAAACCACACAGTTAGATATGTTACATACACAAGGTTTTGCATCACTTGTTGGCGCTTTTGCTACTTTTGGAACAGTTCTAGGAAGAGGACTTCTTAGGTCCGGCTCATACAGGGCATTTTTATCAACCAAAAACCAGAAGTTGATCCTAACCCCATGCTGATGCGCAGTATGTTTGGGCCGTGTGCTGCGCATGTATTCCACGGACGGCACACAGCCCTATAATAACCCATGAGATGGCATGTCTTATAGTCACAGAACAGCACACGCAATGTATGGGGTCCATGTTATCAGACAGCACACGGACAAGCGGGAGTTGTGCCCAAGTTTCTCTGGAGCAACTTGCGTGCAATCGTGTGAATGTGGCCTGATCTACGCCGGTGGGATTTACGGCTTGCTGCCGATCCTCAGATTCACAGCGTGACCTGTAGTCAATTTCGCACTTTTCTTCTGAATTATTTCCTTTGATATGCATAGGTGAGATATTGAGCTGCGCCTGCATGTGATCCACGGTGCATGCGGATGGTGCAGCTAAAATAATAGCTAACTCTATCAAGGAACGTAAAACGACACGTGGTCTCTGATGTGGTTCTGAGCCGCACCGTGACTGCAGCGTGTGAATACACTTGAAGGACACTTTTACGCCCGCGTAAAAAACAAGCATTTTTAATTACGTTTCTCTGGGTGATTTTTGCCCCCAAACCCTGCAGCCGGATTTTAGCTGTAGATGAACGGCGAAGTATGGAACCCCATAAATAATACAGGGGTCTCTGTTGGTGTGGTTCTTCTTTAGTCGGGCGTTTCTTGGGTCAGAGGCTTTATTTTGTAATCCTGCAGCTTTGGCATTACTTCGGGTCACCGCATCGCATGCGGGTATGTGGGCGCCATGGTTGGGTTGTTCAACCCCAGAAATTAAAGAACAGTCTACAATGGTGTAGGATAATAAGAGGATTAATACTCTGCCAATACGTCCCTCGTCCCCGGCCGTTCTCTGTTACTCTGGCGCTAACTGATGTAAACACGACCGGTGACAGTTATTCATGGACCACCATAATTACATCAGTGCTCTCACCATGTCATTCTACCGCATGGATGCAGAGGTCACGTGTGGTGTGGACACGTCACCGCTACAGTATGGATACAGAGGACAGGTGTGGTGTGGACACGTCACCGCTACAGCATGGATGCAGAGGTCACGTGTGGTGTGGACACGTCACCGCTACAGTATGGATACAGAGGACAGGTGTGGTGTGGACACGTCACCGCTACAGCATGGATGCAGAGGTCACGTGTGGAGTAAACATGTCACTGCTACAGCATGGATGCAGAGGTCATGTGTGGTGTAGACATGTCACCGCTACAGCATTGATGCAGAGGTCACGTGTGGTGTAGACATGTCACCGCTACAGCATAGATGCAGAGGACACGTGTGGTGTAGACATGTTACCGCTACAGCATGGATGCAGAGGTCACGTGTGGAGTGGACATGTCACCGCTACAGCATGGATGCAGAGGACACGTGTGGTGTGGACATGTCACCTCTCTACAGCATGGTTGCAGAGGACACGTGAGGTGTGGACATGTCACCACTACAGCATGGATGCAGAGAACACGTGTGGTGTAGACATGTCACCGCTACAGCATGGATGCAGAGGACACGTGTGGTGTGGACACGTCACCGCTACAGCATGGATGCAGAAGACACGTGTGGTAATGACATGTCACCGCTACAGCATGGATGCAGAGGACACGTGTGGAGTAGACATGTCACCGCTACAGCATGGATGCAGAGGACACGTGTGGTAATGACATGTTACTGCTACAGCAGGGATGCAGAGGTCACGTGTGGTAATGACATGTTACTGCTACAGCATGGATGCAGAGGTCACGTGTGGTGTGGACACGTCACCGCTACAGCATGGATGCAGAGGACACGTGTGGTGTAGACATGTCACCTCTCTACAGCATGGATGCAGAGGACACATGTGGTGTGGACATGTCACCGCTACAGCATGGATGCAGAGGACACGTGTGGTGTAGACATGTCACCGCTGCAGCATGGATGCAGAGGTCACGTGTGGTGTAGACATGTCACCACTGCAGCATGGATGCAGAGGTCACGTGTGGTGTGAACACATCGCTACAGCATGGATGCAGAGGACACGTGTGGTGTGGACATGTCACCTCTCTACAGCATGGATGCAGAGGACACGTGTGGTGTGGACATGTCACCACTACAGCATGGATGCAGAGAACACGTGTGGTGTAGACATGTCACCGCTACAGCATGGATGCAGAGGACACGTGTGGTGTGGACACGTCACCGCTACAGCATGGATGCAGAAGACACGTGTGGTAATGACATGTCACCGCTACAGCATGGATGCAGAGGACACGTGTGGAGTAGACATGTCACCGCTACAGCATGGATGCAGAGGACACGTGTGGTAATGACATGTTACTGCTACAGCAGGGATGCAGAGGTCACGTGTGGTAATGACATGTTACTGCTACAGCATGGATGCAGAGGTCACGTGTGGTGTTGACACGTCACCGCTACAGCATGGATGCAGAGGACACGTGTGGTGTGGACATGTCACCGCTACAGCATGGATGCAGAGGACACGTGTGGTGTAGACATGTCACCGCTACAGCATGGATGCAGATGTCACGTGTGATGCAGTCATCTCACCGCTGCAGCATGGATGCAGAGGTCATATGTTGTGTGGACATGTCACAGCTCGAACAGGAAGACCAGACGGGCTCATTAACCTTTTCCAATCCGCAGTCTGACTTCTTCCTACATTCTCTGCTGCTCTGATGAGGCAGGGTATTCTTCCTGTATATTGCCAGCCGCTCTGCTGTCGGGGGCCTCTTCGGCATGTCACACACTGCCCACCAAGCTGTTAGCCACCAAAAACGTAGGTGGCTATGGGTGACGCTGACCCTCACCTGGGTTGGCTCGCTGGGCCTCGCAGCTCCACTGCCGCACCCCCTCGCCTTTGTGAGGGTCGACCCATAGTACCGCCCAATCGTGACTGTAAACCTGAGCACTATTTCTATGCCGCCAACCGCAGAGTCTTTGCCCTTAGGGAGACGCGCGCATTTTACTTATCACAACAGAACGCAAAATTCCGGCCGAAATCTTAGCTCCGCGTGCTGAAAACCCTGAAAGAGCCAACCGAAATTAACCGCTAAGAGATTGCCATTGGAAAAGCAGTGGCTTTGTCACCTGCCTATCCGCTTATTCCACCAGCTCCTTTGCATACGTCACTAAGCAAGCGCTGTGATTGACTGGCACTGTAGCTTTATGGTTAGTGTAGCACCACCCGCAAGGCGATTCATTATGGGCATCTCAAAGCAGCCATAGGCCCGCGCCCAGGGTAATGGCTCCAAATTGGCATTAGAACACAGTGCGGCCGGTGGTGCTGCAGCTGAACCCCAGGGGTGTAACACCTTACGGGGCCTGAAAACTGAAAGCATTGTCGGAAGGGAGCTGATGACAGCTCAGCTGTCAGAGGTGGTACAACAGTGAACGGGAGCCTCCATGCCCAACCGTATCACATCTTCTATGAAAGCTGGAGCAACAGGGCACTAGAGAGTCCATGCCAGCCCGTATCACATCTTGCATCCAAGCAAAAGGTGGCCCTGCTTAGCACTAGAGCATCCATGCCCCCCGGTATCAAATCTTGTATCCAAGCTAAAGGCGGTGAAACAGGCTACTAGAGCCACCTTCCCCTTCTCCCACCCCCGTATCACATCTTATATGAAAGCTGGAGTGTCCCAGCAGGGCACTAGAGATTCCATGCCCGCTCGTATCACATCCTGAATCTAAGCAAGAGGTGGCCCAACTTGGCACTACAGCATCCATGCCCCACCACACCGTAGCACATCTTGTATCCAAGCTAGAGGCGGTACAGCAGGGTACCAGAGCCTCCACGCCTGTCTATATGGCATCTCGTTTCCAAGCTAGACACTGGACCAGGATTATAGATGTTAACCGACACCTAGTTACATTGTGAGCCTCGTGTGGCGCAGAGCATTAGGGCAGTGGCCGTGTATGCTCTCGCTCATGACCTGAAGTATGCGGGTTCAAACCCCACATAGACCAGGTAGCCGGCTCAGGGTCGACTCAGCCTTCCATCCTTCCGAGGTCGGTGCAATGAGTACCCAGCTTGCTGGGGGGTAGAGTGTATGAAGGGGTATGAGGGCATTCCATCATGTGTTCCGGTAGATTTCTGCACAGTGCACTCTACTTTTTACCTTAGTGGCCTATTTGGCTTTGTACCAGACCCCACCCTCTGGCCTCTGTATTCAATTGACCACTCATTTCACATCCTTTTACTCTAACTAGAGAAGAATTCAAAACCAACAAAACTTAAATCATCACCGCACAACATAGTTCCGTTACACACTGCAATTTCCCTGCCACACTCCCGTGGACGTCCATTTAACCCAACAGTTTGTATATATAGAAGACCAGAGAAAATCATTACAGGCCTCTTACATTCTGCACATGGCGCCAAGGCGCCATTTCTACCCGCAACCCGAACGCTGCACTGCCCACCAAGCTGTTAGCCACCAAAAACGTAGGTGGCTATGGGTGACGCTGACCCTCACCTGGGTTGGCTCGCCGGGCCTCGCAGCTCCACTGCCGCACCCCCTCGCCTTTGTGAGGGTCGACCTATAGTACCGCCCAATCGTGACTGTAAACCTGAGCACTATTTCTATGCCGCCAACCGCAGAGTCTTTGCCCTTAGGGAGACGCGCGCATTTTACTTATCACAACAGAACGCAAAATTCCGGCCGAAATCTTAGCTCCGCGTGCTGAAAACCCTGAAAGAGCCAACCGAAATTAACCGCTAAGAGATTGCCATTGGAAAAACAGTGGCTTTGTCACCTGCCTATCCGCTTATTCCACCAGCTCCTTTGCATACGTCACTAAGCAAGCGCTGTGATTGACTGGCACTGTAGCTTTATGGTTAGTGTAGCACCACCCGCAAGGCGATTCATTATGGGCATCTCAAAGCAGCCATAGGCCCGCGCCCAGGGTAATGGCTCCAAATTGGCATTAGAACACAGTGCGGCCGGTGGTGCTGCAGCTGAACCCCAGGGGTGTAACACCTTACGGGGCCTGAAAACTGAAAGCATTGTCGGAAGGGAGCTGATGACAGCTCAGCTGTCAGAGGTGGTACAACAGTGAACGGGAGCCTCCATGCCCAACCGTATCACATCTTCTATGAAAGCTGGAGCAACAGGGCACTAGAGAGTCCATGCCAGTCCGTATCACATCTTGCATCCAAGCAAAAGGTGGCCCTGCTTAGCACTAGAGCATCCATGCCCCCCGGTATCAAATCTTGTATCCAAGCTAAAGGCGGTGAAACAGGCTACTAGAGCCACCTTCCCCTTCTCCCACCCCCGTATCACATCTTATATGAAAGCTGGAGTGTCCCAGCAGGGCACTAGAGATTCCATGCCCGCTCGTATCACATCCTGAATCTAAGCAAGAGGTGGCCCAACTTGGCACTACAGCATCCATGCCCCACCACACCGTAGCACATCTTGTATCCAAGCTAGAGGCGGTACAGCAGGGTACCAGAGCCTCCACGCCTGTCTATATGGCATCTCGTTTCCAAGCTAGACACTGGACCAGGATTATAGATGTAAACCGACACCTAGTTACATCGTGAGCCTCGTGTGGCGCAGAGCATTAGGGCAGTGGCCGTGCATGCTCTCACTCACGACCTGAAGTATGCGGGTTCAAACCGCGCATAGGCCAGGTAGCCGGCTCAGGGTCGACTCAGCCTTCCATCCTTCCGAGGTCAGTGCAATGAGTACCCAGCTTGCTGGGGGGGTAGAGTGACAGCTGAGGGCATACCATCATGTATTCCGGTGGATTTCTGCGCAGCGCGCTCTACTTTTTACCTTAGTGGCCTATTTGGCTTTGTACCAGACCCCACCCTCTGGCCTCTGTATTCAATTGACCACTCATTTCACATCCTTTTACTCTAACTAGAGAAGAATTCAAAACCAACAAAACTTAAATCATCACCGCACAACATAGTTCCGTTACACACTGCAATTTCCCTGCCACACTCCCGTGGACGTCCATTTAACCCAACAGTTTGTATACATAGAAGACCAGAGAAAATCATTACAGGCCTCTTAGATTCTGCACATGGCGCCAAGGCGCCATTTCTACCCGCAACCCGAACGCTGCACTGCCCACCAAGCTGTGAGGGCACGAGGGACCCGCCAACCGCGGGTCCTTACAGCACATGTAATTTTTTTGTGCGTGCAAGTGCAAACAATTTGATCCTTCAAAAAGTACAGAAAATGCACTTGTGCTCGCAAATATGTGGCGCAAATACGCATACGCTCATGTGACAGGACGCAGGGAGATGTATCTTCATACAACGCAGGCGCCAGCCGTTTATTACAGCTAACACCCGCTGACAACAGCTCCAATAAGCCACACGGCTGATCGGAGCGGTTAACCCTTTAAATGCTGCTGTCAATTCTGACAGCGGCGTTTAAATCCCCCGAACGATGTTCGAGGTTCCCATATGGCCGCAACGCGGTGAGATCCCGGGGAGCCGTGCAGCTGTCACGGCAGCCGGGCGCCTTCAGAAAGGCCCCAGGGCTATCTTGGCAGAATGCCTATCAAGCCATCATGTAAGAACAATAAGGTTTTACTAATTATTTAAAAAAAAGGAATAAAAGTTAAAAAAAACAACCTTTTGCCATATTTATAATAAAAGAATCTAAATAATAAAACAAAAATATATATTTGATATCCCTGCATCAAAAAAAGTCCAATCTATCAAAGTAACACATTTACCACACGATCATCAGAAAAAAAAAATAACGGACACCAGAAATGTGCTTTTTTGGTCACCTTGTCTCCAATGAAAAGCAATCAAAAGTCGTATGCATTCTAGAGATGAGCGAACGTACTCGTTTATGGCCATTTTGCACTCGAGCACCTTTTTTTTCGAGTAACTGACTACTCGGGCGAAAAGATTCGGGGGGCGGCCTGGTGGAGCGGGGGGTAGCAGTGGGGAACAGGGGGGAGCTCTCTCTCCCCCCCCCCCTCCCCTCTGCAACCCCCGCTCACCCCCGGCGCCCCCCGAATCTTTTCGCCCGAGTAGTCAGTTACTCGAAAAAAGCGGTGCTCGATTGTGAAAGCGCCCTAAACGAGTACGTTCGCTCATCTCTAATGCATTCCAAAATTGAACCAATGCAAACTACAGGACGTCCCACAAAAAAAATGATCGCTTGAAAAATAGTAACGTTCATGTGCTCAGAAGATGGAGGCAGAAAATAATTGTAAAAAATTAAATATATTTGAAAAACAAAAAAAGTAATAGAACTTAAAAAAAACTATATAAGTTTGGTATCCTAGTAATCGTAGGACCCATAGAATAAAGTCATCACATCATTTTTGTTGCACTTTGCACACTATTGAAAAAAGGCATACCAAAAGATGGCGGAATTTATTTTTTTTAATTTTATTTCACTTAGAATTTTTAAAACGTCTTTCAGTACATTATATATACATCCATGCCCCACCACACCGTAGCACATCTTGTATCCAAGCTAGAGGCGGTACAGCAGGGTACCAGAGCCTCCACGCCTGTCTATATGGCATCTCGTTTCCAAGCTAGACACTGGACCAGGATTATAGATGTAAACCGACACCTAGTTACATTGTGAGCCTCGTGTGGCGCAGAGCATTAGGGCAGTGGCCGTGCATGCTCTCGCTCACGACCTGAAGTATGCGGGTTCAAACCCCGCATAGGCCAGGTAGCCGGCTCAGGGTCGACTCAGCCTTCCATCCTTCCGAGGTCGGTGCAATGAGTACCCAGCTTGCTGGGGGGGTAGAGTGTATGAAGGGGTATGAGGGTGTTCCGGTAGATTTCTGCGCAGTGCACTCTACTTTTTACCTTAGTGGCCTATTTGGCTTTGTACCAGACCCCACCCACTGGCCTCTGTATTCAATTGACCACTCATTTCACATCCTTTTACTCTAACTAGAGAAGAATTCAAAACCAACAAAACTTAAATCATCACCGCACAACATAGTTCCGTTACACACTGCAATTTCCCTGCCACACTCCCGTGGACGTCCATTTAACCCAACAGTTTGTATATATAGAAGACCAGAGAAAATCATTACAGGCCTCTTACATTCTGCACATGGCGCCAAGGCGCCATTTCTACCCGCAACCCGAACGCTGCACTGCCCACCAAGCTGTTAGCCACCAAAAACGTAGGTGGCTATGGGTGACGCTGACCCTCACCTGGGTTGGCTCGCTGGGCCTCGCAGCTCCACTGCCGCACCCCCTCGCCTTTGTGAGGGTCGACCCATAGTACCGCCCAATCGTGACTGTAAACCTGAGCACTAGTTCTATGCCGCCAACCGCAGAGTCTTTGCCCTTAGGGAGACGCGCGCATTTTACTTATCACAACAGAACGCGAAATTCCGGCCGAAATCTTACCCCCGCGTGCTGAAAACCCTGAAAGAGCCAACCGAAATTAACCACTAGGAGATTGCCATTGGAAAAACAGTGGCTTTGTCACCTGCCTATCCGCTTATTCCACCAGCTCCTTTACATACGTCACTAAGCAAGCGCTGTGATTGACTGGCACTGTAGCTTTATGGTTAGTGTAGCACCACCCGCAAGGCGATTCATTATGGGCATCTCAAAGCAGCCATAGGCCCGCGCCCAGGGTAATGGCTCCAAATTGGCATTAGAACACAGTGCGGCTGGTGGTGCTGCAGCTGAACCCCAGGGGTGTAACACCTTACGGGGCCTGAAAACTGAAAGCATTGTCGGAAGGGAGCTGATGACAGCTCAGCTGTCAGAGGTGGTACAACAGTGAACGGGAGCCTCCATGCCCAACCGTATCACATCTTCTATGAAAGCTGGAGCAACAGGGCACTAGAGAGTCCATGCCAGCCCGTATCACATCTTGCATCCAAGCAAAAGGTGGCCCTGCTTAGCACTAGAGCATCCATGCCCCCCGGTATCAAATCTTGTATCCAAGCTAAAGGCGGTGAAACAGGCTACTAGAGCCACCTTCCCCTTCTCCCACCCCCGTATCACATCTTATATGAAAGCTGGAGTGTCCCAGCAGGGCACTAGAGATTCCATGCCCGCTCGTATCACATCCTGAATCTAAGCAAGAGGTGGCCCAACTTGGCACTACAGCATCCATGCCCCACCACACCGTAGCACATCTTGTATCCAAGCTAGAGGCGGTACAGCAGGGTACCAGAGCCTCCACGCCTGTCTATATGGCATCTCGTTTCCAAGCTAGACACTGGACCAGGATTATAGATGTAAACCGACACCTAGTTACATTGTGAGCCTCGTGTGGTGCAGAGCATTAGGGCAGTGGCCGTGCATGCTCTCGCTCACGACCTGAAGTATGCAGGTTCAAACCCTGCATAGGCCAGGTGGTCGACTCAGCCTTCCATCCTTCCGAGGTCAGTGCAATGAGTACCCAGCTTGCTGGGGGGTAGAGTGTATGAAGGGGTATGAGGGTGTTCCGGTAGATTTCTGCGCAGTGCACTCTACTTTTTACCTTAGTGGCCTATTTGGCTTTGTACCAGACCCCACCCTCTGGCCTCTGTATTCAATTGACCACTCATTTCACATCCTTTTACTCTAACTAGAGAAGAATTCAAAACCAACAAAACTTAAATCATCACCGCACAACATAGTTCCGTTACACACTGCAATTTCCCTGCCACACTCCCGTGGACGTCCATTTAACCCAACAGTTTGTATATATAGAAGACCAGAGAAAATCATTACAGGCCTCTTACATTCTGCACATGGCGCCAAGGCGCCATTTCTACCCGCAACCCGAACGCTGCACTGCCCACCAAGCTGTTAGCCACCAAAAACGTAGGTGGCTATGGGTGACGCTGACCCTCACCTGGGTTGGCTCGCCGGGCCTCGCAGCTCCACTGCCGCACCCCCTCGCCTTTGTGAGGGTCGACCCATAGTACCGCCCAATCGTGACTGTAAACCTGAGCACTATTTCTATGCCGCCAACCGCAGAGTCTTTGCCCTTAGGGAGACGCGCGCATTTTACTTATCACAACAGAACGCAAAATTCCGGCCGAAGTCTTAGCTCCGCGTGCTGAAAACCCTGAAAGAGCCAACCGAAATTAACCGCTAAGAGATTGCCATTGGAAAAACAGTGGCTTTGTCACCTGCCTATCCGCTTATTCCACCAGCTCCTTTGCATACGTCACTAAGCAAGCGCTGTGATTGACTGGCATTGTAGCTTTATGGTTAGTGTAGCACCACCCGCAAGGCGATTCATTATGGGCATCTCAAAGCAGCCATAGGCCCGCGCTCAGGGTAATGGCTCCAAATTGGCATTAGAACACAGTGCGGCCGGTGGTGCTGCAGCTGAACCCCAGGGGTGTAACACCTTACGGGGCCTGAAAACGGAAAGCATTGTCGGAAGGGAGCTGATGACAGCTCAGCTGTCAGAGGTGGTACAACAGTGAACGGGAGCCTCCATGCCCAACCGTATCACATCTTCTATGAAAGCTGGAGCAACAGGGCACTAGAGAGTCCATGCCAGCCCGTATCACATCTTGCATCCAAGCAAAAGGTGGCCCTGCTTAGCACTAGAGCATCCATGCCCCCCGGTATCAAATCTTGTATCCAAGCTAAAGGCGGTGAAACAGGCTACTAGAGCCACCTTCCCCTTCTCCCACCCCCGTATCACATCTTATATGAAAGCTGGAGTGTCCCAGCAGGGCACTAGAGATTCCATGCCCGCTCGTATCACATCCTGAATCTAAGCAAGAGGTGGCACAACTTGGCACTACAGCATCCATGCCCCACCACACCGTAGCACATCTTGTATCCAAGCTAGAGGCGGTACAGCAGGGTACCAGAGCCTCCACGCCTGTCTATATGGCATCTCGTTTCCAAGCTAGACACTGGACCAGGATTATAGATGTAAACCGACACCTAGTTACATTGTGAGCCTCGTGTGGCGCAGAGCATTAGGGCAGTGGCCGTGTATGCTCTCGCTCACGACCTGAAGTATGCGGGTTCAAACCCCGCATAGACCAGGTAGCCGGCTCAGGGTTGACTCAGCCTTCCATCCTTCCGAGGTCGGTGCAATGAGTACCCAGCTTGCTGGGGGGGGGTAGAGTGACAGCTGAGGGCATACCATCATGTATTCCGGTGGATTTCTGCGCAGCGCGCTCTACTTTTTACCTTAGTGGCCTATTTGGCTTTGTACCAGACCCCACCCTCTGGCCTCTGTATTCAATTGACCACTCATTTCACATCCTTTTACTCTAACTAGAGAAGAATTCAAAACCAACAAAACTTAAATCATCACCGCACAACATAGTTCCGTTACACACTGCAATTTCCCTGCCACACTCCCGTGGACGTCCATTTAACCCAACAGTTTGTATACATAGAAGACCAGAGAAAATCATTACAGGCCTCTTAGATTCTGCACATGGCGCCAAGGCGCCATTTCTACCCGCAACCCGAACGCTGCACTGCCCACCAAGCTGTGAGGGCACGAGGGACCCGCCAACCGCGGGTCCTTACAGCACATGTACTTTTTTTGTGCGTGCAAACAATTTGATCCTTCAAAAAGTACAGAAAATGCACTTGTGCTCGCAAATATGTGGCGCAAATACGCATACGCTCATGTGACAGGACGCAGGGAGATGTATCTTCATACAACGCAGGCGCCAGCCGTGTATTACAGCTAACACCCGCCGACAACAGCTCCAATAAGCCACACGGCTGATCGGAGCGGTTAACCCTTTAAATGCTGCTGTCAATTCTGACAGCGGCGTTTAAATCCCCCGAACGATGTTCGAGGTTCCCATATGGCCGCAACGCGGTGAGATCCCGGGGAGCCGTGCAGCTGTCACGGCAGCCGGGCGCCTTCAGAAAGGCCCCAGGGCTATCTTGGCAGAATGCCTATCAAGCCATCATGTAAGAACAATAAGGTTTTACTAATTATTTAAAAAAAAGGAATAAAAGTTAAAAAAAACAACCTTTTGCCATATTTATAATAAAAGAATCTAAATAATAAAACAAAAATATATATTTGATATCCCTGCATCAAAAAAAGTCCAATCTATCAAAGTAACACATTTACCACACGATCATCAGAAAAAAAAAATAACGGACACCAGAAATGTGCTTTTTTGGTCACCTTGTCTCCAATGAAAAGCAATCAAAAGTCGTATGCATTCTAGAGATGAGCGAACGTACTCGTTTACGGCCATTTTGCACTCGAGCACCTTTTTTTTCGAGTAACTGACTACTCGGGCGAAAAGATTCGGGGGGCGGCCTGGTGGAGCGGGGGATAGCAGTGGGGAACAGGGGGGAGCTCTCTCTCCCCCCCCCCCTCCCCTCTGCAACCCCCGCTCACCCCCGGCGCCCCCCGAATCTTTTCGCCCGAGTAGTCAGTTACTCGAAAAAAGCGGTGCTCGATTGTGAAAGCGCCCTAAACGAGTACGTTCGCTCATCTCTAATGCATTCCAAAATTGAACCAATGCAAACTACAGGACGTCCCACAAAAAAAATGATCGCTTGAAAAATAGTAACGTTCATGTGCTCAGAAGATGGAGGCAGAAAATAATTGTAAAAAATTAAATATATTTGAAAAACAAAAAAAGGAATAGAACTTAAAAAAAACTATATAAGTTTGGTATCCTAGTAATCGTAGGACCCATAGAATAAAGTTATCACATCATTTTTGTTGCACTTTGCACACTATTGAAAAAAGGCATACCAAAAGATGGCGGAATTTATTTTTTTTAATTTTATTTCACTTAGAATTTTTAAAACGTCTTTCAGTACATTATATATACATCCATGCCCCACCACACCGTAGCACATCTTGTATCCAAGCTAGAGGCGGTACAGCAGGGTACCAGAGCCTCCACGCCTGTCTATATGGCATCTCGTTTCCAAGCTAGACACTGGACCAGGATTATAGATGTAAACCGACACCTAGTTACATTGTGAGCCTCGTGTGGCGCAGAGCATTAGGGCAGTGGCCGTGCATGCTCTCGCTCACGACCTGAAGTATGCGGGTTCAAACCCCACATAGGCCAGGTAGCCGGCTCAGGGTCGACTCAGCCTTCCATCCTTCCGAGGTCGGTGCAATGAGTACCCAGCTTGCTGGGGGGGTAGAGTGACAGCTGAGGGCATACCATCATGTATTCCGGTGGATTTCTGCGCAGCGCGCTCTACTTTTTACCTTAGTGGCCTATTTGGCTTTGTACCAGACCCCACCCTCTGGCCTCTGTATTCAATTGACCACTCATTTCACATCCTTTTACTCTAACTAGAGAAGAATTCAAAACCAACAAAACTTAAATCATCACCGCACAACATAGTTCCGTTACACACTGCAATTTCCCTGCCACGCTCCCGTGGACGTCCATTTAACCCAACAGTTTGTATATATAGAAGACCAGAGAAAATCATTACAGGCCTCTTACATTCTGCACATGGCGCCAAGGCGCCATTTCTACCCGCAACCCGAACGCTGCACTGCCCACCAAGCTGTTAGCCACCAAAAACGTAGGTGGCTATGGGTGACGCTGACCCTCACCTGGGTTGGCTCGCCGGGCCTCGCAGCTCCACTGCCGCACCCCCTCGCCTTTGTGAGGGTCGACCTATAGTACCGCCCAATCGTGACTGTAAACCTGAGCACTATTTCTATGCCGCCAACCGCAGAGTCTTTGCCCTTAGGGAGACGCGCGCATTTTACTTATCACAACAGAACGCAAAATTCCGGCCGAAATCTTAGCTCCGCGTGCTGAAAACCCTGAAAGAGCCAACCGAAATTAACCGCTAAGAGATTGCCATTGGAAAAACAGTGGCTTTGTCACCTGCCTATCCGCTTATTCCACCAGCTCCTTTGCATACGTCACTAAGCAAGCGCTGTGATTGACTGGCACTGTAGCTTTATGGTTAGTGTAGCACCACCCGCAAGGCGATTCATTATGGGCATCTCAAAGCAGCCATAGGCCCGCGCCCAGGGTAATGGCTCCAAATTGGCATTAGAACACAGTGCGGCCGGTGGTGCTGCAGCTGAACCCCAGGGGTGTAACACCTTACGGGGCCTGAAAACTGAAAGCATTGTCGGAAGGGAGCTGATGACAGCTCAGCTGTCAGAGGTGGTACAACAGTGAACGGGAGCCTCCATGCCCAACCGTATCACATCTTCTATGAAAGCTGGAGCAACAGGGCACTAGAGAGTCCATGCCAGTCCGTATCACATCTTGCATCCAAGCAAAAGGTGGCCCTGCTTAGCACTAGAGCATCCATGCCCCCCGGTATCAAATCTTGTATCCAAGCTAAAGGCGGTGAAACAGGCTACTAGAGCCACCTTCCCCTTCTCCCACCCCCGTATCACATCTTATATGAAAGCTGGAGTGTCCCAGCAGGGCACTAGAGATTCCATGCCCGCTCGTATCACATCCTGAATCTAAGCAAGAGGTGGCCCAACTTGGCACTACAGCATCCATGCCCCACCACACCGTAGCACATCTTGTATCCAAGCTAGAGGCGGTACAGCAGGGTACCAGAGCCTCCACGCCTGTCTATATGGCATCTCGTTTCCAAGCTAGACACTGGACCAGGATTATAGATGTAAACCGACACCTAGTTACATCGTGAGCCTCGTGTGGCGCAGAGCATTAGGGCAGTGGCCGTGCATGCTCTCACTCACGACCTGAAGTATGCGGGTTCAAACCGCGCATAGGCCAGGTAGCCGGCTCAGGGTCGACTCAGCCTTCCATCCTTCCGAGGTCAGTGCAATGAGTACCCAGCTTGCTGGGGGGGTAGAGTGACAGCTGAGGGCATACCATCATGTATTCCGGTGGATTTCTGCGCAGCGCGCTCTACTTTTTACCTTAGTGGCCTATTTGGCTTTGTACCAGACCCCACCCTCTGGCCTCTGTATTCAATTGACCACTCATTTCACATCCTTTTACTCTAACTAGAGAAGAATTCAAAACCAACAAAACTTAAATCATCACCGCACAACATAGTTCCGTTACACACTGCAATTTCCCTGCCACACTCCCGTGGACGTCCATTTAACCCAACAGTTTGTATACATAGAAGACCAGAGAAAATCATTACAGGCCTCTTAGATTCTGCACATGGCGCCAAGGCGCCATTTCTACCCGCAACCCGAACGCTGCACTGCCCACCAAGCTGTGAGGGCACGAGGGACCCGCCAACCGCGGGTCCTTACAGCACATGTAATTTTTTTGTGCGTGCAAGTGCAAACAATTTGATCCTTCAAAAAGTACAGAAAATGCACTTGTGCTCGCAAATATGTGGCGCAAATACGCATACGCTCATGTGACAGGACGCAGGGAGATGTATCTTCATACAACGCAGGCGCCAGCCGTTTATTACAGCTAACACCCGCTGACAACAGCTCCAATAAGCCACACGGCTGATCGGAGCGGTTAACCCTTTAAATGCTGCTGTCAATTCTGACAGCGGCGTTTAAATCCCCCGAACGATGTTCGAGGTTCCCATATGGCCGCAACGCGGTGAGATCCCGGGGAGCCGTGCAGCTGTCACGGCAGCCGGGCGCCTTCAGAAAGGCCCCAGGGCTATCTTGGCAGAATGCCTATCAAGCCATCATGTAAGAACAATAAGGTTTTACTAATTATTTAAAAAAAAGGAATAAAAGTTAAAAAAAACAACCTTTTGCCATATTTATAATAAAAGAATCTAAATAATAAAACAAAAATATATATTTGATATCCCTGCATCAAAAAAAGTCCAATCTATCAAAGTAACACATTTACCACACGATCATCAGAAAAAAAAAATAACGGACACCAGAAATGTGCTTTTTTGGTCACCTTGTCTCCAATGAAAAGCAATCAAAAGTCGTATGCATTCTAGAGATGAGCGAACGTACTCGTTTATGGCCATTTTGCACTCGAGCACCTTTTTTTTCGAGTAACTGACTACTCGGGCGAAAAGATTCGGGGGGCGGCCTGGTGGAGCGGGGGGTAGCAGTGGGGAACAGGGGGGAGCTCTCTCTCCCCCCCCCCCTCCCCTCTGCAACCCCCGCTCACCCCCGGCGCCCCCCGAATCTTTTCGCCCGAGTAGTCAGTTACTCGAAAAAAGCGGTGCTCGATTGTGAAAGCGCCCTAAACGAGTACGTTCGCTCATCTCTAATGCATTCCAAAATTGAACCAATGCAAACTACAGGACGTCCCACAAAAAAAATGATCGCTTGAAAAATAGTAACGTTCATGTGCTCAGAAGATGGAGGCAGAAAATAATTGTAAAAAATTAAATATATTTGAAAAACAAAAAAAGTAATAGAACTTAAAAAAAACTATATAAGTTTGGTATCCTAGTAATCGTAGGACCCATAGAATAAAGTCATCACATCATTTTTGTTGCACTTTGCACACTATTGAAAAAAGGCATACCAAAAGATGGCGGAATTTATTTTTTTTAATTTTATTTCACTTAGAATTTTTAAAACGTCTTTCAGTACATTATATATACATCCATGCCCCACCACACCGTAGCACATCTTGTATCCAAGCTAGAGGCGGTACAGCAGGGTACCAGAGCCTCCACGCCTGTCTATATGGCATCTCGTTTCCAAGCTAGACACTGGACCAGGATTATAGATGTAAACCGACACCTAGTTACATTGTGAGCCTCGTGTGGCGCAGAGCATTAGGGCAGTGGCCGTGCATGCTCTCGCTCACGACCTGAAGTATGCGGGTTCAAACCCCGCATAGGCCAGGTAGCCGGCTCAGGGTCGACTCAGCCTTCCATCCTTCCGAGGTCGGTGCAATGAGTACCCAGCTTGCTGGGGGGGTAGAGTGTATGAAGGGGTATGAGGGTGTTCCGGTAGATTTCTGCGCAGTGCACTCTACTTTTTACCTTAGTGGCCTATTTGGCTTTGTACCAGACCCCACCCACTGGCCTCTGTATTCAATTGACCACTCATTTCACATCCTTTTACTCTAACTAGAGAAGAATTCAAAACCAACAAAACTTAAATCATCACCGCACAACATAGTTCCGTTACACACTGCAATTTCCCTGCCACACTCCCGTGGACGTCCATTTAACCCAACAGTTTGTATATATAGAAGACCAGAGAAAATCATTACAGGCCTCTTACATTCTGCACATGGCGCCAAGGCGCCATTTCTACCCGCAACCCGAACGCTGCACTGCCCACCAAGCTGTTAGCCACCAAAAACGTAGGTGGCTATGGGTGACGCTGACCCTCACCTGGGTTGGCTCGCTGGGCCTCGCAGCTCCACTGCCGCACCCCCTCGCCTTTGTGAGGGTCGACCCATAGTACCGCCCAATCGTGACTGTAAACCTGAGCACTAGTTCTATGCCGCCAACCGCAGAGTCTTTGCCCTTAGGGAGACGCGCGCATTTTACTTATCACAACAGAACGCGAAATTCCGGCCGAAATCTTACCCCCGCGTGCTGAAAACCCTGAAAGAGCCAACCGAAATTAACCACTAGGAGATTGCCATTGGAAAAACAGTGGCTTTGTCACCTGCCTATCCGCTTATTCCACCAGCTCCTTTACATACGTCACTAAGCAAGCGCTGTGATTGACTGGCACTGTAGCTTTATGGTTAGTGTAGCACCACCCGCAAGGCGATTCATTATGGGCATCTCAAAGCAGCCATAGGCCCGCGCCCAGGGTAATGGCTCCAAATTGGCATTAGAACACAGTGCGGCTGGTGGTGCTGCAGCTGAACCCCAGGGGTGTAACACCTTACGGGGCCTGAAAACTGAAAGCATTGTCGGAAGGGAGCTGATGACAGCTCAGCTGTCAGAGGTGGTACAACAGTGAACGGGAGCCTCCATGCCCAACCGTATCACATCTTCTATGAAAGCTGGAGCAACAGGGCACTAGAGAGTCCATGCCAGCCCGTATCACATCTTGCATCCAAGCAAAAGGTGGCCCTGCTTAGCACTAGAGCATCCATGCCCCCCGGTATCAAATCTTGTATCCAAGCTAAAGGCGGTGAAACAGGCTACTAGAGCCACCTTCCCCTTCTCCCACCCCCGTATCACATCTTATATGAAAGCTGGAGTGTCCCAGCAGGGCACTAGAGATTCCATGCCCGCTCGTATCACATCCTGAATCTAAGCAAGAGGTGGCCCAACTTGGCACTACAGCATCCATGCCCCACCACACCGTAGCACATCTTGTATCCAAGCTAGAGGCGGTACAGCAGGGTACCAGAGCCTCCACGCCTGTCTATATGGCATCTCGTTTCCAAGCTAGACACTGGACCAGGATTATAGATGTAAACCGACACCTAGTTACATTGTGAGCCTCGTGTGGTGCAGAGCATTAGGGCAGTGGCCGTGCATGCTCTCGCTCACGACCTGAAGTATGCAGGTTCAAACCCTGCATAGGCCAGGTGGTCGACTCAGCCTTCCATCCTTCCGAGGTCAGTGCAATGAGTACCCAGCTTGCTGGGGGGTAGAGTGTATGAAGGGGTATGAGGGTGTTCCGGTAGATTTCTGCGCAGTGCACTCTACTTTTTACCTTAGTGGCCTATTTGGCTTTGTACCAGACCCCACCCTCTGGCCTCTGTATTCAATTGACCACTCATTTCACATCCTTTTACTCTAACTAGAGAAGAATTCAAAACCAACAAAACTTAAATCATCACCGCACAACATAGTTCCGTTACACACTGCAATTTCCCTGCCACACTCCCGTGGACGTCCATTTAACCCAACAGTTTGTATATATAGAAGACCAGAGAAAATCATTACAGGCCTCTTACATTCTGCACATGGCGCCAAGGCGCCATTTCTACCCGCAACCCGAACGCTGCACTGCCCACCAAGCTGTTAGCCACCAAAAACGTAGGTGGCTATGGGTGACGCTGACCCTCACCTGGGTTGGCTCGCCGGGCCTCGCAGCTCCACTGCCGCACCCCCTCGCCTTTGTGAGGGTCGACCCATAGTACCGCCCAATCGTGACTGTAAACCTGAGCACTATTTCTATGCCGCCAACCGCAGAGTCTTTGCCCTTAGGGAGACGCGCGCATTTTACTTATCACAACAGAACGCAAAATTCCGGCCGAAGTCTTAGCTCCGCGTGCTGAAAACCCTGAAAGAGCCAACCGAAATTAACCGCTAAGAGATTGCCATTGGAAAAACAGTGGCTTTGTCACCTGCCTATCCGCTTATTCCACCAGCTCCTTTGCATACGTCACTAAGCAAGCGCTGTGATTGACTGGCATTGTAGCTTTATGGTTAGTGTAGCACCACCCGCAAGGCGATTCATTATGGGCATCTCAAAGCAGCCATAGGCCCGCGCTCAGGGTAATGGCTCCAAATTGGCATTAGAACACAGTGCGGCCGGTGGTGCTGCAGCTGAACCCCAGGGGTGTAACACCTTACGGGGCCTGAAAACGGAAAGCATTGTCGGAAGGGAGCTGATGACAGCTCAGCTGTCAGAGGTGGTACAACAGTGAACGGGAGCCTCCATGCCCAACCGTATCACATCTTCTATGAAAGCTGGAGCAACAGGGCACTAGAGAGTCCATGCCAGCCCGTATCACATCTTGCATCCAAGCAAAAGGTGGCCCTGCTTAGCACTAGAGCATCCATGCCCCCCGGTATCAAATCTTGTATCCAAGCTAAAGGCGGTGAAACAGGCTACTAGAGCCACCTTCCCCTTCTCCCACCCCCGTATCACATCTTATATGAAAGCTGGAGTGTCCCAGCAGGGCACTAGAGATTCCATGCCCGCTCGTATCACATCCTGAATCTAAGCAAGAGGTGGCACAACTTGGCACTACAGCATCCATGCCCCACCACACCGTAGCACATCTTGTATCCAAGCTAGAGGCGGTACAGCAGGGTACCAGAGCCTCCACGCCTGTCTATATGGCATCTCGTTTCCAAGCTAGACACTGGACCAGGATTATAGATGTAAACCGACACCTAGTTACATTGTGAGCCTCGTGTGGCGCAGAGCATTAGGGCAGTGGCCGTGTATGCTCTCGCTCACGACCTGAAGTATGCGGGTTCAAACCCCGCATAGACCAGGTAGCCGGCTCAGGGTTGACTCAGCCTTCCATCCTTCCGAGGTCGGTGCAATGAGTACCCAGCTTGCTGGGGGGGGGTAGAGTGACAGCTGAGGGCATACCATCATGTATTCCGGTGGATTTCTGCGCAGCGCGCTCTACTTTTTACCTTAGTGGCCTATTTGGCTTTGTACCAGACCCCACCCTCTGGCCTCTGTATTCAATTGACCACTCATTTCACATCCTTTTACTCTAACTAGAGAAGAATTCAAAACCAACAAAACTTAAATCATCACCGCACAACATAGTTCCGTTACACACTGCAATTTCCCTGCCACACTCCCGTGGACGTCCATTTAACCCAACAGTTTGTATACATAGAAGACCAGAGAAAATCATTACAGGCCTCTTAGATTCTGCACATGGCGCCAAGGCGCCATTTCTACCCGCAACCCGAACGCTGCACTGCCCACCAAGCTGTGAGGGCACGAGGGACCCGCCAACCGCGGGTCCTTACAGCACATGTACTTTTTTTGTGCGTGCAAACAATTTGATCCTTCAAAAAGTACAGAAAATGCACTTGTGCTCGCAAATATGTGGCGCAAATACGCATACGCTCATGTGACAGGACGCAGGGAGATGTATCTTCATACAACGCAGGCGCCAGCCGTGTATTACAGCTAACACCCGCCGACAACAGCTCCAATAAGCCACACGGCTGATCGGAGCGGTTAACCCTTTAAATGCTGCTGTCAATTCTGACAGCGGCGTTTAAATCCCCCGAACGATGTTCGAGGTTCCCATATGGCCGCAACGCGGTGAGATCCCGGGGAGCCGTGCAGCTGTCACGGCAGCCGGGCGCCTTCAGAAAGGCCCCAGGGCTATCTTGGCAGAATGCCTATCAAGCCATCATGTAAGAACAATAAGGTTTTACTAATTATTTAAAAAAAAGGAATAAAAGTTAAAAAAAACAACCTTTTGCCATATTTATAATAAAAGAATCTAAATAATAAAACAAAAATATATATTTGATATCCCTGCATCAAAAAAAGTCCAATCTATCAAAGTAACACATTTACCACACGATCATCAGAAAAAAAAAATAACGGACACCAGAAATGTGCTTTTTTGGTCACCTTGTCTCCAATGAAAAGCAATCAAAAGTCGTATGCATTCTAGAGATGAGCGAACGTACTCGTTTACGGCCATTTTGCACTCGAGCACCTTTTTTTTCGAGTAACTGACTACTCGGGCGAAAAGATTCGGGGGGCGGCCTGGTGGAGCGGGGGATAGCAGTGGGGAACAGGGGGGAGCTCTCTCTCCCCCCCCCCCTCCCCTCTGCAACCCCCGCTCACCCCCGGCGCCCCCCGAATCTTTTCGCCCGAGTAGTCAGTTACTCGAAAAAAGCGGTGCTCGATTGTGAAAGCGCCCTAAACGAGTACGTTCGCTCATCTCTAATGCATTCCAAAATTGAACCAATGCAAACTACAGGACGTCCCACAAAAAAAATGATCGCTTGAAAAATAGTAACGTTCATGTGCTCAGAAGATGGAGGCAGAAAATAATTGTAAAAAATTAAATATATTTGAAAAACAAAAAAAGGAATAGAACTTAAAAAAAACTATATAAGTTTGGTATCCTAGTAATCGTAGGACCCATAGAATAAAGTTATCACATCATTTTTGTTGCACTTTGCACACTATTGAAAAAAGGCATACCAAAAGATGGCGGAATTTATTTTTTTTAATTTTATTTCACTTAGAATTTTTAAAACGTCTTTCAGTACATTATATATACATCCATGCCCCACCACACCGTAGCACATCTTGTATCCAAGCTAGAGGCGGTACAGCAGGGTACCAGAGCCTCCACGCCTGTCTATATGGCATCTCGTTTCCAAGCTAGACACTGGACCAGGATTATAGATGTAAACCGACACCTAGTTACATTGTGAGCCTCGTGTGGCGCAGAGCATTAGGGCAGTGGCCGTGCATGCTCTCGCTCACGACCTGAAGTATGCGGGTTCAAACCCCACATAGGCCAGGTAGCCGGCTCAGGGTCGACTCAGCCTTCCATCCTTCCGAGGTCGGTGCAATGAGTACCCAGCTTGCTGGGGGGGTAGAGTGACAGCTGAGGGCATACCATCATGTATTCCGGTGGATTTCTGCGCAGCGCGCTCTACTTTTTACCTTAGTGGCCTATTTGGCTTTGTACCAGACCCCACCCTCTGGCCTCTGTATTCAATTGACCACTCATTTCACATCCTTTTACTCTAACTAGAGAAGAATTCAAAACCAACAAAACTTAAATCATCACCGCACAACATAGTTCCGTTACACACTGCAATTTCCCTGCCACGCTCCCGTGGACGTCCATTTAACCCAACAGTTTGTATATATAGAAGACCAGAGAAAATCATTACAGGCCTCTTACATTCTGCACATGGCGCCAAGGCGCCATTTCTACCCGCAACCCGAACGCTGCACTGCCCACCAAGCTGTTAGCCACCAAAAACGTAGGTGGCTATGGGTGACGCTGACCCTCACCTGGGTTGGCTCGCCGGGCCTCGCAGCTCCACTGCCGCTCCCCCTCGCCTTTCTGAGGGTCGACCCATAGTACCGCCCAATCGTGACTGTAAACCTGAGCACTATTTCTATGCCGCCAACCGCAGAGTCTTTGCCCTAAGGGAGACGCGCGCATTTTACTTATCACAACAGAACGCAAAATTCCGGCCGAAATCTTAGCTCCGCGTGCTGAAAACCCTGAAAGAGCCAACCGAAATTAACCGCTAGGAGATTGCCATTGGAAAAACAGTGGCTTTGTCACCTGCCTATCCGCTTATTCCACCAGCTCCTTTGCATACGTCACTAAGCAAGCGCTGTGATTGACTGGCACTGTAGCTTTATGGTTAGTGTAGCACCACCCGCAAGGCGATTCATTATGGGCATCTCAAAGCAGCCATAGGCCCGCGCCCAGGGTAATGGCTCCAAATTGGCATTAGAACACAGTGCGGCCGGTGGTGCTGCAGCTGAACCCCAGGGGTGTAACACCTTACAGGGCCTGAAAACTGAAAGCATTGTCGGAAGGGAGCTGATGACAGCTCAGCTGTCAGAGGTGGTACAACAGTGAACGGGAGCCTCCATGCCCAACCGTATCACATCTTCTATGAAAGCTGGAGCAACAGGGCACTAGAGAGTCCATGCCAGCCCGTATCACATCTTGCATCCAAGCAAAAGGTGTCCCTGCTTAGCACTAGAGCATCCATGCCCCCCGGTATCAAATCTTGTATCCAAGCTAAAGGCGGTGAAACAGGCTACTAGAGCCACCTTCCCCTTCTCCCACCCCCGTATCACATCTTATATGAAAGCTGGAGTGTCCCAGCAGAGCACTAGAGATTCCATGCCCGCTCGTATCACATCCTGAATCTAAGCAAGAGGTGGCCCAACTTGGCACTACAGCATCCATGCCCCACCACACCGTAGCACATCTTGTATCCAAGCTAGAGGCGGTACAGCAGGGTACCAGAGCCTCCACGCCTGTCTATAAGGCATCTCGTTTCCAAGCTAGACACTGGACCAGGATTATAGATGTAAACCGACACCTAGTTACATTGTGAGCCTCGTGTGGCGCAGAGCATTAGGGCAGTGGCCGTGCATGCTCTCGCTCACGACCTGAAGTATGCGGGTTCAAACCCCGCATAGGCCAGGTAGCCGGCTCAGGGTCGACTCAGCCTTCCATCCTTCCGAGGTCGGTGCAATGAGTACCCAGCTTGCTGGGGGGGTAGAGTGACAGCTGAGGGCATACCATCATGTATTCCGGTGGATTTCTGCGCAGCGCGCTCTACTTTTTACCTTAGTGGCCTATTTGGCTTTGTACCAGACCCCACCCTCTGGCCTCTGTATTCAATTGACCACTCATTTCACATCCTTTTACTCTAACTAGAGAAGAATTCAAAACCAACAAAACTTAAATCATCACCGCACAACATAGTTCCGTTACACACTGCAATTTCCCTGCCACACTCCCGTGGACGTCCATTTAACCCAACAGTTTGTATATATAGAAGACCAGAGAAAATCATTACAGGCCTCTTACATTCTGCACATGGCGCCAAGGCGCCATTTCTACCCGCAACCCGAACGCTGCACTGCCCACCAAGCTGTTAGCCACCAAAAACGTAGGTGGCTATGGGTGACGCTGACCCTCACCTGGGTTGGCTCGCCGGGCCTCGCAGCTCCACTGCCGCACCCCCTCGCCTTTGTGAGGGTCGACCCAGTGTACCGCCCAATCGTGACTGTAAACCTGAGCACTATTTCTATGCCGCCAACCGCAGAGTCTTTGCCCTAAGGGAGACGCGCGCATTTTACTTATCACAACAGAACGCAAAATTCCGGCCGAAATCTAAGCTCCGCGTGCTGAAAACCCTGAAAGAGCCAACCGAAATTAACCGCTAAGAGATTGCCATTGGAAAAACAGTGGCTTTGTCATCTGCCTATCCGCTTATTCCACCAGCTCCTTTGCATACGTCACTAAGCAAGCGCTGTGATTGACTGGCACTGTAGCTTTATGGTTAGTGTAGCACCACCCGCAAGGCGATTCATTATGGGCATCTCAAAGCAGCCATAGGCCCGCGCCCAGGGTAATGGCTCCAAATTGGCATTAGAACACAGTGCGGCCGGTGGTGCTGCAGCTGAACCCCAGGGGTGTAACACCTTACAGGGCCTGAAAACTGAAAGCATTGTCGGAAGGGAGCTGATGACAGCTCAGCTGTCAGAGGTGGTACAACAGTGAACGGGAGCCTCCATGCCCAACCGTATCACATCTTCTATGAAAGCTGGAGCAACAGGGCACTAGAGAGTCCATGCCAGCCCGTATCACATCTTGCATCCAAGCAAAAGGTGGCCCTGCTTAGCACTAGAGCATCCATGCCCCCCGGTATCAAATCTTGTATCCAAGCTAAAGGCGGTGAAACAGGCTACTAGAGCCACCTTCCCCTTCTCCCACCCCCGTATCACATCTTATATGAAAGCTGGAGTGTCCCAGCAGAGCACTAGAGATTCCATGCCCGCTCGTATCACATCCTGAATCTAAGCAAGAGGTGGCCCAACTTGGCACTACAGCATCCATGCCCCACCACACCGTAGCACATCTTGTATCCAAGCTAGAGGCGGTACAGCAGGGTACCAGAGTCTCCACGCCTGTCTATATGGCATCTCGTTTCCAAGCTAGACACTGGACCAGGATTATAGATGTAAACCGACACCTAGTTACATCGTGAGCCTCGTGTGGCGCAGAGCATTAGGGCAGTGGCCGTGCATGCTCTCGCTCACGACCTGAAGTATGCGGGTTCAAACCCCGCATAGGCCAGGTAGCCGGCTCAGGGTCGACTCAGCCTTCCATCCTTCCGAGGTCGGTGCAATGAGTACCCAGCTTGCTGGGGGGGTAGAGTGACAGCTGAGGGCATACCATCATGTATTCCGGTGGATTTCTGCGCAGCGCGCTCTACTTTTTACCTTAGTGGCCTATTTGGCTTTGTACCAGACCCCACCCTCTGGCCTCTGTATTCAATTGACCACTCATTTCACATCCTTTTACTCTAACTAGAGAAGAATTCAAAACCAACAAAACTTAAATCATCACCGCACAACATAGTTCCGTTACACACTGCAATTTCCCTGCCACACTCCCGTGGACGTCCATTTAACCCAACAGTTTGTATATATAGAAGACCAGAGAAAATCATTACAGGCCTCTTACATTCTGCACATGGCGCCAAGGCGCCATTTCTACCCGCAACCCGAACGCTGCACTGCCCACCAAGCTGTTAGGCACCAAAAACGTAGGTGGCTATGGGTGACGCTGACCCTCACCTGGGTTGGCTCGCCGGGCCTCGCAGCTCCACTGCCGCACCCCCTCGCCTTTGTGAGGGTCGACCCATAGTACCGCCCAATCGTGACTGTAAACCTGAGCACTATTTCTATGCCGCCAACCGCAGAGTCTTTGCCCTTAGGGAGACGCGCGCATTTTACTTATCACAACAGAACGCAAAATTCAGGCCGAAATCTTAGCTCCGCGTGCTGAAAACCCTGAAAGAGCCAACCGAAATTAACCGCTAAGAGATTGCCATTGGAAAAACAGTGGCTTTGTCACCTGCCTATCCGCTTATTCCACCAGCTCCTTTGCATACGTCACTAAGCAAGCGCTGTGATTGACTGGCACTGTAGCTTTATGGTTAGTGTAGCACCACCCGCAAGGCGATTCATTATGGGCATCTCAAAGCAGCCATAGGCCCGCGCCCAGGGTAATGGCTCCAAATTGGCATTAGAACACAGTGCGGCCGGTGGTGCTGCAGCTGAACCCCAGGGGTGTAACACCTTACGGGGCCTGAAAACTGAAAGCATTGTCGGAAGGGAGCTGATGACAGCTCAGCTGTCAGAGGTGGTACAACAGTGAACGGGAGCCTCCATGCCCAACCGTATCACATCTTCAATGAAAGCTGGAGCAACAGGGCACTAGAGAGTCCATGCCAGCCCGTATCACATCTTGCATCCAAGCAAAAGGTGGCCCTGCTTAGCACTAGAGCATCCATGCCCCCCGGTATCAAATCTTGTATCCAAGCTAAAGGCGGTGAAACAGGCTACTAGAGCCACCTTCCCCTTCTCCCACCCCCGTATCACATCTTATATGAAAGCTGGAGTGTCCCAGCAGGGCACTAGTGATTCCATGCCCGCTCGTATCACATCCTGAATCTAAGCAAGAGGTGGCCCAACTTGGCACTACAGCATCCATGCCCCACCACACCGTAGCACATCTTGTATCCAAGCTAGAGGCGGTACAGCAGGGTACCAGAGCCTCCAC
The DNA here is from genome assembly GCF_035609145.1 of Eleutherodactylus coqui. Lineage (NCBI taxonomy): Eukaryota > Metazoa > Chordata > Amphibia > Anura > Eleutherodactylidae > Eleutherodactylus > Eleutherodactylus coqui. The sequence continues at coordinate 148,295,704 of NC_089844.1, read as the reverse complement.
GCCTGTCTATATGGCATCTCGTTTCCAAGCTAGACACTGAACCAGGATTATAGATGTAAACCGACACCTAGTTACATTGTGAGCCTCGTGTGGCGCAGAGCATTAGGGCAGTGGCCGTGCATGCTCTCGCTCATGACCTGAAGTATGCGGGTTCAAACCCCACATAGGCCAGGTAGCTGGCTCAGGGTCGACTCAGCCTTCCATCCTTCCGAGGTCGGTGCAATGAGTACCCAGCTTGCTGGGGGGTAGAGTGACAGCTGAGGGCATACCATCATGTATTCCGGTGGATTTCTGCGCAGCGCGCTCTACTTTTTACCTTAGTGGCCTATTTGGCTTTGTACCAGACCCCACCCTCTGGCCTCTGTATTCAATTGACCACTCATTTCACATCCTTTTACTCTAACTAGAGAAGAATTCAAAACCAACAAAACTTAAATCATCACCGCACAACATAGTTCCGTTACACACTGCAATTTCCCTGCCACACTCCCGTGGACGTCCATTTAACCCAACAGTTTGTATATATAGAAGACCAGAGAAAATCATTACAGGCCTCTTACATTCTGCACATGGCGCCAAGGCGCCATTTCTACCCGCAACCCGAACGCTGCACTGCCCACCAAGCTGTTAGCCACCAAAAACGTAGGTGGCTATGGGTGACGCTGACCCTCACCTGGGTTGGCTCGCCGGGCCTCGCAGCTCCACTGCCGCACCCCCTCGCCTTTGTGAGGGTCGACCCATAGTACCGCCCAATCGTGACTGTAAACCTGAGCACTATTTCTATGCCGCCAACCGCAGAGTCTTTGCCCTTAGGGAGACGCGCGCATTTTACTTATCACAACAGAACGCAAAATTCCGGCCGAAATCTTAGCCCCGCGTGCTGAAAACCCTGAAAGAGCCAACCGAAATTAACCGCTAAGAGATTGCCATTGGAAAAACAGTGGCTTTGTCACCTGCCTATCCGCTTATTCCACCAGCTCCTTTGCATACGTCACTAAGCAAGCGCTGTGATTGACTGGCACTGTAGCTTTATGGTTAGTGTAGCACCACCCGCAAGGCGATTCATTATGGGCATCTCAAAGCAGCCATAGGCCCGCGCCCAGGGTAATGGCTCCAAATTGGCATTAGAACACAGTGCGGCCGGTGGTGCTGCAGCTGAACCCCAGGTCTGTAACACCTTACGGGGCCTGAAAACTGAAAGCATTGTCGGAAGGGAGCTGATGACAGCTCAGCTGTCAGAGGTGGTACAACAGTGAACGGGAGCCTCCATGCCCAACCGTATCACATCTTCAATGAAAGCTGGAGCAACAGGGCACTAGAGAGTCCATGCCAGCCCGTATCACATCTTGCATCCAAGCAAAAGGTGGCCCTGCTTAGCACTAGAGCATCCATGCCCCCCGGTATCAAATCTTGTATCCAAGCTAAAGGCGGTGAAACAGGCTACTAGAGCCACCTTCCCCTTCTCCCACCCCCGTATCACATCTTATATGAAAGCTGGAGTGTCCCAGCAGAGCACTAGAGATTCCATGCCCGCTCGTATCACATCCTGAATCTAAGCAAGAGGAGGCCCAACTTGGCACTACAGCATCCATGCCCCACCACACCGTAGCACATCTTGTATCCAAGCTAGAGGCGGTACAGCAGGGTACCAGAGCCTCCAGGCCTGTCTATATGGCTTCTCGTTTCCAAGCTAGACACTGAACCAGGATTATAGATGTAAACCGACACCTAGTTACATTGTGAGCCTCGTGTGGCGCAGAGCATTAGGGCAGTGGCCGTGCATGCTCTCGCTCACGACCTGAAGTATGCAGGTTCAAACCCCGCATAGGCCAGGTAGCCGGCTCAGGGTCGACTCAGCCTTCCATCCTTCCGAGGTCGGTGCAATGAGTACCCAGCTTGCTGGGGGGGTAGAGTGACAGCTGAGGGCATACCATCATGTATTCCGGTGGATTTCTGCGCAGCGCGCTCTACTTTTTACCTTAGTGGCCTATTTGGCTTTGTACCAGACCCCACCCTCTGGCCTCTGTATTCAATTGACCACTCATTTCACATCCTTTTACTCTAACTAGAGAAGAATTCAAAACCAACAAAACTTAAATCATCACCGCACAACATAGTTCCGTTACACACTGCAATTTCCCTGCCACACTCCCGTGGACGTCCATTTAACCCAACAGTTTGCATATATAGAAGACCAGAGAAAATCATTACAGGCCTCTTACATTCTGCACATGGCGCCAAGGCGCCATTTCTACCCGCAACCCGAACGCTGCACTGCCCACCAAGCTGTTAGCCACCAAAAACGTAGGTGGCTATGGGTGACGCTGACCCTCACCTGGGTTGGCTCGCCGGGCCTCGCAGCTCCACTGCCGCACCCCCTCGCCTTTGTGAGGGTCGACCCATAGTACCGCCCAATCGTGACTGTAAACCTGAGCACTATTTCTATGCCGCCAACCGCAGAGTCTTTGCCCTTAGGGAGACGCGCGCATTTTACTTATCACAACAGAACGCAAAATTCAGGCCGAAATCTTAGCTCCGCGTGCTGAAAACCCTGAAAGAGCCAACCGAAATTAACCGCTAAGAGATTGCCATTGGAAAAACAGTGGCTTTGTCACCTGCCTATCCGCTTATTCCACCAGCTCCTTTGCATACGTCACTAAGCAAGCGCTGTGATTGACTGGCACTGTAGCTTTATGGTTAGTGTAGCACCACCCGCAAGGCGATTCATTATGGGCATCTCAAAGCAGCCATAGGCCCGCGCCCAGGGTAATGGCTCCAAATTGGCATTAGAACACAGTGCGGCCGGTGGTGCTGCAGCTGAACCCCAGGGGTGTAACACCTTACGGGGCCTGAAAACTGAAAGCATTGTCGGAAGGGAGCTGATGACAGCTCAGCTGTCAGAGGTGGTACAACAGTGAACGGGAGCCTCCATGCCCAACCGTATCACATCTTCAATGAAAGCTGGAGCAACAGGGCACTAGAGAGTCCATGCCAGCCCGTATCACATCTTGCATCCAAGCAAAAGGTGGCCCTGCTTAGCACTAGAGCATCCATGCCCCCCGGTATCAAATCTTGTATCCAAGCTAAAGGCGGTGAAACAGGCTACTAGAGCCACCTTCCCCTTCTCCCACCCCCGTATCACATCTTATATGAAAGCTGGAGTGTCCCAGCAGAGCACTAGAGATTCCATGCCCGCTCGTATCACATCCTGAATCTAAGCAAGAGGTGGCCCAACTTGGCACTACAGCATCCATGCCCCACCACACCGTAGCACATCTTGTATCCAAGCTAGAGGCGGTACAGCAGGGTACCAGAGCCTCCACGCCTGTCTATATGGCATCTCGTTTCCAAGCTAGACACTGAACCAGGATTATAGATGTAAACCGACACCTAGTTACATTGTGAGCCTCGTGTGGCGCAGAGCATTAGGGCAGTGGCCGTGCATGCTCTCGCTCATGACCTGAAGTATGCGGGTTCAAACCCCACATAGGCCAGGTAGCCGGCTCAGGGTCGACTCAGCCTTCCATCCTTCCGAGGTCGGTGCAATGAGTACCCAGCTTGCTGGGGGGTAGAGTGACAGCTGAGGGCATACCATCATGTATTCCGGTGGATTTCTGCGCAGCGCGCTCTACTTTTTACCTTAGTGGCCTATTTGGCTTTGTACCAGACCCCACCCTCTGGCCTCTGTATTCAATTGACCACTCATTTCACATCCTTTTACTCTAACTAGAGAAGAATTCAAAACCAACAAAACTTAAATCATCACCGCACAACATAGTTCCGTTACACACTGCAATTTCTCTGCCACACTCCCGTGGACGTCCATTTAACCCAACAGTTTGTATATATAGAAGACCAGAGAAAATCATTACAGGCCTCTTACATTCTGCACATGGCGCCAAGGCGCCATTTCTACCCGCAACCCGAACGCTGCACTGCCCACCAAGCTGTTAGCCACCAAAAACGTAGGTGGCTATGGGTGACGCTGACCCTCACCTGGGTTGGCTCGCCGGGCCTCGCAGCTCCACTGCCGCACCCCCTCGCCTTTGTGAGGGTCGACCCATAGTACCGCCCAATCGTGACTGTAAACCTGAGCACTATTTCTATGCCGCCAACCGCAGAGTCTTTGCCCTTAGGGAGACGCGCGCATTTTACTTATCACAACAGAACGCAAAATTCAGGCCGAAATCTTAGCTCCGCGTGCTGAAAACCCTGAAAGAGCCAACCGAAATTAACCGCTAAGAGATTGCCATTGGAAAAACAGTGGCTTTGTCACCTGCCTATCCGCTTATTCCACCAGCTCCTTTGCATACGTCACTAAGCAAGCGCTGTGATTGACTGGCACTGTAGCTTTATGGTTAGTGTAGCACCACCCGCAAGGCGATTCATTATGGGCATCTCAAAGCAGCCATAGGCCCGCGCCCAGGGTAATGGCTCCAAATTGGCATTAGAACACAGTGCGGCCGGTGGTGCTGCAGCTGAACCCCAGGGGTGTAACACCTTACGGGGCCTGAAAACTGAAAGCATTGTCGGAAGGGAGCTGATGACAGCTCAGCTGTCAGAGGTGGTACAACAGTGAACGGGAGCCTCCATGCCCAACCGTATCACATCTTCAATGAAAGCTGGAGCAACAGGGCACTAGAGAGTCCATGCCAGCCCGTATCACATCTTGCATCCAAGCAAAAGGTGGCCCTGCTTAGCACTAGAGCATCCATGCCCCCCGGTATCAAATCTTGTATCCAAGCTAAAGGCGGTGAAACAGGCTACTAGAGCCACCTTCCCCTTCTCCCACCCCCGTATCACATCTTATATGAAAGCTGGAGTGTCCCAGCAGAGCACTAGAGATTCCATGCCCGCTCGTATCACATCCTGAATCTAAGCAAGAGGTGGCCCAACTTGGCACTACAGCATCCATGCCCCACCACACCGTAGCACATCTTGTATCCAAGCTAGAGGCGGTACAGCAGGGTACCAGAGCCTCCACGCCTGTCTATATGGCATCTCGTTTCCAAGCTAGACACTGAACCAGGATTATAGATGTAAACCGACACCTAGTTACATTGTGAGCCTCGTGTGGCGCAGAGCATTAGGGCAGTGGCCGTGCATGCTCTCGCTCATGACCTGAAGTATGCGGGTTCAAACCCCACATAGGCCAGGTAGCCGGCTCAGGGTCGACTCAGCCTTCCATCCTTCCGAGGTCGGTGCAATGAGTACCCAGCTTGCTGGGGGGTAGAGTGACAGCTGAGGGCATACCATCATGTATTCCGGTGGATTTCTGCGCAGCGCGCTCTACTTTTTACCTTAGTGGCCTATTTGGCTTTGTACCAGACCCCACCCTCTGGCCTCTGTATTCAATTGACCACTCATTTCACATCCTTTTACTCTAACTAGAGAAGAATTCAAAACCAACAAAACTTAAATCATCACCGCACAACATAGTTCCGTTACACACTGCAATTTCTCTGCCACACTCCCGTGGACGTCCATTTAACCCAACAGTTTGTATATATAGAAGACCAGAGAAAATCATTACAGGCCTCTTACATTCTGCACATGGCGCCAAGGCGCCATTTCTACCCGCAACCCGAACGCTGCACTGCCCACCAAGCTGTTAGCCACCAAAAACGTAGGTGGCTATGGGTGACGCTGACCCTCACCTGGGTTGGCTCGCCGGGCCTCGCAGCTCCACTGCCGCACCCCCTCGCCTTTGTGAGGGTCGACCCATAGTACCGCCCAATCGTGACTGTAAACCTGAGCACTATTTCTATGCCGCCAACCGCAGAGTCTTTGCCCTTAGGGAGACGCGCGCATTTTACTTATCACAACAGAACGCAAAATTCCGGCCGAAATCTTAGCCCCGCGTGCTGAAAACCCTGAAAGAGCCAACCGAAATTAACCGCTAAGAGATTGCCATTGGAAAAACAGTGGCTTTGTCACCTGCCTATCCGCTTATTCCACCAGCTCCTTTGCATACGTCACTAAGCAAGCGCTGTGATTGACTGGCACTGTAGCTTTATGGTTAGTGTAGCACCACCCGCAAGGCGATTCATTATGGGCATCTCAAAGCAGCCATAGGCCCGCGCCCAGGGTAATGGCTCCAAATTGGCATTAGAACACAGTGCGGCCGGTGGTGCTGCAGCTGAACCCCAGGTCTGTAACACCTTACGGGGCCTGAAAACTGAAAGCATTGTCGGAAGGGAGCTGATGACAGCTCAGCTGTCAGAGGTGGTACAACAGTGAACGGGAGCCTCCATGCCCAACCGTATCACATCTTCAATGAAAGCTGGAGCAACAGGGCACTAGAGAGTCCATGCCAGCCCGTATCACATCTTGCATCCAAGCAAAAGGTGGCCCTGCTTAGCACTAGAGCATCCATGCCCCCCGGTATCAAATCTTGTATCCAAGCTAAAGGCGGTGAAACAGGCTACTAGAGCCACCTTCCCCTTCTCCCACCCCCGTATCACATCTTATATGAAAGCTGGAGTGTCCCAGCAGAGCACTAGAGATTCCATGCCCGCTCGTATCACATCCTGAATCTAAGCAAGAGGAGGCCCAACTTGGCACTACAGCATCCATGCCCCACCACACCGTAGCACATCTTGTATCCAAGCTAGAGGCGGTACAGCAGGGTACCAGAGCCTCCAGGCCTGTCTATATGGCATCTCGTTTCCAAGCTAGACACTGAACCAGGATTATAGATGTAAACCGACACCTAGTTACATTGTGAGCCTCGTGTGGCGCAGAGCATTAGGGCAGTGGCCGTGCATGCTCTCGCTCACGACCTGAAGTATGCAGGTTCAAACCCCGCATAGGCCAGGTAGCCGGCTCAGGGTCGACTCAGCCTTCCATCCTTCCGAGGTCGGTGCAATGAGTACCCAGCTTGCTGGGGGGGTAGAGTGACAGCTGAGGGCATACCATCATGTATTCCGGTGGATTTCTGCGCAGCGCGCTCTACTTTTTACCTTAGTGGCCTATTTGGCTTTGTACCAGACCCCACCCTCTGGCCTCTGTATTCAATTGACCACTCATTTCACATCCTTTTACTCTAACTAGAGAAGAATTCAAAACCAACAAAACTTAAATCATCACCGCACAACATAGTTCCGTTACACACTGCAATTTCCCTGCCACACTCCCGTGGACGTCCATTTAACCCAACAGTTTGCATATATAGAAGACCAGAGAAAATCATTACAGGCCTCTTACATTCTGCACATGGCGCCAAGGCGCCATTTCTACCCGCAACCCGAACGCTGCACTGCCCACCAAGCTGTTAGCCACCAAAAACGTAGGTGGCTATGGGTGACGCTGACCCTCACCTGGGTTGGCTCGCCGGGCCTCGCAGCTCCACTGCCGCACCCCCTCGCCTTTGTGAGGGTCGACCCATAGTACCGCCCAATCGTGACTGTAAACCTGAGCACTATTTCTATGCCGCCAACCGCAGAGTCTTTGCCCTTAGGGAGACGCGCGCATTTTACTTATCACAACAGAACGCAAAATTCAGGCCGAAATCTTAGCTCCGCGTGCTGAAAACCCTGAAAGAGCCAACCGAAATTAACCGCTAAGAGATTGCCATTGGAAAAACAGTGGCTTTGTCACCTGCCTATCCGCTTATTCCACCAGCTCCTTTGCATACGTCACTAAGCAAGCGCTGTGATTGACTGGCACTGTAGCTTTATGGTTAGTGTAGCACCACCCGCAAGGCGATTCATTATGGGCATCTCAAAGCAGCCATAGGCCCGCGCCCAGGGTAATGGCTCCAAATTGGCATTAGAACACAGTGCGGCCGGTGGTGCTGCAGCTGAACCCCAGGGGTGTAACACCTTACGGGGCCTGAAAACTGAAAGCATTGTCGGAAGGGAGCTGATGACAGCTCAGCTGTCAGAGGTGGTACAACAGTGAACGGGAGCCTCCATGCCCAACCGTATCACATCTTCAATGAAAGCTGGAGCAACAGGGCACTAGAGAGTCCATGCCAGCCCGTATCACATCTTGCATCCAAGCAAAAGGTGGCCCTGCTTAGCACTAGAGCATCCATGCCCCCCGGTATCAAATCTTGTATCCAAGCTAAAGGCGGTGAAACAGGCTACTAGAGCCACCTTCCCCTTCTCCCACCCCCGTATCACATCTTATATGAAAGCTGGAGTGTCCCAGCAGAGCACTAGAGATTCCATGCCCGCTCGTATCACATCCTGAATCTAAGCAAGAGGTGGCCCAACTTGGCACTACAGCATCCATGCCCCACCACACCGTAGCACATCTTGTATCCAAGCTAGAGGCGGTACAGCAGGGTACCAGAGCCTCCACGCCTGTCTATATGGCATCTCGTTTCCAAGCTAGACACTGAACCAGGATTATAGATGTAAACCGACACCTAGTTACATTGTGAGCCTCGTGTGGCGCAGAGCATTAGGGCAGTGGCCGTGCATGCTCTCGCTCATGACCTGAAGTATGCGGGTTCAAACCCCACATAGGCCAGGTAGCCGGCTCAGGGTCGACTCAGCCTTCCATCCTTCCGAGGTCGGTGCAATGAGTACCCAGCTTGCTGGGGGGTAGAGTGACAGCTGAGGGCATACCATCATGTATTCCGGTGGATTTCTGCGCAGCGCGCTCTACTTTTTACCTTAGTGGCCTATTTGGCTTTGTACCAGACCCCACCCTCTGGCCTCTGTATTCAATTGACCACTCATTTCACATCCTTTTACTCTAACTAGAGAAGAATTCAAAACCAACAAAACTTAAATCATCACCGCACAACATAGTTCCGTTACACACTGCAATTTCTCTGCCACACTCCCGTGGACGTCCATTTAACCCAACAGTTTGTATATATAGAAGACCAGAGAAAATCATTACAGGCCTCTTACATTCTGCACATGGCGCCAAGGCGCCATTTCTACCCGCAACCCGAACGCTGCACTGCCCACCAAGCTGTTAGCCACCAAAAACGTAGGTGGCTATGGGTGACGCTGACCCTCACCTGGGTTGGCTCGCCGGGCCTCGCAGCTCCACTGCCGCACCCCCTCGCCTTTGTGAGGGTCGACCCATAGTACCGCCCAATCGTGACTGTAAACCTGAGCACTATTTCTATGCCGCCAACCGCAGAGTCTTTGCCCTTAGGGAGACGCGCGCATTTTACTTATCACAACAGAACGCAAAATTCCGGCCGAAATCTTAGCCCCGCGTGCTGAAAACCCTGAAAGAGCCAACCGAAATTAACCGCTAAGAGATTGCCATTGGAAAAACAGTGGCTTTGTCACCTGCCTATCCGCTTATTCCACCAGCTCCTTTGCATACGTCACTAAGCAAGCGCTGTGATTGACTGGCACTGTAGCTTTATGGTTAGTGTAGCACCACCCGCAAGGCGATTCATTATGGGCATCTCAAAGCAGCCATAGGCCCGCGCCCAGGGTAATGGCTCCAAATTGGCATTAGAACACAGTGCGGCCGGTGGTGCTGCAGCTGAACCCCAGGTCTGTAACACCTTACGGGGCCTGAAAACTGAAAGCATTGTCGGAAGGGAGCTGATGACAGCTCAGCTGTCAGAGGTGGTACAACAGTGAACGGGAGCCTCCATGCCCAACCGTATCACATCTTCAATGAAAGCTGGAGCAACAGGGCACTAGAGAGTCCATGCCAGCCCGTATCACATCTTGCATCCAAGCAAAAGGTGGCCCTGCTTAGCACTAGAGCATCCATGCCCCCCGGTATCAAATCTTGTATCCAAGCTAAAGGCGGTGAAACAGGCTACTAGAGCCACCTTCCCCTTCTCCCACCCCCGTATCACATCTTATATGAAAGCTGGAGTGTCCCAGCAGAGCACTAGAGATTCCATGCCCGCTCGTATCACATCCTGAATCTAAGCAAGAGGAGGCCCAACTTGGCACTACAGCATCCATGCCCCACCACACCGTAGCACATCTTGTATCCAAGCTAGAGGCGGTACAGCAGGGTACCAGAGCCTCCAGGCCTGTCTATATGGCATCTCGTTTCCAAGCTAGACACTGAACCAGGATTATAGATGTAAACCGACACCTAGTTACATTGTGAGCCTCGTGTGGCGCAGAGCATTAGGGCAGTGGCCGTGCATGCTCTCGCTCACGACCTGAAGTATGCAGGTTCAAACCCCGCATAGGCCAGGTAGCCGGCTCAGGGTCGACTCAGCCTTCCATCCTTCCGAGGTCGGTGCAATGAGTACCCAGCTTGCTGGGGGGGTAGAGTGACAGCTGAGGGCATACCATCATGTATTCCGGTGGATTTCTGCGCAGCGCGCTCTACTTTTTACCTTAGTGGCCTATTTGGCTTTGTACCAGACCCCACCCTCTGGCCTCTGTATTCAATTGACCACTCATTTCACATCCTTTTACTCTAACTAGAGAAGAATTCAAAACCAACAAAACTTAAATCATCACCGCACAACATAGTTCCGTTACACACTGCAATTTCCCTGCCACACTCCCGTGGACGTCCATTTAACCCAACAGTTTGCATATATAGAAGACCAGAGAAAATCATTACAGGCCTCTTACATTCTGCACATGGCGCCAAGGCGCCATTTCTACCCGCAACCCGAACGCTGCACTGCCCACCAAGCTGTTAGCCACCAAAAACGTAGGTGGCTATGGGTGACGCTGACCCTCACCTGGGTTGGCTCGCCGGGCCTCGCAGCTCCACTGCCGCACCCCCTCGCCTTTGTGAGGGTCGACCCATAGTACCGCCCAATCGTGACTGTAAACCTGAGCACTATTTCTATGCCGCCAACCGCAGAGTCTTTGCCCTTAGGGAGACGCGCGCATTTTACTTATCACAACAGAACGCAAAATTCAGGCCGAAATCTTAGCTCCGCGTGCTGAAAACCCTGAAAGAGCCAACCGAAATTAACCGCTAAGAGATTGCCATTGGAAAAACAGTGGCTTTGTCACCTGCCTATCCGCTTATTCCACCAGCTCCTTTGCATACGTCACTAAGCAAGCGCTGTGATTGACTGGCACTGTAGCTTTATGGTTAGTGTAGCACCACCCGCAAGGCGATTCATTATGGGCATCTCAAAGCAGCCATAGGCCCGCGCCCAGGGTAATGGCTCCAAATTGGCATTAGAACACAGTGCGGCCGGTGGTGCTGCAGCTGAACCCCAGGGGTGTAACACCTTACGGGGCCTGAAAACTGAAAGCATTGTCGGAAGGGAGCTGATGACAGCTCAGCTGTCAGAGGTGGTACAACAGTGAACGGGAGCCTCCATGCCCAACCGTATCACATCTTCAATGAAAGCTGGAGCAACAGGGCACTAGAGAGTCCATGCCAGCCCGTATCACATCTTGCATCCAAGCAAAAGGTGGCCCTGCTTAGCACTAGAGCATCCATGCCCCCCGGTATCAAATCTTGTATCCAAGCTAAAGGCGGTGAAACAGGCTACTAGAGCCACCTTCCCCTTCTCCCACCCCCGTATCACATCTTATATGAAAGCTGGAGTGTCCCAGCAGAGCACTAGAGATTCCATGCCCGCTCGTATCACATCCTGAATCTAAGCAAGAGGTGGCCCAACTTGGCACTACAGCATCCATGCCCCACCACACCGTAGCACATCTTGTATCCAAGCTAGAGGCGGTACAGCAGGGTACCAGAGCCTCCACGCCTGTCTATATGGCATCTCGTTTCCAAGCTAGACACTGAACCAGGATTATAGATGTAAACCGACACCTAGTTACATTGTGAGCCTCGTGTGGCGCAGAGCATTAGGGCAGTGGCCGTGCATGCTCTCGCTCATGACCTGAAGTATGCGGGTTCAAACCCCACATAGGCCAGGTAGCCGGCTCAGGGTCGACTCAGCCTTCCATCCTTCCGAGGTCGGTGCAATGAGTACCCAGCTTGCTGGGGGGTAGAGTGACAGCTGAGGGCATACCATCATGTATTCCGGTGGATTTCTGCGCAGCGCGCTCTACTTTTTACCTTAGTGGCCTATTTGGCTTTGTACCAGACCCCACCCTCTGGCCTCTGTATTCAATTGACCACTCATTTCACATCCTTTTACTCTAACTAGAGAAGAATTCAAAACCAACAAAACTTAAATCATCACCGCACAACATAGTTCCGTTACACACTGCAATTTCTCTGCCACACTCCCGTGGACGTCCATTTAACCCAACAGTTTGTATATATAGAAGACCAGAGAAAATCATTACAGGCCTCTTACATTCTGCACATGGCGCCAAGGCGCCATTTCTACCCGCAACCCGAACGCTGCACTGCCCACCAAGCTGTTAGCCACCAAAAACGTAGGTGGCTATGGGTGACGCTGACCCTCACCTGGGTTGGCTCGCCGGGCCTCGCAGCTCCACTGCCGCACCCCCTCGCCTTTGTGAGGGTCGACCCATAGTACCGCCCAATCGTGACTGTAAACCTGAGCACTATTTCTATGCCGCCAACCGCAGAGTCTTTGCCCTTAGGGAGACGCGCGCATTTTACTTATCACAACAGAACGCAAAATTCCGGCCGAAATCTTAGCCCCGCGTGCTGAAAACCCTGAAAGAGCCAACCGAAATTAACCGCTAAGAGATTGCCATTGGAAAAACAGTGGCTTTGTCACCTGCCTATCCGCTTATTCCACCAGCTCCTTTGCATACGTCACTAAGCAAGCGCTGTGATTGACTGGCACTGTAGCTTTATGGTTAGTGTAGCACCACCCGCAAGGCGATTCATTATGGGCATCTCAAAGCAGCCATAGGCCCGCGCCCAGGGTAATGGCTCCAAATTGGCATTAGAACACAGTGCGGCCGGTGGTGCTGCAGCTGAACCCCAGGTCTGTAACACCTTACGGGGCCTGAAAACTGAAAGCATTGTCGGAAGGGAGCTGATGACAGCTCAGCTGTCAGAGGTGGTACAACAGTGAACGGGAGCCTCCATGCCCAACCGTATCACATCTTCAATGAAAGCTGGAGCAACAGGGCACTAGAGAGTCCATGCCAGCCCGTATCACATCTTGCATCCAAGCAAAAGGTGGCCCTGCTTAGCACTAGAGCATCCATGCCCCCCGGTATCAAATCTTGTATCCAAGCTAAAGGCGGTGAAACAGGCTACTAGAGCCACCTTCCCCTTCTCCCACCCCCGTATCACATCTTATATGAAAGCTGGAGTGTCCCAGCAGAGCACTAGAGATTCCATGCCCGCTCGTATCACATCCTGAATCTAAGCAAGAGGAGGCCCAACTTGGCACTACAGCATCCATGCCCCACCACACCGTAGCACATCTTGTATCCAAGCTAGAGGCGGTACAGCAGGGTACCAGAGCCTCCAGGCCTGTCTATATGGCATCTCGTTTCCAAGCTAGACACTGAACCAGGATTATAGATGTAAACCGACACCTAGTTACATTGTGAGCCTCGTGTGGCGCAGAGCATTAGGGCAGTGGCCGTGCATGCTCTCGCTCACGACCTGAAGTATGCAGGTTCAAACCCCGCATAGGCCAGGTAGCCGGCTCAGGGTCGACTCAGCCTTCCATCCTTCCGAGGTCGGTGCAATGAGTACCCAGCTTGCTGGGGGGGTAGAGTGACAGCTGAGGGCATACCATCATGTATTCCGGTGGATTTCTGCGCAGCGCGCTCTACTTTTTACCTTAGTGGCCTATTTGGCTTTGTACCAGACCCCACCCTCTGGCCTCTGTATTCAATTGACCACTCATTTCACATCCTTTTACTCTAACTAGAGAAGAATTCAAAACCAACAAAACTTAAATCATCACCGCACAACATAGTTCCGTTACACACTGCAATTTCTCTGCCACACTCCCGTGGACGTCCATTTAACCCAACAGTTTGTATATATAGAAGACCAGAGAAAATCATTACAGGCCTCTTACATTCTGCACATGGCGCCAAGGCGCCATTTCTACCCGCAACCCGAACGCTGCACTGCCCACCAAGCTGTTAGCCACCAAAAACGTAGGTGGCTATGGGTGACGCTGACCCTCACCTGGGTTGGCTCGCCGGGCCTCGCAGCTCCACTGCCGCACCCCCTCGCCTTTGTGAGGGTCGACCCATAGTACCGCCCAATCGTGACTGTAAACCTGAGCACTATTTCTATGCCGCCAACCGCAGAGTCTTTGCCCTTAGGGAGACGCGCGCATTTTACTTATCACAACAGAACGCAAAATTCCGGCCGAAATCTTAGCCCCGCGTGCTGAAAACCCTGAAAGAGCCAACCGAAATTAACCGCTAAGAGATTGCCATTGGAAAAACAGTGGCTTTGTCACCTGCCTATCCGCTTATTCCACCAGCTCCTTTGCATACGTCACTAAGCAAGCGCTGTGATTGACTGGCACTGTAGCTTTATGGTTAGTGTAGCACCACCCGCAAGGCGATTCATTATGGGCATCTCAAAGCAGCCATAGGCCCGCGCCCAGGGTAATGGCTCCAAATTGGCATTAGAACACAGTGCGGCCGGTGGTGCTGCAGCTGAACCCCAGGTCTGTAACACCTTACGGGGCCTGAAAACTGAAAGCATTGTCGGAAGGGAGCTGATGACAGCTCAGCTGTCAGAGGTGGTACAACAGTGAACGGGAGCCTCCATGCCCAACCGTATCACATCTTCAATGAAAGCTGGAGCAACAGGGCACTAGAGAGTCCATGCCAGCCCGTATCACATCTTGCATCCAAGCAAAAGGTGGCCCTGCTTAGCACTAGAGCATCCATGCCCCCCGGTATCAAATCTTGTATCCAAGCTAAAGGCGGTGAAACAGGCTACTAGAGCCACCTTCCCCTTCTCCCACCCCCGTATCACATCTTATATGAAAGCTGGAGTGTCCCAGCAGAGCACTAGAGATTCCATGCCCGCTCGTATCACATCCTGAATCTAAGCAAGAGGAGGCCCAACTTGGCACTACAGCATCCATGCCCCACCACACCGTAGCACATCTTGTATCCAAGCTAGAGGCGGTACAGCAGGGTACCAGAGCCTCCAGGCCTGTCTATATGGCATCTCGTTTCCAAGCTAGACACTGAACCAGGATTATAGATGTAAACCGACACCTAGTTACATTGTGAGCCTCGTGTGGCGCAGAGCATTAGGGCAGTGGCCGTGCATGCTCTCGCTCACGACCTGAAGTATGCAGGTTCAAACCCCGCATAGGCCAGGTAGCCGGCTCAGGGTCGACTCAGCCTTCCATCCTTCCGAGGTCGGTGCAATGAGTACCCAGCTTGCTGGGGGGGTAGAGTGACAGCTGAGGGCATACCATCATGTATTCCGGTGGATTTCTGCGCAGCGCGCTCTACTTTTTACCTTAGTGGCCTATTTGGCTTTGTACCAGACCCCACCCTCTGGCCTCTGTATTCAATTGACCACTCATTTCACATCCTTTTACTCTAACTAGAGAAGAATTCAAAACCAACAAAACTTAAATCATCACCGCACAACATAGTTCCGTTACACACTGCAATTTCCCTGCCACACTCCCGTGGACGTCCATTTAACCCAACAGTTTGCATATATAGAAGACCAGAGAAAATCATTACAGGCCTCTTACATTCTGCACATGGCGCCAAGGCGCCATTTCTACCCGCAACCCGAACGCTGCACTGCCCACCAAGCTGTTAGCCACCAAAAACGTAGGTGGCTATGGGTGACGCTGACCCTCACCTGGGTTGGCTCGCCGGGCCTCGCAGCTCCACTGCCGCACCCCCTCGCCTTTGTGAGGGTCGACCCATAGTACCGCCCAATCGTGACTGTAAACCTGAGCACTATTTCTATGCCGCCAACCGCAGAGTCTTTGCCCTTAGGGAGACGCGCGCATTTTACTTATCACAACAGAACGCAAAATTCAGGCCGAAATCTTAGCTCCGCGTGCTGAAAACCCTGAAAGAGCCAACCGAAATTAACCGCTAAGAGATTGCCATTGGAAAAACAGTGGCTTTGTCACCTGCCTATCCGCTTATTCCACCAGCTCCTTTGCATACGTCACTAAGCAAGCGCTGTGATTGACTGGCACTGTAGCTTTATGGTTAGTGTAGCACCACCCGCAAGGCGATTCATTATGGGCATCTCAAAGCAGCCATAGGCCCGCGCCCAGGGTAATGGCTCCAAATTGGCATTAGAACACAGTGCGGCCGGTGGTGCTGCAGCTGAACCCCAGGGGTGTAACACCTTACGGGGCCTGAAAACTGAAAGCATTGTCGGAAGGGAGCTGATGACAGCTCAGCTGTCAGAGGTGGTACAACAGTGAACGGGAGCCTCCATGCCCAACCGTATCACATCTTCAATGAAAGCTGGAGCAACAGGGCACTAGAGAGTCCATGCCAGCCCGTATCACATCTTGCATCCAAGCAAAAGGTGGCCCTGCTTAGCACTAGAGCATCCATGCCCCCCGGTATCAAATCTTGTATCCAAGCTAAAGGCGGTGAAACAGGCTACTAGAGCCACCTTCCCCTTCTCCCACCCCCGTATCACATCTTATATGAAAGCTGGAGTGTCCCAGCAGGGCACTTGAGATTCCATGCCCGCTCGTATCACATCCTGAATCTAAGCAAGAGGAGGCCCAACTTGGCACTACAGCATCCATGCCCCACCACACCGTAGCACATCTTGTATCCAAGCTAGAGGCGGTACAGCAGGGTACCAGAGCCTCCACGCCTGTCTATATGGCATCTCGTTTCCAAGCTAGACACTGAACCAGGATTATAGATGTAAACCGACACCTAGTTACATTGTGAGCCTCGTGTGGCGCAGAGCATTAGGGCAGTGGCCGTGCATGCTCTCGCTCACGACCTGAAGTATGCAGGTTCAAACCCCGCATAGGCCAGGTAGCCGGCTCAGGGTCGACTCAGCCTTCCATCCTTCCGAGGTCGGTGCAATGAGTACCCAGCTTGCTGGGGGGGTAGAGTGACAGCTGAGGGCATACCATCATGTATTCCGGTGGATTTCTGCGCAGCGCGCTCTACTTTTTACCTTAGTGGCCTATTTGGCTTTGTACCAGACCCCACCCTCTGGCCTCTGTATTCAATTGACCACTCATTTCACATCCTTTTACTCTAACTAGAGAAGAATTCAAAACCAACAAAACTTAAATCATCACCGCACAACATAGTTCCGTTACACACTGCAATTTCCCTGCCACACTCCCGTGGACGTCCATTTAACCCAACAGTTTGCATATATAGAAGACCAGAGAAAATCATTACAGGCCTCTTACATTCTGCACATGGCGCCAAGGCGCCATTTCTACCCGCAACCCGAACGCTGCACTGCCCACCAAGCTGTTAGCCACCAAAAACGTAGGTGGCTATGGGTGACGCTGACCCTCACCTGGGTTGGCTCGCCGGGCCTCGCAGCTCCACTGCCGCACCCCCTCGCCTTTGTGAGGGTCGACCCATAGTACCGCCCAATCGTGACTGTAAACCTGAGCACTATTTCTATGCCGCCAACCGCAGAGTCTTTGCCCTTAGGGAGACGCGCGCATTTTACTTATCACAACAGAACGCAAAATTCCGGCCGAAATCTTAGCTCCGCGTGCTGAAAACCCTGAAAGAGCCAACCGAAATTAACCGCTAAGAGATTGCCATTGGAAAAACAGTGGCTTTGTCACCTGCCTATCCGCTTATTCCACCAGCTCCTTTGCATACGTCACTAAGCAAGCGCTGTGATTGACTGGCACTGTAGCTTTATGGTTAGTGTAGCACCACCCGCAAGGCGATTCATTATGGGCATCTCAAAGCAGCCATAGGCCCGCGCCCAGGGTAATGGCTCCAAATTGGCATTAGAACACAGTGCGGCCGGTGGTGCTGCAGCTGAACCCCAGGGGTGTAACACCTTACGGGGCCTGAAAACTGAAAGCATTGTCGGAAGGGAGCTGATGACAGCTCAGCTGTCAGAGGTGGTACAACAGTGAACGGGAGCCTCCATGCCCAACCGTATCACATCTTCAATGAAAGCTGGAGCAACAGGGCACTAGAGAGTCCATGCCAGCCCGTATCACATCTTGCATCCAAGCAAAAGGTGGCCCTGCTTAGCACTAGAGCATCCATGCCCCCCGGTATCAAATCTTGTATCCAAGCTAAAGGCGGTGAAACAGGCTACTAGAGCCACCTTCCCCTTCTCCCACCCCCGTATCACATCTTATATGAAAGCTGGAGTGTCCCAGCAGGGCACTAGTGATTCCATGCCCGCTCGTATCACATCCTGAATCTAAGCAAGAGGTGGCCCAACTTGGCACTACAGCATCCATGCCCCACCACACCGTAGCACATCTTGTATCCAAGCTAGAGGCGGTACAGCAGGGTACCAGAGCCTCCACGCCTGTCTATATGGCATCTCGTTTCCAAGCTAGATACTGAACCAGGATTATAGATGTAAACCGACACCTAGTTACATTGTGAGCCTCGTGTGGCGCAGAGCATTAGGGCAGTGGCCGTGCATGCTCTCGCTCATGACCTGAAGTATGCGGGTTCAAACCCCACATAGGCCAGGTAGCCGGCTCAGGGTCGACTCAGCCTTCCATCCTTCCGAGCTCGGTGCAATGAGTACCCAGCTTGCTGGGGGGTAGAGTGACAGCTGAGGGCATACCATCATGTATTCCGGTGGATTTCTGCGCAGCGCGCTCTACTTTTTACCTTAGTGGCCTATTTGGCTTTGTACCAGACCCCACCCTCTGGCCTCTGTATTCAATTGACCACTAGAGAAGAATTCAAAACCAACAAAACTTAAATCATCACCGCACAACATAGTTCCGTTACACACTGCAATTTCCCTGCCACACTCCCGTGGACGTCCATTTAACCCAACAGTTTGTATATATAGAAGACCAGAGAAAATCATTACAGGCCTCTTACATTCTGCACATGGCGCCAAGGCGCCATTTCTACCCGCAACCCGAACGCTGCACTGCCCACCAAGCTGTTAGCCACCAAAAACGTAGGTGGCTATGGGTGACGCTGACCCTCACCTGGGTTGGCTCGCCGGGCCTCGCAGCTCCACTGCCGCACCCCCTCGCCTTTGTGAGGGTCGACCCATAGTACCGCCCAATCGTGACTGTAAACCTGAGCACTATTTCTATGCCGCCAACCGCAGAGTCTTTGCCCTTAGGGAGACGCGCGCATTTTACTTATCACAACAGAACGCAAAATTCCGGCCGAAATCTTAGCCCCGCGTGCTGAAAACCCTGAAAGAGCCAACCGAAATTAACCGCTAAGAGATTGCCATTGGAAAAACAGTGGCTTTGTCACCTGCCTATCCGCTTATTCCACCAGCTCCTTTGCATACGTCACTAAGCAAGCGCTGTGATTGACTGGCACTGTAGCTTTATGGTTAGTGTAGCACCACCCGCAAGGCGATTCATTATGGGCATCTCAAAGCAGCCATAGGCCCGCGCCCAGGGTAATGGCTCCAAATTGGCATTAGAACACAGTGCGGCCGGTGGTGCTGCAGCTGAACCCCAGGTCTGTAACACCTTACGGGGCCTGAAAACTGAAAGCATTGTCGGAAGGGAGCTGATGACAGCTCAGCTGTCAGAGGTGGTACAACAGTGAACGGGAGCCTCCATGCCCAACCGTATCACATCTTCAATGAAAGCTGGAGCAACAGGGCACTAGAGAGTCCATGCCAGCCCGTATCACATCTTGCATCCAAGCAAAAGGTGGCCCTGCTTAGCACTAGAGCATCCATGCCCCCCGGTATCAAATCTTGTATCCAAGCTAAAGGCGGTGAAACAGGCTACTAGAGCCACCTTCCCCTTCTCCCACCCCCGTATCACATCTTATATGAAAGCTGGAGTGTCCCAGCAGAGCACTAGAGATTCCATGCCCGCTCGTATCACATCCTGAATCTAAGCAAGAGGAGGCCCAACTTGGCACTACAGCATCCATGCCCCACCACACCGTAGCACATCTTGTATCCAAGCTAGAGGCGGTACAGCAGGGTACCAGAGCCTCCAGGCCTGTCTATATGGCATCTCGTTTCCAAGCTAGACACTGAACCAGGATTATAGATGTAAACCGACACCTAGTTACACTGTGAGCCTCGTGTGGCGCAGAGCATTAGGGCAGTGGCCGTGCATGCTCTCGCTCACGACCTGAAGTATGCAGGTTCAAACCCCGCATAGGCCAGGTAGCCGGCTCAGGGTCGACTCAGCCTTCCATCCTTCCGAGGTCGGTGCAATGAGTACCCAGCTTGCTGGGGGGGTAGAGTGACAGCTGAGGGCATACCATCATGTATTCCGGTGGATTTCTGCGCAGCGCGCTCTACTTTTTACCTTAGTGGCCTATTTGGCTTTGTACCAGACCCCACCCTCTGGCCTCTGTATTCAATTGACCACTCATTTCACATCCTTTTACTCTAACTAGAGAAGAATTCAAAACCAACAAAACTTAAATCATCACCGCACAACATAGTTCCGTTACACACTGCAATTTCCCTGCCACACTCCCGTGGACGTCCATTTAACCCAACAGTTTGTATATATAGAAGACCAGAGAAAATCATTACAGGCCTCTTACATTCTGCACATGGCGCCAAGGCGCCATTTCTACCCGCAACCCGAACGCTGCACTGCCCACCAAGCTGTTAGCCACCAAAAACGTAGGTGGCTATGGGTGACGCTGACCCTCACCTGGGTTGGCTCGCCGGGCCTCGCAGCTCCACTGCCGCACCCCCTCGCCTTTGTGAGGGTCGACCCATAGTACCGCCCAATCGTGACTGTAAACCTGAGCACTATTTCTATGCCGCCAACCGCAGAGTCTTTGCCCTTAGGGAGACGCGCGCATTTTACTTATCACAACAGAACGCAAAATTCCGGCCGAAATCTTAGCTCCGCGTGCTGAAAACCCTGAAAGAGCCAACCGAAATTAACCGCTAAGAGATTGCCATTGGAAAAACAGTGGCTTTGTCACCTGCCTATCCGCTTATTCCACCAGCTCCTTTGCATACGTCACTAAGCAAGCGCTGTGATTGACTGGCACTGTAGCTTTATGGTTAGTGTAGCACCACCCGCAAGGCGATTCATTATGGGCATCTCAAAGCAGCCATAGGCCCGCGCCCAGGGTAATGGCTCCAAATTGGCATTAGAACACAGTGCGGCCGGTGGTGCTGCAGCTGAACCCCAGGGGTGTAACACCTTACGGGGCCTGAAAACTGAAAGCATTGTCGGAAGGGAGCTGATGACAGCTCAGCTGTCAGAGGTGGTACAACAGTGAACGGGAGCCTCCATGCCCAACCGTATCACATCTTCAATGAAAGCTGGAGCAACAGGGCACTAGAGAGTCCATGCCAGCCCGTATCACATCTTGCATCCAAGCAAAAGGTGGCCCTGCTTAGCACTAGAGCATCCATGCCCCCCGGTATCAAATCTTGTATCCAAGCTAAAGGCGGTGAAACAGGCTACTAGAGCCACCTTCCCCTTCTCCCACCCCCGTATCACATCTTATATGAAAGCTGGAGTGTCCCAGCAGGGCACTAGAGATTCCATGCCCGCTCGTATCACATCCTGAATCTAAGCAAGAGGTGGCCCAACTTGGCACTACAGCATCCATGCCCCACCACACCGTAGCACATCTTGTATCCAAGCTAGAGGCGGTACAGCAGGGTACCAGAGCCTCCACGCCTGTCTATAAGGCATCTCGTTTCCAAGCTAGACACTGGACCAGGATTATAGATGTAAACCGACACCTAGTTACATTGTGAGCCTCGTGTGCCGCAGAGCATTAGGGCAGTGGCCGTGCATGCTCTCGCTCACGACCTGAAGTCTGCGGGTTCAAACCCCGCATAGGCCAGGTAGCCGGCTCAGGGTCGACTCAGCCTTCCATCCTTCCGAGGTCGGTGCAATGAGTACCCAGCTTGCTGGGGGGGTAGAGTGACAGCTGAGGGCATACCATCATGTATTCCGGTGGATTTCTGCGCAGCGCGCTCTACTTTTTACCTTAGTGGCCTATTTGGCTTTGTACCAGACCCCACCCTCTGGCCTCTGTATTCAATTGACCACTCATTTCACATCCTTTTACTCTAACTAGAGAAGAATTCAAAACCAACAAAACTTAAATCATCACCGCACAACATAGTTCCGTTACACACTGCAATTTCCCTGCCACACTCCCGTGGACGTCCATTTAACCCAACAGTTTGTATATATAGAAGACCAGAGAAAATCATTACAGGCCTCTTACATTCTGCACATGGCGCCAAGGCGCCATTTCTACCCGCAACCCGAACGCTGCACTGCCCACCAAGCTGTTAGCCACCAAAAACGTAGGTGGCTATGGGTGACGCTGACCCTCACCTGGGTTGGCTCGCCGGGCCTCGCAGCTCCACTGCCGCACCCCCTCGCCTTTGTGAGGGTCGACCCATAGTACCGCCCAATCGTGACTGTAAACCTGAGCACTATTTCTATGCCGCCAACCGCAGAGTCTTTGCCCTTAGGGAGACGCGCGCATTTTACTTATCACAACAGAACGCAAAATTCCGGCCGAAATCTTAGCTCCGCGTGCTGAAAACCCTGAAAGAGCCAACCGAAATTAACCGCTAAGAGATTGCCATTGGAAAAACAGTGGCTTTGTCACCTGCCTATCCGCTTATTCCACCAGCTCCTTTGCATACGTCACTAAGCAAGCGCTGTGATTGACTGGCACTGTAGCTTTATGGTTAGTGTAGCACCACCCGCAAGGCGATTCATTATGGGCATCTCAAAGCAGCCATAGGCCCGCGCCCAGGGTAATGGCTCCAAATTGGCATTAGAACACAGTGCGGCCGGTGGTGCTGCAGCTGAACCCCAGGGGTGTAACACCTTACGGGGCCTGAAAACTGAAAGCATTGTCGGAAGGGAGCTGATGACAGCTCAGCTGTCAGAGGTGGTACAACAGTGAACGGGAGCCTCCATGCCCAACCGTATCACATCTTCTATGAAAGCTGGAGCAACAGGGCACTAGAGAGTCCATGACAGCCCGTATCACATCTTGCATCCAAGCAAAAGGTGGCCCTGCTTAGCACTAGAGCATCCATGCCCCCCGGTATCAAATCTTGTATCCAAGCTAAAGGCGGTGAAACAGGCTACTAGAGCCACCTTCCCCTTCTCCCACCCCCGTATCACATCTTATATGAAAGCTGGAGTGTCCCAGCAGGGCACTAGAGATTCCATGCCCGCTCGTATCACATCCTGAATCTAAGCAAGAGGTGGCCCAACTTGGCACTACAGCATCCATGCCCCACCACACCGTAGCACATCTTGTATCCAAGCTAGAGGCGGTACAGCAGGGTACCAGAGCCTCCACGCCTGTCTATAAGGCATCTCGTTTCCAAGCTAGACACTGGACCAGGATTATAGATGTAAACCGACACCTAGTTACATTGTGAGCCTCGTGTGCCGCAGAGCATTAGGGCAGTGGCCATGCATGCTCTCGCTCACGACCTGAAGTCTGCGGGTTCAAACCCCACATAGGCCAGGTAGCCGGCTCAGGGTCGACTCAGCCTTCCATCCTTCCGAGGTCGGTGCAATGAGTACCCAGCTTGCTGGGGGGGTAGAGTGACAGCTGAGGGCATACCATCATGTATTCCGGTGGATTTCTGCGCAGCGCGCTCTACTTTTTACCTTAGTGGCCTATTTGGCTTTGTACCAGACCCCACCCTCTGGCCTCTGTATTCAATTGACCACTCATTTCACATCCTTTTACTCTAACTAGAGAAGAATTCAAAACCAACAAAACTTAAATCATCACCGCACAACATAGTTCCGTTACACACTGCAATTTCCCTGCCACACTCCCGTGGACGTCCATTTAACCCAACAGTTTGTATATATAGAAGACCAGAGAAAATCATTACAGGCCTCTTACATTCTGCACATGGCGCCAAGGCGCCATTTCTACCCGCAACCCGAACGCTGCACTGCCCACCAAGCTGTTAGCCACCAAAAACGTAGGTGGCTATGGGTGACGCTGACCCTCACCTGGGTTGGCTCGCCGGGCCTCGCAGCTCCACTGCCGCACCCCCTCGCCTTTGTGAGGGTCGACCCATAGTACCGCCCAATCGTGACTGTAAACCTGAGCACTATTTCTATGCCGCCAACCGCAGAGTCTTTGCCCTTAGGGAGACGCGCGCATTTTACTTATCACAACAGAACGCAAAATTCCGGCCGAAATCTTAGCCCCGCGTGCTGAAAACCCTGAAAGAGCCAACCGAAATTAACCGCTAAGAGATTGCCATTGGAAAAACAGTGGCTTTGTCACCTGCCTATCCGCTTATTCCACCAGCTCCTTTGCATACGTCACTAAGCAAGCGCTGTGATTGACTGGCACTGTAGCTTTATGGTTAGTGTAGCACCACCCGCAAGGCGATTCATTATGGGCATCTCAAAGCAGCCATAGGCCCGCGCCCAGGGTAATGGCTCCAAATTGGCATTAGAACACAGTGCGGCCGGTGGTGCTGCAGCTGAACCCCAGGGGTGTAACACCTTACGGGGCCTGAAAACTGAAAGCATTGTCGGAAGGGAGCTGATGACAGCTCAGCTGTCAGAGGTGGTACAACAGTGAACGGGAGCCTCCATGCCCAACCGTATCACATCTTCAATGAAAGCTGGAGCAACAGGGCACTAGAGAGTCCATGCCAGCCCGTATCACATCTTGCATCCAAGCAAAAGGTGGCCCTGCTTAGCACTAGAGCATCCATGCCCCCCGGTATCAAATCTTGTATCCAAGCTAAAGGCGGTGAAACAGGCTACTAGAGCCACCTTCCCCTTCTCCCACCCCCGTATCACATCTTATATGAAAGCTGGAGTGTCCCAGCAGGGCACTAGTGATTCCATGCCCGCTCGTATCACATCCTGAATCTAAGCAAGAGGTGGCCCAACTTGGCACTACAGCATCCATGCCCCACCACACCGTAGCACATCTTGTATCCAAGCTAGAGGCGGTACAGCAGGGTACCAGAGCCTCCACGCCTGTCTATATGGCATCTCGTTTCCAAGCTAGACACTGAACCAGGATTATAGATGTAAACCGACACCTAGTTACATTGTGAGCCTTGTGTGGCGCAGAGCATTAGGGCAGTGGCCGTGCATGCTCTCGCTCACGACCTGAAGTATGCGGGTTCAAACCCCGCATAGGCCAGGTAGCCGGCTCAGGGTCGACTCAGCCTTCCATCCTTCCGAGGTCGGTGCAATGAGTACCCAGCTTGCTGGGGGGGTAGAGTGACAGCTGAGGGCATACCATCATGTATTCCGGTGGATTTCTGCGCAGCGCGCTCTACTTTTTACCTTAGTGGCCTATTTGGCTTTGTACCAGACCCCACCCTCTGGCCTCTTTATTCAATTGACCACTCATTTCACATCCTTTTACTCTAATTAGAGAAGAATTCAAAACCAACAAAACTTAAATCATCACCGCACAACATAGTTCCGTTACACACTGCAATTTCCCTGCCACACTCCCGTGGACGTCCATTTAACCCAACAGTTTGTATATATAGAAGACCAGAGAAAATCATTACAGGCCTCTTACATTCTGCACATGGCGCCAAGGCGCCATTTCTACCCGCAACCCGAACGCTGCACTGCCCACCAAGCTGTTAGCCACCAAAAACGTAGGTGGCTATGGGTGACGCTGACCCTCACCTGGGTTGGCTCGCCGGGCCTCGCAGCTCCACTGCCGCACCCCCTCGCCTTTGTGAGGGTCGACCCATAGTACCGCCCAATCGTGACTGTAAACCTGAGCACTATTTCTATGCCGCCAACCGCAGAGTCTTTGCCCTTAGGGAGACGCGCGCATTTTACTTATCACAACAGAACGCAAAATTCCGGCCGAAATCTTAGCTCCGCGTGCTGAAAACCCTGAAAGAGCCAACCGAAATTAACCGCTAAGAGATTGCCATTGGAAAAACAGTGGCTTTGTCACCTGCCTATCCGCTTATTCCACCAGCTCCTTTGCATACGTCACTAAGCAAGCACTGTGATTGACTGGCACTGTAGCTTTATGGTTAGTGTAGCACCACCCGCAAGGCGATTCATTATGGGCATCTCAAAGCAGCCATAGGCCCGCGCCCAGGGTAATGGCTCCAAATTGGCATTAGAACACAGTGCGGCCGGTGGTGCTGCAGCTGAACCCCAGGGGTGTAACACCTTACGGGGCCTGAAAACTGAAAGCATTGTCGGAAGGGAGCTGATGACAGCTCAGCTGTCAGAGGTGGTACAACAGTGAACGGGAGCCTCCATGCCCAACCGTATCACATCTTCAATGAAAGCTGGAGCAACAGGGCACTAGAGAGTCCATGCCAGCCCGTATCACATCTTGCATCCAAGCAAAAGGTGGCCCTGCTTAGCACTAGAGCATCCATGCCCCCCGGTATCAAATCTTGTATCCAAGCTAAAGGCGGTGAAACAGGCTACTAGAGCCACCTTCCCCTTCTCCCACCCCCGTATCACATCTTATATGAAAGCTGGAGTGTCCCAGCAGGGCACTAGTGATTCCATGCCCGCTCGTATCACATCCTGAATCTAAGCAAGAGGTGGCCCAACTTGGCACTACAGAATCCATGCCCCACCACACCGTAGCACATCTTGTATCCAAGCTAGAGGCGGTACAGCAGGGTACCAGAGCCTCCAGGCCTGTCTATATGGCATCTCGTTTCCAAGCTAGACACTGAACCAGGATTATAGATGTAAACCGACACCTAGTTACATTGTGAGCCTCGTGTGGCGCAGAGCATTAGGGCAGTGGCCGTGCATGCTCTCGCTCATGACCTGAAGTATGCGGGTTCAAACCCCGCATAGGCCAGGTAGCCGGCTCAGGGTCGACTCAGCCTTCCATCCTTCCGAGGTCGGTGCAATGAGTACCCAGCATGCTGGGGGGGTAGAGTGACAGCTGAGGGCATACCATCATGTATTCCGGTGGATTTCTGCGCAGCGCGCTCTACTTTTTACCTTAGTGGCCTATTTGGCTTTGTACCAGACCCCACCCTCTGGCCTCTGTATTCAATTGACCACTCATTTCACATCCTTTTACTCTAACTAGAGAAGAATTCAAAACCAACAAAACTTAAATCATCACCGCACAACATAGTTCCGTTACACACTGCAATTTCCCTGCCACACTCCCGTGGACGTCCATTTAACCCAACAGTTTGTATATATAGAAGACCAGAGAAAATCATTACAGGCCTCTTACATTCTGCACATGGCGCCAAGGCGCCATTTCTACCCGCAACCCGAACGCTGCACTGCCCACCAAGCTGTTAGCCACCAAAAACGTAGGTGGCTATGGGTGACGCTGACCCTCACCTGGGTTGGCTCGCCGGGCCTCGCAGCTCCACTGCCGCACCCCCTCGCCTTTGTGAGGGTCGACCCATAGTACCGCCCAATCGTGACTGTAAACCTGAGCACTATTTCTATGCCGCCAACCGCAGAGTCTTTGCCCTTAGGGAGACGCGCGCATTTTACTTATCACAACAGAACGCAAAATTCCGGCCGAAATCTTAGCCCCGCGTGCTGAAAACCCTGAAAGAGCCAACCGAAATTAACCGCTAAGAGATTGCCATTGGAAAAACAGTGGCTTTGTCACCTGCCTATCCGCTTATTCCACCAGCTCCTTTGCATACGTCACTAAGCAAGCGCTGTGATTGACTGGCACTGTAGCTTTATGGTTAGTGTAGCACCACCCGCAAGGCGATTCATTATGGGCATCTCAAAGCAGCCATAGGCCCGCGCCCAGGGTAATGGCTCCAAATTGGCATTAGAACACAGTGCGGCCGGTGGTGCTGCAGCTGAACCCCAGGGGTGTAACACCTTACGGGGCCTGAAAACTGAAAGCATTGTCGGAAGGGAGCTGATGACAGCTCAGCTGTCAGAGGTGGTACAACAGTGAACGGGAGCCTCCATGCCCAACCGTATCACATCTTCAATGAAAGCTGGAGCAACAGGGCACTAGAGAGTCCATGCCAGCCCGTATCACATCTTGCATCCAAGCAAAAGGTGGCCCTGCTTAGCACTAGAGCATCCATGCCCCCCGGTATCAAATCTTGTATCCAAGCTAAAGGCGGTGAAACAGGCTACTAGAGCCACCTTCCCCTTCTCCCACCCCCGTATCACATCTTATATGAAAGCTGGAGTGTCCCAGCAGGGCACTAGTGATTCCATGCCCGCTCGTATCACATCCTGAATCTAAGCAAGAGGTGGCCCAACTTGGCACTACAGCATCCATGCCCCACCACACCGTAGCACATCTTGTATCCAAGCTAGAGGCGGTACAGCAGGGTACCAGAGCCTCCACGCCTGTCTATATGGCATCTCGTTTCCAAGCTAGACACTGAACCAGGATTATAGATGTAAACCGACACCTAGTTACATTGTGAGCCTTGTGTGGCGCAGAGCATTAGGGCAGTGGCCGTGCATGCTCTCGCTCACGACCTGAAGTATGCGGGTTCAAACCCCGCATAGGCCAGGTAGCCGGCTCAGGGTCGACTCAGCCTTCCATCCTTCCGAGGTCGGTGCAATGAGTACCCAGCTTGCTGGGGGGGTAGAGTGACAGCTGAGGGCATACCATCATGTATTCCGGTGGATTTCTGCGCAGCGCGCTCTACTTTTTACCTTAGTGGCCTATTTGGCTTTGTACCAGACCCCACCCTCTGGCCTCTGTATTCAATTGACCACTCATTTCACATCCTTTTACTCTAACTAGAGAAGAATTCAAAACCAACAAAACTTAAATCATCACCGCACAACATAGTTCCGTTACACACTGCAATTTCCCTGCCACACTCCCGTGGACGTCCATTTAACCCAACAGTTTGTATATATAGAAGACCAGAGAAAATCATTACAGGCCTCTTACATTCTGCACATGGCGCCAAGGCGCCATTTCTACCCGCAACCCGAACGCTGCACTGCCCACCAAGCTGTTAGCCACCAAAAACGTAGGTGGCTATGGGTGACGCTGACCCTCACCTGGGTTGGCTCGCCGGGCCTCGCAGCTCCACTGCCGCACCCCCTCGCCTTTGTGAGGGTCGACCCATAGTACCGCCCAATCGTGACTGTAAACCTGAGCACTATTTCTATGCCGCCAACCGCAGAGTCTTTGCCCTTAGGGAGACGCGCGCATTTTACTTATCACAACAGAACGCAAAATTCCGGCCGAAATCTTAGCTCCGCGTGCTGAAAACCCTGAAAGAGCCAACCGAAATTAACCGCTAAGAGATTGCCATTGGAAAAACAGTGGCTTTGTCACCTGCCTATCCGCTTATTCCACCAGCTCCTTTGCATACGTCACTAAGCAAGCACTGTGATTGACTGGCACTGTAGCTTTATGGTTAGTGTAGCACCACCCGCAAGGCGATTCATTATGGGCATCTCAAAGCAGCCATAGGCCCGCGCCCAGGGTAATGGCTCCAAATTGGCATTAGAACACAGTGCGGCCGGTGGTGCTGCAGCTGAACCCCAGGGGTGTAACACCTTATGGGGCCTGAAAACTGAAAGCATTGTCGGAAGGGAGCTGATGACAGCTCAGCTGTCAGAGGTGGTACAACAGTGAACGGGAGCCTCCATGCCCAACCGTATCACATCTTCAATGAAAGCTGGAGCAACAGGGCACTAGAGAGTCCATGCCAGCCCGTATCACATCTTGCATCCAAGCAAAAGGTGGCCCTGCTTAGCACTAGAGCATCCATGCCCCCCGGTATCAAATCTTGTATCCAAGCTAAAGGCGGTGAAACAGGCTACTAGAGCCACCTTCCCCTTCTCCCACCCCCGTATCACATCTTATATGAAAGCTGGAGTGTCCCAGTAGGGCACTAGTGATTCCATGCCCGCTCGTATCACATCCTGAATCTAAGCAAGAGGTGGCCCAACTTGGCACTACAGCATCCATGCCCCACCACACCGTAGCACATCTTGTATCCAAGCTAGAGGCGGTACAGCAGGGTACCAGAGCCTCCAGGCCTGTCTATATGGCATCTCGTTTCCAAGCTAGACACTGAACCAGGATTATAGATGTAAACCGACACCTAGTTACATTGTGAGCCTCGTGTGGCGCAGAGCATTAGGGTAGTGGCCGTGCATGCTCTCGCTCACGACCTGAAGTATGCGGGTTCAAACCCCGCATAGGCCAGGTAGCCGGCTCAGGGTCGACTCAGCCTTCCATCCTTCCGAGGTCGGTGCAATGAGTACCCAGCTTGCTGGGGGGGTAGAGTGACAGCTGAGGGCATACCATCATGTATTCCGGTGGATTTCTGCGCAGCGTGCTCTACTTTTTACCTTAGTGGCCTATTTGGCTTTGTACCAGACCCCACCCTCTGGCCTCTGTATTCAATTGACCACTCATTTCACATCCTTTTACTCTAACTAGAGAAGAATTCAAAACCAACAAAACTTAAATCATCACCGCACAACATAGTTCCGTTACACACTGCAATTTCCCTGCCACACTCCCGTGGACGTCCATTTAACCCAACAGTTTGCATATATAGAAGACCAGAGAAAATCATTACAGGCCTCTTACATTCTGCACATGGCGCCAAGGCGCCATTTCTACCCGCAACCCGAACGCTGCACTGCCCACCAAGCTGTTAGCCACCAAAAACGTAGGTGGCTATGGGTGACGCTGACCCTCACCTGGGTTGGCTCGCCGGGCCTCGCAGCTCCACTGCCGCACCCCCTCGCCTTTGTGAGGGTCGACCCATAGTACCGCCCAATCGTGACTGTAAACCTGAGCACTATTTCTATGCCGCCAACCGCAGAGTCTTTGCCCTTAGGGAGACGCGCGCATTTTACTTATCACAACAGAACGCAAAATTCCGGCCGAAATCTTAGCTCCGCGTGCTGAAAACCCTGAAAGAGCCAACCGAAATTAACCGCTAAGAGATTGCCATTGGAAAAACAGTGGCTTTGTCACCTGCCTATCCGCTTATTCCACCAGCTCCTTTGCATACGTCACTAAGCAAGCGCTGTGATTGACTGGCACTGTAGCTTTATGGTTAGTGTAGCACCACCCGCAAGGCGATTCATTATGGGCATCTCAAAGCAGCCATAGGCCCGCGCCCAGGGTAATGGCTCCAAATTGGCATTAGAACACAGTGCGGCCGGTGGTGCTGCAGCTGAACCCCAGGGGTGTAACACCTTACGGGGCCTGAAAACTGAAAGCATTGTCGGAAGGGAGCTGATGACAGCTCAGCTGTCAGAGGTGGTACAACAGTGAACGGGAGCCTCCATGCCCAACCGTATCACATCTTCAATGAAAGCTGGAGCAACAGGGCACTAGAGAGTCCATGCCAGCCCGTATCACATCTTGCATCCAAGCAAAAGGTGGCCCTGCTTAGCACTAGAGCATCCATGCCCCCCGGTATCAAATCTTGTATCCAAGCTAAAGGCGGTGAAACAGGCTACTAGAGCCACCTTCCCCTTCTCCCACCCCCGTATCACATCTTATATGAAAGCTGGAGTGTCCCAGCAGGGCACTAGAGATTCCATGCCCGCTCGTATCACATCCTGAATCTAAGCAAGAGGTGGCCCAACTTGGCACTACAGCATCCATGCCCCACCACACCGTAGCACATCTTGTATCCAAGCTAGAGGCGGTACAGCAGGGTACCAGAGCCTCCACGCCTGTCTATAAGGCATCTCGTTTCCAAGCTAGACACTGGACCAGGATTATAGATGTAAACCGACACCTAGTTACATTGTGAGCCTCGTGTGCCGCAGAGCATTAGGGCAGTGGCCGTGCATGCTCTCGCTCACGACCTGAAGTCTGCGGGTTCAAACCCCGCATAGGCCAGGTAGCCGGCTCAGGGTCGACTCAGCCTTCCATCCTTCCGAGGTCGGTGCAATGAGTACCCAGCTTGCTGGGGGGGTAGAGTGACAGCTGAGGGCATACCATCATGTATTCCGGTGGATTTCTGCGCAGCGCGCTCTACTTTTTACCTTAGTGGCCTATTTGGCTTTGTACCAGACCCCACCCTCTGGCCTCTGTATTCAATTGACCACTCATTTCACATCCTTTTACTCTAACTAGAGAAGAATTCAAAACCAACAAAACTTAAATCATCACCGCACAACATAGTTCCGTTACACACTGCAATTTCCCTGCCACACTCCCGTGGACGTCCATTTAACCCAACAGTTTGTATATATAGAAGACCAGAGAAAATCATTACAGGCCTCTTACATTCTGCACATGGCGCCAAGGCGCCATTTCTACCCGCAACCCGAACGCTGCACTGCCCACCAAGCTGTTAGCCACCAAAAACGTAGGTGGCTATGGGTGACGCTGACCCTCACCTGGGTTGGCTCGCCGGGCCTCGCAGCTCCACTGCCGCACCCCCTCGCCTTTGTGAGGGTCGACCCATAGTACCGCCCAATCGTGACTGTAAACCTGAGCACTATTTCTATGCCGCCAACCGCAGAGTCTTTGCCCTTAGGGAGACGCGCGCATTTTACTTATCACAACAGAACGCAAAATTCCGGCCGAAATCTTAGCTCCGCGTGCTGAAAACCCTGAAAGAGCCAACCGAAATTAACCGCTAAGAGATTGCCATTGGAAAAACAGTGGCTTTGTCACCTGCCTATCCGCTTATTCCACCAGCTCCTTTGCATACGTCACTAAGCAAGCGCTGTGATTGACTGGCACTGTAGCTTTATGGTTAGTGTAGCACCACCCGCAAGGCGATTCATTATGGGCATCTCAAAGCAGCCATAGGCCCGCGCCCAGGGTAATGGCTCCAAATTGGCATTAGAACACAGTGCGGCCGGTGGTGCTGCAGCTGAACCCCAGGGGTGTAACACCTTACGGGGCCTGAAAACTGAAAGCATTGTCGGAAGGGAGCTGATGACAGCTCAGCTGTCAGAGGTGGTACAACAGTGAACGGGAGCCTCCATGCCCAACCGTATCACATCTTCTATGAAAGCTGGAGCAACAGGGCACTAGAGAGTCCATGACAGCCCGTATCACATCTTGCATCCAAGCAAAAGGTGGCCCTGCTTAGCACTAGAGCATCCATGCCCCCCGGTATCAAATCTTGTATCCAAGCTAAAGGCGGTGAAACAGGCTACTAGAGCCACCTTCCCCTTCTCCCACCCCCGTATCACATCTTATATGAAAGCTGGAGTGTCCCAGCAGGGCACTAGAGATTCCATGCCCGCTCGTATCACATCCTGAATCTAAGCAAGAGGTGGCCCAACTTGGCACTACAGCATCCATGCCCCACCACACCGTAGCACATCTTGTATCCAAGCTAGAGGCGGTACAGCAGGGTACCAGAGCCTCCACGCCTGTCTATAAGG
This sequence comes from Eleutherodactylus coqui, assembly GCF_035609145.1. Classification (NCBI taxonomy): domain Eukaryota; kingdom Metazoa; phylum Chordata; class Amphibia; order Anura; family Eleutherodactylidae; genus Eleutherodactylus; species Eleutherodactylus coqui. The sequence goes on along the minus strand of NC_089844.1, from coordinate 148,262,481 downwards.
CATCTCGTTTCCAAGCTAGACACTGGACCAGGATTATAGATGTAAACCGACACCTAGTTACATTGTGAGCCTCGTGTGCCGCAGAGCATTAGGGCAGTGGCCATGCATGCTCTCGCTCACGACCTGAAGTCTGCGGGTTCAAACCCCACATAGGCCAGGTAGCCGGCTCAGGGTCGACTCAGCCTTCCATCCTTCCGAGGTCGGTGCAATGAGTACCCAGCTTGCTGGGGGGGTAGAGTGACAGCTGAGGGCATACCATCATGTATTCCGGTGGATTTCTGCGCAGCGCGCTCTACTTTTTACCTTAGTGGCCTATTTGGCTTTGTACCAGACCCCACCTTCTGGCCTCTGTATTCAATTGACCACTCATTTCACATCCTTTTACTCTAACTAGAGAAGAATTCAAAACCAACAAAACTTAAATCATCACCGCACAACATAGTTCCGTTACACACTGCAATTTCCCTGCCACACTCCCGTGGACGTCCATTTAACCCAACAGTTTGTATATATAGAAGACCAGAGAAAATCATTACAGGCCTCTTACATTCTGCACATGGCGCCAAGGCGCCATTTCTACCCGCAACCCGAACGCTGCACTGCCCACCAAGCTGTTAGCCACCAAAAACGTAGGTGGCTATGGGTGACGCTGACCCTCACCTGGGTTGGCTCGCCGGGCCTCGCAGCTCCACTGCCGCACCCCCTCGCCTTTGTGAGGGTCGACCCATAGTACCGCCCAATCGTGACTGTAAACCTGAGCACTATTTCTATGCCGCCAACCGCAGAGTCTTTGCCCTTAGGGAGACGCGCGCATTTTACTTATCACAACAGAACGCAAAATTCCGGCCGAAATCTTAGCCCCGCGTGCTGAAAACCCTGAAAGAGCCAACCGAAATTAACCGCTAAGAGATTGCCATTGGAAAAACAGTGGCTTTGTCACCTGCCTATCCGCTTATTCCACCAGCTCCTTTGCATACGTCACTAAGCAAGCGCTGTGATTGACTGGCACTGTAGCTTTATGGTTAGTGTAGCACCACCCGCAAGGCGATTCATTATGGGCATCTCAAAGCAGCCATAGGCCCGCGCCCAGGGTAATGGCTCCAAATTGGCATTAGAACACAGTGCGGCCGGTGGTGCTGCAGCTGAACCCCAGGGGTGTAACACCTTACGGGGCCTGAAAACTGAAAGCATTGTCGGAAGGGAGCTGATGACAGCTCAGCTGTCAGAGGTGGTACAACAGTGAACGGGAGCCTCCATGCCCAACCGTATCACATCTTCAATGAAAGCTGGAGCAACAGGGCACTAGAGAGTCCATGCCAGCCCGTATCACATCTTGCATCCAAGCAAAAGGTGGCCCTGCTTAGCACTAGAGCATCCATGCCCCCCGGTATCAAATCTTGTATCCAAGCTAAAGGCGGTGAAACAGGCTACTAGAGCCACCTTCCCCTTCTCCCACCCCCGTATCACATCTTATATGAAAGCTGGAGTGTCCCAGCAGGGCACTAGTGATTCCATGCCCGCTCGTATCACATCCTGAATCTAAGCAAGAGGTGGCCCAACTTGGCACTACAGCATCCATGCCCCACCACACCGTAGCACATCTTGTATCCAAGCTAGAGGCGGTACAGCAGGGTACCAGAGCCTCCACGCCTGTCTATATGGCATCTCGTTTCCAAGCTAGACACTGAACCAGGATTATAGATGTAAACCGACACCTAGTTACATTGTGAGCCTTGTGTGGCGCAGAGCATTAGGGCAGTGGCCGTGCATGCTCTCGCTCACGACCTGAAGTATGCGGGTTCAAACCCCGCATAGGCCAGGTAGCCGGCTCAGGGTCGACTCAGCCTTCCATCCTTCCGAGGTCGGTGCAATGAGTACCCAGCTTGCTGGGGGGGTAGAGTGACAGCTGAGGGCATACCATCATGTATTCCGGTGGATTTCTGCGCAGCGCGCTCTACTTTTTACCTTAGTGGCCTATTTGGCTTTGTACCAGACCCCACCCTCTGGCCTCTTTATTCAATTGACCACTCATTTCACATCCTTTTACTCTAATTAGAGAAGAATTCAAAACCAACAAAACTTAAATCATCACCGCACAACATAGTTCCGTTACACACTGCAATTTCCCTGCCACACTCCCGTGGACGTCCATTTAACCCAACAGTTTGTATATATAGAAGACCAGAGAAAATCATTACAGGCCTCTTACATTCTGCACATGGCGCCAAGGCGCCATTTCTACCCGCAACCCGAACGCTGCACTGCCCACCAAGCTGTTAGCCACCAAAAACGTAGGTGGCTATGGGTGACGCTGACCCTCACCTGGGTTGGCTCGCCGGGCCTCGCAGCTCCACTGCCGCACCCCCTCGCCTTTGTGAGGGTCGACCCATAGTACCGCCCAATCGTGACTGTAAACCTGAGCACTATTTCTATGCCGCCAACCGCAGAGTCTTTGCCCTTAGGGAGACGCGCGCATTTTACTTATCACAACAGAACGCAAAATTCCGGCCGAAATCTTAGCTCCGCGTGCTGAAAACCCTGAAAGAGCCAACCGAAATTAACCGCTAAGAGATTGCCATTGGAAAAACAGTGGCTTTGTCACCTGCCTATCCGCTTATTCCACCAGCTCCTTTGCATACGTCACTAAGCAAGCACTGTGATTGACTGGCACTGTAGCTTTATGGTTAGTGTAGCACCACCCGCAAGGCGATTCATTATGGGCATCTCAAAGCAGCCATAGGCCCGCGCCCAGGGTAATGGCTCCAAATTGGCATTAGAACACAGTGCGGCCGGTGGTGCTGCAGCTGAACCCCAGGGGTGTAACACCTTACGGGGCCTGAAAACTGAAAGCATTGTCGGAAGGGAGCTGATGACAGCTCAGCTGTCAGAGGTGGTACAACAGTGAACGGGAGCCTCCATGCCCAACCGTATCACATCTTCAATGAAAGCTGGAGCAACAGGGCACTAGAGAGTCCATGCCAGCCCGTATCACATCTTGCATCCAAGCAAAAGGTGGCCCTGCTTAGCACTAGAGCATCCATGCCCCCCGGTATCAAATCTTGTATCCAAGCTAAAGGCGGTGAAACAGGCTACTAGAGCCACCTTCCCCTTCTCCCACCCCCGTATCACATCTTATATGAAAGCTGGAGTGTCCCAGCAGGGCACTAGTGATTCCATGCCCGCTCGTATCACATCCTGAATCTAAGCAAGAGGTGGCCCAACTTGGCACTACAGAATCCATGCCCCACCACACCGTAGCACATCTTGTATCCAAGCTAGAGGCGGTACAGCAGGGTACCAGAGCCTCCAGGCCTGTCTATATGGCATCTCGTTTCCAAGCTAGACACTGAACCAGGATTATAGATGTAAACCGACACCTAGTTACATTGTGAGCCTCGTGTGGCGCAGAGCATTAGGGCAGTGGCCGTGCATGCTCTCGCTCATGACCTGAAGTATGCGGGTTCAAACCCCGCATAGGCCAGGTAGCCGGCTCAGGGTCGACTCAGCCTTCCATCCTTCCGAGGTCGGTGCAATGAGTACCCAGCATGCTGGGGGGGTAGAGTGACAGCTGAGGGCATACCATCATGTATTCCGGTGGATTTCTGCGCAGCGCGCTCTACTTTTTACCTTAGTGGCCTATTTGGCTTTGTACCAGACCCCACCCTCTGGCCTCTGTATTCAATTGACCACTCATTTCACATCCTTTTACTCTAACTAGAGAAGAATTCAAAACCAACAAAACTTAAATCATCACCGCACAACATAGTTCCGTTACACACTGCAATTTCCCTGCCACACTCCCGTGGACGTCCATTTAACCCAACAGTTTGTATATATAGAAGACCAGAGAAAATCATTACAGGCCTCTTACATTCTGCACATGGCGCCAAGGCGCCATTTCTACCCGCAACCCGAACGCTGCACTGCCCACCAAGCTGTTAGCCACCAAAAACGTAGGTGGCTATGGGTGACGCTGACCCTCACCTGGGTTGGCTCGCCGGGCCTCGCAGCTCCACTGCCGCACCCCCTCGCCTTTGTGAGGGTCGACCCATAGTACCGCCCAATCGTGACTGTAAACCTGAGCACTATTTCTATGCCGCCAACCGCAGAGTCTTTGCCCTTAGGGAGACGCGCGCATTTTACTTATCACAACAGAACGCAAAATTCCGGCCGAAATCTTAGCTCCGCGTGCTGAAAACCCTGAAAGAGCCAACCGAAATTAACCGCTAAGAGATTGCCATTGGAAAAACAGTGGCTTTGTCACCTGCCTATCCGCTTATTCCACCAGCTCCTTTGCATACGTCACTAAGCAAGCGCTGTGATTGACTGGCACTGTAGCTTTATGGTTAGTGTAGCACCACCCGCAAGGCGATTCATTATGGGCATCTCAAAGCAGCCATAGGCCCGCGCCCAGGGTAATGGCTCCAAATTGGCATTAGAACACAGTGCGGCCGGTGGTGCTGCAGCTGAACCCCAGGGGTGTAACACCTTACGGGGCCTGAAAACTGAAAGCATTGTCGGAAGGGAGCTGATGACAGCTCAGCTGTCAGAGGTGGTACAACAGTGAACGGGAGCCTCCATGCCCAACCGTATCACATCTTCAATGAAAGCTGGAGCAACAGGGCACTAGAGAGTCCATGCCAGCCCGTATCACATCTTGCATCCAAGCAAAAGGTGGCCCTGCTTAGCACTAGAGCATCCATGCCCCCCGGTATCAAATCTTGTATCCAAGCTAAAGGCGGTGAAACAGGCTACTAGAGCCACCTTCCCCTTCTCCCACCCCCGTATCACATCTTATATGAAAGCTGGAGTGTCCCAGTAGGGCACTAGTGATTCCATGCCCGCTCGTATCACATCCTGAATCTAAGCAAGAGGTGGCCCAACTTGGCACTACAGCATCCATGCCCCACCACACCGTAGCACATCTTGTATCCAAGCTAGAGGCGGTACAGCAGGGTACCAGAGCCTCCAGGCCTGTCTATATGGCATCTCGTTTCCAAGCTAGACACTGAACCAGGATTATAGATGTAAACCGACACCTAGTTACATTGTGAGCCTCGTGTGGCGCAGAGCATTAGGGCAGTGGCCGTGCATGCTCTCGCTCACGACCTGAAGTATGCGGGTTCAAACCCCGCATAGGCCAGGTAGCCGGCTCAGGGTCGACTCAGCCTTCCATCCTTCCGAGGTCGGTGCAATGAGTACCCAGCTTGCTGGGGGGGTAGAGTGACAGCTGAGGGCATACCATCATGTATTCCGGTGGATTTCTGCGCAGCGCGCTCTACTTTTTACCTTAGTGGCCTATTTGGCTTTGTACCAGACCCCACCCTCTGGCCTCTGTATTCAATTGACCACTCATTTCACATCCTTTTACTCTAACTAGAGAAGAATTCAAAACCAACAAAACTTAAATCATCACCGCACAACATAGTTCCGTTACACACTGCAATTTCCCTGCCACACTCCCGTGGACGTCCATTTAACCCAACAGTTGGTATATATAGAAGACCAGAGAAAATCATTACAGGCCTCTTACATTCTGCACATGGCGCCAAGGCGCCATTTCTACCCGCAACCCGAACGCTGCACTGCCCACCAAGCTGTTAGCCACCAAAAACGTAGGTGGCTATGGGTGACGCTGACCCTCACCTGGGTTGGCTCGCCGGGCCTCGCAGCTCCACTGCCGCACCCCCTCGCCTTTGTGAGGGTCGACCCATAGTACCGCCCAATCGTGACTGTAAACCTGAGCACTATTTCTATGCCGCCAACCGCAGAGTCTTTGCCCTTAGGGAGACGCGCGCATTTTACTTATCACAACAGAACGCAAAATTCCGGCCGAAATCTTAGCTCCGCGTGCTGAAAACCCTGAAAGAGCCAACCGAAATTAACCGCTAAGAGATTGCCATTGGAAAAACAGTGGCTTTGTCACCTGCCTATCCGCTTATTCCACCAGCTCCTTTGCATACGTCACTAAGCAAGCGTTGTGATTGACTGGCACTGTAGCTTTATGGTTAGTGTAGCACCACCCGCAAGGCGATTCATTATGGGCATCTCAAAGCAGCCATAGGCCCGCGCCCAGGGTAATGGCTCCAAATTGGCATTAGAACACAGTGCGGCCGGTGATGCTGCAGCTGAACCCCAGGTCTGTAACACCTTACGGGGCCTGAAAACTGAAAGCATTGTCGGAAGGGAGCTGATGACAGCTCAGCTGTCAGAGGTGGTACAACAGTGAACGGGAGCCTCCATGCCCAACCGTATCACATCTTCAATGAAAGCTGGAGCAACAGGGCACTAGAGAGTCCATGCCAGCCCGTATCACATCTTGCATCCAAGCAAAAGGTGGCCCTGCTTAGCACTAGAGCATCCATGCCCCCCGGTATCAAATCTTGTATCCAAGCTAAAGGCGGTGAAACAGGCTACTAGAGCCACCTTCCCCTTCTCCCACCCCCGTATCACATCTTATATGAAAGCTGGAGTGTCCCAGCAGAGCACTAGAGATTCCATGCCCGCTCGTATCACATCCTGAATCTAAGCAAGAGGTGGCCCAACTTGGCACTACAGCATCCATGCCCCACCACACCGTAGCACATCTTGTATCCAAGCTAGAGGCGGTACAGCAGGGTACCAGAGCCTCCAGGCCTGTCTATATGGCATCTCGTTTCCAAGCTAGACATTGAACCAGGATTATAGATGTAAACCGACACCTAGTTACATTGTGAGCCTCGTGTGGCGCAGAGCATTAGGGCAGTGGCCGTGCATGCTCTCGCTCACGACCTGAAGTATGCGGGTTCAAACCCCGCATAGGCCAGGTAGCCGGCTCAGGGTCGACTCAGCCTTCCATCCTTCCGAGGTCGGTGCAATGAGTACCCAGCTTGCTGGGGGGATAGAGTGACAGCTGAGGGCATACCATCATGTATTCCGGTGGATTTCTGCGCAGCGCGCTCTACTTTTTACCTTAGTGGCCTATTTGGCTTTGTACCAGACCCCACCCTCTGGCCTCTGTATTCAATTGACCACTCATTTCACATCCTTTTACTCTAACTAGAGAAGAATTCAAAACCAACAAAACTTAAATCATCACCGCACAACATAGTTCCGTTACACACTGCAATTTCCCTGCCACACTCCCGTGGACGTCCATTTAACCCAACAGTTTGTATATATAGAAGACCAGAGAAAATCATTACAGGCCTCTTACATTCTGCACATGGCGCCAAGGCGCCATTTCTACCCGCAACCCGAACGCTGCACTGCCCACCAAGCTGTTAGCCACCAAAAACGTAGGTGGCTATGGGTGACGCTGACCCTCACCTGGGTTGGCTCGCCGGGCCTCGCAGCTCCACTGCCGCACCCCCTCGCCTTTGTGAGGGTCGACCCATAGTACCGCCCAATCGTGACTGTAAACCTGAGCACTATTTCTATGCCGCCAACCGCAGAGTCTTTGCCCTTAGGGAGACGCGCGCATTTTACTTATCACAACAGAACGCAAAATTCCGGCCGAAATCTTAGCTCCGCGTGCTGAAAACCCTGAAAGAGCCAACCGAAATTAACCGCTAAGAGATTGCCATTGGAAAAACAGTGGCTTTGTCACCTGCCTATCCGCTTATTCCACCAGCTCCTTTGCATACGTCACTAAGCAAGCGCTGTGATTGACTGGCACTGTAGCTTTATGGTTAGTGTAGCACCACCCGCAAGGCGATTCATTATGGGCATCTCAAAGCAGCCATAGGCCCGCGCCCAGGGTAATGGCTCCAAATTGGCATTAGAACACAGTGCGGCCGGTGGTGCTGCAGCTGAACCCCAGGGGTGTAACACCTTACGGGGCCTGAAAACTGAAAGCATTGTCGGAAGGGAGCTGATGACAGCTCAGCTGTCAGAGGTGGTACAACAGTGAACGGGAGCCTCCATGCCCAACCGTATCACATCTTCAATGAAAGCTGGAGCAACAGGGCACTAGAGAGTCCATGCCAGCCCGTATCACATCTTGCATCCAAGCAAAAGGTGGCCCTGCTTAGCACTAGAGCATCCATGCCCCCCGGTATCAAATCTTGTATCCAAGCTAAAGGCGGTGAAACAGGCTACTAGAGCCACCTTCCCCTTCTCCCACCCCCGTATCACATCTTATATGAAAGCTGGAGTGTCCCAGCAGAGCACTAGAGATTCCATGCCCGCTCGTATCACATCCTGAATCTAAGCAAGAGGTGGCCCAACTTGGCACTACAGCATCCATGCCCCACCACACCGTAGCACATCTTGTATCCAAGCTAGAGGCGGTACAGCAGGGTACCAGAGCCTCCAGGCCTGTCTATATGGCATCTCGTTTCCAAGCTAGACACTGAACCAGGATTATAGATGTAAACCGACACCTAGTTACATTGTGAGCCTCGTGTGGCGCAGAGCATTAGGGCAGTGGCCGTGCATGCTCTCGCTCACGACCTGAAGTATGCGGGTTCAAACCCCGCATAGGCCAGGTAGCCGGCTCAGGGTCGACTCAGCCTTCCATCCTTCCGAGGTCGGTGCAATGAGTACCCAGCTTGCTGGGGGGGTAGAGTGACAGCTGAGGGCATACCATCATGTATTCCGGTGGATTTCTGCGCAGCGCGCTCTACTTTTTACCTTAGTGGCCTATTTGGCTTTGTACCAGACCCCACCCTCTGGCCTCTGTATTCAATTGACCACTCATTTCACATCCTTTTACTCTAACTAGAGAAGAATTCAAAACCAACAAAACTTAAATCATCACCGCACAACATAGTTCCGTTACACACTGCAATTTCCCTGCCACACTCCCGTGGACGTCCATTTAACCCAACAGTTTGCATATATAGAAGACCAGAGAAAATTATTACAGGCCTCTTACATTCTGCACATGGCGCCAAGGCGCCATTTCTACCCGCAACCCGAACGCTGCACTGCCCACCAAGCTGTTAGCCACCAAAAACGTAGGTGGCTATGGGTGACGCTGACCCTCACCTGGGTTGGCTCGCCGGGCCTCGCAGCTCCACTGCCGCACCCCCTCGCCTTTGTGAGGGTCGACCCATAGTACCGCCCAATCGTGACTGTAAACCTGAGCACTATTTCTATGCCGCCAACCGCAGAGTCTTTGCCCTTAGGGAGACGCGCGCATTTTACTTATCACAACAGAACGCAAAATTCCGGCCGAAATCTTAGCTCCGCGTGCTGAAAACCCTGAAAGAGCCAACCGAAATTAACCGCTAAGAGATTGCCATTGGAAAAACAGTGGCTTTGTCACCTGCCTATCCGCTTATTCCACCAGCTCCTTTGCATACGTCACTAAGCAAGCGCTGTGATTGACTGGCACTGTAGCTTTATGGTTAGTGTAGCACCACCCGCAAGGCGATTCATTATGGGCATCTCAAAGCAGCCATAGGCCCGCGCCCAGGGTAATGGCTCCAAATTGGCATTAGAACACAGTGCGGCCGGTGGTGCTGCAGCTGAACCCCAGGTCTGTAACACCTTACGGGGCCTGAAAACTGAAAGCATTGTCGGAAGGGAGCTGATGACAGCTCAGCTGTCAGAGGTGGTACAACAGTGAACGGGAGCCTCCATGCCCAACCGTATCACATCTTCAATGAAAGCTGGAGCAACAGGGCACTAGAGAGTCCATGCCAGCCCGTATCACATCTTGCATCCAAGCAAAAGGTGGCCCTGCTTAGCACTAGAGCATCCATGCCCCCCGGTATCAAATCTTGTATCCAAGCTAAAGGCGGTGAAACAGGCTACTAGAGCCACCTTCCCCTTCTCCCACCCCCGTATCACATCTTATATGAAAGCTGGAGTGTCCCAGCAGGGCACTAGAGATTCCATGCCCGCTCGTATCACATCCTGAATCTAAGCAAGAGGAGGCCCAACTTGGCACTACAGCATCCATGCCCCACCACACCGTAGCACATCTTGTATCCAAGCTAGAGGCGGTACAGCAGGGTACCAGAGCCTCCACGCCTGTCTATATGGCATCTCGTTTCCAAGCTAGACACTGAACCAGGATTATAGATGTAAACCGACACCTAGTTACATTGTGAGCCTCGTGTGGCGCAGAGCATTAGGGCAGTGGCCGTGCATGCTCTCGCTCACGACCTGAAGTATGCGGGTTCAAACCCCGCATAGGCCAGGTAGCCGGCTCAGGGTCGACTCAGCCTTCCATCCTTCCGAGGTCGGTGCAATGAGTACCCAGCTTGCTGGGGGGGTAGAGTGACAGCTGAGGGCATACCATCATGTATTCCGGTGGATTTCTGCGCAGCGCGCTCTACTTTTTACCTTAGTGGCCTATTTGGCTTTGTACCAGACCCCACCTTCTGGCCTCTGTATTCAATTGACCACTCATTTCACATCCTTTTACTCTAACTAGAGAAGAATTCAAAACCAACAAAACTTAAATCATCACCGCACAACATAGTTCCGTTACACACTGCAATTTCCCTGCCACACTCCCGTGGACGTCCATTTAACCCAACAGTTTGTATATATAGAAGACCAGAGAAAATCATTACAGGCCTCTTACATTCTGCACATGGCGCCAAGGCGCCATTTCTACCCGCAACCCGAACGCTGCACTGCCCACCAAGCTGTTAGCCACCAAAAACGTAGGTGGCTATGGGTGACGCTGACCCTCACCTGGGTTGGCTCGCCGGGCCTCGCAGCTCCACTGCCGCACCCCCTCGCCTTTGTGAGGGTCGACCCATAGTACCGCCCAATCGTGACTGTAAACCTGAGCACTATTTCTATGCCGCCAACCGCAGAGTCTTTGCCCTTAGGGAGACGCGCGCATTTTACTTATCACAACAGAACGCAAAATTCCGGCCGAAATCTTAGCTCCGCGTGCTGAAAACCCTGAAAGAGCCAACCGAAATTAACCGCTAAGAGATTGCCATTGGAAAAACAGTGGCTTTGTCACCTGCCTATCCGCTTATTCCACCAGCTCCTTTGCATACGTCACTAAGCAAGCGTTGTGATTGACTGGCACTGTAGCTTTATGGTTAGTGTAGCACCACCCGCAAGGCGATTCATTATGGGCATCTCAAAGCAGCCATAGGCCCGCGCCCAGGGTAATGGCTCCAAATTGGCATTAGAACACAGTGCGGCCGGTGGTGCTGCAGCTGAACCCCAGGTCTGTAACACCTTACGGGGCCTGAAAACTGAAAGCATTGTCGGAAGGGAGCTGATGACAGCTCAGCTGTCAGAGGTGGTACAACAGTGAACGGGAGCCTCCATGCCCAACCGTATCACATCTTCAATGAAAGCTGGAGCAACAGGGCACTAGAGAGTCCATGCCAGCCCGTATCACATCTTGCATCCAAGCAAAAGGTGGCCCTGCTTAGCACTAGAGCATCCATGCCCCCCGGTATCAAATCTTGTATCCAAGCTAAAGGCGGTGAAACAGGCTACTAGAGCCACCTTCCCCTTCTCCCACCCCCGTATCACATCTTATATGAAAGCTGGAGTGTCCCAGCAGGGCACTAGTGATTCCATGCCCGCTCGTATCACATCCTGAATCTAAGCAAGAGGTGGCCCAACTTGGCACTACAGCATCCATGCCCCACCACACCGTAGCACATCTTGTATCCAAGCTAGAGGCGGTACAGCAGGGTACCAGAGCCTCCAGGCCTGTCTATATGGCATCTCGTTTCCAAGCTAGACACTGAACCAGGATTATAGACGTAAACCGACACCTAGTTACATTGTGAGCCTCGTGTGGCGCAGAGCATTAGGGCAGTGGCCGTGCATGCTCTCGCTCATGACCTGAAGTATGCGGGTTCAAACCCCGCATAGGCCAGGTAGCCGGCTCAGGGTCGACTCAGCCTTCCATCCTTCCGAGGTCGGTGCAATGAGTACCCAGCTTGCTGGGGGGGTAGAGTGACAGCTGAGGGCATACCATCATGTATTCCGGTGGATTTCTGCGCAGCGCGCTCTACTTTTTACCTTAGTGGCCTATTTGGCTTTGTACCAGACCCCACCCTCTGGCCTCTGTATTCAATTGACCACTCATTTCACATCCTTTTACTCTAACTAGAGAAGAATTCAAAACCAACAAAACTTAAATCATCACCGCACAACATAGTTCCGTTACACACTGCAATTTCCCTGCCACACTCCCGTGGACGTCCATTTAACCCAACAGTTTGTATATATAGAAGACCAGAGAAAATCATTACAGGCCTCTTACATTCTGCACATGGCGCCAAGGCGCCATTTCTACCCGCAACCCGAACGCTGCACTGCCCACCAAGCTGTTAGCCACCAAAAACGTAGGTGGCTATGGGTGACGCTGACCCTCACCTGGGTTGGCTCGCCGGGCCTCGCAGCTCCACTGCCGCACCCCCTCGCCTTTGTGAGGGTCGACCCATAGTACCGCCCAATCGTGACTGTAAACCTGAGCACTATTTCTATGCCGCCAACCGCAGAGTCTTTGCCCTTAGGGAGACGCGCGCATTTTACTTATCACAACAGAACGCAAAATTCCGGCCGAAATCTTAGCTCCGCGTGCTGAAAACCCTGAAAGAGCCAACCGAAATTAACCGCTAAGAGATTGCCATTGGAAAAACAGTGGCTTTGTCACCTGCCTATCCGCTTATTCCACCAGCTCCTTTGCATACGTCACTAAGCAAGCGTTGTGATTGACTGGCACTGTAGCTTTATGGTTAGTGTAGCACCACCCGCAAGGCGATTCATTATGGGCATCTCAAAGCAGCCATAGGCCCGCGCCCAGGGTAATGGCTCCAAATTGGCATTAGAACACAGTGCGGCCGGTGGTGCTGCAGCTGAACCCCAGGTCTGTAACACCTTACGGGGCCTGAAAACTGAAAGCATTGTCGGAAGGGAGCTGATGACAGCTCAGCTGTCAGAGGTGGTACAACAGTGAACGGGAGCCTCCATGCCCAACCGTATCACATCTTCAATGAAAGCTGGAGCAACAGGGCACTAGAGAGTCCATGCCAGCCCGTATCACATCTTGCATCCAAGCAAAAGGTGGCCCTGCTTAGCACTAGAGCATCCATGCCCCCCGGTATCAAATCTTGTATCCAAGCTAAAGGCGGTGAAACAGGCTACTAGAGCCACCTTCCCCTTCTCCCACCCCCGTATCACATCTTATATGAAAGCTGGAGTGTCCCAGCAGAGCACTAGAGATTCCATGCCCGCTCGTATCACATCCTGAATCTAAGCAAGAGGTGGCCCAACTTGGCACTTAGTATCCATGCCCCACCACACCGTAGCACATCTTGTATCCAAGCTAGAGGCGGTACAGCAGGGTACCAGAGCCTCCAGGCCTGTCTATATGGCATCTCGTTTCCAAGCTAGACACTGAACCAGGATTATAGATGTAAACCGACACCTAGTTACATTGTGAGCCTCGTGTGGCGCAGAGCATTAGGGCAGTGGCCGTGCATGCTCTCGCTCACGACCTGAAGTATGCGGGTTCAAACCCCGCATAGGCCAGGTAGCCGGCTCAGGGTCGACTCAGCCTTCCATCCTTCCGAGGTCGGTGCAATGAGTACCCAGCTTGCTGGGGGGGTAGAGTGACAGCTGAGGGCATACCATCATGTATTCCGGTGGATTTCTGCGCAGCGCGCTCTACTTTTTACCTTAGTGGCCTATTTGGCTTTGTACCAGACCCCACCCTCTGGCCTCTGTATTCAATTGACCACTCATTTCACATCCTTTTACTCTAACTAGAGAAGAATTCAAAACCAACAAAACTTAAATCATCACCGCACAACATAGTTCCGTTACACACTGCAATTTCCCTGCCACACTCCCGTGGACGTCCATTTAACCCAACAGTTTGCATATATAGAAGACCAGAGAAAATTATTACAGGCCTCTTACATTCTGCACATGGCGCCAAGGCGCCATTTCTACCCGCAACCCGAACGCTGCACTGCCCACCAAGCTGTTAGCCACCAAAAACGTAGGTGGCTATGGGTGACGCTGACCCTCACCTGGGTTGGCTCGCCGGGCCTCGCAGCTCCACTGCCGCACCCCCTCGCCTTTGTGAGGGTCGACCCATAGTACCGCCCAATCGTGACTGTAAACCTGAGCACTATTTCTATGCCGCCAACCGCAGAGTCTTTGCCCTTAGGGAGACGCGCGCATTTTACTTATCACAACAGAACGCAAAATTCCGGCCGAAATCTTAGCTCCGCGTGCTGAAAACCCTGAAAGAGCCAACCGAAATTAACCGCTAAGAGATTGCCATTGGAAAAACAGTGGCTTTGTCACCTGCCTATCCGCTTATTCCACCAGCTCCTTTGCATACGTCACTAAGCAAGCGCTGTGATTGACTGGCACTGTAGCTTTATGGTTAGTGTAGCACCACCCGCAAGGCGATTCATTATGGGCATCTCAAAGCAGCCATAGGCCCGCGCCCAGGGTAATGGCTCCAAATTGGCATTAGAACACAGTGCGGCCGGTGGTGCTGCAGCTGAACCCCAGGTCTGTAACACCTTACGGGGCCTGAAAACTGAAAGCATTGTCGGAAGGGAGCTGATGACAGCTCAGCTGTCAGAGCTGGTACAACAGTGAACGGGAGCCTCCATGCCCAACCGTATCACATCTTCAATGAAAGCTGGAGCAACAGGGCACTAGAGAGTCCATGCCAGCCCGTATCACATCTTGCATCCAAGCAAAAGGTGGCCCTGCTTAGCACTAGAGCATCCATGCCCCCCGGTATCAAATCTTGTATCCAAGCTAAAGGCGGTGAAACAGGCTACTAGAGCCACCTTCCCCTTCTCCCACCCCCGTATCACATCTTATATGAAAGCTGGAGTGTCCCAGCAGGGCACTAGAGATTCCATGCCCGCTCGTATCACATCCTGAATCTAAGCAAGAGGAGGCCCAACTTGGCACTACAGCATCCATGCCCCACCACACCGTAGCACATCTTGTATCCAAGCTAGAGGCGGTACAGCAGGGTACCAGAGCCTCCACGCCTGTCTATATGGCATCTCGTTTCCAAGCTAGACACTGAACCAGGATTATAGATGTAAACCGACACCTAGTTACATTGTGAGCCTCGTGTGGCGCAGAGCATTAGGGCAGTGGCCGTGCATGCTCTCGCTCACGACCTGAAGTATGCGGGTTCAAACCCCGCATAGGCCAGGTAGCCGGCTCAGGGTCGACTCAGCCTTCCATCCTTCCGAGGTCGGTGCAATGAGTACCCAGCTTGCTGGGGGGGTAGAGTGACAGCTGAGGGCATACCATCATGTATTCCGGTGGATTTCTGCGCAGCGCGCTCTACTTTTTACCTTAGTGGCCTATTTGGCTTTGTACCAGACCCCACCTTCTGGCCTCTGTATTCAATTGACCACTCATTTCACATCCTTTTACTCTAACTAGAGAAGAATTCAAAACCAACAAAACTTAAATCATCACCGCACAACATAGTTCCGTTACACACTGCAATTTCCCTGCCACACTCCCGTGGACGTCCATTTAACCCAACAGTTTGTATATATAGAAGACCAGAGAAAATCATTACAGGCCTCTTACATTCTGCACATGGCGCCAAGGCGCCATTTCTACCCGCAACCCGAACGCTGCACTGCCCACCAAGCTGTTAGCCACCAAAAACGTAGGTGGCTATGGGTGACGCTGACCCTCACCTGGGTTGGCTCGCCGGGCCTCGCAGCTCCACTGCCGCACCCCCTCGCCTTTGTGAGGGTCGACCCATAGTACCGCCCAATCGTGACTGTAAACCTGAGCACTATTTCTATGCCGCCAACCGCAGAGTCTTTGCCCTTAGGGAGACGCGCGCATTTTACTTATCACAACAGAACGCAAAATTCCGGCCGAAATCTTAGCTCCGCGTGCTGAAAACCCTGAAAGAGCCAACCGAAATTAACCGCTAAGAGATTGCCATTGGAAAAACAGTGGCTTTGTCACCTGCCTATCCGCTTATTCCACCAGCTCCTTTGCATACGTCACTAAGCAAGCGTTGTGATTGACTGGCACTGTAGCTTTATGGTTAGTGTAGCACCACCCGCAAGGCGATTCATTATGGGCATCTCAAAGCAGCCATAGGCCCGCGCCCAGGGTAATGGCTCCAAATTGGCATTAGAACACAGTGCGGCCGGTGGTGCTGCAGCTGAACCCCAGGTCTGTAACACCTTACGGGGCCTGAAAACTGAAAGCATTGTCGGAAGGGAGCTGATGACAGCTCAGCTGTCAGAGGTGGTACAACAGTGAACGGGAGCCTCCATGCCCAACCGTATCACATCTTCAATGAAAGCTGGAGCAACAGGGCACTAGAGAGTCCATGCCAGCCCGTATCACATCTTGCATCCAAGCAAAAGGTGGCCCTGCTTAGCACTAGAGCATCCATGCCCCCGGTATCAAATCTTGTATCCAAGCTAAAGGCGGTGAAACAGGCTACTAGAGCCACCTTCCCCTTCTCCCACCCCCGTATCACATCTTATATGAAAGCTGGAGTGTCCCAGCAGGGCACTAGTGATTCCATGCCCGCTCGTATCACATCCTGAATCTAAGCAAGAGGTGGCCCAACTTGGCACTACAGCATCCATGCCCCACCACACCGTAGCACATCTTGTATCCAAGCTAGAGGCGGTACAGCAGGGTACCAGAGCCTCCAGGCCTGTCTATATGGCATCTCGTTTCCAAGCTAGACACTGAACCAGGATTATAGATGTAAACCGACACCTAGTTACATTGTGAGCCTCGTGTGGCGCAGAGCATTAGGGCAGTGGCCGTGCATGCTCTCGCTCACGACCTGAAGTATGCGGGTTCAAACCCCGCATAGGCCAGGTAGCCGGCTCAGGGTCGACTCAGCCTTCCATCCTTCCGAGGTCGGTGCAATGAGTACCCAGCTTGCTGGGGGGGTAGAGTGACAGCTGAGGGCATACCATCATGTATTCCGGTGGATTTCTGCGCAGCGCGCTCTACTTTTTACCTTAGTGGCCTATTTGGCTTTGTACCAGACCCCACCCTCTGGCCTCTGTATTCAATTGACCACTCATTTCACATCCTTTTACTCTAACTAGAGAAGAATTCAAAACCAACAAAACTTAAATCATCACCGCACAACATAGTTCCGTTACACACTGCAATTTCCCTGCCACACTCCCGTGGACGTCCATTTAACCCAACAGTTTGCATATATAGAAGACCAGAGAAAATTATTACAGGCCTCTTACATTCTGCACATGGCGCCAAGGCGCCATTTCTACCCGCAACCCGAACGCTGCACTGCCCACCAAGCTGTTAGCCACCAAAAACGTAGGTGGCTATGGGTGACGCTGACCCTCACCTGGGTTGGCTCGCCGGGCCTCGCAGCTCCACTGCCGCACCCCCTCGCCTTTGTGAGGGTCGACCCATAGTACCGCCCAATCGTGACTGTAAACCTGAGCACTATTTCTATGCCGCCAACCGCAGAGTCTTTGCCCTTAGGGAGACGCGCGCATTTTACTTATCACAACAGAACGCAAAATTCCGGCCGAAATCTTAGCTCCGCGTGCTGAAAACCCTGAAAGAGCCAACCGAAATTAACCGCTAAGAGATTGCCATTGGAAAAACAGTGGCTTTGTCACCTGCCTATCCGCTTATTCCACCAGCTCCTTTGCATACGTCACTAAGCAAGCGCTGTGATTGACTGGCACTGTAGCTTTATGGTTAGTGTAGCACCACCCGCAAGGCGATTCATTATGGGCATCTCAAAGCAGCCATAGGCCCGCGCCCAGGGTAATGGCTCCAAATTGGCATTAGAACACAGTGCGGCCGGTGGTGCTGCAGCTGAACCCCAGGTCTGTAACACCTTACGGGGCCTGAAAACTGAAAGCATTGTCGGAAGGGAGCTGATGACAGCTCAGCTGTCAGAGGTGGTACAACAGTGAACGGGAGCCTCCATGCCCAACCGTATCACATCTTCAATGAAAGCTGGAGCAACAGGGCACTAGAGAGTCCATGCCAGCCCGTATCACATCTTGCATCCAAGCAAAAGGTGGCCCTGCTTAGCACTAGAGCATCCATGCCCCCCGGTATCAAATCTTGTATCCAAGCTAAAGGCGGTGAAACAGGCTACTAGAGCCACCTTCCCCTTCTCCCACCCCCGTATCACATCTTATATGAAAGCTGGAGTGTCCCAGCAGGGCACTAGAGATTCCATGCCCGCTCGTATCACATCCTGAATCTAAGCAAGAGGAGGCCCAACTTGGCACTACAGCATCCATGCCCCACCACACCGTAGCACATCTTGTATCCAAGCTAGAGGCGGTACAGCAGGGTACCAGAGCCTCCACGCCTGTCTATATGGCATCTCGTTTCCAAGCTAGACACTGAACCAGGATTATAGATGTAAACCGACACCTAGTTACATTGTGAGCCTCGTGTGGCGCAGAGCATTAGGGCAGTGGCCGTGCATGCTCTCGCTCACGACCTGAAGTATGCGGGTTCAAACCCCGCATAGGCCAGGTAGCCGGCTCAGGGTCGACTCAGCCTTCCATCCTTCCGAGGTCGGTGCAATGAGTACCCAGCTTGCTGGGGGGGTAGAGTGACAGCTGAGGGCATACCATCATGTATTCCGGTGGATTTCTGCGCAGCGCGCTCTACTTTTTACCTTAGTGGCCTATTTGGCTTTGTACCAGACCCCACCTTCTGGCCTCTGTATTCAATTGACCACTCATTTCACATCCTTTTACTCTAACTAGAGAAGAATTCAAAACCAACAAAACTTAAATCATCACCGCACAACATAGTTCCGTTACACACTGCAATTTCCCTGCCACACTCCCGTGGACGTCCATTTAACCCAACAGTTTGTATATATAGAAGACCAGAGAAAATCATTACAGGCCTCTTACATTCTGCACATGGCGCCAAGGCGCCATTTCTACCCGCAACCCGAACGCTGCACTGCCCACCAAGCTGTTAGCCACCAAAAACGTAGGTGGCTATGGGTGACGCTGACCCTCACCTGGGTTGGCTCGCCGGGCCTCGCAGCTCCACTGCCGCACCCCCTCGCCTTTGTGAGGGTCGACCCATAGTACCGCCCAATCGTGACTGTAAACCTGAGCACTATTTCTATGCCGCCAACCGCAGAGTCTTTGCCCTTAGGGAGACGCGCGCATTTTACTTATCACAACAGAACGCAAAATTCCGGCCGAAATCTTAGCTCCGCGTGCTGAAAACCCTGAAAGAGCCAACCGAAATTAACCGCTAAGAGATTGCCATTGGAAAAACAGTGGCTTTGTCACCTGCCTATCCGCTTATTCCACCAGCTCCTTTGCATACGTCACTAAGCAAGCGTTGTGATTGACTGGCACTGTAGCTTTATGGTTAGTGTAGCACCACCCGCAAGGCGATTCATTATGGGCATCTCAAAGCAGCCATAGGCCCGCGCCCAGGGTAATGGCTCCAAATTGGCATTAGAACACAGTGCGGCCGGTGGTGCTGCAGCTGAACCCCAGGTCTGTAACACCTTACGGGGCCTGAAAACTGAAAGCATTGTCGGAAGGGAGCTGATGACAGCTCAGCTGTCAGAGGTGGTACAACAGTGAACGGGAGCCTCCATGCCCAACCGTATCACATCTTCAATGAAAGCTGGAGCAACAGGGCACTAGAGAGTCCATGCCAGCCCGTATCACATCTTGCATCCAAGCAAAAGGTGGCCCTGCTTAGCACTAGAGCATCCATGCCCCCCGGTATCAAATCTTGTATCCAAGCTAAAGGCGGTGAAACAGGCTACTAGAGCCACCTTCCCCTTCTCCCACCCCCGTATCACATCTTATATGAAAGCTGGAGTGTCCCAGCAGGGCACTAGTGATTCCATGCCCGCTCGTATCACATCCTGAATCTAAGCAAGAGGTGGCCCAACTTGGCACTACAGCATCCATGCCCCACCACACCGTAGCACATCTTGTATCCAAGCTAGAGGCGGTACAGCAGGGTACCAGAGCCTCCAGGCCTGTCTATATGGCATCTCGTTTCCAAGCTAGACATTGAACCAGGATTATAGATGTAAACCGACACCTAGTTACATTGTGAGCCTCGTGTGGCGCAGAGCATTAGGGCAGTGGCCGTGCATGCTCTCGCTCATGACCTGAAGTATGCGGGTTCAAACCCCGCATAGGCCAGGTAGCCGGCTCAGGGTCGACTCAGCCTTCCATCCTTCCGAGGTCGGTGCAATGAGTACCCAGCTTGCTGGGGGGGTAGAGTGACAGCTGAGGGCATACCATCATGTATTCCGGTGGATTTCTGCGCAGCGCGCTCTACTTTTTACCTTAGTGGCCTATTTGGCTTTGTACCAGACCCCACCCTCTGGCCTCTGTATTCAATTGACCACTCATTTCACATCCTTTTACTCTAACTAGAGAAGAATTCAAAACCAACAAAACTTAAATCATCACCGCACAACATAGTTCCGTTACACACTGCAATTTCCCTGCCACACTCCCGTGGACGTCCATTTAACCCAACAGTTTGTATATATAGAAGACCAGAGAAAATCATTACAGGCCTCTTACATTCTGCACATGGCGCCAAGGCGCCATTTCTACCCGCAACCCGAACGCTGCACTGCCCACCAAGCTGTTAGCCCCCAAAAACGTAGGTGGCTATGGGTGACGCTGACCCTCACCTGGGTTGGCTCGCCGGGCCTCGCAGCTCCACTGCCGCACCCCCTCGCCTTTGTGAGGGTCGACCCATAGTACCGCCCAATCGTGACTGTAAACCTGAGCACTATTTCTATGCCGCCAACCGCAGAGTCTTTGCCCTTAGGGAGACGCGCGCATTTTACTTATCACAACAGAACGCAAAATTCCGGCCGAAATCTTAGCTCCGCGTGCTGAAAACCCTGAAAGAGCCAACCGAAATTAACCGCTAAGAGATTGCCATTGGAAAAACAGTGGCTTTGTCACCTGCCTATCCGCTTATTCCACCAGCTCCTTTGCATACGTCACTAAGCAAGCGTTGTGATTGACTGGCACTGTAGCTTTATGGTTAGTGTAGCACCACCCGCAAGGCGATTCATTATGGGCATCTCAAAGCAGCCATAGGCCCGCGCCCAGGGTAATGGCTCCAAATTGGCATTAGAACACAGTGCGGCCGGTGGTGCTGCAGCTGAACCCCAGGTCTGTAACACCTTACGGGGCCTGAAAACTGAAAGCATTGTCGGAAGGGAGCTGATGACAGCTCAGCTGTCAGAGGTGGTACAACAGTGAACGGGAGCCTCCATGCCCAACCGTATCACATCTTCAATGAAAGCTGGAGCAACAGGGCACTAGAGAGTCCATGCCAGCCCGTATCACATCTTGCATCCAAGCAAAAGGTGGCCCTGCTTAGCACTAGAGCATCCATGCCCCCCGGTATCAAATCTTGTATCCAAGCTAAAGGCGGTGAAACAGGCTACTAGAGCCACCTACCCCTTCTCCCACCCCCGTATCACATCTTATATGAAAGCTGGAGTGTCCCAGCAGAGCACTAGAGATTCCATGCCCGCTCGTATCACATCCTGAATCTAAGCAAGAGGTGGCCCAACTTGGCACTTAGTATCCATGCCCCACCACACCGTAGCACATCTTGTATCCAAGCTAGAGGCGGTACAGCAGGGTACCAGAGCCTCCAGGCCTGTCTATATGGCATCTCGTTTCCAAGCTAGACACTGAACCAGGATTATAGATGTAAACCGACACCTAGTTACATTGTGAGCCTCATGTGGCGCAGAGCATTAGGGCAGTGGCCGTGCATGCTCTCGCTCACGACCTGAAGTATGCGGGTTCAAACCCCGCATAGGCCAGGTAGCCGGCTCAGGGTCGACTCAGCCTTCCATCCTTCCGAGGTCGGTGCAATGAGTACCCAGCTTGCTGGGGGGGTAGAGTGACAGCTGAGGGCATACCATCATGTATTCCGGTGGATTTCTGCGCAGCGTGCTCTACTTTTTACCTTAGTGGCCTATTTGGCTTTGTACCAGACCCCACCTTCTGGCCTCTGTATTCAATTGACCACTCATTTCACATCCTTTTACTCTAACTAGAGAAGAATTCAAAACCAACAAAACTTAAATCATCACCGCACAACATAGTTCCGTTACACACTGCAATTTCCCTGCCACACTCCCGTGGACGTCCATTTAACCCAACAGTTTGTATATATAGAAGACCAGAGAAAATCATTACAGGCCTCTTACATTCTGCACATGGCGCCAAGGCGCCATTTCTACCCGCAACCCGAACGCTGCACTGCCCACCAAGCTGTTAGCCACCAAAAACGTAGGTGGCTATGGGTGACGCTGACCCTCACCTGGGTTGGCTCGCCGGGCCTCGCAGCTCCACTGCCGCACCCCCTCGCCTTTGTGAGGGTCGACCCATAGTACCGCCCAATCGTGACTGTAAACCTGAGCACTATTTCTATGCCGCCAACCGCAGAGTCTTTGCCCTTAGGGAGACGCGCGCATTTTACTTATCACAACAGAACGCAAAATTCCGGCCGAAATCTTAGCTCCGCGTGCTGAAAACCCTGAAAGAGCCAACCGAAATTAACCGCTAAGAGATTGCCATTGGAAAAACAGTGGCTTTGTCACCTGCCTATCCGCTTATTCCACCAGCTCCTTTGCATACGTCACTAAGCAAGCGCTGTGATTGACTGGCACTGTAGCTTTATGGTTAGTGTAGCACCACCCGCAAGGCGATTCATTATGGCCATCTCAAAGCAGCCATAGGCCCGCGCCCAGGGTAATGGCTCCAAATTGGCATTAGAACACAGTGCGGCCGGTGGTGCTGCAGCTGAACCCCAGGGGTGTAACACCTTACGGGGCCTGAAAACTGAAAGCATTGTCGGAAGGGAGCTGATGACAGCTCAGCTGTCAGAGGTGGTACAACAGTGAACGGGAGCCTCCATGCCCAACCGTATCACATCTTCAATGAAAGCTGGAGCAACAGGGCACTAGAGAGTCCATGCCAGCCCGTATCACATCTTGCATCCAAGCAAAAGGTGGCCCTGCTTAGCACTAGAGCATCCATGCCCCCCGGTATCAAATCTTGTATCCAAGCTAAAGGCGGTGAAACAGGCTACTAGAGCCACCTTCCCCTTCTCCCACCCCCGTATCACATCTTATATGAAAGCTGGAGTGTCCCAGCAGGGCACTAGAGATTCCATGCCCGCTCGTATCACATCCTGAATCTAAGCAAGAGGTGGCCCAACTTGGCACTACAGCATCCATGCCCCACCACACCGTAGCACATCTTGTATCCAAGCTAGAGGCGGTACAGCAGGGTACCAGAGCCTCCAGGCCTGTCTATATGGCATCTCGTTTCCAAGCTAGACACTGAACCAGGATTATAGACGTAAACCGACACCTAGTTACATCGTGAGCCTCGTGTGGCGCAGAGCATTAGGGCAGTGGCCGTGCATGCTCTCGCTCACGACCTGAAGTATGAGGGTTCAAACCCCGCATAGGCCAGGTAGCCGGCTCAGGGTCGACTCAGCCTTCCATCCTTCCGAGGTCGGTGCAATGAGTACCCAGCTTGCTGGGGGGGTAGAGTGACAGCTGAGGGCATACCATCATGTATTCCGGTGGATTTCTGCGCAGCGCGCTCTACTTTTTACCTTAGTGGCCTATTTGGCTTTGTACCAGACCCCACCCTCTGGCCTCTGTATTCAATTGACCACTCATTTCACATCCTTTTACTCTAACTAGAGAAGAATTCAAAACCAACAAAACTTAAATCATCACCGCACAACATAGTTCCGTTACACACTGCAATTTCCCTGCCACACTCCCGTGGACGTCCATTTAACCCAACAGTTTGTATATATAGAAGACCAGAGAAAATCATTACAGGCCTCTTACATTCTGCACATGGCGCCAAGGCGCCATTTCTACCCGCAACCCGAACGCTGCACTGCCCACCAAGCTGTTAGCCACCAAAAACGTAGGTGGCTATGGGTGACGCTGACCCTCACCTGGGTTGGCTCGCCGGGCCTCGCAGCTCCACTGCCGCACCCCCTCGCCTTTGTGAGGGTCGACCCATAGTACCGCCCAATCGTGACTGTAAACCTGAGCACTATTTCTATGCCGCCAACCGCAGAGTCTTTGCCCTTAGGGAGACGCGCGCATTTTACTTATCACAACAGAACGCAAAATTCCGGCCGAAATCTTAGCTCCGCGTGCTGAAAACCCTGAAAGAGCCAACCGAAATTAACCGCTAAGAGATTGCCATTGGAAAAACAGTGGCTTTGTCACCTGCCTATCCGCTTATTCCACCAGCTCCTTTGCATACGTCACTAAGCAAGCGCTGTGATTGACTGGCACTGTAGCTTTATGGTTAGTGTAGCACCACCCGCAAGGCGATTCATTATGGGCATCTCAAAGCAGCCATAGGCCCGCGCCCAGGGTAATGGCTCCAAATTGGCATTAGAACACAGTGCGGCCGGTGGTGCTGCAGCTGAACCCCAGGTCTGTAACACCTTACGGGGCCTGAAAACTGAAAGCATTGTCGGAAGGGAGCTGATGACAGCTCAGCTGTCAGAGGTGGTACAACAGTGAACGGGAGCCTCCATGCCCAACCGTATCACATCTTCAATGAAAGCTGGAGCAACAGGGCACTAGAGAGTCCATGCCAGCCCGTATCACATCTTGCATCCAAGCAAAAGGTGGCCCTGCTTAGCACTAGAGCATCCATGCCCCCCGGTATCAAATCTTGTATCCAAGCTAAAGGCGGTGAAACAGGCTACTAGAGCCACCTTCCCCTTCTCCCACCCCCGTATCACATCTTATATGAAAGCTGGAGTGTCCCAGCAGGGCACTAGAGATTCCATGCCCGCTCGTATCACATCCTGAATCTAAGCAAGAGGAGGCCCAACTTGGCACTACAGCATCCATGCCCCACCACACCGTAGCACATCTTGTATCCAAGCTAGAGGCGGTACAGCAGGGTACCAGAGCCTCCACGCCTGTCTATATGGCATCTCGTTTCCAAGCTAGACACTGAACCAGGATTATAGATGTAAACCGACACCTAGTTACATTGTGAGCCTCGTGTGGCGCAGAGCATTAGGGCAGTGGCCGTGCATGCTCTCGCTCACGACCTGAAGTATGCGGGTTCAAACCCCGCATAGGCCAGGTAGCCGGCTCAGGGTCGACTCAGCCTTCCATCCTTCCGAGGTCGGTGCAATGAGTACCCAGCTTGCTGGGGGGGTAGAGTGACAGCTGAGGGCATACCATCATGTATTCCGGTGGATTTCTGCGCAGCGCGCTCTACTTTTTACCTTAGTGGCCTATTTGGCTTTGTACCAGACCCCACCTTCTGGCCTCTGTATTCAATTGACCACTCATTTCACATCCTTTTACTCTAACTAGAGAAGAATTCAAAACCAACAAAACTTAAATCATCACCGCACAACATAGTTCCGTTACACACTGCAATTTCCCTGCCACACTCCCGTGGACGTCCATTTAACCCAACAGTTTGTATATATAGAAGACCAGAGAAAATCATTACAGGCCTCTTACATTCTGCACATGGCGCCAAGGCGCCATTTCTACCCGCAACCCGAACGCTGCACTGCCCACCAAGCTGTTAGCCACCAAAAACGTAGGTGGCTATGGGTGACGCTGACCCTCACCTGGGTTGGCTCGCCGGGCCTCGCAGCTCCACTGCCGCACCCCCTCGCCTTTGTGAGGGTCGACCCATAGTACCGCCCAATCGTGACTGTAAACCTGAGCACTATTTCTATGCCGCCAACCGCAGAGTCTTTGCCCTTAGGGAGACGCGCGCATTTTACTTATCACAACAGAACGCAAAATTCCGGCCGAAATCTTAGCTCCGCGTGCTGAAAACCCTGAAAGAGCCAACCGAAATTAACCGCTAAGAGATTGCCATTGGAAAAACAGTGGCTTTGTCACCTGCCTATCCGCTTATTCCACCAGCTCCTTTGCATACGTCACTAAGCAAGCGTTGTGATTGACTGGCACTGTAGCTTTATGGTTAGTGTAGCACCACCCGCAAGGCGATTCATTATGGGCATCTCAAAGCAGCCATAGGCCCGCGCCCAGGGTAATGGCTCCAAATTGGCATTAGAACACAGTGCGGCCGGTGGTGCTGCAGCTGAACCCCAGGTCTGTAACACCTTACGGGGCCTGAAAACTGAAAGCATTGTCGGAAGGGAGCTGATGACAGCTCAGCTGTCAGAGGTGGTACAACAGTGAACGGGAGCCTCCATGCCCAACCGTATCACATCTTCAATGAAAGCTGGAGCAACAGGGCACTAGAGAGTCCATGCCAGCCCGTATCACATCTTGCATCCAAGCAAAAGGTGGCCCTGCTTAGCACTAGAGCATCCATGCCCCCCGGTATCAAATCTTGTATCCAAGCTAAAGGCGGTGAAACAGGCTACTAGAGCCACCTTCCCCTTCTCCCACCCCCGTATCACATCTTATATGAAAGCTGGAGTGTCCCAGCAGGGCACTAGTGATTCCATGCCCGCTCGTATCACATCCTGAATCTAAGCAAGAGGTGGCCCAACTTGGCACTACAGCATCCATGCCCCACCACACCGTAGCACATCTTGTATCCAAGCTAGAGGCGGTACAGCAGGGTACCAGAGCCTCCAGGCCTGTCTATATGGCATCTCGTTTCCAAGCTAGACATTGAACCAGGATTATAGATGTAAACCGACACCTAGTTACATTGTGAGCCTCGTGTGGCGCAGAGCATTAGGGCAGTGGCCGTGCATGCTCTCGCTCATGACCTGAAGTATGCGGGTTCAAACCCCGCATAGGCCAGGTAGCCGGCTCAGGGTCGACTCAGCCTTCCATCCTTCCGAGGTCGGTGCAATGAGTACCCAGCTTGCTGGGGGGGTAGAGTGACAGTTGAGGGCATACCATCATGTATTCCGGTGGATTTCTGCGCAGCGCGCTCTACTTTTTACCTTAGTGGCCTATTTGGCTTTGTACCAGACCCCACCCTCTGGCCTCTGTATTCAATTGACCACTCATTTCACATCCTTTTACTCTAACTAGAGAAGAATTCAAAACCAACAAAACTTAAATCATCACCGCACAACATAGTTCCGTTACACACTGCAATTTCCCTGCCACACTCCCGTGGACGTCCATTTAACCCAACAGTTTGTATATATAGAAGACCAGAGAAAATCATTACAGGCCTCTTACATTCTGCACATGGCGCCAAGGCGCCATTTCTACCCGCAACCCGAACGCTGCACTGCCCACCAAGCTGTTAGCCACCAAAAACGTAGGTGGCTATGGGTGACGCTGACCCTCACCTGGGTTGGCTCGCCGGGCCTCGCAGCTCCACTGCCGCACCCCCTCGCCTTTGTGAGGGTCGACCCATAGTACCGCCCAATCGTGACTGTAAACCTGAGCACTATTTCTATGCCGCCAACCGCAGAGTCTTTGCCCTTAGGGAGACGCGCGCATTTTACTTATCACAACAGAACGCAAAATTCCGGCCGAAATCTTAGCTCCGCGTGCTGAAAACCCTGAAAGAGCCAACCGAAATTAACCGCTAAGAGATTGCCATTGGAAAAACAGTGGCTTTGTCACCTGCCTATCCGCTTATTCCACCAGCTCCTTTGCATACGTCACTAAGCAAGCGCTGTGATTGACTGGCACTGTAGCTTTATGGTTAGTGTAGCACCACCCGCAAGGCGATTCATTATGGGCATCTCAAAGCAGCCATAGGCCCGCGCCCAGGGTAATGGCTCCAAATTGGCATTAGAACACAGTGCGGCCGGTGGTGCTGCAGCTGAACCCCAGGGGCCTGAAAACTGAAAGCATTGTCGGAAGGGAGCTGATGACAGCTCAGCTGTCAGAGGTGGTACAACAGTGAACGGGAGCCTCCATGCCCAACCGTATCACATCTTCTATGAAAGCTGGAGCAACAGGGCACTAGAGAGTCCATGCCAGCCCGTATCACATCTTGCATCCAAGCAAAAGGTGGCCCTGCTTAGCACTAGAGCATCCATGCCCCCCGGTATCAAATCTTGTATCCAAGCTAAAGGCGGTGAAACAGGCTACTAGAGCCACCTTCCCCTTCTCCCACCCCCGTATCACATCTTATATGAAAGCTGGAGTGTCCCAGCAGAGCACTAGAGATTCCATGCCCGCTCGTATCACATCCTGAATCTAAGCAAGAGGTGGCCCAACTTGCCACTACAGCATCCATGCCCCACCACACCGTAGCACATCTTGTATCCAAGCTAGAGGCGGTACAGCAGGGTACCAGAGCCTCCACGCCTGTCTATATGGCATCTCGTTCCCAAGCTAGACACTGGACCAGGATTATAGATGTAAACCGGCACCTAGTTACATTGTAAGCCTCGTGTGGCGCAGAGCATTAGGGCAGCGGTACACAGTCCTAAGCTCTCGCTCAATCCTGAAGTCTGTGGGATGAGAATTTGCGTATAAGATATAGCCCGGTTTATAGTTAGATCTTTCAAAGTTGCATTATCCCTTTTTTGTCTTTTGTCGTTTCCTCCGCCCTTTTAAAAACATTATATCTCTTTTATTAATCCATAAGCATTGCTGTATTTGGGCTTGAGTTTTGCGGGACGAGTTGTGTTTTTCAACGGTACTATTTATTGTATCATATAATGTACTGAAAAACGTAAAAAAAATTCTAGATGGAGTGAAATGGAAAAAAAATGAATTTCCGCTATCTGTGCGTCTTGTTTCTATGGCGTACACACTGCAACAAAAATGATACGATAACTTTATTCTATGGGTCGGTTCCATTACTGCGATACCAAATTTGTATTTTTTTTATTACTGTACTACTTTTATTTTTTTTCAAAGATATTTAATTTTTTTTAATCATTTTCTGCCGCCATATTCTGACTGCAATAACTTTTTTCTTTTTTCGTTGAAATAGCTGTGTGAGGGCTCATTTTTTTGCGGGTGTCCTTTGGTTCTCTGGTTACCATTCTGAAGTACATATGACTAGAGATGAGCGAATATACTCGCTAAAGGCAATTACTCGAGCGAGCATTGCCTTTAGCGAGTACCTGCCCGCTCAAGACCAAAGGTTCGGGTGCCGGCGTGGGGAGCGGTGAGTAGCGGCAGTCAGCAGGAGGGAGCGGGGAGGGAGAGAGGGAGAGAGAGATCTCCCCTCCGTTCCGCCCCGCAGCTCCCTGTCGGCCGCCGGCACCCCAACCTTTTGCCTCGAGCGGGCAGGTACTCGCTAAAGGCAATGCTCGCTCGAGCAATTGCCTTTAGCGAGTATACTCGCTCATCTCTACATATGATTTTTTGATCGCTTTTTGTTACATTGTTTCTTGGAGACGGGGAGACCAATTTGTCCTTATTTTTTTTTTCTGACAACGTTTACCGTGGGTGGTAAATAATTCATTATTTTGATAGATCGGACTTTTATGGACGCAACGATACCATATATGTGTTTTTGTTTACTACTTAGATTCTTTTATTATAAATATGGAAAAAAGGGGGTCAAACTTTTAATACCTTTTATTGCTTTAATAATTAGTAAAACTTTTTGAAACTTACTTTTACTTTTTTTTTTTTAGTCCCTAGAGGGGACAAGAACAGGCGATGCCTTGATCGATCCTGCAGTGTGATGTAATGCCATAGCATTACATTATACCAAAATCTGGGAGGCATTCTATCAAGCCACGCCACAGGCATGACCTGATAGGCATTTTGCTATGACAGCCCTGGGGTCTTTCAGAAGGCTTCTGGGTGCCATGACACCCGCACGGCATCCCGCTATTTCATCTTCGGCAGCCTGCTTTAGCGTGCAAGCGCAAATTATTGCTGCGACTACGCATGTGCAGTGTCTCGCCGTGCATGCACAGTAACAAAATAGTCCACACCTGCGTGCTAAAGCAGGATGCCGAGGAGTTGGCATCTCCCGCTAGCAGTGAATGCTATGTGTCTAGTGACGTAGCATTCATTCCCCTGAGAAAGTGAACTGTAGCGAATGGATGCTACATAACTGGAAGAAGAGGATCCGGACGGCTGGAGGTGACGTGACCTGGGAGACTGCAGGAGCCAGGAGAAGATCTGGTAAGAAGACTGACGAGGGAGGAATAGGTAAGTATTGAATCTTTTTTTAATGGCAAAACCCCTTTAGGCTTTTGGCAAACTGTGCAGCTGCAGCGGGTCGCTGGTATCCATGCTCCAAAGGAGTAAGTTATAGCTGCTGGACTCCAATGCAAAACCTGTAACAGGGGCTCCTAACTATAATACTTCATTTATAGTACTGGTTTCATCACATTGAGAAGAGAGACCTTATGGACCCCCTAAGGCTCCAGGGTCAGATGCAAGCACACTCTCTGCATTCCTATAGTAACGTTACTGGCTGGAGCCCCAGAGTAGCGGCATTGTTCCTTGAAACTAAAAGGCTCCCATTGAATACAAGATGCTATATGGCAGTTCAACAGGGCAAGAAACAGGTATGCCGCATAAATTGTCCTAAAACCTTGCATTTCCTGACCATCACTACTACTGTAGGCTCTATTCTTATCTTTACTGTTTTCTATCAAACCTATGTCCAGCGCCCCCCTCTGGTGCATTCTATCCATATCAGCCCCTCTCTACTTCCTTCACACATGCACAGCTCACGCACTCTTCATTCTCATAAAACACCTCAATCCCCCAAAGCCACAGTGAACATAACTATCGCCCTCATAAGTCCCCTACCCTTCTGCTCACCCTCGCTATCCTGTTGTTAGTAGCAGCAGGGGACATTTCTCCTAATCTTGGCCTACCCTCTAGTTCCCCTAATTATTACCCTCCCACCTGCCCCACTGAGACACCCTTCTAGCTCAACCATTAGTCCGTGCATACCCTCCCTGGTTTTCTTTTAATATGTGCTTCATCCGGGGGTGCTCTAAGTGTACTCAACGACTGTGGAGAAAGTCTCAAAGTCCGTAGACTGCCTCCATTTCAAATTAATGCTCAGAACCTACAACCTCGCCCTCCACCATGCCAAACAAGTCTACTTCACCTCTCTCCTCACTATTCCATAACCCTAAAAGACTCTTTGACACTTTCCACTCCCTTCTCAGCCCTAAACCGCAGCCCCCTGTGACGGATCTCAGTGCTGAAGAGCTGGCTGCTTACCTCAAAAAGAAAATCGACGACATCCGGCAGGAAATAACCTCCCAATCCCAGACTAGCCCCGACCCTAGTCTCGTCAGTACTGCATCTAGCTCCTGCTCACTCTCTGTACTTAGACCAATGACAGAGGAAGAAGTCTCCAGACTGCTCTCCTCCACTTGCCCCACCGCCTGCGGTAGCGACCCTATTCCCTCACACCTCCATCGAGCCTGGTCAGGTGACCATAGACTCATGACACAAAAGGATGCATTACTAGACATAGACAGCTCACTTGCAGACATTAGCCCTTGCATTCCTGCAGAGGTGCAACACATACTTCATGCACACAGAAATTGCAGACAATACAAAGGCACTGTAGCGGCCCAGAACGTCTATTCCTGTCATACATGTAATGTCTTTTGTGTAGATGCACTGTGCAAATTGTCTAGTCCCCTGTTATGTGTATTGCACAGCTGCAGCAAGTGAGAGGTTAATGTCTGCATGAGACTGGGAGATGCCAGCAAATGTATCAATTTATGTCCTGTCATGTGGTATGTGAGAGATTAACATTTAAGAGTGATTTGGGTGTGGTAGTAAGTCAGTCAGTCAGTCTTGAGTTTATCACAGTGGAGGAGTGAAGTTCCGGCCATATGTGGTCAAGTGATGGAGGAAGAGGAGAGGTATCCTGAGGACCCTAATGCCAGGAGCCAATAGAGAGTGGGGAGAAAGAGAGACTGAGAGAGCGTGAGAAAAGAAGTCCCAGACCACCGTGCAGAGGTACTGTGTTGAAAGAGTGTCTGTGGAGTGACTCTACCCCTATCCTCCTCTGGAGAGTTTCCCTTCCAGGAGCGGTACCTGACAGATAACGCAGGCCTGCAGGACCGATGTCATCCTGAGTTTCCTCCCTGACCCCCAACTGTCTGTTCTTACCTGCACTAGTTTGTTTCTGATTTGTGTGGATATTTGACATTTCCCAAGTAATGGTTTGCCAGGCCCTGACTGTTCCCAGAGACTGAGGTACTTCAACCTTACATTGTCCGTGAATTCTTTTTATTACTACTGAGGGTCATACCAGTGGGTAATAGGAACGTCATGCGTCACAAAGATGTATTCTTGTTCCATCTATATTGGCCATTCCTCTCCTAGGGGTGTGCGGAAGAGGCCAAGCGCTGCTCTGGCCGAGGCTACGTGTGTCCGTCCGGGAGGAAGCCTGGTAGGTGCCACTGTGACAGATGACCACTATACCCTCCCAGCTCCTCAGCGTATGCCCCGTGTCCTGAGTCACCCTATGGAACACTTCAGCATGAGCCAAACATAAAAGAGATTCTGAAGTGGGCTATAAGTCTGGGCCACTACACTAATACACTCTATTCACAGCCAGAGCTGCATTCTGTAGGCTTCCCGTTAGCTCCTATACTATAGAATGCAGCTCTAGATGTGCCAGAAGTATACAAGAGGTGAAGGTCTGCAGCCTATGGGTTTGCTGTCAGCTCTTAGGCCTTTGTCACACGGGCGTATCTGCAAATGTTGAGTGTGCAATACACATAGAATAGAACCCATTGATTTCAATGGGTTTGTTCACATGCACATATTTTGCGTACACATTTCGGTCGCGCCATGCTCTATTTTCATGCGCATTTGCGCAGAGAAAGAGGCAAATAACTCACTAAACATATTGGTCATTTCAATGGCTGCGAGCATCAGCACTGTCAGGACTCGGGGGTCTGGGAAACTGGAAGTCCCTGAGAATACCCGCAACCATAGGCGTACCAGCAGGGGGTGCCAGAGGCCGCCCTCCACCATACACTTTGCACTGCACTGTCGGCTGCCGCGTGCTTAGTGCGGTCCGGCTGACAGCACGAGCCAGAGAGGAGAGTAGGAGAAGGGAGGGGGGAGGACAGAGAAAGAGGAGAGGGAGGTGGGGGTGGGGGAAGGAGCAGAGAGGACACAGACTCACCGGCTCAGCTCAGCACAGCATCGAGTGGAGCAGGGATGATGAGGTCATCTCCCTGCTGCTGACCTCCTGCTGACACAGCTGCTCTCCTCACCAAAGAAGAGGTCCGGCCACCAGGGGTATGTATCTATATCTGCATGTCTATCTATCCATCTGTCTCTCTCTCTTAGGCCGCATGCCCACTTGCACGCACGGATTTCACTGGTGAATCCCGCAGTGAAATCCGTGCATGCCCGTGGACATGGAGAGGGAAAATACATTATACTCACCCCTCCGGATGCTGCGGGGCTCCCCTCTGTGCTGACCGGATCTTCTTTCTTCCGGTCGGCGGATGTGCTCGGCACTCTGGTAGCGTGCATGCACACCAATATTTTTAAAAATCTCCTGTTCTCCCGCGTATAAGCGGCAAAGCGCAAAACAGCTGCAGCTGTACCGTGGATACGAACGGCTTCCATAGGCGCCGTCCGTGTGGAAGAATTGAGCATGCTGCGATTTCTTCCTGTGCGTGTGACCCGAATGCCGGGAAGGAATCCCATCTGCATGTTTTGAGCTGCCCTACTGATGCAAAGACCCAGGGCGACAACTGGGCGATGGTCCCTACACTCACTGGGGAAGGGGAACACCGGGACTAGCAAACAGACAGACACTGGAACAAACAGCTAGGAGAGTCAAACTATCCGGGTCGGCAACAAGAGGGTACGCGGGGCACCCGCCCCCAGCCCTGCAGGAGGCAGGGAAGTACACACATGCCTGGTTGCCATGATACTGAGGACGCGGCGCAGGGCAACACCCACCGCGTCCCTAGCAACCCGGAGGCGAGGAGGAGCTCGGCAGCCAGGGGAGGTGACAAGGGCCGGGGCTCCCCTGTGCCGCACAGTAGCAGCTCGTGTGACAGGGCCGGCTGTGAGGGCACGAGGGACCCGCCAACCGCGGGTCCTTACAGCACATGTCATTTTTTTGTGCGTGCAAGTGCAAACAATGTGATCCTTCAAAAAGTACAGAAAATGCACTTGTGCTCGCAAATATGTGGCGCAAATACGCATACACTCATGTGACAGGACGCGGGGAGATCTATCCTCATACAACGCAGGCGCCAGCCGTTTATTACAGCTAACACCCGCCGACAACAGCTCCAATAAGCCACACGGCTGATCGGAGCGGTTAACCCTTTAAATGCTGCTGTCAATTCTGACAGCGGCGTTTAAATCCCCCGAACGATGTTCGAGGTTCCCATATGGCCGCAACGCGGTGAGATCCCGGGGAGCTGTGCAGCTGTCACGGCAGCCGGGCGCCTTCAGAAAGGCCCCAGGGCTATCTTGGCAGAATGCCTATCAAGCCATCATGTAAGAACAATAAGGTTTTACTAATTATTTTTAATAAAGAAATAAAAGTTTAAAAAAAACAACCTTTTGCCATATTTATAATAAAAGAATCTAAATAATAAAACAAAAATATATATTTGATATCCCTGCATCAAAAAAAGTCCAATCTATCAAAGTAACACATTTACCACACACGATCATCGGAAAAAGAAAATAACGGACACCAGAAATGTGCTTTTTTGGTCACCTTGTCTCCAATGAAAAGCAATCAAAAGTCGTATGCATTCTAGAGATGAGCGAACGTACTCGTTTACGGCCATTTTGCACTCGAGCACCTTTTTTTTCGAGTAACTGACTACTCGGGCGAAAAGATTCGGGGGGCGACCTGGTGGAGCGGGGGGTAGCAGTGGGGAACAGGGGGGAGCTCTCTCTCTCCCCCCCCCCACTCCCCTCTGCAACCCCCGCTCACCCCCGGTGCCCCCCGAATGTTTTCGCCCGAGTAGTCAGTTACTCGAAAAAAGCGGTGCTCGATTGTGAAAGCGCCCTAAACGAGTACGTTCGCTCATCTCTAATGCATTCCAAAATTGAACCAATGCAAACTACAGGACGTCCCACAAAAAAAATGATCGCTTGAAAACTAGTAACGTTCATGTGCTCAGAAGATGGAGGCAGAAAATAATTGTAAAAAATTAAATATATTTGAAAAACAAAAAAAGTAATAGAACTTAAAAAAAACTATATAAGTTTGGTATCCTAGTAATCGTAGGACCCATAGAATAAAGTTATCACATCATTTTTGTTGCACTTTGCACACTATTGAAAAAAGGCGAAAGATGGCGGAATTTTTTTTATTTTTTTATTTTATTTCACTTAGAATTTTTAAACCGTTTTTCAGTACATTATATGGTACATCAAATAGCACCATTAAAAAATACAAGTCGTCCCGCAAAAAACAAGCCCAAATACGTCTAAAAATAAAGGAGTTATGATTTTTTTAAAAGGGGAGGAAAAAACGAAAAAAAGTGCCATGTCCTTAAGGGATTAAAAGGACTGTGCCAAGAGTACATCGCCTTTTAATGTACCTTATTAGAGCATATATGCAAATAAGGAAGATGGAACAATACCTCTGCAGCGCCATGTTTTGCATTGCAGCATTCCTGCAAAGTCCAACCCTTTTATACAGGTCTTATACAGGTCTTAACAAAGATTGGGAATCGAAAACAAAACCAGAATCCATACAGACAGCTGTATGTATCCAATAGGTGGCGCTGCAGAGGTATTGTTCCATCTTCCTTATTTACATATATCTCCCAGAAGAGCATGCATGGCCTTATAAGTCTCCTCACTCACCTTCTAGATGCTCTTCTTAAGGCCTCCTGTCCACGGGTGATATGTCACTGCGTTATCCGTGGCGATAATCCAACCGCGGGTAATGCAGTGAACGCTTCCCATAGAATCATAGCGATTCTCTGCTCACGGGATTCAAATCGCGGCATGCTATGATTTGCCGCGATTCTCCGCGTTGAGCCTTTCTATCAGATTGGCTCCCCGCGGAGACCTGTCAGTTCTCCCCCCTGCTCCTCAAGACACAGGCCTCTCACTAGCTAAGCCAGGATCTTACTGCACACTGATGAGGGGCAAACACCCTGAAACAGCTGTCTGTGTATGGATTCTGGCTTGGCTTACAATTCAATCTTTAAGACCTCTATAAAGGCTTGGACATGGATTTGCAAGAATGCTGCCATCCAATAGGTAGCGCTGCAGAGGTATTGTTAAATCGGTATTAGTGTACCTTGACGCCACCGGAAGCTAGGGGTTTGACAGGAGAAATGCCCCTGTCACACCCCTAGCTAGTGATTGGTGCAAAATGTTAAGGTCCTGGAAGGTGCAACAAAGCATGATTTCCCAGCCCTGTGACTGTCCTCACCGACATCAGTGTAAGTTCCCAGTGCTGTGCGTGTGCCGGCTGTCAGTCAGCCTCTCCTGCCACTGTGGCCTCCTGCTCTATGGGCTCCCTGGTGTAATCCTCCTGCTATCCTCGGCCGCCGCCAGCTCTCACAGTGTGTGGTCCTCTGTGCTGTCTTTTGGCGCTACCTAGTGGCCGCCAGCAGTGAGTCACTGTTCTCCCGTGCTGTCTGATGCCTGAGCTCTCCTCCTCTTACTGCGGAAGACAGCATCCGCCAATGATGAGTCTCTGTCCCACGGCCCTGTGGTCTCCGTCCTGCAGTGCCACCAGGGAAGGGGCGTGATGCTGCAGTCCTGTCCCTGCTGCCGACCACGCTGTGCGCTTCTAGGAACGAACTTGGAGGTAAGCCTGCCTGCAGCGGGGGACGCAGTATGTTTGTCAAAGCACGCATTGTGGCCGCCGGGCCGGGAACGACCTTGCAGCTGGGGCTGGCTGGCTGCATGCACGGGCGGACACTGTATGCTTTTCCTATTAATCGTTAGTGGGCTCCCAAGACCTGCAGCCCATCCACCTGTGCAGCCAATCAGGTACAGGGGCGTGACCCCCTGTCAATCTTGACTCCACCAGGAATTCCTGGTGGCATCAAGATACACTAATACCTGTTAAATCTTCCTTATTTGCACAGATGAGAAATTACATGCCAGTTATGTTAGTGTGCACGCAACTTTAGGGCGCATTCAGACGATCGTATATCGGCTGGGTTTTCACGCCCAGCCGATATACGTCGTCTCTCTCTGCAGGGGGAGGAAGCTGGAAGGGCCGGGAGCAGGGTACTGATCTCTCGTCCCCTCTCCACCCCCCCCCCCCCTCTGCCCCTCGCCACTATTTGAAATGGGAGGCTTGGGAAAGGGGTGGAGCTATGTTCAGAAGCTTAGCTCCGCCCCCTCCCATTGCAAATAGTGGCGAGGGGCGGAGAGGGGGTGGAGAGGAGGTGGGAGCTCAGAGCACTGCTCCCGTCTCTTCCAGCTTCCTCCCCCTGCAGAGAGGGACGACATATATCAGCTGGGCGTGAAAACCGAGCCGATATACGATCGTCTGAATGCACCCTTAGGAACATTCTCTAGATTTGGGGGCATGGGGGTATAGTAGCCAGATCATGCAGGTTTCTTCTGTTGTTACTGACCTTCACTTTTCATTGGTTCCCCTTGAAATTCTTCTGCTCGGACAATGTGGACATCCATCAACTGTGTGCTACCGATAAAGGCCACATGCACACGTGTGGGTCGTATTCCGCATGCGAAATCCAACCCTGGCAGCCGCCACGTCCGAGTGTAGCTGCTTCTGGTTTGCTTCATCTGTATTGCGGATGGTCCGCACCGCTCGCCGTCACAAATGCACAGTAAAGTTTATTTTTTCTAAACTCCTTTTTCCACGGACTCTGCAATGTCAGTTGCGGATGGGCCGGGGGCGGACGGCTTCCATTGACTTCACACAGCTCATTAGTGTCACTGTTGTATTTCCAGATGCCGGTGGCAAACTGTTTTTAGTATGCAAGCTTTCCATACTTCAACCGGTTTACATGTGCTGCCACTTTGTTCCTTCCTCCATCGGCGACAGCCTCCACATGATTGAGGGATACCTGCCCAATGGCTTGTCCAGAAAATACAACTAAAGTCCCAGTCACACAGCCGTAGGTGTTTTTACATGTGCCCGCCGATGCCGTAAAGACGCGTAAACGGGCGCACAAATATAACGTGCGCTCGTTCAGACATCATGGGCCCAGCGCATAGACGCCGAGGCTGCCATGCCATTGCCCTTCCCTCTCCGTCGCCAGCTCACCTCCTCTGTCCTCCCCTCCAGCTGTTTGCAATAGTCACGCTGCTAAACTCCCTCCCACCTCCCTTCTCCGGCTGCTGTCATTGGCTCCCATAGGAGCCCGTGCAGCGGCCGACAAGATAGTTCCAGGACTATCTTTTCAGCCTAACGTAAAAGCGCCCGGCACTATATTGGCTGACCGGATGCTTTTACGCCGCGGAAATACGGCCATGTGATCCGATGCATCAGATCGTAGCATATATATGTGAAAACGGCGGCCGATATACTCTCGTGTGAAAGAGCCCTAAGAGTTAGGCCCCCTGCATACGGGCGGAAATTCTGCGGCAGGATTTCACGCAGAATTTCCGCCCGTGGAAGCTGCCATAGGATTCTGTTAGAAAACGCAATCCTAGGCAGACGGACGCGATTTGTCCGCATGAAATCCTGCGCAGAAAACAAATCGCGGCATGCTCTATTTCTGTGAAGGGCTCGCAGAGCCCCGCACAGAAATGTCACTCCCCGGCCGCCGACTCCGCTCTGCGCATACGCCGGCTGGCCGACAGCCGGCACATCAGAGAGCCGGAGCCACGGGAGAGGTGAGTGACGCGCTGGTCGGGTCCCACTGCGAGAATTCTCACAGCGGGATCCGACCCGGCCGTCTGCAGGCGGCCTTAGAGCCCTATAAGGGATGTGGCTACTTATAGTTGGGGGCTAATCATGATGTTGGCTATTCAGACCACTTTCAGACCAATGTATTACGGGCACATTGTAATATGTAGGAGCAGCCCAGCCTGACCGCAGGTCTATTGACCCAAACTAAGAGCACCATAAATCCCTGGGACACTCGTCTGTAATTTAGTAATCAGACTGCATGAGATGGCAGATTTGT
The DNA here is from genome assembly GCF_035609145.1 of Eleutherodactylus coqui. NCBI lineage: Eukaryota > Metazoa > Chordata > Amphibia > Anura > Eleutherodactylidae > Eleutherodactylus > Eleutherodactylus coqui. Next base: position 148,223,553 of record NC_089844.1, on the reverse strand, counting down.
TTCATATGTTCATGTATAATCATGGTCCCATTGTAATGGACCGAAGTGTATATATATATCTGGCCCCTCCATAAATGTCTATAACTGTCAGAAATGTCATGTCTTCATGTGGATGCTCTGTGCAAAACTGTCTTGTCAGTGAGTTATGAGTATTGCACAGCTGCAGCATGTGAGAGGTTAATGTCTGGGTATGTCTGGAAATGTAACAGTTTGTGTGTATCCATTGTCATCAGGTGAGTGTGAGATAGGCCGCCTGCAGACGGCCGGGTTGGATCAGGCTGCGCAGCGGGACCCGACCCGAGCGCCTGCAGACAGCAGCGGGTACTCACCCGCGCCCTGCAGCTCTGGCTCTTTCATGCGCAGAGCCGGCGGCCGCCATGTTGCGGTTTGTTTGTAACGCGAGATTTCGCGCGGACAAACTGCGGCTGTCTGCCTAGGATTGCGTTTGCTAACGCAATCCTATGGCCGCTTCCAAGGGTGGAAATTCCACCGCGGACCCCTCTGCGGGCGGGCAGGTCAGATCCGGCTGAGAGAATGGGACCCAAGCGCCTGCAGAGGGCAGCGCGTACTCACCCACGCCCCGCAGCTCCGGCTCTTTTTTATGTGCTGGCTGGCGGCGCATGCGCAGAGCAGAGTCGGCGGCCGGGAGTGACATTTCTGTGTGGGGCTCTGCCAGACCCACACAGACAGAACATGCTGCGGTTTGTTTGCCGCGCAAGATTTCACGCGGACAAACCGCGGCCGTCTGCCTAGGATTGCGTTTGCTAACACAATCCTATGGCAGCTTCCACAGGCGTAAATCCCGCCGCTGAATTTCCGCCCGTCTGCAGGCGGCCTATATGTGTTTGCAAGGTGTGCAAATGAGGAGTCTTCAGCCCAAGGACTCCTGTCCACCGGCCATTCTTCACTGCTTTCCCCGCGGCAATAATCCGCACGTGGGTAACGCAGCGAACGCCTTTCATAGGATAACCATGGAAAGCGCAGCCCAATGTCCACCAGTGGGAAATCGCTGCAACTATCCGCCATGATCCCATCATTATAGATAGGTTCATCGCAAGAAGTGCGCCCGCCGGCGGCAGGACATCGCTGTGCCCGGTGATAGGCGGCCGAGTCTGATGAACCCAGACTAGTTTGTATCTAGTCAGGTGGAGAGACTTCCTGTGGAGGACCACCTGTCTACCAGACGTGTGAGGGAAGCCTGACCCAGGCCTACCCAGTATGGAGAAAGCGGAGTGACATCCCATGTCTGAAGAAATGGAGAATCCCCCCGTGTTACCCCCAGGTGGTCTGGAGCACAGGGGGCAAACACAAGGCCCGCCGCCTCATCTTCTGTGGCCGCCGGCGGCGCAGTTAGTTTCCTCCCGTCAGTGTTGCTGTCAGTTGATGATCTTCTCTCGGCTTGTTCTGTCTAGTGCAGACAGTAATAGAGGAGTGCCGATAGCAGGCTGACAACGGCCGCGGAGGAGGGAAGGGGAGTGCAGAGAACATGATCCCTGCAGCGAGGAGAGCGGCGCTGAGGAGGAGCAGCTGCAGGGTGAGCCTGGTCAGCGCTGGCCTCCCATCACCGGCCCTCCACTGTCCATGGCTGTAGGCCTGGGGAGACATCAGGGCCCCAAGTATGCAGGAGGGCCCCAAGCGGAGGGCAGCCGCTATACCTGCCAGTGGGACCATATTGGATGCAGGTAAGTATAAAATATGTATACAGAAGTGTCCGTGTGTATGTATGTATGTGTGTGAGTGTAATATATATATTATCTGTGCCTGTATGTGTTATAATGGTGTGTGCCTCTGTGTTTTATAATGGTGTGCGCCTCTGTGTGTATAATGGTGTGCGCCTCTGTGTGTTATAATGGTGTGGGCCTCTGTGTGTTATAATGGTGTGTGCCTCTGTGTGTTATAATGGTGTGCGCCTCTGTGTGGTATAATGGTGTGTGCCTCTGTGTGGTATAATGGTGTGTGCCTCTGTGTGTTATAATGGTGTGCGCCTCTGTGTGTTATAATGGTGTGCGCCTCTGTGTGTTATAATGGTGTGCGCCTCTGTGTGTTATAATGGTGTGCGCCTCTGTGTGTTATAATGGTGTGCGCCTCTGTGTGTTATAATGGTGTGCGCCTCTGTGTGTTATAATGGTGTGCGCCTCTGTGTGTTATAATGGTGTGCGCCTCTGTGTGTTATAATGGTGTGCGCCTCTGTGTGGTATAATGGTGTGTGCCTCTGTGTGGTATAATGGTGTGTGCCTCTGTGTGTTATAATGGTGTGCGCCTCTGTGTGTTATAATGGTGTGCGCCTCTGTGTGTTATAATGGTGTGCGCCTCTGTGTGTTATAATGGTGTGCGCCTCTGTGTGTTATAATGGTGTGCGCCTCTGTGTGTTATAATGGTGTGCGCCTCTGTGTGTTATAATGGTGTGCGCCTCTGTGTGTTATAATGGTGTGCGCCTCTGTGTGTTATAATGGTGTGCGCCTCTGTGTGTTATAATGGTGTGCGCCTCTGTGTGTTATAATGGTGTGTGCCTCTGTGTGTTATAATGGTGTGCGCCTCTGTGTGTGTTATAATGGTGTGGGCCTCTGTGTGTTATAATGGTGTGGGCCTCTGTGTGTTATAATGGTGTGCGCCTCTGTGTGTTATAATGGTGTGCGCCTCTGTGTGTTATAATGGTGTGCGCCTCTGTGTGTTATAATGGTGTGTGCCTCTGTGTGTTATAATGGTGTGCGCCTCTGTGTGTTATAATGGTGTGTGCCTCTCTGTGTTATAATGGTGTGGGCCTCTGTGTGTTATAATGGTGTGCGCCTCTGTGTGTTATAATGGTGTGTGCCTCTGTGTGTTATAATGGTGTGTGCCTCTGTGTGTTATAATGGTGTGTGCCTCTGTGTGTTATAATGGTGTGGGCCTCTGTGTGTTATAATGGTGTGCGCCTCTGTGTGTTATAATGGTGTGGGCCTCTGTGTGTTATAATGGTGTGGGCCTCTGTGTGTTATAATGGTGTGGGCCTCTGTGTGTTATAATGGTGTGGGCCTCTGTGTGTTATAATGGTGTGGGCCTCTGTGTGTTATAATGGTGTGGGCCTCTGTGTGTTATAATGGTGTGGGCCTCTGTGTGTTATAATGGTGTGGGCCTCTGTGTGTTATAATGGTGTGCGCCTCTGTGTGTTATTACGGTGTGGGCCTCTGTGTTATAATGGTGTGTGCCTCTATGTGTTATAATGGTGTGTGCCTCTGTGTGTTATAATGGTGTGGGCCTCTGTGTGTTATAATGGTGTGCGCCTCTGTGTGTTATAATGGTGTGCCCCTCTGTGTGTATAATGGTGTGCGCCTCTGTGTGTTATAATGGTGTGGGCCTCTGTGTGTTATAATGGTGTGGGCCTCTGTGTGTTATAATGGTGTGCGCCTCTGTGTGTTATAATGGTGTGCGCCTCTGTGTGTTATAATGGTGTGCGCCTCTGTGTGTTATAATGGTGTGGGCCTCTGTGTGTTATAATGGTGTGGGCCTCTGTGTGTTATAATGGTGTGGGCCTCTGTGTGTTATAATGGTGTGGGCCTCTGTGTGTTATAATGGTGTGGGCCTCTGTGTGTTATAATGGTGTGGGCCTCTGTGTGTTATAATGGTGTGCGCCTCTGTGTGTTATAATGGTGTGCGCCTCTGTGTGTTATAATGGTGTGCGCCTCTGTGTGTTATAATGGTGTGCGCCTCTGTGTGTTATAATGGTGTGCGCCTCTGTGTGTATAATGGTGTGCGCCTCTGTGTGTATAATGGTGTGTGTTATAATGGTGTGTGTTATAATGGTGTGTGCCTCTGTGTGTTATAATGGTGTGGGCCTCTGTGTGTGTTATAATGGTGTGGGCCTCTGTGTGTGTTATAATGGTGTGGGCCTCTGTGTGTGTTATAATGGTGTGGGCCTCTGTGTGTGTTATAATGGTGTGGGCCTCTGTGTGTTATAATGGTGTGGGCCTCTGTGTGTTATAATGGTGTGGGCCTCTGTGTGTTATAATGGTGTGGGCCTCTGTGTGTTATAATGGTGTGCGCCTCTGTGTGTTATAATGGTGTGCGCCTCTGTGTGTTATAATGGTGTGCGCCTCTGTGTGTTATAATGGTGTGGGCCTCTGTGTGTATAATGGTGTGCGCCTCTGTGTGTTATAATGGTGTGCGCCTCTGTGTGTATAATGGTGTGCGCCTCTGTGTGTATAATGGTGTGTGTTATAATGGTGTGTGTTATAATGGTGTGTGTTATAATGGTGTGTGTTATAATGGTGTGTGCCTCTGTGTGTTATAATGGTGTGTGCCTCTGTGTGTGTTATAATGGTGTGGGCCTCTGTGTGTTATAATGGTGTGTGCCTCTGTGTGTGTTATAATGGTGTGGGCCTCTGTGTGTGTTATAATGGTGTGGGCCTCTGTGTGTGTTATAATGGTGTGGGCCTCTGTGTGTATAATGGGGTGGGCCTCTGTGTGTATAATGGGGTGTGCCTCTGTGTGTATAATGGGGTGTGCCTCTGTGTGTTATAATGGTGTGTGCCTCTGTGTGTTATAATGGTGTGCGCCTCTGTGTGTTATAATGGTGTGGGCCTCTGTGTGTTATAATGGTGTGCGCCTCTGTGTGTTATAATGGTGTGGGCCTCTGTGTGTATAATGGTGTGTGCCTCTGTGTGTTATAATGGTGTGTGCCTCTGTGTGTGTTATAATGGTGTGGGCCTCTGTGTGTGTTATAATGGTGTGGGCCTCTGTGTGTGTTATAATGCTGTGTGCCTCTGTGTGTTATAATGGTGTGCGCCTCTGTGTGTTATAATGGTGTGGGCCTCTGTGTGTTATAATGGTGTGGGCCTCTGTGTGTTATAATGGTGTGCGCCTCTGTGTGTTATAATGGTGTGCGCCTCTGTGTGTTATAATGGTGTGGGCCTCTGTGTGTTATAATGGTGTGGGCCTCTGTGTGGTATAATGGTGTGTGCCTCTGTGTGGTATAATGGTGTGTGCCTCTGTGTGTTATAATGGTGTGCGCCTCTGTGTGTTATAATGGTGTGCGCCTCTGTGTGTTATAATGGTGTGCGCCTCTGTGTGTTATAATGGTGTGCGCCTCTGTGTGTTATAATGGTGTGCGCCTCTGTGTGTTATAATGGTGTGCGCCTCTGTGTGTTATAATGGTGTGCGCCTCTGTGTGGTATAATGGTGTGTGCCTCTGTGTGGTATAATGGTGTGTGCCTCTGTGTGTTATAATGGTGTGCGCCTCTGTGTGTTATAATGGTGTGCGCCTCTGTGTGTTATAATGGTGTGCGCCTCTGTGTGTTATAATGGTGTGCGCCTCTGTGTGTTATAATGGTGTGCGCCTCTGTGTGTTATAATGGTGTGCGCCTCTGTGTGTTATAATGGTGTGCGCCTCTGTGTGTTATAATGGTGTGCGCCTCTGTGTGTTATAATGGTGTGCGCCTCTGTGTGTTATAATGGTGTGCGCCTCTGTGTGTTATAATGGTGTGTGCCTCTGTGTGTTATAATGGTGTGTGCCTCTGTGTGTTATAATGGTGTGCGCCTCTGTGTGTGTTATAATGGTGTGGGCCTCTGTGTGTTATAATGGTGTGGGCCTCTGTGTGTTATAATGGTGTGCGCCTCTGTGTGTTATAATGGTGTGCGCCTCTGTGTGTTATAATGGTGTGCGCCTCTGTGTGTTATAATGGTGTGTGCCTCTGTGTGTTATAATGGTGTGCGCCTCTGTGTGTTATAATGGTGTGTGCCTCTCTGTGTTATAATGGTGTGGGCCTCTGTGTGTTATAATGGTGTGCGCCTCTGTGTGTTATAATGGTGTGTGCCTCTGTGTGTTATAATGGTGTGTGCCTCTGTGTGTTATAATGGTGTGTGCCTCTGTGTGTTATAATGGTGTGGGCCTCTGTGTGTTATAATGGTGTGCGCCTCTGTGTGTTATAATGGTGTGGGCCTCTGTGTGTTATAATGGTGTGGGCCTCTGTGTGTTATAATGGTGTGGGCCTCTGTGTGTTATAATGGTGTGGGCCTCTGTGTGTTATAATGGTGTGGGCCTCTGTGTGTTATAATGGTGTGGGCCTCTGTGTGTTATAATGGTGTGGGCCTCTGTGTGTTATAATGGTGTGGGCCTCTGTGTGTTATAATGGTGTGCGCCTCTGTGTGTTATTACGGTGTGGGCCTCTGTGTTATAATGGTGTGTGCCTCTATGTGTTATAATGGTGTGTGCCTCTGTGTGTTATAATGGTGTGGGCCTCTGTGTGTTATAATGGTGTGCGCCTCTGTGTGTTATAATGGTGTGCCCCTCTGTGTGTATAATGGTGTGCGCCTCTGTGTGTTATAATGGTGTGGGCCTCTGTGTGTTATAATGGTGTGGGCCTCTGTGTGTTATAATGGTGTGCGCCTCTGTGTGTTATAATGGTGTGCGCCTCTGTGTGTTATAATGGTGTGCGCCTCTGTGTGTTATAATGGTGTGGGCCTCTGTGTGTTATAATGGTGTGGGCCTCTGTGTGTTATAATGGTGTGGGCCTCTGTGTGTTATAATGGTGTGGGCCTCTGTGTGTTATAATGGTGTGCGCCTCTGTGTGTTATAATGGTGTGCGCCTCTGTGTGTTATAATGGTGTGCGCCTCTGTGTGTTATAATGGTGTGCGCCTCTGTGTGTTATAATGGTGTGCGCCTCTGTGTGTATAATGGTGTGCGCCTCTGTGTGTATAATGGTGTGTGTTATAATGGTGTGTGTTATAATGGTGTGTGCCTCTGTGTGTTATAATGGTGTGGGCCTCTGTGTGTGTTATAATGGTGTGGGCCTCTGTGTGTGTTATAATGGTGTGGGCCTCTGTGTGTGTTATAATGGTGTGGGCCTCTGTGTGTGTTATAATGGTGTGGGCCTCTGTGTGTTATAATGGTGTGGGCCTCTGTGTGTTATAATGGTGTGGGCCTCTGTGTGTTATAATGGTGTGGGCCTCTGTGTGTTATAATGGTGTGCGCCTCTGTGTGTTATAATGGTGTGCGCCTCTGTGTGTTATAATGGTGTGCGCCTCTGTGTGTTATAATGGTGTGGGCCTCTGTGTGTATAATGGTGTGGGCCTCTGTGTGGTATAACGGTGTGCGCCTCTGTGTGTTATAATGGTGTGCGCCTCTGTGTGTATAATGGTGTGCGCCTCTGTGTGTATAATGGTGTGTGTTATAATGGTGTGTGTTATAATGGTGTGTGTTATAATGGTGTGTGTTATAATGGTGTGTGTTATAATGGTGTGTGCCTCTGTGTGTTATAATGGTGTGTGCCTCTGTGTGTGTTATAATGGTGTGGGCCTCTGTGTGTTATAATGGTGTGTGCCTCTGTGTGTGTTATAATGGTGTGGGCCTCTGTGTGTGTTATAATGGTGTGGGCCTCTGTGTGTGTTATAATGGTGTGGGCCTCTGTGTGTATAATGGGGTGGGCCTCTGTGTGTATAATGGGGTGTGCCTCTGTGTGTATAATGGGGTGTGCCTCTGTGTGTTATAATGGTGTGTGCCTCTGTGTGTTATAATGGTGTGCGCCTCTGTGTGTTATAATGGTGTGGGCCTCTGTGTGTTATAATGGTGTGCGCCTCTGTGTGTTATAATGGTGTGGGCCTCTGTGTGTATAATGGTGTGTGCCTCTGTGTGTTATAATGGTGTGTGCCTCTGTGTGTGTTATAATGGTGTGGGCCTCTGTGTGTGTTATAATGGTGTGGGCCTCTGTGTGTGTTATAATGCTGTGTGCCTCTGTGTGTTATAATGGTGTGCGCCTCTGTGTGTTATAATGGTGTGGGCCTCTGTGTGTTATAATGGTGTGGGCCTCTGTGTGTTATAATGGTGTGCGCCTCTGTGTGTTATAATGGTGTGCGCCTCTGTGTGTTATAATGGTGTGGGCCTCTGTGTGTTATAATGGTGTGGGCCTCTGTGTGTTATAATGGTGTGGGCCTCTGTGTGTTATAATGGTGTGGGCCTCTGTGTGTTATAATGGTGTGGGCCTCTGTGTGTTATAATGGTGTGGGCCTCTGTGTGTTATAATGGTGTGCGCCTCTGTGTGTTATAATGGTGTGCGCCTCTGTGTGTTATAATGGTGTGCGCCTCTGTGTGTTATAATGGTGTGCGCCTCTGTGTGTTATAATGGTGTGCGCCTCTGTGTGTTATAATGGTGTGCGCCTCTGTGTGTTATAATGGTGTGCGCCTCTGTGTGTTATAATGGTGTGCGCCTCTGTGTGTTATAATGGTGTGTGTGCGCCTCTGTGTGTATAATGGTGTGGGCCTCTGTGTGTTATAATGGTGTGGGCCTCTGTGTGTTATAATGGTGTGGGCCTCTGTGTGTTATAATGGTGTGGGCCTCTGTGTGTATAATGGTGTGCGCCTCTGTGTGTATAATGGTGTGCGCCTCTGTGTGTTATAATGGTGTGTGCCTCTGTGTGTTATAATGGTGTGTGCCTCTGTGTGTTATAATGGTGTGCGCCTCTGTGTGTGTTATAATGGTGTGCGCCTCTGTGTGTTATAATGGTGTGGGCCTCTGTGTGTTATAATGGTGTGGGCCTCTATGTGTTATAATGGTGTGCGCCTCTGTGTGTTATAATGGTGTGGGCCTCTGTGTGTTATAATGGTGTGCGCCTCTGTGTGTTATAATGGTGTGCGCCTCTGTGTGTTATAATGGTGTGCGCCTCTGTGTGTTATAATGGTGTGCGCCTCTGTGTGGTATAATGGTGTGTGCCTGTATGTGTTATAATGGTGTGGGCCTCTGTGTGTTATAATGGTGTGTGCCTCTGTGTGTTATAATGGTGTGCGCCTCTGTGTGTTATAATGGTGTGGGCCTCTGTGTGTTATAATGGTGTGGGCCTCTGTGTGTTATAATGGTGTGGGCCTCTGTGTGTTATAATGGTGTGCGCCTCTGTGTGTTATAATGGTGTGGGCCTCTGTGTGTTATAATGGTGTGCGCCTCTGTGTGTATAATGGTGTGCGCCTCTGTGTGTTATAATGGTGTGGGCCTCTGTGTGTATAATGGTGTGTGCCTCTGTGTGTTATAATGGTGTGCGCCTCTGTGTGTTATAATGGTGTGTGCCTCTGTGTGTTATAATGGTGTGGGCCTCTGTGTGTTATAATGGTGTGCGCCTCTGTGTGTTATAATGGTGTGCGCCTCTGTGTCTTATAATGGTGTGTGCCTCTGTGTGTTATAATGGTGTGCGCCTCTGTGTGTTATAATGGTGTGGGCCTCTGTGTGTTATAATGGTGTGTGCCTCTGTGTGTTATAATGGTGTGCGCCTCTGTGTGTTATAATGGTGTGCGCCTCTGTGTGTTATAATGGTGTGCGCCTCTGTGTGTTATAATGGTGTGGGCCTCTGTGTGTTATAATGGTGTGGGCCTCTGTGTGTTATAATGGTGTGCGCCCCTCTGTGTGTATAATGGTGTGGGCCTCTGTGTGTTATAATGGGGTGCGCCTCTGTGTGTTATAATGGTGTGTGCCTCTGTGTGTTATAATGGTGTGTGCCTCTGTGTGTTATAATGGTGTGCGCCTCTGTGTGTTATAATGGTGTGCGCCTCTGTGTGTTATAATGGTGTGTGTTATAATGGTGTGTGCCTCTGTGTGTTATAATGGTGTGGGCCTCTGTGTGTTATAATGGTGTGGGCCTCTGTGTGTTATAATGGTGTGTGCCTCTGTGTGTGTTATAATGGTGTGTGCCTCTGTGTGTGTTATAATGGTGTGCGCCTCTGTGTGTTATAATGGTGTGTGCCTCTGTGTGTTATAATGGTGTGCGCCTCTGTGTGTTATAATGGTGTGCGCCTCTGTGTGTTATAATGGTGTGTGCCTCTGTGTGTTATAATGGTGTGCGCCTCTGTGTGTTATAATGGTGTGCGCCTCTGTGTGTGTTATAATGGTGTGTGCCTCTGTGTGTTATAATGGTGTGGGCCTCTGTGTGTTATTACGGTGTGGGCCTCTGTGTTATAACGGTGTGTGCCTCTATGTGTTATAATGGTGTGTGCCTCTGTGTGTTATAATGGTGTGGGCCTCTGTGTGTTATAATGGTGTGCGCCTCTGTGTGTTATAATGGTGTGCGCCTCTGTGTGTTATAATGGTGTGCGCCTCTGTGTGTTATAATGGTGTGCGCCTCTGTGTGTTATAATGGTGTGGGCCTCTGTGTGTTATAATGGTGTGGGCCTCTGTGTGTTATAATGGTGTGCGCCTCTGTGTGTGTTATAATGGTGTGCGCCTCTGTGTGTTATAATGGTGTGCGCCTCTGTGTGTTATAATGGTGTGCGCCTCTGTGTGTTATAATGGTGTGGGCCTCTGTGTGTTATAATGGTGTGGGCCTCTGTGTGTTATAATGGTGTGCGCCTCTGTGTGTGTTATAATGGTGTGCGCCTCTGTGTGTTATAATGGTGTGCGCCTCTGTGTGTTATAATGGTGTGGGCCTCTGTGTGTTATAATGGTGTGCGCCTCTGTGTGTTATAATGGTGTGGGCCTCTGTGTGTTATAATGGTGTGCACCTCTGTGTGTTATAATGGTGTGGGCCTCTGTGTGTGTTATAATGGTGTGGGCCTCTGTGTGTTATAATGGTGTGGGCCTCTGTGTGTTATAACGGTGTGCGCCTCTGTGTGTTATAATGGTGTGGGCCTCTGTGTGTTATAATGGTGTGCGCCTCTGTGTGTTATAATGGTGTGGGCCTCTGTGTGGTATAATGGTGTGTGCCTCTGTGTGTGTTATAATGGTGTGCGCCTCTGTGTGTTATAATGGTGTGCGCCTCTGTGTGTTATAATGGTGTGCCCCTCTGTGTGTTATAATGGTGTGGGCCTCTGTGTGTTATAATGGTGTGCGCCTCTGTGTGGTATAATGGTGTGCGCCTCTGTGTGGTATAATGGTGTGCGCCTCTGTGTGGTATAATGGTGTGCGCCTCTGTGTGTTATAATGGTGTGCGCCTCTGTGTGTTATAATGGTGTGCGCCTCTGTGTGTTATAACGGTGTGGGCCTCTGTGTGTTATAATGGTGTGCGCCTCTGTGTGTTATAACGGTGTGGGCCTCTGTGTGTTATAATGGTGTGCGCCTCTGTGTGTTATAATGGTGTGGGCCTCTGTGTGTTATAATGGTGTGCGCCTCTGTGTGTTATAATGGTGTGTGCCTCTGTGTGTGTTATAATGGTGTGTGCCTCTGTGTGTTATAATGGTGTGTGCCTCTGTGTGTATAGTGGTGTGCGCCTGTGTGCCTGTATGTATATAATGGTGCAGGAGGATGACGGGTCGCCTTAAGTTCTACTCCCCACTTATCACGCTGACGCACAGCCTTGATAGCGCCAACTGTTTTTTCAAACGCCTCCTGATTGCGCCAGAATGCGTGTTTTCCTCATTAACGGCTATTATTGTAATGAGCATTACATTGTACTGCAGGCCCAACGCTTTAAAGATGCCCATCATACAATGATCGAGCCCTGCCGCCTAGTGCCACCACCCTGCACATGGGCCTGTAAATCGCCATCCCGTATGTCATCACTAAGGAGCCCCATATATATTACGGTGTATACAGTATACTATAATCCCGTATGTCATCACTAAGGAGCCCCATATATATTACGGTGTATACAGTATACTATAATCCCGTATGTCATCACTAAGGAGCCCCATATATATTACGGTGTATACAGTATACTATAATCCCGTATGTCATCACTAAGGAGCCCCATATATATTACGGTGTATACAGTATACTATAATCCCGTATGTCATCACTAAGGAGCCCCATATATATTACGGCGTATACAGTATACTATAATCCCGTATGTCATCACTAAGGAGCCCCATAGATATTACGGTGTATACAGTATACTATAATCCCGTATGTCATCACTAAGGAGCCCCATAGATATTACGGTGTATACAGTATACTATAATCCCGTATGTCATCACTAAGGAGCCCCATAGATATTACGGTGTATACAGTATACTATAATCCCGTATGTCATCACTAAGGAGCCCCATAGATATTACGGTGTATACAGTATACTATAATCCCGTATGTCGTCACTAAGGAGCCCCATATATATTACGGTGTATACAGTATACTATAATCCCGTATGTCATCACTAAGGAGCCCCATATATATTACGGTGTATACAGTATACTATAATCCCGTATGTCATCACTAAGGAGCCCCATATATATTACGGTGTATACAGTATACTATAATCCCGTATGTCGTCACTAAGGAGCCCCATATATATTACGGTGTATACAGTATACTATAATCCCGTATGTCATCACTAAGGAGCCCCATATATATTACGGTGTATACAGTATACTATAATCCCGTATGTCATCACTAGGAGCCCCATATATATTACGGTGTATACAGTATACTATAATCCCGTATGTCATCACTAAGGAGCCTCATATATATTACGGTGTATACAGTATACTACAATCCCGTATGTCGTCACTAGGAGCCCCATATATATTATGGTGTATACAGTATACTATAATCCCGTATGTCGTCACTAAGGAGCCCCATATATATTACGGTGTATACAGTATACTATAATCCCGTATGTCGTCACTAAGGAGCCCCATATATATTACGGTGTATACAGTATACTATAATCCCGTATGTCGTCACTAAGGAGCCCCATATATATTACGGTGTATACAGTATACTATAATCCCGTATGTCGTCACTAAGGAGCCCCACATACATTACGGTGTATACAGTATTCTATAATCCCGTATGTCATCACTAAGGAGCCCCATATACATTACGGTGTATACAGTATACTATAATCCCGTATGTCGTCACTAAGGAGCCCCATATATATTACGGTGTATACAGTATACTATAATCCCGTATGTCGTCACTAAGGAGCCCCATATATATTACGGTGTATACAGTATACTATAATCCCGTATGTCGTCACTAAGGAGCCCCATATATATTACGGTGTATACAGTATACTATAATCCCGTATGTCGTCACTAAGGAGCCCCATATATATTACGGTGTATACAGTATACTATAATCCCGTATGTCGTCACTAAGGAGCCCCATGTATATTACGGTGTATACAGTATACTATAATCCCGTATGTCGTCACTAAGGAGCCCCATATATATTACGGTGTATACAGTATACTATAATCCCGTATGTCGTCACTAAGGAGCCCCATGTATATTACGGTGTATACAGTATACTATAATCCCATATGTCGTCACTAAGGAGCCCCATATATATTACGGTGTATACAGTATACTATAATCCCGTATGTCATCACTAAGGAGCCCCATATATATTACGGTGTATACAGTATACTATAATCCCGTATGTCATCACTAAGGAGCCCCATATATATTAGGGTGTATACAGTATACTATAATCCCGTATGTCATCACTAAGGAGCCCCATATATATTACGGTGTGTACAGTATACTATAATCCCGTATGTCATCACTAAGGAGCCCCATATATATTACGGTGTATACAGTATACTATAATCCCGTATGTCGTCACTAAGGAGCCCCATATATATTACGGTGTATACAGTATACTATAATCCCGTATGTCATCACTAAGGAGCCCCATGTATATTACGGTGTATACAGTATACTATAATCCCGTATGTCATCACTAAGGAGCCCCATGTATATTACGGTGTATACAGTATACTATAATCCCGTATGTCATCACTAAGGAGCCCCATGTATATTACGGTGTATACAGTATACTATAATCCCGTATGTCATCACTAAGGAGCCCCATGTATATTACGGTGTATACAGTATACTATAATCCCGTATGTCATCACTAAGGAGCCCCATATATATTACGGTGTATACAGTATACTATAATCCCGTATGTCATCACTAAGGAGCCCCATATATATTACGGTGTATACAGTATACTATAATCGCATATGTCGTCACTAAGGAGCCCCATATATATTACGGTGTATACAGTATACTATAATCCCGTATGTCATCACTAAGGAGCCCCATATATATTACGGTGTATACAGTATACTATAATCCCGTATGTCGTCACTAAGGAGCCCCACATATATTACGGTGTATACAGTATTCTATAATCCCGTATGTCATCACTAAGGAGCCCCATATACATTACGGTGTATACAGTATACTATAATCCCGTATGTCGTCACTAAGGAGCCCCATATATATTACGGTGTATACAGTATACTATAATCCCGTATGTCATCACTAAGGAGCCCCATGTATATTACGGTGTATACAGTATACTATAATCCCGTATGTCATCACTAAGGAGCCCCATGTATATTACGGTGTATACAGTATACTATAATCCCGTATGTCATCACTAAGGAGCCCCATGTATATTACGGTGTATACAGTATACTATAATCCCGTATGTCATCACTAAGGAGCCCCATGTATATTACGGTGTATACAGTATACTATAATCCCGTATGTCATCACTAAGGAGCCCCATATATATTACGGTGTATACAGTATACTATAATCCCGTATGTCATCACTAAGGAGCCCCATATATATTACGGTGTATACAGTATACTATAATCCCGTATGTCATCACTAAGGAGCCCCATATATATTACGGTGTATACAGTATACTATAATCCCGTATGCCATCACTAAGGAGCCCCATATATATTACGGTGTATACAGTATACTATAATCCCGTATGTCATCACTAAGGAGCCCCATATATATTACGGTGTATACAGTATACTATAATCCCGTATGTCGTCACTAAGGAGCCCCATATATATTACGGTGTATACAGTATACTATAATCCCGTATGTCATCACTAAGGAGCCCCATATATATTACCGTGTATACAGTATACTATAATCCCGTATGTCGTCACTAAGGAGCCCCATATATATTACGGTGTATACAGTATACTATAATCCCGTATGTCATCACTAAGGAGCCCCGTATATATTAGGGTGTATACAGTATACTATAATCCCGTATGTCATCACTAAGGAGCCCCATATATATTACGGTGTATACAGTATACTATAATCCCGTATGTCATCACTAAGGAGCCCCATATATATTACGGTGTATACAGTATACTATAATCCCGTATGTCATCACTAAGGAGCCCCATATATATTACGGTGTATACAGTATACTATAATCCCGTATGTCATCACTAAGGAGCCCCATATATATTACGGTGTATACAGTATACTATATAATACTGAACATTGTCCATGTTTGCGTACTGGGAAAAAAAAAATTTGTTTTCGGCGCGGATCTGTCAGTTTGGGGACTTGTATAACAGACGCATCCGAGAATGGGAAGCGGGGGAAGCTTTATAGCATCGGACACAGCAGAGCGCGGCGTCTGACGACATCAACTCCATGGCCCACATATGCCCCCTGAAGGAGCCGTCCCCTGTGAAGGAAGATTCCAATGCTCATTCTCGATTAAGGGTTCATTCACACGACCGTGATTTTGGCGGTGCACGGCTGCGTGACCTGTGGTAAATGGGGTCAATGTGTTGGACTGCGGGACCCCTGCAGCGTTAGACACACGGTCGTGCGAATGAGGCCTAATACACGCAGGATCGGGAGTCGTCCATCACTCGCGGAGGCATCGTAGCTCCGTGGCTTCTTTCAGCTAAGATCTGACTCTTATCAGCTAATTTCCATGGGAAACGTTTAAAAAGGTGTAATAAACCCGTCATATCTGCGTAGGAGAGGTTCTGCCAACCCCGTGCGCCACTGATATAGTTTAATAGGCACATTCTTGATGATGGTTTCCCTTTAAGCAGGAAGCCCCTATAATTTGACAAGTTGGTCCAAGTTGCCAGAGGGCGCAGTAACTATTTATTACACCTGTGTCGGTGGCTCATGGACTAATCGCACTGCCCTCTCTGACTGATACATGTAATGACGCTCCTATTTCTAGTGTAAACACGGCTGCGGGCCGGGTACAGATCTGTCTGAGTCACAGCGATCACCGCATCGCTTCCTGCATGTTGGATTTTATAGAACAACGATAAAACAGTCTTTAGAGCAGCGATCTGCAAAATCGGGCTAACTGCTGCTAAACTACAACTCCCAGCATGCCCTGGCAGCCACAGACTGACAAGGCATGGGAGCTATTGTAGTCTTGCAGCAGCTGGGGAGCTGCAGGTTAAAAGCGCATTCTGGGCATTTAACCCCTTTAAGTACTGATGATAATTCATCTGTAGTTGATCTTGGGGGTCCACCACTTGGGACCTCTGTCAGTCACCTGATCTCAGCCCTGCATTAACTGCAGCGGAGCCTCAAGTGCTATAGAGGGTATAGTTCCCATTGACTTCACTGGAAGCAAAGCCTTGTGTTACACTTCTTGCTCCGACCCTGGAGGATAGGTCATCAGTACTAAAAGGGGTTAAATGCCCAGAATAGCCCTTTTAAAGGTCATTGATGTAGATCCTGGTCATTGTTGTGTGAGTCGTTGCCTAGTTTTTCCGGACTCCCGTTAAGCACCTTTGCCCAGTACTACAGTAATGTGTCCGCTATTCCCAGATCCCTTGTTATAAGTGGGTAGATTTCCATTCAGGATTCTGGGAAAGCCGGAAGACAATTGGCAACCGCAGTGTTGGCTATATTGACCTTCTCCCAACGTTCCTCGCAGCGGCGGACTTTAATATCTAAAGGCCCTTTTACTTGGGCCACTAGAAAGAGTTGGATCTACACACATTTAAATGGCCTTTATGCAGATGATCAAAGTTAGTGCAATTTTGGCCCTGCGCCAAAAATGCAGATGTGTGCCAGTTATGAGTTGGCACAGACCTGAGCTATAATTTAGACCATCATAATGTATTGGACTGTGTCCCTCCTGCTAAATCCTACACCCTTTTCTCACTACTTTTGGAAAAGTAGCGAAAGAAGGGCAAAAAGTTAAAAATTAAAGGGGTTATCCTTGTCCACAGTATGGGGAATGACTTTATGATCGTTGGAGGTCTCCCCGCTGAGACTTCTACCAATCCTGAGAACGGAGGTCCCTTGACTGTCTGAGACAGTTGCGTACAAGCGCTTGGTAATTTCCATCAGCTCTATTACAGTGAATGGAGCAGCGGCGGTGCAAGTTTGCCCGTTGCTGCATTCAATGTGATGTTATCCACTATCCTGGTCAGATTTTGGGATAACCCCTTTAATTTGTAATGGTGGCATGCGCCATCATGTGTCACTATTTTACTCCACAGTTGTGACGTATAGCTTGTATTTCCCATGCGCCATTATTTAGGAAGTGGGTCAATGCAAACTGATGACATCATCGGCTCAGCTGATGTACCCCAGGTATAAGAATCTAGATGTGACGCGTAATCTGCTCTTTCCTCCTCTGCAGTGTTATCATGGCTGAAATGCAGCTTTCGAAAAAAGGCAAGAAGTCAGACGATGGCATCGGCACCATGGTGGATTTCTTACTGGCCAATGCCAGGCTGGTGCTCGGTGTCGGCGGAGCAGCAATGCTGGGCATCGCCACATTGGCAGTAAAACGGGTAAGAATTACCTACTGTCCATATTTTACAGCCATTTATCAGATGTTCTGATATAAATGGGAACCCAACACCCCATATCACTGAGGGGCGCTGTTTAGTAGACTTAGCCCAACCCTAAAGGCGCCCATATAGCTTCAGCGGCTGTCACTAAACAATTGTGCCACACACCATGATCGTAGGTGAGCTGTAAGGGGGTGCGTCTATCAGCACAATGTTGGCAGATTCCTAGTGCCAGTCAGCTGTGTTTTGGATGCAGCTTTATGTGTGACTGGAGTATAAGACATGATATAACTCAGGCATTATATGTAAGTGTAAAATTATGCTTAAAGGGGTTCTACCGCTAAAGACATTTATTCCCCATTTACACAATAGGGGATAAATGTCTTGATTGTTGGGACCCTCAGTGATTCTGAGACTGGCACACATGAATGTAGTAGTGATGTGAATGAGTAGTGATCATGCATGTACTTCAATGGGACAGAAAGAGATTGCCAAGCACATTGATCACCATTCATCCCACAGTACAAGGGAACGGGGGAGCGGTTCAGCATACGCACTGCTTCTGTATTCATAGGGGGCATTCAGATGAGCTAGTCTCAGGATGGCTGGGAATCCCAGCAGTTGGACCCCCGGGATCAAACATATATTGCCTATCGGGAAGTGAAGAATGTCATTAATGGGGAAGACCCTGTTAAAGGGGAATCCAAATTTGTCCCTGTCTAATTAAAAATATAAATATATTTGGGTAACGGCCCCTTTAAGTGAGCCATTGCTGTAAAGCTGACTCTGCACATGATTGTGGCTGATTCTGCTCCTATTGTCTGCAGCTGATTGACCGAGCAGCATCGCCCCCTGAGGAGAAAGCGGAAGAGAAAACCATAGAAGAAAGCTGGAAGGAAGCCGTACTGATGAAGGCCTCCCCCAAAGCTTCAGCGAAAAGCAACCCGCTCGGACCTGAGCAGTGCATTAGCAGCACCCGAGCCCGACCCGCCTGTCACAGGTCAGCAGAGGAACCCATAGTGTCCTCACCGGTGGATATAATATCATATATAATATGCTTTATCACATCTCTACTCCAGTCATACCCAAAGCTGCTAACAGGAATCTCCTGCTTTATTTCTATTTCAAGCTTCAACGCAGGAAAATTTATTAAGACCCGTATTTCAAATTCTGGTCTCAGTATTTCCGCCGGGGCATGATGCACCTAATGCATGAGTAGGAGCACAACTCTTCATATATTAGGCACATCTCGGCTCCTCCATGCGCCTAATCAGAAATGTATGCCAAGTCGGATCTGGTGCTCATTTCTGGTATAGGCGTAAATTATGCATAAATGTCTGTCTGTGCTAGCCACGCCCCTTCCTGACAAGCCACGCCCTGTTAAAAAAATAAAAAATTGGCAGATGGTGACATAGAAAGCCAGAAAGTCGTATATTTTTGCACAGATTTCCACTTGTGCAAAAATCTGCCACTTTTATGTGATAAATTGGCGTATAATCTTCTATGAATGTCCCTTAGGCTTATTTCCCACGAGCGTATATTGGCCGCCGTTTTCACGGTCGTTCGATATATATGCTACCATCGGTGGCGTTAAAGCTCCTGAACGAGGGGGGGGGGCGTGGCCAAACAGCCGACCTGACCGGCCGCATGTAAGAAGGGCTCCTGCTCTAACCGACCAACCGGCAATCCTGAATTGATCCTGAGGACTCCCAACCCTGACACAACACCACCGGAGGAGAGGGGGAAGAGACTGGACCTCAAGACACTTACCCCTGACGGACAAGACGCAGCAACGCCGAAGCTAGGAGGAGACCTGTGAAGCTGGGAGCGCCGCCATTACAGAGCTCGTGACATCAGCCGACTGGCGGACTCCTGATCCAGCGCTGCACACAGCGGAGGGCGAGGAACGGGAAGCCTGGACCACCGGTGGGGCCGCGAAGCGCTGTAGCACCTGCCCGGTGCCGCAGCAAGAAAACCCGGAAGGTGAGCACAGGAAGCCGCGGCCGCCATTTTGTGGAGAAGACTCCCGACCGGCGAGCGACTGTCTGAGCCTATAGCCCCCCCCTTACCGGCATAGAGAGGAGAAGGATCGAGCGCTGGGTGAGGTGTCTGTGGCGCCGGCAGCCATAGCGACGCCGGCGACAGACTTGCAGCGCCGCGACTGACACAGCCGCCATCCTGAGGACGGGGCAGGCGGGCCTAGCAGTGAAAGGCCGCATAGAGAGGCCGCACAGAGAGAGGCGGGAAGCCGAGACGACCGGCGGCGCCGCGGAGCACCGAGGCATTTATAAAGCACCCCCCAGACAGGAGAGGCCTGGAGGGTGGACACGTGGTGCCGCAGCTACCGCCGCCATCTTGCGGGGCAGACCCAGCCAGCCGGCAATAACTTGGGCCCGGCGCGCCTCTACTGGTATAAAGAGGGAGATCGAGCGCAACAGCCAGGGCACCGGCAGCCATGGCAATGTAAGCGGGGGACCCGCACTGCTGCGGCTGGCACAACCACCATCTAGTGGGCTGAGCTGGCGGGGAGAGGCCAGGAGAAGAGGCCGCACGGAGATCCCCTACCTGGAGGAGAAAAGCAGCGCCAGCAGCAGTAACCAGTTAAGTGCACTGGGGGGGAAGGGGAGAAAAGGAGCAGCAGCTACTGTACCCTATATAAACAAGACGCTAGAGAGTGGGACCCCCCTCCCCCACAATACATAGAGAAAAGGCCAAAGAAACAACCACAGAACACCCCCCAAACAAAGGGGAAAAAAGAGTGTGAAGCCTGCAGAAGACCACCACTGCTGATAACAGAGACTAGGGCAAACACCACGTACATAAGCCCTGCACCGAGTATATTGGCGAACCCAGCACTATAAAACACAGGCAAGCAACCGCATACGCCGCTAAATACCTCTGACAGAACAGCATGGGGCCTACCAGGCAGAACGCTGCAGCAGATAAATTAAAGGCATTTGTCAGAAACGAAAATCACAGGGATATAAGCTCTGATTCCACGCCGCCGGCCCCGGGGGGCTCACCCCCTCTGACAAAGAACACTAACCCAAACCTAACAGAAGGGACAGTTCAAACCCTACAACTATCCGACCAGCTACTGACAGCAATCCAGACATCCACGACTACTCTCACCAGTAAAATTGATGAAGTTAAAATGGATGTCAGTCTTCTTAGACAAGACCTTCAAAATCTGAGAGAAAGAGTCACAACTACGGAGGATAGAATATCTACGCTAGACGACACCGTCTCCCCAATGTCAGCCGCGATAAGAGATCTTACGCAGAAAGCCGACTATTGGAGACAAAAAGCGGACGACCTCGAAAATCGTTCACGACGCAATAATTTGCGCATAGTCGGCCTGCCAGAAAGAACCGAGGGACAAAGACCGGAAGAATTCTTAGAGAAATGGCTCCGCGAACTTCTCCCTAACGCAGAACTATCGTAGGTCTTTGTCATCGAACGGGCTCACCGTGTGCCAATGAAGCCACCCATACCCGGTGCCCCACCCAGACCTCTACTAGCAAAGTTACTCAACTCCCGTGACAGGGATATTATTCTGCAAGCTGCCAGAAAAGGAGGACCCCTACGCCACGATAACGCCACAGTGTCCATCTTTCCGGACTTCTCGGCAGACCTCCAGAAGCAAAGAGCCTCGTTCTTCAACATTAAAAGGCAACTTAGAGATCTGCAGCTCCCGTACTCTATGGTGTATCCAGCGCGACTACGAGTGATTGACGGAAACCGCACCCGTTTCTTCTCTACACCATCCGAGGCAGAAGAATGGCTGACCACCAGACGACGGCCAGAAAGACTGTAACGTATACCAAAACCTAACCATTATTTTTGTCCTCCTCTAGGTGATGGGACTTTCATACCAAATATAAAGGGCCCATTGGGGCCGCCTAATTGTGCTGCCGGCGGCTAGCCTGGGGGGGGGAAACACCCCCCCCCCCCCAGGTTACCCCTGGCAATAACCGCCCCGTGTTCACCTCTCCCCCCCCCCCCCCCTCCCCCCAAATTTTCTTGTTTCCTTCCGCTTCCCCGGAAGGGAGTCCATCTAACTAAAACATAATATGACATGGTCGGTTTACACCACTGTGCCAATAATCAAACAAAACCACAAGTATAGCGACGATGAAGCTATGCTAAGTTGGTTACCCCGAGTTAAAATTAGCCACGAATACTAACGCAACGAGGTTATAGTCAGTATTCAAAACCTGTCCAGTTACGAGTTATAAGTTGGTAGTACGCTACCATAATGTTTCTAGAGTGTATGCATCAGATGTTTAATGTTTTTTCTATAAATGTACTGAAGTGCGATTGCATAGCAAGTAATGGAGATGTAGTAGGGCGTGGTGGGGGGTCTCCTAGCGGACAGAATGACATAGACAATTTTATCCGGGCCCAATTAAACCATCCTTGCCGATGGCTGAGATAACTTTTGTGTCCTGGAACGTCAGAGGCATGGGATCCCCCAGGAAGCGAGTCATAATAAACTCCTTAATACGCTCCTGGCGACCACATGTGTTGTGCCTACAGGAGACCCACCTCACGCCCGTAACCTCTAAATGCCTGTTAAAGCCATGGGTTCAGTGGTCAGCACACTCATACCACACATCATATTCCAGGGGGGTGTCTCTATTGATAGAGAGGTCCCTCAGATGGGAGGTAGAACAATTGAAAAGAGACCCAGAGGGCAGATACATCTTCGTAAGAGCCAAAATAAACAATGAACCATATGTACTCCTATGTTACTATAACCCACCGACAACGTCAACAGCCCTTCTGGCAGAAGGCATACAATTTGCCTCATTTACACCAGATGTAACGACTATCTGTATGGGAGACATGAATATGGTCATGGACCCACACCTGGACAGATTTGGAGGGGGTGCTCGGGGGGCGGGAGACGGGGCCCGACCCGCCTGGCCTCTATGATCTCGGTGGCGGGATGGCTGGATCTATGGCGAACATTTCACCCCCACCAACAGGAGTTTTCTTGCCATGCAGCCCATAATCATGCACTGAGCCGAATAGATTATATATTTGGATCCCCCTTATTATTTGCAAAAATAGAGTCCATAGAATTTCTGCCAAGAGGGATCTCAGACCACTCACCGATCTGCATGGTTCTTTGAAAACCAGGCCCCCTTGTAATGAGGAAGCAACGAATACACCCGTTCTGGCTTTCACTGCTTGGCCCAAATGACCGAATAGTAGACCAAATTCAAATATACTACGAGGCGCATGAGGAAAGCCGGGACAGGATGCTGGTGTGGGAAGCCTTTAAGCCATACCTTAGAGGATGCTTTAAATCCTCAATCTCCTTCATTAAAAAAAAACGCAGCTAAAGAGGAGGAACAGTTAGCGCAACAATGCCAACAACTAGAAAAAGAATTTATAGCCCATCCCTCAAACGATAAAAGAGATAAATGGCTACAAGTAGGTAGGGAGTATCTGATGCATTTGAAGGAAAAGGCTCACAGGAGACTATTCTTCACCCGCCAGTCCTTTTTTGAGCTAGGTAATCAGTCCAGTAAATTGCTAGCATATATGGCCCGACAAGAGACTACTTCCCCGGCTATATTAAGGATCAAATCAACCGAGGGCACAGTACTCACAGACCCCCAAGATATACTAGAAAGATTTCAACAATTCTACCAAGACCTATACCAGTCCCAGATTAACTACACCCCAGCAGAGCTAGAGAATTACCTAACCAGCATAGCATTTCCAGTATTACAGCAAACGCATAGATCCCTATTAGATGGCCCTATCACAATAGAAGAAATAAAGGAGGCAATGGAGGGCATGGCAAAAAACAAGACCCCGGGTACAGACGGTATACCAGTAGAAGTTTATCTTCAGTACAGAGAGGAAATAACACCACAACTACTCTCACTATATGAGGATATATTTGAGAAAGGACACCTTCCAGAGTCGATGTTAGAGGCCAATATAGTCCTTATACTAAAGCCCGAAAAGAACCCGGAGGAGTGTGGGTCGTATAGACCTATCTCCCTCTTAAAGGGGTTGTCCCGCGCCGAAACGGGTTTTTTTTTTTTTTTTTCAACAACCCCCCCCCCCCCCGTTCGGCGCGAGACAACCCCGATGCAGGGGTTAAAAAAGAACACCGGACAGCGCTTACCTGAATGCCCGCGCTCCGGTGACTTCTTACTTACCCGGTGAAGATGGCCGCCGGCATCTTCTCCCTCCGTGGACCACAGGGCTTCTGTGCGGTCCATTGCCGATTCCAGCCTCCTGATTGGCTGGAATCGGCACGTGATGGGGCGGAGCTACACGGAGCCCCATTGAGAAGATAAGAAGACCCGGACTGCGCAAGCGCGTCTAATTTAGCCATTAGACGGCGAAAATTAGACGGCAACCATGGAGACGAGGACGCCAGCAACGGAACAGGTAAGTGAATAACTTTTGATAACTTCTGTATGGCTCATAATTAATGCACAATGTACATTACAAAGTGCATTAATATGGCCATACAGAAGTGTATAGACCCACTTGCTGCCGCGGGACAACCCCTTTAAATACAGACTATAAAATCCTCGCCAAGGTACTGGCTTTCAGGCTGAACCAAGCAATTAAGGATATCATACACCCGGACCAATCCGGATTTATTCCGGGAATGTCCACGTCAGACAATATGAGAAGGACGCAGGTAATTACGCAGGTGGGACGGAGGTGGAGAGAAAGCTGGGCCCTGGCCTCATTGGATGCTGCCAAGGCATTTGATTCAGTGGAGTGGCCATATTTGATGGAGGTTCTGCGAAAATTTGGGTTCGGGGAGCCGTTCATCAGGTGGGTCTCTATCTTCTATAGTGCACCGACGGCGAGAGTAGTGGCAAATGGCCTGATCTCCACCTCCCTCCCACTTCACAGGGGGACCCGACAGGGCTGCCCACTTTCCCCCCTTCTATTCGCGATTGCCATAGAACCCCTAGCACTAAAAATTCGACAACACACACTATATAGGGGGATCCAGATTGGCCCCAGGGAGGACAAGATAGGATTGTATGCGGATGATATAATACTCTACATGTCAGAACCCCAAAGCACCCTGCCCTTAGCCGTCTCCCAGATAGACGAATTCGGGAATTTCTCAGGCCTACGTATTAACTGGCAGAAGTCTACCCTTATGCCGCTGAGAGAGGAGGAGTGGAGGGTGGGGGAGGTATACCACAACCTGCAAATTGTCCCCCAATTTAAATACTTGGGGGTCTACATCACCCGGGACCATACTCAAAGCTTTAATCTAAACATCGCACCCCTAATAACAACCCTGCAATTAAAACTGAAAGCCTGGAGCCCCCTGCCACTATCTGTAGCAGGAAGAATAAATCTTATTAAAATGATAATTCTCCCCAAATATCTATACCGACTAGAACATGCAGAAGTAGCTATAGCACAAAAATTCTTTAAAACAACTAACTCATTAATAACATCGTTCGTTTGGGGGAAGGCTAGAGCCAAACTCCGTATGGAAACCCTACAAAAGCCTAAAGAGCTGGCGGGGATGGCGCTGCCGGACTTCAAAATATACTACCTGGCAGGGCAAGTCAGATATATACGTTACTGGCTGTCGGGCGCCCCTCTCCCGAACTCCGAGCACCACCTGATGTACTTCCTTTCGGAGGCATCCCTCTGGATCATCCTGGAAAAACCAGGGCTGTTGACGAAACCAATGCTGCCCATTCACAGGCTCGCAATAAGTGTCTGGAGGGCACGTAGGAAACTGACGGGGCAAGAAGACACCCCCCTGGAAACCCCCTTATGGAATAATAGAGCGTTGCCGCATTTATTGAACCTTCCAGACAGACAATTTTGGTTAAATCTGGGAATTACCACACTGGAACACCTATACATTGATGGGACACTAGTCTCCTTTGAGCAATTGCAGCAAATATACCGGGTACCTAGAACAGGATTTTTTAGATATCTGCAACTCAGACACGCATTGACAGTGCAATTCCCAGAACCCAGAAGACCCTTCTCCACATACCCATTAATAGGTATACTGCGCACACAGGGCCCTAGGGGCCTAATCTCAAAGTTATATACCCACTTGTTATACTCTAAGATCCCCAATACACAAATGGCGGTACTGGAGAAATGGAGGGAACTTATCCCAACACTGACTGATGAGGACTGGGAGACCGCAATGGCCACCTACACCAGGGTCTCACCAGCCGCGAACAACAAACTAACCCAGTTATATATCCTGCATCAATGTTATCTAACACCAACTAGACTCCATAAAATGAACAGATCAGTGACCAGTCAGTGCCACCGATGCCGCGCAACAATCGCAAACTTCAACCATCTAATATGGGGCTGTCCGATGGTATACACGTATTGGGGAGAGGTCACAGAGTTCCTGACCCAACTGATGGGAATACCAGTACCGCTGGATCCAGCAATGTGTCTGCTAGGGATCATAGATGAGGAGCAATGGCAACATTATGATAAAATATTCCTCACTAAAGCATTATTTTATGCCCGCAAAGTCATAGCGCTGAGATGGATGGACAGGCGCCCCCCGACAGTTACAAAATGGCAGAGCATTATCAATACCATCCTACCATACGAGAAAATAGTTTACAAGAACAGGAAATACCCTGAAAAGTTTGACAAGGTGTGGGGGATTTGGTGCGGGACAACAAACACAAACTTCACGCAAGAAATGTTCCAAAATTTATTAAGACAGAGCACACCCAGGCTTGGCAGGTAAAATGAGCAATAATGCTACGAACACTACAGATGTATTAAGATATGCTGGGTAAAAATAGAGAAAATGTAACGTGCTTGTGTACCGAACACTGATACCAAAGAACTTTCTGATGTATGCAAAGTTTAATTATTGTTAATGTATGTAATGCACACTGTTTAAATAATTTTTTATTCATGTAATGTACAAAATATATATTGTTCAATAAAACAAGTTTAAAAAAAAAAGAATTATAGCGCCCCTCCATTTACTAAGATGCCATCAGCAGTTGCAGTTTTCAAAGAAACCTTTCACTCAGCTGAATTTCAACACGTCCAATCCTTTTTTGTTTGCAGGGGAATAAGCTTATTGCCCTCTCCCCATCCAGAACACATGCACGGTCGGCAGAGCCACAAATGGTTATGTAAAAGTGCGGGGTGGGGGGGGGGGGGGGTTGGGGGTCAAGACGGATAGCTGTTGGCCAAATGAGCTTGTTTGGCATACAACTGTCCGAAAATGTATGGTCAGCTTTATGTGGTGCAGAAGCAATAACAAGACATTTCTCACTTACCCATCCGCCACCTGAACAAGTGCAGATACCACTGGCTCCATCCACCGGTCAGGAACAGACCATCAGTCTCCAACAAATCCTCTGCCAGATGCAGTCTGACTGGACAAGCGTGGTCAGGCGAGGTAACAGCACATTAAACAGCTCCCCTGTAATAAAGAGGCAGAACATGGTTATCCCATCCACCTTCAAGGGATGTTCCCTAATTACAGGATACTTCTGATCAGCCAAGTTAGTCCTTAAGCTCCATTCACATCTTGTTTTTGGCTCCATCCAAGGGTCCTGTTATGGCGTCCGTTTAAAACCCCAAAAAATGGCCATTATTGAAAGCTGCTGAAATGGAGACCAATAGGTCTGTGTTACAGCAGGCTTCCATTCATTTCTGGCATTTTATGCCGAAAAGAACAGCGCAGTCCACCGTGCTATTCCTTCCAGCACAAAGTGCTAGAAGTTAACAGAAACCTGCAGAAACAGGGATCTATTGGTCTCAGTTTTAGCAGTTTTCAATAGCAGCCGGGACAGGTTCTGTCCAGGGGATCTGTTTCCTGGATCTCAAATGGACACCTTGATGGGACCCCGGGATGGAGCCTTAGTAAACTTCCTTATATTAACTTTATTCTTAAACGGATTGGCTCAGAAAAGTCAGTCCTATAGTAGGAGATGCTGCGGAAATCAGCTGCAACTACTAGCAAACAGCCGATTTTGCTGCTGAAAGCCGACGCTGGCTGTTCATTGTAGAAGTAAACTGCAGCAGCTGCTTCTTCAGAGAAACGTAATACTACATGCTAGTCACATATTACATGGATGACCTGGTCTGCTGTAACTAAAATGCCAATATGGAAATGAGCCATCCTAGTGAGAGCCCCTTGTAAGAGACTGTCACCATCTTTTCAGACATCTCGGAGAACCGCACCAGGTAGTGACAGTCACATGGATTATAGAGATGAGCGAACGTGTTCTTAACGAACACTTACGCCCCCGGACACCGGCTTTGCCGAGGACTTCAGTGTCCGCGCGTAAAGCTTCGGCGGGCGCCGGGGGGCAGGGAGAGGCACGGCGGGGCGGGCGGCAGCAGCGGGGAACAGGGGGGAGCCCTCTCTCTCTCCCTCTCCCCCCCACTCCCCGCCGCACCCCCCCGCGCTGCCACGGCGACCCCCGAACTTTTTTCGCCCGAGCACGGAATTGCTCGCAAAGTTCGGTGTTCGGGCGAAAAGGGGCGGAGCCGAACACGTTCGCTCATCTCTAATGGATTATAAGGATATGCTGCATGTATCTGTGCAGTAATTGGGGAGAAATGTGCATTGTATTAGTAGCAGCCAGACACATGACTACAGGAAGTAGTCTCCCATATTCATAAGCTGTAGCTAGACCACCCTGCTCTCCGGCTACTGATTAATACTGTACATAGACAGTGATCAGCCTGAAGCAATTCATCAGTGGCTGGAGGATGGGGTGAGCCAGACAGCGGCAGCTCACGAATATCAAGGAATCCTGTAGTCCTCTGTGTCTGGCTGCTGCTAAAAGTCAAGCTTCTACCAAACTACTGCACAGATACGTATAGCAGACATATCACTAATTAGTGAGCCTGTTGCTACCTTGTTCTGCTCTCAGAAAGGGCTGTGAGAAGATGGTGAAAGTCTTAATATACCTGCATCATAAGAAATCTCTGGCTTTTAGGGCAGCTGCACACAAGCGCAAATCACTATGTGCTGCCCGCATGTGACAGTCGCACAGCATGCAGCAAGTATGCAATGACATTGTGTACTTGCTGTGGGCCGCCGATCACTATGCACTATCTTGGCATGTAGGCTTGTGTAATATGCGCCAAGATAGAGCATGCCGCGATCTTTATAGTGCCCAATATGTGATCGGCAGCATGGGCGCTTATGGCAGATTGGTACAGCGTATTACCTGCACGGAATACACTAACAATATGTTCATGTGAAGGAGCCCGTTGCAGCATCCCGTAGTATGTCAGACGCCAAGTAGCTGAGGGAACAAGATGCTGACTTGTCACGGCGGCACTTGCCATGCTCCCTCCCGAAAGGACGCATGCAGCCAAGGCCAGGGCAGCGCTGGGCCTCTTTCAGACACCTCTAAGATAGGGATGTCCAATAGATGGTAGAACAGAGAAGGTTTGTCACAAGTGATGCCATCGTTCCAGTACAGACCAGAATGAACTCCGGCGGAGAATAAAACGAGCTGCAAACAGATATGAAATACCTGAGGTCCCTGGGAACGGTCAGGGCCTGGAATAAACTTTACTTGGCAAACTTTAACAATTCAAGGGACAATTTAGAGCAATGACAGTGCAGGGAATTAATAGACTTGACAGTAGTACCTCCAGCCCGGTGATCTAGACTTCAGGACAGCTGGGTGTGAAAGACAAAATGGGTGTACCACCTCGAAGCGGTGATCCACTAGATCCAGATGGTCATGTAGGAACTTATCACGTAGACAGTACCTCTGCACTGGGTCTTGACAAGCACTCACTTACCGTTGCTCTCGCTCTACTTAGGTGGAGCTCGCTCCTTCCTCCTCACATGCACATCCAAGCTGGGAAAACCTCTCCTCCTCTTGCATGCTTCACTACATGAGGGATAAATGTAGCTGGACCTCCTGACTACAACTCCACAAGACAAGGACTCCCTTCCCGCTCTCAAACACTCACTTTTATAAATTGATACATTTACAGACAGTCTCCAGACTTTGCAAACACTTAACCCTGCACTTGCTGCAGCTGTGCAATACACACAACAGAATGACAAGACAGTTTTGCACAGAGCATCTACAGAAGACATAAATGTATGACATTAAGGAGCCTGGGCCAGGAAAGCATGTACTGGGCCACTAACACCCTAGTTTTACAAGGGTTAGGAAATGGTTTTCATAAAAACTAAAATACTCACTTTGATGACCCTGCATGCAGACTTTTCCCAGGAGCTGAGATATGAAAGCGATGGAGCAACCTTTCCAATCTAAGAAAGGAAAAATACATGAAGTATGAGCTGCCTCACTTTACAGCACAATTCCTCCATTCCAAGGCAGGACTGCCCCCCCCCTGATGTGGCATAAGTTGTCACTAGAAGTTTGAAAAGTCCTATAGTGTCCAGCTATTCTAAGACAGTGGGGAGGTTTACAAGAATCGTTGCAATAGAAAACTGGGGCAGTTGCCCAGATATAAGCGGTTGGCTATCTGAAAAAAGAAATCAATGAGTTGATTGGTTGCTACAGGCACTTGTGTATATCTGTATTTCCACTAGGTCTACACTTACCTCTCAGAGATACAGAGGCCATCTGCAGCACATGTAGTATGACGTTCCCTACATTGGGGTAGTAAGTTTTAGGGTAGAAGACAACTTTATTGTGCTTTAGGAGACAATTGACCAACTGATCCAGGAAGCTGCAGATCCTCGTCAGGATGACTTCATGTAAGATTGGAGTTGGCGTCGCCTCCAGCTGCTGCTGGCAAACTTCCCAGATAAGGGCAGCCAGCGCTCCACGCTGCAAGAACTCTTGCAATACGTGAACACAGCGATCAAGGCAGATACAGGGTCTATAACAAGAGGAGAGACAGTTATAGCACTGAAGCATGTGTGGTGGAAGGAGCTGAACACTTCTGGGTTATTTCCTGGACAGAATGGAGATCTGCCTCTCTACATATTAATCAAATGGCATCAATATGATCACTGAGGGTCTAATTGCTGGGACCCCCCATGATCGCAAGAAAAAAAAGGGACACGGGGTGTGATAGACATGATGATTAGTTAGTGTAAAATGTCTATTGATTTGTACTAAACTAGATGTATTACGCAGCTGTAGTGGCTTTAACTCTTAGAGGCTAATGACTGCATAATTTCATTATAGTAATTGCTGGACAATGGCATGGTGAAAGATGTGTGTGTAGTATAATGTTAGCCTAATACAAATGTTCCACAAGCAGCCTCTTAAAGAGTTAAGTCACATTCCAATACTGAAGAACAGTATCCAGCCCCTCCTCCACAGAAACTTCTCCAACAAAGAGATACTTTCAGTTTTGACCGCATGTTAAGACAAAGGCTCCTGGACTTGAGAGAGGTGTGGGGAGGGGGAGGCAGGGGATTCTATATGATCCGACAAATGAGAATCCTATATGTTACTGATGTAATCTGTTGCACGCCCATAAAAGGGCAGTTATCATTTGTTACAATAAAAGCCTGAGGCTCTACACATTGGGAAGACTCCCAGCTTAGACCAGCACTTGTGTCTGATCTGGTTGATGATGTGTGCACACTATACAATTTGGAAGCTACAGAATACCCCGAAACCTGCTGGAGGAAAATATGATCCAGCTCAGGGGGGCGGAGCTTGCCGATGAGTGAGTGAGTCGCACGAGTGGCGGGCTCCGGCGGCAATTAAAGAAAAAAAGCATACCGACGGCATAATCCAGCGAGCAGAGAGCCCATGGGACGTAGGAGAGCCCACAGCACCTCGGACCACCTGTCCGAGCCGGAAAGAGGACGATTGGAGTACTTTTTGTGGCCGCAGACAGAAGCGGCTGGAGGCCGCGGAAGATCAAAGATGGCGCCGGCGGGGAGAAGAGAGCGGGAGAGCGGCAGCACACGCAGAGAGGAGACACCAGGAGTGCCGAGCCCAGAGCAGAGGAGACAAGAACACAGTCCGCCCCTGCAGATGGCTGCGATCGGCGGCAGCAGG
The DNA here is from genome assembly GCF_035609145.1 of Eleutherodactylus coqui. Taxonomy (NCBI): domain Eukaryota; kingdom Metazoa; phylum Chordata; class Amphibia; order Anura; family Eleutherodactylidae; genus Eleutherodactylus; species Eleutherodactylus coqui. Next base: position 148,192,119 of record NC_089844.1, on the reverse strand, counting down.
GAGGCAATGAGAAAGCCGTCCGGAAGTGAAGAGCAGCGGAGTGGTGGTCCACACAGCATAAAAATGCATGAGGACATGAACTGTAGCATGGGTTCAGCGGAGGAAGTATCCCAGGAGCCTGCAGCAGCAGAGACAGAGAACCACCAGCCCAGAGGTGCCACAGCCAGAAGGGCAAAGGAGCCTATGAACCACAAAAGGTGCTGTGCCAGCACACACTCCCCACCACCAAACACAGCAGCCCCAGTAGATGTGGAGCAGGCCCTTACACCAGTGAGACAGAGAAGGGAATCGGGAGAGTCCATCAGCCCCCCAGGCACCCCCCCAGCACAGTCTCAGGCAATATACGCAGGCGGCCAGTCGCGCACCAGGTCCCCAGCTTGGTCAGACAATGGAGATGAATGGGACTGGAGAGCACATCTACGCTCCCTGCCCACCAAGAGAGATCTAGACAGCTCTCTACACAAGCTAGAACTGTCACACAAAAAAGATATGACAGCGCTACAAAAAGATATCGCTAATGTGGGCCAGCGCCTAACGGAGGTGGAAGATGTTCAGGAAAAGCTATTAGACACAGTGGAATCCCACAGAAAAGTTATTGAAACGCAGTCATTACAATTATCAGAACGGTCTATGCACCTGGACGATTTGGAGAATCGCCACAGGAGGAATAATCTCCGCATAAGAGCCTAGAGGAGAGCGTAGAACATAACCAGTTAGGAGCATGGGCTCAGAAATTCTTCAATAACCTACTACAGAAAGCTGTAGATGAACCAATTGAAATTGACAGAATCCATCGTACGCTGGGCCCAAGGCCTGTAGACCCTGCGAGGCCACGTGACGTGGTCTGCAGAGTTCACTTCTTTCAAGAAAAAGAACTGATTATGCATAGAGCTAGAGAGGCGGGAAAGCTGTCGTACAAGGGATCCCCTATTCTCATCTTCCAAGATTTATCACGACGCACGTTACAGCTCAGACGAGCCCTAAAACCTTTACTGGAGGCGCTAAAAGAAAAAGAAATTCAATACCAATGGGGGTATCCCTTTCAACTTCAGGCGTGTAAAGGAAATAGAAGAGCTTCTCTCAGGACCCTAGGGGACTTGCCAGGATTCCTTGGCGCCTTTGAACTCTCAATAATAGCGCTCCCAGACTGGCCACAACGAGAGGGGGCGCTAGCTCCAGCCATAGGATCCATAGGATGGAAGAGGGTCGAGAGAAGAGCCAAGCGTTGACCCCAAGTCTAACACCTTGTGTTTATATAACGCTGTCGCACTCACGTAATGCATATATGCCTGTTGCATTCTTCACTTATTTTTTTTCTCAGGTTTAACTGAGTGATGTGTTCTCTGCAGACAAAAGACATAAAAGTCGGTAAAGTTTAGCTTAGTTAACAATTACTGTGGTTCCGCCGGAGCTGCCAGGAGATGTAACCCCGCCTCCGCATCTCCTCACCCCCCAGTAGGGTACGCAGCCAGTACGCTGCATCGAAAACCTTTTCAAAGTAGAATCTTATAATGGTAGGAGGCTCTAAGCCTCACGCTTTTCTTTTAATCTCTTTCTCTCTTCTTTCTCTTTCTTCGCCCCACCTTCTTACCTGCCCCCCCCCCCCCCCCCGTTTCCCTGCACCATTGGGGCTCGAGAGTTGGGACCTCTTACGCGCACCTGTACTCAAGAGACCATGGTTAAGGTTACTACATGTACCTACAATGTCAAGGGGATGAACACCCCCGAAAAAAGAAACTAGGTCCTTTATCACCTTCACAAGAAGGGGATCATGGTGGCCATGCTACAAGAGAACCACTTCAAAGCAGATAACATCCCGCGTCTCTCATCCAGATTTTATACTACATGGGTCCACAGCCCACACCCCACAAAGAAAGCAGGAGGGGTCTCGGTAGCATTGCACAGGTCTTTACAGCATGTAATCAAAGATCGTTTGGTGGATCCACTCGGTAGATATATTTTCTTAAAGCTGGAAGTTATGGGTTCAGTACTGTCATTCGCTAACATCTATTTCCCCAATCAAAACCAGGTCGCCTTCGGGGTGAATATTCTACGTAAGCTGGCTGACTTCGCTGACGGCACAAGTGTGATCCTGGGAGGCGATCTCAACATGGTGATGGACCCGGAAGTAGACTCGTCGGCGGGTAAGTCCCTCATCTTGCACACAGCACGTCGCACATTGAAGAGGGAGCTGGAGAGACTGCAGCTAGTGGACATGTGGAGAATCCTGCATCCGGGTGTCAGGGACTATAGTTTTCATTCAGAGGTACACAACAGCTACAGCCGAATAGACCACTTATTTATTTCACATAGGTTATTAGACTACAACCCTGCCTGCTCTATAGGCCCATTTTTGTGGTCTGACCACGCCCCAATATACGGAGAACTCACTGACATGGGCAGGCCCCCCAAAATAAATCAGTGGAGACTAAATGAGAACCTCCTTAATGATTCCCTAGGCACCAGCGACATCAAAAAAGCTATCACAACATTCGAAGAAATGCACAGGGAAGACTCAACTAGCCCCCCCATTAAATGGGAGGCTCTCAAGTGCATACTGAGAGGGATCTGTATCTCCCATGGGGCCCGCCTCAAAAAAGATAAGTCAGCAAAACTGAATAGACTCCTAACTGAGCTACATTCCAAAGAGCAAATAAACAAGGGCCACCCGACAGAAACGACAAAAGCAGAAATCTCTACAATACACCACCAAATACTGACAATCTTAGACCAGAAGTCATTGGGATATAGAGGCAGAATGCAAAAATGTGCATTCGAATACGGAGATAAATGTGGGAGGTGGCTGTCCAGAGCCCTACACCCCAGAACTCCTCTGACCCATATCCCTAAAATCCAGAAACAAAGCGGGGGGATAGCTCACTCGACCTCCGAGATACTGGAGGTGTTCCACAATTACTACAAAAAGCTATATGACATTGAGCTTAGCCCGGCTTCAGCGCGAGAAGGAGAGGGGGGGGGGGGGGAAATAGAGGAGTACCTTGATAGCAATGCTCCAGGCCTGGTGGACCCAGAGGAGTCAGTCAAGATGGAGGAGGATTTCTCAAGCCTGGAACTAACGGATCTGATCAAGGAACTCAAAGCAGGCAAAAGCCCAGACCCTGATGGGTTTACCTCCAAGTTCTATAAACTCTTCAGTGAGGAATTGGCGCCCTTACTTCTTAAGGCCTTTAATGCAATAAACAGAGGCTGCCCCTTCCCACCACAGGCACTTCAAGCACACCTGGTAGTACTGCCCAAGCCAGGGAGGGATCCTACAACTTGTGGAAATTATAGACCAATTTCGCTCTTAAACGTAGATATTAAATTATACGCGAAATTGATTGCGACCCGGCTGCAGCCCCATATACCAAAATTAATACATAGAGACCAGGTGGGGTTTGTCCCGGGGAGAGAGGGAAGGGACAACATAAAATCCATGTCGCTGATGTCCTCGGCGCGGAATGCGGGGTCCCCGCTCTGTCTTATGGCAGTAGACACGGAGAAGGCTTTTGATAGAGTGGGATGGAGGTTCCTAGAAGCCACGCTGCAGAGGATAGGGTTGGGGCCCTGCATGAGGAACAGGATCATGGCGCTTTACAACAGCCCCACGGCTAGGGTGAGGGTAAACGGGTCACTATTCGACAATATACCCATAAAAACGGAACGAGACAGGGCTGCCCACTGTCGCCTTTTTTGTACATCCTGACAATGGAATCCCTGGCTAACGCCATAAGGAGGAACGACTCGATTAGGGGCATAAGGGTGGGACAAACAGACTACAAACTCTCTCTGTTCGCAGACGACCTCCTTATTTATATGTCCTGCCCGAGCGTCGGCATCCCAGTTCTGCTACGGGAGTTTGGTAAATTCAGCGCAGCGAGCAATTTTAAAATTAATTTACAGAAAACAGAAATATTGAATGTATCCCTCCCACAACATGAGATGCGGACCCTTCAGGGACAGTTCCCATTCAAATGGTAGGATAAATCCATTAAATACCTAGGAGTTCAGCTACCGGCAGACCCTGCAGACACATTTGAACTAAATTTCAAATCCTTCGTAGCCAACCTAGAGAGGGACCTAAACAATTGGAACCCACTTTTCTTGTCCTGGGTGGGAAGAATTAACTCCGTTAAAATGGACTCCCTCCCAAGGTTTTTATATGTATGCCAGGCCTTCCCCGTTAAACTACCTAGGCCCTAACTGAGGCACATCCGCTCCCTAATAACAAAATTCGTCTGGCGAGGCCGCAGACCTCGACTAAAATATAACATGCTTGCCAGAACAAAGGAGAAGGGAGGCCTATGCCTACCGGACTTCTTGTATTATAAGGCTAACATTGTCAACTGCGTACTGAATCTCCTCAAGCATCGGGAGTCGAAGCTTTGGGTTGAGATCAAACATGATCTGGACCTGGGATTGACTCAGGGTGTATTCTGGATACCGGGAGGCCTGGTCAGGGACTCCCCTAGATTGTCTCCTCTGCTGAGACAGCTGGTGGAGGCATGGTCGAGCATCCTGAGAGGATGCCCACTGGTCACGGTCCGGGGACCTCTCACTCCATTATTAGGAAATCCGCAATTTAAAGCCTTCGAGCAGCGGAAATCCCTGCTGATTGCACCCGCGAATAAAACACAGCGTCTGAGAGATGTGTGGGGACAGTCGGGGCTGAAGCCCCTAACGGAGCTTTTTATAGAGAGTGATGTACCCCCAGGGGCCTGGATGGAATACTTCCAGCTGAGGGGATCGCTGGAATCCCTGACACCCGGATCGAACCTAGCTAAGGATCTCAACCCCTTCGAAAAAATAAGCATGTCTGCTGGCTCTCCTGGTCACTTGATTTCACTGCTTTACAAGATGCTGCTGAAGTGGGAGATGGGGGACACGCCGCCGGGGTACATTGCGGCTTGGGAAAAAAAAACTAGGCAGAGGCTTCCCCCCGGAGGCTTGGGAGAAGTCATTTGCTCTGACACACAAGGGGTCGGTCTCCTCCAGACTACAGGAATTAAACTTCAAGATTGTGTCATGCTGGTACAGGACCCCAGAGAGAATGCATAGAATGTCCCCCCAGGCTTCACCCACGTTGGAGATGCCCGGACGTAAGGGGCAGCATGTCACACATCTGGTGGGAATGCCGGCCAACAGCAGCACTGTGGGAAGACGTATCAGAGTTGCACAATAATCTATGCAGAAGGGAGGAGCGTCTCACACTTGAGATAGCAGTACTATCCATGTATCCGAGATTCATCTCAATCACCAAAAAGGGACTGCTTCGCTTTTTTGTGCAGGCGGTAAGGCAAGTCATCCCAAGGTTCTGGCGGTCTCCTGCCCACCCCTCCAGGAGTCATTGGGTCGAGGCGGTTAACGAGCTGGCAAGGTTTGAGGAAATGAGGGCCGACGAAGACATGACCACTGAGAAGTTTTATGAGATCTGGAGGCCATGGCTTGATTTCAGGACATCCCCCAGGGCCGCGAAATGGATAGCACAGGGTCTGGTATCGCCTTAGTTATGCAACCAACCCCGCAAAACAGGGAAAGAGAGATACCAGAGACCAACACACCAGAAACGACCCAATATTGGGCTCCTGGATAGGTCAGCGCAATTCAGGTAAATTTCAACCTGCAGGAACGATACCACGCCCACCGAGGCATACAGGCGACCCAGCTCTCACCCCTGTCCTACTCCCCCTTCCCCAAGCCTTTCCCCTCTACCCATTTCCTACTGTAGTTAAACTCTCTCTAACTTCTGGATCTCTTCCCTTTTCCTTCTCCTAAGTCTTAGCGTTAATTCTCTGGTTAGACTAACGGGTTTAGTTTAGGAATACTTTAGGACAACAAAATATTGACAGCAGGACTCCAGAGATAAAAAAGATGGATGAGAGTAGTCGATATGGCATGTCATGTTTTGAATAATCGGATGTCCGCAGCCAGATATATTATTTGTATGTAACAAGTAATGTCCCAATAAAAACTTTTTGAACGAAAAAAAGGACACAGCATTTATTACGGACATGGCTCTATAACGGATCTTGCACACTTGCATTCTTCTTGCACGTTTTTTTTCACGCAATATCGCTGTGTTTAACGCAAATGTCAATGGGACTTTCTAATGTTAAAAGGGCATTGCATAAAAATTGCATGTTTGTGCCTGGCGATTTTTGTGCGATGCGTTTTTAACAGAAAGTCCAATTGTCATTTGTGTAAAAAAAAAAAAAAAAACGCTGTGATATCACGAGAAAAAAATTGCTCTAGAAAAACCCAAGTGTGCAGGAGCCCTAAACCCCATGTCTGGTATTATACTGCAGCCCAACTTAATTGAAAGGGTGTTCAATAGGGACATCCCTCTCTAGTTCCTCACGGAAATGTATAAAAAGACAACCGGGTGTTATACGGTCAGTACTGATTGGTGGGGGAAAGTGTAAGACCGTGTAGAAACACACACCCTATTAAGAAAGCGAATTGTAACGCCATCTTGTCCATATAGTCATAGATTTCCAGGAGGAAAAATAGACCAACAGTAAAACCGTTATAAAAAGATGCACTGCAGTATTGTTCCTTCATAAGGAATATTACCAATTACTAACACAGACATGTCAGGGGAACACACTGATCTCATTAAAAATGGCTGCTAAAGGAACACAAAGTCTAGAAATGAATTATAAAAGAAAACCAGAACTCATCTTGTCCCCGGTGTTTGTCAGTCTGCAGAATAGTCTACATCCATGATGGCGAACCTATGACACGCTTGTCAGCACTGACACGCGTAGCCATAGTCGCTGACACGCGGCCACTGTCGGACGTTCACCCCATTGGTGAATACTAGCAGGGGCCGCGGTTCCCCTGCTGGTATTCACTAACCAGCGCTACTACAGGTAGTAGAGCTGATCCCGGCGCACACTGTGATGTCAGTGTGCAGCCGGGATCCGCCTCTCCCCTCCCCTGACGTCTCTTACCACTTGGTTCCGCGAGAGTGTCGGGGGAGGAGTCTGGCAGCACACCAACGTCAGTGTGCGCCGGAGATCATCTCTGCTAGCGGCGCGGAGGAGCAGAGCTTCCAGGATGTGGATGGGGCGAGTACATGGGTCTTGGGGCCCGCTGTCACTGCTATGGGGGTCCAGCTGTCGCTGCTGGAGGGAGGGGGGGTGCGCTGTTGCTGCTGGGGGCTCATCATTACTAAGATAAGTGAGGGGGAGGCTGGGAGAGGCGAGGGCCTGTGCTATGGGGGTTTAAGGTTTACTAAATACAGTTATACATTACAATTATACTTTTTTGTTGTTTAAACTATAAATATCGCAAATTTATGGATTTTTTGGGTCGTTTTGTTGGCGAAGTTTGGCACACAGAGCTGAAAAGGTTGCCCATCACTGGTCTACATGCTGCTGAAACAGTCTTGTAGCAATCCTGCGGAGAACACAAAGATTCATCTCCTGGTTATCTGTTAAAGGGGCATGCTAGGCTTTTACTATTTAAGACTTTATCCTCAGGATAAGTCATAAATAGTTGATCGGAGGGGGTCCACCGTTCAATATCCCCACCAATCAGCTGATCTTCCAGCCCACTATCAATGCAGCAGGCCAGAATTAGTCATCGATGGCGAGAGCCAAGAATGCAATACGAGTCCCATTGAATTCGGTGGGAGCGCTGCCTCCTATTACACTTCTGGCTCATCATAGCAGTCAGAGACAGAAGTGTAATAGGAGGCATCGTTCCCACTGATTTCAGCAGAAGTGAAACCTTTCTACTGTAGTACACCTAACAACGATTGATTGCGGTATGTAAGGGGTTCGATGTCTGTCACACCCGGCTTACTTTCTGTTCCTCTAAGTACCAGGCGCCCAGGACATAAACTTACATCTTGTGTCATTAGGGGTTTTTTCTCTAACTTAAAAGTGGTTTCCACTGAAATACTATGGATGACCTATCCTCAGGATAGGTCGGGACCCCGACTGATCAGCTGTGCGGGCACATTCAGTCAGCGCCGCAACAACAGATCGGAGTAGAAGCCTCCGCGCCAACCCCTGTGTAGCGGCTGGCGCTTTTAACTGCAGAAACGACTCCCATTGATTTTAATAAAAGCTATGCCTGCAGTTACCAGCGCCGACCACTACATGGGAGGTCGGCACAGAGACTTCGGTTCCAAATGCACAGAGGTCAGAGGGTCAGCCTTCTTGCCGACCTCCCTTGTAATAGCTGGCGCTAGTAACTGCAGGCACGGCTCCCATTGACTTCAATAAAAACTGTGCCTGCAGTTACAAGCACCGGCCACTACAAGAAGGTCGGCGTGGAAACTTCCACTCCGACCTATGTGTTATTGCGGCGCTGACAGCATGCGTCCGCACAGCTTATTGGTCAGGGTCCCGAGTGGCAGACCCCAGCCGATCAACTATTGATGACCTATCCTGATGATAGATCAATAGTATTTCAGACGAAAACCCATTTAAATTGGTTCCCAACAGTCCTTCCTGGTTGCTGCTGTCCAGGACCTGAGAGTGCTACAGCCAATCACTGGTCACAGCAGGGACTACTATAGTCAGTGATTGGCTGCAGCAGTCACATGTCCGGCACAGCAGCAACCAGGAAGGACAGAGTGGCTGTGAAGCAATGTTATAGGGTCACTCTGGGCATTGTTTATGCATATTAGTGGGCCAGTCTTACCTTTGTGAGTTTTTCCTTTCCATCTGAAAGTCATATCCTCTTTCTCCTCCTCAGGTCATGTGATCTCAGTACTGACCATCTCAGATGTACTTCGGGTTATGCTATCTAAGATGAGTATGTTCTCAGTCTGGGTGATGCTGTTACATGGACCATACCATAGAAACTGCTAAGAAGAAGAAACAAAAATCCTGTCAGTTACTTATAATGATCACACAGTTATAATAGAGGAGATCACAGCTCATCCCCCTGACTGTATACTTATGTTCTGTAGATTAGTTAGGTGAATATAAAGGATAATTATAATTAAAACTGTCACCAAGCAGACAGAAATGACATAGCCTCTAGCTAACGCTATGAATCATGGGATAGGTTTAAAAATAAAAGTAACAGATCTCAGCCACAAGATGCTGTCAGATAAGCATCAGACAAGTGGTTGCACTGCATGGAAGTATGCAGCAAAGACTAGGCAGCATCAGATGGATCTTCAAAACAATTTTCCAATCTTTATTCCTCCAACAAAGGTAAAACCTGCGACGTTTCGGTCACAATTGTGACCTTTCTCATGCTTGAGAAAGGTCACAATTTCTATGCTGGGTCTCATGCTAGACCGAATGCTGCCTAGTCTTTGCTGCATATTTCTACTGATTAGTTGGTCGTGATCCTGACTAAGCTGGGCTGCTGCATCCACCTGCTCCTCACCTGCATTGTTTGCAGTGGAATGACTGGGACTGGTCTGGAGTGAATCCATGTGAGTGCTGCTGTTGCCTTTATTATTCACTTGCACTGCATGGAAGTGGCTGCAATACACAAATGACAGTTAATAAGAGGAGGAAGGGCAGGGATGGAAAAATTAGTTTTTGCTCATGTGGCCCTTTAAGTTGACGGTAAACCCTTTTAAAGAGTATTTTCCTCTTAAAAACACAAATTTCCCCAATGTAAATGCCTTGTGTGTATACTCATCCAGTTCTCACAAAGTTGTCCATTAGCACTAAGAAAGCTTGGTCCCCTGGACCATCTAAGAAAAAGCTGTCCTAAAGATCCAAATAGTCAGATGTTAGCAGGTTCAACCATTGTGGTCCCATTTGAGTCACTAAAAACCTAAGGAAAGGGGTGTAATGTGTTCTGTTGAATTCAGCAACCTCCTGAGCAGATGCCAAGACCGATCCTTCTCCGAGGCAACGTTTGGCACCAGACAGCACCTCCACCAGTCTGTCTCCGTCACTGACCTTGGGTAACTCAGTGAAGAGATCTTTGATTCCACAACGCACCGACAGAATGTCCTGCCCCATTCTTAGAAAACTGTAACCCTACAAAACAGAAGACTTCATCAAGATCTAATTATTCTTCTGATCCTCAAGGCCCTTTTACATGGGACAACATCAACCTTAAAAGGGAGCCTTTCACATCCCAAAAGCACAAGAAACTCTGAAAAAAAGAGTACGATTTTCATAACGCGCGCCAACTTCAGCAGGGGACACTGCTGAGTCCCGGAGTGAGGAAAGGGGGTGGGGGTAAGTATATTAAAATATAGAAATAAGCAGAAGTAATCTACCGGGGAGCACAGCAAATACTGGAAAAATAGAGTTCAGTACGGAATCACATGATGCGTCGGCGTCTGGGGTCAGAGCGGGGAGCGGTTCAGTCCTCAATAAAGGAGGTGTGCTACTTATACCTTTATCGGGAATACACCAATGCCCTCTGACCCGATCATCCAACAGTGTAGATATGCCTGGGATCATCCAATGAGCATGTAGAAGGCTCGCTCGGCGGCCGCACGTCTCCCAATGTAAACACTCAGGTCTACAATCGTTCGGACCCAACTACAGATTATCTGCTGCGTGGAAACTGCAGTAACAAGTGCAAATCAACAAGCTAGATAGCCAATCATTGCTTGTTAAACCAGGAAGAGGATTGGCCTGTGTAGGGGCTCCTTCACACGGGGTTAAGCAATGTCAACATGTTAAAAAAACATGCCTGTATGTTTGTGATACGTGTTCTTGCTTTATACGTGCCGTTCTTCATGTCCATTTCGCATCCATACGTCATTCATTTTCAGGTGTACAAAAAAAAAACGCAAGAAGGCCCAAGTGATGTCAGGTTTACCGCAACCCACAGAAAATGGAGTGCGCAAAAAAGACGTGTAGTGAGCGCGGATACTAATGTTTATTCGCTGTTCTTTTGCTACACCCATAGACTTCAATGAGAAATTTTGGACTGTGAATACGGTCTGTAAAAGCAAATGCTGAGGGTTTTTTTTTTAACTCTCAACATATGTCTACGTAAAGAAGCACCATAGGCGGGGCTAGAGGGCTTTCCCAGGAATTCCCCGGCCCCATTGAAAACAATACGCAATATTGCAGATTTTTTTTAATCGCAACTTGGAGCGAGTGAAAACATCCCAAATAAGAAAAAAAAACATTGGTTTTGAAAACTCTGCGTTTTCACTCTCTCGTATCGCAGGAAAATCTATTGTCAGCGTGTAAGCGCCCGTAGGCGCAAGCTTTTTGCGTGTCTAAAATGCCTTCATTTGAACACTTCTATAGAAAACCATTGGTCCTGATAGACACCATCTTTTCATGCGCCTATAATGCACCAAAACCAAGCTCATGTGAATGAGGCCTTAATGTGGAGAAAAGCCCTTGTCTTCTGCTGCATGAGTAAACAAATATTGTGTTTAGCTGGGCAAACCATCACCCCCCCTCCCCCCACAACCACCCCCCCCCCCCCCCCCCCCGCGCCTCAAGTCGTTTGAAAGACTAAACCACTGAACAAATGTCATTTAGGTTCCAAAATATTTTATTAGACAGCAAGTTAGTTGAAATAAGTGTGATGAATACAGGTTAACGGTCTCAACCTATACATCATGTTACAGATCTGCCAGGGTCAGGGGAGCAAATAGTATTTAACCCTTTGCAATCCAATTTTGGATTCAGGGTTTACTAGGGGCTTTCTCTTTCTGCCATTATACAATGGCGCCATCTGCTGGCTAGAGCCAGTACTGTGGTATAGGACATGCTGGAAAGGCTCCTGACAACAAATCGGCCAGTAATATACAGTAAGAATACCCTGTTGGACGCCTTCCGACATCGGAGCTGTACAGGCTTCAAATAGAATGTCTTTAGATGTCAGACAGCGGATTGGAAAGGGTTCAACCAAACAAAATACGAACAAATTAATCACTATTTTTATGCAGGCTGAAACTCAGCGATAAACGACAAGTAACTTTTGCATGTAACTATTACCGCTCATTTGAACGACAACCGTTGCATGTAAATGGGCCTTAACTCAATGAGTCTGTGTGCGGTCTGTATTCAGTCAGTAAAAAAATACAGACTGAATATGGACAGAAAATACACCAGTGTGAATGGACCCTAAATAAAGTACCAGATTTCACCAGGGTCAAAGCGAGACAGAGGGGTGTGGTCAGGGGCGGGGCTTATCACAATGTATGATTTTACCTCTGTCGTTATCAAAAGTACAGGGCAGGTTCAAAAAAGGATAACGCAGCATTTCCATATCCAAAAAAAACCTGTGAAATTCTGTACCATTGCTGCGTACCTGCAGCTTATTTCATACTTTGCAGCGCTCTTCCTCACCTCCTACATTAGCGTCCAGCTGTCAACGCTCCCTGACTTCTGGTGACTCCCACAGTAGTCCCAGTAAAGAATTCCCTCTGAAACCCATATACTTACCCTCCTCCAGGTCTTCTGAGTGCAGCTGCTGCCGGTGGAAGTCTGTGCGCCCACAGCGGCGTCATCCCTTACCTCTTCTCCTGTGGAAAGAGGGGAGAAAGATCCCGGATGCACACGTCTGGTGACCTTACCCTAGAAGAGTGTATAACTGCAAGAACATATTGTTTGAAGCCTGTAACCATGGAGACACATAGGTCTGCACAGGAGATGTAGACACAAAACCACTGTAGATTTAAAGTTATTATTTGCTATATTGCCTTTTTAATTTTTAGATGCATTGGGAGATACATTAACGAAAGTCTACACACACTTCAAGGATTGTACAGCCAGCAGGGGAGAATATACGCAATCAGGAGCGACCATAGTATATATCTTAGGTCATTCTCACATAAGCGTACGCTAATGCATATTATGCACACAGTTTTTGCGCACATAATACAAAGTACCAATCTCCCATAGAGTTTTAATTGCGCTGCTCACACAACGCTCGCCTAAAAGATCACGGCACGGCCTATCTGGTGTGTATTAACCTTTTCCAATCCAGTGTCTGACGTCTAAAGACATGGGATCTTACGCTTTATTAAAACCTTACCAAACTCTTATAAATAACCGACACAGACACCAATATTGGATGAATAAGGCCGCAGTGTTTATTAACGGGGTTACAAACATTTGGGGAGAAATGTACCCAATAATAACCATAACACTTGCTGTAAACTCTGTTTTACAGGCCCAAGTTTATTAACCAATCAATAACCATAACAGTTCATGTAAACTCTGTCTTACAGATACGATTTTACCACCACCAAACTCTCCCCAAGTTTACCTGCCCACCCGCCTAATGCGGGCGACAATCCCCCACCAGGCCATGGCATCCACTAATGACATGGCGCCCCCCCCCCCCCCCCCCAACAAACCGCAGCCTCCTCAATCATCTACACAAATCCATATTAAAAATATCCAACGCAATCTCTGACAAGTATACCATATCATTCCTATGGAAGCCTGGAACAAGACCTTCCATATTAGCATGTCTAAAAAGAGAACATCCACTCCTGGCGTGAGCTCTACCACCGGGCTACCCTTCTCCAAATTCTCTCGCTATATACAGACCTCGGCAAGGACCATAATAATCGAAGAACAATATCTGAAAAAACCTCAGCGCACGCTCAGTCACCCGAGAGCTCAGTCACCCGAGAGCTCAGTCACCCCAGAGCTCAGTCACCCCAGAGCTCAGTCACCCCAGAGCTCAGTCACCCCAGAGCTCAGTCACCCCAGAGCTCAGTCACCCCAGAGCTCAGTCACCCCAGCGCAGCGCTCAGTCACCCCAGAGCTCAGTCACCTCAGAGCTCAGTTACCTCAGCGCACGCTCAGTCACCCCAGAGCTCAGTCACCCCAGAGCTCAGTCACCCCAGAGCTCAGTCACCTCAGCGCAGCGCTCAGTTACCCCAGAGCTCAGTCACCCCAGCGCAGCGCTCAGTTACCCCAGAGCTCAGTCACCCCAGAGCTCAGTCACCCCAGCGCAGCGCTCAGTCACCCCAGAGCTCAGTTACCTCAGCGCAGTGCTCAGTCACCCCAGAGCTCAGTTACCTCAGCGCAGCGCTCAGTCACCCCAGAGCTCAGTTACCTCACCCCAGCGCTCAGTCACCCCAGCGCTCAGTCACCCCAGCGCAGCGCTCAGTCACCTCAGCGCAGCGCTCAGTCACCTCAGCGCAGCGCTCAGTCACCTCAGCGCAGCGCTCAGTCACCCCAGCGCTCAGTCACCCCAGCGCTCAGTCACCCCAGCGCTCAGTCACCCCAGCGCAGCGCTCAGTCACCCCAGCGCAGCGCTCAGTCACCCCAGAGCTCAGTCACCTCAGCGCAGCGCTCAGTCACCCCAGAGCTCAGTCACCCCAGAGCTCAGTCACCCCAGAGCTCAGTCACCCTAGAGCTCAGTCACCCTAGAGCTCAGTCACCCCAGCGCAGCGCTCAGTCACCCCAGAGCTCAGTCACCTCAGCGCAGCGCTCAGTCACCCCAGAGCTCAGTCACCCCAGAGCTCAGTCACCCCAGAGCTCAGTCACCCCAGAGCTCAGTCACCCCAGAGCTCAGTCACCCCAGCGCAGCGCTCAGTCACCCCAGAGCTCAGTTACCTCAGCGCAGCGCTCAGTCACCCCAGAGCTCAGTTACCTCAGCGCAGCGCTCAGTCACCCCAGAGCTCAGTTACCTCAGCACAGCGCTCAGTCACCCCAGCGCAGCGCTCAGTCACCCCAGCGCAGCGCTCAGTCACCCCAGCGCAGCGCTCAGTCACCCCAGCGCAGCGCTCAGTCACCCCAGCGCAGCGCTCAGTCAGCGCAGCGCTCAGTCAGCACAGCGCTCAGTTACCTCAGCGCAGCGCTCAGTCACCCCAGAGCTCAGTTACCTCAGCGCAGCGCTCAGTCACCCCAGAGCTCAGTTACCTCAGCGCAGCGCTCAGTCACCCCAGAGCTCAGTTACCTCAGCGCAGCGCTCAGTCACCCCAGAGCTCAGTTACCTCAGCGCAGCGCTCAGTCACCCCAGAGCTCAGTTACCTCAGCGCAGCGCTCAGTCACCCCAGAGCTCAGTTACCTCAGCGCAGCGCTCAGTCACCCCAGAGCTCAGTTACCACAGCGCAGCGCTCAGTCACCCCAGAGCTCAGTTAGCGCAGCGCTCAGTCACCCCAGAGCTCAGTTACCTCAGCGCAGCGCTCAGTCACCCCAGAGCTCAGTTACCTCAGCGCAGCGCTCAGTCACCCCAGAGCTCAGTTACCTCAGCGCAGCGCTCAGTCACCCCAGAGCTCAGTTACCTCAGCGCAGCGCTCAGTCACCCCAGAGCTCAGTTACCTCAGCGCAGCGCTCAGTCACCCCAGAGCTCAGTTACCACAGCGCAGCGCTCAGTTACCTCAGCTCAGAGATACCATTAATAAAACACAATTGTTAAGCAGACATACATTCCCCATCATCACCCTGACCAGCCCTTTCTTTACAGCCTAGTAAGGGTTAACACAAACACATTTAACCCTTAAGGACATGGCCTATTTTGGCGTTCAGGACCAAGCGATTTTTGGTATTTTTCCATCTCCATTTTTCAAAAGCCATAACTTTATTTTTCCGTCGACGCAGCCGTATAAGGGCTTGTTTTTTGCGTGGAGAACTGTAGTTTTTATTGGTGCCACTTTTTGGTACATAGGCTATATCGTAAAACTTATTTTTTTATGATAAAGGAGAGAAAACGACTCAATTCTGCGATAGATTTTTTTTTACAGCGTTAATCATGCAGCATAAATGACGCACTAAATTTTTTCTGCGGGTCGGTACGGTTACAACGATACCAAAATTCTTATATTTTTTTTAGGTTTTTACCCTGTTTTGCAATAAAACCCCTTTTTTTCTAAATCTTTTTTTTTCTCTATAGCTGCATTCAAAGTCCTCTAACTTTTTTATTTTTCTATGTACGGAGCTCTATGAGGGCTTATTTTTTGCGAGACGAGCTGTCGTTTTTATTTGTACCATTTTGGGGAATGTACAGTTTTTTTGATCACTTTTATTGCTTTTTTTGGGAGGCAAAATGCTAAAAATTAGCATTTTGCCTGTTTTTTAGGGTTTTTTTTACGCTTTTTGCCGTACAAAATAAAAAGCATGTTCAACTTTTTGTACACGTCGTTACGGACGCGTCAATACCAAATATGTGGGGTTTCAATTTTTTTTATGCTATTTTAAAAGCACAAAAAAAAGGGTTTTTTTTAACATTTTTTTAAATTATTATTATTTTTTTTTTTTACACAATTTGAGTCCCTCTGAGGGACTTGCAGCACTGTGCCTATGATCGCTGTCATAAGGCATGGCAGAGCTACTGCTCTGCCATGCCTTATCGCTTATACAGCGATCATAGGCATTGGCAACACAGGACGCCAGTGTTTGGCGTCCTGTTGCCATGGCGACGGGCCGGGCTCTCGCGATGTTATTGCGAGAGCCGGCTGGAGACACAGAGGGAGCGTGCTCCCTTTGTGAACTCTTTCCCTGCCGCGATCTACTTAGAGGGGAGCTGAGAGGAACTGTGAGGGGAGCTGAGAGGAACTGTGAGGGGAGCTGAGAGGAACTGTGAGGGGAGCTGAGAGGAACTGTGAGGGGAGCTGAGAGGAACTGTGAGGGGAGCTGAGAGGAACTGTGAGGGGAGCTGAGAGGAACTGTGAGGGGAGCTGAGAGGAACTGTGAGGGGAGCTGAGAGGAACTGTGAGGGGAGCTGAGAGGAACTGTGAGGGGAGCTGAGAGGAACTGTGAGGGGAGCTGAGAGGAACTGTGAGGGGAGCTGAGAGGAACTGTGAGGGGAGCTGAGAGGAACTGTGAGGGGAGCTGAGAGGAACTGTGAGGGGAGCTGAGAGGAACTGTGAGGAGAGCTGAGAGGAACTGTGAGGAGAGCTGAGAGGAACTGTGAGGAGAGCTGACAGGAACTGTGAGGGGAGCTGACAGGAACTGTGAGGGGAGCTGTCACCTGGATGCTGCATGCTGCTTCCTTTCCAGATGATGATGGCCCACATCTCTGCACCTACATATCTCACTGCTGCTCCTCTCAGCTTGTTCCTCTGGACCAATCACCAGCCACTGTCAGGCCACCAGATTCTGCCTGACAACCACAGGCATTTCCCGACATTTTTTCTTCAGCCAATCATTTGCTGCTGCTGCCAACCAGTCCATCACTGGGCAGAACTCACTCTGTGCCATCTCAGTAATGATCTTTGTAACATATCATGGTTAACCAGAAAACCTTCTCCATAGAAGGTGACATATCATCCATCCATCATGTACATAAAGCTCCCAGATCCCATGAGGCTCCATAGAGGGTGACATATCCATCATGTACATAAAGCTGCCAGATCCCATGAGGCTCCATAGAAGGTGACATATCATCCATCCATCATGTACATAAAGCTCCCAGATCCCATGAGGCTCCATAGAGGGTGACATATCATCCATCATGTACATAAAGCTGCCAGATCCCATGAGGCTCCATAGAAGGTGACATATCATCCATCCATCATGTACATAAAGCTCCCAGATCCCATGAGGCTCCATAGAAGGTGACATATCATCCATCCATCATGTACATAAAGCTCCCAGATCCCATGAGGCTCCATAGAAGGTGACATATCATCCATCCATCATGTACATAAAGCTCCCAGATCCCATGAGGCTCCATAGAAGGTGACATATCATCCATGCATCATGTGCATAAAGCTCCCAGATCCCATGAGGCTCCATAGAGAGCGACATATCATCCATCATGTACATAAAGCTCCCAGATCCCATGAGGCTCCATAGAGAGTGACATATCATCCATCATGTACATAAAGCTCCCAGATCCCATGAGGCTCCATAGAGAGTGACATATCATCCATCCATCGTGTACATAAAGCTCCCAGATCCCATGAGGCTCCATAGAGGGTGACATATCATCCATCCATCATGTACATAAAGCTCCCAGATCCCATGAGGCTCCATAGAGAGTGACATATCACCCATCATGTACATAAAGCTCCCAGATCCCATGAGGCTCCATAGAGTGTGACATATCATCCATCCATCATGTACATAAAGCTCCCAGATCCCATGAGGCTCCATAGAAGGTGACCTATCATGCATCCATCATGTACATAAAGCTCCCAGATCCTATGAGGCTCCATAGAGAGTGACAGATCATCCATCCATCATGTACATAAAGCTCCCAGATCCCATGAGGCTTTCCCTCCTAACTGTCCCTCAAGCCTTACATTCTCAGTGAAGGCTGTACAGCTCTGATGTCGGAAGACGTCCGGCAGGGTATTCTTACTGTAGATTACTGGCTGCTCTGTTGTCGGGGGCCTCTCCAGCATGTCACATACCGCAGTACCGAATCTAGCCAGCAGATGGCGCCATTGTATAATGGCAGAACGAGAAAGCCCCCTAGGATACTGTGAATCCAAAATTGGATTGCAAAGGGTTAAGGCAGTGCATGGGGATTGGTGAAGTGCAACAAATTCCCACGTCATTGCGTACTTGCATGGTGCTCATGTGGCAAACAATTGCATAAGCCCAGCCTTACATAGATTCTTTTAGGGTCAACACTTTATATACGTGTCCCTCCCTGCAGTGGAACTACAAATCCCAGCACTGACAGTATAAAAGACTGACAAGCAACAGTTAATGATCAGTGAACCTCATACTAAGGCTTGTCTTTTCGTCTAGCACCAGGCTGTTATCACAATGCTAAGAGGTCCAATCAGGCTTCTGAATTGATTTCCCACATTACCTGCCCTTTCCCGAGCCTTACCAACAAGACAACACTCAGCAGTTCTCACGAGCCGGAGCCTCATCCATGCCCCAGCAAGACTAAACTCATGAGCGCAGCCACATTGGTCCTCCCAGTGGAAGTGAAGAGCAGCCACCTGGGTGGAAGCCGGCTGGAAGTGCCGGTAACTTGATACCTCTGTAATTGCGTGCTGTGTGTATGGCGTTGCTCTTACACCCTCTACTGCTCGCTATGTGTTACTGCAGCGAACAATACAAACTAGTCTGTAATCCTGGCAGGTCTTTATTTTCAGAGACCCGTCATCAAACCGGTCTGCCGTAGTCTACTGGCATCTAATACTATGAACATTTGCCAAGACCCTATTTTTATAGACTCCATACTTCCAATGTGATTGTTCTCAGCTAGAGAAACCAAGTAGACAAACTGGCCTTGTTGCCCATAGCAACCAATCAGAGCACAGCTGTCATTTTACTTGAGCAGCTTCAGAAATCAGAGCTGCGCTGTGATTGGTTGCTATGGGCAACAAGGCTAAATTTTCTTTGAGACTTTTGATAAATTAAGGCCAGAGAAGGCTGGCAGCGTCGGCATTGGAGGGCAGGAGGACCCTGGTACCACCGGTTGTGGGGGGCAGGAAAGCGGTGGAGGACCCTGGTAGCACCAGCATTGGGGACAGGAGAGCAGAGGAGGACCCTGTGGACACCAGTATCAGGGGGCAGGAGAGTGGTGAAGGACCCTGGTAGCGCCAGTAGAGGGGGGCAGGAGAGCGGTGGAGGACTCTGGTAGCACCGGTAACGGGGGCAGGAGAGCGGTGAAGGACCCTGGTAGTACTGTTAGCGGGAGCAGGAAAGCGGTGGTGACCCTGGTAGCATCGGTAGCAGGGGCAGGAGAGCGGTGGAGAACCCTGGTAGTACCAGTAGCGGGGGCAGGAGAGCGGTGGAGGACCCTGGTAGTACCAGTAGCGGGGGCAGGAGAGCGGTGGAGGACCCTGGTAGCATTGGTAGCAGGGGCAGGAGAGCCATGGAGGACCTCGGGGGCACTGGTATCATTAGTTGAAGTAATCATGTGCAGAATTTGTTGTGGCGCAAACTTTCAGTGTGGATTCACATATTATGTGCGAAATTAGCCTAAAATGTGTATAGAAAATTCCCTGGCTTGAGGGCCTCCGGCTGGTCCTGTCCCCCTGTAAACGTGTATGTATGTGCGGTCTTGTGGGGTCTCAGCGGTTCTAATGGAATTTTCGTGGGGTCACAGCGGTTTCCAGTTCTAGATGCAGATAGAACCCGTCCACACAGACAGTTCCTGCAGCACCGACATTACAACAGTCACCTGAGCTCTGCTGCCTCTGCTACACCTTAACGTCTCCTTGCATCAGCATCCCTGTCTGAGAGAAGCTTCTGGACGCTCTCGGTGGACGTTACGTGGATATAATCACTGCTGCTGCTCGCTGTTAGCAGCCTACATCATCCCTGTCCGAGAGGAGCTTCTGGACGCTCTATGTCAGTGGTGGCGAACCTATGGCACGCAGAGCCCTCCCTGCTGGCACATGTCACCATCGGCAACTCACCACATTAGTGAATGCCTGCAGAGGCTGTGGCTCCCCTGCAGGCATTCACTCATCAGCGCGCTGCTATCTGCGCTGATCACGGCGCACACTGTGACGTCAGTGTGCAGCCTGGATCCTCCTCCTTGTATGCCGCAAAGTGTTTAACGATGCGGCGTGGGACTGGGGGCAGGAAGGTGGGGGTTAAACAGTAGCGAGCAGAGGTAGTGGGAGGGGAGGAGCTAGGACAGGAAGGAGAAGGAGTGAGAGCGGGAAAAGAGCACAAACAGCTAGGAAGGGAAGAAGACGGACGCAAAGAAAGAAGCAGATGAGCAGAGGAAGGAATTAAGAGCAGCAGCAGAAAAGAAAGAACAAAGCGAGACCCAGAGCACAGACGACAGGAGTCTTGAAAGAAAGAAGCCGTCGGAAGATAAAGAAGGTCAGAAGAGTCGGGTGGAAGATGGAAACAGCGGGAGAAAGAAGGGAGAAGATGGACGGCGTACGGTCCAGGATTCAAGAAGCGGTGATGCAGGACGGCACCGGATGGCTTGAAGAGGTATTGGCAAGCTGCAGGACGATCGCTGAAGTCAGGGAGCCAGTCGGGCAAGAAGAACAGCAGTAGAGGCCAGGAGAGGAGCCAGCAAACACGGAAGAGGCGCCACGAGGGAGACCGCGCCGACGAAAGCAGCCCCCCGTGAGACTAAGTCCAAGCCCAGCGCCGAAGAGGGGAGGAGGAAGAGTCAGCCTGGGCAGCGCAGGCTCGAGGAAGGACAGAGGAGCGAGCCGGAAACTGGCGCCGGAACCGAGAGGTACGGCGGGAGGACCGGCAGCGGAGGCGCAGAGGACACTAACCAACGAGGGTCCGGAGCAAGGGGGACGGCGTTCGGCAGTCATATCGGGCTCTGAACAGCTGCAGCATCGCGCAGCCGGGCGCAGGACTCCAAGGCATGTGCGAGGTGAGCGCGGAGGGAGCAGTGGAGAGGAGCAGGGGAGCGCGCGGTCAGGCCGCACGTCCTCTCAAGATGGCGGCGCAGCACACGTGGTGGCACAAGCAGCGCCGGGGGCGCGACGGAGAGGGAGCCCGCTTTGCAGGGGGGAGGGAGGACAGGAAGCGCGAGGGGGAGAATAGTTAACAGGGGCCCACGCAACCCCCCCTGACACACAGCCCGGGTAGCATCAGCGGGTCCGACAGCAGCAGGGAGGGGGGAGGCAGCTCACGTTACCCTCCATTGGTAGCCCGGAGTACAGGGACAGCACGCCGCACAGAGGGAAAGAGGCCACTTAGGAGCACACATAGCCTTCAGGGGGGAACGGGGAGGGGACACTCAGACACATGGCATATCACCCCATCCCCCCCCCACTCAGCACATGGTCACATTACAGGGTCGTCAGCCCCCCTCCACCTTGTACCAGCGCCCACCAGCCCAGACCAGCGAGTACAGGCACTGCTATATTAACCCCCACTACATCCCTCCTTCAGCAGAGCCCATAGTTTACCTTCCCTCACATAGCCAGGCTCCACGCAGGAGCTCTAAAAAACAGGGCCAGGGGGCCAGGCAAAGGCAGAAAGAGCGAGCCAGACAGGAGAGGCAGAACAGAGAGTTTCAAGCCCAGCTAGAGCAGTCAAGCGTAGGGCGCAGTACTAGCAGCAGGGCGCGCGAGTCAAGCGAGGAAGTAGGTAGCAGCGACCAGGACGAATATTACATGCGAAAGGATCAGCCACGGAGGTCGGACCCGCAGTCATCCCTTTATCAGAAGGTCTGGGAACGCCGCAGGTGGCAGGAGCACGCGCAGGATCGGTCAGGGCCGGACCAGCCTGGCATGTTTCAGTCGGATAACGCAAGGAGGGCTCTGCAGTCGAGTGGTCGGCAGCCCGCGTATGATATGGGACGGAACCAAGGGAGCGGTGCAGCGAGGGCATCACCCCTGGCAACGCCGGAGGTCCGTCCAGTTGGTGAGTCCACCCTATGCAATGTTTGGAAAAATGTTTCGGATCCCGCATCGGTTGCGGAGAAAGATGATTTAGTGTCGGTTCTGAGGTCGCTGTTGAGCAAGATTGATCCAAAAAAGGGGCTTTTAGTGTCCTGTGTGGCTCCAGGGGGCGCAGGCCCGCCTGTGGGAAATATCGGTGCTTGCTCAGCAGCGTGTACAGTAAGTGATCCAACGGATAGTTTGCAATATGCTGATTCGTTGTTTTGTGGGGTTGCCCCTCTGGGGGTGGGTCTGCCCGATGACGTGGTTGATAAAATTAAAAATGGTGTGTATATCGATATATGGTCCTTGCTTTCAGCGGACCACGTGATGGTGGATAAAGAGCGGTCGACAGAGCGGGGTGCTGATAAAAAACCGAAGATCGCTAAAACTTTTGGAAACTGGTTGCAAGCTTTTGTGGTTTTGGTTCATGTGACGTGTCAGCATCAACCGCGCAAAGCTCCGGAAATGATGGTATATTTAAATACCATTTATAGCGCGTACCGGTTGCACGGAGGTGCAGCGTGGTGGCGCTATGATGAAGATTTTAGGCGTTGGGTGTCGGGGACTCATATGAGTTGGGCCTCGACGGCCACTGATGTATGGATTCAGCTGATCCTAGCACAGCGTCCAGCCAGGACTTACTTTCCCGGGGGAGCCGCGGGAGGGGCATCTCAACCACCCCCGGCATCTCCTAGGCCAAATGGCTCCTGTTGGTTGTACAATGAGGGCCATTGTAGATTCTACGCCACCTGCAAGTTCCGGCACGGATGCTCGGTATGCGGGGGGCAACACGCGGCGATTCGCTATTTCCGAAAACAAAGGTCGGTACCCGCGGTGGGTAGCGCCAGCGGGGCTGCGAACCCCAGTGAACAGCCAGTACCTGGATCCGTGGTTAAACATGTACCACAGGAAACAGGAAGCAGACATCCTTAGGTCAGGATTTCGGGAAGGCTTCAAAATTCCGTACGCGTATCAGCCAGCCACTACGTTATGCCCCAATTTGAAATCGGCAAGAGACGATATCGAGTTGGTAAGGGAGAAGGTCAAAAAAGAAGTGGAGTTGGGCCGCATGGCCGGCCCGTTCAGTGATCCTCCTTTCGAGAACTTGCGAGTGTCTCCTTTGGGTCTGGTACCTAAAAAGGAAACCGGGAAGTTCCGCTTGATACATCATTTATCTTTTCCAAACGGGGGATCGGTCAATGATGGCATCTCAAAAGAAGAGGCAGCAGTAGCCTACACGTCGTTCGACTGCGCTATTCGGCTAGTAAGATCGGCGGGTAGATTTGCCCAGTTGGCAAAAACGGACATCGAATCGGCGTTCCGCCTGCTTCCGGTTCATCCGGAGTGTTTTCATCTTTTGGGATGTAGAATTGAGGACCAGTTTTTCGTCGACATGTGCTTGCCGATGGGATGCTCTCTTTCATGCTATTTTTTCGAGTTATTTAGTTCTTTCCTTGAGTGGATGTTAAAGTATGAGACGGGCGTCACATCTGTAATTCATTATTTGGACGATTTTTTGTTTGTCGGGTCAAAGACATCGGGTGATTGCGGGTTCCTAATGAAGAATTTTCAGAGGCTAATGCGATTAGCGGGGATCCCATTGTCCGAAGAAAAGACGATGGGCCCAGTCACATGCCTAACGTTTTTAGGGATAGAGATCGATTCGGTGGATATGGTTTTCAGGTTGCCGGTGGACAAAGTGGCTAGGCTGCGGCGAACGGTCGGCGAAGTGGCCAATTGTAAAAAAGCGACGCTACGACAGGTTCAAGTTTTACTGGGTCTATTAAATTTCGCCTGCAAAGTGATCCCCATGCGGTGGCCGTTTGCTAGGAGATTATCATTGGCGACAGTGGGGGTCCGCGAACCACACCATTTCATACGCGTGACGGCGGGAATAAAGGCAGATTTGCATGTATGGACGGTATTCCTGCATTCTTTCAACGGGCAGGTTGTATGCCCGAAGGAAGATGTGGAAGGAACCGATATCAGTTTGTTCGCCGACGCAGCCGGTTCGGGCGGTTTTGGTGTGATTTTCAACAACCATTGGTGCAGGGAGTCCTGGCCAAGGTCATGGAGAGAAAAACGGTGGACAAAGAACATCACGTTGCTGGAGTTTTTCCCGGTGGTAGTGGCGATTGAGTTATGGGGAGCAGAGTTACAAGATCGAAAAGTTCGTTTTTGGTCAGATAACGCGGCGGTTGTGCAAACGATAAACAAACAATTGTCGGCGTCCCCGCCGGTTTTGGCCTTGTTGAGGCACGTGGTATTAAGATGCTTGCAAGGCAATATGTATTTGCGTGCTAAACATGTCCCGGGTTGTGACAATGGAGCGGCTGACGCACTCTCTCGTTCACAGATGGAGCTGTTCAGGGAGCGACACCCACAGGCGGATGCCGAGGGGGGGCGCTGCCCGCCTTCCTTATGGAATCTGGCAGAGGAGAGTTGTTGAAGCTGGTGGAAACATCTGTGGCAGTTACAACGTGGAAAAGTTACAATTCAGTTTGGTTGTCATGGTTAAAATTTGCTGGTGGAAAGGTGGTAGTAGGCGAGAGGGCAAGGTCGGCGACATTGGATATGTTGGCGGAGTTGCGGGAAAAACGGTTGTCGGTAGGAGCGGCGAGGAAACATTTATCGGGAGTGGCCTTTTTGTTAAAACTACATGGGAAACAAGATGTGACTAAGGAATTCGTGTTCCAACAGATAGTTCGGGGTTGGAAAAAAGAAAAGGTTCAGACGGATACGCGCCGACCAATTACATTTCCAGTGTTGATGAACTTACTGTCGGTTTTGGAGGCGGTATGTTCGGACGAATACGAGACGCTATTGTTTAGAACGGCCTTTTTGTTGGCGTTTTTTGCGGCCCTGCGAATTGGCGAGATGGTCCCGGCGAGTAGAGTTAAGCCGGGTGGTTTACGGGTAAACGACGTTATCGCTACGGCAACGGCCATACGGATAGGCATAAGGAAGTCAAAAACGGATGTTTATGGGAGAGGTGACTGGCTCACCATCAACCAATTAGGGGCACAATGGTGCCCGGTGGAGGTGACTGGCCAGTACATAAAAAAGCGCCCTCATAGCGGACAATTTTTAGTGCATGCGGCGGGGTCCCCGCTCACCCAGTTCCAATTTTCAGCGGTTTTACGTGCGACGTTGAAGAAGTGTGGTTTGGAGCCGGTGGAATTCGGGACACATTCATTCAGAATTGGGGCCGCGACGACAGCAGAAGCCCACGGTATGACAGAAGATGGCTTAAAACGGTTGGGGCGATGGAAATCGCAGGCGTATAAATCATACGTAAGACCGGACCGTACGGTAGAAGTGTCATTGGTTGTGGATTGATGTGCACGTTGGATCAGAACTCAGTGTTAGGTATACGTGTTTCTTTCAGGTTGTGGGTATTTGCTATGTCTATTTTGTTTCAGCCTCTGAACCTTGGCATGTGTGGATCATCGGCCACTCATTTATCTATTGGGCGGAGAGAAGAGCGGCCACTCGACCTATGGGAAGGAATCTAGGTCTGAGTGGCGCACTCATAAACTGGATTGGTGTGCGGGGGCTTCGCTGGCCCAGGATGTTACAATTTGTTCTGAAAATCAGCAGGTGGACCCCCTGGAGAGTTATACTGGTTGTTCACGCCGGGGGGAACGACTTAGGAAAGACTAAAATGAACGAGCTACTAGTACTGATGAAGCAAGACATGCCTCGGTTTCGGGACTGCTTCCAGGATTGCATTCTTGTTTGGTCCGATATCGTGGCCAGGAGATGCTGGAGGGGTGCCAGAGATGTGGATGCGATCGAACGGGTGAGAAGATTGATAAATCTGAGGATGTCCAGGTTCGTGCGATCATTGGGTGAAGTGGCAGTTCGCCATTGGGAGCTCGAGGACAAAGAAAAAGGAGCTCTAAGGGACGATGGAGTGCACCTCAATGAGGTCGGTTTGGACACCTTTTTGTCAGGACTGCAGGACGGAGTTGAGTTGGCGTTGGCCCGGGTTGGCGTGGTGGGGCGGGATGCGCCATAGGAGTACGGCGCATACCGCGTGTCGGGAGCTACCCATGCGGGCTACGGCGTAGAGGAGGGTTTTCAAGCCCTAGGAAACAAGGGGCTTACGAACGTCCTGTGGCCGTTACGGCTTTAAAAGTTCAACAGTTTACGGCATGGGAAAGCGTTAGAAATTTAAATTGAGTAAATTAGGTTAAATTGAAGGTTAAAAAATATGTTTAAAAAATGTTAATAAAGCTGTGGCCAACCCACGTTTTCAGCAAGAAGGTGTAAGTATATGTTTATTATAGGATATGTTTATTAGAGGTAAGTGAGCATACAATTATGATTATGGTGCCCCCAGTCCCTGTTCCCCGACCTTTCCTACTTGGTTCCGCGAAAGCAGGGGGAGGAGGCATCCAACAGCACACGGACGTCAGTGTGCACCAGCGATCAGGCAGAAGAGGAGCGGCGCTTCCACAAGGAGGAGGGGTAAGTATGTGGGTCTGGGGGGGCATTATTACTGCTGGGGTGGGGGGCTTGTGTATTATTACTGTAGGGGGGACCGATGGGGGGGATTATTATTCCTGGGGGACCGCTGGGGAAGGGGGGCCATTACTGCTGGGGGACCGCTGGGGAAGGGGGGCCATTACTGCTGGGGGACCGCTGGGGAAGGGGGGCCATTACTGCTGGGGGACCGCTGGGGAAGGGAGGGGCATTACTGCTGGGGAAGGGGGGGGCATTACTGCTTGGGGACTTCTGGGGGGAGGGGCATTATTACTGCTAGGGGGACCGCTGGGGGGGGGGGCATTATTATAGCTGGGGGACCGCTGGGGAAGTGTGGGCATTATTACTGATGGGGGCCGGCTGGGAGGGGCATTATTACTGCTCAGGGACCGCTGGGTGGGGGGCCATTACTGCTGTCCGACCGCTGGGGAGCGGGGGGGGGGCATTACTGCTGGGGGACAGCTGGGGGGGAGGGGCATTATTACTGCTGGGGGAGACTGCTAGGGGGGCATTATTATTGCTGGGGGACCACTGGGGAAGTGGGGGGGGGGGGCATTATTACTGCTCGGTGACCGCCGGCAGGGGGAAGGGGGGCATTATTTCTGCTAGAGGACCGCTGGGGGGGTGGGGGCATTATCACTGCTGGGGGACCGCTGGGGGGGAAGCATTATTACTGCTGGGGGACCGCTGGGGGGTGTCACCGTTATTACTGCTGGGTGGCCGCTGGGGGGGTGTCACAGTTGTTTCTACTGGGGAGTGTCACTATTATTACTACTGGGGAAGGGGGGGGGCATTACTGCTGGGGGACCGCTGGGGAAGGGGGGGCATTACTGCTTGGGGACCACTGGGGGGGGGCATTATTACTGCTAGGGGGACCGTTGGGGGGGGCATTATTATTGCTGGGGGACCGCTGGGGAAGGGGGCATTATTACTGCTGGGGGCCTGCTGGGAGGGGTATTATTCCTGCTGGGGGACCACTGGGAGGGGCATTACTGCTGTTGGACTGCTGGGGGGGGAAGCATTACTGCTGGGCGACTGCTGGGAAAGGGGGAGAGGGGCATTACTGCTGGGGGACCACTGGGGGGGCATTATTACTGCTGGGTGGCCGCTGGAGGGGGGTGTCAGTATTACTGCTGGGGGGTTTCACAATTGTTACTGCTGGGGGGTGTTACTATTATTACTGCTGGGGGACCGCTAGGGGGGGCATTATTATTGCTGGGGGACCGCTGGGGAGGGTGTCACTGTTATTACTGCTGAGTGGCCCCTGGGGGGTGTCACAGTTGTTACTGCTGGGTGGTGTCACTATTATTACTGCTGGGGGACCGCTGGGGGGTGTCACTATTATTACTGCTGGGAAAGGCGGGGCATTACTGCTGGGCGACCGCTGGGGAGGGTGGGGCATTACTGCTGGGGGACCGCTGGGGGGGAGGGGCATTGTTACTGCTGGGGGGGACCGCCGGGGGGGGCATTATTTCTGCTGGAAGACCGCTGGGGGGGCATTATTACTGCTGGGGGACCGCTGGGGGGGGAGGCATTATTACTTGTGGGGGACCGCTGGGGGGGGTGTCACTGTTATTACTGCTGGGTGGCCGCTGGGGGGGGGGTGTCACAGTTGTTTCTGCTGGAGGGTGTCACTATTATAACTGCCAAGGGGCCTCTGGGGGGGGGGCATTATTGTTGCTGGGGGACCACTGGGGGGGCATTATTACTGCTGGGGGGAAATTATTACTGCTGGGGGACCGCTGGGGGGGTGTCACTGTTATTACTGCTGAGTGGCCGCTGGGGGGGTGTCACTATTTTTACTGCTTGGGGCCCCCTTGGGGTTGTCACTATTATTACTGCTGGGGGACCGCTGGGGGGTGTCACTATTACTGCTGGGGAAAGGGGGGCATTACTGCTGGGCGACCGCTGGGGAGGGGGGGGGCATTATTACTGCTCGGGGACCGCCGGGGGGGGGCATTATTTCTGCTGGAGGACCGCTGGGTGGGGGGCATTATTACTGCTGGGGGGACCGCTGGGGGGAGGCATTATTACTGCTGGGGGTCGTCACTGTTATTACTGCTGGATGGCCGCTGGGGGGGTGTCACAGTTGTTTGTGCTGGAGGGTGTCACTATTATTACTGCCGGGAGGCCTCTGTCGGGGGGGGGGGCATTATTGTTGCTGGGCGACCACGGGAGGGGGGGCAATATTACTGCTGGGGGACCGCTGGGGGGGTGAAACTGTTATTACTGCTGGGGGGGTTCACTGTTATTACTGCTGGGGGGTCGCTCTAGGGGGTGTCACTAATATTACTGCTGGGGGGCCGCTCTAGGGGGTGTCACTAATATTACTGCTGGGGGGCCGCTCTGGGGGTGTCACTGTTATTACTGCTGGGGGGCCCTGGGGGTGTCACAGTTGTTACTGCTGGGGGGTGTCACTATTATTACTGCTGGGGGGCCGCTGGGGGTGTCTCTATTATTACTGCTGGGGGGTCGCTCTAGGGGGTGTCACTAATTTTACTGCTGGGGGGCCGCTCTGGGCGTGTCACTGTTATTACTGCTGGGGGGCCGCTGGGGGGGTGTCACTATTACTACTGCTGGGGGGGGCGCTCTAGGGGGTGTCACTAATATTACTGCTGGGGGGTGTCACTATTATTACTGCTGGGGGACCACTGGGGGGGGTCACTATTATACTGGGGTCCGCTGTGGGGTGTCACTATTATTGCTGGGGGGGTGTCACTATTATACTAGGGGCCGCTGTGGGATGTCACTATTATCGCTGGGGGGTCACTATTATCATTGAGGGGTCACTATTACTACTGTGGGGTGTCACTATTATCGCTGGGGTATGTTTACATGTGGCAGAAATGGGCAGGGCTGCTTCAAAATAGACAGTGTGCAGATGTCAGCTGCTTTTTGGATGCGGAAATGCTGCAGAATTTTCCACAGAAATTTCCGCTGTGGACATTCTGCAGCATTTCCGCGTCCAAAAAGCAGTTGTGGGATGTCGCTAGTAGACTATGGGCCGCTGTGGGATGTCACTAGTAGACTATGAGCAGCTGTGTGATGTCACTATTAGACTGGGGGCCGCTGTGGAGTGTCACTATTAGACTGGGGGCCGCTGTGGAGTGTCACTATTATACTGGGAGCCACTGTGGGATGTCACTATTACAGTGGGGGCCGCTGTGGAATGTCACTATTACAGTGGGGGCCGCTGTGGAATGTCACTATTACACTGGGGGCCGCTGTGGGATGTCACTATTACACTGGGGGCCGCTGTGGAATGTCACTATTACACTGGGGGCCGCTGTGGGATGTCACTATTACACTGGGGGCCTCTGTGGGATTTTACTATGATACTTTCGGCTGCTGTCTGATATCACTATGATACTGGCCGCTGCTGTGAGGTGTCACTATTACATTTGGGGTTGCTGTGGGATGTCACTATGATACTGAGAGCCGCTGTGGGGTGTCACTATTACACTGACGGTCGCTGTGGGATATCACTATGATACTGGGGTCGCTGTGGGATATCACTATGATACTGGGGTCGCTGTGGGATATCACTATGATACTGGGGGCTGCTGTGGGATATCACTATGATACTGGGGGCCTCTGTGGGGTGTCATTATATTTGAGGTTGTTAGGTGTCTTAAACAGACCGTTCAGCTGATGCTGTCTGCTTCCGAATTAGTTTAGATATGAGTAGTCATAGACAACTCAAATTGGACGACCACACGGCATGCAGGTAGCCAAAGAGAAGTGAGTTTATTTAGTGAAGCACAGAGGATATATAGAAGCTTGCTTACGTAAGATCTAATCACTGCGCATGTCCAAGGTCGTTGGACATCTGGAGAAAACAATTAACAATACGTCTTTCAAAGACACCCGGTTTACAAGGACAATACATCAACACTGTGATAAGTTTATCAAAGCAAAAGTATCCTTTGACTACATTCCCAGCACAGGATGACATAGGAGGACAGATAATAATTCATGTGAGAACAAGAACAGAAAGAAAATAAGATAACAGTTTCAAAGGAATTAAAACCTATTTTTCTCCTATTTATTCAAA
Source organism: Eleutherodactylus coqui (assembly GCF_035609145.1). Classification (NCBI taxonomy): domain Eukaryota; kingdom Metazoa; phylum Chordata; class Amphibia; order Anura; family Eleutherodactylidae; genus Eleutherodactylus; species Eleutherodactylus coqui. The sequence goes on along the minus strand of NC_089844.1, from coordinate 148,161,436 downwards.
AGAAGGGAAACTAGAATTAACCCCTCACATTCCCCCATTTGGACATTGGGTCCACCATCATGCTAGGTACATTCACCTGAGTGGTGCCAGCTCCTGCCAGATTCCCTAGAGTCATGTGGTGGTCCCGAAGTCCACCTGGGTTAAGGTTTAGCAAAAGCCTCTTCACTACACCGTGTGATACAAGACATGATTAACTTTGTAAAATTCCCATAAACCATCCTCCTGGACCAGAGAACCAATTAGCGGGATTGAGAAAGCTAAATGTGTTACCCCACCAGCTATCTCCGTTCTCTGAATTTTCTTTTTCCATGCAAGCAGTTCTTTCGGCGGAACAGGAACAGCCAGGAAAGGAAGAGTAGTGGCAGTTACTGGTGCGTGTGTGCAAATCCAACAGTCCTTCACCTGTGAGGTGTTCAGTCCATCTACCAATATTTGGTGGTGTCTAACAAAGTGGTTCTGGGCATTGTGTCCAAGCTTAACTTCCTCATATGGGGGCAAAGTATGGAGCGAGGAGTTCAAAAGTCCAACAATAAACAAAATGTCCTTCATTTTCCTTCTCATAGGGGGCGAAGCAGGGCATGAAAAGTCCCATTAGTCCCAAAACAAGCAACAGTTCCTTCAACTTTCACCGAAGTAGGTGTGGTCAGCAGGACTTGATAGGGCCCCTCGAATATGGGCCCTAGGGATTTCCGGACACGCCTCTTTACGACCACCCAGTCTCCAGGTTGCAGAGAGTGTGATCCCTCTAAGTTGTCTGGGTCTGGAATGGAAGAAAAGACTAGATTCTGTGTTACTTTTAGTTGGTCACACAGGTGCTTTACGTATCCGGCTACTGTGTCATAGCCCTGCTGTAGGGCCTGTGGATGATATAGCCCCAATCTTGGCACAGAGCCAAACAAAACTTCTTTTAACTTAAGCGTACCATTTAGTCTTTTCAGTTTGCCTGAACTCTGCGGGTGGTATGGAGTGTGAAACGCTTGTTCCACCCCAAGGGCTGACATCACCTCTTGCATCACTTCACCTGTAAAATGTGTACCTCTGTCACTCTCAATTGTCTCTGGTACCCCAAATCTACATACAAGTTCTGACACAAGTTTAGTCGCTGTGCATTGTGCGGTGGCTTTGTACAGGTCCACGCACACAAGGACGTACTCAATCCTGCCTGTTTTGGGAAGCTGGATGTAATCGATCTGCAATCTCTGAAAAGGATACCGTGGTCTGGGTGTGCACTTCCGGGGGGGTCCTCACCACTTGACCTGGATTGTGCAGGGTGCACACTTCACATGCCTTCACATATGCCTTCGCCAACCTGTCATACCCTGGAGCATACCATACCTTGTCCACAACAGAAACCATAGCATTCCGAGAGGCATGCACTTTCCCGTGAGCTAGGACGGCGAGGTGGGGGTAGGCAGCCGCTGGTAAACACACTCTGTCTCCCATTTTCCATACATCATCTACGTACCTAGCTCCTGCCTTGGTCCACTGCTCCACTTCATCCTGTGGGACGCCAAATCCCACATCAACAAGAGTGGTGGGACCAAGGTCTTACGTCCTGTCCAGGAGAGCTGCAGCCTTGGCTGCCCTATCCGCTCTGTCATTCCCCTTGCTCTCTGGTGACAGCCCCTGCGTGTGTGCTTTAACCTTTATTATGGCCACCTGTTCCGGCAACATGATGGCCTCCATTAATCTACCTACTGATACACCATTCTTAATGGGCTTGCCTTGTGCTGTGAGAAAGCTCCTGAACCGCCAGATAGGTCCATAATCATGTGCAATACCAAAGGCGTACCTGGAGTCAGTGTGGATGTTAGCAGTGGTACCTTTTGCAATCGTACAGGCCTCAGTTAGAGCACGGAGCTCAGCCTCCTGCGCTGACATGTGTGGCGGCAGTGGTTTTTGTACAAGTATCTCATTCAGTGTGACTACTTCAAAACCTGTTACAAACCTTCCTTCGTCATTCAGGTATCTGGATCCATCCACAAACCGCTCAAACTGGGGGTTCTGCAGGGGCTTGTCTTATGACATGCGTAAACCCAGCCGTTTCCTGGGCCATAAGGGCCACACAGTCATGCTGGTTTTCGGTGTCAAATGCCTCCTGCTCGTCAGTCAGGGAGTTGTAAAACAACTGATCCCCTGTACATACTCCCCCATTTGAATCTAAGACACCTAATGGAAGTAAGGTGGCTAGATTCAAGGTGGTGAACCTTTGGAATGAGATGTTCGAGGAGGAATGTACTGCGAGTTCCATTTTTATCTGTCTTGCAAGAGACAGATGACGACGGCTTACCTGAGTCAGGATACCATGTATGTCATGTGGGGTGTAGCTCACCATGGTGTGATCTAGTACAATGTCAGAACTTTTGTCCAGTAGTGCCTGAACTGCTAGAACCGCTCGGACGCATGATGCAGACCCTCTAGCCACCGCGTCAAGATGGGCACTGTAGTATGCTACAGGTCGCTTTTTGTCACCATGCATTTGTGTCAGTACAGCGGTGGCGTGTCCCGTCATCTCAGTTACGTACAGCTGGAAGGGTTTGTCATAGTCTGGCAGCCCCAGTGCGGGTGCACTGGTTATCTGTACTTTCAGCTGATGGAAGGCTGACTCGGCCTGCGGGGTCAGGGCAAATGGCCGTGAACCCAAACAGTCATACAGAGGCTGCATGGTCATGGAGGCAGAGCGTATCCATGGACAACAGTATGAGACCAGTCCCAAGAAGGTACGCAACTGGGTATGGTAGGTGGGAAGTTGCATGTCACTTACCACCTTCGTGCGTTCCGGCGTCAGGTGTTTGGTACCTGGACCTAGGTAGTGGCCCAGGAACACTACGTGAGACTTGCGGAACTGAAGTTTGTCTTTGCTGGCTTTGCAGCCATTCTACTCTGATGGAGGAAACACAAAAGGCTTAGTGATGCCTTGAGGTAACTATTTGGGTCAGGAGCACACAAAAGTAAGTCATCAACATATTACAAGAGGGCGGTGCCCTCGGGAATTGGCCAGGCATCTAATACCAGCTTCATGCATCTGGTGAACTGGTTTTGAGCTATTCTGAGCCCCTTGTGGCAGCACTGTCCAACAGTACTGCTTTCCTCTGAAAGTAAATGCAAACAAATACTGACAGTCTGGCTGACCCTTTATACCCTTTTTCTTAACGGGGAACAGAGGTATTGGCTGGGGAGACACATTCCTTGAGGGCTTCAAGTTGACATAAAGAAGAGACGGTGTCTGCAATTGCATCTTCCTGGGCATGTGCCAGGGGGTTCTGACGGACCATGGGGGCTTTTTTCCCTTCTTTTAGGTGAACCATTACCGGTGGGACTGACAGTCTGCCGAGGTCCATCTGACTGGTAGCCCAAAGGCTCGAAGGAATGACACTAAGAGCTTATTCCTCTGCGTGCGTAAGAGTGAGGACAGGGAGAGGTGTCGCTAGGTCTGCTGCCATCCGACAGAAGGTCGGGTGACTTTCAGACCCGGGGTGTATACGAGCCTCACCAGACAGGTGAAGTTCGATACAACATCCCAAGGGTCCCATCACATCGGTTCCCAATATGCTTTCAGGACTTTCCAGCACAAGGAAGCGCGTGAGACATCGCAACCCTTCAGCGTCTTTTCTTTACTTGAAAAAGAGGGGTGTTTGCTGGAGAACGTATCTCACGCAAATCCCCCATCGGAACCAAGTCTCCCACTTGTTCCCCATTCAACATTTTTCTTGTGGGAAACTAAAGGGATACTGTTTGACCCAGGGGTGTGTATACTGGCTTCAGATTTACCATCATAGGGGGTATATTCAATTTCCCTATGTCTGTCTTGGAGGTGGCTTACTATTTGTCAGGACCCACGCAAAGCTGAGTTTCTGCAGTAGCTGTCAAGACAAACACATGAGCCGGATCCACCAAGAGAGCAGTTAGTTTACAAAACTCTTCTGAACTGTCACCTGAGGTCTCAACCTGTACCGATCCATCTGGTGAGAATTTGATGGATGCAGATAAGGCTTGTAAGATAGCAGTACAAATAACAGAGACATGAATTACAACAAGGCAGAATAATCCACAAACATCTATCCACATTGGAATATGATATTCTTTAAGCAAATTCATTATTATTCTGATCCTGCCTGCAATGTCTCATCAAATTTGAGAGAAAAAAAACAATTTTTCCTAACTGCCCAAGCTTCTCACCCCCCTCCTTTGTGGACAAGAGAGGGATGAAACATTACGTACTTTTACATCATCTAGTTCCACCCCTTTGATACTGGCCGTTTGCGTGTCTCTCCTACAGAACATTCTCTCAGAGACAGTACAGTACTAACAGCATTTAGCAGTGATACAGACGTCCAACCAATCACAGAACTGACATTTACACAAAAAGCAAAAATATACCTTAAAATCCCTATATGTTTTCTATTTTCAAGACCGTATAATTCACGTAATTCATTACAAGTTTCCTATTTCATCAACGTTTGTCTTCCTTCTTTCTATGGCCCTGAATTTTATCTCTCTATGAAACAGAACAATAGCTAAGATTTTAGAAAGTAGCCAGAACATCCAGACTTTAAACAGCATTAATCATTAGTAATTACAAGAGGTATATTTCTCTGAGGATATGAAACACAGACAGCAGGAAATAGTTAAACACATAGAAAAGACAACATGCTAAGCGCTTCTAACAGCGCAACATTTTTCCGCATTTTTAACCCTTGTATTCTTAAAAGCCCCCACAGATGTGAGTGGGGTATAACTTTCTTACACTTTTATAAAGGAGACTAAAACGTACAACAAAGATTAGATTACATAACATCAAGACATACAAGACAAACAATAATGGTTATTTGTCACATAATTGTCCACAGATTCTGCATGAACTTGCTTTATGTCACAGAGGAACACAGACTAAAAGTATTCCCTTTCCCTGATAACCCATTACTGCCGTATCTACACTTGCCTCAATCCATCTGTCTAACATACTTTTATCCAACCTTTGACTATCTCTGAATCTTTCCCAAACTTGCTGGTCTAAGACTCCCAAAATTCTAAACACCTGCTTTTCTCAACAACTTACTACATTCTCTCCCCACGGCTAACTTGCTTTCTCTGTCTTTTGCTATTTCTCTAGCTGTTTTCCATATACTTCCTTGCCCTGTATGTTTCCCGTATTGTCTGTTCTTAGAGCCCTCTTATCCCTTCCCTGACTCTATTTTTTTCTTCTTTTACAAAAGAAGATTTCCCCAGGAGTTACTATTTAAAGTTAGTCCTGTTCTACCTAGGCTTCTCGCAACCCAAAAGTTGTACCTGTATAGAGGTCAGTAGGGGGATTCCAGGGCTCACTACTGCCCCTTTAGAGGCTTCCTTTTTCTAAACCGGTGTCTCTGATATATTTCATGCTTTTTCCCGTACTATTGCCAGAACTCATAGTTAAAGGTTCCCGCTTTTCTAAGTCCTATCCGCTTGTATACTTTATGGGCTTGCCTACAAATGTCCTTCCCTTCCCCCTCTCTTCTCGATGGGTGTCAGATAAGTCTTGGACTGGTCGAACCCCATTTCAACTATGGACTTGTTACTAGTCCCTTCTGCAACTGGAAGGCATACTATATCCCTTCTGCCAAATACTGGCAGGAATACTATGGACTTGTCGCTAGTCCCTTCTGCAACTGGCAGGCATACAATGGCCCTTCTGCCGAATACTGGCAGGAATACCTTCTGCCAAACACTGGCAGGAATACTATTTGCAATCTCTCTCCTTCTTACGGGGATAGGGGGGGACCACGGCTCACCTGTATACGCGGCTTTAGTAATCTTATTACAAATTACAGCTAACATTATGTGTCCGGCAGTTAAAGCAAGAATAAAAGCAATCATTTCTACAGCACACAGCAGACAGCATGGCAATGTACACACAAGGGTTCTTCCGTCTAGCACGGTTACTAAGAACACCGTAAATAACAGGCAGAAGCATCCTATATAACATGCAGTGACTCACCTCCTGTCAATACGGGACTGAAGTCAGGGGAGCCCAGAGCTGGAGTGGCAAGTCAAGGGCTTACCTTACACCGGTGTTTTGTAGATCTGGGGTCCCGTGGCATCTGGTCCGGCTAGTCGGCAGGTAGGGTCGTCAGGTATCAGCTGCAGGTAAGGAGTTAGCTTCTGCCCCACGTTCGGGCGCCAAGTAATGTTAGGGGGGTCTTTGAATAGACCGTTCAGCTGATGCTGTCTGCTTCCGAATTTGTCTTAGATATGAGTACTCATAGACGACGCAAATGGACAACCACATATGACATGCAATGCCAAGAAGCGAAGTGAAGTTTATTCAGCACAGTTACAGAAGTTATAGAAAAAAATCTGTTTATGTAGTGATTTAATTACTGCGCATGTCCAAGGTCGCTGGACATCTGAAGAGACAATTAATTATACTCCTTTCAAAAGACATCTGCTACAAGAACAATATATCAACATTCCGCAATAAGTTTAATCAAAGCGAAAGTATTCAAGGATACTTTCCTAGAAGGGAAGAAAAAGGGAGGATAGATAAGAACTCGTGTGAGAACAAGATCAGAAAGAAATTGAGATAATAGTACAGAGAAATTAAAACCTATTTTTCTCTTATTTATTCATTGTAAAAGGGAAACTAGAATTAACCCCTCACACAGGCCTCTTACATTCTGCACATGTCGCCAAGGCGCCATTTTTACCCGCAACCCGAACGCTGCACTGCCCACCACGCTGTTAGCCACCAAAAACGTAGGTGGCTATGGGTGACTCTGACCCTCACCTGGCTTGGCTCGCCGGGCCTCACAGCTCCACTGCCGCACCCTCTTGCCGTTGTGGCGGTCGACCCATAGTACCGCCCAATCGTGACTGTAAACCTGAGCACTATCTCTATGCCGCGAACCGCAGAGTCTTTGCCCTTAGGGAGATGCGCGCATTTTATGTATCACAACAGAACGCAAAATTCGTGCCGAAATATTAGCTCCGCGTGCTGAAAACCCTGAAAGAGCCAACCGAAATTAACCATTAGGAGATTTCCATTGGAAAAACAGTGGCTTTGTCACCTGCCTATCTGCTTATTCCACCAGCTTCTTAGCGTGCGTCACTAAGCACGCGCTGTGATTGACTGACACTGTAGCTTTATGGTTAGTGTAGCACCACCCGCAAGGCGATTTCATTATGGGCATCTCAAAGCAGCCATAGGCCCGGGCCCAAGGTAATGGCTCCAAATTGGCATTAGAAGACAGTGCGGCCGGTGGCGCTGTAGTTGAACCCCAGGGGCCTGAAAACTGAAAGCATTGTCGGAAGGGAGCTGATGACGGCTCATCTGTCAGAGGTGGTACAGCAGTGAACTGGAGCCTCCGTGCCCAACCGTATCACATCTTCTATGAAAGCTGGAGCAACAGGGCACTAGAGAGTCCATGCCAGCCCATATGACATCTTGCATCCAAGCAAAACTGGGCCCTGCTTAGCACTAGAGCATCCATGCCCCCCTGTATCACATCTCGTATCCAAGCTAAAGGCGGTGAAACAGGCTGCTGCAGCTACCTTCCCCTTCTCCCACCCCCGTATCACATCTTGTACGAAAGCTGGAGGTGTCCCAGCAGGGCACTAGGGATTCCATGCCCGCCCGTATCACATCCTGAATCCAAGCAAGAGGTGGCCCAACTTAGCACTACAGCATCCATGCCCCACCACACCGTAGCACATCTTGTATCCAAGCTAGAGGCGGTACAGCAGAGTACCAGAGCCTCCACGCCTGTCTATATGGCATCTCGTTTCCAAGCTAGACACTGGACCAGGATTATAGATGTAAACGGGCACCTAGTTACATTGTGGGCCTCGTGTGGCGCAGACCATTAGGGCAGCTTTACGCAGTGCTAAGCTCTCACTCACGACCTGACATGTGCGGGTTCAATCGCCGCGTACGTCAGGTAGCCGGCTCAGGGTCGACTCAGCCTTCTGTCCTTCCGAGGTCGGTGCAATGAGTACCCAGCTTGCTGGGGGGTAGAGTGACAGCTGAAGGCATACCGCCATCACGATCAGGTGGATTACGTACGGCCCAGCACGCTTTACTTTTACTTTTAAGGTTGGCCAACCCTTTAATAGAGGTGAGCAAATTCTCTCTCCCAATCCAAGCTTCGCTGATTCACCTGATTTCTTGGAGATTAGTTCTCATTGGTGAATCTATTCCTGCTCTACTTTTTAACCAGCCCGACAATTACTGATTTTTTTGTTACTTTTTGCTGTCATTGAACATTAGTGTTTGTGATCCTATCATATTTTTCACACTTTTTGTTACTGGAATTGTAAGAAGTCTGTTTCTATAACCCTAAAAATAAAAGTTCTCTACTCTGTATGGACTGAAGAATCTGTGAATCACCTTGGAGGCAAATGTTTTTAAATGCACATAAACTATAATGCAGGGGGCAGTCATGAGATACTATTGACTGTATAATATGGCTCCTGGACTGGTCTGTTCTGTGCCTCAGTTCAGGTACGAGTCCGGCGGATGTAAAGAAGCCATATTACCTTATGTTATATTACCATATTACTATGTGCAGAAGGCAGGAAGACACTCCCATGATGCTTCACAAGGCTGATGATTAGAAATAACCCATCACTGGAGATGTAGATTAGTAGGGTTGGGGTGGCATCACCTTTCACATGCCGAGTCATAAGGGGCTCTTCTCATATACACAGTGAGTATTCACATCTACCCGTATATAAGTATGGGCAATTCCCAGACACCCTGGCAATCGTCTGCTGCACCCCAGTGCTTTGGATTCTGCAGAATATTAACCTGTCCGTTGCGGGTGTCCTCCGTCCTGGACGGATCTTCTTTTCAAATCTCCTGCTTTCCCACGGATCTATGGCACGGCTGCAGTGTCAGCTGTGGGTGTGCCGCGGATCAACTGGTCTTCATTGATTTCAATGGAGGCCATCCATGCGGGAATCCACAGAAAATGGAGCATGCCGCATTTTTTTCCCCGCGCGTGTGATCCGCATGATGGGATAAAGTGACATCCGCAGGTATTTAATTACCTGCAGATGCCAATGATTGTCTATGGGCAGGTTGAACTGCGGATCATCAGCGTGGGTGATCCGTATTTCATTTATGCTCGTAGACATGAGGCCTTATAGGGAATATGTCACTAACATTTTTTAGATTCTGTTCTCTACACATGACTATGGGGGCGGCCATCTTTCCTGAGCTACATTTAACAGCATCTAGAGCATTTAGAAAATGTGCTTTACAGCAGCTTCATGGACCATGCACAGAATGGACAGAAGGGGATCCATTGACTTGTATGGGAGGCTGTTCTAGGCATGCTCTATGACTTGTGTAGAGGTCTTTCTGCAGGGAGGTGGAGTAAAACGTTGCGCAATACGTGATTAATACAACCCATTGTTGTGCGCAATTCCTGTGTGTGAGAAAAGATAGGACCTGCCCTATCTGTCTGCGTTTTATGCAGTAAGCTGCCATAGAAGTCTATGGCAGGGTCAAAAAAGCAATGGGAGGGTGCAACCAGCGATCAATGCCGGGAAGAGAAGACAGCTGGCCCTTATCAGGCTTTAATAGCCATTCAATTCTAGCTAAAGGGAGCATCATGTGTGCTTGTGAACTGGCCATGCGAGCGCAAAAATTACAGTACTGTGTGCAGACACGCGTGTAACAGCCCGATTATTGCCATTCCCATTCATGCGCAATTTGGGCATATGCTCATCTGTCGAAGCCCTTAGATGGAGCAATTTATTGTTTGTACGAGCGAACGATGTCAGGTTTTTATTTGTACATCCTGTTCATACAGGCAGATAAATTGTTTAGTTCGCTGTACCAGAATGACGGAACAATCAGTATTAAACCAAACAATTAGCGGACAAGCCAAGAATGATTTTCATGCTTGCATGAAATGAATGATGAGCGAACTAATTATAATACATCATTTGATTGTTGGCTATGTTTACATTGAACAATTATCATTCAAATGCGAATGATTCAGCAATTTTTTTTAAACGATAATCGTTCCGTGTAAATCCACCCTTAGGGCTTATTCAGACAGGCGTATATCGGCCGGGTTTTCACGGCCGCTTGATGTACTTTTCCATCTAAGCTGTTCTCTGCTTCCCTCGCCCTCACCAGCTCTCTGCCTTTCTCCTCCAGTCTGGCGTTTGCAATGGAAGGGGGCGGGGCAGAGATAAGCTCCGCTCTGTCCCGCCCACTCCCATTGCTGCCTATGCACAAGGGGCGGGAGCTTAGCTCCACCCCCATCCTGCCCACTTGCATTGTAAACCGCTCGGCGGGGAGGAGAGAGGTAGAGAGTCAGTGGGGGGGCGGGAAGGGGGGGGTGGACTGCTTAGATGGAAGCCTATATACGCTCGTGTAAATAAGCCCTTCGATGGATGACTGCTACAAATCTTTCTCTACAGATCAGGAACTGTCAGACTAGTATAAAGCTCTGTGGTCAGGGTGAAAAATGCAAGATTTTAGGATTTTTTAAAAACATAGATTGTGACGAAAAACGAAAAGGAAAATCACCAAAAGTTCTTTAAAAATATGTTTAAGGGCTCCTTCACATGAGCGCTGTGGTCGGGCCCCTTTACGTAGGCGGCGGTAGCTCCTATGGGAGCCAATGACAGCTGCAGGTGAAGAGAGGTGGGAGGGAGTTTAGCAATGTGACTGCTAAACTCCCCCCCTCTTCTGTGCTTCTCTCTGCCCCTTGCCACTGTTTGCAATAGGATGGGCGGGACGAGGGTGGAGCTAAACCCCTTCACCCCAGTGCAAACAGTGGAGAGGGGAGGGAGCTCAGCACACCAGCTCCCGCCTTGTCCCACCGCCTCCCATTGCAGAGAGCCGACAAGGGGGAGGGAAGGGGAAGACAGCCCGACAGCGTATACGCCACCCCGTGCATCACACAGTGGCATATATTGGCCAGCCGATATAAGCTTGTGTGATAAGACCTAAAAATGGAGATCTGCATTCTTGTCAGAAACAGCTCCCCATATGAGTATTCCTGACATTGCAACTTGCTATCAGCCAGAGTCCAGTGTGCAGATTGCAGCACGAATAAGAAAATGAGGATTACTTATTGGTTGTGCCTCGTATACCTATGATAACACTACCAGAGCACATTTCTAGGACGTGTTGCCAGGGATTCTATATTTATATGGAGTCTATAACTTCAAAGGGGTTATCTGACACTTCAAAACTGATGGTTCATTCTTAGAATAATCCACAAATATTAGACTGCTGAGGGTCTGACTCTCAAACCTATGTGGATCATTTGCTTAAAAAGTCTTCTTCACTATTTACTAGCCACAGCTCCATCCTTTTCGTAGTGCTTATGCATGGTATTACAGTTCCATCCCATTCCCTTGGGAAGGATGAAGCTGCTGTGAGTTGTAATACCAGACATGGCCACTACTAATGGCACGGTGCTGTGCCTGGTAAATAATGAAGGTGGTACAACTGATTGATGGAGTGCCAAGAGTCAGTCCCCCACAAATCTAAAATTGATGGCCTACCCTAAGGGTAGACAATCAAATGTTAAAGGGGTTGTCCCGCGCCGAAACGGGTTATTTTTTTTTTCAATAGCCCCCGTTCGGCGCGAGACAAACCCGATGCAGGGGTTTAAAAAAGAAAACGGATAGTACTTACCCGAATCCCCGTGCTCCGGTGACTTCTTACTTACCTTGCGAAGATGGCCGCCGGGATCTTCACCCTCGGTGGACCGCAGGTCTTCTGTGCGGTCCATTGCCGATTCCAGCCTCCTGATTGGCTGGAATCGGCACACGTGACGGGGCGGAGCTATGAGGAGCAGCTCTCTGGCACGAGCGGCCCCATTCAGAAGGGAGAAGACTAGACTGCGCAAGCGCGTCTAATCGGGCGATTAGACGCTGAAAATTAGACGGCACCATGGAGACGGGGACGCCAGCAACGGAACAGGTAAGTGAATAACTTCTGTATGGCTCATAATTAATGCACAATGTACATTACAAAGTGCATTAATATGGCCATACAGAAGTGTATACCCCCACTTTGTTTCGCGGGACAACCCCTTTAAGTCCTGCAGAATGTCTTTAGCCTACACAAGGTAGATTTCTATTTACACAAATAGGATATTACTTAAAGGGCTCTTTGTCCGTGTTTGATTTTATACTCACTTCAAGATTTTTGCACTGAATGTCTCCATCTTATGCGGATTGCCAAAGCGGTGTGCCCTGTGGTAACGTGAGAACCAGCCATTGATTTCACTGTGCAAAAAAAAGAGAAAACATCACAGAAGAATACAAAAACGGATTATACAATATACACTCTTTTGCCATTTTATTAGAGACCCCCATCTAGTATCATGTTGAGCCTACTTTGGCCTTCAGAACCGTAGCAATTTGCCATGACGTAGATTCCACTAGGTGAGGAAATCATTCTGCAGGAATATTGGCCCCTGCGGACAGGAAGCTTCTTATAGTTGCTGCAGATTAGATGGAGGTGCTGACCTGTTCTGATCAGCTGACAGGAAGGGGTCATCGATTCATGCTTCTTGCACCAAATTCTGACCTCCCAACAGCACGAGGCAACAGAATTCTGGATTCATCTGACCAGGTGATGGTTTTCCGCTTTTCAGTGATACCAGTTTTGTGCTCTTTTGCCCTCTGGAGTCTTCTCTCTTACACAGCAATGTCACTGGAACTCGTCACCAGCTGTTTTAGCCTATTCGTGCTAAAGAATAAGCAGCTGTGCATTTGGACACATTAGTTGTGGTACCCGCATTGTATTTGGCTGCAATTTGCCTGACTGTGCAGTGCCTGTCATTAGAATGATTTTTCACATCCTCCTCTGACCCCTTTACTCGTGGAGTTTTTCCATCCACAGGATCCCCTTTCGCTGGATGTGTTTTCTTGATCACACCATATCTGTATACTCTCCACATTGCTATACAGGAAATCCCCACGCAGCTGGCAGTGACATCCTGGCTCCTGTAGTCCAACAATGATTAGAAGTTAGAAATCGCTCAGATCGCTGGATTTTCCCATCTAATGTGGATTCACACTGAAACTGATTCACGGAAAACTTGTCACCTGATTTTATGCTGCACTCCGGGGTCACGGGGAGAATTTCCATATAGGAGAGCTCCAATCGTGAAACGGCTGGTATCATTAATAAAGGGGCCATTCAGAGTAATATATATATATGATGATTTGATGGGAGTATATATAATCATGGAGCCCTGCAGAAAAACTTTGGTTGGGGTCAAAGTTACCAAGACCAGCGTGTTCATGAAATAAATCAGGATTATGTTCCTTACTCTCCCCAATTATTTTCTCTTCTTCCATCATACATTGGGATCACTACCCACTGTTCCCCATTAACCGCTGGGCCCGTAGGAGCTGCTATACCTTTTTTCCATATACATAACACATTTTGAAGGTTCAGCATAATGTGGTCATAACATTTGTTGCATAGAGTATTAAAGGACACATAGTCTGGACAATGGGGTCAGTTCACAATGCCCATGGTTGGTACCCAAGAGGGTACATGACATGTCCCGTACTGGTACACTGGTACAGTGCATGATCATAACTTTAATGGTGCTTTGATGTAGTTTACTTGAGTAAAAGGTAGGACTTGGCCATTAATTGAATTATTTAGATTACTTTGCCCCTCGGTAACCCCGTGATTCTGTTTTCACACTAAATTGCAAAATTCTATTATTTTCCTTAAATTGTCAGGCACTACACTGTATATCAAAGTATTAACTTACGTAGTCCACATTGAGAGGCCAACTCCTCCCCTGTATCTACACAGCAGTCATTGGCTCATTCCGGCGAGTGGTTAGAGCCAATCAAGAAGAAGAAGGCCCTTCATGCCATTTGCCCCCATGAGAAGGAAAAGTAGGAAGCCGTCCCTTCGTCACCATTGTGACTCTGCTTCTTAACCCTTTCCAATCCACTGTCTGACTTTTGAAGACATTATGATTCAAAACTGTACAGCTCTGATGTTGGAAGACGTCCGTCGGGGTCCTCTTACTGTATATTGCCAGCCTCTCTGCCGTCAGAGCCTATCCAACGTGCCACCTCATGCAGTAATGGCTTTAGCCAGCATATAGCGCCGTAGTATAATGGCAGAAAAAGAGTAAGCCCCCTAGGAAAACCAGGATACAAATTGGATTGGAAAGGGTTAATCTCGCCGCCAGCCACCACCATCATGACCGCCACAGTAGGGCAATTTGTGATGGCCTACGCCAAAGGAGGTGTGGATCAGCATATGCAAGGGGAGGGGGAAGAGGGCGCCTTGGGAAGAGGAGACTGGGACAGGCGCCGGATTGGCAGCAAACTTCAAGATAGCGTGGATACCGCTACCACCCGGCCCTCCACTTCAACAGCGTCCCTGTCCACCTGGCAACACTATTGCATATAAGAGATGAGTTATGTGCAGGCAGTCTGTCCTTCACTCTCTTCGAGGCAGCGCTTCTCAGAATTCTTCACAGTGTGTAATTCAATGTAACACAGATAGCAGGTAAAACTTGGTGCAATACAGAACTTGTACCAAGGCTTACCTGCTATCTCTGTCCCATTACAATACATGTTGCGAAGGGTACATCTAGGGCTGGGTACATGTGCAGGGCGCCCCGTTACAGCCGTTGATTTCTTACAACAGAACAACTAATGCGACTGTGAGGATATATATATACATTGCCATATGTTCTTTATACTTTTATACCTATATGCAAGTTTTATTCAATTCCAAATGAGAAAAAACTTATATGTCGCCTTACATCAGATATTCCAAGGCTTTAGAAGGCTGAGAGAGATGTTCTAGAAATTCAGAGAAGATACGGAACCAGACACAAGGCCGCGTGTACTTGGCTGTTTTCCCAGAAGCGCTGGAACAAGATATCAAGATGTTCAACCATGTACATAATTTTCACTGTCCCAGGCCGGAAATCCGGACTTCCCATATATGGAGAATGCATGCTTGGCCGTTTTCTTAGAATTGAGTGGGTGATTCTTTGCACTGGAGTTAATTGAATACGTGATTTTCTGTACATAAGCCAGAGGCGCCGTAGCAAGATAGCGGCTGTTTTCACTGTCTCAGGCTTTAAATCCGGACTGCCCATATATGGTTATAAGCCCATCACCCCTTGTTGGGGATGGGACAAAGGGTATAAGATCTCATGTAATCTGTAATTAAGCACGTCGGCAAAGCGCAGCCATGTCCCGTGTGAGGAATTATACCAGACCTCTGTGTGTGTGGTGTTTTCTTCTTACCGCCGGCAGCGGGCAAGTGGGGTGGGCCTGATTGGTGCTGTACTTAGAATTTTATTACCCTGACACGACGGCTGCCCAATACATTTACTTATCTCTGATACAAGAGAGTCCGGACAACTGTGGCACTGGTCAGCGATCAAATGCGGGGCGGGTAGCTGCTGTATCAGCTGATTTTCTGACAACAGCATTCCTGATCGCATCTTCCAGTCACTTCTAAGGGACAATTAAAAAAGAAGTAAAGTGTTCAAAAACCAAAAAGGAAAAAAGTTTAATCTAAAATAGTAAATAACGAAAATGGTTATGGAAAAGCCGAAAAAAAATTGGGTATCACCTCGTTCACAAAAATCAGCACTATAAAAGTATTATGCTTGTTATCCTGCACAGCAAACTGCATGGAAATATATTAAAAATGAAGCCAGAATTGCTATTTTTCATTCATCTGTCTCCTAAAAAACACAATAAAAAGCAATCAAAAAGTTCCACTTGTACCCCTGTGATAGACATGATGATTAGTCAGTGTAAAATGTCTATCGATTTGTACTAAACTAGACGTATTATGTGTGTTTTGTGACTTCAGCCTAATGTGGAACTCTGCTGCATAAGGAAAGAGTTAAATCACAGTGTTATATGTTATTGCTTGTATTCAATACTGAGTGTTTCCCCAGTCCTTTCCCATCCCCCACACAGAAACTTCTCCATAATCCAGCTCACAACAAAGAGATACAAACATGTGCTCAAAACTGAAAGTACGTAAGACAAAGACTTGCTTATACATTGGACTTGAGAGAAGGTGGGCAGGAAGGAGGGGGGATTCTATATGATCCGACAAATGAGAATCCTATATGTTATTGATGTAATCTGTTGCACTCCCATTAAAGGGCAGGTGTTATGCTTTACAATAAAAGGGGCTGTCTGGGTGTTCCTCTCCAGAGCCATTTTGGATATGAGACTGATAGCTTGTGTCTGATCTGGTCGATGATGTGTGCACACTATACAATTTGGAAGCTACAAAATACCCCGAAACCTGCTGGAGAAAACCATAATCCAGATCAGTGGCGTCCTTCTGGGTGGGCCCGAGTAGAGATTTTGATTTGTTTCATTCTGGAAAAATACAGAGATCGGCAGATAGCACGCAGAACTCAGGGGCCCGAAAATCTACAGAACACGGTAAGATTGCTTTATGTAAAATCTACCGATGTGAGCTGAATTCTGACTGCTAATCTGCCTGTTTCTGATCCAGAGTGATAAATCAATGAAAGGCAGGTAATATAGTTCTTTCTACTCGGAAAAGACCACCGTTTTAACCTGCCTAAGGGGTATTTTGTATGCTGTGTATATTATGTCTGAGACGGTTAAAAATTGTGTATACAAGACCAAGAGATAAATTCTGTGAGGGTTAATGTGTCAGAAGGGCGGACTTGGCTGTTTAAGTCTGAGGGAGCACGCCGGAGACACTTACTCCTAGGTAAACTAGTGTGAGGCTAGGGAAATTTATGATACGCATGTTTACCTGTATGATTGAGCGTGTTATGTTCTCATATGTGAAAAGGTATATACGCGAGAATTATAGCCGTGGTGTGACGGCTGACGTCTCCAGAAGCTCTTGGTCATTGAAAATAATCATCAGTCTTTGCATGCTTCAGACTAGTTTAAAGAATGTGCAGTGTTTATTATTGGGGGAGGGTTGCTGATAAGAGAGTGGACTGAAGTTAAGCCACTGAAAGCATTTCCCAATTAACCCTTCTGTTCCCTTTGTCTTGTGTTTTGTAGAATTAATGTGCATTGTGATCTGAGTGGGAAAGAGAGGTTATATTGGAAGGATTTGAAGAAAGCAGATTTTACAAGAGGAACACTACTGTGTCCAGAAACTTCGGATAGGATAGAATAAGCAGGTAGAATAGAATGAGGGATCAGTACAGGATGTTTTGGAATATGCAAAACATGTAGAAATGTTTTACAAAGAAAAGGATCAGGAAAAGTTGCAGAAAGAAATGTCGGGTTATGGACAGATAAGCAGAAATGAGTATGGTAAGATAGACTGTAGAAAGTTTTCAGAAGACGAGCAGGAAACCCAGCAGAAAGAAAGGTGTTAGGTGCTAGTTTTTGCTAGGAGGTGGTATAACGTAAGAAAGAGATTCAAGATGAGAAAGTATAGTGGGAGATGTGTATTATTTATGAACAATGTAATGCCTTTGTGTTGACTACAGCCCCTCCCTGTAATGGCGGCCACACTTGCAATGGTTAAAACCCCACATAGGGTGACTCTGCAGCAAATTTGGTGAGCCCTGCCCCCACCCTGAAGTTACTTCCCCCCATGTGCTCACTTTCAGGGTGTGTGATGTTACTTCCGGTCCCTCCCCATCCAGGACAGGACCTGGCCCCGCCCCTTCCTCCAGCGGCCATTTTGCCTCACCTGGAAGTGCTGCCGCCCCCTGGCCCCGCCCCTTCTTCCTCCGGCAGCCATCTTGCCCCACCTGGGAGATTTGTAGCCCCGCCCCTTTCTGCCTCTGGTGGCCATTTTGCTGCACTTGGGAGGCCTACATTCCCCAGTGCCACTGTATCCAGTGCTAACATCATGATTGTCTGAAGTAAGGTTTGTTTGACCAGACTTTGTTACACTCCAAGATGTGGCCACTTTGGATGTGTGATAAGTTCAGGGAAACAAACCTTTGTGAAGATGCAGCTTGGGACATAGTAGATGACTAAGCTGGTTTATAGTGTATGGAAGATTGGAGTTGATGCATGGGGGGCAGAGGCCAGAAATACATGACAGAGGACGCTCTCTCATGTTCCCAGGGGCTCTGTTTTCCACTGCCCGCTTCTCCAATGGATGCTCAGACAGATGATGTTATGGAAGGCTCCTACAGATGGAATAATTTCCCTATAGTCACCCAGCAAACTTTTTCACGCAATTTGATGAAGTAATTTTACTTTTTATGTGAAGAAAGAGGGACTAAATTGCCCAGAGTAGGATGTTAATTCATCCGTATTCTTTAGTTTTTTCCCTAAGTCTTTTGTATATTCTAGTGTCAGTCTACACTGAAGCTATAATTATATTCCGACAGGAGAGTGAAAGTTAAACACTGGACGTTCCCTGAAATACTATTACACTGGGTGACGTAAAATTTTACTTGTGCTGTGCCCCCTTGTGTTAAAAAAATGCTAACTGCGACCTGGGAAAAAAAAAAGAAGAAAAAAAAATTTAAGGAGATTTTCGCTCAGCCTTCGCTGCGTACAATGTCACCTTGACCTACAAAGTGCTTGTTTTTGTGCCCCTTGGTTTCCTTTTTCAACGTTGTAATAGTTTGAACGCGATTATTTTTTTTCCATTGAGTATTCTGGTTCAAAAGGGGGGAGGCATAGGTGATCTGGGTCATAGATGATCTAGGTGTTGTAGATCAGCTATTGGGTTTTAAAAAAAATAAAAATGTATAAGATAAAAAGGAAATAAATGATTTTGTGCTACAAGATTCCGTGCCATGTGAAATAGAACATCAACACGATTATTCAGTACTAATACAGTAAGAAACTGCAGGTATGCAAACAGTTACCGGAACCTCTGTTGATAATGCATATGTTGAGCTTTTTGAAGATGGTACCAGGGTGAGGATTGATGACTCCACATCGGATATGCAGTGGTCACACAACAAGATGTCCTAGAAGCAGAAGTTCTGTCTCCGCATGTCTCAGCACAAGAAGCGGAATTGAAGGCCCTCACTGAGGCGAGTAGAGTGGCGAGAGGTAAGACGGCAACCATTTACACTGACTCCTGGTATGCATCTGGCATAGCTCATGATTACGGTCCAAAATGGAAGGCCAGACAGTTTTTACCTTAACAGGACAACCAATTGAGAATGGTGCAGCGGTGCAGAGTCTCATGGAAGGCCCTACTTCTACCTGACAAAGTTGAGAGTTCGCACTGATTCCTACCCTGGAGAAGCAAGAGACGACACCCTCGCCAACAGCACAGAAAAGGCAGCGGCCCTCAAGCCGTGGAAGAAAGAAGAAAGATACTGACAGCATGAGTCAGTGGTAAAAACTTTGGACATTGACAAAATTTGGACTTTGATATGCTAAAGACTTTTACAGTTACAAGCCAGCAAGGAAGGAAAGGATAAATGGACTAATATGGGAGCAGCAGAAACAGGACAGCGTGTGGTGAACAGTCAACAGCACTTGCCCACCACAGTTCCTGTATCCCATGATGGCCCAGCTGATGGACGGAAAGACTCACCTAGTAAAGCAGCAATGACAACGACGCTTGAAAGAGGATGGGCGACTTCTGGGTTCTCTGTAGCTGCTGCATCATTTGTGCAGTTTAGCATGAGTCAGGGCAGAAGTAAATTTGCCACATCACACTTGCCGGGACCACTCTACCCATTTCAGGGATTGCAAATTGACTACGTTCAGCTCCCACTTGTTGGGAAGTATGAATACGTGCTTGTTGTTGTTAATGTCTTTGCAGGTTGGAGGCCGACCCTGTTACCAAGGCAAACAAGTAGGTAACTGCAAAGAAGCTCATGAACGAGGTAAACTGTGAATATGGGGTACCAGAAGTGATTCAGAGTCAGACAGAGGTATAAACTTCGCAGGTGAATGTAACATGTCATGTCTGCTCTGGGTGTATCCCAGGCCTTTTACATACTCCACCATTTTTAGAGTAGTGAAAAGGTGGAGAGACTTAGTGGCATGCTAAAAAGTAAGATACTTAAAAATGACGCCACTTTGGAAAGACTGCCATTCAATAGCCTTATACAGTGTTAGATATGAACCCAGGGGGGATCATGCATTATCTCCCTACGAGATTGTTTGGGCTAGCCCCAAGGCTAGGTCGTTACTATCCTCAGTAGTTACAATTACAATCTGATGTGTTGACTGAATATGTGATTTCCGTTGTTAAAGAACTAACCAAAGCCTATGCACAGGTGTTCTCTTCCAGACTCAGAGGCAGACACTGGGACACATAACTTGCAGCCTGGGGATTGGGTGTGCGTCAAGAAGTTCCTCAGGAAGCACCCTCTTGAGCTCCGATTTGATGGTCCCTACCAGGTGCTTCTGACTACTGCCACAGCTGTGAAACTAGCCGAAAGACTTACATGGATCCATGCTTCATACTGTAAGAAAGCTTCAGATCCGGGAGACCAGTCTTAGTTGTGCCAAATACATTACTCTGGTTAGGGCTAGTGAGAGAGGAGGGTGGCAACTGGAATCCTTAGTCGGAAGAATATGAGGGTATGGTTACCTTCTGGTATAACTCGTTCACTGTTCAAGTAGCCACATATTCCTTCGACTATTGTACTGTGGTCCCGTGTCTAGGCGCAAGATCCCACCGCAGGCCAGATTTAGCTCAGTCCAGCTGGTTATATGACTTATATACCCGGGGAATACAATATGTTTGCGCCACTGATAATGTCTGGGGAGAAGACTGCCGTTATTGGGGATTAGTGGGATGGAACACAGGAACAGATTAGTCCTATAAACCGCGAAGTGCCTTAAAATAAGAAAGATAAGAGCGGGAAATCCCTAATTAGTCGTATAACCCTCCTTGAGAATAATAAGGACAGCAGGTATTGGAAGGCTGAACTTAGTATGTTGCTTGGTTTTAATGCGGTTGTTACACTAACCATGGGAGATCCAAGCCCGGGGAACGGGGGGACTTGCAGGCTGGGGACATACCGGTACGGGAGGACAGATCCCTTAGGGAAGTTTAAAATAAGGGGTATGGTAGATGCACCCGAATGGAAGCCTTCACTTAGTCCCATGCCCATAATTAACCCCCTCCGCCGTAAGATAAAGACCTTGACGAACATGATGATCATAGCCGACCCTACCTTTTGAGGACACCTTGACAGTAGCGATTGGCTACTCTGAGCAGAATCTCTGGTTGCAGTTGATGAGGTACAATGCTAACAGGAGCAACAAGTCTAACTGTTGCGTGTGTGGTAGTGCCCGACCACACTCGGGGATGGTCCCCCTAAATCTCCCTGTAGATGCTGAAGAGTGGTTTATTTGTCTCTTCACGAACATTTCCGCTAATTACACTGTCCGTGAGAAGTGGAAGAAGGAATACTCTATAACTAAAGTGTTTTGCACCGGAAAGAGTATCACTGACTACCCTGGAAACTACACCTGCCAGGCAAATAGGCAGGGTGGAGGGAGATTTTTGGGGAACTCACCAACGGGTATTGCTCCTCCTACGGTACGATAGGAGGGGAATGGACACAGAATCAGGTCCAGTCCTTAGGAGATGTTTACTGGCTTTGTGGAGACATGAGGTAGAGGACCCGCCTGGAGGGTAATTGGACAGGGGAGTGTGCCTTAGTAAAGCCCTTATGCCCCTCCACATCCTGTCAGACAACATTGAGGATAATGAGGTTACCCCCAATAGTTACTTTATCTCGATCCAACTCAGTCTGTGTTTTGTGGTTATCCTGTCATGTTGGTCTATCCTTGTTTTCCTTCCAGTCTTGTCACTAGGTAGTGTAGGGTCAGTGCAGGCGGCCTGGACGTGTTCACCACCCGGACTATCTCCAGGAGGGACATTGGTGTGGGTGAAGATTAGGGAGTCTCATGCCGTGCGTACCTGTACACACTACTAGTATTGTAACATTATACTAGAGCGAGAAGAGAGACCCCTGGTGGTAGTTTTGATCTACACGTGTACATTGACGTCATAGGATAGCCAAGGGGGGTACCTGACGAGTTTTAAAATTAGAGACTAAGTTAAAACTAGATTCAAGTCCATTTTCCTGATCATTATGGTAAATAAACGTTGACTGGATTAATTATGTTTATTATAATTAGCAGCGGTTTATAAATTATACTAGAGACGCCTTATAGGGACTAGTCGACCAATAGGACCTACCTCGACTATGACTTTTCAAAATAGAATGGCCTTAGATATGATTTTAGCTAAAAAGGGGAGTGTCTGTAAGATGATAGGGGAGACTTGTTGTACCTACATCCCAGACACGTGACCCGCGGGTAAAGACGCAGTTGCCATTAAGAAGCTGACCGCACTAACTAAAAGGAGCTAACCTTTGGGACCAGTACTCGCCATGGATGAGCGGGTGGTAAAGGATCCTGGCACAGACGGGCGTCGCTGTTGTATGTGAACTGATTATCTTTTCTGTTCTAGTCTGCTGTGTTATCCCCTGTGTCAGAGAGACCTGTGAAACTGATGCTGGAAAAGCTACTCCCACAATGAGTTCGCTGGATGCATCCCCAGAAGGAGTGAACAAGTCCTACACCCCCTTGAAGACCCTAAAACGAACCTTCAACGCGCTCCAGTTATAGGCTCACGCGCAGAGAACTGTGAAAATTAGATGGAGAGTTAGAGGATAGACATTTTAAGGGGGGATTGTGATAGACATGATGATTAGTCAGTGTAAAATGTCTATCGATTTGTACTAAACTAGACGTATTATGTGTGTTTTGTGACTTCACCCTAATGTGGAACTCTGCTGCATAAGGAAAGAGTTACATCACAGTGTTATATGTTATTGCTTATATTCAATACTGAGTGTTTCCCCAGTCCTTTCCCATCCCCCACACAGAAACTTCTCCATAATCCAGCTCCCAACAAAGAGATACAAACATGTGCTCAAAACTGAAAGTACGTAAGACAAAGACTTGTTTATACATTGGACTTGAGAGAAGGTGGGCAGGAAGGAGGGGGGATTCTATATGATCCGACAAATGAGAATTCTATATGTTACTGATGTAATCTGTTGCACGCCCATTAAAGGGCAGGTGTTATGCTTTACAATAAAAGGGGCTGTCTGGGTGTTCCTCTCCAGAGCCATTTTGGATATGAGACTGATAGCTTGTGTCTGATCTGGTCGATGATGTGTGCACACTATACAATTTGGAAGCTACAAAATACCCCGAAACCTGCTGAAGAAAACCATAATCCAGATCACCCCTACATGGTACCACTGAAGTCTACAACTCTTCTCGCAGTCTTAGTATTTAGCAAAAAAAGAAAATTGAGATTGAAATTGAAAACTTTCCATGAATTAAAAAAAAATTGAGATTTTAATTTTTGGCAAAATCAGCCCCAGCAGAAGGTATTTAGTATCGAGAAACCCTGCCCTGTACCATGGAGAATGCGGAGCTGGTGCCCAGCACCACCGTATGGACCCTGTGATGTACCCTGTCCCTGGCTACTATACTAGTCATATAGCTCACATCCACTGCTGTGCAGTCATAGTTTGGTCATTCCCTTCTTACCTGTCTCCCTCTGTGATTTCATGAACCTTCCCCTTCAGTTCGCTGTGGACTTTCTTCACCATGTTATAAATTTCAGATCCAGGAAATCCTCCGTGCCCATCACTAAGAGGAAGAAATCACCAAAGAACTATATTTCTACTGTAAACTTCATTGTCGCTCATTAAAAGGGTTTCCAGGGTTTTTCTGGAAACAGCGCCACTCTTGTTCATGGGCTATTTCTGGTATTGCAGCCTCACTGAAAACCTGCCATTGCATTTGAGCTCCATATACTGTGTCATGGGGCTGAAAGGTGATGGAACAGAGAGTCCTGGGAGCTGCGTTCCATACTCACTGGGTGCTCCATTCCAGAGCTGTATCTCCACAATGATTACAGGTGCCAACAGCTTGACTCTTTCTGTACATGCATCTTGCATAGAGATGAATGGGAGATGTGCACGCAAAACGTGAATATGAGACACTGCTCCAAGGACTGCCCATTCCATCACCTTGGAGCCCCATAACATAGTTTATGGGGGTCAAACATAATGACAAGTTCCCTTTAATGGGATTATCCGTGATGTAAATATTGATGGCCTGTCCTTAGGATGTCATCAATACCAGATTGGTGGGGTCTTACTCCTGGGATCCCTATCAGTAAGCTTTTAAGCAAGAATTTTAAAAAAATCTGTACTGCGAATGTCCAACGGCGAGCTGTGCAGCCATCCGCAGTACAGAAAGAAGAATGCGAAAGCAGGTACGCACGGACGCTGCTGCTGCCAGGGCTGGATTCCACATGCAGAATCCGACCCGCCGGTCTGCAGACGGCCTAAATGAAAGTAAATAAAGTGGACAGGAGAGAACTTGAAATTCTGGTCCAACCTTTTTAACCCACTCAGTAAAGGCTATGGGTTGTAGTTACCAAGTGTTTTTACTTGAGAGTCTTTAGACACACCGCCAGGGAGGGGATGCCCATCGGGAGCAGCTCACAGAGCACTGAGTAATGATCGTACCTGCAGGGACAGACAACGGGCAATCAGTGACATGAGCACTATAGGTCTGTAGGTAGACCACCTTCATCTCAGCCATAATGTCATCAATCCAATACAGCGAATCAAACCATTATACTCCTCAATGCAGGTAGTGAATGCACAGACCACTGAGCAGTAGAGTAATCCCAGGACAGCATTTACATTGACTGACGTACCCCAGAATGGCAGAGGAGGTACATGCTGTAGATGTGGATGCATTTACAGTATGGGGTCTCTTACAGCAACTGTAAGTAGCCCGAAGCTCTGCAGCCGTTCTGAAGCTTTAAGACAATGTGATGCCACTCTCCCTTATTATACAACTAGCTGATATACCCGGCTTCGCCCGAGTTAATTTGGTACTGGTGTTTATCTGGTGTTCCCACGGAAAATCTTATGAAGTCGTGGTTACTTTAGAGATACCAAGGAAAAAAATATGTTCACCATTTTGCATGTTTTTTTGCGTTACCCAGGAAACACCACGTGGAGGTAACCAAGCAACGTTTCCTTTATATAAAATGACATCAGGAAGTGAGAGAATTAGATTACGTACATAAAATTTGGACGCTAATTCTTTTGCGCTTAGAATTGAATAATCGAGTTGGGACCCATTAACTTTTCCTATTTATGACAATCAATACTCGTGCCAAATTTCAAGTTTCTATGACATCGGGAAGTGAGAGAATTAGATTCCGTACGTAAAATTTGGATGCTAATTCTTTTGCGCTTAAAATTGAATAATCGAGTTGGGACCCATTAGCTTTTCCTATTTTGGACATAATCAATGCTTGTGCCAAATGTCATGTTTCTACGACATTGGGAAGTTGAAGAATTAGTGGCGAGTCAGTCAGTGAGTCAGTCAGTGAGGGCTTTCGTCTTTATATAGATATGCAGCTGAAGCTGACAACTGCAAGATGTATAATAACTGCTGCCCCCTTCCCTGTGACTTTTGAAACTGCAGTTGTAAATTTACTCATAGATAGTCCAAGGGGATGTGAGGTCAGAAGACACATTTAGGATGTGTTCCTTTTCCAGCTGAATTGCGCTGCGTACTGCGCATCTCCTTGTGTATTGTGTGCCCATTTGCACCCCCTCCCCCCATAGACTTCTATGGGGGCATTTGGTGCACACAAAAATAGAGCATGCTGCGATTTTCCACCGGATTGACATCATACTGTTCACGTACATTTTGCACACGAGCAAATATGCCCAAGTGAGGGAGCACTTAACCTGACTCTAAAAAATTGCCCCAGTGAAGAGGGGCCGAGCTGCAATACCAGATATTGATTCTAATGAACATCCCATGTTACTGTTTAAACTACATGGATTTTTCCTCCTGCAGACTTGGAAAAAAAGGGACTTATCACTTCTTGATGTTAGTTTGGTGCCAAATTTCCTCATTAAATTCATTGGAAGCTCAAAATTCGCATCAAAATCTACATACAACATTGAAAACCGTGTTAAAAATCCCTATTTAGGATGCATATTTAAAACGTGGATTCCATGTTGGACTTTTCTGGTTCAAATGGGCAATGGAAAAACTGACCAATTTTCCTTTTGATTTTCATGTGTTTTTGCTTTTTTCCACACGAGTGTCATCCAAGTGTCATCTGTGTTTTCTGTGCATTAAAAAATGGAAGGTGGCTCAACTGATCTAATTGAAAAGTTCTATTAAAATCAATGGGTGCATGAAAAAAAATCAGAACGCACTCATATGTCATTCTGTTTTTTTAATGCACTCGTTGATTTGAATGGACAATTCTTGCCCAAGAATCAGACCAAGATAGGACATGCTGCATTTTTTTTACTCAGACTGTCTGATTATGAAATCAGTGCGTTCTATTTCCGTACAATTAAAAATTGGACCATACTCGCACGGAAAAAAACTCTTGTGTTAAAAAGCCCTTAAATCACCACTGCCAACAATCTAATACATGTACAAGGTCTCCTGACTGACCTCCAACGGAGAAATCTTATGCATGGCCTGCTCATAGATCTGGCATCACTATACCTTGCTCCTTCCACTACCTTTAAGGGAACCTGTCAGCAGAATATAGGTATATTACCTGGCCCCACAGTGTAAAACAGCATAGCAGCAGGATAACATTGATGTTTTAAGCAGAATAGAGCAAATCGGCAAAAAAGTCAAAATCCTGCTTTTATTGCAGAGCGCCTGTTAGTCAAATGCCCTGCCTCAAGAGGCGGCGCCATTACAGCTCCAAGTAAAGATGTCACTTGTTAAATCCCTCCTCTTCAGCCTCTCACTGCCACCAACTTTCCTTCTGACGTCAGTACAAACCAGGCTGAATCCCATGCAAGTGACGTGCGCCTCTCATGTCTCATCTTCCACCACATACACCGCAAAGCGAGGCTTAGATGACTGGAATTCACCTGAGGATTCAGCATGGCAAGCGCTGACTATCCATGCATATTAATGCACAGTGTGCCTCAGGTAGTCAGACCAGCGGTGCGGCCATCTATGTTTCTTCAGGACCGGAGGGTCACTTTAAATCATGTCTGTGGCCTTCTACTTGTCTCCACTTTGTTGACACATCACATTCAGTCCTGTCCTCACTAACACAACCACAGATCACTTCCTGATCTAAGATACTCTGTGCTGCTGTAGCTTCTTGTAACCTTTTGTATGTCCCCCTCCGTCACTGTTACTGTCTTACTAACATACCAAAGAAAGTGGACAGGTCATTGCCCCATATGCTCAGCATACTCATCTGCTGCTGCTCTAATCACTGCCAGGATCTGATTGGCTACACTGTGTTATAGCCCCACCCCACTGTGAGGGGTTAATTCACGTTTATGCCTTTTAAATTGATAAGTGTATTTCACAGAATACTTATGTGTTTATAATTTGCGTCTACTTTTGCTAAAGGTTTAAGGTAAGGGCCGACGCTTTAATAATAGACTACAGCGACTCCATTTTGTATCTCTTTGCTTGTTTTGCTTCAATACATGTATCTGTATTAATTTCACCTTTTACCTAGAAAGATATTAGATCCCAATTATAATAATTGGCCTTGAATATGTTCACATATGCCTTATCAGCTTTCTCTCTCTCATGTCTCTCTTCCCTTGAGAAAGCTCACTCCCTTCTAGTAAGAAGCGTCCAGGAACATTTGTTTTTGTTACAGTTGTCACCGGACATTGATATATTGCTCATGTAGGAGACTTCTTTGAAAGATGTGTATTGTCAATTAAAATTTGCAGATGTTATGTAGCCTTGGGCATGCCTGGGGCATGCGCAGTAATCAAATCAATACGTCAGCAAACCTTTTCTATATCATCTGTAATTCTTTGAATAAACTTCACTTCTTCTTTGGCTAACCACATACCTGTGTGGTCATCCATCTAAGTTGTCTTTGAGTACTCAACCCTGAAACCAATTGGGAGGCAGACAGCATTAGCCGAACGGTCTCTTTAGACCCCTTACACCACCTTCTGATTGGCTACCATTTTTGCTAAATGTAAACAGTAGACAGGCGGCCACTCACTGTAAGGAGAATTTATGTGTTTATCAAAGAGAAGATGATCCCAGGTCCCGTGCAGAAGTCTGGGCCCAGGAGAAACACATCACACCAGCCTGTGCGGTATCAGATGATTTCTAATTTATTCTAAGGTGGTCAAAGATTATATACTATAAATGACATCACAGCAAAAGTATATACCTCCAAGGTGAATAAGGATACATAATAGGCTAAAATAAAAGTGATTAACATAAGTTACACCTCCTTAAGTGTATCTATTACATACAATAAGACCGTCATAAATTCAGGAGAAAGGAAGGCCTGGGAAGGCGCCATACAGTCTATTCGGCTTCTCCCTGTGTATGTTATTCTATAAACATACATGAGTGATTTAGTAGACTGTCTTATCTTCTAATCTTTCTTCCTCATGAAGACATGCAGGCCTATAGAAGGGTTTTGTTTAACCCCTTCACTACTTAAACCAGTATCATGCTATATATTCCTAATGTACAATGCAATATAGAATAATTAACTGATACATTGATCTACAATTTTCTTAACACTCACCTTGTATGCTCTCTCTGCTCAGCTTTCTCAGCATGTCATCCCACATCAGCAGTTTCTTCTCGGGGAACTCGGTGTGGAGGAAGCCAACCACATTCTCCAAGTGAGAGAGGAACATCTTGCCCAGGTCTCCTGTGTTATTGATTAGCCAGGACGTGGAATCCTGACCCTCGCCCAGGTGGTAAACCTACAATTATGGAGGACATTGAGACAAGATAAAGCACAGCTCCAATTACCAATATCTCTTTATATCTTACACCTAAGAATCTGTTCACATTTGCATCATAGGAACAGAAAAACTTTAATAACGGTGTGACAGATCCGTCATATAAGGGACATCAACGGAGCCAGACAGATCCCATTGACAAGAATGGGTTCCATCAGGTTTTCATCACGGTGTTTGTCATTTTACCAGAAAAAATACCAGTGTACTAGTATACTGTTCTAATGGAAACCCTGGACAGAGGCTCCTAATGTAAGTCTGAGTAGAGTCTAACATTGATACATCGTATTAATACTTTTTTACATTATACTCCGTGCATTTCCATTTCCCTCATCCATAAGGCTCTCCACAGACCTATATCTCCTCCCTCTTCTCTGTCTACCACCCTACCCATGCTCTCCGCTCTGCTAATGACCTTAGACTAAATTCCTCTCTAGTCTGGACCTCCCACCTCCGCTTCCAAGATTTTTCCTGAGCTGCACTAGATAATCAGGTTAATTCCCAACGCCCACAGCTTTAAAAACACATTATTTAGGGAGGCCTACCATACAACCTAACCTAAACTCTTTTCCATCTACACTGCTATACTCTCCTTTGGAAGGAAACCTGCGCTCCTTCTCACTTCAACCCCCACGCACCCCACATCACCTCTTATCTGCGTATTCACTAACAGGGCTGGGGATCAACTCACACACCTTTAGGCTGGGATCACATAGGTGACAAAGTCGCATGATTTTGTAGCGTTGCTATGATGCTACAAATCACATGTATGTGAAGCCCATGTTTTTCTATGGGTTAATTCACACATGCGATGTTTTGTAGAATGCAACAACCTGACACAAAAACCTTGCAGGTCCGGCAATATGCCCGCGACATGCAAGGTTTTGTACCCCGTGTTTCCTTATGGAGCCTTTCTCTCTGTTGCATCGCAGGAAAACGAGATTTTCGACGGTGCAATGCAACTTTGACATTAGGAACTCCTACTGTCAAAGCCCTAATCTAAGCCCTGGCTGCAAAAAAAAAACAAAAAACATACATCACCTCTCTGGTGCTGTCAGCCCAGCTGCATCTTCTCCCCGGGTCCTCGGCACTATTCTCCTTCATCTCTTCTGGCCAGGGATTGAAAAAGTCCTCGAAGTGCTGGCTGTGATTGGCTGACGCTTAGCCAAGCACAGCAAGCACTCGATGAAACAATCACAGCCATTCATCGAGCGCTGGCTGTGATTGGCTATACATCAGCCAATCACAGCCAGCGCTTCCGGGAGGCAGGGATTTTCAATCCTGGCCAGAAGAGATGAAGAAAACAAGTATCAGGGACCCGGAAGAAGCTGCAGCGGAGCCCTGGACAGCGCTTCTAGGTGAGGTATGCTTTTTTTTAATTTTAAATCGTCAGATCTGACTGCATCTGTAAGAAATCCCCAGCTGTGCTAAATAGAAGTTACCATATAAAAGTAAAGTCCTTAGAGTAACGCTTGTAGGGAGAATGCAACCGTAATATGGTGTACCGTGTAAAAGACATAAGAAGGGGCAGGACGGCAAGAATCTATAATTATAATTAGCAGACCCCCATTACCATCAGCAATAAGACCCCTGGCTCGTACTCACAGTTTGCTGGGTAAGGGGTTCTGAATCTCCAATATTCCTGATTGCGAGCTGCTTGATGCTGAAAAACACTAGCCAAATCCAGAGAGAATGTCAGAGAGGGGTGATATGGAGGCATTATTACTACTGGGGTCACTATGGGAGTATTATTACTACTAGGGTCACTATGGGGGCCATTATTACTACTGGGGCCACTATGGGGGTATTATTACTACTGAGGACACTACGGGGGTGCTTTTACTACTGGTGAAAGTATGGGGGTGCTATTACTATTGAGGCCACTATGCGGGTATTATTTCTACTGGGGCCACTATGGGGGTATTACTACTACTGGGGACACTACGGGGGTGCTTTTACTACTGGGGACACTATGGGGGTATTATTACTATTGAGGCCACTATGCGGGTATTATTTCCACTGGGGACACTATGGAGTTTATTCTTGCTTCTGGGACCACTTGACACAGTACTAACAACTGTAGCATCTCATTTGTAGTCACAGGAACCTGCCACTTCAGTCACAAGAGAACAAACTGTACGTCCTGAATAGTCTCTGTCCAACAGAAGGCAGCGGCCATTTTTGCTGTTACCAAGCCGAGTTATCAATGGAAGAAAATTACAACAAAATGGATGAGCAATGTCATCCTACCAGACCAGGCATTACCAGTGAGACTGGAACCTTCTGGAAGCTCTAAGGGGCCGTCGGAGCGGTCAGGCTGGCCCAGTCCAAAGTGAGGAGATGACAGGAGGGCAGGAGGCTCCCTGAGTGCAGCAGACTGTCTCTCCTGCTGTGTCCCGTCACCTCACTGTCCTTCCTGCTGTGTCCCATCACCTTACTGTCCCCCCTGCTGTGTCCCGTCACCTCACTGTCCCCCCTGCTGTGTCCTGTCACCTCACTGTCCCCCCAGCTGTGTCCTGTCACCTCAGTGCCCCCCTGCTGTGTCCTGTCACCTCACTGCCCCCAGCTGTGTCCTGTCACCACACTGTCCCTTCTGCTGTGCCCTATCACCTCACTGTCCCTAGTGCTGTGTTCTGCCCCTCACTGTCCCTTGTGTTGTGTCCTGTCACCTTACTGTCCCTCCTGCTGTGTCCTGTCACCTTACTGTCCTTCCTGCTGTGTCCTGTCACCTGACTGTCTCTCCTGCTGTGTCCTCTTACCTTACTGTCCCTCCTGCTGTGTCCTGTCACCCCACTGTCCCCCTGCTGTGTCCTGTCACCTTACTGTCCCTCCTGCTGTGTCCGGTCACCCCACTGTCCCCCTGCTGTGTCCTGACCCTCACTGTCCTTCCTGCTGTGTCCTGTCACCTTACTGTCCCTCCTGCTGTACCCTGTCACCTCACTGTCCCTTCTGCTGTGTCCTGTCACCTCACTGTCCTTCCTGCTGTGTCCTGTCACCTTACTGTTCCTTGTGCTGTGTCCTGCCCCTCACTGTCCCTTTTATTGTGTCCTGTCAGCTTACTATCTCTCCTGCTGTGTCCTGTCACCTCAATGTCCCTCCTTCTGTGTCCTGTCACCTCACTGTCCTTCTTTCTAATATGTCCTGTCACCTCACTGTCCCTCCTGGCAGTGTTTCCTGTCACTTTAGTGTCCCCCTTCTGTGTTCTGTGACCTCACTGTCCCTCCTGCTGAGTCCTGTCACCTCACTCTCTCTCCTGCTGTGTCCTGCCACCTCATTGTCACCCCTGCTAATCTGTCCTGTCACTTAACTGTCCCTACTGCTGTGTCCCTTCACCTCACTGTCCTTCCTGCTGTGTCCTGTCACCTCACTGTCCTTCCTGCTGTGTCCTGTCACCTCACTGTCCCTACTGCTGTGTCCTGTCACCTCACTGTCCCCCCTGCTGAGTCCTGCCACCTCACTGTCCTTCCTGCTGTGTCCTGTCACCTCACTGTCCCTACTGCTGTGTCCTGTCACCTCACTGTCCTTCCTGCTATGTCCTGCCCCTCACTGTCTCTACTTCTGTGCCCTGTAACCTTTCTGTCCCTCCTGCTGTGTAACGTGACCTCACTGTTCCTCCTCCTGTGTCCTGTCACCTCACTATGCCACCTGCTGTGTCCTGTTACCTCACTGTCCCTCCTGCTGTTTCCTGTCAACTCTCTGTCCCTCCTGCTGTGTCTTATCACCTCACTGTCCCTCCTGCTCTGTCTTATCACCTCACTGTCCTTCCTGCTGTGTCTTGTCACTTCAGTATACCTCCTGCTAATGGGTTCTACCACTTCACTGTCCCTCCTGCTGTGTCCTATCACTTCACTGTCTCTCCTGCTGTGTCCTATCACCTTAGTGTCCCTCCTGCTGTACCCTGTCACCTCACTGTCCCTCCTGCTGTGTCCTATCACTTCACTGTCCCTCCTGCTGTGTCCTGTCACCTCACTGTCCCTCCTGCTGTGTCCTGCCACCCCACTGTCTCTCCTGCTGTGTCCTATCACTTCACTGTCTCTCCTGCTGTGTCCTGCCACCCCACTGTCTCTCCTGCTGTGTCCTATCACTTCACTGTCCCTCCTGCTGAGTCCTGTCACCTCACTGTCTCTCCTGCTGTGTCCTGCCACCTCACTGTCCCTACTGCTGTGTCCTATCACGTCATTGTCCCTCCTGCTGTATCTTGTTACCTCACTCTCCCTCCTGCTATGTCCTATCACCTCACTGTCCTTCCTGCTGTGTCCTATCACCTCACTGTCCTTCCTGCTGTGTCTTGTGACCTCACTGTTCCTCCTCCTGTGTCCTGTCACCTCACTATCCCACCTGCTAATGTGTCCTGTAACCTCACTGTCCCCCCTGCTGTGTCCTGTCACCTCACTGTCCCTCCTGCTGTGTCCTGCCACCTCACTGTCCCTCCTGCTGTGTCCTGCCACCTCACTGTCCTTCCTGCTGTGTCCCGTCACCTCACTTTCTCCCTACTTTGTCCTGTTACCTCACTGTCCCTCCTGCTGTTTCCTGTCAACTCTCTGTCCCTCCTGCTGTGTCTTATCACCTCACTGTCCTTCCTGCTGTGTCTTGTCAATTCACTATTCCTCCTGCTAATGTGTCCTACCACCTCACTGTCCCTCCTGCTGTGTCCTATCACTTCACTGTCCCTCCTGCTGTGTCCTGCCACCCCACTGTCTCTCCTGCTGTGTCCTATCACCTTAGTGTCCCTCCTGCTGTACCCTGTCACCTCACTGTCCCTCCTGCTGTGTCCTATCACCTCACTGTCCCTCCCGCTGTGTCCTATCACCTCACTGTCCCTCCTGCTGTATCTTGTTACCTGACTCTCCCTCCTGCTGTGTCCCTTCACCTCACTGTCCTTCCTGCTGTGTCCTATCACCTCACTGTCCTTCCTGCTGTGTCTTGTCACTTCAGTATCCCTCCTGCTAATGGGTCCTATCACCTCACTGTCCCTCCTGCTGTGTCCTTTCACTTCATGATCTCTCCTGCTGTGTCTTGTCACCTCACTGTCCTTCCTGCTGTGTCTTGTCACTTCAGTATCCCTCCTGCTAATGGGTTCTACGACTTCACTGTTCCTCCTGCTGTGTCCTGTCACCTCATAGGTGTATTGGGAGGGTTACTAGTGAGGTACCACAGGGGGCAGAATTAGAGGGGTCATTGTTACTAGTGGGGTACCACAGGGGGCAGTATTTGGCCCTCTTCTTTTTAGTATATTTATTAATGACCTGGTAGAATGTGCAGTAAAATATCCATATTTGCAGATGACAAAACTATGTAAAGAAATGAACACAAGAGAAGACAGAATGTGGTGACAAGAGGATCTGGATAAGTTGGGGGCAGAAAAGTGGGAAATGAGGTTTAACATTGATAAATGTAAGGTTTTGCACATGGAAAGGGAAATATGTGTCATAATTACACACTACATGGGAAACCACTGGATAACACTGATGTGGAAAAGGACTTGTGGATTTTAGTGATCTCTAAGCTAAAATGAAGCAACCAGTGTCAGGCAGCTGCTGCCAAGGCAAATAGGATCATAGGGTGCATCAAAAGAGGTCTAGGGGCACATGAAGAGAACATTGTTCTTCCTCTTTACAAGTCACTGGTCAGAGCACACATGTAATGTACAGTTGTGGGCATCGGTAGTCAAGAAGGACATCAAAGCTGGAGCGGGTACAAGGGCGGGCAACTAAAGTAATAAACGGAATGGGCGGACAACAATACAGAGATTTTTCCCATCATTTATTTATGCCCAGGACTGTCACAAAGGGGCGCTCTCTACGTCTAGAGTAGTGGTTCTCAACATGGGCGTTATTGCCCCCTGGGGGGCGTTTTTACTTCTCAAGGGGGGCGGAGGAACGAAAAGGCTCAACTGGGGGCGTTGGAACAGAAAAGGGCCGGTAGGGGGACGTTCTCTGTTTGTTTTGTTGATTTTTTTGTATAGTAATTACATTTTTCTAAAAATTAGTAGCAAATAAACCGTCCGAAATCAAATCGGGGAAATCTGAAACCGACAAAAACTGAGGCAATGACTTCCATATGAATCACTTCCAAGTAATGGGAGTTGTGTGCAGCCTGCGCGCCTCTCATATAATGTATGACTTTATAAATGTATACTTACAGCTGTTGCAGGTAGGTATCAGCTGTGAAGGACTGCCGGCGAGTATGAAGCTAGATCGACTTCTGATCCCGCTCCGTACAAAGTCTGCACGCTCAGGACGTAACTGTATGCCGTGGAGCATGAAAGGGTTAAGATTTTCATTTTAGCTGATACTCAACCATTATGTGGTCTTGTGACCGTGAAAACTGCGATAGACCTTGTTCACACAATACTGAAAGCGTCGCGTCCGTGTTGGAGAAATACAAGGCTGAGCCGCAGCGTTCTGCCACAGATGTTCATGCAGACCCACATGGAGATTTGGCTCCAGTCAATGGGGACAGCGTGTGTGCGGCCGACTGACGCAGGTGTTTCCCCAGCAATGTGTATCTCAGAACTCACGCGGAAAAATCTGCGCCGTATGAACTGCAGCACAGACTTACATAGTATTTCATAGAATGCTAAAATGGTGTGAATTTCATGAGGATTTGGTGCAGAATCAGCAGCAAAAAAACACCATGTGAAGGAGCAGTAGGAGAAAATGTAGTGTTTTCTTTCAGGGATGCCTACTTTAGGTTTTTTCTCTTTTTTTTATACGTCCTTCGTGGGCTGCATTCCCACGAACGTATATCGGCTCGGTTTTCACGCCGAGCCGA
The DNA here is from genome assembly GCF_035609145.1 of Eleutherodactylus coqui. Lineage (NCBI taxonomy): Eukaryota > Metazoa > Chordata > Amphibia > Anura > Eleutherodactylidae > Eleutherodactylus > Eleutherodactylus coqui. Next base: position 148,125,908 of record NC_089844.1, on the reverse strand, counting down.
TATACGTCGTCCTCATGTGCAGGGGGGGGGGGAGGATGGAAGAGCCAGGAGCAGGAACTGAGCTCCCGCCCCCTCTCTGCCTCCTCTCCGCCCCTCTGCACTATTTGCAATGGGGAGGGGGGGGCTATTCGCGGAACTTAGCCCCCCCCCTCCCGCCTCCTTTCATTGCAAATAGTGCAGAGGGGCGGAGAGGTGGCGGGAGCTCAGTTCCTGCTCCTGGCTCTTCCATTCCCCCCCCCCCCCTGCAGAGTAGGACGACGTATATTGGTTCGGCGTAAATACCGAGCCTATATACGTTTGTGGGAATGCACCCTTAGGGTGCATTCATATGGGCGAGCGTGATAATGCTCTGAGGAACTCACACCGCTATCATGCTTGTTAAATTGCGATGTTCACTGCGAGTGCATTACGATTGTGCAACGGCCGACCCTGGCGTGCCAAAGTGAGGGAGACCATGAGGTTTGCAGAATATAATATAATAATAATCTTTATTTGTATAGCGCCAACTTATTCCGCAGCGCTTTCAGGCATGGATAAATGCAAAACAATACAACAATTACAATATAAGGTACATTGGGTTAGACACAAATGGGTTGAGGGTGGTACAGGAGGTGCAGGGGTTGGGGAACACAGGCAATAGGAAATTTCATGTACAGATCATTTATTAGAAGGCAAACAGGGTGGGGCACCATAGGGAGGGGCGAGGGACTAGGTCAGGAGATTTGGTATGCTTCCCTGAAGAGGTGCGTTTTTAAGGCGCGTCTGAAATTTCGTGCATCGGGAATTGTCCGGATGCCTTGGGGTAGAGCATTCAGAGGATGGGCGTGCTCTGGTGAAGTCCTGTAGGCAAGCATGTGAGGTTCGTATTACACAGGTGTTTAGTCTGAGTGTGTTAGCCGATCGGAGTGAGCGGGCTGGGTGGTGTACTGACAGTAGGGAGGCGATGAAGTGTTGTCACAGGTGGCTCTGTGGTCCCTCTCGACATTGGCGCCAAAAGTGCTCTGCTCAGGGGTTGTGCAGCGACCCAGGGAACGTACCGCGGTATGCTTAACAGGAAGGCCTGTTTTGTCACGCGTGACGTCAGTACTCCAACCGGACTCTCAGGATGGAATGCCGATGAAATAACTGAGACGAGTCCAGTAGCTTGTGGTAGTAATCTGGGAGTACGCAGATTTACTAAACTTGGAAATGGCACAAGAAGATACAGCAGTATGCAGTGAATTGAACAGGGTGAAGAATACAGCAATATTTACTTAACAACTGACTTAAACGTTCTCTCCTTTCCTTTCTCTGAACTGATTTGAAAGACAATTTCCCCCACTAGTTCCTCTAGCTGAAGGGACAATTAACGTTTAATAAAGTGTAGGTGAAGCTGAGTGAAAAGTGACTGAGGAGATCGCGTCTCATCCTCCTGACCATATACTTGTGTACTGTAGCTTACTTAGGGGATTATAGAAGGTAATGATAATTAAACTTTCTCCTTAGCAGGTAGAAATGCTATAGCCTCAGCTAGTGCCTCATGGGATAGATGTGGAAGCAAAAAACCTCAGCCTCCAGATGGTGCCTGATGAGCATCGGACAGGGGGCTGCACTGCATGGAAGTGGCTGCAATACATAGAGGAGACCTCCAGAGTGTCGCAGGCAATCAGGTGATGGGGCAGGGATGGAAATTGTGTTTTCACCGGAGTGGCCCTTTAATAACACTATCCAATGCGAGCATCTAGTAAGATCAACCATCGTGACCATTTAGTGTTACCAAACACATTGCCCATATAGCAGTGCTAGCCAGCAGTACAAACTACAGTGCCCTAATAGCATTGTCAATCAACAATGCCAATACAGTAATACCAACTACAGTGACAATATATCAGTGCTAGTCACAAAGACCATGTACCGGTAGCAATAGCAACCAACGGGGCCACATAGTAATACCAACCACATTGAACCTTAGTCATTCCAACCATCAAGACCGCACTGCGTGCCAGCCATAATCACCAAATAGTAGTAATACCAACTACAGTGACCATATAGCAATAGTAGCCACAGTTACCATGTAGCCATACCTATCTTTGTGATTGTATGTCTATGCCTGATCATGAAGGAAGAACACAGTGTGACTATGCGGCCATCATCCTATTCCTTCTGTGGCTAATGTACCTTTCATTTGGGCATAGATGGGTATTTCCACTCCCTCCTGTAGGTATTAATGATTACATCCCGAGTCACATCCTCGCCTGTTAATAGGGCAGCACTATAGTACAGGGCTTCTGTAAACTTTTCCTAACACCCCTCATGACTATCACAGGGCAAAATGTACCCCAACTACAGACATGAGGGGGCTGAAAATGTCTATGGGCACCGTACCGTACTGTAGTGAGTGCCCAATGAAGATATTTCAGAGCATTATCAGAATCTCCCCTATAGACAGAGCTCTAAAGGGTTGCCATCCATTAAATTCAGTGTGTTGGAATTCCTGACCAGTTCAGGATCTCTGCTTGCTGTCAGTTAAGGACAAGATATTTTTCTATTTACATCCAGAGGCTGAAAAATCTGTGAAGACCTCCTACTTCTCACAGCTGAGGGTCTGCATCCAGTCTAGACAATCCTCTGTGAGGCTGTAGTCATGCGGACAAGAGCGATATCAGTCTGTGAAACTCGGACCAATATCACGCTGGGAAATATGCAATCTTCCAGGAGAGTGCGATACGCTTTTATGTAGTCCCATAGAAAGTAATGAGCGAGATCGCCAAAAAATAGGACATGCCGCAGTCTTTACCGGCTTACATCATCGCTGCAAGAGAAAAATCTCTCATGTAAATAATGGCTTCAGATAGAAAGCTTAAGCTCCAAACTGATACATTTTATCTGCACTGATACAATGTAACAAACCATCAGGACAGGAGAGAGACTTTTGCTACTCATGTGTTAGGATCATAGAGTGTTCTTCATCCCCGCAAGGACACAGCAGAGGCGGACAGGTAAGTTTTTTTGTTTGTTTGTTTTACACTAAAAGTGTTGTTTTTCAGGGAAGGGCTTATATTTAAAGCCCTTCCCTGAAAAATCAATTACGGGTTGCTGGCAGAATGGAGCCGCCGGCAGCAGTCACGGCTCCATTGAAGGCAATGCACGGACCTGCATTCACGTGTGTTTTTGCACGTACATGGGTGCACACTTATGTACGCACGTATGTACGCACAAAAACATGCTCGTGTGAAGCCACCCTTATCATGACGTATGATTTTTACCTCCATCGTTATAAAAAGGATAGAGCCATTTAAAAAAAGCACAGGTCGGAACGCTGGAGCACTGGATGCGCTTTTGATATACAATTTATTTAAAATTAACATGCTGTGGAATTAAATCCCGCACCACATGTCAAAATCCGCATGGGTTTTGAGCAGATTTTTTCAACAGCGTGTGGATGAGATTTTAAAAATCTCATCCACTTTGCTACTACAGCTTCTGTAAACTCCACAGCAAATCCACCCCATGTAGTAATAGTGACCCCCTATATTGGTGGCCCCAGTAGTAATAGCGTCCCTTATATTGGCCCCAGTAGTAAGTGTCCCCCACAATGGCCTCAGTAATAAGTGTCTCCCAAAGTAGCCGCAGCAGTAAAAGTTTCCCCTGTATTGGTTGCCCCAGTAGTAACAGTGTCTTCTAAATTGGTGGCCCCAGTAGAAATAGTGACCCTTATATTGGCTCCAGTAGTAATAGTGACCCCCTATATTGGTGGCTTCAGTAGTAATAGTAACCTCTATATTTGCCCCAATTGTAATAGTGACCACTATTGACGCCCCAGTAGTAAGTGTCCCCTATTATGGCCCAGGTAGTAATAGTGACCCCTATTGCGGTCCCAGTAGTAATAGTGTCCCCTATATTGGCCTCAGCAGTAATACTTTTCCCTACATTGGCCTCAGTAGTAATAGTGACCCTCACAGTGGTCCCAAAGTAATAGTGACCCCGATATTGGCCCCAGTAGTAATAGTGTCCCCTATTGTGGCCCTAGTAGTAACAGGCTCCCCCTATGTCAGCCTCAGTAGCAATAGTGATTCCTATTGTGGCCCCAGTAGTAATAGTGACCCCTATTGCAGCCCCAGTAATGATCTGCCATTGGTCAGATGTAGTAATTATGACCCATATCATGGTCCCAGTAGTAATAGGTTTAACCTATTGCGGCCCAAGTGGTAATAGGCTCCCCCTGTTGGAGCCCCAGTAGTAATAGTGACTCCTATTGTGGCCCCAGTTGTAATAGTGACCCCTATTGCAGCCCCAGTAATGATCTGCCATTGGTCCCAGCTTTACTCACCTCTGTGGCGGTGTCCCGACAGCCTGTACAGGCGAAATGAATGTCTAGGACACCTAATACACAGGCCCTGCGGTTGGCATAGCAGCGAGGATCATGTGATCGGAGTCAGCTGATGTGATCTGCATTGCTATGCTGACTGCAGGACTGCATATTAGGTGAGGTAAGCGGGGACCTAGATCCTCCATCCAAGCCCTGATAATCAATCGTGGAGCTCCATGGGCTCCGCGGAGCACACTTTGGGAAACCAAACTCCTCACTGTGGAAGATGCAATAAACCCACAGGGAAAAGGAGAGGGGACATGGGAACCCCGTTCTTGGGATTACTGGGGGTCTTAGCGGTAACACCCCTACTAATCAGACTTTTATCACCTATCACCTAGGTAATAGTGGATTTTGGTACTTTCAAAGGGTTTTCCTATTAAAGACATTTATATACTATTTGCAGGTAAGGGTCATAAAATGTCTGATCGCTGAGGTGCCAAATGCTGAGACCACCGGCATTCCCAAGACCAGCACACCCGAATGTACCATGTTAATGGATTGTCAGTGACCACTCCATTCACTTTCTATGGGATTGAGGGAGATTACTGAGCACATCAATCTCCGCCTGCCAATAGAACTGAACTGAGCAGCGGTCAAGCCTGCGCACTACCGCTCCATTCACATGGGGCATCTGGGAGCACTTGTTTCGGTATCACTGAGGGTCCGAATGCTGGGGCCCCCAGTAAATCAAACATTTATCCCCTATCCTGTAGTTAGGGAATAAATGTCTTTCTTGGGAAAATCACCTTTTACACGTGCAGATGATCGTGAACGACTGTTTGAAGGGTCATTCCAAGACAAATCACCCAACGGGTAACACCCGACCATCTACCATGTTTAGGAAAATATGCACATTTGTTCATTACTAGAATTTCTATAGAAATGTCAGTTTTCAGTCCCATCAGGTTATGGCGTGATTTGTCCTATAATGGCCGCACTATAGTTCCTGTCCGGCAACAGCTGTCACCGTGTGGTTAGGAGATTAAACACTTTATTATGTGCAAGATACGTCTACTGGACTATTGGGCGGCATCCCATCATGGTCGCTGTGTAAGGAGAAATCAGACAAAAGACAAACACCACGATGTAGATGATAGAATTCTGCTTTATTAGAATAGCAATAAGCAACATTGTAATTAAATATTACCGGCCTTTAATAAATGACACAATGATCACAGTGACTCTCAGGTTAGGACCGCTGGAGACCACAGAACTTGCTACGGTCCTTCTGACCAGTCCACCAATGTCCTAAGATGAGAGCCGCCGGATCCAAAGATCCAGAGGAAGGCGAAAAAAACCCTGGAGAGTTCTACCTCAGGGGGGCAAAAAATTCCTTCCTGACCCCAGATGTGGCGATCGGCTATCACCCTGGATGGAATCGGTCCTGCTGCATATTGCTGTATACATATTTGTATGTAATTCCAGGCTCAGGAGAGCTGATGCTGTAAAGAAAGAGATAAATACAACCTGCTCCTAGGAGCTTCCAATCTATTAGAATACTTGATATCCTGCTACTTAGGTATATGGGCACCGTTAGATAGCTGTGCCCTGTCTTGGCGCTGGTCATTTTGCCTATGTCTGCTGTGGTGTGCAGCTTTGCAAGAGTTCAGTCTGTCCGCATCCTGCTGTCTGTCTGTTCTCAGCTCTGTCAGTCTGGATGCAGTTTGTTTTTGAGGAGGCCCTTCAACGGAATCGACCCTCAGTGTTTCTTCCTTTTTTTTTTTTTGGTTTTTTTTTGGTTTACTTTTTTTTGCTTTATGCTTTTATAGCACATTTTTTTACATTTTTGTTCTTTTTGTGTTTTTTTCTGTCCTTTTGAGGGGCCCATCCATAGGCTGACCCTCAGAGCTTCAACAAGCTTTCTTTTTAAGGAAACTAAATTTTGTGACATCCTGAGCCACATGACAGACGAGCCAAGTGACAACCTGAGCCACATGACAGCCGAGCCAAGTGACATCCCGAGCCACGTGACATAACGGAGCCAAGTGACAACCCGAGCCACATGACAGCCGAGCCAAGTGACACCCGTTGGTTTTTTTTGCTTGCTTTTTCTTTCTGTGCTTTTAGGCACGTTTTCTTGCACTTTTTGTGCTTTTTGAGTAGACCCATCTAGAGGCCGACCCTCAGGGCTCTATCAAGCTTTTAGGCTTTGTTTTTAAGGAGGCCCTTCAACGGAATCGACCCTCAGGGTTTCTGCTTGGTTTTTTTTGGGTTTACTTTTTTTTTGCTTTATGCTTTTATAGCACAGTTTTTACATTTTTGCTCTTTTTGTGTTTTTTTCTGTCCCTTTTGAGGGGGCCATCCATAGGCTGACCCTCAGAGCTTCAGCAAGCTTTCTTTTTAAGGAAACTAAATTTTGTGACATCCTGAGCCACATGACAGACGAGCCAAGTGACAACCCGAGCCACATGACAGCCGAGCCAAGTGACATCCCGAGCCACGTGACATAACGGAGCCAAGTGACAACCCGAGCCACATGACAGCCGAGCCAAGTGACACCCGTTGTTTTTTTTTGCTTGCTTTTTCTTTCTGTGCTTTCAGGCACGTTTTCTTGCACTTTTTGTGCTTTTTGAGTAGACCCGTCTAGAGGCCGACCCTCAGGGCTCCATCAAGCTTTCAGGCTTTGTTTTTAAGGAGGCCCTTCAACGGAATCGACCATCAGGGTTTCTGCTTGTTTTTTTGGGTTTACTTTTTCTTGCCTTATGCTTTTATAGCACATTTTTTACATTTTTCCCCTTTTTGTGTTTTTTTCTGTCCCTTTTGAGGGGCCCATCCATAGGCTGACCCTCAGAGCTTCAGCAAGCTTTCTTTTTAAGGAAACTAAATTTTGTGACATCCTGAGCCACATGACAGACGAGCCAAGTGACAACCCGAGCCACATGACAGCCGAGCCAAGTGACATCCCGAGCCACGTGACATAACGGAGCCAAGTGACAACCCGAGCCACATGACAGCCGAGCCAAGTGACACCCGTTGTTTTTTTTTGCTTGCTTTTTCTTTCTGTGCTTTCAGGCACGTTTTCTTGCACTTTTTGTGCTTTTTGAGTAGACCCGTCTAGAGGCCGACCCTCAGGGCTCCATCAAGCTTTCAGGCTTTGTTTTTAAGGAGGCCCTTCAACGGAATCGACCCTCAGGGTTTCTGCTTGTTTTTTTTGGTTTACTTTTTTTTGCTTTATGCTTTTATAGCACATTTTTTTACATTTTTGCTCTTTTTGTGTTTTTTTCTGTCCTTTTTGAGGGGGCCATCCATAGACTGACCCTCAGAGCTTCAGCAAGCTTTCTTTTTAAGGAAACTAAATTTTGTGACATCCTGAGCCACATGACAGACGAGCCAAGTGACAACCCGAGCCACATGACAGCCGAGCCAAGTGACATCCCGAGCCAGGTGACATAACGGAGCCAAGTGACAACCCGAGCCACATGACAGCCGAGCCAAGTGACACCCGTTGTTTTATTTTGCTTGCTTTTTCTTTCTGTGCTTTCAGGCACGTTTTCTTGCACTTTTTGTGCTTTTTGAGTAGACCCATCTAGAGGCCGACCCTCAGGGCTCCATCAAGCTTTCAGGCTTTGTTTTTAAGGAGGCCCTTCAACGGAATCGACCCTCAGGGTTTCTGCTTGGTTTTTTTTGGGTTTACTTTTTTTTTGCTTTATGCTTTTATAGCACATTTTTTTACATTTTTGCTCTTTTTGTGTTTTTTTCTGTCCCTTTTGAGGGGGCCATCCATAGGCTGACCCTCAGAGCTTCAGCAAGCTTTCTTTTTAAGGAAACTAAATTTTGTGACATCCTGAGCCACATGACAGACGAGCCAAGTGACAACCCGAGCCACATGATAGCCGAGTCAAGTGACATCCCGAGCCACGTGACAAAACGGAGCCAAGTGACAACCCGAGCCACATGACAGCCGAGCCAAGTGACACCCGTTGGTTTTTTTTGCTTGCTTTTTCTTTCTGTGCTTTTAGGCACATTTTCTTGCACTTTTTGTGCTTTTTGAGTAGACCCATCTAGAGGCCGACCCTCAGGGCTCTATCAAGCTTTTAGGCTTTGTTTTTAAGGAGGCCCTTCAACGGAATCGACCCTCAGGGTTTCTGCTTGTTTTTTTGGGGTTTACTTTTTTTTGCTTTATGCTTTTATAGCACATTTTTTACATTTTTGCTCTTTTTGTGTTTTTTTCTGTCCTTTTTGAGGGGGCCATCCATAGGCTGACCCTCAGAGCTTCAGCAAGCTTTCTTTTTAAGGAAACTAAATTTTGTGACATCCTGAGCCACATGACAGACGAGCCAAGTGACAACCCGAGCCACATGACAGCCGAGCCAAGTGACATCCCGAGCCACGTGACATAACGGAGCCAAGTGACAACCCGAGCCACATGACAGCCGAGCCAAGTGACACCCGTTGTTTTTTTTTGCTTGCTTTTTCTTTCTGTGCTTTCAGGCACGTTTTCTTGCACTTTTTGTGCTTTTTGAGTAGACCCGTCTAGAGGCCGACCCTCAGGGCTCCATCAAGCTTTCAGGCTTTGTTTTTAAGGAGGCCCTTCAACGGAATCGACCATCAGGGTTTCTGCTTGTTTTTTTGGGTTTACTTTTTCTTGCCTTATGCTTTTATAGCACATTTTTTACATTTTTTCCCCTTTTTGTGTTTTTTTCTGTCCCTTTTGAGGGGCCCATCCATAGGCTGACCCTCAGAGCTTCAGCAAGCTTTCTTTTTAAGGAAACTAAATTTTGTGACATCCTGAGCCACATGACAGACGAGCCAAGTGACAACCCGAGCCACATGACAGCCGAGCCAAGTGACATCCCGAGCCACGTGACATAACGGAGCCAAGTGACAACCCGAGCCACATGACAGCCGAGCCAAGTGACACCCGTTGTTTTTTTTTGCTTGCTTTTTCTTTCTGTGCTTTCAGGCACGTTTTCTTGCACTTTTTGTGCTTTTTGAGTAGACCCGTCTAGAGGCCGACCCTCAGGGCTCCATCAAGCTTTCAGGCTTTGTTTTTAAGGAGGCCCTTCAACGGAATCGACCCTCAGGGTTTCTGCTTGTTTTTTTTTGGTTTACTTTTTTTTGCTTTATGCTTTTATAGCACATTTTTTTACATTTTTGCTCTTTTTGTGTTTTTTTCTGTCCTTTTTGAGGGGGCCATCCATAGACTGACCCTCAGAGCTTCAGCAAGCTTTCTTTTTAAGGAAACTAAATTTTGTGACATCCTGAGCCACATGACAGACGAGCCAAGTGACAACCCGAGCCACATGACAGCCGAGCCAAGTGACATCCCGAGCCAGGTGACATAACGGAGCCAAGTGACAACCCGAGCCACATGACAGCCGAGCCAAGTGACACCCGTTGTTTTATTTTGCTTGCTTTTTCTTTCTGTGCTTTCAGGCACGTTTTCTTGCACTTTTTGTGCTTTTTGAGTAGACCCATCTAGAGGCCGACCCTCAGGGCTCCATCAAGCTTTCAGGCTTTGTTTTTAAGGAGGCCCTTCAACGGAATCGACCCTCAGGGTTTCTGCTTGTTTTTTTTTGGTTTACTTTTTTTTGCTTTATGCTTTTATAGCACATTTTTTTACATTTTTGCTCTTTTTGTGTTTTTTTCTGTCCTTTTTGAGGGGGCCATCCATAGACTGACCCTCAGAGCTTCAGCAAGCTTTCTTTTTAAGGAAACTAAATTTTGAGACATCCTGAGCCACATGACAGACGAGCCAAGTGACAACCCGAGCCACATGACAGCCGAGCCAAGTGACATCCCGAGCCACGTGACATAACGGAGCCAAGTGACAACCCGAGCCACATGACAGCCGAGCCAAGTGACACCCGTTGTTTTTTTTTGCTTGCTTTTTCTTTCTGTGCTTTCAGGCACGTTTTCTTGCACTTTTTGTGCTTTTTGAGTAGACCCGTCTAGAGGCCGACCCTCAGGGCTCCATCAAGCTTTCAGGCTTTGTTTTTAAGGAGGCCCTTCAACGGAATCGACCCTCAGGGTTTCTGCTTGTTTTTTTTTTGGTTTACTTTTTTTTGCTTTATGCTTTTATAGCACATTTTTTTACATTTTTGCTCTTTTTGTGTTTTTTTCTGTCCTTTTTGAGGGGGCCATCCATAGGCTGACCCTCAGAGCTTCAGCAAGCTTTCTTTTTAAGGAAACTAAATTTTGTGACATCCTGAGCCACATGACAGACGAGCCAAGTGACAACCCGAGCCACATGACAGCCGAGCCAAGTGACATCCCGAGCCACGTGACATAACGGAGCCAAGTGACAACCCGAGCCACATGACAGCCGAGCCAAGTGACACCCGTTGTTTTTTTTTGCTTGCTTTTTCTTTCTGTGCTTTCAGGCACGTTTTCTTGCACTTTTTGTGCTTTTTGAGTAGACCCGTCTAGAGGCCGACCCTCAGGGCTCCATCAAGCTTTCAGGCTTTGTTTTTAAGGAGGCCCTTCAACGGAATCGACCCTCAGGGTTTCTGCTTGTTTTTTTTTTGGTTTACTTTTTTTTGCTTTATGCTTTTATAGCACATTTTTTTACATTTTTGCTCTTTTTGTGTTTTTTTCTGTCCTTTTTGAGGGGGCCATCCATAGACTGACCCTCAGAGCTTCAGCAAGCTTTCTTTTTAAGGAAACTAAATTTTGTGACATCCTGAGCCACATGACAGACGAGCCAAGTGACAACCCGAGCCACATGACAGCCGAGCCAAGTGACATCCCGAGCCAGGTGACATAACGGAGCCAAGTGACAACCCGAGCCACATGACAGCCGAGCCAAGTGACACCCGTTGTTTTATTTTGCTTGCTTTTTCTTTCTGTGCTTTCAGGCACGTTTTCTTGCACTTTTTGTGCTTTTTGAGTAGACCCATCTAGAGGCCGACCCTCAGGGCTCCATCAAGCTTTCAGGCTTTGTTTTTAAGGAGGCCCTTCAACGGAATCGACCCTCAGGGTTTCTGCTTGTTTTTTTTTGGTTTACTTTTTTTTGCTTTATGCTTTTATAGCACATTTTTTTACATTTTTGCTCTTTTTGTGTTTTTTTCTGTCCTTTTTGAGGGGGCCATCCATAGACTGACCCTCAGAGCTTCAGCAAGCTTTCTTTTTAAGGAAACTAAATTTTGAGACATCCTGAGCCACATGACAGACGAGCCAAGTGACAACCCGAGCCACATGACAGCCGAGCCAAGTGACATCCCGAGCCACGTGACATAACGGAGCCAAGTGACAACCCGAGCCACATGACAGCCGAGCCAAGTGACACCCGTTGTTTTTTTTTGCTTGCTTTTTCTTTCTGTGCTTTCAGGCACGTTTTCTTGCACTTTTTGTGCTTTTTGAGTAGACCCGTCTAGAGGCCGACCCTCAGGGCTCCATCAAGCTTTCAGGCTTTGTTTTTAAGGAGGCCCTTCAACGGAATCGACCCTCAGGGTTTCTGCTTGTTTTTTTTTTGGTTTACTTTTTTTTGCTTTATGCTTTTATAGCACATTTTTTTACATTTTTGCTCTTTTTGTGTTTTTTTCTGTCCTTTTTGAGGGGGCCATCCATAGGCTGACCCTCAGAGCTTCAGCAAGCTTTCTTTTTAAGGAAACTAAATTTTGTGACATCCTGAGCCACATGACAGACGAGCCAAGTGACAACCCGAGCCACATGACAGCCGAGCCAAGTGACATCCCGAGCCACGTGACATAACGGAGCCAAGTGACAACCCGAGCCACATGACAGCCGAGCCAAGTGACACCCGTTGTTTTTTTTTGCTTGCTTTTTCTTTCTGTGCTTTCAGGCACGTTTTCTTGCACTTTTTGTGCTTTTTGAGTAGACCCGTCTAGAGGCCGACCCTCAGGGCTCCATCAAGCTTTCAGGCTTTGTTTTTAAGGAGGCCCTTCAACGGAATCGACCCTCAGGGTTTCTGCTTGTTTTTTTTTTGGTTTACTTTTTTTTGCTTTATGCTTTTATAGCACATTTTTTTACATTTTTGCTCTTTTTGTGTTTTTTTCTGTCCTTTTTGAGGGGGCCATCCATAGGCTGACCCTCAGAGCTTCAGCAAGCTTTCTTTTTAAGGAAACTAAATTTTGTGACATCCTGAGCCACATGACAAACGAGTCAAGTGACAACCCGAGCCACATGACAGCCGAGCCAAGTGACATCCCGAGCCACGTGACATAACGGAGCCAAGTGACAACCCGAGCCACATGACAGCCGAGCCAAGTGACACCCGTTGTTTTTTTTTTGCTTGCTTTTTCTTTCTGTGCTTTTAGGCACGTTTTCTTGCACTTTTTGTGCTTTTTGAGTAGACCCGTCTAGAGGCCGACCCTCAGGGCTCCATCAAGCTTTCAGGCTTTGTTTTTAAGGAGGCCCTTCAACGGAATCGACCCTCAGGGTTTCTGCTTGTTTTTTTTGGGTTTACTTTTTTTTTGCTTTATGCTTTTATAGCACATTTTTTTACATTTTTGCTCTTTTTGTGTTTTTTTCTGTCCCTTTTGAGGGGGCCATCCATAGGCTGACCCTCAGAGCTTCAGCAAGCTTTCTTTTTAAGGAAACTAAATTTTGTGACATCCTGAGCCACATGACAGACGAGCTAAGTGACAACCCGAGCCACATGACAGCCGAGCCAAGTGACATTCCGAGCCACGTGACATAACGGAGCCAAGTGACAACCCGAGCCACATGACAGCCGAGCCAAGTGACACCCGTTGGGTTTTTTTTGCCTGCTTTTTTTTTCTGTGCTTTCAGGCACGTTTTCTTGCACTTTTTGTGCTTTTTGAGTAGACCCGTCTAGAGGCCGACCCTCAGGGCTCCATCAAGCTTTCAGGCTTTGTTTTTAAGGAGGCCCTTCAACGGAATCGACCCTCGGGGTTTCTGCTTGTTTTTTTTTTGGTTTACTTTTTTTTGCTTTATGCTTTTATAGCACATTTTTTTTACATTTTTGCTCTTTTTGTGTTTTTTTCTGTTCTTTTTGAGGGGGCCATCCATAGGCTGACCCTCAGAGCTTCAGCAAGCTTTCTTTTTAAGTAAACTAAATTTTGTGACATCCTGAGCCACATGACAGACGAGCCAAGTGACAACCCGAGCCACATGACAGCCGAGCCAAGTGACACCCATTGGTTTTTTTTTGCTTGCTTTTTCTTTCTGTGCTTTCAGGCACGTTTTCTTGCACTTTTTGTGCTTTTTGAGTAGACCCGTCTAGAGGCCGACCCTCAGGGCTCCATCAAGCTTTCAGGCTTTGTTTTTAAGGAGGCCCTTCAACGGAATCGACCCTCAGGGTTTCTGCTTGGTTTTTTGGGGTTTACTTTTTTTTGCTTTATGCTTTTATAGCACATTTTTTTACATTTTTGCTCTTTGTGTTTTTTTTTCTGTCCCTTTTGAGGGGGCCATCCATAGGCTGACCCTCAGAGCTTCAGCAAGCTTTCTTTTTAAGGAAACTAAATTTTGTGACATCCTGAGCCACATGACAGACGAGCCAAGTGACAACCCGAGCCACATGACAGCCGAGCCAAGTGACATCCCGAGCCACGTGACATAACGGAGCCAAGTGACAACCTGAGCCACATGACAGCCGAGCCAAGTGACACCCGTTGTTTTTTTTTTTGCTTGCTTTTTCTTTCTGTGCTTTCAGGCACGTTTTCTTGCACTTTTTGTGCTTTTTGAGTAGACCTGTCTAGAGGCCGAACCTCAGGGCTCCATCAAGCTTTCAGGCTTTGTTTTTAAGGAGGCCCTTTAACGGAATCGACCCTCAGGGTTTCTGCTTGGTTTTTTTGGGTTTACTTTTTTTTGCTTTATGCTTTTATAGCACATTTTTTTACATTTTTGCTCTTTTTGTGTTTTTTTCTGTCCTTTTTGAGGGGGCCATCCATAGGCTGACCCTCAGAGCTTAAGGAAGCTTTCTTTTTAAAGACACCCATTTTTGTGACATCCCAAGCCACATGATATATCTTCTGATATATAAGGCACTTGTCAGGCCTCATATGGAATACCTTCTACAGTTCTGGACAGTGGTGCTCAGGAAAGCTGTTGCAGTGCTTAAAGGGGTCCAAAGCAGGGCAACTAAATCAATAAATGGACTGAGAGGACCGGAATACTCAGTGAGGCTATCAAAATTAGGATTATTCACCCTGGAAAAAAGACGGTTAAGAGGCGACCAAATAACTATGTATAAATACATTGAGGGACAATACAAGGATCACTCCCATCTGTTTGTAAACTGGGAAAAAACGAAGTAATAGAATGAGAGAAGACACTTGAAGGACAGAATTGTACTATCCATGGGTTCCACATTTTCTGATATTTTGAAATTGCATTATTTCAAAGGGCTAGTATTTTCTCGTATAAACTATGTTCTAAAATCAAGCTAATTAGTAGAGATGAGCCAGCACGCTTGTTTAAGGCTGATGCTCAAGAGAGCATCGGTCTTTTCGAGTAACTGCTTACTAGTCTGAGCACCATGCGGGGGTGGGGGGTGACTGGGAGCCGGGGGGAGAAAGAGAGATCTCTCTCACTCTCCCCCCTGCTCCTCCCACCGCTTCCCCACAAGGTGCTCGGACAAGTAAGCAGTTACTCAAAAAGACCGATGCCCTCTCGAGCATCAGCCTTAAACGAGCGTGCTCGCTTATCACTACTAATTAGATCTTTGACAAACAGTTGGGCCTCAGATTTCCAATTTTTGGAAAAAAAGCAATTTGGCACCTAATAGGACATGGCCTATCAATTTTTTGTATGCTGGGTGAATTCTATTGAAACCAATAATCAGTAGAGCGAGTTTTGGGACAACAGGTACAGTTAGATTTGTAACTTTTTTGATACGTGCTTATACTTCCTGCCAATAAGGCATGATTAGTGGATAAGACCAGAAGATGTGTGACAAGGTGCCGCTGTGGGTACTGTTGTACCTTGTCGACACCGGAAGCTAGGGGTGTGACAGCACTTAGCAGGAGGGAATGCCCCTGTCACACCCCTAGCTTCCGATTGCCTGCAGCTTCGTAGTCTGTCCCGTCCCTACAGCTCCGGACTCTATGGATGGCGGCTGACAGCGGGCACACAGCAGTGGTGGGGGCAGCCTTGTGCTGCAATCTCCGGTCCCACTGCGGTCCTCCGTTGTAGGGAGTGAGCACCGGCGCGTCTCTACAATACTTGACAGTGCCCCCGCGTTGGGCGATGTTCAGCGCTCCTCCATGTCCCCTATGCTCTGCAGAGGACACAAAAGGGGCAGCGGAGCAGTGAGTGACACCTGGCCGTGCAGGAGCCGAGGATGAAACATTCTTTTCGGTTCTCGGCATGCGGCCCCATACTTCTCTGTATGCGGCGGCGTGTCAACAAACATGGCTACGCGTGTCAGTGCTGAGACACGTGTCATAGGTTCTCGATCACTGTAATAGTGCACCCTCTACCACGACAAATTACTGTGATAGCCCCCCCCCCTTGGCACATAAACAGTCACATACATAAGCCCCTCATTCCAAACTTACCCTTCAGCAGGGGGACGGTTGGCAGGTGGAAGCTGCTGTTCTGTTTATTTTCAGGTCTGTACTATCAGCGGGAGCCGTGGGGTGAGCGGACTGCGCATTCTCGAGGACCCAACCAGCTGACAAGCTCTACTGCGCCTGCGGGACGAGAAGAAGCTGAGATTTGTCGTATCCAAAGACAACGGACAGGTAAATACTAAAAATTTCTAATTGGGGTGACATATAAAAAAATATTCCACTATCTTTGGGGGTGGGGGGACTTATTTTTACGGCATGCACACTTTGACAAAAATAAAATAACTTTATTCTATGGGTCAGTACGATGACGACAATACCAGGCTTATATGGTTTGGTTTGTCTTTTTGAGGGGTGTCCTGTACTTCCTATTAGCTCCATTACGGAGCACATATGACTTTATGATTTACTTTATTTTCATTTTTCTCCTGGAGACAATTTGACCAAAAATATGCAATTCTGATGTTTATTTTTTTTTTCTGACGACGTTCCATCATGTGAGATGAATAATACATTTCTTTGATTGGACTTTTACGGAAGCAACCATATCACACACACACACACACACACACACACACACAGACACACACACAGACACACACACACACACACACACATATATATAATTTTTTTAAATTTTGTATAAAAAAATTACAAAGGGTTTTATTTTAACTTTTAATACCTTTTAGTTTTGCAAATTAATACAACTTTTTTAAACTCCTGTTTACATTTTTTTAGTCACCATAGGGGTTTTGAACTTGCGGTCTTTAGCTCGCTCATAGAGTATAATAAGATATCATAGTATTGCATTATACTATGTTTTGACAGGCAGTCTTTCCAGCCACACTACAGGCATGCCTTCGCAGCCATGCAACCGGATGGCGCCTCATGATCTCATTGCAGGTGGGAAGTGGAGGGGCGTTTGGGACCCCGGAATAGTGATTGGGGCATTTAACCCCTTCCTGCTCCATGACGTACCGGTACGTCATGGAGCCGCGTGGCGACCTCTCTTCATACAGTGCGGGTGTCAGCTGTTTATAACAGCTGACACCGCGGGCAATAGCCGTGCGGCCGATCGCGGCTATTAACCATTTAAATGCCGCTGTCAATTCTGACAGCGGCATTTAAATCCCCCGAACGATGTTCGAGGGTCCCACATTACATCATACTGCAGGAGCGATCAAAGCATCGCATGTTAAAGTCCCCCAGGGGAACTTCAAAGTAATTTTTTTTAAAAATCAATAAAGTTTTTTTAATTGTAAAAAAAAAAAATTGTCAAAGTTTAAATCACCCGCCTTTTGCCATATCTATTATTAAAAAATCTAAATCATACAATAAAAATATGTATTTGGTATCGCCGCGTCCGCAAAAGTCTGAACTATCAAAGTAGTGCATTATTTTTCCCGCACGGTGAACGTCGTCCGAAAAATAAAATAAAGAACGCCAGAAATGTACTTTTTTAGTTACCCTGTCTCCCAGAAAAAACGCAATAAAAAGCGATCAAAAAGTCGTATGCATTCCAAATTGGTACTATCAGAAACTACAGAACATCCCGCAAAAAATGAGCCCTTGTTCAACGACGTCAACGCAAAGATAAAAAAGTTATCGCGCGCACAAAATGATCGCAGAAAATAATTGAAAAAAATTAAAAGTCTTTGAAAAAAAAAAGAGGAGTATAGTAAAAAAAAAGCTATACAAGTTTGGTATCGCAGTAATCGTACCGACCCATGGAATGAAGTTTTCATGTCGTTTTTGTTGCCGTTTGTGCGCCGTAGAAACAAGACGCACTAAAAGATGCCGAAATGTCATTTTTTTTTATTTTACTCCACTTAGAAGTTTTTAAAAGTTTTTCAGTACATTATATGGTACTTTAAATGGCACCATTGAAAAATACAACTCGTCCCACAAAAAACAACAAGCCCTTAAACAGCGACGTCGATGGATAAATAAAGGAGTTATGATAAAGGGGGGAGGAAAACATGAAAATGGAAAAAGAAAAAGGGGCCATGTCATTAAGGGGTTAAATGCCATGGTCAGGAGTGATAACGGCATTTAAAGGGTTAACAGCCACGCTCAGTGTTCACGCTGTCTCCGTCTGACGCATTGTATGGCGTGGGATCGCCTCTATACAAACCACAAACTGTATTTAGGGCTTTTCAGGGAGCAGATTTACTCAGCGACGTCGTACGCCGGTCTAAGGAAACATCGTGCCGGCGGGAAGCGTCCTAAATGTACAGAGCGCTCGCTCCTCCTAATACAGTTGGGGTATTTTCCGTCTGTCTGTGCGCCAAAGATAAATTTACACCAGTTTTTGGTGTAAAAACAAATGCGATGGCCGTGAGCAGCCCCGCCCCCTCATGTGAAGCCACGCCCACTCTCTTAAAAGTAGTGTGGCCGGTGTAAGAAAGTGTAAAAAGTCCCCCGCACGGCGCACAAGATGCTGCGCAACATCATGTCCAGCTGTTGTACGCCAAAACACTGAAGGCCTTCAGTAAATCTGCCCCACCGTGCCCAGATGTGCCCATTTTACCAGCTACGCCATGTGTGGGCGAGGCCTCAGCGCTGAGGGAGGAGCTACATACCTGCACCAGTCATCTGCATGCTGTCCAGCTCAGCCGACACAAGATGGCCGCCGGGTGAGATCTCTGGACATTCTGTTGCTACGGTGATCTGCCATGTGCCGTCTCCAGGGCTGCCAGTGTTGTTGTGCATCAAGTTAAAGGCATTAACCCCTTAGTGACACAACCTAGTTTAGGCTTAAGGAGGCGACGATTTTGGGGGGGATTTTCATCTCCGCTCTTTAAAAGCCATAACATTGATTCCTATTTGGAAGGTCTTCGTTTTAGAGCGCTGCATTCAAAATCACATAACTTTATTTTTGACCAGTGGGGCTCGGTGACGAGGTGCAGTTTTCAATGGGACCACTTTGGGCTACATGTGTTTTTTTTATCACTTTTATTGTGTTTTCTTGGGGAGGCAAAATGACTCAAAAAGAATTTGGGCTCTGTTATTTTTTTGTGCGTTCATTTTTTTACCCCGTTTGCCGTGCGGGATCAGAAGTCGGTTCCATTTATTGTACAGATCATTACGGATGCGACAATACCGAATGCGAGTTTTTATTTATTTAACAAAAGAGGAAAAGTGCGCAAAAGATGTTTTTTATTACTATTTTTTATTACGGATTTTTATTTTTCTCCCATTTTTTTCTGCCGCTTTACTTTACTGCCATCCAGTAGAATTCACAGCTGATCGTCGGCTCTGACTGCATCTGTAACAAATCCTCAGCTGTGCTAAATAGAAGTTACCATATAATAGTAAGGCCCTCAGAGTAACGCTTGTAGGGAGAACGCGTCCGTAATATGGCGTAACGCGGCTAGTTGTCCTGCCGACCCCGTAAAGGACATAATAAGGGGCAGTACGGGCCAATTCCTTTCTTTGGGGGCCGTACGGTGGGGATCTATAATTATAATTAGCAGACCCCCACTACCATCAGCAACCAGACCCCCGGCTCTTACCTCGTACTCACAGTTTGCTGGGTAAGGGGTTCTGAATCTCCAATATTCCTGATTGTCAGCTACTTCATGCTAAAAAACACCAGCCACATCCAGAGAGAACGTCAAAGAGGGGTGATATGGGGGCATTATTACTACTGGGGTCACTAAGGGGGCCACTATTACTACTGGGGTCACTATGGGGCCACTATTACTACTGGGGTCACTATGGGGGTATTATTACTACTGGGGTCACAATGGGGCCACTATGGGGGCTGCTATTACTACTGGGGTCACTATGGGGCCACTATTACTACTGGGGTCACTATGGGGGTATTATTACTACTGGGGTCACCATGGGGCCACTATGGGGGTATTATTACTACTGGGGTCACTATGGGGGTATTATTACTACTAGGGCTATTATGGGGGCATTATTACTACTGGGGCCACTATGGGGGTATTATTACTACTAGGGCTATTATGGGGGCATTATTACTACTGGGGCCACTATGGGGGTATTATTACTACTGGGGACACTATGGGGTCCTTATTACTACTAGGGCCACTATGGGGACATTAAAACTACAGGGTCCACTATGGTGGCCATTATTACTACTGGGGCCACTATAGGGGTATTATTAGTACTAGGGCCACTAGGAGGGTATTACTACTGAGGCCACTATAGGGGCATTATTACTACTGGGACCACTATGGGGGCATTATTACTACTGGGGCTACAATGAGGGCAGTATTACTACTGGGGCCACTATATGGGCATTATTACTACTGGGGCCACTATAGGGGTATTATTACTACTGGTGCCACAATGGGGTTATTATTACTACTGGGATCACTATGGGGGCATTATTACTACTGGGGCCACAATGGGGTTATTATTACTACTGGGATCACTATGGGGGCCATTATTACTACTTAGGTCACTATGGAGTATTATTACTACTAGGGCTACTATGGGGGCATTATTACTACTGGGGCCACTAGGGGGTACTATTACTACTGGGGGTGTTATTTTTACTGGGACACTATGTGTTTTTCTCTGGGACCCATTGCCTCCAGACTGACATCTGCCGCATCTCAATGCGGTGCAATTGGCTGCATGTGGTGAACAAAAAAAAGGTGCCCGCAGTGCGATTGGCCGTGTGTAGCGAACTATAAAAAAGGTGCCCGCAGTGCGATTGGCCGTGTGTAGTGAACTATAAAAAAGGTGCCCGCAGTGCGATTGGCCATGTGGGGAAATGAAAAAAAGGTGTCCGCCTTGCGATTGGCCAAGTATGGCAAAAAGAAGTTCCCGCGGTGCGATTAGCCGTTTGTGGCAAAAAGCTGCCCCCCTTTTTGCCGCTTTATGTGTGACTGGAGTATAAGACATGATATAACTCAGGAATTATATGTAAGTGGTAAATTATACTCAAAGGGGTTTTAGCCCTTCAGAGCTCTATTCCCTGTCTACAGAATAGGGGATACATGTCTGACTGCTGGGACCCTCAGCGACTCTGAGCCTGGTGCACCCAGATGCCTCACATGAATGGAGTGGCGATGGACAGGCATGACTACTGTCTCATTCACTTCTATGGGACAGAAGGAGATTGCCAAGGACAGCCATCCCCTTCTTCCCATAGTAGCAGGGAACGGGGGAGCGGTTCAACATACGCACTGCTGCTCTATTCATATGGGGCATTCGGATGAGCTAGTCTCAGGATCGCTGGGAGTTCCAGCAGTTGGACCCCCAGTGATCAAACATATATTGCCTTTCGTGTAAAAAAGGGAAGAATGTCATTAATGGGAAAGACCACATTAAAGGAGATTTCAAATTTGGCACTGTGTAGATGAAAAATACATATGCATTTTGGGTCATGGTCCCTTTAAATGAGCCATTGCTGTAAAGCTGACTCTGCACATGATTATGGCTAATTCTACTCCTATTGTCTGCAGCTGATTCACCGAGCAGCATCGCCCCCGAGGAGAAAGTGGAAGAGAAAACCATAGAAGAAAGCTGGAAGGAAGCCGTTCCGATGAAGGCCTCCCCCAAACGTCTGTGAAAAGCAACCTGCCCGGACTTGAGCAGTGCATTAGCAGCACCCGAGCCCGACCCGCCTGTCACAGGTCAGCAGAGGAACCGAAAGTGTCCTCACCAGTGGATATAATATCATATATAATATGCTATATCACATCTCTACTCCAGTCATACCCAAAGCTGCTAACAGAAATCTCCTGGTTTATTTCTACTTCAGACTACAACACCGGGGAAATTGTATTAAGCCCCGTATTTCAAGTGCTGGTCTTAATATTTCCACCGGGGCATGACGCACCTAATACATGAGTAGGAGCACAACTCTTCATATATTAGGCACATCTCAGCTCCTCCATGCACCTAATCAGAAATGTATGCAGGATCCGATCTGGTGTTCATTTCTGGTATAGTTTACACCGGCGTATATTATACATAAATGTGTCTCTGTGCTAGCCACGCCCCCTTTCTGACAAGCCACGCTCTTTAAAAAATAATTGGTAGTCGGTGGCATAGAAAGTGAAAAAGTTGCACGTTTTTGCTCAGATCCCCACGTGCAAAAAATTGCTGCTTTTTTGTGTGAGAAACTGTCGTCTAATCTTCTATGAATGTCCCTTAGGGAGCGTGAACGCTACATATTCCTAAATGCTACGCCCCTGAGAATCTGGGGGAGGCACAGCAGTTTGAAAAGAGTCAGATTTTTGGACGGATCGTGGACACCTTGGGAGAGTCAAAAAAATGTATTTTTCTTTTTGTTCCTCCTGCCGTGTCCAAGCTCTTTTCAAACTGCTGTGCACACGCTCTCCCCTGGAAGCCTATGGGACTGTGTTCGCATAGCGGTCTGAAAATGGTCCTATTTTTTTGACTGCGTGCGGACTTTACTAGGAGCAGGTGAGTGGAGCAGTGCAGGAGTAGGTGAGTAAAGGTAATACATCCCCCCTGACTCCCGCCGCCTCCCCACACACTATAACTTAGTTTTCGGTGCTTTTCGGAGTTGACCGGTTCCTTTTATAGCAAGAGATGGAGCGAAGGAGAGCCTGATTCTTTTCTTTCCATCCTTCCAGATGTCGCAGCTTCGAGCAGTGATCCTCCACAACCCCCTGCTGCTGAGAAGACCCCTATGTGCCTCACCGTACAGGAGACCCTCCTGCATTACTACACCCACAAAGCAGTTGTGCCCGACGACAAGACCCAAGTGGCCAGACAGCTGCTGCTGGACTTTGTTAGCGAGCTACAGGACTTTCTGAAGGCAAAGCACCCCGAAATGCCTTTGTTCGCCATGCAGTTGGGGGGGTTCCCTGGGTAATGGCCTCCCCGTTACCAGTTTGGACCAGGCTTACGTATTGTTGCCTCTAATACTTGAACCGGATCTGTGGACCATCTCAATGACCCTCTATTTTGGATAATTAAAAGGGTTATTCTGGAGCATACAGTCTGGGGGCTTAGTCCATGGGACAGGTATATGTTGGGGGGCTACCTTTCTACCAGGATAATCGTGGAGTCCTTGCACAAGACCATCACATCGTCCATTAACTGGCCATCGATCGGGACGGTCCTTGAGTGCAATGTTTGGCCGGTTGTTGTGCTCATGACCTTAGGCTGGAGGCTTAAACCAAAGACATTATCCTGCTGGCATACCCCCACTCTACCGCCCCGTCCGAAAACCCCTGGCGAAGGACCTTTTACCGCGAGGAGATTCTCCGCCTCCAGGGCCTAGACAGCAACGATTCAGAAGAAGCGCCTACACATGTTAAAGAATATCGGCCATCAGCGCTCAGAACTTGGCCAACTGTCTTTAACCCATCTAAGACATGTTCTTCTCCATGTCAGTAAGGACTCATCTGATTGGTCAGAGTCTAGTATAGCCGACCGTTTACTACAGGTCATAGAGGCGCTCATCGGGTATCTGGGCAGCAGGACCCTCCCTTGCTATTTTAACGAAGAAGTCAGTTTATTCTCGCCCCTGATGGAGGAGGAGATCGGCTTTGGACTGTATCAGATTTTTTTTCTGATCCCAGCTCCTTGCTGAGAAAATGAGGTTGTTTAAAGCCAACTGACGGCCGCCATCGGGTACTTAATGCTGAGTGCATCCTGCCAGAGGTCTCTACAGAATTACTCTTGCTACTGTATAATGAAAAGGTCTACAACTGCTAATATACATGTGTATCGCTTGCTGACAATTTTCAAAATCTCTGCTTGCTTTCAGTGAATGCAAACACAGAGTTTGAAAACGTATCCTGCTCACACAGCTGCACCGCCCACTAGAAGGGAGAGCTCTGATATATTGTAACATGCCAGGAGCAGCACATGATCAAGGGCAGGTTTATAAGCCTTGAGGTATAAACAATGTTTCCATTCACTGACAGCAGGCAAAGATTTTGAATATTTAATATTGAATATTTAAAATTGAAATGCAAACTATATTAGAAAGTTGCAGAACTTTTCCTTACACTGTGATGTAAGCTTTACTTGTATCTGTGCTTCTCCAATAAAGTTAGTTGATGGCCCTGTTTGTGGATTTTGTGTCCCACAGTTACACTGCTCTTACAGTAAAGAACATCCTTCTGTGTTGGTGATGGAACTGTCTTTCCTCTAACAGTAGAACGTCCCGTTCTTGCTTCAATTAACTTTATTTACACAAAACTGGAGAGCCCCTTTAATCTCCCTAAGCAGGACTAGAATTCCTTTTTTTGCTGCCTTTCCATTCGTCTCTCATCTGCCAGTGTTCTATACTGAAGCCGACCAGCGGACTGATATGGACGGGTGCTGCGCTCACATACTGTTGAGTTATACTTCTAGCCAATTCTTTTGATGTTGTCTGGTTGAATTATGCTTTTGATTATAAAAGTTTCTGTATCTTTAAAATTCAGATCGGTGTGCGATTAGTCAGACTGTCAGTCTGGCAATGCCTGCTGGGAACTGTAGTTTAGGACAATAACTAGAATTCCTGCAGAAGTGATGTGTGTACATAAGGTCTCATTCACAAGGGGTATTGTCACCGCGTATTTTGCACGCCTTTTTCCCGTGCGTAACACGTGGTGAATGGAGGCAATGAAAGTCTATGGACTTGAGTCATTCTGTTTCTGGGAAAGTTGGGTCACAATCAATATGGCCGCCACTACAACTCCCATAGTGGTCACCGCCCAGATATGACTAAGAATCATCTTTCCATAAGAGGATGACTCAAGGATTTGCGGAGACCTTTTACTGACCGGTGTATACAAGCCTTGGTGTTGTGCACTGTGGTGTTACTGGTGGGTGCAGCCATATAACCCGGCACTAGGCGCACCGCTGTGGGGTCTATCTGTGTCTAGACCGCGCCGCTGGCCTCTTGCGGTTTCGCCTCGGCTGCTGCTTTCCATTGTAGATTTTGCTGCTTCAAATTCTATTTTTTTTTTAAAATAGGTTGTGCTGATAAAGTTTTTCCCCTGACCGCGGCGTGCGGAGGTTATTGGTGCGTAGGAGGATGTATGTATCCAGTGTGTCAGTGCAGAGATAACCCCGCTATATATATAGGGCGGGCGATGCCATGTGGCCAGACGGGCAGCCATTCAGTTAGGCTGGCTTCACCCCGCAATATGCAGAGAACAGAACCCGCTGATCTCAATGACTTCATTTACATTTCGCTTCCGCAAAAGAAAGATAAAACATTGCTCTATTTTTCTGCACATTTGCGCACCACAGGTCCCCATAGAAGTCAATGGGGGCACACAATCCGCATGGAGATGCGTGAAACCCTGTAATCGCACTGGAAAAAGAACACCTCGGGAACTAATTAGCCATTTCAATTGGGGTGTTTTTGTTTGCCGCACACAAATGAACATGTCCTGCGGGGCCAAATATATAGTACGATGCTTCAATGCGCGTGCAAAAAAAGCATTGCTCATTCCGCAAATTCACAGTGTTCCATCGCTTGCAAATATGTGTTCGCCCGTGTGGAGCCGGCCGTATAGGGGTTGTCCGTGTGTGTTTTATTCTTATGCCCATGCTGCATCCATGTGTCAGCTGTTTTTCATGTGTGGGCGAAAAAAAAAATAAAGCAAGAAGGCCCATGTGATGTCCATTTTGTCACAATCCACAGAAAACGGAGCGTGCAAAAAATGTTCTTTATAGACTTTATTGGATGATTTTGGTCCGTAAATATGGAATATAGTAGGACGTATTTCGATTTTATTTAATTTTTTTGCGCAACATAAGTCCCCATTTAAAAAATACCCCCAAAAACCGCACATCTGAATACAACAAATTAGGGGGGTTTGTGCGCCGTCCGTATTCAGTCAGTAAAAAATATGGACTGAAAATGCGCTCCTGTGAATGGGGCTTTATGTCTGCGCATGCTAAAATAACATCATAGAGGGACTTATCCGCTGACAGACCCGGCGATCCAGCGCTGCAGCCCCCCAGTCCTCCCGATCTGTGTTGTGGAATGACTACCACCTGACCGCTGCAAGGGCCAGCTGTTGTTCTCCTGGCATATCCACTACCAGCATCTATGCCAGGAGAAGGACACCGGACTACTGAGGCCTCTAATTGGCTACAGTGATCAGGTGGTAGCCGGTCCAAAACAAAGACCGGAAAGACTGTGGGGCTGCAGTGTGGGATCGCCGGGCCCTATTGTGGATGCACTCAAGTGATTTTTTTTCTGCGCATGCGCTGGTTTGTGGCCACGGCGCATGCATCAGATTCGGACAGTGCTGTGGATGATGTAGGAGATGTCATTCACATCACCGATCGAGAGAGGGGCTGGATTATGCAATGGGGGCAGCATAGACAGTACGGGTCCGTCTATGGAATATCCTGAAGTTATTCGCATAGTGTGTGAGAAACTTGAATTCTCTTTTAGGGCTCATGTCCCAGGATCCACGTGGGGCACTTGCGCGGATGATTCGGAGTTCAAGCCGCCCATAGGCTATTCATGGGCGCCCGCAGCTTAATTAAAGCATGCGGGTTTGTTTTCTGGACCTTTCTAGTTGAGCCTCCCCTCTAGTAGTCGGAGCCTCAGGATTGGATTGCTCTGTCTGATCATATATCACAGCCTCATCCTTTCAATGGACGTTGTATGTTGGGAAGTAGTTTGTATTCAGACCCTATATTCAGTGTTTTGCAGCATGCTAGATTGTTTCTCCGTCCTGTACTTTACCACCAAACCCATTCCACCAACTGGCACCAAAGCCACATT
Organism: Eleutherodactylus coqui; assembly: GCF_035609145.1. Lineage (NCBI taxonomy): Eukaryota > Metazoa > Chordata > Amphibia > Anura > Eleutherodactylidae > Eleutherodactylus > Eleutherodactylus coqui. The sequence continues at coordinate 148,099,423 of NC_089844.1, read as the reverse complement.
TCTTCATACCTAGCAAAATTGGTTGTGGTTGGACCACTAGAACGAGGGTCAACAGCTTTGATGTGAACATGGCGTCTCCCAAATAAAAAAAGAGTATAGATGTTACGACTGAGACACAACTCTCTCGTGTATCAGATGGCACTGCCATGTGAGGGCGAGATGTATTTTACAAGGGTGCCATAAAATGAACTGAAAAAACACAATCCCACTGTTCTTAAGGGGTCTTGTTTTCATGACGTCAATAGTACAGAAAAAATGACGTTAACTTGATTTTGTGGATCAGTATGAATACGGCGATACCAAATTTCCATGTTTTTAAGAAATAAGAAGACTCCTGCCCCATCTTTTGAGCTCCATCTCTTTATTTCTCCATCGATGCAGCTGTGTGACGGTGCGGTTTTTGTGGGGCAGCCTGAAGTTTCCGTTGGAACTGTTTTGGGCCACATACAGCTTTGTGATCACTTTATATAACATTTTTCTTGCAGACTGGGTGACTAAAAAAGTGGAACTCCGGCACGGTGTCTGAAGACGTTCACTGTGTGGGAGAAATTGAAATATGTTAACCACTGAAGTCAGTACAGCTCCAATATCGGAAGATGTATGCTTGTTAGACAGTGTATACTTATATTATTCCGCCGGCCACTTGTCGGGCTGCTCCGACACATCCCATCATGTAGTTACTGAATTTAGCCAGTAGATGGCGCCGTTATATAAAACGGCAGAAATCACAATCCCACTAGGAAACCCTCAATCCAAAAATTGATTGGAAAGGGTTATTGACCTATCCACAGAATAGGTTGTCAATGGTTGTTTGACCGCCCACTAACAGCACTAATATACACTGGGGTCGCAGTGGGATCCGCTGCTCCGACATCTGTGTAGTGGCCGGCGCTTGTAACTGCAGCAACAGCCTTTATTAAAATCAATAGGAGCTGCTCCTGCAATTCCAAGCGCCGGCTAGTAGGCAGGAGCTTCACCTGCGATCCCAGTGTATACCAGCGCTGTCAGCGGGCACACGATCACCTTCCTACAAATGGCTGAGTGGTCAAATGCGCAATGAATGGCACATGATCGCCGACCGCTTCCGCTGGGTTCCAAGTGGCAGGTACTAAGACTGCAGCGATGGATGGGTGCCACCAGAATAGGTGAGCAATCTTTTTTTTCGTGTCACCCATGTGACGGAAGCCTAAGGTCCCCATACATATTAGAGTTTAGTCATCCAAACCTGATGATAACGGCAGGGCCAGACGACTCTCTAATGGGTATTAGGGTAGCTCAACTGTCACCTGACTGATGATGTCAAGGAAAAGACGGATAGGGATGTTCATTTTTAATACCCCATTCTTTTGTTCCCTAGGAGATAAGCCACCACCAGAGCCTGATTGTGGATTGAAGGGCTTTTCTGGGCTATTTTTATTGATAACCTATCCTCATTTGATCGACTGGGGTTTTCCCGCTCAGGACCGCCAAGAACTGATATCTGAGGTGGTATTCAGGTACGGTGTACTAGAGATAACTGAGAGTGACCGAGGTACTCCCTCCACAGGAGAAGTGATACAGAAAGTAATGAAAGCCTTGGGGGTAGAACAGGCCTTTTATGCCCCCGTACCATCCACAAAGCAGAGGTAGAGCAGAGAGCTTAAATGTTACCTTAAAAACCACGATCCAGAAGGCCATGGCAGAGCCCAATAGACCATGGACCGGGTGCCTCCCCCCTGGCAGTCTGCTCTGTAAGGTACATACCTAACAGAATAGGCCCCAGCCCATATGAGGTACTTTTTGGGTCGGCCCCAGGGTTAGGATTGTGTAGTGGCCCAGTACATGCTTTCCTGGCTCACTTCATAATGTCATACATGTCATGTCTTATGTTGGTGTACTGTGCAAATCTGTCTAGTCATGCTCTTATGTGTATTGCACAGCTGCAGCGTGTGATGGGTTAAGTGTTTGCAAGGGCCTGCAAATTGCCTGTGAATGTATCAATTTAGGTCCTGTCACGTGGTATGAGACTATAAATGTGAGTGTCTGAGAATGGGAAAGGAGTTCTGAGGGGTCCATTCTTCAGAGGTTGAGATTCTTCTGGGTTCCTGATCAAGAGTGCTGGCTGCATGCAGTGAAGAATGGAAGAAGAGGAGAGGTTCCCTTGATTGACTGTTCTAGCATGAGCGACGAGTAAGCCCCAGAGAGAGAGGGAGCGTGAGCGAACCGTGAGTGTGTTTTTCCCAAGGCCCAGTGCAGAGGTACTCGTCTTTAATTCACATACCTGTGAAATGGATCATATTTTCCTCCAGCAGGTTTCGGGGTATTCTGTAGCTTCCAAAATTGTATAGTGTGCACACATCATCGACCAGATCAGACACAAGTTATCAGTCTCATGTCCAAAATGGCTCTCTGGGCAGGAACATCCAGACAGCCTCTTTTATTGAAAGACATAACACCTGCCCTTTATGGGCGTTTAACAGATTACATCAGTAACATATATATATTCTTATTTGCTGGGTTATATAGAATTCCCCGCCTCCCCCTCTCCCCACCTCTCTCAAGTAGGAGCCTTTGTCTTAACAACATGTGGTCAAAACTGAAACTGAAAGTATCTCTTTGTTGGAGAAGTTTCTGTGTGGGGGATGGGAAAGGACTGGGGAAACACTCAGTATTGAATACAGGTATACATGTAGTACTAAGACTTTTAACTCTCAGAGGCTGCTTGTGGAACATATATATATATATATATATATATATATTATATTAGGCTAACATTATAACACACATCTTTCACCATGCCATTGTCCAGCAATTACTATAATGAAATTATGCAGTCATTAGCCTCTAAGAGTTAAAGTCACTACAGCTGCGTAATACATCTAGTTTAGTACAAATCCATAGACATTTTACACTGACTAATTATCATGTCTCTCACACCTGAGCGTCCTGAAGTCTGGGACTGCTGGGTTGAGCTACACGTCTTTAGTTGTTCACACAAGGGCGTCCTAAATTAAGGGATCACCGTGTGGAGGTACTCTATCAAGTCTGTCTTAATGCCTGCACTTGGAACACTGTATATTCTGCCTTGGCATCTCTGCGTCCATAAAAGTTTGATCTATCAAACTAAGGGCTTATAAAGACGACCATTGCAAATAGTGGCGAGGGGCAGAGAGGGGGCGGGGGCTCAGTGCATTGCTCCCGGCTCTTACAGCCTCATCCCCCTGCAGAGAAAACCCGGCGGATATATGGTCGTCTGAAGCTGTCCTAAGGCATTGTTTACCCAGCACGGTAAACATCAGAAAAAAACCCCCCACAAAGTTGCGCTTTAGTCACCACCGTCTCCAGGAAAAAATGTAATAAAAAGCAATCAAAAAGTCATACAATAGAAGGGCTTATTCACATGAGTGAATATGCTACCATGCGCTGCACTGGCTCGGCATATATGCCGTTGGGCGGGGGGACGACAGAGCTAAGCTGTCTTCCCCTTGCCTCCCTGGCTCACCTCCTCTCTCCTCCCCTCCGGCTGTTTGCAATGGGATGGTGTGGGGTGGAGCTAAGCTTATGCCCCCTCCCCGCCCCCTCCCATTGCAAACAGACGGAGGGGAGGATAGTAGGGGGAGAGAGTTTAGCAGACACACTGCTAAACTTCCTTCCACCTTCCTTCTCTGGCTGCTGTCATTGGCTCCCATAGGAGTCTATGGCAGTGGCCATAGTCAGGACAGGAAGATCTTTCCAGGCAGGCGCTTTTACACCTCAGGAATACGTCTGTGTGATCTGATGCATTGGAATCCAATGCATCAGATGGTAGAGTATATCGGCTGGCCGATATATGCTCGTATGAATAAGCCCTAAGGCTGGATTTACACAAGCATATATCGGCTGCGTTTTCATGCCCGGCTGATATACACTGCCCCTCTGATGTATTGGTTTACAATGCACCAGTTCACATGGGCCGGTGGGCAAATGTAAAAACGCAGATGCCTGCGTGAATAGGCCCTAAACCACAGAACGTCCCGTAAAAAACGAGCCCTCAACAGAAATATAAAAAACGTTTTGGCTTAGAAATTATTTTAAGTTTTTCAGGACATTATATGGTACATTAAATAATACTATTGAAGAATACAACTCATTCAGCAAAAAAGAGCCCTCAGACAGCTACCTTGATGGACAATAAAAGGGTTAGGATTTTTTTAAACGGGGGACATAGGAAGCCTCCCTAGGATACAGGCGGATATGAAGGGTTACTGCCACTTTAAGGGTGCATTCACACGAACGTATATCGGCTCAGTTTTCACGTATGTCTGCTCTCTCTGCAGGGGGGGGGGGAGCCTGGAAGAGCCAGGAGCAGGAACTGAGCTCCCGCCCCCTCTCTGCCTCCTCTCCACCCCTCTGCACTATTTGCAATTAGGAGAGGCAGGATGGGGTGGGGCTAATTCACCCATTTAGCCCCGCCCCCATCCCAACCCTTTTATTGCAAATAGTGTAGAGGGGCGGAGAGGGGGCGGGAGCTCAGTTCCTGGCTCTTCCATCCTCCCTCCCCCCCCCCTGCAGATGAGGATGACGTATATCGGCTCGGCGTGAAAACCAAGCCGATATACGTTTGTGTGAATCCAGCCTAAAACAGAAGCTTAGGGTAAGTAGGGAATGGTCTAAAAAATAAAATAGCTATTAGTCACCATTCTGCTGTGCTCTGGCCCAGCGCTGTCTACCTGCTCCCCACTGAAAGGGTCACATTTATTGCTCACATAACTGCTTCAGCCAATCGCTGCCCCCAGTGGTCACGACTGCGTAAACAACATGTGACCACTGTAGACCTGCAATTAGCCAAAGTGGTCACGTGAGCAATGGATGTGACGCCATCACTACGGGTTTTAGCAGAGACCTGAGCAGAGGAGACCAGGTCGGTGGCCCAAGGAGAGGGCGACTAGTCACTATTTTAATTATAGATAGTCATGGTTGGGAATGCTGCTCGCGTGTCATTATTTCTGCTTTATTTAATAAAAATGAACATATCACAGATATAACGGAGTACGCGTTTCAGCTTTTCCCAGAACCTTGCTCACCTCTGGGAAGAACTGAAACGCGTACTCCGTTATATCTGTGATATGTTCATTTTTATTAAATAAAGCAGAAATAATGACACGCGAGCAGCATTCCCGACCATGACTGTATCTGTACAAGGAAGCCAGAGTAACCGGATGGCTGATTTAAAGTCTTGCGCACATATCTGCTAATAGGAACGGGGAGCAGTGAATCAACAAAGGTGGGACAAATAACTTTATCATTTGAGCACTATTTTAATTACACCATTCCCTAACCTGGGGCATGTTTTTTTAAATGTCGGAAAACTCCTTTAATGTCTTGGCCCCAATATCTCTGCATTGCGAGTGCCTCTCTAGTGCCCTCTATGGATTTTTCACACGACTGTAATTTGCGCCTTGCGGTTTTCACGCCGAGCTGATATACAGTGTCCTTGTCTGCGGGGGGGGGGGGGGGGTGGAAGAGCCAGGAGCAGGAACTGAGCTCCCGCCCCTTTCCACTACTTGCAATAGAAAGGGGTGAGACGGGGCGGAGCTAAGTCATGACACTTAGCTCCGCCCCTGTCCCGCCCTCCCACTGCAAATAATGGCGAGGGGCGGGGAAGGGGCGGGAGCTCAGTTCCTGCTTCTGGCTCTTCCATCCGCCCCCCCCCCCGCAAACAAGGACACCGTATATCGGCTCGGAGTGAAAACCAAGCCGATATACGATCGTCTAAATAAGCCCTTCATGTGAGCGCCAACATGGGCGCCTATGGGAGATCAGTACAGCGTATTTCACGTGCAAAACCCACAGTTGTGTGAGCCCGGCCTGAGTCTGTTGGTAGCAGGTTGCATGTGTAATATGTTGTGTACGGTTGGCTCTTTCAGGGTTTTCAGCACGCGGAGCTAATATTTTGGCACAAATCTTGCGTTCTGTTGTGGTAAGTAAAATGCGCGCGTCTCCCTAAGGGCAAAGACTCTGCGGTTGGCGGCATAGAGATAGTGCTCAGGTTTACAGTCACGATTGGGCGGTACTATGGGTCGACCGCCACAACAGCAAGGGGGTGCGGCAGTGGAGCTGTGAGGCCCGGCGAGCCAACCCAGGTGAGGTCCGGCGTCACCCATAGCCAGCTATGTTTTTGGTGGCTAACAGCGTGGTGGGCAGTGCAGCGTTCGGGTTCCGGGTAAAAATGGCGCCTTGGCGACATGTGCAGAATGTAAGAGGCCTGTAATGATTTTCTGTGGTTTTCTGTATGTGCAAACTGTTTGGGTTAAATGGACGTCCACGGGAGTGTGGTAGGGAAATTGCAGTGTGTAACATAGTTCCGTTACACATGCGGGTAATGCGGCCGGTGGTGCTGCAGCTGAACCCCAGGGGTGTAACACCTTACGGGGCCTGAAAACTGAAAGCATTGTCGGAAGGGAGCTGATGACAGCTCAGCTGTCAGAGGTGGTACAACAGTGAACGGGAGCCTCCATGCCCAACCGTATCACATCTTCAATGAAAGCTGGAGCAACAGGGCACTAGAGAGTCCATGCCAGCCCGTATCACATCTTGCATCCAAGCAAAAGGTGGCCCTGCTTAGCACTAGAGCATCCATGCCCCCCGGTATCACATCTTGTATCCAAGCTAAAGGCGGTGAAACAGGCTACTAGAGCCACCTTCCCCTTCTCCCACCCCCGTATCACATCTTATATGAAAGCTGGAGTGTCCCAGCAGGGCACTAGAGATTCCATGCCCGCTCGTATCACATCCTGAATCTAAGCAAGAGGTGGCCCAACTTGGCACTACAGCATCCATGCCCCACCACACCGTAGCACATCTTGTATCCAAGCTAGAGGCGGTACAGCAGGGTACCAGAGCCTCCAGGCCTGTCTATATGGCATCTCGTTTCCAAGCTAGACACTGAACCAGGATTATAGATGTAAACCGACACCTAGTTACATTGTGAGCCTCGTGTGGCGCAGAGCATTAGGGCAGTGGCCGTGCATGCTCTCGCTCACGACCTGAAGTATGAGGGTTCAAACCCCGCATAGGCCAGGTAGCCGGCTCAGGGTCGACTCAGCCTTCCATCCTTCCGAGGTCGGTGCAATGAGTACCCAGCTTGCTGGCGGGGTAGAGTGACAGCTGAGGGCATCATGTATTCCGGTGGATTTCTGCGCAGCGCGCTCTACTTTTTACCTTAGTGGCCTATTTGGCTTTGTACCAGACCCCACCCTCTGGCCTCTGTATTCAATTGACCACTCATTTCACATCCTTTTACTCTAACTAGAGAAGAATTCAAAACCAACAAAACTTAAATCATCACCGCACAACATAGTTCCGTTACACACTGCAATTTCCCTGCCACACTCCCGTGGACGTCCATTTAACCCAACAGTTTGTATATATAGAAGACCAGAGAAAATCATTACAGGCCTCTTACATTCTGCACATGGCGCCAAGGCGCCATTTCTACCCGCAACCCGAACGCTGCACTGCCCACCAAGCTGTTAGCCACCAAAAACGTAGGTGGCTATGGGTGACGCTGACCCTCACCTGGGTTGGCTCGCCGGGCCTCGCAGCTCCACTGCCGCACCCCCTCGCCTTTGTGAGGGTCGACCCATAGTACCGCCCAATCGTGACTGTAAACCTGAGCACTATTTCTATGCCGCCAACCGCAGAGTCTTTGCCCTTAGGGAGACGCGCGCATTTTACTTATCACAACAGAACGCAAAATTCCGGCCGAAATCTTAGCTCCGCGTGCTGAAAACCCTGAAAGAGCCAACCGAAATTAACCGCTAAGAGATTGCCATTGGAAAAACAGTGGCTTTGTCACCTGCCTATCCGCTTATTCCACCAGCTCCTTTGCATACGTCACTAAGCAAGCGCTGTGATTGACTGGCACTGTAGCTTTATGGTTAGTGTAGCACCACCCGCAAGGCGATTCATTATGGGCATCTCAAAGCAGCCATAGGCCCGCGCCCAGGGTAATGGCTCCAAATTGGCATTAGAACACAGTGCGGCCGGTGGTGCTGCAGCTGAACCCCAGGGGTGTAACACCTTACGGGGCCTGAAAACTGAAAGCATTGTCGGAAGGGAGCTGATGACAGCTCAGCTGTCAGAGGTGGTACAACAGTGAACGGGAGCCTCCATGCCCAACCGTATCACATCTTCAATGAAAGCTGGAGCAACAGGGCACTAGAGAGTCCATGCCAGCCCGTATCACATCTTGCATCCAAGCAAAAGGTGGCCCTGCTTAGCACTAGAGCATCCATGCCCCCCGGTATCAAATCTTGTATCCAAGCTAAAGGCGGTGAAACAGGCTACTAGAGCCACCTTCCCCTTCTCCCACCCCCGTATCACATCTTATATGAAAGCTGGAGTGTCCCAGCAGGGCACTAGAGATTCCATGCCCGCTCGTATCACATCCTGAAACTAAGCAAGAGGTGGCCCAACTTGGCACTACAGCATCCATGCCCCAGCACACCGTAGCACATCTTGTATCCAAGCTAGAGGCGGTACAGCAGGGTACCAGAGCCTCCACGCCTGTCTATATGGCATCTCGTTTCCAAGCTAGACACTGAACCAGGATTATAGATGTAAACCGACACCTAGTTACATTGTGAGCCTCGTGTGGCGCAGAGCATTAGGGCAGTGGCCGTGCATGCTCTCGCTCATGACCTGAAGTATGCGTGTTCAAACCCCGCATAGGCCAGGTAGCCGGCTCAGGGTCGACTCAGCCTTCCATCCTTCCAAGGTCGGTGCAATGAGTACCCAGCTTGCTGGGGGGGTAGAGTGACAGCTGAGGGCATACCATCATGTATTCCGGTGGATTTCTGCGCAGCGCGCTCTACTTTTTACCTTAGTGGCCTATTTGGCTTTGTACCAGACCCCACCTTCTGGCCTCTGTATTCAATTGACCACTCATTTCACATCCTTTTACTCTAACTAGAGAAGAATTCAAAACCAACAAAACTTAAATCATCACCGCACAACATAGTTCCGTTACACACTGCAATTTCCCTGCCACACTCCCGTGGACGTCCATTTAACCCAACAGTTTGTATATATAGAAGACCAGAGAAAATCATTACAGGCCTCTTACATTCTGCACATGGCGCCAAGGCGCCATTTCTACCCGCAACCCGAACGCTGCACTGCCCACCAAGCTGTTAGCCACCAAAAACGTAGGTGGCTATGGGTGACGCTGACCCTCACCTGGGTTGGCTCGCCGGGCCTCGCAGCTCCACTGCCGCACCCCCTCGCCTTTGTGAGGGTCGACCCATAGTACCGCCCAATCGTGACTGTAAACCTGAGCACTATTTCTATGCCGCCAACCGCAGAGTCTTTGCCCTTAGGGAGACGCGCGCATTTTACTTATCACAACAGAACGCAAAATTCCGGCCGAAATCTTAGCTCCGCGTGCTGAAAACCCTGAAAGAGCCAACCGAAATTAACCGCTAAGAGATTGCCATTGGAAAAACAGTGGCTTTGTCACCTGCCTATCCGCTTATTCCACCAGCTCCTTTGCATACGTCACTAAGCAAGCGCTGTGATTGACTGGCACTGTAGCTTTATGGTTAGTGTAGCACCACCCGCAAGGCGATTCATTATGGGCATCTCAAAGCAGCCATAGGCCCGCGCCCAGGGTAATGGCTCCAAATTGGCATTAGAACACAGTGCGGCCGGTGGTGCTGCAGCTGAACCCCAGGGGTGTAACACCTTACGGGGCCTGAAAACTGAAAGCATTGTCGGAAGGGAGCTGATGACAGCTCAGCTGTCAGAGGTGGTACAACAGTGAACGGGAGCCTCCATGCCCAACCTTTTCACATCTTCAATGAAAGCTGGAGCAACAGGGCACTAGAGAGTCCATGCCAGCCCGTATCACATCTTGCATCCAAGCAAAAGGTGGCCCTGCTTAGCACTAGAGCATCCATGCCCCCCGGTATCAAATCTTGTATCCAAGCTAAAGGCGGTGAAACAGGCTACTAGAGCCACCTTCCCCTTCTCCCACCCCCGTATCACATCTTATATGAAAGCTGGAGTGTCCCAGCAGGGCACTAGAGATTCCATGCCCGCTCGTATCACATCCTGAATCTAAGCAAGAGGTGGCCCAACTTGGCACTACAGCATCCATGCCCCACCACACCGTAGCACATCTTGTATCCAAGCTAGAGGCGGTACAGCAGGGTACCAGAGCCTCCAGGCCTGTCTATATGGCATCTCGTTTCCAAGCTAGACACTGAACCAGGATTATAGATGTAAACCGACACCTAGTTACATTGTGAGCCTCGTGTGGCGCAGAGCATTAGGGCAGTGGCCGTGCATGCTCTCGCTCACGACCTGAAGTATGCGGGTTCAAACCCCGCATAGGCCAGGTAGCCGGCTCAGGGTCGACTCAGCCTTCCATCCTTCCGAGGTCGGTGCAATGAGTACCCAGCTTGCTGGGGGGGTAGAGTGACAGCTGAGGGCATACCATCATGTATTCCGGTGGATTTCTGCGCAGCGCGCTCTACTTTTTACCTTAGTGGCCTATTTGGCTTTGTACCAGACCCCACCCTCTGGCCTCTGTATTCAATTGACCACTCATTTCACATCCTTTTACTCTAACTAGAGAAGAATTCAATCTCGCTCACGACCTGAAGTATGCGGGTTCAAAACCTGCATAGGCCAGGTAGCCGGCTCAGGGTCGACTCAGCCTTCATTCCGAGGTCGGTGCAATGAGTACCCAGCTTGCTGGGGGGTAGAGTGAGAGCTAAAGGCCACTGAAAGGTAGACCCATAGTGTTGGTGATCGTCATTCTGACCCAAGGAAGTAGCAAGTATCTGGATATTATCCTGAGACCGTTTGTTGAGGCATTACCAGCTTATACGAGAGATACCACGGATGTACTCAAACGGCTGGAAGGCATATAATCACCAGATACGAAGCTGGCGAGTTTGGATGTAGAATCCCTCTACAGCTCTATCTCCCACTCAGGCGAACTGCAAGCTGTGCAATTCTTTTTGAACCCAAGAGGTACACATCTAATATAGTAAGAGTATCCAGCTCACTCGGATTAAGACTCAACTCAGAGCATTTTTTTCCTGCTCTGGATAGAAAAAAAAAACAAAACAAACAAACTTGTGCCAGCGTAACTTTCTTCAGAACAGTGAAACATCCTTGGTCCAAGTGGAACAGTCAAATTTATTAGTAGGAATCAAGGACAAGCCTTTCCTCGTTACTGCCTGCTCAACCTCTGACCCTTCAGGATACATTGATGATCTGTAAATCATCTTTCATGGCTGGGGGTGCAGAGTGCGATTGCCTCTCATGAGAATTGATCAGACTTCTCATGGGGAAGGACCTATTGACCGCTATTGAGGAAACCCCATGCCACCGCGATTCCTCAACATATAAATCGAAATTAGTGGGTCTAAAAACTATGCTCCATTTGAGTTAAATCTTCCCCTACCACGCATTCTGGGTATAGTGCCACCCCTACCCCTAGGTCTCTCTGGGTAGGACCCTCTTTAGACTACTTATTACCAGAGATCACAGAGATCCCTATTGCACTGAAGAGGTTTCCGTTCCCTCAGATATCCAGTATACTTTTCTATTGCAGGTTTGAGTGTTTTCTCCTTTTTCTCATCTTCTGTCTCTCCTGAGAACCCCCGGGTATCCTTAATCATTTCCTCTAAGCTCTTACTCTTCTTTTCTAGATTTATCTTCTCTTCCTCTAATAATAGATTTATGAGCCTAAAAGAGCTTTCAGTGGCCTCCTTCTCCCACCTGTCATGAAGGGACCCGTTCTTCATTTTAGTGGTGGCAAAATGTGAACCCTCAGCCCGTGAGGTACTATTTTGTGTTCTAAATAGTTGGTCAGCCCCTGCACCTCCCACCATGACCTTATACATTCCTTATAGGGCCTAGTGAGATTCTTAAAGGCATAATTAATCAAAGTAGCTTGAGTATGTATATCCAGATCTTTATTCGAGAAAACTAATTTGGCCTCTAATAGCCAGGGGGCAGTATTGATGCTCCCTGACAGAAAACCTGCCATTTCAATTATAAGCAAATCACCGCGGCAGAAAGGTCCTTATAACAACTATTCCATCACCGAGAAGAACAGAAAAGAATGTATTTTTTTCAAATATAACCTTTAATAATATATCTTAAAAACAAGGTGTACACATATAATATTCCACATGTGTCTCCAATACAGAGAGATCACACATAATCCTAAATAAAGATCCTACAGATCACGGGTGAGATCACCTTCAGGGCAATGTAGATAGATGTATCACCAATATTGGTAATCATTATGGAAGTCCCCAGCAAAGTATCACGTGTATCCTTTCCTTTATCATGTTCTTAAATGTTCTCCTGTGCTTGGTGTATACACTTTTATACTGCCCCCTGTGTACAAGAATATAACTACTATTACACTGCCCCCTATGTACAAAAAACAACTACTATAATACTGCCCCCTATGTACAAGAATATAACTACTATAATACTGCCCCTACGTACAAGAATATAACTACTATAATACTGCCTCCTATGTACAAGAATATAACTACTATAATACTGCCTCCTATGTACAAGAATATAACTACTATAATACTGCTCCTATGTACAAGAATATAACTACTATAATACTGTCCCCTATGTACAAGAATATAACTACTATAATACTGTCCCCTATGTACAAGAATATAACTACTATAATACTGCCTCCATGTACCAGAATATAACTACTATAATACTGCCCCCTATGTACAAGAATATAACTACTATTACACTGCCCCCTATGTACAAAAAACAACTACTATTACACTGCCCCCTATGTACAAAAAACAACTACTACAATACTGCCCCCTATGTACAAGAATATAACTAATATAATACTGCCCCCTATGTACAAGAATATAACTACTATAATACTGCCTCCTATGTACAAGAATATAACTACTATAATACTGCCTCCTATGTACAAGAATATAACTACTATAATACTGTCCCCTATGTACAAGAATATAACTACTATAATACTGCCCCCTATGTACAAGAATATAGCTACTATAATACTGCTCCCTATGTACCAGAATATAACTACTATAATACTGCCTCCATGTACCAGAATATAACTACTATAATACTGCCTCCTATGTACATGAATATAACTACTATAATACTGCCCCCTATGTACAAGAATATAACTACTATAATACTGCTCCCTATGTACAAGAATATAACTACTATAATACTGCCCCTATGTACAAGAATATAACTACTATAATACTGCCTCCTATGCACAAGAATGTAACTACTATAATACTGCCCCCTATGTACAAGAATATAATTACTACAATACTGCCCCCTATGTACAAGAATATAACTACTATAATACTGCCTCCTATGCACAAGAATATAACTACTATAATACTGCCTCCTATGCACAAGAATATAACTACTATAATACTGCCCCTATGTACAAGAATATAACTACTATAATACTGCCCCCTATATACAAGAATATAACTACTATAATACTGCCTCCTATGTACAAGAATATAACAACTATAATACTGCCCCCTATGTACAAGAATATAACTACTATAATACTGCCCCTATGTACAAGAATATAACTACTATAATACTGCCCCTATGTACAAGAATATAACTACTATAATACTGCTCCTATGTACAAGAATATAACTACTCTAATACTGCTCCCTATGTACAAGAATAGAACTACTATAATACTGATCCCCCTATGTACAATAATATACCTACTATAATACTGTCCTCTATGTACAAGAATATAACTACTAGAATACATTAAAAACCCCATTGATTTACATTGGGCCAGTCGGACCTACGTTTTTCACAGATATATTAGGTGCACGTCTTTTTTTGGTGTGTAATACGCACCATTACAATCTATGGGTGCAGTAAATAGTGAATGTGCATGTTATACTACTTCATGGACTCACCTGAATAAGGCTGCACATTCACCCCCCATTTCTATGGGTCCAAGCTGTAGGCTTCCAAAGCCCTCTTCTGGCACAGCCTCTCCAACTCATCCACGTGCTCCGTGCCGCCATAGTACCTGTCAGTAGAGGCAGGAGAGAACATGAAGACCCTCTTTTTGGTGTCCTAGTGTAGTATAGCGCCTGCTAGAGGCGCTTCACACAAGGTGTAAATTTTGTAAGATCCACAGCATTTCCAGTCTGAGCCGCGTGGAGGAGATGTAAACCTCTTCCACATGGTGCATAAATATCTGCACAAGTCAGTACAGAACTGATATGTGGTGCGGTTTTAAGTCCGCAGCATGTCAGCTTATACTGTGGATATTCAGTATGAATTCCACCCCTTCAAATGAGGGTGTGAAAAACACACCAAAATCCACGTGTTGCGTGTATGGCGACATTGATTCTTGTGCCGACTGCACTAAAATCTGCAGCGCCAGCTGGACAATCATACTAACAATTGTTCGTCTTCATGCAACCATCTGCCGTGTGTGAACGAGTGATGAAGCGCTGATCACAATGCTTTGCCGACCAGCACACGTTACAAGTAGCCAAGAATTGGCCGATGGAAGAGCTCCCTAACGCAGGGTTAGTTTAATACTGTTGCACAGGAGTCACATAACCCGAATAGCGCTGTATGCAGAAAACAGCAAGAGACTGTCTGGAACAGACATTTTTGTTGCAGAAGTCTTCATACCCTTCATGTAAAGCAGCTCTAACACTCAATATGAGGGGCTCCTAGTTGGGTCTCTCTGGGATGGGGGATTGTCTAAGGCAGTGGTCCCCAACCTTTTTGGCACCAGGGACCGGCTTCAAGCAAGACCAGTTTTACAAGGCCCGTAAGGGTTGGGCGGGACATGGGCGGGGCTTTGGTTATATGGGGCGGGGTTATGAAGGGGGTTGGAGTTTAGTGCATTCTTATTTAATTATGACATTTAGAATGTCCTGGCAGTACACACATAGGGCAGTATATAATCTATCCCCCCCCCAGCACACAGATAGGGCAGCATATAATTTATCTCCCCCCTCAGTAATAGACAGCCCGCACCCCTCAGTTATTAGCAGCCCCTCCCCCAGTAATAAGCAGGTCCCCCCCCCCATAATAAGCAGGTCCCCCAGTAATAGACAGCGCCCCCCCCGAAATAGGCAGCCCCTTCCCATGTAATAAGTAGCCCCCCACTCCCAGTAATGGGCAGCCCCCCCCCCCTTCCCAGTAATGGGCAGGTCCCCCCCTTCCCAGTAATGGGCAGGTCCCCCCCTTCCCAGTAATGGGCAGGTCCCCCCCTTTCCAGTAATGGGCAGGTCCCCCCCTTCCCAGTAATGGGCAGGTCCCCCCCTTCCCAGTAATGGGCAGGTCCCCCCCTTCCCAGTAATGGGCAGGTCCCCCCCCCTTCCCAGTAATGGGCAGGTCCCCCCCCCCTTCCCAGTAATGGGCAGGTCCCCCCCCCTTCCCAGTAATGGGCAGGTCCCCCCCCTTCCCAGTAATGGGCAGGTCCCCCCCCCTTCCCAGTAATGGGCAGGTCCCCCCCCCTTCCCAGTAATGGGCAGGTCCCCCCCCTTCCCAGTAATGGGCAGGTCCCCCCCCCTTCCCAGTAATGGGCAGGTCCCCCCCCCTTCCCAGTAATGGGCAGGTCCCCCCCCTTCCCAGTAATGGGCAGGTCCCCCCCCCTTCCCAGTAATGGGCAGGTCCTCCCCCCTTCCCAGTAATGGGCAGCCCCCCCCTTCCCAGTAATGGGCAGCCCCCCCCTTCCCAGTAATGGGCAGCCCCCACCCCCTTCCCAGTAATGGGCAGGTCCCCCCTTCCCAGTAATGGGCAGGCCCCCCCCTTCCCAGTAATGGGCAGGCCCCCCCCCTTCCCAGTAATGGGCAGCCCCCCCCCCTTCCCAGTAATGGGCAGCCCCCTCCTTCCCAGTAATGGGCAGCCCCCACCCCCCAGTAATAGGCAGCACCCCCATAATATGCAGCACCCCTCCCTCCCGTAATAGGCAGCCCCCCCAGTAGTAAGCAGCCCCCGCAGTAATAGGCACCCCCCCCCCCGCAATTCTAAGCAGCCCCCCAACCCATATACTTACTACAGCGTCGCTCTCTGTCTGCTTGCTCTGACGTCAGTGTGCAGCCCGGAACGCTTCCTCCCCGAGTCCTCTTCTGCGGAACTAATGAGCAGGGGACTCGGGGAGGAGAATCCTGGCTGCACACTGAGGTCAGTGTGCGCCGGGATCAGCGCGATTACCAGCGGGGAGCTGCGGCGCCCCCGCTGGTAATCGCTTCAGTGCTCAGCGGCGTTGGCACGCTGTGGGCCACATGACACAAGGCAGCGGGCCACATGACACAAGGCAGCGGGCCGGATTCGGCCCGCGGGCCTTGTGTTTAGAGCAAAAGTTCCCGGCGGTGCCGCGGACCGGCGCTAAACACACAACGGCCCGGCCGCGGTCCGGTGCTTGGGGACCCCTGGTCTAAGGGATCTCACACAAGGGCACCCTCTCTACAGGGGTTGTCCCAAGATATAGGCTTATCTCCTTATTCACAGGATAGAGGATAAGTGTCTGATCAGTGAGAGTCTGACTTCTGGGATCTGCAGAGATCACAAAAACAGAGGGGACTGAGGCCTCCCATAAGAACGGTGTAGCAGTCGCGCACACGCCCTGCTAGCCTCAGCAGCCCACATGCTTGATCGCTGCTCCATTCATACAGTGGGGGACACAAGACCTGCATTTTCATGATAGGCAGGGGTCCGAGAATTCAGAACCCCCACCAGACATTTATCACCTATCCCGTGGATAGGAGACAAGTTTGTAACTTGGGACCGTCCATGGAAGTCAATACTGTGTACAGCAGCAATAACCTTCTCTATTATACAGGCAGTTTGTCTGTCGCCGCCACCAAGGCTTTCTGTAAGAACACAGTTAAGTAAAGTTACGGTGTTTTCACATCTGCGCTGGGGATTCCAATGTCCTCCTCTGGTTGGGAAACAGAAAAGAAGAAACCCCGCAGCCCAAGGGGTCCGCCTGTGGATGGAACCAAACAGTGTCGGGCGGACCCCCTTGACTATAATGGGGTCTGTCCACTTTCCGCCCAGCTACCCGGTTTTGCAACCACATCTGTGAGGACACCTCCGTCTGGAGGTCCTGATGCAGACATGAAACCACCCTTAGAATGTGTCTTGTATTAGTCCATGACTATACAAATTTAAGGAAAAACAAAACACCAAGGATACCAGACACACACAGCAGTTGGCATTTCCTTTACAGGCCTGGTCCTCATCATAACGGACACGTCCCTATGTGATCAGCCCTGCCCATTATGATGAGATGCACTGGTGTCACCCACTCACCTCTGTCCTGGGTAACCCTCCGAATACTTGTTGTTCTGCTGCATTCCTTGGGCATTCTGATGCCGTTCCATATATACCTTCTGATCCGGCTCTCCAGCACTTTCAGTTTTCTTCTCCAACGATGAAACTGAAAACTGGAAATGACAACTCCGATGTAACCCAGCCTAATGCAGCGGACATTCTCATAATTCAGCCCCTCGTAGCCTGGAAATATGATAATCTAAGGGCAAGAATACTCCCATCCAAGGCCAATAGGAATCTACCTGATCGTCAGGCAGCCGGACCGTCTGTGAGGGAAGTGTACCAGCTTTATATAAGTGACCACACAATGCCTGGTGAGGGCGCTGTTGGGCACGGATAAGCAGTGAAGGGGACACAGTGCTAGATCAGTGCTGCAGTCACTTCATCCACCAGCGAGGAGCCCAGAGATGGTAAAGTGCCGACCTACATTACCAACATATCACCAGTGTATAATATAGGAATACTCCCTTAAAGCGACCCTCCAGCCCTGGACAGACGGCCGAGCCGCTATGACTATCTGATGCACATGTGTGTTAGTATGCAGCCGCAGTCTAAGGATGTGCTCACATGTGTGTTAGTATGCAGCCGCAGTCTAAGGATGCGCTCACATGTGTGTTAGTATGCAGCCGCAGTCTAAGGATGTGCTCACATGTGTTATTATGCAGCCGCAGTCTAAGGATGTGCTCACATGTGTGTTAGTATGCAGCCGCAGTCTAAGGATGCGCTCACATGTGCGTTAGTATGCAGCCGCAGTTTAAGGATGTGCTCACATGTGCGTTAGTATGCAGCCGCAGTCTAAGGATGTGCTCACATGTGTGTTAGTATGCAGCCGCAGTCTAAGGATGCGCTCACATGTGTGTTAGTATGCAGCCGCAGTCTAAGGATGCGCTCACATGTGCGTTAGTATGCAGCCGCAGTTTAAGGATGTGCTCACATGTGCGTTAGTATGCAGCCGCAGTCTAAGGATGTGCTCACATGTGTGTTAGTATGCAGCCGCAGTCTAAGGATGTGCTCACATGTGTGTTAGTATGCAGCCGCAGTCTTAGGATGTGCTCACATGTGTGTTAGTATGCAGCCGCAGTCTAAGGATGTGCTCACATGTGTGTTAGTATGCAGCCGCAGTCTAAGGATGTGCTCACATGTGTGTTAGTATGCAGCCGCAGTCTAAGGATGCGCTCACATGTGTGTTAGTATGCAGCCGCAGTCTAAGGATGCGCTCACATGTGCGTTAGTATGCAGCCGCAGTCTAAGGATGTGCTCACATGTGCGTTAGTATGCAGCCGCAGTCTAAGGATGCGCTCACATGTGTGTTAGTATGCAGCCGCAGTCTAAGGATGTGCTCACATGTGTGTTAGTATGCAGCGGCAGTCTAAGGATGTGCTCACATGTGTGTTAGTATGCAGCCGCAGTCTAAGGATGTGTTCACATGTGTGTTAGTATGCAGCCGCAGTCTAAGGATGTGCTCACATGTGTGTTAGTATGCAGCCGCAGTCTGAGGATGCGCTCACATGTGTGTTAGTATGTAGCCGCAGTCTAAGGATGTGCTCACGTGTGTTAGTATGCAGCCGCAGTCTAAGGATGTGCTCACGTGTGTTAGTATGCAGCCGCAGTCTAAGGATGTGCTCACATGTGCGTTAGTATGCAGCCGCAGTCTAAGGATGTGCTCACATGTGCGTTAGTATGCAGCCGCAGTCTAAGGATGTGCTCACATGTGCGTTAGTATGCAGCCGCAGTCTAAGGATGTGCTCATATGTGTGTTAGTATGCAGCCGCAGTCTAAGGATGTGCTCACATGTGTGTTAGTATGCAGCCGCAGTCTAAGGATGTGCTCACATGTGTGTTAGTATGCAGCCGCAGTCTAAGGATGTGCTCACATGTGCGTTAGTATGCAGCCGCAGTCTAAGGATGCGCTCATATGTGTGTTAGTATGCAGCCGCAGTCTAAGGATGCGCTCACATGTGCGTTAGTATGCAGCCGCAGTCTAAGGATGTGCTCACATGTGTGTTAGTATGCAGCCGCAGTCTAAGGATGTGCTCACATGTGTGTTAGTATGCAGCCGCAGTCTAAGGATGTGCTCACATGTGTGTTAGTATGTAGCCACAGTCTAAGGATGTGCTCACATGTGTGTTAGTATGCAGCCGCAGTCTAAGGATGTGCTCACATGTGTGTTAGTATGTAGCCACAGTCTAAGGATGTGCTCACATGTGTGTTAGTATGCAGCCGCAGTGTTAGGATGTGCTCACATGTGTGTTAGTATGCAGCCGCAGTCTAAGGATGTGCTCACATGTGTGTTAGTATGCAGCCGCAGTCTAAGGATGTGCTCACATGTGCGTTAGTATGCAGCCGCAGTCTAAGGATGTGCTCACATGTGTGTTAGTATGCAGCCGCAGTCTAAGGATGTGCTCACATGTATGTTAGTATGCAGCCGCAGTCTAAGGATGTGCTCACATGTGTGTTAGTATGCAGCCGCAGTCTAAGGATGTGCTCACATGTGCAGTTGTTCACACCAGAAGTCAACCAAAATGAAGGAAAAAAAAGGGTAGAAACTGAACCCGTCCTTTAGTCTACCCTGTGAGGGGTTAATTCACGTTTATGCCTTTTTAAACTGATAAGTGTATTAATTATTGACTACAGCGACTCCATTTTGTATTCTTTGCCTTTGCTAAATACATGTATCTGTACAAATTTCACTTTTTACTTAGAAGAATGTTAAATCTCAGATATAATGACCTTGGATATGTTCCCGTGTGTGTAATCAGCGTTCTCTCTGTCCTAGAGAAATTTACTCCCTTTGCTTAGAAGCGCCTGGGAACATATTGTTGATACAGTTATCATCGGACATTGATGCATTGCTCACGTAGGAGACTTCTTTGAAAGATGTGTATTGTTCATTAAGAAAGTCCAGGTGTCCAGCAGGTTCGGACCTGCGCAGTGATTAGATCTTACGCAAGCATTTTCTGTTTCTATAAAGTTCTGTACTTTGCAAATAAACTTCACTTCACTCTGACAATCTCATCCAGCATGTGGTTGTCCATTTGTGTCGTCTATGGGTACCCATATCTAAAGACTAATTTGGAAGCAGGCAGCATCCGCTCAACGGTCAGAGTTTGACTGACCCCCTACAACCCTTTATGAGCCTCACCTGGTTTGGGTTTCAAAATCCACATCCAAACCTCCAGGTGTGAAGGAGACATCCTGAGACACTGCATGCTGCTCTGACTGGTCAGCGCTGCTCCCGTGGACAACACTGGCCAATCACAGCAGGTGTAGTGTTTTAGACTACCGATGTGTACTAATGCACAGTGTGCAGCAGACAGTCAGAGAACGGCTGCGGCCATCTTTGTTTGTCTAGGACTGGAGGGTCACTTTAAGGAGGGTTACATCTAGCTTTAGTTTCCCCACTGAGACTAGTTTCACACAGCTGAGCGATATTTCAGGCAAGGAAGCTCGTCCCGATATCACGCTTGTGCGATGTCCCCGCGGATGCTAGGCGTTTCGTGTCAAAACCACCTCCCATGACTTCAGTACAGTCGCGATCCAATGGGAAACCTTGCATCGCACGCTGTGTGATCTTTCTGGCCCCATTGAAAACAACGGGTGAGGCGTTCCGAGGGAACACCCAAATATAGGACAGCAGGGGAGGAGAGCAAAATAATAAAACTCATCTATATTACCCCGGGTCAAAAGAACGGAGTTCATACTCGTGCGAGATTTGTGCGTCTCGCAATACGTGATTTTCTCACCTGTGTGAAGGCTTCCTGAATGACACAAAGACCTCCAATACTGTGGAGTGTAACACGGCATAACGCAGGTGTCCATGACATGCAGAATCCATGGAAAGCTGGATGACAACTGCGATGGCCAATATAATAGATTCCATTAGTGGTCAGCGCCCAGCATCTATTACCCGATGTAGGGAACCAAGATACCTTGGAGTCTTGGATGTGCAGCTCATTCTTTAAGACCCTTTTACATGGGAACACACATTTGTCAGAAGGTTTATCTCCCCGATCGCCCCGCCTGAATGCCCCCCAATCAGCTGATGAACATTCAGAACGCTCGCTCACCGGCTGACTGGATCTTTCATGGGGGCATAAAAATGCTGATTCGTTGGCAGGACATCCTCCGTGTAATTAGGGGGGCGGCTGCTGACAAGAGCTGCTGCTGGTGAAGGATGATCAATATTAGTGACCGGTCGTCCCAATACTAGTGATCCTCCGCGCCGCGAGCGGCAGAACGAGGACTGATCGGCAGCTATACTGTCAGTCGCTCATTACAGCCAGCAGAGGATCCGTCTTCTGTGTAGAAGCGCCTATAGTGCAGTGAGAGCGCAGAGTCTCGTATGTCTTACCTCTGGATCACCTGTTTCAGGAGGTTCCAGGACCATCTGGTTATGAGATGCCCACAGATCGGCATGCCCGCCATTCATCACCGGGGAGGCGGCCATCATCCTGCCTCAGATACTTCACCCCTCGAACAAAAACACAGTTTTAATTCTGCACCATTTCAAGATCTTTGCTTGCTGTTAATGAATTAAACCATTCTTGTTTACTCCCAGAGTTGTATCCGGTCCGGGTAATCCTCTGCAAAGCCGGACCAAACAACCAGGTACCGGGCTCTGAGGGCACAAGGCAAAGCGCTCTTTAACCCCTTAACGCTGCAGGTTGTACATTTATGTCCTGCAGCTGCAGGGTATATATGAAGAGAGATCGCAGGGCCACCTCTCGTCATACACCGCAGGCGCCGGCTGTTTATTACAGCTGACACCTGCGGGCAATAGCTGCAATCAGCCGCGTGGCTGATCGGCGCTATTAACCCTTTCAATGCCACTGTCAATTCTGATACGGCCCCTTCCCTTGCGATGAGATCGCAGGGAGCCATGCAGGTGTCATGCCAGCCAGGGCCCTTCTGAAAGGCCCCAGGGCTGTCTTCGCAATATGCCTATCAAGGCGTCCCTGTGGGGTGGCTTGATAGACTGCCTGCCCAATCGCAGTATGGCATTACATGATACTGCAGGAGCAATCAAAGCATTGCTAGTTGTGGTCCTCTATGGGGGCTAAAAAAAGGAAAAATAAGATTAATAAAGTTTTAGCATAAAAAAAAAGTAACAACTGTAAAAAAACAACCCTTTTGCCATATTTACAATAAAAGAATCTAAGTAATAAAATAAAAATACATATTTGGTATCGCTGTGTCCGTAAAAGTCCGATCTATCAAAGTAACGCATTATTTACCTCACACAGTGAACGTCGCCTGTAAAAAAACAAAATAACTCCAGAAATGCGCTTTTTGGGTCTCCAAGTAAAAAAATGCAATGAAAAGTGATCAAAAACTTGTATATATTCCAAGATGGTACCAATGAAAACTACAGGATGTACCGTACAAAATGAGCCCTCGGACAACTACGTTGATGGAAAATTTTAAAAAGTTCTTACATGCAGAAGATGGCGGCAGAAAATAATTTAAAATAATTAAATGTCTGAATAAAAATAAAGTAGTACAGAAAAAAAAAACACTTTATAAGTTTGGTATCGTAGTAATCGTACTGAACCATAGAATAAACTTATGGCATTGTTGTTGCATTTTGTGCGCCGTAGAAACAGGATGCACCGGAAGATGGCGAAATTACTTTTTTTAAATTTTACTCCACTTTGAATTTTTTGAAGTTTTTTAGTACGTTATATGGTACATTAAATAGAACTGAAAAATACAACTCATCCCACAAAAAACAATTGATTTTTTAAACGGGTGGAGGAAAAAACGAAAATGGAAAAAAGGCAATGTCCTTAAGGGGTTAAGGGGCACCTTGGGACCAACCTTTATACCTGCTGAGCCTCACCAGCAATCAAACAAATTGAAAAAAGTACCATAAACTAAATCCTCCTGGTTACCTGCAGAACTAATTCACTGACCCCTCCCTGCAGTATCCTCACGGCAATAAGACTCAGGATTGAGTCATGAGGCGGCTCTCCCCGACAGCCCCCGTCCACCCGGACAGAGGCGGCCACCCACCTGACAACCCACGTCCCCCAGGACAGAGGCCGACCCATCTCCTTGACAACCCCTGTCCCCCAGGACAGAGGCAGCCTTCACCTGACAACCCCCGTCCGCCGGGACATAGGCGGACTTCCTCTGACAACACCCATCCGCCGAGACACAGGCGGCCTCTCCCAGAAAACACCCGTCGCCAGGATAGAGGCGACCTCTCCCTGAGAACTCCAGTCCGCCGGAACAGAGGCGACCTCCCCTTTACAACCCCCGTCCGCTGGGACAGAGGCGACCTCCCCCTGACCAACACGCGTCCCACGGGACAGAGGCGACCTCCCCCTGACAAACACCCGTTCCACGGGACAGAGGCGACCTCCCCCTGACAAACACCCGTCCCACGGGACAGAAGCGACCGCCCCCTGACAAATACCCGTCCCACGGGACGGAGGCGACCGCCCCCTGACAACACCCATCCGCCGGGACAGAGGCGCATGCCCACTGACAACCACTGTCTCCCGGGACACAGTCGGCCTTCTCCCTGACAGAGGCGACCGAACCCTAACAACCGTCGCTCGCGGGAACACGGGCAGCCTACCCCCAGACAACCCCCCTCCGAGGGGACAGAGGTGGCCTTTCCCTGACAACCCCATCCGTCAGAACATAGACAGCCTCCTCCCGACAACCCACCTGCCCCGGGACAGAGTTGGCTTTCCCCTGACAACCCACCTCCCCTGGGACAGAGTTGGCTTCCCCCTGACAACCCACCTCCCCTGGGACAGAGTCGGCTTCCACCTGACAAACCACCTCCCTCTAGATGTAGGCGGCCTACACCCGACAACGCCCGTTTGACAGGATAGAGGCGGCCACCCCCTCAACAACCCACTTCCGTCAGGACAGAGGCCGACCTCTCCCCGACAACCCCTGTTCCTCAGGACAGAGGCAGTCTCCCACTGACAACCCCTGTCCGCCGGGACACAGGCAGCCTCTCTCAGACAACACCCGCCGCTGGGACAGAGGCGACCTCTCCCTGACAACACCCGTCCGCTGGGACAGAGGCGACCTCTCCCTGACAACACCCGTCCGCTGGGACAGAGGCGACCTCCCCCTGACAATCCCCGTCCACCGGGACAGAAGCGACCTCCCCCTGACAACCCCCATCCGCTGGGACAGAGGCAACCCCTCCCTGACAAACACCCGTCGGCTGGGACAGAGGTAACCCCTCCCTGACAAACACCCGTCCCACGGGACAGAGGCGACCTCCCCCTGACAACACCCATCCGCCGGGACAGAGGCGCATGCCCACTGACAACCACTGTCTCTCGGGACACAGTTGGCCTTCTCCCTGACAGAGGCGACCGAACCCTGACAACCATCGCTCGCGGGAACACGGGCAGCCTACCCCCAGACAACCCCCTTCCGAGGGGACAAAGTCGCCTTCCCCCTGACAAACCACCTCCCCCTAGATGTAGGCGGCCTTCCCCTGACAATCCCCGGTCCGCCGGGACAGAGGCGGCCTACCCCTGACAAGCCCCGTCCGCCGGACCAGAGTCGGCCTCTCACTGACAATCCTTGTCCGCTGGGACAGAACCGGCTTTTCACTGACAATCTCCATCTGCCGGGACAGATGCAGCCTCCCCCTGACAATCCCCGTCCACTGGAACAGAGGTGGCCTCCACCCGACAACCCCCATCCATTGGGACAGAGGCGAACCTCCCCATGACAACCCCTGTCCGCCGGGACAGAGACAGTCTCCCCACGACAACCCCGTCTGCCAGGACAGAGGCGACATCCGCCTGACAACCCCTGTCCCTCCGGGACACAGGGGCCCCACTGATAAACCCTGTCCAGGGGGACACAGTCGGCCTCTCCCCGACAACCCCCCGACCACCGTGACAGAGGCGACCTCCCCTTGATAATGCCCAGACAATGTCCGTCCGTCGGGACAGAGTCGGCTTCCCCCTGACAACCCCCATCCTCAGGGACAGAGGCGC
This sequence comes from Eleutherodactylus coqui, assembly GCF_035609145.1. Taxonomy (NCBI): domain Eukaryota; kingdom Metazoa; phylum Chordata; class Amphibia; order Anura; family Eleutherodactylidae; genus Eleutherodactylus; species Eleutherodactylus coqui. The sequence goes on along the minus strand of NC_089844.1, from coordinate 148,074,099 downwards.
CCCTTCCACCCCCCACAACACACCTCCCGCAGGACACAGGCAGCCATTCCCTGGCATCCCCTCCATCCGCCGTGACAGAGGCGACCTCCCCCTGACAACTCCCGCTCGCCAGTACACAGGCAGCCTCCCCCCGACAATCCAGGTCCGCCGGGACAGAGCATGACCTCCCTCTGACAACCACTGTTCGCCGGGACAGAGGCAGTAGCCCCTTTGACAGTCACCGTCCTCCGGGACAGAGGCGACCTCCCCCTGACCAACAACCGTTCCACGGGACAGATGCGACCTCCCCCTGACAAACACCCGTCCCACGGGACAGAGGCGACCTCCCCCTGACAAACACCCGTCCCACGGGACAGAGGCGACCTCCCCCTGACAAACACCCGTCCCACGGGACAGAGGCGACCTCCCCCTGACAAACACCCGTCCCACGGGACAGAGGCGAGCTCCCCCTGACAAACACCCGTCCCACGGGACAGAGGCGACCTCCCCCTTACAAACACCCGTCCCACGGGACAGAGGCGACCTCGCCCTGACAAACACCCGTCCCACGGGACAGAGGCGACCTCCCCCTGACAACACCCATCCACCGGGACAGAGGCGCATGTTCACTGACAACCACTGTCTCCCGGGACACAGTCGGCCTTCTCCCTGACAGAGGCGACCGAACCCTGACAACTGCCGTTCGCGGGAACACAGGCAGCCAACCCCCAGACAAGCCCCTCCGAGGGGACAGAGGTGGCCTTTCCCTGACAACCCCATCCGTCAGAACACACACAGCCTCCTCCCGACAACCCACCTGCCCCGGGACAGAGTCGGCTTCCCCCTGACAACCTACCTCCCCTGGGACAGAGTTGGCTTCCCCCTGACAACCCACCTCCCCTGGGACAGAGTCGGCTTCCACCTGACAAACCACCTCTCTCTAGATGTAGGCGGCCTACCCCCGACAACCCCCGTTTGATAGGAGAGAGGCGGCGTGTCCCCGACAGCCCCCGCCCGCCCGGACAGAGGCGGCCACCCCCCCATTAACCCACTTCCGTCAGGACAGAGGCCGACCTCTCGCCGACAACCCGTTCCCCAGGACATAGGCAGTCTCCCACTGACAACCCCCGTCCGCCGGGACACAGGCGGCCTCTTTCAGACAACACCCGCTGCCAGGACAGAGGCAACCTCCCCCTGACAAACACCCGTCCCACGGGACAGAGGCGACCTCCCCCTGACAACACCCATGCGCCGGGACAGAGGCGCATGCCCGCTGACAAACCACCTCCCCCGAGATGTAGGGGGCCTTCCCCTGACAATTACCTGTCCGCCGGGCCAGAGTCGGCCTCTCACTGACAATCCTTGTCCGCTGGGACAGAACCGGCTTTTCACTGACAACCTCCATCTGCCGGGACAGATGCAGCCTCCCCCTGACAACCCCCGTCTATTGGGACAGAGGCGAACCTCCCCATGACAACCCCTGTCCGCCGGGACAGAGACAGTCTCCCCACGACAACCCCGTCTGCCAGGACAGAGGCGACATCCGCCTGACAACCCCTGTCCCTCCGGGACACAGGGGCCCCACTGATAAACCCTGTCCAGGGGGACACAGTCGGCCTCTCCCTGACAACCCCCCGACCACCGTGACAGAGGCGACCTCCCCTTGATAATGCCCAGACAATGTCCGTCCGCTGGGACGCAAGCGGCCTCCCCCTGACAACTCCCATCCCCAGAGATAGAGATGCCCCTTCCACCCCCCACAACCCACCTCCCGCAGGACATAGGCGGCCATTCCCTGGCAACCCCTCCGTCTGCCGTGACAGAGGCGACCTCCCCCTGACAACTCCAGCTCGCCAGTACACAGGCAGCCTCCCCACGACAATCCAGGTCTGCCGGGACAGAGCATGACCTCCCTCTGACAACCACTGTTTGCCGGGACCGCCGGGACAGAGGCACTAGCCCCTTTGACAGTCACCGTCCGCCGAGACACAGGCGGCCTGTCCCTGACATCGCCCATCCTACAGGACAGAGGCGGCCTCCCCCTGACAAACACTGTCCGCCCGGACAGAGGCAGTCTCCCCCCGACAACAGGACAGATGCCGACCTCCCTTTGACAACCATTGTCCGCCAGGACACAGGTGGCCTCCCCCTGACCATCCCGTCCCCCAAAAAACAGACGGCCTCCCCCAGACAACCCCTGTCCCCCAGAACACAGGCGGCCTCCCCCTGACAACCCCTGTCCTGCAGGACACAGGTGGCCTCCCCCTGACAACACCCATCCCCTGGGACAGAGGCACATGTCCCCTGACAATCCCCATCCGTGGAGACACAGGCAGCCTCTCCCTGACAACAATCCACCTCCCGCATCACACAGATGGCCTCCCCCTGACAAGCCCCGTCCTACAGGATACAGGCATCCCCCCCCCCCCCTTTTACGACAACCCCTGTCCACTGGGACACAGGCGGCCTCCCTCTGGCAACCCCGTTCCGCCAGCAGAGTGGCGGGCTCCCCCTGACAACCCCCGTCCGACGGAACAGAGGTGGCCTTCCCCTGACAACCCCACTCTCCCAGGACAGAGGCGGCCTCCCCCTGACCACCCACCTCGCCAAGGACATAATCAGTTTCCCCCTGACAGCCCACCTCCCACAGGAAACAGGCCTTCTCCCTGACAACCCTCCTCCCCCGAGAAAGAGTCGGCTCTCCCCTGACAGCCCACCTCTCTGGGATGTAAGTGGCCTTCCCCTGACAACCCCACTCCCCTGGGACACAGGCGGCCTCCTCCCTGACAGCCCTGTCCACCGGGACACAGGTGGCCTCTCGCTGACAACCACCATCTGCCAGGACATAGACGGCCTCTCCCTGACAACCACCATCCGCCAGGACTAAGGCGGCCTCTCCCTGACAACCACTATCCGCCGGGACACAGACGGCCTCTCCCTGACAACCACTATCCGCCGGGACACAGGCAGCCTCTCCCTGACAACCCCATCCGCGGGGACACAGGCGGCCTCTACCTGACAACCACCATCGGCCAGGACTAAGGCGGCCTCTCCCTGACAACCACTATCCGCCGGGACACAGGCGGCCTCTCCCTGACAACCACTATCCGCCGGGACACTGGCGGTCTCTCCCTGACAACCCCATCCACGGGGACACAGACGGCCTCTCCCTGACAACCACCATCCGCCAGGACTAAGGCGGCCTCTCCCTGACAACCACTATCCGCCGGGACACAGGCGGCCTCTCCCTGACAACCACTATCCGCCGGGACACAGGCGGCCTCTCCCTGACAACCACTATCCGCCGGGACACTGGCGGCCTCTCCCTGACAACCCCATCCACGGGGACACAGGTGGCCTCTCCCTGACAACCACCATCCGCAGGGACACAGGCGGCCTCTCCATGACAACCACTATCCGTCGGGACGCAGGCGGCCTTTCCCTGACAACCACCATCCGCCAGGACATAGACGGCCTCTCCCTGGCAACCACTATCCGCCGGGACACAGGCGGCCTCTCCCTGACAACCACTATCCACCGGGACAAAGGCGGCCTCTCCCTGACAACCCCATCTGTAGGAAGATAACACATTCAAGAGCCCAAAGCAAATTGTAGGAAGGGGCTCGAACCGAGAGCCTGTGTGACTCTATTCTGCTGGGAGTACACCGTGCAGCTGCTGCACCCAGCCAAACCACGGCCACAGCAAATCCAATATATGTGAATATATCCTTAGGGTGGCAATACACAGTGCAGCTGCCGCACCCAGCCAAACCACGGCCACAGCATATCCAATATATGTGAATATATCCTTAGGATGGGAGTACACAGTGCAGCTGCCGCACCCAGCCAAACCACGGCCACAGCAAATCCAATATATGTGAATATATCCTTAGGATGGGAGTACACCGTGCAGCTGCCACACCCAGCCAAACCACGGCCACAGCAAATCCACTACATGTGAATATATCCTTAGGGTGGGAGTACACAGTGCAGCTGCCGCACCCAGCCAAACCACGGCCACAGCAAATCCACTACATGTGAATATATCCTTAGGATGGCAATACCCCGTGCAGCTGCCGCACCCAGCCAAACCACGGCCACAGCAAATCCACTACATGTGAATATATCCTTAGGATAGGAGTACACAGTGCAGCTGCCGCACCCAGCCAAACCACAGCCACAGCAAATCCAATATATGTGAATATATCCTTAGGATGGGAGTACACAGTGCAGCTGCCGCACCCAGCCAAACCACGGCCACAGCAAATCCACTACATGTGAATATATCCTTAGGATAGGAGTACACAGTGCAGCTGCCGCACCCAGCCAAACCACGGCCACAGCAAATCCAATATATGTGAATATATCCTTAGGATGGGAGTACACAGTGCAGCTGCCGCACCCAGCCAAACCACGGCCACACAAATCCACTATATGTGAATATATCCTTAGGATGGGAGTACACAGTGCAGCTGCCGCACCCAGCCAAACCACGGCCACAGCAAATCCACTACATGTGAATATATCCTTAGGGTGGGAGTACACAGTGCAGCTGCCGCACCCAGACAAACCACGGCCACAGCACATCCACTACATGTGAATATATCCTTAGGGTGGCAATACACAGTGCAGCTGCCGCACCCAGCCAAACCACGGCCACAGCAAATCCACTACATGTGAATATATCCTTAGGGTGGCAATACACAGTGCATCTGCCGCACCCAGCCAAACCACGGCCACAGCAAATCCACTACATGTGAATATATCCTTAGGATGGGAGTACACAGTGCAGCTGCCGCACCCAGCCAAACCATGGCCACAGCAAATCCACTACATGTGACTATATCCTTAGGGTGGGAATACACAGCGCAGCTGCCGCACCCAGCCAAACCACGACCACAGCAAATCCACTACATGTGAATATATCCTTAGGATGGGAGTACACAGCGCAGCTGCCGCACCCAGCCAAACCACAGCCACACAAATCCACTACATGTGAATATATCCTTAGGGTGGGAGTACACAGTGCAGCTGCCGCACCCAGCCAAACCATGGCCACAGCAAATCCACTACATGTGAATATATCCTTAGGGTGGGAGTACACAGTGCAGCTGCCGCACCCAGCCAAACCACGGGCACAGGAAATCCACTACATGTGAATATATCCTTAGGATGGGAGTACACAGTGCAGCTGCCGCACCCAGCCAAACCACGGCCACAGCAAATCCACTACATGTGAATATATCCTTAGGGTGGGAGTACACAGTGCAGCTGCCGCACCCAGCCAAACCACGGCCACAGGAAATCCACTACATGTGAATATATCCTTAGGATGGCAATACACAGTGCAGCTGCCTCACCCAGCCAAACCACGGCCACAGCAAATCCACTACATGTGAATATATCCTTAGGATGGGAATATACAGTGCAGCTGCCGCACCCAGCCAAACCACGGCCACACAAATCCACTACATGTGAATATATCCTTAGGATGGGAGTACATAGTGCAGCTGCCGCACCCAGCCAAACCACGGCCACAGCAAATCCACCACATGTGAATATATCCTTAGGGTGGGAGTACACAGTGCAGCTGCCGCACCCAGCCAAACCACGGGCACAGGAAATCCACTACATGTGAATATATCCTTAGGATGGGAGTACACAGTGCAGCTGCCGCACCCAGCCAAACCACGGCCACTGCAAATCCACTACATGTGAATATATCCTTAGGGTGGGAGTACACAGTGCAGCTGACGCACCCAGCCAAACCACGGCCACAGCATATCCACTACATGTGAATATATCCTTAGGATGGCAATACACAGTGCAGCTGCCTCACCCAGCCAAGCCACAGCAAATCCACTACATGTGAATATATCCTTAGGATGGGAATATACAGTGCAGCTGCCGCACCCAGCCAAACCACGGCCACAGCAAATCACTGGTAAAAATTGTGCAGCCACACGGGTTATGGCGCCCCTCCCTCAGTATTTGCTGGGGACACACTATGTAAGAACATGTGACAAATAATAAAACAAGGGGAACGGGGGCATTTTTATAGATACAAATATCAGGATGCAATTACACATGAAATACGATAGGCAAAGAATAAAGTATTAGAAGGTAACGGGGATAAAAAACAAACGAAAAACGTAAATCAACATATATTAAGTTTTCAAGGGAAGAGGGAGCTGCCCCTCCCTGTACAGCCGGATGTAAAGTCTGACATTGATAGTCCTCCTTTATCAAACAGAGCTGGTTTTGCTAAAATGGCGCAATTGGTAAATTACTTTATTCACTATATAATTAAAATTATAGTCCTATATTAAACGCACACATTAACAATATTGCTGGTAATGGTAGAATCAGTATAAAATCTGCCCAGAAGGGCCGCAGCCGACCTCCAGGGATTAGAGATAAAACAAAGACCCCATAAAATCCATCATCAGGCTAAAAATCACGCTTCTTGAGAAGTCGAGGGAGATGATGACGACTTACCATCTAGAAGCGCGGGCAGCGTTTGGACATGTGACCTGGTAACAGAGAAGAGGGGCACTGAGGCTCCCCACAGCGCTAGTCCGGAATATAAAATGGGTAGCGCTGGGAGAGCAGGAATTGAGTATGTGCCCTGTGCCCATGCTGGGGCTGTCTAGGAGGACTATGCAGGGGGTAAAACACTTAGTAATGGCCTCTCCTATTACAGGGGATGCAAAGCAGCAATCTGCAGAAAAGAAATCCTTCCATTAAATGGTTCAAAGGTGGTAGGGATTATATCAGGGGCGGGGGTATCGTCAGTTCTGGGTGTACAATGGAGACAGTAGTATTGTGTACACATGTTTATTAAAATTACGCTGTGATATCCGAATTATAACACAAGTATTATGACAAATATTATAACATACCAGTAATTATTAGGAAATTATAGTACCAGTGTTTCGGGTGGCAATGCGCCACACAGCTCTGCTACATGCGCGTGTCACACACACACCACACTGCTCTACTGCATGAGTATGTCACAGACCAACAGAGCTCTGCTAAATGCTCGTCACACACAGTTCTGGTACATGCATGTCGCCCCCCCACAGCTCTGGTACATGCATGTCACACACCACACACAGCTCTGCTACATGCATGTCACACACACCACACACATTTCTGGTACATGCACGTCACACACACCACCCACAGCTCTCGTACATGCATGTTACACATACCAGACACAGCTTTGCTACATGCATGTCACACACACCACACACAGCTCTGCTACATGTGCATCACAAAAACTACACAGCTCTGCTACATGCGCGTCACAAAAACCACACAGCTCTGCTACATGCGCGTCACACAAACCACACAGCTCTGCTACATGCACGTCACACATACAGCTCTGCTACATTACCTGTGCGTCACACACAGCTCTGCTACATTACATGCGCATCACACACAGCTCTGCTATATTACATGCGCATCACATACACACCACAAACAGCCCTGCTACATTACATTCGCATGTCACAGACACACACAGCTGTACTACATGCTGGTTTAGGATCTGTGATGACCCCACGGTCATGCGATCAGGGGCGGAGCTAAGAGTCGGTAACTGATCACACAACAGTGACATCATTACAGGTCCTGTCAGCACACGGCTGCCGTCCGGCTCTGGAAGTTAGTAAAGTGAAGCACCTGTGATGACGATCATATGATCAGGGACGGAAGAATATTTAAAATACGGTTGTTCACTAATTGTTCTTTGGACTAGCTTCTGTCCACTCATATATATGTCCTCCTTGGAAGTTGAGACATGATTTGGGTTAGCTGCATCGGTGGTCAGAGCTGGAAGTGTAATTAAAGTCTTCACTCCCATTCAAATTAATGTAAAAAAACTCGAAATAAAAAAAAACAAACTTTTCCTGTAATTATAATAAAAATGTCAAAACAAAACAGAAAAAAAAAACATATCAAAACATAACGCCAGAGACTTTTTTTCACCCTGTTTCCAAGAAAAAACAATAAAAAGCTATCAGAAAGACATATGTGTTCCAAAGTTATTCCAGTCAGAAGATGGCAGCAGAAAATCTATATTTTTTTTAATTTATTTTTTCAAAATAGTACAGGAAAAATTTGTAAATAAATGCGATATTATCATAATCCTACTGACCCACATAATTAAGTTATCATGTTATTTGTGCTGTAGTTTGTATGCCATAAAAACAAGACATTGGGGCGTGGCCTCAGAGTCTTAGTTGAGCCGACGCATGAGCGAGGAGCTCCGGCACAACAAAGGATACAAAAGCTGCCTGTTCACCTGGGCACCCAGCTCAGGCAGCATCCTCAACCGTCCCACTACCGAGGTGAGCTTCGGGAATCATCCTCGGGGTTACCGCTGCCCGCTGATCTTCTCCACAAGTGGAATTGGGGTCTCCTCTCTCCACATCGGGAGGCTTAGGAAGCACTGCAAGGCTGGGAATGCTGTCCCCTGGGGCACCTGTGCTTCCTGCAACAGGTGGGAGACCCACTGAGGTTCAGGCGGTGCCGCACTGAGACAGCGCTATAGTGCCGCGTCAGCAGCATAATCAAGCTGGGATTCTCCTTCACTGGAGGACGATGATCTTTCTACACCAGGCTGCACTTCAGCAATAAGGCAGGGGATCCTGGCCCCCCCTGACTTCCCATAGCCTGTTGGTGTCCCACAATCAGATTCAGGAGACCCAGGAAAGCCCTGAGTTTGCTTGGGACTGCACTACAAGCTATCTCTACAGGAGGCCTGCTTTTCATACACTTCCTATTCTATTTTATGAGCAATCACTGCCACCATCTGGTATAAATGAATACATTGCTTTTCTAGGGACACTTTTCATAATGATCTAAAGCACTATGTTTTAAATAGTTCAAGAAGGGGTATCTTCTCCAAGTTTGCCAGTCTGACTTTCTGGGAGCACCCATTTCCAGGGGGCGTACGTAAACGCTCATGGGCCTGGGTGTAAAATTTTATCTTAGAGACCCCCAACTTCTCTTAACCCCTTAACTAAGGTGACCAGACGTCCTGATTTAGGCAGGACAGTCCTGCTTTGGGACCCTGGCAGGAAAGCCATTTGTCCCACTTTCGGGATGTCTGGTCACCATAGCGATTACCAAGTGGGGTGCTGCAGCTTCCCGCCGGTAATCACTTTGTGTCAGTGTGCATCTGGGATCTTCCTCCCCTGACCTCTCCTCTTTAGTTCCGCAAGAGGAGAGGAGGGGGGAGGTGGTAATGCTGCGGGCGCACACACTTTCCACGGCAGCAGCGCCGAAAAGAGAAGTAGCATTGTTCTAAAGACCAGAAAGAGGGTAAGTATATCGGTTTCATGGGGGCTATACTACTACTACTGTGGGAGGGGGGTCACTGTTACTTCCGCATTCCGCCCGGCAATCATGTGACTGCCGGGTGTCACCTGACCCGCATTCCCCCCACGGTGTAGTGACCACCCGCACACTCCTGAACTCTGTCAGATCAGGAGGTTGAATGGAAAATTTATTTTTTCTCATCCATTCTTCCCAGCTCCAAATAAATTGGAGCTGGGGAGAATGGATGAGAAAAAAAATGGATTGGAAAGGGTTAATAAGGAATATCCGGTCATGAAACTGCCAGTGCTCCTCGTCCAGGATCCCCAATAAGCTTATGTTCGGGATGAGCGTGACTGGCATTTCCATTAGCTGGCATAGAAATTCTGTGATCTGCCTCCAGTACGCATAGATCTCTGGGCAGCTCCATATTAGATGGTTAACATTTGGGCCCGGTGTCTGGCACCTGTGACATATATTAGTAGGCGCCCTGTTCATTTTGTAAAATCTAGTCGGTGTTGGGTAGCACTGATGAAGTATATACAATTGCATTAACTTATTATTTGCAGCTGGCGATTCTGAAATCTACTCTATTGGCCCAACTATTCTTCAACTCCCCATTTCCCTCTAATTCAGCTACTCTTCTTGCTGGTGCCAGTGTGGTGGCAAAAAAAAGCTGAAGTAGATCTGCTGGAGGTTGCACTCGAAAACTAATCTCTTTACCTGCCAAAATCTAGGTTTAACTTAAATGAGTCAATTTTGGGATAATGAGCGGTTTTTACTATTCTCAGAGTTGACTACTAGATTTGATATCCTTTAGGGTTCTTTCACACGGGTGTTCGCGTTTTTACATTCATCCGCTGGCACCATAAAACGCTTGAACGAGCGCATAAAGGTAACGTTTGTGCACCCGTTCTAACTGCCCTGGCCTGGCACAAATATGCAGAGCTTGGAATGCCACTGGGCATGCGGATACCGTTTAGCTGCTAAGCTGTCTCCCCCCTCACTGGCTCCCTGCAAGGGGAGGAGGCAGAATGGGGTGGGAGCTATTGTGCTAAGCTCCCGCCCCCTCTCCGTCCCTTGTTGGCAGCCAGGAATTGGAGGGGGCTGGACAGAGGAAGCTTAGCAATTAGCTCCATCCCCATCCCACCCCTCCCATTGCACACACCCAGAAAGGAGGATAGTCACGCTGCTAAACCCCCTCCCACCTCCCTTTTCTGGCTGCTGTCATTTGCTCTCATGGGAGTCTATGGCAGCAGCCGTATTCCGGCCAGGAAAGATAGTTCCAGGACTATATTTGCTGCCTGACATAAAAGTGCCTAGCACTGTATTGACCGGCTGGGCGCTTTTATGCCGAGGGAATACGCCTGTGTGATCTGATGCATTGCAGTACAATATAGCAGATGGTAGTGTATATCGTCCGGTCATGAAATCGGCGCCTGATATACTCATGTGAATAAAGCCTCAATCAGATTTTCCTTAAATACCTTGAAATTAGCCATCTCCTAAAAGCTTTTTCCCTACAAGAATCAATGTCCCATCTAAACTTAATGCCTGGCTCTTATCTTTTCAGGGCACTTAAGCCCCATTTACATGCAACGATTAATCGATCGCTCAAAATTTGTTAAAACAAAGGCTTTGAAGCATCAATTGTTGTCTGTAAATGCTACCATTGCGCACTTTTCATTTGAGCTCAGACCTTCTGCTATGTTCTGCAACAGTTCCTGGGAGGTTCATTTGCATGGAAATGAAGCTGATAAAGTACTAATAGGCATAAGTGATAAGTGCCAACTAGTACTTTATGCAAAATGATCGCGCAAAACTGTCATTCTCCTTATCTTTTAAATGAATTTTGAGCGATCATCTTTGCATGTAAATGGAGCTTAATAAAGGCCTCTCCACTTGTTATCAGATTCAGAGCCAACTGTTGATAGACCATTTAGAAAGCATCAATAAAAAATGGGAAAATGACCTAAAAATTCAGATCTCAGATGACCAATGGAGTGAGGCATATTCCTCAATTACTTCTGTTTCTAAAAGCACAAACCAGGTTGATCATTCTAGAATAGTAATGTATAGATGGTACCCAACTCCTCATATTATCAATAAAACGTCTCCTCAGTTTTCTAAATGCTGTTGGAGATTTGGCTCAACTAATGGTACTTTTATGCATTTCTGGTGGGATTGTCCATATATTTCAAACCTCTGGAGTCAGATTTTTCAGCTAATCTCAAACGTTAGTAATATCCAGATTCAAGCCAACCCTGCCTTAGCTTTGCTAAACATAGATGCTGAACAATTCCCTTCCACCCTACGCACCCCTTACTCCATATGTTGATAGCATGTAGAACCAACATTGACCACCATTGGAATAACAACATAATTCCTTCCTAGGTCCCTGAAACTATTTTTGAGGGCCCTCAAAGAGGATTTCAGGGACCTAGGGTCCAAGCTTAGGGCGAGGACCTCCAGGGTAGTTTTCTCGGAAATACTACCTGCACCTAAGGCCACACTAGAAAGGCAGCATGATCTTAGGGAGGTAAACAAGTGGCTCCGGAGTTGGTGTAAGAAGGAGAGATTTGGGTTCCTGGAGAACTGGGCTGACTTTGCTGTCGCCTACAGGCTCTACCGTAGGGACGGGCTGCATCTTAATGGGGAGGGTGCAGCTGTGCTGGGGGATAAGATGGCTAGAAGGCTGGAGGAGTGTTTAAACTAGGGACTGGGGGGGAGGGTAAAATGAGAAATAGTGGGGTAGCCAGTGTAGCTAGCGACCTGGGTCAAAGAAATGTGAATGGGGGGGTTGAGCAGGGGGGGGGAGTTAGTACAGTTAGAACTGTGAGGTCAGCCATTAGCACATATAGCAACAAAACGATTTTAAAGAACAAAAATAACTATATCAATTTTATGACCACAAATGCACAAAGTCTGATTGGTAAAGTGGGTGAGCTTGAAGCAAGAATGACTGATGAAAACTATGATATAGTTGGAATAACGGAAACATGACTTGATGATAAATGCAATTGGGCGGTGAATTTACAGGGGTACAATCTCTTCAGAAGAGACCGAAGGAACCAGAAAGGGGGAGGGGTATGTCTGTACGTTAAATCGAACTTAAATCCGAGACTACGGGAGGATATAGGGGTAGGAGACGAACAGGTGGAATCTCTGTGGGTAGAAATACAGGGAAGAAAAAATAACAAAATCCTGATAGGGGTCTTCTATAGACCACCAAACGTAGCAGAAGAAATTGAAAACTTACTATTAAGGCAGATAGAAGAGGTGTCAAAGCGCAACGAAGTAATTATAATGGGGGACTTTAATTATCCAGATATAATATGGGAAAATGAGACCTGCAAATCTCACAGGGGAGATAAGTTCTTGAGAGTAATTAAAGATAATTACCTGAACCAACTAGTACAGGAACCAACAAGAGGGAGGGCCATTCTGGACCTAGTACTAACTAACAAACCGGACAGAATAAAGGGGGAACAGGTTGAGGGGCACTTGGGGAACAGTGACCACAATATAATCATCTTCCAGCTGTCATTCAATAGGAAGCCTTCTCAGGGAGCGACAAAGAAACTAAACTTTAGTAAAGCAAAATTTGATGAGCTTAGAACTACTATCGGTAACATTAATTGGGACAACATCCTCAAAAATATCAGTACAAAGGAAAAATGGGAAAAGTTCAAAAGGATCCTAATCACCTCATGTGAGCAGTTCATTCCCTTTAAAAATAAAAGAATCTCAACTAAAAGGAAACCAATGTGGCTCGACAAGACGGTAAGAGGGGCAATAAACGAAAAAAAGAAAGCGTTCAAACTACTAAACAACAAGGCAGCGAAGAAGCGCTAAAATCGTACAAGGAAAAAAAATAAAATATGCAAAGATAGGATCAAAATTGCCAAGGAGGAGTCAGAAAGACTGATCGCCAAAGAGAGCAAAAACAACCCGAAACTATTTTTCAACTATATTAACAGCAAAAGGATTTGCAGGGAGAGCACTGGCCCTTTAAAAAACAATGCAGGAGAAATCATTGATGACGAAGGGAAAGCAAATCTACTAAATAGTTTCTTTTCAAGCGTATTCACAAACGAAAAGGAAATGCCACACGAGAAACAGGGGAATAAAATAAACCCCTCGCAAAATATGTCATACCTAATGAAGGAGGAGGTGCGGAACCGGTTAAAGAAGATTAAAAATCGATAAATCGCCAGGCCCAGATGGAATATACCCAAGGGTACTAAGGGAACTAAGTGATGAGATAGCTAGGCCGCTATATCTGATATTTCTAGACACTATCAAGACCGATGTTGTACCATTGGATTGGCGCATTGCCAACGTGGTTCCAATTTACAAAAAGGAGACCAAAAGTGAGCCTGGTAACTATAGGCCGGTAAGTCTCACTTCAGTAACGAGAAAAAGTTTCGAGGGGATTCTGAGAGACGCCATTCATGAGCACCTCAAGGAGAACAAGGGAATAACTCCTCACCAGCATGGATTCATGAAGGGTCGCTCATGTCAGACAAATCTGATCAGTTTCTACGATGAAGTAAGCTCTAAGCTGGACCTGGGAGCATCTATTGATCTCGTATATCTGGACTTCTCTAAAGCCTTTGACACCGTGCCATATAATAGGCTAATATAAAAAATGAGACAGCTCGGATTGGGTGAAAACGTGTGTAATTGGGTTAAAAATTGGCTCATTGATAGAAAGCAGAGGGTGGTAATAAATGGCTCATACTCTGATTGGGCCACCGTCGCTAGTGGGGTGCCACAGGGTTCAGTATTAGGCCCCACTCTGTTCAATATATTTATCAACGGCCTGATAGAGGGGCTGCACAGCAAAATATCAATATTTGCAGATGACACAAAATTATACAATATAATTAATGCAATGGAGGACAATGTGCGGCTACAAACGGACCTGGATAAGCTGGGGGCTTGGGCAGAAAAATGGCAAATGAAGTTCAATGTTGATAAATGTAAGGTTATGCACATGGGCAGCAAAAATGGATGTTACCAATATACACTTAATGGGGTACTGCTAGGGAAAAGTGATATGGAAAAAGACCTGGGGGTACTAGTGGATTGTAGACTAAACTGGAGCAACCAATGCCAGTCAGCTGCTGCAAAGGCAAATAAAGTTTTGGGATGCATTAAAAGAGGTATAGGGGCGAAGGACGCGAACATTATCCTTCCATTATATAAAGCACTTGTCAGGCCCCACGTGGAATACTGTGTACAGTTCTAGTCACCGGTGCTCAGGAAAGATGTAAACAGTACTGGAGGGTGCTCAAAGAAGAGCGACTAAGCTAGTACATGGAATGATGGGACTGGAATACCCAGAGAGGCTATCAAAATTGGGACTATTTAGTCTAGAAAAAAGAAGTTTAAGGGGCGACCAAATAACCATGTATAAGTACATGAGGGGACAATACAAGGATCTCACCCAGGATCTGTTTATACCCAGGACTACGACGGTAACAAGAGGACATCCGCTACGCTTAGAAGAATGCAAGTTTCATCACCAACATAGAAAAGGGTTCTTTACTGTTAGAGCAGTTAGACTGTGGAACTCTCTGCCTGAGGACGTAGTGATGGCAAAATCCATAGAGGAGTTTAAAAGGGGACTTGATGTCTTTCTGGAGAGGAAGGATATTATAGGCTATAAATCTAAGGTTATTTGTTAATCCGGGTTTACAGGCAGGTAGGAACTATTATGCTAGGTTCACACTTGCCGTATTCCCGTCGGAAATCTTGCAGTTTCGCAGCAAACACCGCGAGATTTCCGCCAGGAGAACCGCCGCGGTTTAAACCGCGGCGGCTTTGAAGTGGCCCGGCCGCTTGCTTTTCCATTGCGGCCGGCTCTCCCATAGAGGAGAGTGTGGCCGTAGCATAAATAAACAAAAATCCAAATGTAAACAGACATGCTGCTTCTTTTGAAACCGCGGCTGCGGCGGCCGCAACCGCGGTTTCAACCAGATTTACCGCAGCGGATTAGCCGTCCCGTGTGAACCCTCGTCCCCATGGCTGGCTAATCCCGAGATTAGCGGCCGCGGGCGGTTTTGCCGCGGGCGGATCTGCTGCGGCAGAACCACGGCAAATCCGCCCTGTGTGAACCTAGCCTTAGGGGTTGATCCAGGGAACAGTCTGATTGCCATTAGGGAGTCGGGAAGGAATTTTTTCCCCAAAAGGGCTAATTGGCTTCTGTTCTTGGGGTTTTTTGCCTTCCTCTGGATCAACAAAACAGGAGGCTAGACAGGCTGGACTAGAAGGACATTGTCTTCACTCAGCCTTACGAACTATGTTACTATCTTCGAAATAATTAAATCAGTGAATAAAAACTGTTGGTTTGACAGCATTCAAGGGATCTTAATAAAAAAGATACATTTAGAATAGGTTGGACAGCCCGGCTCCAGAGTTCCTACAGCTTCATGCCCACATTAATTAATCAATTAATCATCGATGTTCCTCATTTAAGAGCAATAATGCATAAACCCTAAATTCGAGTTCATTTTTCGTATTACCCTTCTATCCACTTATTTGAATTCATTTGTTTAGTGTTCTGTGTAATTTTTCATATATGGATACCTATGATCTTCTATTTGTTGCTCAATTTGCTTTATCATCATTATTGTTACAGTTGTTAAAAATTTCACTAAAAATCTACTGTGTTAAAACAAAACAATCAAAATAAAAATACTCCCTTCCACCCCACCCCCAAAATGTTCCAAATGAGTTTTATGTACATTTCACTTCACTTGGAAAGTTTTAAAAAATCTTCAAAACATTCTATGGTATTTTAAGTAATACCAATGAAAAATGCAACTTGTCACACATAAAACAAGCACTCAGACAGCTGTGGCAATGGGGAAAGAAAAGTTACGATTTTTTTGAAAGTCTGGAGGAAGAATGACTGCCCATTTACAGGGGCTGACAGTTGGTTGGTTTTTACGCGACTCCAAGAGGTGAGCAATTTCTTGCTCAGTGCCCTGTTGGTGGTCGCGTATACATGGGGCTACTATTGCCCCAAATCGCTCTTTGCAGCGATGATTTGAGTGATAATCGCCCCATGTAAAGGTAACTTTAGGTTGTTTTCATGTAGCATTATATGTCTAGCGCTGGTTCCACCCCGGTTTTCGTCTTCGGTGCAGAATGCTGTATAGGGACCGAAACCAGGATGGAGCCAGGACAGAACCATACGGCGCGATATGTGAGGAGGGGGGAGACCTCTTTGGTCTGTATTTCGCATGGTTTCCATCCCTGTCAGTCTTTATAGCTGGATAGAAAAGCGCTGATGATGATGCTTTTCTATCCAGCCTTAAATGCTGACAGGGAATGAAGGTAATTGGAGTTAAGTGGCCCTACTGAGATTCCTACACGGGGCCCCATCTACAAGGAGTTAAAGATTTCATAAATGTTACAAATGGAAATGTTTATACGGTTAAATTGCTGTAGAACTAAACAGGAGTTGTAACTTCTATGTGGACCTTGTGGAATTAAAGGGTAGCTGTCACCTTCTATAAGCACCATAAACTAAGTATGATGCTTATAGGACAGGTCCTGCGGAGTCCGGGATGTAATGTTTATACTTACCAGGCTCCCCGGGAAGTCAATGCTCCATCTATCAGCGTGACTCTTCATTCAGTCTGTGTGCGCACTCCCATAGAGAACAGTGGAGTGCGTGCGACAGCGTGGGAATGGGGAGTATATACATTACATCCCCGGACTCCGCCGCACCCGTCCTATAAGCATGTGTCTTAGTTTATGGTGCTTATAGGAAGGGTCAAGTTCTCCCTAAACAGTTTGTATGAGATGGGAATAATGGGTCTGACTGGGCATGAGCTGTGATACCAGATGCAACACATTGACAAGAGCTGCACTGTTTCTAGATAAAAAAAGGCCCCTTTTACCCAAATCTCACACATCTTTCTTTCTTACTAGTATAAACGAGACGGCACACAGGATATATTTCTAAGGTTGTTTATTTCCAGTATATACTTTTATTATATCACTAGTATTATTACACTGTATTCTTATCACTGTTATAATATCACTAGTTTTATCATTCTATTATTATTCCATCACTATTATTACTATTATGCTATTGTTACTCCAACGCTATTATGTTTTATATGAAGCTATCAGACTACTGCTAGAATCATTAGACCATTTTTACCCTATCACTAGTATCATAAGGTTACTGTTATTATCAGCGTACTATGTTGTTCTATTACTAATTCTAAGATGCCTAACCCTAACATTGTTGATCCAGAAGAAGGCGAAAAAACCCTGGACACATTCAGCCAATTGGTGACCAGGGAAAAATTCCTTCTTGACCCCGGGAAAAGGCGATCGGTCCTAGAACCCCGGATCAAAGCCCCTCACGCAATTACCAAATTTCTAGTTAGTATTATATTATAAATACTATTATATTATGATTTTAAGAGTATTATTACTATTATTTATATTACTAATATATTATTACTTTTGTGCTAATACTACTAATATTCTACTATTACTAATATCACACTATACCTAACCCTAACATTGTTGATCCAGAAGAAGGCGAAAAAACCCTGGACACATTCAGCCAATTGGTGACCAGGGAAAAATTCCTTCTTGACCCCGGGAAAAGGCGATCGGTCCTAGAACCCCGGATCAAAGCCCCTCACGCAATTACCAAATTTCTAGTTAGTATTATATTATAAATACTATTATATTATGATTTTAAGAGTATTATTACTATTATTTATATTACTAATATATTATTACTTTTGTGCTAATACTACTAATATTCTACTATTACTAATATCACACTATACCTAACCCTAACATTGTTGATCCAGAAGAAGGCGAAAAAACCCTGGACACATTCAGCCAATTGGTGACCAGGGAAAAATTCCTTCTTGACCCCGGGAAAAGGCGATCGGTCCTAGAACCCCGGATCAAAGCCCCTCACGCAATTACCAAATTTCTAGTTAGTATTATATTATAAATACTATTATATTATGATTTTAAGAGTATTATTACTATTATTTATATTACTAATATATTATTACTTTTGTGCTAATACTACTAATATTCTACTATTACTAATATCACACTATACCTAACCCTAACATTGTTGATCCAGAAGAAGGCGAAAAAACCCTGGACACATTCAGCCAATTGGTGACCAGGGAAAAATTCCTTCTTGACCCCGGGAAAAGGCGATCGGTCCTAGAACCCCGGATCAATATATTATAAATACTATTATATTATCATTTTAAGATTACTATTGTTCCTAATTACTAGTATTACACTATTATTACCTGCATGCTAATATCATTACTCCTCAATATTATTATATTATAAACCATAAACTACTATTATATTATTTTACAGCATTATTACTATTGTTTCTTATTACTATTACACTGTTATACTATCTATACTAATATTATTACTATTACATTGTTTATACAGAAGATAAGCATTTTTTATAATTATTGCGTTTCCTGAAACCATTAGTACTATGAAACCATTAATCACTATGAGTGATATTACACTAACCCTAACGCTACAATTATTGATCCAGAAGAAGGCGAAAAAACCCTGGACACATTCAGCCAATTGGTGACCAGGGAAAAATTCCTTCTTGACCCCGGGAAAAGGCGATCGGTCCTAGAACCCCGGATCAAATCCCTTCCTACTATTATTGCTGATATTTTTATTGTTCTACTATTAATTTATTTATTTTACTATAATTACTATTATAAATATTATTATATTATTTTTACTATTGCTGATGTTACTGCAATAGTTCAGAGGTGGAGGGTGCGTCGCAGGATCGTCCACATGATGTTTTTCTTGCCCCACATGCGGGGGCTGCCATGGTGGATGGAGTGCTGCCTGATCCTGCTTCTTCTCAGTGACCGGTCCTGAATCCCTCTCAGTGGGTCAGATGGAACATCACTGCTGGATTCCTGGTCCTCTTCTTCCTCATCCTCAAGATCTTCTTCCTCTCTTTCCTCCTCATCCTCTATGTCCTCCTCTTTTTCTTCCTCTCTTCCTTCCTCCTTCATCTCTTCTTCCTCATCTTTTTTCTTCTCTTCTTCCTCGTCTTCATCCTCCAGCCCTTCACACAGCATGCGAGCGATGGCTGCTCTTGCTCGGAGTGCCAACTCTGCCTTTGTTGGTCTTGGTCTGATGACTTCTTTAATAGTTGGCCGATATTGTTTCTGGGCTTCAGGGTTTGTTGGCATGAGGCGCTTAAAAGACAGTGGATCAGTACATTATGTGCTCAGGTGAATACATATATACACACCATGATAGCTGGCACGTTTACTCACCTCCTTCTTGAAGGCAGGGGACGGGAGGAGTTGCATACATTTCGTCACCAGTCGGAACTCCTCCGCCGACGTGACGCTGGCATAAGCTGAAGAGAGAGAACAAGCAGATAATGAGCTCAATCATGGATGTAGAGGAAGAGGCACAAAACTGGCAAATATATGTAACCTGCTCGCTGCTCAGAGTGTGACGGATAAAGGTCAGTTAGCAGCCATCTGTTCTCTCTATCTCCACCCTGTACTACATGGTCACCAGTTTCAATATCCAAACCCGCTGCAATTACCTATACCCGGGACAATATTTTATGGAGAAGCGGTTGTCCAGATGGGCCATCTCCTGCAATCTGAGCCCACCACTAAGATCAAGTTCACAACTGCAGGGTGCCTTGTGTCCTCACTGCATCAGTCAGATATAAATGTGCCAAACATATCCATCAGGATCCATTAACCCAACAGAGAGCAAAAAAGCCTCCCCTCAGCCTCTGTTGGGTCAGTATATCGCAGTACCATTTTTGAGGCATGGAATAGCATATTAGATAACACAAATCAATATACACACATATACAGAAAAATATATCTGTATGTTTTATTAAATTGGAAGCCTATAAGCAACATATCCCAGTGTATTCCTACACATTGGAAGGTATACCAGCAGGATACTTGACTATATATACAATCTAATGTACAAACCCCTAAACATGGCTACACAACAAGACATAAAACCGAAAAAGAAAAACACCTACCACACCATAATATAAAACAATATCTTTATAGTAATAAAACATTTATAAATAAAAATACATAACCAATGCAAGGGGGCGCCGCAGACGAAGGCAGCTGTTGGGCCAAAACATATGTCGTGTACCCTAGAGCCCTCTTGCATGGGTTATTTTGCCCCCTGCCTACCCGTAGTCCTTGCCCTGGCAGAGGTATCCCTGAGAACAGATGAGGAAGACAATGAAGAGTCCTACCTGACCCAAATCCGAAGCTGCTGGGCTCTGTAGTCCACATTGTCTCTGATAATCTGCATCACATCCAAAGCACAAAGAAAAAAGTGGTGAGAAAAGTTCTCTTAAAAGTCTTTCAATACATTATTACTGAGCTATGCCGCATATACAGAGTACTCATATATATACAGAGCTATGCCGCATATACAGAGTACTCATATACACAGAGAGCTATGCTGCATATACAGGGTACCCATATACACAGAGCTATGCTGCATATACAGAGTACTCATATACACAGAGAGCTATGCTGCATATACAGAGTACTCATATCCACAGAGGTATGATGCATATACAGAGTACTCATATACACAGAGGTATGCTGCATATACAGAGTACTCATATACACAGAGAGCTATGCGGCATATACAAAGTACTCATATACACACAGAGCTATGCGGCATATACAAAGTACTCATATACACAGAGAGCTATGCCGCATATACAGAGTACTCATATATACACAGAGCTATGCCGCATATACAGAGTACTCATATCCACAGAGAGCTATGCTGCATATACAGAGTACTCATATACACAGAGCTATGCTGCATATACAGAGTACCCATATACACAGAGCTATGCTGCATATACAGAGTACTCATATACACAGAGAGCTATGCTGCATATACAGAGTACTCATATCCACAGAGCTATGCTGTATATACAGAGTACTCATATCCAAAGAGCTATGCTGCATATACAGAGTACTCATATACACACAGAGCTATGCTGCATATACAGAGTACTCATATATACACAGAGCCATGCTGCATATACAGAGTACTCATATACACACAGCTATGCTGCATATACAGAGTACTCATATACACAGAGGTATGCTGCATATACAGAGTACTCATATACACAGAGGTATGCTGCATATACAGAGTACTCATATACACAGAGCTATACAGCATATACAGAGTACTCATATACACACAGAGCCATGCTGCATATACAGAGTACTCATATACACAGAGGTATGCTGCATATACAGAGTACTCATATAAACAGAGGTATGCTGCATATACAGAGTACTCATATACACAGAGGTATGCTGCATATACAGAGTACTCATATACACAGAGCTATACTGCATATACAGAGTACTCATATACACAGAGCTATGCTGCATATACAGAGTACTCATATACACAGAGCTATGCTGTATATACAGAGTACTCATATACACACAGCTATGCTGTATATACAGAGTACTCATATACACACAGAGCTATGCTGCATATACAGAGTACTCATATACACACAGAGCTATGCTGCATATACAGAGCCCTCATAAAGACACAGAGCTATGCTGCATATACAGAGTCCTCATATACACAGAGAGCTATGCGGCATATACAAAGTACTCATATACACAGAGAGCTATGCGGCATATACAAAGAGAGCTATGCGGCATATACAAAGTACTCATATACACAGAGAGCTATGCTGCATATACAGAGTACTCATATACACAGAGAGCTAAGCTGCATATACAGAGTACTCATATACACAGAGAGCTAAGCTGCATATTCAAAGTACTCATATACACAGAGAGCTATGCTGCATATACAGAGTACTCATATACACAGAGAGCTATGCTGCATATACAGAGTACTCATATACACACAGAGCTATGCTGCATATACAGAGTACTCATATACACAGAGCTAAGCTGCATATACAGAGTACTCATATACACATAGAGCTATGCTGCATATACAGAGTACTCATATACACAGAGCTATTCTGGATATACAGAGTACTCATATACACACAGAGCTATGCCGCATATACAGA
This sequence comes from Eleutherodactylus coqui, assembly GCF_035609145.1. Taxonomy (NCBI): domain Eukaryota; kingdom Metazoa; phylum Chordata; class Amphibia; order Anura; family Eleutherodactylidae; genus Eleutherodactylus; species Eleutherodactylus coqui. The sequence continues at coordinate 148,051,649 of NC_089844.1, read as the reverse complement.
GTACTCATATACACACAGAGCTACGCCGCATATACAGAGTACTCATATACACACAGAGCTATGCTGCATATACAGAGTACTCATATCCACAGAGCTATGCTGTATATACAGAGTACTCATATACACACAGAGCTATGCTGCATATACAGAGTACTCATATACACACAGAGCTATGCCGCATATACAGAGTACTCATATACACAGAGCTATGCTGCATATACAGTACATATATACACACAGAGCTATGCTGCATATACAGAGTACTCATATATACACAGCTATGCTGCATATTCAGTACTTATTTCAGTTTTTCAGGACATTTGGTACATTAACCGGTAACATTAAAAACTATAACTCGTCCCACAAGAAAAAAAAAGTGACAAAAAAATATATGACCGTTGCGACTCTTGGAAGGTGGAGACATAAAACATGAAAATGAAGAGGCAAATAATGTGTGTCCTCAAGGGGTTAAAGATGGGTTCCTGCTCTGTTAGACTGAGCGACCCTGTATTACATGACGCCCAGTTATTTACATGAGCACCATGTAGTGCTACACTAATCCTGCTGGGGGCAGTCACCTGGTGATAGCTGCAGGATCCATGTAATCAACTGATCACCAGCAGGTCTGTGCTATGAAAAGGAGGGAACCCTGTGAATGGCACTAGGGGGCGCTATCCTCATATAATCAGATCATGTTAGTATACAGGACCCCCACTGTTGTCGGAGTAGGAGAGCTGCTCAATGCCAATTGATTAAAAGAGATCCTTGAACTCCCCCAGAAGTTTTGTGAAAGTGACTACAACCCCCTATGCATAACACATCTAAAATATGGGACCCCAGAAAATAAGCCGTGTATAGAGATAAATATATGTTCATTACATAACCGCCCCGGCTCCACCCACAAGTACTTTGGGTGACATTACAGGGAAATAATACAACAGAGCCAGCAGGAAATTTCTAGAACTCTGAATTAAAGGGGTTGTGCCAAGTTATAAAGAGCCCCCACTTCACAGGATCCACAGGATGGGGTAACTTTATGATCAGTGGGGGCCCGACTGCTGGGAAACCCACCGATCCCAAGAACACAGTTCTGGTCAGTCCCTGAGTGAATGGAGCAATCGGACCCCCACTGATAATTTGGGATAACTTTATAACTTGGCACAACCCCTTAGAACAGTGTTTCCCAACTCCAGTCCCCAAGGCACCCCAACAGGTCATGTTTTCAGGATATCCCATGGTAAGAACACCTGTTGGAATGTCTGGGGCACTGATAATAATCATATCACCTGTGCAATACTGAGGAAATCCAGAAAACATGACCTGTTGGGGGGCTTGAGGACCAAAGTTGGGAAACACTGTCTTAATATATAGAAGAGACATCATTCCATTACCTGAGATCACGCAGAAACGTGCGGGTGTCCGTCGTCACTCACTGCTGAGCTCTAACAGACTGAGCACAAGTGACAGTTGGAAGACTTTCAAACACCAATGCTGCGATCCTATTGGTCGGTCACTAATGCTGTCGCCATGGTGACAGATGTAGCTGCAGGTTCACTATATGGATATCCTTATATCACGGTGTGAGATGTGACGCCGTAGAGCTGAAGTGACGCCATTATTCTGCTTCTGGCCACATTCACACAACATTTAGGAACATTACTTTATCTTTCAGTTTTATTAATGTTTTCCTCCCTAAGTTATAGAAAATGCTTTATCTGCTGTGTTTCTACTACAAAAAGGGAATGTTTTATCTTCGTGCTCCTTACACTGAGGCCACATTTAACCCCTTCAGTGGCCGGTTTCTTACCGCCCTGTCAGACCCACCAGGGCAGGTGTTTTAAATGGGACAATCATTTAATTTCAACTAATTTTTCGCGTTCCCAGAGCCATAACTTTCATTTTCCCATTGGCACGGCCATATGAGGGCTTGTTTTTTGCGGGACAAGTTGTGCTTTTTGATGGCATCATTTTTGGGTGTATATAATGTATTGTATAATTTTTGTAAAAAAAACTTGTAGGGAGATTTGGGGGGGAAAAAAAAAGAAATTCTGCCATTTGTCTTTTGGACATCATTTTTCTGGCGTTCAGCGTGCAGAATAAATAATGTGATAACCTTATTCTCTGAGTCACACGATTCCGGCGATACCAGGTTTATACTGTTTTTTTATGTCCATTTAAAACATTTTTTTCTCTCTTAAAGGTTTCCTTTTGTGTCTCCACATTCCTAGAGCCGTATTCATGTTATTTCCCATTGCCAGAGCTCCAGAAGGCCGTGTTTTTTGCAGGATGAATTCTAGTCTTCATATATCTAATTTTTGGGAACATATAACATTTTGATCGTTTTTTATTTCATTTTTTCTAGGGCCAAGATAAACAAAATCTAATTATGGCATGTTTTTATTTTTATTTTTCACTGCATTCTCTGAGCAGTATACACAATGTAATAAAGTCATTGTACAGGCCAGTACGATTATGCCAATACCAAATTGTAATAGTCTTTTTGTTTTTTGCTACTTTTTCACACTTTAAAAAAGATTGAATGGCTGTGATTGGTTAACCAATCAGAATTAGCTTGTTGGAGGTGGGGCATTCAAGCCCTGCATCCAGAAAGCAATGCTCTGTCGGCGTGGAGGAGGACGCTACAGCCTGCAACAGAGCTGCAGACCATCGCGAGGACCGAAACGCTGGTGACAGGTGAGTATTAGACCCCCCTGAGTCGCAGCCTGCGAGTTTTTTGACTTGCAAGCAGGCTCGTAACCAGAGTTTTTGATCTTAAATCGGAGCAAGAATTTGGGAGAGAGCCTGCTTGCAAATCAAAAAACTAGCAAGCTATGTACAAGGGTACTATCACCGAGAAGACCCAGAGTTCAGGGTTAAACCCCCCCAAATCTAAGGCATCCCTATTTATTGACATTTGCGGTAATGGTAGATGAGGAGCTCTCGAAGCTGTCAAAAGAAGAGAAATTTAAACATCAGAATTTAACCGCAAGGGAGAAGAAAGCCCTAGAATCCATCGAAACCGATGCAACTATCGTGATTAGGCTGTTACATGTGCGGCTGGGATCTGTGGTACTATGTACTCCTAGCAGCACAGTCAGGTGGTTGAGGGTTAATTGAGCTGGCTGGGTGTGGTACTTCCTGCTAGCCAATCTCCTGGTTCTGTGCTCCCATATAACCCAGCTCCTGTCAGTCTCTGGCTGGGTCCCCTAGGGCAGGGGTCCCCAACTCCAGTCCTCAGGGACCACCAACAGGTCATGTTTTCAGGATATCCCATGGTAAGAACACCTGTGACAATGTCTGAGGCACTGATAATTACATCACTTGTGCAATACTGAGGAAATCCTGAAAACATGGCCTGTTGGCGGTCCCTGAGGACTGGAACTGGGGAACACTGCCCTAGGGTGAGCACTCATGTTGGTTCTGTGTCCTGTAACTTGTTATCAGTCATGGTCGGTCATGTTCCCACTTGGATCTGTATTTGCAAGTAAGTCTATTGTGTGGCTCTGCTTCCCCAAGATTGTCTGGAAACCTGTCGTCCTAGTCTGCAGTACATGCAGCTCCCTTTTTCTTCCCCCTGTTCAGGTGCAGCCTCCAGAAATCTTATGTCTTACTCCAGGTGTCAGTTGGTGTAACTGGACACTCCCTTATGTCAGCCATAGGCCCGCGCCCAGGGTAATGGCTCCAAATTGGCATTAGAACACAGTGCGGCCGGTGGTGCTGCAGCTGAACCCCAGGGGTGTAACACCTTACGGGGCCTGAAAACTGAAAGCATTGTCGGAAGGGAGCTGATGACAGCTCAGCTGTCAGAGGTGGTACAACAGTGAACGGGAGCCTCCATGCCCAACCGTATCACATCTTCTATGAAAGCTGGAGCAACAGGGCACTAGAGAGTCCATGCCAGCCCGTATCACATCTTGCATCCAAGCAAAAGGTGGCCCTGCTTAGCACTAGAGCATCCATGCCCCCCCGTATCAAATCTTGTATCCAAGCTAAAGGCGGTGAAACAGGCTACTAGAGCCACCTTCCCCTTCTCCCACCCCCGTATCACATCTTACATGAAAGCTGGAGTGTCCCAGCAGGGCACTAGAGATTCCATGCCCGCTCGTATCACATCCTGAATCTAAGCAAGAGGTGGCCCAACTTGGCACTACAGCATCCATGCCCCACCACACCGTAGCACATCTTGTATCCAAGCTAGAGGCGGTACAGCAGGGTACCAGAGCCTCCACGCCTGTCTATATGGCATCTCGTTTCCAAGCTAGACACTGGACCAGGATTATAGATGTAAACCGACACCTAGTTACATTGTGAGCCTCGTGTGGCGCAGAGCATTAGGGCAGTGGCCGTGTATGCTCTCGCTCATGACCTGAAGTATGCGGGTTCAAACCCCGCATAGACCAGGTAGCCGGCTCATCGTCGACTCAGCCTTCCATCCTTCCGAGGTCGGTGCAATGAGTACCCAGCTTGCTGGGGGGGTAGAGTGTATGAAGGGGTATGAGGGCATTCCATCATGTGTTCCGGTAGATTTCTGCGCAGTGCACTCTAATTTTTACCTTAGTGGCCTATTTGGCTTTGTACCAGACCCCACCCTCTGGCCTCTGTATTCAATTGACCACTCATTTCACATCCTTTTACTCTAACTAGAGAAGAATTCAAAACCAACAAAACTTAAATCATCACCGCACAACATAGTTCCGTTACACACTGCAATTTCCCTGCCACACTCCCGTGGACGTCCATTTAACCCAACAGTTTGTATATATAGAAGACCAGAGAAAATCATTACAGGCCTCTTACATTCTGCACATGGCGCCAAGGAGCCATTTCTACCCGCAACCCGAACGCTGCACTGCCCACCAAGCTGTTAGCCCCCAAAAACGTAGGTGGCTATGGGTGACGCTGACCCTCACCTGGGTTGGCTCGCCGGGCCTCGCAGCTCCACTGCCGCACCCCCTCGCCTTTGTGAGGGTCGACCCATAGTACCGCCCAATTGTGACTGTAAACCTGAGCACTATTTCTATGCCGCCAACCGCAGAGTCTTTGCCCTTAGGGAGACGCGCGTATTTTACTTATCACAACAGAACGCGAAATTCCGGCCGAAATCTTACCCCCGCGTGCTGAAAACCCTGAAAGAGCCAACCGAAATTAACCACTAGGAGATTGCCATTGGAAAAACAGTGGCTTTGTCACCTGCCTATCCGCTTATTCCACCAGCTCCTTTACATACGTCACTAAGCAAGCGCTGTGATTGACTGGCACTGTAGCTTTATGGTTAGTGTAGCACCACCCGCAAGGCGATTCATTATGGGCATCTCAAAGCAACCATAGGCCCGCGCCCAGGGTAATGGCTCCAAATTGGCATTAGAACACAGTGCGGCCGGTGGTGCTGCAGCTGAACCCCAGGGGTGTAACACCTTACGGGGCCTGAAAACTGAAAGCATTGTCGGAAGGGAGCTGATGACAGCTCAGCTGTCAGAGGTGGTACAACAGTGAACGGGAGCCTCCATGCCCAACCGTATCACATCTTCTATGAAAGCTGGAGCAACAGGGCACTAGAGAGTCCATGCCAGCCCGTATCACATCTTGCATCCAAGCAAAAGGTGGCCCTGCTTAGCACTAGAGCATCCATGCCCCCCGGTATCAAATCTTGTATCCAAGCTAAAGGCGGTGAAACAGGCTACTAGAGCCACCTTCCCCTTCTCCCACCCCCGTATCACATCTTATATGAAAGCTGGAGTGTCCCAGCAGGGCACTAGAGATTCCATGCCCGCTCGTATCACATCCTGAATCTAAGCAAGAGGTGGCCCAACTTGGCACTACAGCATCCATGCCCCACCACACCGTAGCACATCTTGTATCCAAGCTAGAGGCGGTACAGCAGGGTACCAGAGCCTCCACGCCTGTCTATATGGCATCTCGTTTCCAAGCTAGACACTGGACCAGGATTATAGATGTAAACCGACACCTAGTTACATTGTGAGCCTCGTGTGGCGCAGAGCATTAGGGCAGTGGCCGTGTATGCTCTCGCTCATGACCTGAAGTATGCGGGTTCAAACCCCGCATAGACCAGGTAGCCGGCTCAGGGTCGACTCAGCCTTCCATCCTTCCGAGGTCGGTGCAATGAGTACCCAGCTTGCTGGGGGGGGTAGAGTGTATGAAGGGGTATGAGGGCATTCCATCATGTGTTCCGGTAGATTTCTGCGCAGTGCACTCTACTTTTTACCTTAGTGGCCTATTTGGCTTTGTACCAGACCCCACCCTCTGGCCTCTGTATTCAATTGACCACTCATTTCACATCCTTTTACTCTAACTAGAGAAGAATTCAAAACCAACAAAACTTAAATCATCACCGCACAACATAGTTCCGTAACACACTGCAATTTCCCTGCCACACTCCCGTGGACGTCCATTTAACCCAACAGTTTGTATATATAGAAGACCAGAGAAAATCATTACAGGCCTCTTACATTCTGCACATGGCGCCAAGGCGCCATTTCTACCCGCAACCCGAACGCTGCACTGCCCACCAAGCTGTTAGCCACCAAAAACGTAGGTGGCTATGGGTGACGCTGACCCTCACCTGGGTTGGCTCGCCGGGCCTCGCAGCTCCACTGCCGCACCGCCTCGCCTTTGTGAGGGTCGACCCATAGTACCGCCCAATTGTGACTGTAAACCTGAGCACTATTTCTATGCCGCCAACCGCAGAGTCTTTGCCCTTAGGGAGACGCGCGTATTTTACTTATCACAACAGAACGCAAAATTCCGGCCGAAATCTTACCCCCGCGTGCTGAAAACCCTGAAAGAGCCAACCGAAATTAACCACTAGGAGATTGCCATTGGAAAAACAGTGGCTTTGTCACCTGCCTATCCGCTTATTCCACCAGCTCCTTTACATACGTCACTAAGCAAGCGCTGTGATTGACTGGCACTGTAGCTTTATGGTTAGTGTAGCACCACCCGCAAGGCGATTCATTATGGGCATCTCAAAGCAGCCATAGGCCCGCGCCCAGGGTAATGGCTCCAAATTGGCATTAGAACACAGTGCGGCCGGTGGTGCTGCAGCTGAACCCCAGGGGTGTAACACCTTACGGGGCCTGAAAACTGAAAGCATTGTCGGAAGGGAGCTGATGACAGCTCAGCTGTCAGAGGTGGTACAACAGTGAACGGGAGCCTCCATGCCCAACCGTATCACATCTTCTATGAAAGCTGGAGCAACAGGGCACTAGAGAGTCCATGCCAGCCCGTATCACATCTTGCATCCAAGCAAAAGGTGGCCCTGCTTAGCACTAGAGCATCCATGCCCCCCGGTATCAAATCTTGTATCCAAGCTAAAGTCGGTGAAACAGGCTACTAGAGCCACCTTCCCCTTCTCCCACCCCCGTATCACATCTTATATGAAAGCTGGAGTGTCCCAGCAGGGCACTAGAGATTCCATGCCCGCTCGTATCACATCCTGAATCTAAGCAAGAGGTGGCCCAACTTGGCACTACAGCATCCATGCCCCACCACACCGTAGCACATCTTGTATCCAAGCTAGAGGCGGTACAGCAGGGTACCAGAGCCTCCACGCCTGTCTATATGGCATCTCGTTTCCAAGCTAGACACTGGACCAGGATTATAGATGTAAACCGACACCTAGTTACATTGTGAGCCTCGTGTGGCGCAGAGCATTAGGGCAGTGGCCGTGTATGCTCTCGCTCATGACCTGAAGTATGCGGGTTCAAACCCCGCATAGACCAGGTAGCCGGCTCAGGGTCAACTCAGCCTTCCATCCTTCCGAGGTCGGTGCAATGAGTACCCAGCTTGCTGGGGGGGTAGAGTGTATGAAGGGGTATGAGGGCATTCCATCATGTGTTCCGGTAGATTTCTGCGCAGTGCACTCTACTTTTTACCTTAGTGGCCTATTTGGCTTTGTACCAGACCCCACCCTCTGGCCTCTGTATTCAATTGACCACTCATTTCACATCCTTTTACTCTAACTAGAGAAGAATTCAAAACCAACAAAACTTAAATCATCACCGCACAACATAGTTCCGTTACACACTGCAATTTCCCTGCCACACTCCCGTGGACGTCCATTTAACCCAACAGTTTGTATATATAGAAGACCAGAGAAAATCATTACAGGCCTCTTACATTCTGCACATGGCGCCAAGGCGCCATTTCTACCCGCAACCCGAACGCTGCACTGCCCACCAAGCTGTTAGCCACCAAAAACGTAGGTGGCTATGGGTGACGCTGACCCTCACCTGGGTTGGCTCGCCGGGCCTCGCAGCTCCACTGCCGCACCCCCTCGCCTTTGTGAGGGTCGACCCATAGTACCGCCCAATTGTGACTGTAAACCTGAGCACTATTTCTATGCCGCCAACCGCAGAGTCTTTGCCCTTAGGGAGACGCGCGTATTTTACTTATCACAACAGAACGCGAAATTCCGGCCGAAATCTTACCCCCGCGTGCTGAAAACCCTGAAAGAGCCAACCGAAATTAACCACTAGGAGATTGCCATTGGAAAAACAGTGGCTTTGTCACCTGCCTATCCGCTTATTCCACCAGCTCCTTTACATACGTCACTAAGCAAGCGCTGTGATTGACTGGCACTGTAGCTTTATGGTTAGTGTAGCACCACCCGCAAGGCGATTCATTATGGGCATCTCAAAGCAGCCATAGGCCCGCGCCCAGGGTAATGGCTCCAAATTGGCATTAGAACACAGTGCGGCCGGTGGTGCTGCAGCTGAACCCCAGGGGTGTAACACCTTACGGGGCCTGAAAACTGAAAGCATTGTCGGAAGGGAGCTGATGACAGCTCAGCTGTCAGAGGTGGTACAACAGTGAACGGGAGCCTCCATGCCCAACCGTATCACATCTTCTATGAAAGCTGGAGCAACAGGGCACTAGAGAGTCCATGCCAGCCCGTATCACATCTTGCATCCAAGCAAAAGGTGGCCCTGCTTAGCACTAGAGCATCCATGCCCCCCGGTATCAAATCTTGTATCCAAGCTAAAGTCGGTGAAACAGGCTACTAGAGCCACCTTCCCCTTCTCCCACCCCCGTATCACATCTTATATGAAAGCTGGAGTGTCCCAGCAGGGCACTAGAGATTCCATGCCCGCTCGTATCACATCCTGAATCTAAGCAAGAGGTGGCCCAACTTGGCACTACAGCATCCATGCCCCACCACACCGTAGCACATCTTGTATCCAAGCTAGAGGCGGTACAGCAGGGTACCAGAGCCTCCACGCCTGTCTATATGGCATCTCGTTTCCAAGCTAGACACTGGACCAGGATTATAGATGTAAACCGACACCTAGTTACATTGTGAGCCTCGTGTGGCGCAGAGCTTTAGGGCAGTGGCCGTGTATGCTCTCGCTCATGACCTGAAGTATGCGGGTTCAAACCCCGCATAGACCAGGTAGCCGGCTCAGGGTCAACTCAGCCTTCCATCCTTCCGAGGTCGGTGCAATGAGTACCCAGCTTGCTGGGGGGGGTAGAGTGTATGAAGGGGTAAGAGGGCATTCCATCATGTGTTCCGGTAGATTTCTGCGCAGTGCACTCTACTTTTTACCTTAGTGGCCTATTTGGCTTTGTACCAGACCCCACCCTCTGGCCTCTGTATTCAATTGACCACTCATTTCACATCCTTTTACTCTAACTAGAGAAGAATTCAAAACCAACAAAACTTAAATCATCACCGCACAACATAGTTCCGTTACACACTGCAATTTCCCTGCCACACTCCCGTGGACGTCCATTTAACCCAACAGTTTGTATATATAGAAGACCAGAGAAAATCATTACAGGCCTCTTACATTCTGCACATGGCGCCAAGGCGCCATTTCTACCCGCAACCCGAACGCTGCACTGCCCACCAAGCTGTTAGCCACCAAAAACGTAGGTGGCTATGGGTGACGCTGACCCTCACCTGGGTTGGCTCGCCGGGCCTCGCAGCTCCACTGCCGCACCCCCTCGCCTTTGTGAGGGTCGACCCATAGTACCGCCCAATTGTGACTGTAAACCTGAGCACTATTTCTATGCCGCCAACCGCAGAGTCTTTGCCCTTAGGGAGACGCGCGTATTTTACTTATCACAACAGAACGCAAAATTCCGGCCGAAATCTTACCCCCGCGTGCTGAAAACCCTGAAAGAGCCAACCGAAATTAACCACTAGGAGATTGCCATTGGAAAAACAGTGGCTTTGTCACCTGCCTATCCGCTTATTCCACCAGCTCCTTTACATACGTCACTAAGCAAGCGCTGTGATTGACTGGCACTGTAGCTTTATGGTTAGTGTAGCACCACCCGCAAGGCGATTCATTATGGGCATCTCAAAGCAGCCATAGGCCCGCGCCCAGGGTAATGGCTCCAAATTGGCATTAGAACACAGTGCGGCCGGTGGTGCTGCAGCTGAACCCCAGGGGTGTAACACCTTACGGGGCCTGAAAACTGAAAGCATTGTCGGAAGGGAGCTGATGACAGCTCAGCTGTCAGAGGTGGTACAACAGTGAACGGGAGCCTCCATGCCCAACCGTATCACATCTTCTATGAAAGCTGGAGCAACAGGGCACTAGAGAGTCCATGCCAGCCCGTATCACATCTTGCATCCAAGCAAAAGGTGGCCCTGCTTAGCACTAGAGCATCCATGCCCCCCGGTATCAAATCTTGTATCCAAGCTAAAGTCGGTGAAACAGGCTACTAGAGCCACCTTCCCCTTCTCCCACCCCCGTATCACATCTTATATGAAAGCTGGAGTGTCCCAGCAGGGCACTAGAGATTCCATGCCCGCTCGTATCACATCCTGAATCTAAGCAAGAGGTGGCCCAACTTGGCACTACAGCATCCATGCCCCACCACACCGTAGCACATCTTGTATCCAAGCTAGAGGCGGTACAGCAGGGTACCAGAGCCTCCACGCCTGTCTATATGGCATCTCGTTTCCAAGCTAGACACTGGACCAGGATTATAGATGTAAACCGACACCTAGTTACATTGTGAGCCTCGTGTGGCGCAGAGCTTTAGGGCAGTGGCCGTGTATGCTCTCGCTCATGACCTGAAGTATGCGGGTTCAAACCCCGCATAGACCAGGTAGCCGGCTCAGGGTCAACTCAGCCTTCCATCCTTCCGAGGTCGGTGCAATGAGTACCCAGCTTGCTGGGGGGGGTAGAGTGTATGAAGGGGTATGAGGGCATTCCATCATGTGTTCCGGTAGATTTCTGCGCAGTGCACTCTACTTTTTACCTTAGTGGCCTATTTGGCTTTGTACCAGACCCCACCCTCTGGCCTCTGTATTCAATTGACCACTCATTTCACATCCTTTTACTCTAACTAGAGAAGAATTCAAAACCAACAAAACTTAAATCATCACCGCACAACATAGTTCCGTTACACACTGCAATTTCCCTGCCACACTCCCGTGGACGTCCATTTAACCCAACAGTTTGTATATATAGAAGACCAGAGAAAATCATTACAGGCCTCTTACATTCTGCACATGGCGCCAAGGCGCCATTTCTACCCGCAACCCGAACGCTGCACTGCCCACCAAGCTGTTAGCCACCAAAAACGTAGGTGGCTATGGGTGACGCTGACCCTCACCTGGGTTGGCTCGCCGGGCCTCGCAGCTCCACTGCCGCACCCCCTCGCCTTTGTGAGGGTCGACCCATAGTACCGCCCAATTGTGACTGTAAACCTGAGCACTATTTCTATGCCGCCAACCGCAGAGTCTTTGCCCTTAGGGAGACGCGCGTATTTTACTTATCACAACAGAACGCAAAATTCCGGCCGAAATCTTACCCCCGCGTGCTGAAAACCCTGAAAGAGCCAACCGAAATTAACCACTAGGAGATTGCCATTGGAAAAACAGTGGCTTTGTCACCTGCCTATCCGCTTATTCCACCAGCTCCTTTACATACGTCACTAAGCAAGCGCTGTGATTGACTGGCACTGTAGCTTTATGGTTAGTGTAGCACCACCCGCAAGGCGATTCATTATGGGCATCTCAAAGCAGCCATAGGCCCGCGCCCAGGGTAATGGCTCCAAATTGGCATTAGAACACAGTGCGGCCGGTGGTGCTGCAGCTGAACCCCAGGGGTGTAACACCTTACGGGGCCTGAAAACTGAAAGCATTGTCGGAAGGGAGCTGATGACAGCTCAGCTGTCAGAGGTGGTACAACAGTGAACGGGAGCCTCCATGCCCAACCGTATCACATCTTCTATGAAAGCTGGAGCAACAGGGCACTAGAGAGTCCATGCCAGCCCGTATCACATCTTGCATCCAAGCAAAAGGTGGCCCTGCTTAGCACTAGAGCATCCATGCCCCCCGGTATCAAATCTTGTATCCAAGCTAAAGTCGGTGAAACAGGCTACTAGAGCCACCTTCCCCTTCTCCCACCCCCGTATCACATCTTATATGAAAGCTGGAGTGTCCCAGCAGGGCACTAGAGATTCCATGCCCGCTCGTATCACATCCTGAATCTAAGCAAGAGGTGGCCCAACTTGGCACTACAGCATCCATGCCCCACCACACCGTAGCACATCTTGTATCCAAGCTAGAGGCGGTACAGCAGGGTACCAGAGCCTCCACGCCTGTCTATATGGCATCTCGTTTCCAAGCTAGACACTGGACCAGGATTATAGATGTAAACCGACACCTAGTTACATTGTGAGCCTCGTGTGGCGCAGAGCTTTAGGGCAGTGGCCGTGTATGCTCTCGCTCATGACCTGAAGTATGCGGGTTCAAACCCCGCATAGACCAGGTAGCCGGCTCAGGGTCAACTCAGCCTTCCATCCTTCCGAGGTCGGTGCAATGAGTACCCAGCTTGCTGGGGGGGGTAGAGTGTATGAAGGGGTAAGAGGGCATTCCATCATGTGTTCCGGTAGATTTCTGCGCAGTGCACTCTACTTTTTACCTTAGTGGCCTATTTGGCTTTGTACCAGACCCCACCCTCTGGCCTCTGTATTCAATTGACCACTCATTTCACATCCTTTTACTCTAACTAGAGAAGAATTCAAAACCAACAAAACTTAAATCATCACCGCACAACATAGTTCCGTTACACACTGCAATTTCCCTGCCACACTCCCGTGGACGTCCATTTAACCCAACAGTTTGTATATATAGAAGACCAGAGAAAATCATTACAGGCCTCTTACATTCTGCACATGGCGCCAAGGCGCCATTTCTACCCGCAACCCGAACGCTGCACTGCCCACCAAGCTGTTAGCCACCAAAAACGTAGGTGGCTATGGGTGACGCTGACCCTCACCTGGGTTGGCTCGCCGGGCCTCGCAGCTCCACTGCCGCACCCCCTCGCCTTTGTGAGGGTCGACCCATAGTACCGCCCAATTGTGACTGTAAACCTGAGCACTATTTCTATGCCGCCAACCGCAGAGTCTTTGCCCTTAGGGAGACGCGCGTATTTTACTTATCACAACAGAACGCAAAATTCCGGCCGAAATCTTACCCCCGCGTGCTGAAAACCCTGAAAGAGCCAACCGAAATTAACCACTAGGAGATTGCCATTGGAAAAACAGTGGCTTTGTCACCTGCCTATCCGCTTATTCCACCAGCTCCTTTACATACGTCACTAAGCAAGCGCTGTGATTGACTGGCACTGTAGCTTTATGGTTAGTGTAGCACCACCCGCAAGGCGATTCATTATGGGCATCTCAAAGCAGCCATAGGCCCGCGCCCAGGGTAATGGCTCCAAATTGGCATTAGAACACAGTGCGGCCGGTGGTGCTGCAGCTGAACCCCAGGGGTGTAACACCTTACGGGGCCTGAAAACTGAAAGCATTGTCGGAAGGGAGCTGATGACAGCTCAGCTGTCAGAGGTGGTACAACAGTGAACGGGAGCCTCCATGCCCAACCGTATCACATCTTCTATGAAAGCTGGAGCAACAGGGCACTAGAGAGTCCATGCCAGCCCGTATCACATCTTGCATCCAAGCAAAAGGTGGCCCTGCTTAGCACTAGAGCATCCATGCCCCCCGGTATCAAATCTTGTATCCAAGCTAAAGTCGGTGAAACAGGCTACTAGAGCCACCTTCCCCTTCTCCCACCCCCGTATCACATCTTATATGAAAGCTGGAGTGTCCCAGCAGGGCACTAGAGATTCCATGCCCGCTCGTATCACATCCTGAATCTAAGCAAGAGGTGGCCCAACTTGGCACTACAGCATCCATGCCCCACCACACCGTAGCACATCTTGTATCCAAGCTAGAGGCGGTACAGCAGGGTACCAGAGCCTCCACGCCTGTCTATATGGCATCTCGTTTCCAAGCTAGACACTGGACCAGGATTATAGATGTAAACCGACACCTAGTTACATTGTGAGCCTCGTGTGGCGCAGAGCTTTAGGGCAGTGGCCGTGTATGCTCTCGCTCATGACCTGAAGTATGCGGGTTCAAACCCCGCATAGACCAGGTAGCCGGCTCAGGGTCAACTCAGCCTTCCATCCTTCCGAGGTCGGTGCAATGAGTACCCAGCTTGCTGGGGGGGGTAGAGTGTATGAAGGGGTATGAGGGCATTCCATCATGTGTTCCGGTAGATTTCTGCGCAGTGCACTCTACTTTTTACCTTAGTGGCCTATTTGGCTTTGTACCAGACCCCACCCTCTGGCCTCTGTATTCAATTGACCACTCATTTCACATCCTTTTACTCTAACTAGAGAAGAATTCAAAACCAACAAAACTTAAATCATCACTGCACAACATAGTTCCGTTACACACTGCAATTTCCCTGCCACACTCCCGTGGACGTCCATTTAACCCAACAGTTTGTATATATAGAAGACCAGAGAAAATCATTACAGGCCTCTTACATTCTGCACATGGCGCCAAGGCGCCATTTCTACCCGCAACCCGAACGCTGCACTGCCCACCAAGCTGTTAGCCACCAAAAACGTAGGTGGCTATGGGTGACGCTGACCCTCACCTGGGTTGGCTCGCCGGGCCTCGCAGCTCCACTGCCGCACCCCCTCGCCTTTGTGAGGGTCGACCCATAGTACCGCCCAATTGTGACTGTAAACCTGAGCACTATTTCTATGCCGCCAACCGCAGAGTCTTTGCCCTTAGGGAGACGCGCGTATTTTACTTATCACAACAGAACGCAAAATTCCGGCCGAAATCTTACCCCCGCGTGCTGAAAACCCTGAAAGAGCCAACCGAAATTAACCACTAGGAGATTGCCATTGGAAAAACAGTGGCTTTGTCACCTGCCTATCCGCTTATTCCACCAGCTCCTTTACATACGTCACTAAGCAAGCGCTGTGATTGACTGGCACTGTAGCTTTATGGTTAGTGTAGCACCACCCGCAAGGCGATTCATTATGGGCATCTCAAAGCAGCCATAGGCCCGCGCCCAGGGTAATGGCTCCAAATTGGCATTAGAACACAGTGCGGCCGGTGGTGCTGCAGCTGAACCCCAGGGGTGTAACACCTTACGGGGCCTGAAAACTGAAAGCATTGTCGGAAGGGAGCTGATGACAGCTCAGCTGTCAGAGGTGGTACAACAGTGAACGGGAGCCTCCATGCCCAACCGTATCACATCTTCTATGAAAGCTGGAGCAACAGGGCACTAGAGAGTCCATGCCAGCCCGTATCACATCTTGCATCCAAGCAAAAGGTGGCCCTGCTTAGCACTAGAGCATCCATGCCCCCCGGTATCAAATCTTGTATCCAAGCTAAAGTCGGTGAAACAGGCTACTAGAGCCACCTTCCCCTTCTCCCACCCCCGTATCACATCTTATATGAAAGCTGGAGTGTCCCAGCAGGGCACTAGAGATTCCATGCCCGCTCGTATCACATCCTGAATCTAAGCAAGAGGTGGCCCAACTTGGCACTACAGCATCCATGCCCCACCACACCGTAGCACATCTTGTATCCAAGCTAGAGGCGGTACAGCAGGGTACCAGAGCCTCCACGCCTGTCTATATGGCATCTCGTTTCCAAGCTAGACACTGGACCAGGATTATAGATGTAAACCGACACCTAGTTACATTGTGAGCCTCGTGTGGCGCAGAGCATTAGGGCAGTGGCCGTGTATGCTCTCGCTCATGACCTGAAGTATGCGGGTTCAAACCCCGCATAGACCAGGTAGCCGGCTCAGGGTCAACTCAGCCTTCCATCCTTCTGAGGTCGGTGCAATGAGTACCCAGCTTGCTGGGGGGGTAGAGTGTATGAAGGGGTATGAGGGCATTCCATCATGTGTTCCGGTAGATTTCTGCGCAGTGCACTCTACTTTTTACCTTAGTGGCCTATTTGGCTTTGTACCAGACCCCACCCTCTGGCCTCTGTATTCAATTGACCACTCATTTCACATCCTTTTACTCTAACTAGAGAAGAATTCAAAACCAACAAAACTTAAATCATCACCGCACAACATAGTTCCGTTACACACTGCAATTTCCCTGCCACACTCCCGTGGACGTCCATTTAACCCAACAGTTTGTATATATAGAAGACCAGAGAAAATCATTACAGGCCTCTTACATTCTGCACATGGCGCCAAGGCGCCATTTCTACCCGCAACCCGAACGCTGCACTGCCCACCAAGCTGTTAGCCACCAAAAACGTAGGTGGCTATGGGTGACGCTGACCCTCACCTGGGTTGGCTCGCCGGGCCTCGCAGCTCCACTGCCGCACCCCCTCGCCTTTGTGAGGGTCGACCCATAGTACCGCCCAATCGTGACTGTAAACCTGAGCACTATTTCTATGCCGCCAACCGCAGAGTCTTTGCCCTTAGGGAGACGCGCGCATTTTACTTATCACAACAGAACGCAAAATTCCGGCCGAAATCTTTGCTCCGCGTGCTGAAAAGCCTGAAAGAGCCAACCGAAATTAACCGCTAGGAGATTGCCATTGGAAAAACAGTGGCTTTGTCACCTGCCTATCCGCTTATTCCACCAGCTCCTTTACATACGTCACTAAGCAAGCGCTGTGATTGACTGGCACTGTAGCTTTATGGTTAGTGTAGCACCACCCGCAAGGCGATTCATTATGGGCATCTCAAAGCAGCCATAGGCCCGCGCCCAGGGTAATGGCTCCAAATTGGCATTAGAACACAGTGCGGCCGGTGGTGCTGCAGCTGAACCCCAGGGGTGTAACACCTTACGGGGCCTGAAAACTGAAAGCACTGTCGGAAGGGAGCTGATGACAGCTCAGCTGTCAGAGGTGGTACAACAGTGAACGGGAGCCTCCATGCCCAACCGTATTACATCTTCAATGAAAGCTGGAGCAACAGGGCACTAGAGAGTCCATGCAGCCCGTAGCACATCTTGCATCCATGCAAAAGGTGGCCCTGCTTAGCACTAGAGCATCCATGCCCCCCGGTATCAAATCTTGTATCCAAGCTAAAGGCGGTGAAACAGGCTACTAGAGCCACCTTCCCCTTCTCCCACCCCCGTATCACATCTTATATGAAAGCTGGAGTGTCCCAGCAGGGCACTAGAGATTCCATGCCCGCTCGTATCACATCCTGAATCTAAGCAAGAGGTGGCCCAACTTGGCACTACAGCATCCATGCCCCACCACACCGTAGCACATCTTGTATCCAAGCTAGAGGCGGTACAGCAGGGTACCAGAGCCTCCACGCCTGTCTATATGGCATCTCGTTTCCAAGCTAGACACTGGACCAGGATTATAGATGTTAACCGACACCTAGTTACATTGTGAGCCTCGTGTGGCGCAGAGCATTAGGGCAGTGGCCGTGCATGCTCTCGCTCACGACCTGAAGTATGCGGGTTCAAACCCCGCATAGGCCAGGTAGCCGGCTCAGGGTCGACTCAGCCTTCCATCCTTCCGAGGTCGGTGCAATGAGTACCCAGCTTGCTGGGGGGGTAGAGTGACAGCTGAGGGCATACCATCATGTATTCCGGTGGATTTCTGCGCAGCGCGCTCTACTTTTTGCCTATTTGGCTTTGTACCAGACCCCACCCTCTGGCCTCTGTATTCAATTGACCACTCATTTCACATCCTTTTACTCTAACTAGAGAAGAATTCAAAACCAACAAAACTTAAATCATCACCGCACAACATAGTTCCGTTACACACTGCAATTTCCCTGCCACACTCCCGTGGACGTCCATTTAACCCAACAGTTTGTATATATAGAAGACCAGAGAAAATCATTACAGGCCTCTTACATTCTGCACATGGCGCCAAGGCGCCATTTCTACCCGCAACCCGAACGCTGCACTGCCCACCAAGCTGTTAGCCACCAAAAACGTAGGTGGCTATGGGTGACGCTGACCCTCACCTGGGTTGGCTCGTAGGGCCTCGCAGCTCCACTGCCGCACCCCCTCGCCTTTGTGAGGGTCGACCCATAGTACCGCCCAATCGTGACTGTAAACCTGAGCACTATTTCTATGCCGCCAACCGCAGAGTCTTTGCCCTTAGGGAGACGCGCGCATTTTACTTATCACAACAGAACGCAAAATTCCGGCCGAAATCTTAGCTCCGCGTGCTGAAAACCCTGAAAGAGCCAACCGAAATTAACCGCTAGGAGATTGCCATTGGAAAAACAGTGGCTTTGTCACCTGCCTATCCGCTTATTCCACCAGCTCCTTTGCATACGTCACTAAGCAAGCGCTGTGATTGACTGGCACTGTAGCTTTATGGTTAGTGTAGCACCACCCGCAATTCGATTCATTATGGGCATCTCAAAGCAGCCATAGGCCCGCGCCCAGGGTAATGGCTCCAAATTGGCATTAGAACACAGTGCGGCCGGTGGTGCTGCAGCTGAACCCCAGGGGTGTAACACCTTACGGGGCCTGAAAACTGAAAGCATTGTCGGAAGGGAGCTGATGACAGCTCAGCTGTCAGAGGTGGTACAACAGTGAACGGGAGCCTCCATGCCCAACCGTATCACATCTTCTATGAAAGCTGGAGCAACAGGGCACTAGAGAGTCCATGCCAGCCCGTATCACATCTTGCATCCAAGCAAAAGGTGGCCCTGCTTAGCACTAGAGCATCCATGCCCCCCGGTATCAAATCTTGTATCCAAGCTAAAGGCGGTGAAACAGGCTACTAGAGCCACCTTCCCCTTCTCCCACCCCCGTATCACATCCTATATGAAAGCTGGAGTGTCCCAGCAGGGCACTAGAGATTCCATGCCCGCTCGTATCACATCCTGAATTTAAGCAAGAGGTGGCCCAACTTGGCACTACAGCATCCATGCCCCACCACACCGTAGCACATCTTGTATCCAAGCTAGAGGCGGTACAGCAGGGTACCAGAGCCTCCACGCCTGTCTATATGGCATCTCGTTTCCAAGCTAGACACTGGACCAGGATTATAGATGTAAACCGACACCTAGTTACATTGTGAGCCTCGTGTGGCGCAGAGCATTAGGGCAGTGGCCGTGCATGCTCTCGCTCACGACCTGAAGTATGAGGGTTCAAACCCCGCATAGGCCAGGTAGCCGGCTCAGGGTCGACTCAGCCTTCCATCCTTCCGAGGTCGGTGCAATGAGTACCCAGCTTGCTGGGGGGGTAGAGTGACAGCTGAGGGCATACCATCATGTATTCCGGTGGATTTCTGCGCAGCGCGCTCTACTTTTTACCTTAGTGGCCTATTTGGCTTTGTACCAGACCCCACCCTCTGGCCTCTGTATTCAATTGACCACTCATTTCACATCCTTTTACTCTAACTAGAGAAGAATTCAAAACCAACAAAACTTAAATCATCACCGCACAACATAGTTCCGTTACACACTGCAATTTCCCTGCCACACTCCCGTGGACGTCCATTTAACCCAACAGTTTGTATATATAGAAGACCAGAGAAAATCATTACAGGCCTCTTACATTCTGCACATGGCGCCAAGGCGCCATTTCTACCCGCAACCCGAACGCTGCACTGCCCACCAAGCTGTTAGCCCCCAAAAACGTAGGTGGCTATGGGTGACGCTGACCCTCACCTGGGTTGGCTCGCCGGGCCTCGCAGCTCCACTGCCGCACCCCCTCGCCTTTGTGAGGGTCGACCCATAGTACCGCCCAATCGTGACTGTAAACCTGAGCACTATTTCTATGCCGCCAACCGCAGAGTCTTTGCCCTTAGGGAGACGCGCGCATTTTACTTATCACAACAGAACGCAAAATTCCGGCCGAAATCTTAGCTCCGCGTGCTGAAAACCCTGAAAGAGCCAACCGAAATTAACCGCTAAGAGATTGCCATTGGAAAAGCAGTGGCTTTGTCACCTGCCTATCCGCTTATTCCACCAGCTCCTTTGCATACGTCACTAAGCAAGCGCTGTGATTGACTGGCACTGTAGCTTTATGGTTAGTGTAGCACCACCCGCAAGGCGATTCATTATGGGCATCTCAAAGCAGCCATAGGCCCGCGCCCAGGGTAATGGCTCCAAATTGGCATTAGAACACAGTGCGGCCGGTGGTGCTGCAGCTGAACCCCAGGGGTGTAACACCTTACGGGGCCTGAAAACTGAAAGCATTGTCGGAAGGGAGCTGATGACAGCTCCGCTGTCAGAGGTGGTACAACAGTGAACGGGAGCCTCCATGCCCAACCGTATCACATCTTCAATGAAAGCTGGAGCAACAGGGCACTAGAGAGTCCATGCCAGCCCGTATCACATCTTGCATCCAAGCAAAAGGTGGCCCTGCTTAGCACTAGAGCATCCATGCCCCCCGGTATCAAATCTTGTATCCAAGCTAAAGGCGGTGAAACAGGCTACTAGAGCCACCTTCCCCTTCTCCCACCCCCGTATCACATCTTATATGAAAGCTGGAGTGTCCCAGCAGGGCACTAGAGATTCCATGCCCGCTCGTATCACATCCTGAATCTAAGCAAGAGGTGGCCCAACTTGGCACTACAGCATCCATGCCCCACCACACCGTAGCACATCTTGTATCCAAGCTAGAGGCGGTACAGCAGGGTACCAGAGCCTCCAGGCCTGTCTATATGGCATCTCGTTTCCAAGCTAGACACTGAACCAGGATTATAGACGTAAACCGACACCTAGTTGCATCGTGAGCCTCGTGTGGCGCAGAGCATTAGGGCAGTGGCCGTGCATGCTCTCGCTCACGACCTGAAGTATGAGGGTTCAAACCCCGCATAGGCCAGGTAGCCGGCTCAGGGTCGACTCAGCCTTCCATCCTTCCGAGGTCGGTGCAATGAGTACCCAGCTTGCTGGGGGGTAGAGTGACAGCTGAGGGCATACCATCATGTATTCCGGTGGATTTCTGCGCAGCGCGCTCTACTTTTTACCTTAGTGGCCTATTTGGCTTTGTACCAGACCCCACCCTCTGGCCTCTGTATTCAATTGACCACTCATTTCACATCCTTTTACTCTAACTAGAGAAGAATTCAAAACCAACAAAACTTAAATCATCACCGCACAACATAGTTCCGTTACACACTGCAATTTCCCTGCCACACTCCCGTGGACGTCCATTTAACCCAACAGTTTGTATATATAGAAGACCAGAGAAAATCATTACAGGCCTCTTACATTCTGCACATGGCGCCAAGGCGCCATTTCTACCCGCAACCCGAACGCTGCACTGCCCACCAAGCTGTTAGCCACCAAAAACGTAGGTGGCTATGGGTGACGCTGACCCTCACCTGGGTTGGCTCGCCGGGCCTCGCAGCTCCACTGCCGCACCCCCTCGCCTTTGTGAGGGTCGACCCATAGTACCGCCCAATCGTGACTGTAAACCTGAGCACTATTTCTATGCCGCCAACCGCAGAGTCTTTGCCCTTAGGGAGACGCGCGCATTTTACTTATCACAACAGAACGCAAAATTCCGGCCGAAATCTTAGCCCCGCGTGCTGAAAACCCTGAAAGAGCCAACCGAAATTAACCGCTAAGAGATTGCCATTGGAAAAGCAGTGGCTTTGTCACCTGCCTATCCGCTTATTCCACCAGCTCCTTTGCATACGTCACTAAGCAAGCGCTGTGATTGACTGGCACTGTAGCTTTATGGTTAGTGTAGCACCACCCGCAAGGCGATTCATTATGGGCATCTCAAAGCAGCCATAGGCCCGCGCCCAGGGTAATGGCTCCAAATTGGCATTAGAACACAGTGCGGCCGGTGGTGCTGCAGCTGAACCCCAGGGGTGTAACACCTTACGGGGCCTGAAAACTGAAAGCATTGTCGGAAGGGAGCTGATGACAGCTCAGCTGTCAGAGGTGGTACAACAGTGAACGGGAGCCTCCATGCCCAACCGTATCACATCTTCAATGAAAGCTGGAGCAACAGGGCACTAGAGAGTCCATGCCAGCCCGTATCACATCTTGCATCCAAGCAAAAGGTGGCCCTGCTTAGCACTAGAGCATCCATGCCCCCCGGTATCAAATCTTGTATCCAAGCTAAAGGCGGTGAAACAGGCTACTAGAGCCACCTTCCCCTTCTCCCACCCCCGTATCACATCTTATATGAAAGCTGGAGTGTCCCAGCAGGGCACTAGAGATTCCATGCCCGCTCGTATCACATCCTGAATCTAAGCAAGAGGTGGCCCAACTTGGCACTACAGCATCCATGCCCCACCACACCGTAGCACATCTTGTATCCAAGCTAGAGGCGGTACAGCAGGGTACCAGAGCCTCCAGGCCTGTCTATATGGCATCTCGTTTCCAAGCTAGACACTGAACCAGGATTATAGACGTAAACCGACACCTAGTTGCATCGTGAGCCTCGTGTGGCGCAGAGCATTAGGGCAGTGGCCGTGCATGCTCTCGCTCACGACCTGAAGTATGAGGGTTCAAACCCCGCATAGGCCAGGTAGCCGGCTCAGGGTCGACTCAGCCTTCCATCCTTCCGAGGTCGGTGCAATGAGTACCCAGCTTGCTGGGGGGGTAGAGTGACAGCTGAGGGCATACCATCATGTGTTCCGGTGGATTTCTGCGCAGCGCGCTCTACTTTTTACCTTAGTGGCCTATTTGGCTTTGTACCAGACCCCACCCTCTGGCCTCTGTATTCAATTGACCACTCATTTCACATCCTTTTACTCTAACTAGAGAAGAATTCAAAACCAACAAAACTTAAATCATCACCGCACAACATAGTTCCGTTACACACTGCAATTTCCCTGCCACACTCCCGTGGACGTCCATTTAACCCAACAGTTTGTATATATAGAAGACCAGAGAAAATCATTACAGGCCTCTTACATTCTGCACATGGCGCCAAGGCGCCATTTCTACCCGCAACCCGAACGCTGCACTGCCCACCAAGCTGTTAGCCCCCAAAAACGTAGGTGGCTATGGGTGACGCTGACCCTCACCTGGGTTGGCTCGCCGGGCCTCGCAGCTCCACTGCCGCACCCCCTCGCCTTTGTGAGGGTCGACCCATAGTACCGCCCAATCGTGACTGTAAACCTGAGCACTATTTCTATGCCGCCAACCGCAGAGTCTTTGCCCTTAGGGAGACGCGCGCATTTTACTTATCACAACAGAACGCAAAATTCCGGCCGAAATCTTAGCTCCGCGTGCTGAAAACCCTGAAAGAGCCAACCGAAATTAACCGCTAAGAGATTGCCATTGGAAAAGCAGTGGCTTTGTCACCTGCCTATCCGCTTATTCCACCAGCTCCTTTGCATACGTCACTAAGCAAGCGCTGTGATTGACTGGCACTGTAGCTTTATGGTTAGTGTAGCACCACCCGCAAGGCGATTCATTATGGGCATCTCAAAGCAGCCATAGGCCCGCGCCCAGGGTAATGGCTCCAAATTGGCATTAGAACACAGTGCGGCCGGTGGTGCTGCAGCTGAACCCCAGGGGTGTAACACCTTACGGGGCCTGAAAACTGAAAGCATTGTCGGAAGGGAGCTGATGACAGCTCCGCTGTCAGAGGTGGTACAACAGTGAACGGGAGCCTCCATGCCCAACCGTATCACATCTTCAATGAAAGCTGGAGCAACAGGGCACTAGAGAGTCCATGCCAGCCCGTATCACATCTTGCATCCAAGCAAAAGGTGGCCCTGCTTAGCACTAGAGCATCCATGCCCCCCGGTATCAAATCTTGTATCCAAGCTAAAGGCGGTGAAAAAGGCTACTAGAGCCACCTTCCCCTTCTCCCACCCCCGTATCACATCTTATATGAAAGCTGGAGTGTCCCAGCAGGGCACTAGAGATTCCATGCCCGCTCGTATCACATCCTGAATCTAAGCAAGAGGTGGCCCAACTTGGCACTACAGCATCCATGCCCCACCACACCGTAGCACATCTTGTATCCAAGCTAGAGGCGGTACAGCAGGGTACCAGAGCCTCCACGCCTGTCTATATGGCATCTCGTTTCCAAGCTAGACACTGGACCAGGATTATAGACGTAAACCGACACCTAGTTACATCGTGAGCCTCGTGTGGCGCAGAGCATTAGGGCAGTGGCCGTGCATGCTCTCGCTCACGACCTGAAGTATGAGGGTTCAAACCCCGCATAGGCCAGGTAGCCGGCTCAGGGTCGACTCAGCCTTCCATCCTTCCGAGGTCGGTGCAATGAGTACCCAGCTTGCTGGGGGGGTAGAGTGACAGCTGAGGGCATACCATCATGTATTCCGGTGGATTTCTGCGCAGCGCGCTCTACTTTTTACCTTAGTGGCCTATTTGGCTTTGTACCAGACCCCACCCTCTGGCCTCTGTATTCAATTGACCACTCATTTCACATCCTTTACTCTAACTAGAGAAGAATTCAAAACCAACAAAACTTAAATCATCACCGCACAACATAGTTCCGTTACACACTGCAATTTCCCTGCCACACTCCCGTGGACGTCCATTTAACCCAACAGTTTGTATATATAGAAGACCAGAGAAAATCATTACAGGCCTCTTACATTCTGCACATGGCGCCAAGGCGCCATTTCTACCCGCAACCCGAACGCTGCACTGCCCACCAAGCTGTTAGCCACCAAAAACGTAGGTGGCTATGGGTGACGCTGACCCTCACCTGGGTTGGCTCGCCGGGCCTCGCAGCTCCACTGCCGCACCCCCTCGCCTTTGTGAGGGTCGACCCATAGTACCGCCCAATCGTGACTGTAAACCTGAGCACTATTTCTATGCCGCCAACCGCAGAGTCTTTGCCCTTAGGGAGACGCGCGCATTTTACTTATCACAACAGAACGCAAAATTCCGGCCGAAATCTTAGCTCCGCGTGCTGAAAACCCTGAAAGAGCCAACCGAAATTAACCGCTAAGAGATTGCCATTGGAAAAGCAGTGGCTTTGTCACCTGCCTATCCGCTTATTCCACCAGCTCCTTTGCATACGTCACTAAGCAAGCGCTGTGATTGACTGGCACTGTAGCTTTATGGTTAGTGTAGCACCACCCGCAAGGCGATTCATTATGGGCATCTCAAAGCAGCCATAGGCCCGCGCCCAGGGTAATGGCTCCAAATTGGCATTAGAACACAGTGCGGCCGGTGGTGCTGCAGCTGAACCCCAGGGGTGTAACACCTTACGGAGCCTGAAAACTGAAAGCATTGTCGGAAGGGAGCTGATGACAGCTCAGCTGTCAGAGGTGGTACAACAGTGAACGGGAGCCTCCATGCCCAACCGTATCACATCTTCAATGAAAGCTGGAGCAACAGGGCACTAGAGAGTCCATGCCAGCCCGTATCACATCTTGCATCCAAGCAAAAGGTGGCCCTGCTTAGCACTAGAGCATCCATGCCCCCCGGTATCAAATATTGTATCCAAGCTAAAGGCTGTGAAACAGGCTACTAGAGCCACCTTCCCCTTCTCCCACCCCCGTATCACATCTTATATGAAAGCTGGAGTGTCCCAGCAGGGCACTAGAGATTCCATGCCCGCTCGTATCACATCCTGAATCTAAGCAAGAGGTGGCCCAACTTGGCACTACAGCATCCATGCCCCACCACACCGTAGCACATCTTGTATCCAAGCTAGAGGCGGTACAGCAGGGTACCAGAGCCTCCAGGCCTGTCTATATGGCATCTCGTTTCCAAGCTAGACACTGAACCAGGATTATAGACGTAAACCGACACCTAGTTACATCGTGAGCCTCGTGTGGCGCAGAGCATTAGGGCAGTGGCCGTGCATGCTCTCGCTCACGACCTGAAGTATGAGGGTTCAAACCCCGCATAGGCCAGGTAGCCGGCTCAGGGTCGACTCAGCCTTCCATCCTTCCGAGGTCGGTGCAATGAGTACCCAGCTTGCTGGGGGGGTAGAGTGACAGCTGAGGGCATACCATCATGTATTCCGGTGGATTTCTGCGCAGCGCGCTCTACTTTTTACCTTAGTGGCCTATTTGGCTTTGTACCAGACCCCACCCTCTGGCCTCTGTATTCAATTGACCACTCATTTCACATCCTTTTACTCTAACTAGAGAAGAATTCAAAACCAACAAAACTTAAATCATCACCGCACAACATAGTTCCGTTACACACTGCAATTTCCCTGCCACACTCCCGTGGACGTCCATTTAACCCAACAGTTTGTATATATAGAAGACCAGAGAAAATCATTACAGGCCTCTTACATTCTGCACATGGCGCCAAGGCGCCATTTCTACCCGCAACCCGAACGCTGCACTGCCCACCAAGCTGTTAGCCCCCAAAAACGTAGGTGGCTATGGGTGACGCTGACCCTCACCTGGGTTGGCTCGCCGGGCCTCGCAGCTCCACTGCCGCACCCCCTCGCCTTTGTGAGGGTCGACCCATAGTACCGCCCAATCGTGACTGTAAACCTGAGCACTATTTCTATGCCGCCAACCGCAGAGTCTTTGCCCTTAGGGAGACGCGCGCATTTTACTTATCACAACAGAACGCAAAATTCCGGCCGAAATCTTAGCTCCGCGTGCTGAAAACCCTGA
The DNA here is from genome assembly GCF_035609145.1 of Eleutherodactylus coqui. Classification (NCBI taxonomy): domain Eukaryota; kingdom Metazoa; phylum Chordata; class Amphibia; order Anura; family Eleutherodactylidae; genus Eleutherodactylus; species Eleutherodactylus coqui. Next base: position 148,024,871 of record NC_089844.1, on the reverse strand, counting down.
AAGAGCCAACCGAAATTAACCGCTAAGAGATTGCCATTGGAAAAGCAGTGGCTTTGTCACCTGCCTATCCGCTTATTCCACCAGCTCCTTTGCATACGTCACTAAGCAAGCGCTGTGATTGACTGGCACTGTAGCTTTATGGTTAGTGTAGCACCACCCGCAAGGCGATTCATTATGGGCATCTCAAAGCAGCCATAGGCCCGCGCCCAGGGTAATGGCTCCAAATTGGCATTAGAACACAGTGCGGCCGGTGGTGCTGCAGCTGAACCCCAGGGGTGTAACACCTTACGGGGCCTGAAAACTGAAAGCATTGTCGGAAGGGAGCTGATGACAGCTCAGCTGTCAGAGGTGGTACAACAGTGAACGGGAGCCTCCATGCCCAACCGTATCACATCTTCTATGAAAGCTGGAGCAACAGGGCACTAGAGAGTCCATGCCAGCCCGTATCACATCTTGCATCCAAGCAAAAGGTGGCCCTGCTTAGCACTAGAGCATCCATGCCCCCCGGTATCAAATCTTGTATCCAAGCTAAAGGCGGTGAAACAGGCTACTAGAGCCACCTTCCCCTTCTCCCACCCCCGTATCACATCTTATATGAAAGCTGGAGTGTCCCAGCAGGGCACTAGAGATTCCATGCCCGCTCGTATCACATCCTGAATCTAAGCAAGAGGTGGCCCAACTTGGCACTACAGCATCCATGCCCCACCACACCGTAGCACATCTTGTATCCAAGCTAGAGGCGGTACAGCAGGGTACCAGAGCCTCCAGGCCTGTCTATATGGCATCTCGTTTCCAAGCTAGACACTGAACCAGGATTATAGACGTAAACCGACACCTAGTTACATCGTGAGCCTCGTGTGGCGCAGAGCATTAGGGCAGTGGCCGTGCATGCTCTCGCTCACGACCTGAAGTATGAGGGTTCAAACCCCGCATAGGCCAGGTAGCCGGCTCAGGGTCGACTCAGCCTTCCATCCTTCCGAGGTCGGTGCAATGAGTACCCAGCTTGCTGGGGGGGTAGAGTGACAGCTGAGGGCATACCATCATGTATTCCGGTGGATTTCTGCGCAGCGCGCTCTACTTTTTACCTTAGTGGCCTATTTGGCTTTGTACCAGACCCCACCCTCTGGCCTCTGTATTCAATTGACCACTCATTTCACATCCTTTTACTCTAACTAGAGAAGAATTCAAAACCAACAAAACTTAAATCATCACCGCACAACATAGTTCCGTTACACACTGCAATTTCCCTGCCACACTCCCGTGGACGTCCATTTAACCCAACAGTTTGTATATATAGAAGACCAGAGAAAATCATTACAGGCCTCTTACATTCTGCACATGGCGCCAAGGCGCCATTTCTACCCGCAACCCGAACGCTGCACTGCCCACCAAGCTGTTAGCCACCAAAAACGTAGGTGGCTATGGGTGACGCTGACCCTCACCTGGGTTGGCTCGCCGGGCCTCGCAGCTCCACTGCCGCACCCCCTCGCCTTTGTGAGGGTCGACCCATAGTACCGCCCAATCGTGACTGTAAACCTGAGCACTATTTCTATGCCGCCAACGGCAGAGTCTTTGCCCTTAGGGAGACGCGCGCATTTTACTTATCACAACAGAACGCAAAATTCCGGCCGAAATCTTAGCTCCGCGTGCTGAAAACCCTGAAAGAGCCAACCGAAATTAACCGCTAAGAGATTGCCATTGGAAAAGCAGTGGCTTTGTCACCTGCCTATCCGCTTATTCCACCAGCTCCTTTGCATACGTCACTAAGCAAGCGCTGTGATTGACTGGCACTGTAGCTTTATGGTTAGTGTAGCACCACCCGCAAGGCGATTCATTATGGGCATCTCAAAGCAGCCATAGGCCCGCGCCCAGGGTAATGGCTCCAAATTGGCATTAGAACACAGTGCGGCCGGTGGTGCTGCAGCTGAACCCCAGGGGTGTAACACCTTACGGGGCCTGAAAACTGAAAGCATTGTCGGAAGGGAGCTGATGACAGCTCAGCTGTCAGAGGTGGTACAACAGTGAACGGGAGCCTCCATGCCCAACCGTATCACATCTTCAATGAAAGCTGGAGCAACAGGGCACTAGAGAGTCCATGCCAGCCCGTATCACATCTTGCATCCAAGCAAAAGGTGGCCCTGCTTAGCACTAGAGCATCCATGCCCCCCGGTATCAAATATTGTATCCAAGCTAAAGGCGGTGAAACAGGCTACTAGAGCCACCTTCCCCTTCTCCCACCCCCGTATCACATCTTATATGAAAGCTGGAGTGTCCCAGCAGGGCACTAGAGATTCCATGCCCGCTCGTATCACATCCTGAATCTAAGCAAGAGGTGGCCCAACTTGGCACTACAGCATCCATGCCCCACCACACCATAGCACATCTTGTATCCAAGCTAGAGGCGGTACAGCAGGGTACCAGAGCCTCCACGCCTGTCTATATGGCATCTCGTTTCCAAGCTAGACACTGAACCAGGATTATAGACGTAAACCGACACCTAGTTACATCGTGAGCCTCGTGTGGCGCAGAGCATTAGGGCAGTGGCCGTGCATGCTCTCGCTCACGACCTGAAGTATGAGGGTTCAAACCCCGCATAGGCCAGGTAGCCGGCTCAGGGTCGACTCAGCCTTCCATCCTTCCGAGGTCGGTGCAATGAGTACCCAGCTTGCTGGGGGGGTAGAGTGACAGCTGAGGGCATACCATCATGTATTCCGGTGGATTTCTGCGCAGCGCGCTCTACTTTTTACCTTAGTGGCCTATTTGGCTTTGTACCAGACCCCACCCTCTGGCCTCTGTATTCAATTGACCACTCATTTCACATCCTTTTACTCTAACTAGAGAAGAATTCAAAACCAACAAAACTTAAATCATCACCGCACAACATAGTTCCGTTACACACTGCAATTTCCCTGCCACACTCCCGTGGACGTCCATTTAACCCAACAGTTTGTATATATAGAAGACCAGAGAAAATCATTACAGGCCTCTTACATTCTGCACATGGCGCCAAGGCGCCATTTCTACCCGCAACCCGAACGCTGCACTGCCCACCAAGCTGTTAGCCACCAAAAACGTAGGTGGCTATGGGTGACGCTGACCCTCACCTGGGTTGGCTCGCCGGGCCTCGCAGCTCCACTGCCGCACCCCCTCGCCTTTGTGAGGGTCGACCCATAGTACCGCCCAATCGTGACTGTAAACCTGAGCACTATTTCTATGCCGCCAACCGCAGAGTCTTTGCCCTTAGGGAGACGCGCGCATTTTACTTATCACAACAGAACGCAAAATTCCGGCCGAAATCTTAGCTCCGCGTGCTGAAAACCCTGAAAGAGCCAACCGAAATTAACCGCTAAGAGATTGCCATTGGAAAAGCAGTGGCTTTGTCACCTGCCTATCCGCTTATTCCACCAGCTCCTTTGCATACGTCACTAAGCAAGCGCTGTGATTGACTGGCACTGTAGCTTTATGGTTAGTGTAGCACCACCCGCAAGGCGATTCATTATGGGCATCTCAAAGCAGCCATAGGCCCGCGCCCAGGGTAATGGCTCCAAATTGGCATTAGAACACAGTGCGGCCGGTGGTGCTGCAGCTGAACCCCAGGGGTGTAACACCTTACGGGGCCTGAAAACTGAAAGCATTGTCGGAAGGGAGCTGATGACAGCTCAGCTGTCAGAGGTGGTACAACAGTGAACGGGAGCCTCCATGCCCAACCGTATCACATCTTCAATGAAAGCTGGAGCAACAGGGCACTAGAGAGTCCATGCCAGCCCGTATCACATCTTGCATCCAAGCAAAAGGTGGCCCTGCTTAGCACTAGAGCATCCATGCCCCCCGGTATCAAATATTGTATCCAAGCTAAAGGCGGTGAAACAGGCTACTAGAGCCACCTTCCCCTTCTCCCACCCCCGTATCACATCTTATATGAAAGCTGGAGTGTCCCAGCAGGGCACTAGAGATTCCATGCCCGCTCGTATCACATCCTGAATCTAAGCAAGAGGTGGCCCAACTTGGCACTACAGCATCCATGCCCCACCACACCATAGCACATCTTGTATCCAAGCTAGAGGCGGTACAGCAGGGTACCAGAGCCTCCACGCCTGTCTATATGGCATCTCGTTTCCAAGCTAGACACTGAACCAGGATTATAGACGTAAACCGACACCTAGTTACATCGTGAGCCTCGTGTGGCGCAGAGCATTAGGGCAGTGGCCGTGCATGCTCTCGCTCACGACCTGAAGTATGAGGGTTCAAACCCCGCATAGGCCAGGTAGCCGGCTCAGGGTCGACTCAGCCTTCCATCCTTCCGAGGTCGGTGCAATGAGTACCCAGCTTGCTGGGGGGGTAGAGTGACAGCTGAGGGCATACCATCATGTATTCCGGTGGATTTCTGCGCAGCGCGCTCTACTTTTTACCTTAGTGGCCTATTTGGCTTTGTACCAGACCCCACCCTCTGGCCTCTGTATTCAATTGACCACTCATTTCACATCCTTTTACTCTAACTAGAGAAGAATTCAAAACCAACAAAACTTAAATCATCACCGCACAACATAGTTCCGTTACACACTGCAATTTCCCTGCCACACTCCCGTGGACGTCCATTTAACCCAACAGTTTGTATATATAGAAGACCAGAGAAAATCATTACAGGCCTCTTACATTCTGCACATGGCGCCAAGGCGCCATTTCTACCCGCAACCCGAACGCTGCACTGCCCACCAAGCTGTTAGCCACCAAAAACGTAGGTGGCTATGGGTGACGCTGACCCTCACCTGGGTTGGCTCGCCGGGCCTCGCAGCTCCACTGCCGCACCCCCTCGCCTTTGTGAGGGTCGACCCATAGTACCGCCCAATCGTGACTGTAAACCTGAGCACTATTTCTATGCCGCCAACCGCAGAGTCTTTGCCCTTAGGGAGACGCGCGCATTTTACTTATCACAACAGAACGCAAAATTCCGGCCGAAATCTTAGCTCCGCGTGCTGAAAACCCTGAAAGAGCCAACCGAAATTAACCGCTAAGAGATTGCCATTGGAAAAGCAGTGGCTTTGTCACCTGCCTATCCGCTTATTCCACCAGCTCCTTTGCATACGTCACTAAGCAAGCGCTGTGATTGACTGGCACTGTAGCTTTATGGTTAGTGTAGCACCACCCGCAAGGCGATTCATTATGGGCATCTCAAAGCAGCCATAGGCCCGCGCCCAGGGTAATGGCTCCAAATTGGCATTAGAACACAGTGCGGCCGGTGGTGCTGCAGCTGAACCCCAGGGGTGTAACACCTTACGGGGCCTGAAAACTGAAAGCATTGTCGGAAGGGAGCTGATGACAGCTCAGCTGTCAGAGGTGGTACAACAGTGAACGGGAGCCTCCATGCCCAACCGTATCACATCTTCAATGAAAGCTGGAGCAACAGGGCACTAGAGAGTCCATGCCAGCCCGTATCACATCTTGCATCCAAGCAAAAGGTGGCCCTGCTTAGCACTAGAGCATCCATGCCCCCCGGTATCAAATATTGTATCCAAGCTAAAGGCGGTGAAACAGGCTACTAGAGCCACCTTCCCCTTCTCCCACCCCCGTATCACATCTTATATGAAAGCTGGAGTGTCCCAGCAGGGCACTAGAGATTCCATGCCCGCTCGTATCACATCCTGAATCTAAGCAAGAGGTGGCCCAACTTGGCACTACAGCATCCATGCCCCACCACACCATAGCACATCTTGTATCCAAGCTAGAGGCGGTACAGCAGGGTACCAGAGCCTCCACGCCTGTCTATATGGCATCTCGTTTCCAAGCTAGACACTGAACCAGGATTATAGACGTAAACCGACACCTAGTTACATCGTGAGCCTCGTGTGGCGCAGAGCATTAGGGCAGTGGCCGTGCATGCTCTCGCTCACGACCTGAAGTATGAGGGTTCAAACCCCGCATAGGCCAGGTAGCCAGCTCAGGGTCGACTCAGCCTTCCATCCTTCCGAGGTCGGTGCAATGAGTACCCAGCTTGCTGGGGGGGTAGAGTGACAGCTGAGGGCATACCATCATGTATTCCGGTGGATTTCTGCGCAGCGCGCTCTACTTTTTACCTTAGTGGCCTATTTGGCTTTGTACCAGACCCCACCCTCTGGCCTCTGTATTCAATTGACCACTCATTTCACATCCTTTTACTCTAACTAGAGAAGAATTCAAAACCAACAAAACTTAAATCATCACCGCACAACATAGTTCCGTTACACACTGCAATTTCCCTGCCACACTCCCGTGGACGTCCATTTAACCCAACAGTTTGTATATATAGAAGACCAGAGAAAATCATTACAGGCCTCTTACATTCTGCACATGGCGCCAAGGCGCCATTTCTACCCGCAACCCGAACGCTGCACTGCCCACCAAGCTGTTAGCCACCAAAAACGTAGGTGGCTATGGGTGACGCTGACCCTCACCTGGGTTGGCTCGCCGGGCCTCGCAGCTCCACTGCCGCACCCCCTCGCCTTTGTGAGGGTCGACCCATAGTACCGCCCAATCGTGACTGTAAACCTGAGCACTATTTCTATGCCGCCAACCGCAGAGTCTTTGCCCTTAGGGAGACGCGCGCATTTTACTTATCACAACAGAACGCAAAATTCCGGCCGAAATCTTAGCTCCGCGTGCTGAAAACCCTGAAAGAGCCAACCGAAATTAACCGCTAAGAGATTGCCATTGGAAAAGCAGTGGCTTTGTCACCTGCCTATCCGCTTATTCCACCAGCTCCTTTGCATACGTCACTAAGCAAGCGCTGTGATTGACTGGCACTGTAGCTTTATGGTTAGTGTAGCACCACCCGCAAGGCGATTCATTATGGGCATCTCAAAGCAGCCATAGGCCCGCGCCCAGGGTAATGGCTCCAAATTGGCATTAGAACACAGTGCGGCCGGTGGTGCTGCAGCTGAACCCCAGGGGTGTAACACCTTACGGGGCCTGAAAACTGAAAGCATTGTCGGAAGGGAGCTGATGACAGCTCAGCTGTCAGAGGTGGTACAACAGTGAACGGGAGCCTCCATGCCCAACCGTATCACATCTTCAATGAAAGCTGGAGCAACAGGGCACTAGAGAGTCCATGCCAGCCCGTATCACATCTTGCATCCAAGCAAAAGGTGGCCCTGCTTAGCACTAGAGCATCCATGCCCCCCGGTATCAAATATTGTATCCAAGCTAAAGGCGGTGAAACAGGCTACTAGAGCCACCTTCCCCTTCTCCCACCCCCGTATCACATCTTATATGAAAGCTGGAGTGTCCCAGCAGGGCACTAGAGATTCCATGCCCGCTCGTATCACATCCTGAATCTAAGCAAGAGGTGGCCCAACTTGGCACTACAGCATCCATGCCCCACCACACCGTAGCACATCTTGTATCCAAGCTAGAGGCGGTACAGCAGGGTACCAGAGCCTCCAGGCCTGTCTATATGGCATCTCGTTTCCAAGCTAGACACTGGACCAGGATTATAGATGTAAACCGACACCTAGTTACATCGTGAGCCTCGTGTGGCGCAGAGCATTAGGGCAGTGGCCGTGTATGCTCTCGCTCACGACCTGAAGTATGAGGGTTCAAACCCCGCATAGGCCAGGTAGCCGGCTCAGGGTCGACTCAGCCTTCCATCCTTCCGAGGTCGGTGCAATGAGTACCCAGCTTGCTGGGGGGGTAGAGTGACAGCTGAGGGCATACCATCATGTATTCCGGTGGATTTCTGCGCAGCGCGCTCTACTATTTGGCTTTGTACCAGACCCCACCCTCTGGCCTCTGTATTCAATTGACCACTCATTTCACATCCTTTTACTCTAACTAGAGAAGAATTCAAAACCAACAAAACTTAAATCATCACCGCACAACATAGTTCCGTTACACACTGCAATTTCCCTGCCACACTCCCGTGGACGTCCATTTAACCCAACAGTTTGTATATATAGAAGACCAGAGAAAATCATTACAGGCCTCTTACATTCTGCACATGGCGCCAAGGCGCCATTTCTACCCGCAACCCGAACGCTGCACTGCCCACCAAGCTGTTAGCCACCAAAAACGTAGGTGGCTATGGGTGACGCTGACCCTCACCTGGGTTGGCTCGCCGGGCCTCGCAGCTCCACTGCCGCACCCCCTCGCCTTTGTGAGGGTCGACCCATAGTACCGCCCAATCGTGACTGTAAACCTGAGCACTATTTCTATGCCGCCAACCGCAGAGTCTTTGCCCTTAGGGAGACGCGCGCATTTTACTTATCACAACAGAACGCAAAATTCCGGCCGAAATCTTAGCTCCGCGTGCTGAAAACCCTGAAAGAGCCAACCGAAATTAACCGCTAAGAGATTGCCATTGGAAAAGCAGTGGCTTTGTCACCTGCCTATCCGCTTATTCCACCAGCTCCTTTGCATACGTCACTAAGCAAGCGCTGTGATTGACTGGCACTGTAGCTTTATGGTTAGTGTAGCACCACCCGCAAGGCGATTCATTATGGGCATCTCAAAGCAGCCATAGGCCCGCGCCCAGGGTAATGGCTCCAAATTGGCATTAGAACACAGTGCGGCCGGTGGTGCTGCAGCTGAACCCCAGGGGTGTAACACCTTACGGGGCCTGAAAACTGAAAGCATTGTCGGAAGGGAGCTGATGACAGCTCAGCTGTCAGAGGTGGTACAACAGTGAACGGGAGCCTCCATGCCCAACCGTATCACATCTTCAATGAAAGCTGGAGCAACAGGGCACTAGAGAGTCCATGCCAGCCCGTATCACATCTTGCATCCAAGCAAAAGGTGGCCCTGCTTAGCACTAGAGCATCCATGCCCCCCGGTATCAAATCTTGTATCCAAGCTAAAGGCGGTGAAACAGGCTACTAGAGCCACCTTCCCCTTCTCCCACCCCCGTATCACATCTTATATGAAAGCTGGAGTGTCCCAGCAGGGCACTAGAGATTCCATGCCCGCTCGTATCACATCCTGAATCTAAGCAAGAGGTGGCCCAACTTGGCACTACAGCATCCATGCCCCACCACACCGTAGCACATCTTGTATCCAAGCTAGAGGCGGTACAGCAGGGTACCAGAGCCTCCAGGCCTGTCTATATGGCATCTCGTTTCCAAGCTAGACACTGAACCAGGATTATAGACGTAAACCGACACCTAGTTACATCGTGAGCCTCGTGTGGCGCAGAGCATTAGGGCAGTGGCCGTGCATGCTCTCGCTCACGACCTGAAGTATGAGGGTTCAAACCCCGCATAGGCCAGGTAGCCGGCTCAAGGTCGACTCAGCCTTCCATCCTTCCGAGGTCGGTGCAATGAGTACCCAGCTTGCTGGGGGGGTAGAGTGACAGCTGAGGGCATACCATCATGTATTCCGGTGGATTTCTGCGCAGCGCGCTCTACTTTTTACCTTAGTGGCCTATTTGGCTTTGTACCAGACCCCACCCTCTGGCCTCTGTATTCAATTGACCACTCATTTCACATCCTTTTACTCTAACTAGAGAAGAATTCAAAACCAACAAAACTTAAATCATCACCGCACAACATAGTTCCGTTACACACTGCAATTTCCCTGCCACACTCCCGTGGACGTCCATTTAACCCAACAGTTTGTATATATAGAAGACCAGAGAAAATCATTACAGGCCTCTTACATTCTGCACATGGCGCCAAGGCGCCATTTCTACCCGCAACCCGAACGCTGCACTGCCCACCAAGCTGTTAGCCACCAAAAACGTAGGTGGCTATGGGTGACGCTGACCCTCACCTGGGTTGGCTCGCCGGGCCTCGCAGCTCCACTGCCGCACCCCCTCGCCTTTGTGAGGGTCGACCCATAGTACCGCCCAATCGTGACTGTAAACCTGAGCACTATTTCTATGCCGCCAACGGCAGAGTCTTTGCCCTTAGGGAGACGCGCGCATTTTACTTATCACAACAGAACGCAAAATTCCGGCCGAAATCTTAGCTCCGCGTGCTGAAAACCCTGAAAGAGCCAACCGAAATTAACCGCTAAGAGATTGCCATTGGAAAAGCAGTGGCTTTGTCACCTGCCTATCCGCTTATTCCACCAGCTCCTTTGCATACGTCACTAAGCAAGCGCTGTGATTGACTGGCACTGTAGCTTTATGGTTAGTGTAGCACCACCCGCAAGGCGATTCATTATGGGCATCTCAAAGCAGCCATAGGCCCGCGCCCAGGGTAATGGCTCCAAATTGGCATTAGAACACAGTGCGGCCGGTGGTGCTGCAGCTGAACCCCAGGGGTGTAACACCTTACGGGGCCTGAAAACTGAAAGCATTGTCGGAAGGGAGCTGATGACAGCTCAGCTGTCAGAGGTGGTACAACAGTGAACGGGAGCCTCCATGCCCAACCGTATCACATCTTCAATGAAAGCTGGAGCAACAGGGCACTAGAGAGTCCATGCCAGCCCGTATCACATCTTGCATCCAAGCAAAAGGTGGCCCTGCTTAGCACTAGAGCATCCATGCCCCCCGGTATCAAATCTTGTATCCAAGCTAAAGGCGGTGAAACAGGCTACTAGAGCCACCTTCCCCTTCTCCCACCCCCGTATCACATCTTATATGAAAGCTGGAGTGTCCCAGCAGGGCACTAGAGATTCCATGCCCGCTCGTATCACATCCTGAATCTAAGCAAGAGGTGGCCCAACTTGGCACTACAGCATCCATGCCCCACCACACCGTAGCACATCTTGTATCCAAGCTAGAGGCGGTACAGCAGGGTACCAGAGCCTCCAGGCCTGTCTATATGGCATCTCGTTTCCAAGCTAGACACTGAACCAGGATTATAGACGTAAACCGACACCTAGTTACATCGTGAGCCTCGTGTGGCGCAGAGCATTAGGGCAGTGGCCGTGCATGCTCTCGCTCACGACCTGAAGTATGAGGGTTCAAACCCCGCATAGGCCAGGTAGCCGGCTCAGGGTCGACTCAGCCTTCCATCCTTCCGAGGTCGGTGCAATGAGTACCCAGCTTGCTGGGGGGGTAGAGTGACAGCTGAGGGCATACCATCATGTATTCCGGTGGATTTCTGCGCAGCGCGCTCTACTTTTTACCTTAGTGGCTTATTTGGCTTTGTACCAGACCCCACCCTCTGGCCTCTGTATTCAATTGACCACTCATTTCACATCCTTTTACTCTAACTAGAGAAGAATTCAAAACCAACAAAACTTAAATCATCACCGCACAACATAGTTCCGTTACACACTGCAATTTCCCTGCCACACTCCCGTGGACGTCCATTTAACCCAACAGTTTGTATATATAGAAGACCAGAGAAAATCATTACAGGCCTCTTACATTCTGCACATGGCGCCAAGGCGCCATTTCTACCCGCAACCCGAACGCTGCACTGCCCACCAAGCTGTTAGCCACCAAAAACGTAGGTGGCTATGGGTGACGCTGACCCTCACCTGGGTTGGCTCGCCGGGCCTCGCAGCTCCACTGCCGCACCCCCTCGCCTTTGTGAGGGTCGACCCATAGTACCGCCCAATCGTGACTGTAAACCTGAGCACTATTTCTATGCCGCCAACGGCAGAGTCTTTGCCCTTAGGGAGACGCGCGCATTTTACTTATCACAACAGAACGCAAAATTCCGGCCGAAATCTTAGCTCCGCGTGCTGAAAACCCTGAAAGAGCCAACCGAAATTAACCGCTAAGAGATTGCCATTGGAAAAGCAGTGGCTTTGTCACCTGCCTATCCGCTTATTCCACCAGCTCCTTTGCATACGTCACTAAGCAAGCGCTGTGATTGACTGGCACTGTAGCTTTATGGTTAGTGTAGCACCACCCGCAAGGCGATTCATTATGGGCATCTCAAAGCAGCCATAGGCCCGCGCCCAGGGTAATGGCTCCAAATTGGCATTAGAACACAGTGCGGCCGGTGGTGCTGCAGCTGAACCCCAGGGGTGTAACACCTTACGGGGCCTGAAAACTGAAAGCATTGTCGGAAGGGAGCTGATGACAGCTCAGCTGTCAGAGGTGGTACAACAGTGAACGGGAGCCTCCATGCCCAACCGTATCACATCTTCAATGAAAGCTGGAGCAACAGGGCACTAGAGAGTCCATGCCAGCCCGTATCACATCTTGCATCCAAGCAAAAGGTGGCCCTGCTTAGCACTAGAGCATCCATGCCCCCCGGTATCAAATCTTGTATCCAAGCTAAAGGCGGTGAAACAGGCTACTAGAGCCACCTTCCCCTTCTCCCACCCCCGTATCACATCTTATATGAAAGCTGGAGTGTCCCAGCAGGGCACTAGAGATTCCATGCCCGCTCGTATCACATCCTGAATCTAAGCAAGAGGTGGCCCAACTTGGCACTACAGCATCCATGCCCCACCACACCGTAGCACATCTTGTATCCAAGCTAGAGGCGGTACAGCAGGGTACCAGAGCCTCCAGGCCTGTCTATATGGCATCTCGTTTCCAAGCTAGACACTGAACCAGGATTATAGACGTAAACCGACACCTAGTTACATCGTGAGCCTCGTGTGGCGCAGAGCATTAGGGCAGTGGCCGTGCATGCTCTCGCTCACGACCTGAAGTATGAGGGTTCAAACCCCGCATAGGCCAGGTAGCCGGCTCAGGGTCGACTCAGCCTTCCATCCTTCCGAGGTCGGTGCAATGAGTACCCAGCTTGCTGGGGGGGTAGAGTGACAGCTGAGGGCATACCATCATGTATTCCGGTGGATTTCTGCGCAGCGCGCTCTACTTTTTACCTTAGTGGCTTATTTGGCTTTGTACCAGACCCCACCCTCTGGCCTCTGTATTCAATTGACCACTCATTTCACATCCTTTTACTCTAACTAGAGAAGAATTCAAAACCAACAAAACTTAAATCATCACCGCACAACATAGTTCCGTTACACACTGCAATTTCCCTGCCACACTCCCGTGGACGTCCATTTAACCCAACAGTTTGTATATATAGAAGACCAGAGAAAATCATTACAGGCCTCTTACATTCTGCACATGGCGCCAAGGCGCCATTTCTACCCGCAACCCGAACGCTGCACTGCCCACCAAGCTGTTAGCCACCAAAAACGTAGGTGGCTATGGGTGACGCTGACCCTCACCTGGGTTGGCTCGCCGGGCCTCGCAGCTCCACTGCCGCACCCCCTCGCCTTTGTGAGGGTCGACCCATAGTACCGCCCAATCGTGACTGTAAACCTGAGCACTATTTCTATGCCGCCAACCGCAGAGTCTTTGCCCTTAGGGAGACGCGCGCATTTTACTTATCACAACAGAACGCAAAATTCCGGCCGAAATCTTAGCTCCGCGTGCTGAAAACCCTGAAAGAGCCAACCGAAATTAACCGCTAAGAGATTGCCATTGGAAAAGCAGTGGCTTTGTCACCTGCCTATCCGCTTATTCCACCAGCTCCTTTGCATACGTCACTAAGCAAGCGCTGTGATTGACTGGCACTGTAGCTTTATGGTTAGTGTAGCACCACCCGCAAGGCGATTCATTATGGGCATCTCAAAGCAGCCATAGGCCCGCGCCCAGGGTAATGGCTCCAAATTGGCATTAGAACACAGTGCGGCCGGTGGTGCTGCAGCTGAACCCCAGGGGTGTAACACCTTACGGGGCCTGAAAACTGAAAGCATTGTCGGAAGGGAGCTGATGACAGCTCAGCTGTCAGAGGTGGTACAACAGTGAACGGGAGCCTCCATGCCCAACCGTATCACATCTTCAATGAAAGCTGGAGCAACAGGGCACTAGAGAGTCCATGCCAGCCCGTATCACATCTTGCATCCAAGCAAAAGGTGGCCCTGCTTAGCACTAGAGCATCCATGCCCCCCGGTATCAAATCTTGTATCCAAGCTAAAGGCGGTGAAACAGGCTACTAGAGCCACCTTCCCCTTCTCCCACCCCCGTATCACATCTTATATGAAAGCTGGAGTGTCCCAGCAGGGCACTAGAGATTCCATGCCCGCTCGTATCACATCCTGAATCTAAGCAAGAGGTGGCCCAACTTGGCACTACAGCATCCATGCCCCACCACACCGTAGCACATCTTGTATCCAAGCTAGAGGCGGTACAGCAGGGTACCAGAGCCTCCAGGCCTGTCTATATGGCATCTCGTTTCCAAGCTAGACACTGGACCAGGATTATAGATGTAAACCGACACCTAGTTACATCGTGAGCCTCGTGTGGCGCAGAGCATTAGGGCAGTGGCCGTGCATGCTCTCGCTCACGACCTGAAGTATGAGGGTTCAAACCCCGCATAGGCCAGGTAGCCGGCTCAGGGTCGACTCAGCCTTCCATCCTTCCGAGGTCGGTGCAATGAGTACCCAGCTTGCTGGGGGGGTAGAGTGACAGCTGAGGGCATACCATCATGTATTCCGGTGGATTTCTGCGCAGCGCGCTCTACTTTTTACCTTAGTGGCCTATTTGGCTTTGTACCAGACCCCACCCTCTGGCCTCTGTATTCAATTGACCACTCATTTCACATCCTTTTAGTCTAACTAGAGAAGAATTCAAAACCAACAAAACTTAAATCATCACCGCACAACATAGTTCCGTTACACACTGCAATTTCCCTGCCACACTCCCGTGGACGTCCATTTAACCCAACAGTTTGTATATATAGAAGACCAGAGAAAATCATTACAGGCCTCTTACATTCTGCACATGGCGCCAAGGCGCCATTTCTACCCGCAACCCGAACGCTGCACTGCCCACCAAGCTGTTAGCCACCAAAAACGTAGGTGGCTATGGGTGACGCTGACCCTCACCTGGGTTGGCTTGCCGGGCCTCGCAGCTCCACTGCCGCACCCCCTCGCCTTTGTGAGGGTCGACCCATAGTACCGCCCAATCGTGACTGTAAACCTGAGCACTATTTCTATGCCGCCAACCGCAGAGTCTTTGCCCTTAGGGAGACGCGCGCATTTTACTTATCACAACAGAACGCAAAATTCCGGCCGAAATCTTAGCTCCGCGTGCTGAAAACCCTGAAAGAGCCAACCGAAATTAACCGCTAAGAGATTGCCATTGGAAAAGCAGTGGCTTTGTCACCTGCCTATCCGCTTATTCCACCAGCTCCTTTGCATACGTCACTAAGCAAGCGCTGTGATTGACTGGCACTGTAGCTTTATGGTTAGTGTAGCACCACCCGCAAGGCGATTCATTATGGGCATCTCAAAGCAGCCATAGGCCCGCGCCCAGGGTAATGGCTCCAAATTGGCATTAGAACACAGTGCGGCCGGTGGTGCTGCAGCTGAACCCCAGGGGTGTAACACCTTACGGGGCCTGAAAACTGAAAGCATTGTCGGAAGGGAGCTGATGACAGCTCAGCTGTCAGAGGTGGTACAACAGTGAACGGGAGCCTCCATGCCCAACCGTATCACATCTTCAATGAAAGCTGGAGCAACAGGGCACTAGAGAGTCCATGCCAGCCCGTATCACATCTTGCATCCAAGCAAAAGGTGGCCCTGCTTAGCACTAGAGCATCCATGCCCCCCGGTATCAAATCTTGTATCCAAGCTAAAGGCGGTGAAACAGGCTACTAGAGCCACCTTCCCCTTCTCCCACCCCCGTATCACATCTTATATGAAAGCTGGAGTGTCCCAGCAGGGCACTAGAGATTCCATGCCCGCTCGTATCACATCCTGAATCTAAGCAAGAGGTGGCCCAACTTGGCACTACAGCATCCATGCCCCACCACACCGTAGCACATCTTGTATCCAAGCTAGAGGCGGTACAGCAGGGTACCAGAGCCTCCAGGCCTGTCTATATGGCATCTCGTTTCCAAGCTAGACACTGAACCAGGATTATAGACGTAAACCGACACCTAGTTACATCGTGAGCCTCGTGTGGCGCAGAGCATTAGGGCAGTGGCCGTGCATGCTCTCGCTCACGACCTGAAGTATGAGGGTTCAAACCCCGCATAGGCCAGGTAGCCGGCTCAGGGTCGACTCAGCCTTCCATCCTTCCGAGGTCGGTGCAATGAGTACCCAGCTTGCTGGGGGGGTAGAGTGACAGCTGAGGGCATACCATCATGTATTCCGGTGGATTTCTGCGCAGCGCGCTCTACTTTTTACCTTAGTGGCTTATTTGGCTTTGTACCAGACCCCACCCTCTGGCCTCTGTATTCAATTGACCACTCATTTCACATCCTTTTACTCTAACTAGAGAAGAATTCAAAACCAACAAAACTTAAATCATCACCGCACAACATAGTTCCGTTACACACTGCAATTTCCCTGCCACACTCCCGTGGACGTCCATTTAACCCAACAGTTTGTATATATAGAAGACCAGAGAAAATCATTACAGGCCTCTTACATTCTGCACATGGCGCCAAGGCGCCATTTCTACCCGCAACCCGAACGCTGCACTGCCCACCAAGCTGTTAGCCACCAAAAACGTAGGTGGCTATGGGTGACGCTGACCCTCACCTGGGTTGGCTCGCCGGGCCTCGCAGCTCCACTGCCGCACCCCCTCGCCTTTGTGAGGGTCGACCCATAGTACCGCCCAATCGTGACTGTAAACCTGAGCACTATTTCTATGCCGCCAACCGCAGAGTCTTTGCCCTTAGGGAGACGCGCGCATTTTACTTATCACAACAGAACGCAAAATTCCGGCCGAAATCTTAGCTCCGCGTGCTGAAAACCCTGAAAGAGCCAACCGAAATTAACCGCTAAGAGATTGCCATTGGAAAAGCAGTGGCTTTGTCACCTGCCTATCCGCTTATTCCACCAGCTCCTTTGCATACGTCACTAAGCAAGCGCTGTGATTGACTGGCACTGTAGCTTTATGGTTAGTGTAGCACCACCCGCAAGGCGATTCATTATGGGCATCTCAAAGCAGCCATAGGCCCGCGCCCAGGGTAATGGCTCCAAATTGGCATTAGAACACAGTGCGGCCGGTGGTGCTGCAGCTGAACCCCAGGGGTGTAACACCTTACGGGGCCTGAAAACTGAAAGCATTGTCGGAAGGGAGCTGATGACAGCTCAGCTGTCAGAGGTGGTACAACAGTGAACGGGAGCCTCCATGCCCAACCGTATCACATCTTCAATGAAAGCTGGAGCAACAGGGCACTAGAGAGTCCATGCCAGCCCGTATCACATCTTGCATCCAAGCAAAAGGTGGCCCTGCTTAGCACTAGAGCATCCATGCCCCCCGGTATCAAATCTTGTATCCAAGCTAAAGGCGGTGAAACAGGCTACTAGAGCCACCTTCCCCTTCTCCCACCCCCGTATCACATCTTATATGAAAGCTGGAGTGTCCCAGCAGGGCACTAGAGATTCCATGCCCGCTCGTATCACATCCTGAATCTAAGCAAGAGGTGGCCCAACTTGGCACTACAGCATCCATGCCCCACCACACCGTAGCACATCTTGTATCCAAGCTAGAGGCGGTACAGCAGGGTACCAGAGCCTCCAGGCCTGTCTATATGGCATCTCGTTTCCAAGCTAGACACTGGACCAGGATTATAGATGTAAACCGACACCTAGTTACATCGTGAGCCTCGTGTGGCGCAGAGCATTAGGGCAGTGGCCGTGCATGCTCTCGCTCACGACCTGAAGTATGAGGGTTCAAACCCCGCATAGGCCAGGTAGCCGGCTCAGGGTCGACTCAGCCTTCCATCCTTCCGAGGTCGGTGCAATGAGTACCCAGCTTGCTGGGGGGGTAGAGTGACAGCTGAGGGCATACCATCATGTATTCCGGTGGATTTCTGCGCAGCGCGCTCTACTTTTTACCTTAGTGGCCTATTTGGCTTTGTACCAGACCCCACCCTCTGGCCTCTGTATTCAATTGACCACTCATTTCACATCCTTTTAGTCTAACTAGAGAAGAATTCAAAACCAACAAAACTTAAATCATCACCGCACAACATAGTTCCGTTACACACTGCAATTTCCCTGCCACACTCCCGTGGACGTCCATTTAACCCAACAGTTTGTATATATAGAAGACCAGAGAAAATCATTACAGGCCTCTTACATTCTGCACATGGCGCCAAGGCGCCATTTCTACCCGCAACCCGAACGCTGCACTGCCCACCAAGCTGTTAGCCACCAAAAACGTAGGTGGCTATGGGTGACGCTGACCCTCACCTGGGTTGGCTTGCCGGGCCTCGCAGCTCCACTGCCGCACCCCCTCGCCTTTGTGAGGGTCGACCCATAGTACCGCCCAATCGTGACTGTAAACCTGAGCACTATTTCTATGCCGCCAACCGCAGAGTCTTTGCCCTTAGGGAGACGCGCGCATTTTACTTATCACAACAGAACGCAAAATTCCGGCCGAAATCTTAGCTCCGCGTGCTGAAAACCCTGAAAGAGCCAACCGAAATTAACCGCTAAGAGATTGCCATTGGAAAAGCAGTGGCTTTGTCACCTGCCTATCCGCTTATTCCACCAGCTCCTTTGCATACGTCACTAAGCAAGCGCTGTGATTGACTGGCACTGTAGCTTTATGGTTAGTGTAGCACCACCCGCAAGGCGATTCATTATGGGCATCTCAAAGCAGCCATAGGCCCGCGCCCAGGGTAATGGCTCCAAATTGGCATTAGAACACAGTGCGGCCGGTGGTGCTGCAGCTGAACCCCAGGGGTGTAACACCTTACGGGGCCTGAAAACTGAAAGCATTGTCGGAAGGGAGCTGATGACAGCTCAGCTGTCAGAGGTGGTACAACAGTGAACGGGAGCCTCCATGCCCAACCGTATCACATCTTCAATGAAAGCTGGAGCAACAGGGCACTAGAGAGTCCATGCCAGCCCGTATCACATCTTGCATCCAAGCAAAAGGTGGCCCTGCTTAGCACTAGAGCATCCATGCCCCCCGGTATCAAATCTTGTATCCAAGCTAAAGGCGGTGAAACAGGCTACTAGAGCCACCTTCCCCTTCTCCCACCCCCGTATCACATCTTATATGAAAGCTGGAGTGTCCCAGCAGGGCACTAGAGATTCCATGCCCGCTCGTATCACATCCTGAATCTAAGCAAGAGGTGGCCCAACTTGGCACTACAGCATCCATGCCCCACCACACCGTAGCACATCTTGTATCCAAGCTAGAGGCGGTACAGCAGGGTACCAGAGCCTCCAGGCCTGTCTATATGGCATCTCGTTTCCAAGCTAGACACTGAACCAGGATTATAGACGTAAACCGACACCTAGTTACATCGTGAGCCTCGTGTGGCGCAGAGCATTAGGGCAGTGGCCGTGCATGCTCTCGCTCACGACCTGAAGTATGAGGGTTCAAACCCCGCATAGGCCAGGTAGCCGGCTCAAGGTCGACTCAGCCTTCCATCCTTCCGAGGTCGGTGCAATGAGTACCCAGCTTGCTGGGGGGGTAGAGTGACAGCTGAGGGCATACCATCATGTATTCCGGTGGATTTCTGCGCAGCGCGCTCTACTTTTTACCTTAGTGGCCTATTTGGCTTTGTACCAGACCCCACCCTCTGGCCTCTGTATTCAATTGACCACTCATTTCACATCCTTTTACTCTAACTAGAGAAGAATTCAAAACCAACAAAACTTAAATCATCACCGCACAACATAGTTCCGTTACACACTGCAATTTCCCTGCCACACTCCCGTGGACGTCCATTTAACCCAACAGTTTGTATATATAGAAGACCAGAGAAAATCATTACAGGCCTCTTACATTCTGCACATGGCGCCAAGGCGCCATTTCTACCCGCAACCCGAACGCTGCACTGCCCACCAAGCTGTTAGCCACCAAAAACGTAGGTGGCTATGGGTGACGCTGACCCTCACCTGGGTTGGCTCGCCGGGCCTCGCAGCTCCACTGCCGCACCCCCTCGCCTTTGTGAGGGTCGACCCATAGTACCGCCCAATCGTGACTGTAAACCTGAGCACTATTTCTATGCCGCCAACCGCAGAGTCTTTGCCCTTAGGGAGACGCGCGCATTTTACTTATCACAACAGAACGCAAAATTCCGGCCGAAATCTTAGCTCCGCGTGCTGAAAACCCTGAAAGAGCCAACCGAAATTAACCGCTAAGAGATTGCCATTGGAAAAGCAGTGGCTTTGTCACCTGCCTATCCGCTTATTCCACCAGCTCCTTTGCATACGTCACTAAGCAAGCGCTGTGATTGACTGGCACTGTAGCTTTATGGTTAGTGTAGCACCACCCGCAAGGCGATTCATTATGGGCATCTCAAAGCAGCCATAGGCCCGCGCCCAGGGTAATGGCTCCAAATTGGCATTAGAACACAGTGCGGCCGGTGGTGCTGCAGCTGAACCCCAGGGGTGTAACACCTTACGGGGCCTGAAAACTGAAAGCATTGTCGGAAGGGAGCTGATGACAGCTCAGCTGTCAGAGGTGGTACAACAGTGAACGGGAGCCTCCATGCCCAACCGTATCACATCTTCAATGAAAGCTGGAGCAACAGGGCACTAGAGAGTCCATGCCAGCCCGTATCACATCTTGCATCCAAGCAAAAGGTGGCCCTGCTTAGCACTAGAGCATCCATGCCCCCCGGTATCAAATCTTGTATCCAAGCTAAAGGCGGTGAAACAGGCTACTAGAGCCACCTTCCCCTTCTCCCACCCCCGTATCACATCTTATATGAAAGCTGGAGTGTCCCAGCAGGGCACTAGAGATTCCATGCCCGCTCGTATCACATCCTGAATCTAAGCAAGAGGTGGCCCAACTTGGCACTACAGCATCCATGCCCCACCACACCGTAGCACATCTTGTATCCAAGCTAGAGGCGGTACAGCAGGGTACCAGAGCCTCCAGGCCTGTCTATATGGCATCTCGTTTCCAAGCTAGACACTGAACCAGGATTATAGACGTAAACCGACACCTAGTTACATCGTGAGCCTCGTGTGGCGCAGAGCATTAGGGCAGTGGCCGTGCATGCTCTCGCTCACGACCTGAAGTATGAGGGTTCAAACCCCGCATAGGCCAGGTAGCCGGCTCAGGGTCGACTCAGCCTTCCATCCTTCCGAGGTCGGTGCAATGAGTACCCAGCTTGCTGGGGGGGTAGAGTGACAGCTGAGGGCATACCATCATGTATTCCGGTGGATTTCTGCGCAGCGCGCTCTACTTTTTACCTTAGTGGCCTATTTGGCTTTGTACCAGACCCCACCCTCTGGCCTCTGTATTCAATTGACCACTCATTTCACATCCTTTTACTCTAACTAGAGAAGAATTCAAAACCAACAAAACTTAAATCATCACCGCACAACATAGTTCCGTTACACACTGCAATTTCCCTGCCACACTCCCGTGGACGTCCATTTAACCCAACAGTTTGTATATATAGAAGACCAGAGAAAATCATTACAGGCCTCTTACATTCTGCACATGGCGCCAAGGCGCCATTTCTACCCGCAACCCGAACGCTGCACTGCCCACCAAGCTGTTAGCCACCAAAAACGTAGGTGGCTATGGGTGACGCTGACCCTCACCTGGGTTGGCTCGCCGGGCCTCGCAGCTCCACTGCCGCACCCCCTCGCCTTTGTGAGGGTCGACCCATAGTACCGCCCAATCGTGACTGTAAACCTGAGCACTATTTCTATGCCGCCAACCGCAGAGTCTTTGCCCTTAGGGAGACGCGCGCATTTTACTTATCACAACAGAACGCAAAATTCCGGCCGAAATCTTAGCTCCGCGTGCTGAAAACCCTGAAAGAGCCAACCGAAATTAACCGCTAAGAGATTGCCATTGGAAAAGCAGTGGCTTTGTCACCTGCCTATCCGCTTATTCCACCAGCTCCTTTGCATACGTCACTAAGCAAGCGCTGTGATTGACTGGCACTGTAGCTTTATGGTTAGTGTAGCACCACCCGCAAGGCGATTCATTATGGGCATCTCAAAGCAGCCATAGGCCCGCGCCCAGGGTAATGGCTCCAAATTGGCATTAGAACACAGTGCGGCCGGTGGTGCTGCAGCTGAACCCCAGGGGTGTAACACCTTACGGGGCCTGAAAACTGAAAGCATTGTCGGAAGGGAGCTGATGACAGCTCCGCTGTCAGAGGTGGTACAACAGTGAACGGGAGCCTCCATGCCCAACCGTATCACATCTTCAATGAAAGCTGGAGCAACAGGGCACTAGAGAGTCCATGCCAGCCCGTATCACATCTTGCATCCAAGCAAAAGGTGGCCCTGCTTAGCACTAGAGCATCCATGCCCCCCGGTATCCAATCTTGTATCCAAGCTAAAGGCGGTGAAACAGGCTACTAGAGCCACCTTCCCCTTCTCCCACCCCCGTATCACATCTTATATGAAAGCTGGAGTGTCCCAGCAGGGCACTAGAGATTCCATGCCCGCTCGTATCACATCCTGAATCTAAGCAAGAGGTGGCCCAACTTGGCACTACAGCATCCATGCCCCACCACACCGTAGCACATCTTGTATCCAAGCTAGAGGCGGTACAGCAGGGTACCAGAGCCTCCACGCCTGTCTATATGGCATCTCGTTTCCAAGCTAGACACTGAACCAGGATTATAGACGTAAACCGACACCTAGTTACATCGTGAGCCTCGTGTGGCGCAGAGCATTAGGGCAGTGGCCGTGCATGCTCTCGCTCACGACCTGAAGTATGAGGGTTCAAACCCCGCATAGGCCAGGTAGCCAGCTCAGGGTCGACTCAGCCTTCCATCCTTCCGAGGTCGGTGCAATGAGTACCCAGCTTGCTGGGGGGGTAGAGTGACAGCTGAGGGCATACCATCATGTATTCCGGTGGATTTCTGCGCAGCGCGCTCTACTTTTTACCTTAGTGGCCTATTTGGCTTTGTACCAGACCCCACCCTCTGGCCTCTGTATTCAATTGACCACTCATTTCACATCCTTTTACTCTAACTAGAGAAGAATTCAAAACCAACAAAACTTAAATCATCACCGCACAACATAGTTCCGTTACACACTGCAATTTCCCTGCCACACTCCCGTGGACGTCCATTTAACCCAACAGTTTGTATATATAGAAGACCAGAGAAAATCATTACAGGCCTCTTACATTCTGCACATGGCGCCAAGGCGCCATTTCTACCCGCAACCCGAACGCTGCACTGCCCACCAAGCTGTTAGCCACCAAAAACGTAGGTGGCTATGGGTGACGCTGACCCTCACCTGGGTTGGCTCGCCGGGCCTCGCAGCTCCACTGCCGCACCCCCTCGCCTTTGTGAGGGTCGACCCATAGTACCGCCCAATCGTGACTGTAAACCTGAGCACTATTTCTATGCCGCCAACCGCAGAGTCTTTGCCCTTAGGGAGACGCGCGCATTTTACTTATCACAACAGAACGCGAAATTCCGGCCGAAATCTTAGCCCCGCGTGCTGAAAACCCTGTAAGAGCCAACCGAAATTAACCGCTAAGAGATTGCCATTGGAAAAACAGTGGCTTTGTCACCTGCCTATCCGCTTATTCCACCAGCTCCTTTGCATACGTCACTAAGCAAGCGCTGTGATTGACTGGCACTGTAGCTTTATGGTTAGTGTAGCACCACCCGCAAGGCGATTCATTATGGGCATCTCAAAGCAGCCATAGGCCCGCGCCCAGGGTAATGGCTCCAAATTGGCATTAGAACACAGTGCGGCCGGTGGTGCTGCAGCTGAACCCCAGGGGTGTAACACCTTACGGGGCCTGAAAACTGAAAGCATTGTCGGAAGGGAGCTGATGACAGCTCAGCTGTCAGAGGTGGTACAACAGTGAACGGGAGCCTCCATGCCCAACCGTATCACATCTTCTATGAAAGCTGGAGCAACAGGGCACTAGAGAGTCCATGCCAGCCCGTATCACATCTTGCATCCAAGCAAAAGGTGGCCCTGCTTAGCACTAGAGCATCCATGCCCCCCGGTATCAAATCTTGTATCCAAGCTAAAGGCGGTGAAACAGGCTACTAGAGCCACCTTCCCCTTCTCCCACCCCCGTATCACATCTTATATGAAAGCTGGAGTGTCCCAGCAGGGCACTAGAGATTCCATGCCCGCTCGTATCACATCCTGAATCTAAGCAAGAGGTGGCCCAACTTGGCACTGCAGCATCCATGCCCCACCACACCGTAGCACATCTTGTATCCAAGCTAGAGGCGGTACAGCAGGGTACCAGAGCCTCCACGCCTGTCTATATGGCATCTCGTTTCCAAGCTAGACACTGGACCAGGATTATAGATGTAAACCGACACCTAGTTACATTGTGAGCCTCGTGTGGCGCAGAGCAGTAGGGCAGTGGCCGTGTATGCTCTCGCTCATGACCTGAAGTATGCGGGTTCAAACCCCGCATAGACCAGGTAGCCGGCTCAGGGTCGACTCAGCCTTCCATCCTTCCGAGGTCGGTGCAATGAGTACCCAGCTTGCTGGGGGGGTAGAGTGTATGAAGGGGTATGAGGGCATTCCATCATGTGTTCTGGTAGATTTCTGCGCAGTGCACTCTGCTTTTTACCTTAGTGGCCTATTTGGCTTTGTACCAGACCCCACCCTCTGGCCTCTGTATTCAATTGACCACTCATTTCACATCCTTTTACTCTAACTAGAGAAGAATTCAAAACCAACAAAACTTAAATCATCACCGCACAACATAGTTCCGTTACACACTGCAATTTCCCTGCCACACTCCCGTGGACGTCCATTTAACCCAACAGTTTGTATATATAGAAGACCAGAGAAAATCATTACAGGCCTCTTACATTCTGCACATGGCGCCAAGGCGCCATTTCTACCCGCAACCCGAACGCTGCACTGCCCACCAAGCTGTTAGCCACCAAAAACGTAGGTGGCTATGGGTGACGCTGACCCTCACCTGGGTTGGCTCGCCGGGCCTCGCAGCTCCACTGCCGCACCCCCTCGCCTTTGTGAGGGTCGACCCATAGTACCGCCCAATCGTGACTGTAAACCTGAGCACTATTTCTATGCCGCCAACCGCAGAGTCTTTGCCCTTAGGGAGACGCGCGCATTTTACTTATCACAACAGAACGCGAAATTCCGGCCGAAATCTTAGCCCCGCGTGCTGAAAACCCTGAAAGAGCCAACCGAAATTAACCGCTAGGAGATTGCCATTGGAAAAACAGTGGCTTTGTCACCTGCCTATCCGCTTATTCCACCAGCTCCTTTGCATACGTCACTAAGCAAGCGCTGTGATTGACTGGCACTGTAGCTTTATGGTTAGTGTAGCACCACCCGCAAGGCGATTCATTATGGGCATCTCAAAGCAGCCATAGGCCCGCGCCCAGGGTAATGGCTCCAAATTGGCATTAGAACACAGTGCGGCCGGTGGTGCTGCAGCTGAACCCCAGGGGTGTAACACCTTACGGGGCCTGAAAACTGAAAGCATTGTCGGAAGGGAGCTGATGACAGCTCAGCTGTCAGAGGTGGTACAACAGTGAACGGGAGCCTCCATGCCCAACCGTATCACATCTTCTATGAAAGCTGGAGCAACAGGGCACTAGAGAGTCCATGCCAGCCCGTATCACATCTTGCATCCAAGCAAAAGGTGGCCCTGCTTAGCACTAGAGCATCCATGCGCCCCGGTATCAAATCTTGTATCCAAGCTAAAGGCGGTGAAACAGGCTACTAGAGCCACCTTCCCCTTCTCCCACCCCCGTATCACATCTTATATGAAAGCTGGAGTGTCCCAGCAGGGCACTAGAGATTCCATGCCCGCTCGTATCACATCCTGAATCTAAGCAAGAGGTGGCCCAACTTGGCACTGCAGCATCCATGCCCCACCACACCGTAGCACATCTTGTATCCAAGCTAGAGGCGGTACAGCAGGGTACCAGAGCCTCCACGCCTGTCTATATGGCATCTCGTTTCCAAGCTAGACACTGGACCAGGATTATAGATGTAAACCGACACCTAGTTACATTGTGAGCCTCGTGTGGCGCAGAGCAGTAGGGCAGTGGCCGTGTATGCTCTCGCTCATGACCTGAAGTATGCGGGTTCAAACCCTGCATAGACCAGGTAGCCGGCTCAGGGTCGACTCAGCCTTCCATCCTTCCGAGGTCGGTGCAATGAGTACCCAGCTTGCTGGGGGGGTAGAGTGTATGAAGGGGTATGAGGGCATTCCATCATGTGTTCTGGTAGATTTCTGCGCAGTGCACTCTGCTTTTTACCTTAGTGGCCTATTTGGCTTTGTACCAGACCCCACCCTCTGGCCTCTGTATTCAATTGACCACTCATTTCACATCCTTTTACTCTAACTAGAGAAGAATTCAAAACCAACAAAACTTAAATCATCACCGCACAACATAGTTCCGTTACACACTGCAATTTCCCTGCCACACTCCCGTGGACGTCCATTTAACCCAACAGTTTGTATATATAGAAGACCAGAGAAAATCATTACAGGCCTCTTACATTCTGCACATGGCGCCATGGCGCCATTTCTACCCGCAACCCGAACGCTGCACTGCCCACCAAGCTGTTAGCCACCAAAAACGTAGGTGGCTATGGGTGACGCTGACCCTCACCTGGGTTGGCTCGCCGGGCCTCGCAGCTCCACTGCCGCACCCCCTCGCCTTTGTGAGGGTCGACCCATAGTACCGCCCAATCGTGACTGTAAACCTGAGCACTATTTCTATGCCGCCAACCGCAGAGTCTTTGCCCTTAGGGAGACGCGCGCATTTTACTTATCACAACAGAACGCGAAATTCCGGCCGAAATCTTAGCCCCGCGTGCTGAAAACCCTGAAAGAGCCAACCGAAATTAACCGCTAGGAGATTGCCATTGGAAAAACAGTGGCTTTGTCACCTGCCTATCCGCTTATTCCACCAGCTCCTTTGCATACGTCACTAAGCAAGCGCTGTGATTGACTGGCACTGTAGCTTTATGGTTAGTGTAGCACCACCCGCAAGGCGATTCATTATGGGCATCTCAAAGCAGCCATAGGCCCGCGCCCAGGGTAATGGCTCCAAATTGGCATTAGAACACAGTGCGGCCGGTGGTGCTGCAGCTGAACCCCAGGGGTGTAACACCTTACGGGGCCTGAAAACTGAAAGCATTGTCGGAAGGGAGCTGATGACAGCTCAGCTGTCAGAGGTGGTACAACAGTGAACGGGAGCCTCCATGCCCAACCGTATCACATCTTCTATGAAAGCTGGAGCAACAGGGCACTAGAGAGTCCATGCCAGCCCGTATCACATCTTGCATCCAAGCAAAAGGTGGCCCTGCTTAGCACTAGAGCATCCATGCCCCCCGGTATCAAATCTTGTATCCAAGCTAAAGGCGGTGAAACAGGCTACTAGAGCCACCTTCCCCTTCTCCCACCCCCGTATCACATCTTATATGAAAGCTGGAGTGTCCCAGCAGGGCACTAGAGATTCCATGCCCGCTCGTATCACATCCTGAATCTAAGCAAGAGGTGGCCCAACTTGGCACTGCAGCATCCATGCCCCACCACACCGTAGCACATCTTGTATCCAAGCTAGAGGCGGTACAGCAGGGTACCAGAGCCTCCACGCCTGTCTATATGGCATCTCGTTTCCAAGCTAGACACTGGACCAGGATTATAGATGTAAACCGACACCTAGTTACATTGTGAGCCTCGTGTGGCGCAGAGCATTAGGGCAGTGGCCGTGTATGCTCTCGCTCATGACCTGAAGTATACGGGTTCAAGCCCCGCATAGACCAGGTAGCCGGCTCAGGGTCGACTCAGCCTTCCATCCTTCCGAGGTCGGTGCAATGAGTACCCAGCTTGCTGGGGGGGTAGAGTGTATGAAGGGGTATGAGGGCATTCCATCATGTGTTCCGGTAGATTTCTGCGCAGTGCACTCTACTTTTTACCTTAGTGGCCTATTTGGCTTTGTACCAGACCCCACCCTCTGGCCTCTGTATTCAATTGACCACTCATTTCACATCCTTTTACTCTAACTAGAGAAGAATTCAAAACCAACAAAACTTAAATCATCACCGCACAACATAGTTCCGTTACACACTGCAATTTCCCTGCCACACTCCCGTGGACGTCCATTTAACCCAACAGTTTGTATATATAGAAGACCAGAGAAAATCATTACAGGCCTCTTACATTCTGCACATGGCGCCAAGGCGCCATTTCTACCCGCAACCCGAACGCTGCACTGCCCACCAAGCTGTTAGCCACCAAAAACGTAGGTGGCTATGGGTGACGCTGACCCTCACCTGGGTTGGCTCGCCGGGCCTCGCAGCTCCACTGCCGCACCCCCTCGCCTTTGTGAGGGTCGACCCATAGTACCGCCCAATCGTGACTGTAAACCTGAGCACTATTTCTATGCCGCCAACCGCAGAGTCTTTGCCCTTAGGGAGACGCGCGCATTTTACTTATCACAACAGAACGCGAAATTCCGGCCGAAATCTTAGCCCCGCGTGCTGAAAACCCTGAAAGAGCCAACCGAAATTAACCGCTAGGAGATTGCCATTGGAAAAACAGTGGCTTTGTCACCTGCCTATCCGCTTATTCCACCAGCTCCTTTGCATACGTCACTAAGCAAGCGCTGTGATTGACTGGCACTGTAGCTTTATGGTTAGTGTAGCACCACCCGCAAGGCGATTCATTATGGGCATCTCAAAGCAGCCATAGGCCCGCGCCCAGGGTAATGGCTCCAAATTGGCATTAGAACACAGTGCGGCCGGTGGTGCTGCAGCTGAACCCCAGGGGTGTAACACCTTACGGGGCCTGAAAACTGAAAGCATTGTCGGAAGGGAGCTGATGACAGCTCAGCTGTCAGAGGTGGTACAACAGTCAACGGGAGCCTCCATGCCCAACCGTATCACATCTTCTATGAAAGCTGGAGCAACAGGGCACTAGAGAGTCCATGCCAGCCCGTATCACATCTTGCATCCAAGCAAAAGGTGGCCCTGCTTAGCACTAGAGCATCCATGCCCCCCGGTATCAAATCTTGTATCCAAGCTAAAGGCGGTGAAACAGGCTACTAGAGCCACCTTCCCCTTCTCCCACCCCCGTATCACATCTTATATGAAAGCTGGAGTGTCCCAGCAGGGCACTAGAGATTCCATGCCCGCTCGTATCACATCCTGAATCTAAGCAAGAGGTGGCCCAACTTGCCACTGCAGCATCCATGCCCCACCACACCGTAGCACATCTTGTATCCAAGCTAGAGGCGGTACAGCAGGGTACCAGAGCCTCCACGCCTGTCTATATGGCATCTCGTTTCCAAGCTAGACACTGGACCAGGATTATAGATGTAAACCGACACCTAGTTACATTGTGAGCCTCGTGTGGCGCAGAGCATTAGGGCAGTGGCCGTGTATGCTCTCGCTCATGACCTGAAGTATGCGGGTTCAAGCCCCGCATAGACCAGGTAGCCGGCTCAGGGTCGACTCAGCCTTCCATCCTTCCGAGGTCGGTGCAATGAGTACCCAGCTTGCTGGGGGGGTAGAGTGTATGAAGGGGTATGAGGGCATTCCATCATGTGTTCTGGTAGATTTCTGCGCAGTGCACTCTACTTTTTACCTTAGTGGCCTATTTGGCTTTGTACCAGACCCCACCCTCTGGCCTCTGTATTCAATTGACCACTCATTTCACATCCTTTTACTCTAACTAGAGAAGAATTCAAAACCAACAAAACTTAAATCATCACCGCACAACATAGTTCCGTTACACACTGCAATTTCCCTGCCACACTCCCGTGGACGTCCATTTAACCCAACAGTTTGTATATATAGAAGACCAGAGAAAATCATTACAGGCCTCTTACATTCTGCACATGGCGCCAAGGCGCCATTTCTACCCGCAACCCGAACGCTGCACTGCCCACCAAGCTGTTAGCCACCAAAAACGTAGGTGGCTATGGGTGACGCTGACCCTCACCTGGGTTGGCTCGCCGGGCCTCGCAGCTCCACTGCCGCACCCCCTCGCCTTTGTGAGGGTCGACCCATAGTACCGCCCAATCGTGACTGTAAACCTGAGCACTATTTCTATGCCGCCAACCGCAGAGTCTTTGCCCTTAGGGAGACGCGCGCATTTTACTTATCACAACAGAACGCAAAATTCCGGCCGAAATCTTAGCCCCGCGTGCTGAAAACCCTGAAAGAGCCAACCGAAATTAACCGCTAGGAGATTGCCATTGGAAAAACAGTGGCTTTGTCACCTGCCTATCCGCTTATTCCACCAGCTCCTTTGCATACGTCACTAAGCAAGCGCTGTGATTGACTGGCACTGTAGCTTTATGGTTAGTGTAGCACCACCTGCAAGGCGATTCATTATGGGCATCTCAAAGCAGCCATAGGCCCGCGCCCAGGGTAATGGCTCCAAATTGGCATTAGAACACAGTGCGGCCGGTGGTGCTGCAGCTGAACCCCAGGGGTGTAACACCTTACGGGGCCTGAAAACTGAAAGCATTGTCGGAAGGGAGCTGATGACAGCTCAGCTGTCAGAGGTGGTACAACAGTGAACGGGAGCCTCCATGCCCAACCGTATCACATCTTCTATGAAAGCTGGAGCAACAGGGCACTAGAGAGTCCATGCCAGCCCGTATCACATCTTGCATCCAAGCAAAAGGTGGCCCTGCTTAGCACTAGAGCATCCATGCCCCCCGGTATCAAATCTTGTATCCAAGCTAAAGGCGGTGAAACAGGCTACTAGAGCCACCTTCCCCTTCTCCCACCCCCGTATCACATCTTATATGAAAGCTGGAGTGTCCCAGCAGGGCACTAGAGATTCCATGCCCGCTCGTATCACATCCTGAATCTAAGCAAGAGGTGGCCCAACTTGGCACTGCAGCATCCATGCCCCACCACACCGTAGCACATCTTGTATCCAAGCTAGAGGCGGTACAGCAGGGTACCAGAGCCTCCACGCCTGTCTATATGGCATCTCGTTTCCAAGCTAGACACTGGACCAGGATTATAGATGTAAACCGACACCTAGTTACATTGTGAGCCTCGTGTGGCGCAGAGCATTAGGGCAGTGGCCGTGCATGCTCTCGCTCACGACCTGAAGTATGCGGGTTCAAACCCCGCATAAGACAGGTAGCCGGCTCAGGGTCGACTCAGCCTTCCATCCTTCCGAGGTCGGTGCAATGAGTACCCAGCTTGCTGGGGGGGTAGAGTGACAGCTGAGGGCATACCATCATGTATTCCGGTGGATTTCTGCGCAGCGCGCTCTACTTTTTACCTTAGTGGCCTATTTGGCTTTGTACCAGACCCCACCCTCTGGCCTCTGTATTCAATTGACCACTCATTTCACATCCTTTTACTCTAACTAGAGAAGAATTCAAAACCAACAAAACTTAAATCGTCACCGCACAACATAGTTCCGTTACACACTGCAATTTCCCTGCCACACTCCCGTGGATGTCCATTTAACCCAACAGTTTGTATATATAGAAGACCAGAGAAAATCATTACAGGCCTCTTACATTCTGCACATGGCGCCAAGGCGCCATTTCTACCCGCAACCCGAACGCTGCACTGCCCACCAAGCTGTTAGCCACCAAAAACGTAGGTGGCTATGGGTGACGCTGACCCTCACCTGGGTTGGCTCGCCGGGCCTCGCAGCTCCACTGCCGCACCCCCTCGCCTTTGTGAGGGTCGACCCATAGTACCGCCCAATCGTGACTGTAAACCTGAGCACTATTTCTATGCCGCCAACCGCAGAGTCTTTGCCCTTAGGGAGACGCGCGCATTTTACTTATCACAACAGAACGCAAAATTCCGGCCGAAATCTTAGCTCCGCGTGCTGAAAACCCTGAAAGAGCCAACCGAAATTAACCGCTAAGAGATTGCCATTGGAAAAACAGTGGCTTTGTCACCTGCCTATCCGCTTATTCCACCAGCTCCTTTGCATACGTCACTAAGCAAGCGCTGTGATTGACTGGCACTGTAGCTTTATGGTTAGTGTAGCACCACCCGCAAGGCGATTCATTATGGGCATCTCAAAGCAGCCATAGGCCCGCGCCCAGGGTAATGGCTCCAAATTGGCATTAGAACACAGTGCGGCCGGTGGTGCTGCAGCTGAACCCCAGGGGTGTAACACCTTACGGGGCCTGAAAACTGAAAGCATTGTCGGAAGGGAGCTGATGACAGCTCAGCTGTCAGAGGTGGTACAACAGTCAACGGGAGCCTCCATGCCCAACCGTATCACATCTTCTATGAAAGCTGGAGCAACAGGGCACTAGAGAGTCCATGCCAGCCCGTATCACATCTTGCATCCAAGCAAAAGGTGGCCCTGCTTAGCACTAGAGCATCCATGCCCCCCGGTATCAAATCTTGTATCCAAGCTAAAGGCGGTGAAACAGGCTACTAGAGCCACCTTCCCCTTCTCCCACCCCCGTATCACATCTTATATGAAAGCTGGAGTGTCCCAGCAGGGCACTAGAGATTCCATGCCCACTCGTATCACATCCTGAATCTAAGCAAGAGGTGGCCCAACTTGGCACTGCAGCATCCATGCCCCACCACACCGTAGCACATCTTGTATCCAAGCTAGAGGCGGTACAGCAGGGTACCAGAGCCTCCACGCCTGTCTATATGGCATCTCGTTTCCAAGCTAGACACTGGACCAGGATTATAGATGTAAACCGACACCTAGTTACATTGTGAGCCTCGTGTGGCGCAGAGCATTAGGGCAGTGGCCGTGTATGCTCTCGCTCATGACCTGAAGTATGCGGGTTCAAGCCCCGCATACACCAGGTAGCCGACTCAGGGTCAACTCAGCCTTCCATCCTTCCGAGGTCGGTGCAATGAGTACCCAGCTTGCTGGGGGGGTAGAGTGTATGAAGGGGTATGAGGGCATTCCATCATGTGTTCCGGTAGATTTCTGCGCAGTGCACTCTACTTTTTACCTTAGTGGCCTATTTGGCTTTGTACCAGACCCCACCCTCTGGCCTCTGTATTCAATTGACCACTCATTTCACATCCTTTTACTCTAACTAGAGAAGAATTCAAAACCAACAAAACTTAAATCATCACCGCACAACATAGTTCCGTTACACACTGCAATTTCCCTGCCACACTCCCGTGGACGTCCATTTAACCCAACAGTTTGTATATATAGAAGACCAGAGAAAATCATTACAGGCCTCTTACATTCTGCACATGGCGCCAAGGCGCCATTTCTACCCGCAACCCGAACGCTGCACTGCCCACCAAGCTGTTAGCCACCAAAAACGTAGGTGGCTATGGGTGACGCTGACCCTCACCTGGGTTGGCTCGCCGGGCCTCGCAGCTCCACTGCCGCACCCCCTCGCCTTTGTGAGGGTCGACCCATAGTACCGCCCAATCGTGACTGTAAACCTGAGCACTATTTCTATGCCGCCAACCGCAGAGTCTTTGCCCTTAGGGAGACGCGCGCATTTTACTTATCACAACAGAACGCGAAATTCCGGCCGAAATCTTAGCCCCGCGTGCTGAAAACCCTGAAAGAGCCAACCGAAATTAACCGCTAGGAGATTGCCATTGGAAAAACAGTGGCTTTGTCACCTGCCTATCCGCTTATTCCACCAGCTCCTTTGCATACGTCACTAAGCAAGCGCTGTGATTGACTGGCACTGTAGCTTTATGGTTAGTGTAGCACCACCCGCAAGGCGATTCATTATGGGCATCTCAAAGCAGCCATAGGCCCGCGCCCAGGGTAATGGCTCCAAATTGGCATTAGAACACAGTGCGGCCGGTGGTGCTGCAGCTGAACCCCAGGGGTGTAACACCTTACGGGGCCTGAAAACTGAAAGCATTGTCGGAAGGGAGCTGATGACAGCTCAGCTGTCAGAGGTGGTACAACAGTCAACGGGAGCCTCCATGCCCAACCGTATCACATCTTCTATGAAAGCTGGAGCAACAGGGCACTAGAGAGTCCATGCCAGCCCGTATCACATCTTGCATCCAAGCAAAAGGTGGCCCTGCTTAGCACTAGAGCATCCATGCCCCCCGGTATCAAATCTTGTATCCAAGCTAAAGGCGGTGAAACAGGCTACTAGAGCCACCTTCCCCTTCTCCCACCCCCGTATCACATCTTATATGAAAGCTGGAGTGTCCCAGCAGGGCACTAGAGATTCCATGCCCGCTCGTATCACATCCTGAATCTAAGCAAGAGGTGGCCCAACTTGGCACTGCAGCATCCATGCCCCACCACACCGTAGCACATCTTGTATCCAAGCTAGAGGCGGTACAGCAGGGTACCAGAGCCTCCACGCCTGTCTATATGGCATCTCGTTTCCAAGCTAGACACTGGACCAGGATTATAGATGTAAACCGACACCTAGTTACATTGTGAGCCTCGTGTGGCGCAGAGCATTAGGGCAGTGGCCGTGTATGCTCTCGCTCATGACCTGAAGTATGCGGGTTCAAGCCCCGCATACACCAGGTAGCCGGCTCAGGGTCGACTCAGCCTTCCATCCTTCCGAGGTCGGTGCAATGAGTACCCAGCTTGCTGGGGGGGTAGAGTGTATGAAGGGGTATGAGGGCATTCCATCATGTGTTCCGGTAGATTTCTGCGCAGTGCACTCTACTTTTTACCTTAGTGGCCTATTTGGCTTTGTACCAGACCCCACCCTCTGGCCTCTGTATTCAATTGACCACTCATTTCACATCCTTTTACTCTAACTAGAGAAGAATTCAAAACCAACAAAACTTAAATCATCACCGCACAACATAGTTCCGTTACACACTGCAATTTCCCTGCCACACTCCCGTGGACGTCCATTTAACCCAACAGTTTGTATATATAGAAGACCAGAGAAAATCATTACAGGCCTCTTACATTCTGCACATGGCGCCAAGGCGCCATTTCTACCCGCAACCCGAACGCTGCACTGCCCACCAAGCTGTTAGCCACCAAAAACGTAGGTGGCTATGGGTGACGCTGACCCTCACCTGGGTTGGCTCGCCGGGCCTCGCAGCTCCACTGCCGCACCCCCTCGCCTTTGTGAGGGTCGACCCATAGTACCGCCCAATCGTGACTGTAAACCTGAGCACTATTTCTATGCCGCCAACCGCAGAGTCTTTGCCCTTAGGGAGACGCGCGC
This sequence comes from Eleutherodactylus coqui, assembly GCF_035609145.1. Taxonomy (NCBI): domain Eukaryota; kingdom Metazoa; phylum Chordata; class Amphibia; order Anura; family Eleutherodactylidae; genus Eleutherodactylus; species Eleutherodactylus coqui. The sequence goes on along the minus strand of NC_089844.1, from coordinate 147,990,012 downwards.
ATTTTACTTATCACAACAGAACGCGAAATTCCGGCCGAAATCTTAGCCCCGCGTGCTGAAAACCCTGAAAGAGCCAACCGAAATTAACCGCTAGGAGATTGCCATTGGAAAAACAGTGGCTTTGTCACCTGCCTATCCGCTTATTCCACCAGCTCCTTTGCATACGTCACTAAGCAAGCGCTGTGATTGACTGGCACTGTAGCTTTATGGTTAGTGTAGCACCACCCGCAAGGCGATTCATTATGGGCATCTCAAAGCAGCCATAGGCCCGCGCCCAGGGTAATGGCTCCAAATTGGCATTAGAACACAGTGCGGCCGGTGGTGCTGCAGCTGAACCCCAGGGGTGTAACACCTTACGGGGCCTGAAAACTGAAAGCATTGTCGGAAGGGAGCTGATGACAGCTCAGCTGTCAGAGGTGGTACAACAGTCAACGGGAGCCTCCATGCCCAACCGTATCACATCTTCTATGAAAGCTGGAGCAACAGGGCACTAGAGAGTCCATGCCAGCCCGTATCACATCTTGCATCCAAGCAAAAGGTGGCCCTGCTTAGCACTAGAGCATCCATGCCCCCCGGTATCAAATCTTGTATCCAAGCTAAAGGCGGTGAAACAGGCTACTAGAGCCACCTTCCCCTTCTCCCACCCCCGTATCACATCTTATATGAAAGCTGGAGTGTCCCAGCAGGGCACTAGAGATTCCATGCCCGCTCGTATCACATCCTGAATCTAAGCAAGAGGTGGCCCAACTTGGCACTGCAGCATCCATGCCCCACCACACCGTAGCACATCTTGTATCCAAGCTAGAGGCGGTACAGCAGGGTACCAGAGCCTCCACGCCTGTCTATATGGCATCTCGTTTCCAAGCTAGACACTGGACCAGGATTATAGATGTAAACCGACACCTAGTTACATTGTGAGCCTCGTGTGGCGCAGAGCATTAGGGCAGTGGCCGTGTATGCTCTCGCTCATGACCTGAAGTATGCGGGTTCAAGCCCCGCATAGACCAGGTAGCCGGCTCAGGGTCGACTCAGCCTTCCATCCTTCCGAGGTCGGTGCAATGAGTACCCAGCTTGCTGGGGGGGTAGAGTGTATGAAGGGGTATGAGGGCATTCCATCATGTGTTCCGGTAGATTTCTGCGCAGTGCACTCTACTTTTTACCTTAGTGGCCTATTTGGCTTTGTACCAGACCCCACCCTCTGGCCTCTGTATTCAATTGACCACTCATTTCACATCCTTTTACTCTAACTAGAGAAGAATTCAAAACCAACAAAACTTAAATCATCACCGCACAACATAGTTCCGTTACACACTGCAATTTCCCTGCCACACTCCCGTGGACGTCCATTTAACCCAACAGTTTGTATATATAGAAGACCAGAGAAAATCATTACAGGCCTCTTACATTCTGCACATGGCGCCAAGGCGCCATTTCTACCCGCAACCCGAACGCTGCACTGCCCACCAAGCTGTTAGCCACCAAAAACGTAGGTGGCTATGGGTGACGCTGACCCTCACCTGGGTTGGCTCGCCGGGCCTCGCAGCTCCACTGCCGCACCCCCTCGCCTTTGTGAGGGTCGACCCATAGTACCGCCCAATCGTGACTGTAAACCTGAGCACTATTTCTATGCCGCCAACCGCAGAGTCTTTGCCCTTAGGGAGACGCGCGCATTTTACTTATCACAACAGAACGCGAAATTCCGGCCGAAATCTTAGCCCCGCGTGCTGAAAACCCTGAAAGAGCCAACCGAAATTAACCGCTAGGAGATTGCCATTGGAAAAACAGTGGCTTTGTCACCTGCCTATCCGCTTATTCCACCAGCTCCTTTGCATAAGTCACTAAGCAAGCGCTGTGATTGACTGGCACTGTAGCTTTATGGTTAGTGTAGCACCACCCGCAAGGCGATTCATTATGGGCATCTCAAAGCAGCCATAGGCCCGCGCCCAGGGTAATGGCTCCAAATTGGCATTAGAACACAGTGCGGCCGGTGGTGCTGCAGCTGAACCCCAGGGGTGTAACACCTTACGGGGCCTGAAAACTGAAAGCATTGTCGGAAGGGAGCTGATGACAGCTCAGCTGTCAGAGGTGGTACAACAGTCAACGGGAGCCTCCATGCCCAACCGTATCACATCTTCTATGAAAGCTGGAGCAACAGGGCACTAGAGAGTCCATGCCAGCCCGTATCACATCTTGCATCCAAGCAAAAGGTGGCCCTGCTTAGCACTAGAGCATCCATGCCCCCCGGTATCAAATCTTGTATCCAAGCTAAAGGCGGTGAAACAGGCTACTAGAGCCACCTTCCCCTTCTCCCACCCCCGTATCACATCTTATATGAAAGCTGGAGTGTCCCAGCAGGGCACTAGAGATTCCATGCCCGCTCGTATCACATCCTGAATCTAAGCAAGAGGTGGCCCAACTTGGCACTGCAGCATCCATGCCCCACCACACCGTAGCACATCTTGTATCCAAGCTAGAGGCGGTACAGCAGGGTACCAGAGCCTCCACGCCTGTCTATATGGCATCTCGTTTCCAAGCTAGACACTGGACCAGGATTATAGATGTAAACCGACACCTAGTTACATTGAGAGCCTCGTGTGGCGCAGAGCATTAGGGCAGTGGCCGTGCATGCTCTCGCTCACGACCTGAAGTATGCGGGTTCAAACCCCGCATAGGCCAGGTAGCCGGCTCAGGGTCGACTCATCCTTCCGAGGTCGGTGCAATGAGTACCCAGCTTGCTGAGGGGGTAGAGTGACAGCTGAGGGCATACCATCATGTATTCCAGTGGATTTCTGCGCAGCGCGCTCTACTTTTTACCTTAGTGGCCTATTTGGCTTTGTACCAGACCCCACCCTCTGGCCTCTGTATTCAATTGACCACTCATTTCACATCCTTTTACTCTAACTAGAGAAGAATTCAAAACCAACAAAACTTAAATCATCACCGCACAACATAGTTCCGTTACACACTGCAATTTCCCTGCCACACTCCCGTGGACGTCCATTTAACCCAACAGTTTGTATATATAGAAGACCAGAGAAAATCACTACAGGCCTCTTACATACTGCACATGGCGCCATTTCTACCCGCGACCCGAACGCTGCACTGCCCACCAAGCTGTTAGCCACCAAAAACGTAGGTGGCTATGGGTGACGCTGACCTTCACCTGGGTTGGCTCGCCGGGCCTCGCAGCTCCACTGCCGCACCCGATCGCCTTTGTGAGGGTCGACCCATAGTACCGCCCAATCGTGACTGTAAACCTGAGCACTATTTCTATGCCGCCAACCGCAGAGTCTTTGCCCTTAGGGAGACGCGCGCATTTTACTTATCACAACAGAACGCAAAATTCCGGCCGAAATCTTAGCTCCGCGTGCTGAAAACCCTGAAAGAGCCAACCGAAATTAACCGCTAAGAGATTGCCATTGGAAAAACAGTGGCTTTGTCACCTGCCTATCCGCTTATTCCACCAGCTCCTTTGCATACGTCACTAAGCAAGCGCTGTGATTGACTGGCACTGTAGCTTTATGGTTAGTGTAGCACCACCCGCAAGGCGATTCATTATGGGCATCTCAAAGCAGCCATAGGCCCGCGCCCAGGGTAATGGCTCCAAATTGGCATTAGAACACAGTGCGGCCGGTGGTGCTGCAGCTGAACCCCAGGGGTGTAACACCTTACGGGGCCTGAAAACTGAAAGCATTGTCGGAAGGGAGCTGATGACAGCTCAGCTGTCAGAGGTGGTACAACAGTGAACGGGAGCCTCCATGCCCAACCGTATCACATCTTCTATGAAAGCTGGAGCAACAGGGCACTAGAGAGTCCATGCCAGCCCGTATCACATCTTGCATCCAAGCAAAAGGTGGCCCTGCTTAGCACTAGAGCATCCATGCCCCCCGGTATCAAATCTTGTATCCAAGCTAAAGGCGGTGAAACAGGCTACTAGAGCCACCTTCCCCTTCTCCCACCCCCGTATCACATCTTATATGAAAGCTGGAGTGTCCCAGCAGAGCACTAGAGATTCCATGCCCGCTCGTATCACATCCTGAATCTAAGCAAGAGGTGGCCCAACTTAGCACTACAGCATCCATGCCCCACCACACCGTAGCACATCTTGTATCCAAGCTAGAGGCGGTACAGCAGGGTACCAGAGCCTCCACGCCTGTCTATATGGCATCTCGTTTCCAAGCTAGACACTGGACCAGGATTATAGATGTAAACCGACACCTAGTTACATTGTGAGCCTCGTGTGGCGCAGAGCATTAGGGCAGTGGCCGTGCATGCTCTCGCTCACGACCTGAAGTATGCGGGTTCAAACCCCGCATAGGCCAGGTAGCCGGCTCAGGGTCGACTCATCCTTCCGAGGTCGGTGCAATGAGTACCCAGCTTGCTGGGGGGGTAGAGTGACAGCTGAGGGCATACCATCATGTATTCCAGTGGATTTCTGCGCAGCGCGCTCTACTTTTTACCTTAGTGGCCTATTTGGCTTTGTACCAGACCCCACCCTCTGGCCTCTGTATTCAATTGACCACTCATTTCACATCCTTTTACTCTAACTAGAGAAGAATTCAAAACCAACAAAACTTAAATCATCACCGCACAACATAGTTCCGTTACACACTGCAATTTCCCTGCCACACTCCCGTGGACGTCCATTTAACCCAACAGTTTGTATATATAGAAGACCAGAGAAAATCACTACAGGCCTCTTACATTCTGCACATGGCGCCATTTCTACCCGCGACCCGAACGCTGCACTGCCCACCAAGCTGTTAGCCACCAAAAACGTAGGTGGCTATGGGTGACGCTGACCCTCACCTGGGTTGGCTCGCCGGGCCACGCAGCTCCACTGCCGCACCCCCTCGCCTTTGTGAGGGTCGACCCATAGTACCGCCCAATCGTGACTGTAAACCTGAGCACTATTTCTATGCCGCCTGTTAAGAAAATTGTAGATCAATGTATCAGTTAATTATTCTATATTGCATTGTAGAGCATGATACTGGTATGAGTAGTGAAAGGGTTAAATATAACCCTTCTTTAGGCCTCCATGTCTTCTCAGGAAAGATGATAGTCTACTAGACCCCCCATGTATGCATATCTATAGACAGGAAGCTATACACTACAGGGGGTAGGTCTGTAAAGTATTACATGCATTCCTTTCTCCTGAATTCATAGTGGTCTCATTGTATGTAATAGATACACCCTAGAAGGTGTAACTTATGTTAATCATTTTTTATCTTAACCTATCATATATTCTATCCATTTTTGGAGGTATAATCTTTACTGTGATGTCATTTAGGATATATATACTTTGTCCACCTCAGAATAAAGTAGAAATTATTTGATACCACATAAGTTGGTTTGATTTGAATTTCTCCTGGGCTCAGATTACTACACGGAATCTGATAGTCTTCTTCTTGAAAAAACAAATTCTCTCCACATTTTTGGTCCTTCGAGCCGGAAGCACTCACTGCAGAGGGACAGGACACTGACTGAACAGGTGGGTCTGAAGTACTCTCCGATCACTAAAAGACCTCCGTCTTGATTAGACGTCATTAGAGGCCAGTCGGGCATCCTCTCCGAAACAGTGACGTTTTTCCGAATTAGCCTGAGAATTTAGAGGCCTTCCAGATAACATGTAGTAAGTATACCGGTTGTATACCTTTTTTCTTCATCTTTCTGTCTTTTCTGTATTCTTCATTGCTTAGACGATTTTAAAATGTGTATAGTAACTGAGAGGGAAGTATAGACGAATTAGTTGCTAAGGGGCAATAGCAGTAGTCTATGTGAGACCATAGCCATTGTGAGAAGGCTACAGGAAAGAATTACTCCGTGTGCACGTTAAACAAGGGGTTAAATGACGTCTAACGACACATGGGTGTCGCCAAGAGTACAACATTGTGATAAACTTTGTGTTGAGGGAACTTTACTCATTATTTTCTTACTACTTCTTTTTTCCTTGATATTGTGTTATAGAATAACTAAGAATATACAAAGAGGGCGGCCGCCTACTAACATATTGTAATATTTGTATTGCTGTCTTATATTGAATGTGTGAGTGATTGAGATGAGTGGATCCGATACGTGGGCATTGACCTCTAGGACACATTAAGGACCAACCTTGCTGCGCAGGTTGTTTTCGGACAAGTCCCTTATTGTGTTCGATGTTCACAGGCCCTACTCGGTGAAATTGAAAGGGGGTCTTCGTGTATAAAGCGAAGCAGCGATTCTGGTAAGGGACCTTTGCGTTTTCACTATATATTTTAGTGGCCAGAGGCTTGTTTTATGTTGTTTGTCTTGTAAATCGGCGCCAAGAACATAATTACTAACAATGGGAAATACAAATTGTAAGGCATTTTCCTGTGCATGTCTCTGTTGTTGTTGTCAACAACAGGAGGTCCTTGAAGGGGATAAGAAGTACATGCACAAGTTAGATCCTGACTATGTCAAATATTGTGACAAGTGGGAAAAGAAATATAGATTTAGAAATAAATTGAAAGTTAATAGTTGTAAAGAATTATGTGATAAAATACGGACAAAATCAACTAAAGATCAGCAGAAATACGGATTATCCGCTGCTGAAGCCTGGTTAAAAGAAGCCCAAACCCGCCATACTCAGATAAAAAATAGACCCAATGCAGCAAAGACTGAAATGATGCCTCTAGTAGATAAAGAAGATGATCATTTAGTCTGCCCTGTACAAACTGTGCCACCTATCCCTGTAGCTGCATATGGGGGTTTGGATAGTGTCCAACCACCCCCATACGGGCAAAATTCCACACCTAATGCTCCTTTGTTGCCAAGTCATCATATAGATTCCTTGTTAGATGATAGTAATTTCAAGACTCCTGTAACCCAGGGCCCCCGCAGGAGTGAGAGACAAATGATTCAACGAGTAGCGCAACAGAGTAAGGATGTCTTTCCTATGATTGATGTCCCGAACCCCCGGGGTGGGCTAGATGATGGCCAGGGGGGTCAACATCCTGCTACCATGGAAGTATACAGACCATGGACAGAGAAGGATGTTGTAAAAGCCACAGAGCATATTAAGCATCCAAAAATAGACCCTCGACAGTTTGATGAACAATTTAGAGGGTTAATGAGAAGTTATAAATTGAATGGGGAAGAAATAGAGAGAGCAGCTAGAAGAATTCTAGGGCCAGATTGGAGTTCTGTAGAAGGCAATTGGAATGGGAGGGGAGGAGATGGTAGACCTCTTCCACATGATAATCAGGATTTAATAGAGAGAACAAACAATTTAATTCAAAGATGTAGGAATAGGTGGGCTAGAAGGACGAATTGGGTGGAAATAAATAGATGTACTCAGAGAGATGATGAGGATGTAGATCAGTATTATCATAGACTGAAGGAAGTATTTAACATCTATAGTGGACTAGAGGCACCAGAGGGAAATCAGGAAGAGAGAGATGATCCGAATGCTGCATATAATCAACAGTTAAAGAATGCGTTTGTAAGTGGACTTAAGAAAGAAATAGGAGGTTATATAACGAAGCATATGGTTACCCTTAGAACAGGATCATTGCAGGATGTTTTGGAGTATGCAAAACATGCGGAAAAATTTTACAAAGAGAAGGGAAAGAAGGGTGAGAGAGTGAGAGTTTTTATACAGGGGGAAGAATGTGATGCGATGGTTCAGGAAAGTCAGAGAGGTCATTGGACAGCGATAGGACGTGGAAGTAGAGGTAGAGGGAGAAGCAGAGGTCGGGTGCCGTTCAGGGACTCAATAGTGTGTTGGAATTGTGGGAAATCTGGTCATATTGCCCGAGGATGTCCAGAGAACGAATACTCTCGGACACCTTGGGAAAAATGACTAGAAGAGGTGGATGTACAACACTTGGAGGATCTCTTGGCAATTTCTACTCTGCCTGAGATAGATCTCCAGGTGAATGGGCGGATGATTACTTTCCTGGTGGACTCAGGAGCCACTAGGACATTAATACATCCCAATGATGTACCTGATGTAAAATGCAGTAACAGTCATATCATGGTAAGAGGGGTTAATGGCCGGACCCACAGGGAATCCCTCTCTGAACCCGTTATCATAACGGACCCAGAGACAAATAAGTCTGTAAAATGTCAGATTATAGTGTCTCGAATATGTCCAGTAAATTTATTGGGACGGGACATGATGATGAAATTAGGTATTTCTATTATCCCCAAGGGAAATAAATTTGAAGTTAGAACAGCCCCTGGAGAACTGCAGACATACTACACACTGAAGATAGCAGTGGAGCAATGTA